>NC_088888.1:105458666-106658666 GCF_037157495.1 Lathamus discolor
TAAGAGCAAGAAGTATATAATGGTATGTCAGAGGAGAGACAGGTTTAATAAGTGCATTTCAAGTATGACTCTCCACTGTGAAAGTACTACAAAATATTTAAATAATGAGCCTGGAACAAGATTACAAGTTTATTTTCTCACTTTCTTCCCATATCCCAGGGCAATACAGATGTCACATCTTTGCTGGTTTTCCACTCCCTAAAAATTACATCAACATTAAAAGGCAAATGTCTACTTAATATTTATACAAAGAAAGACACTGATGGGTAACATCTCATCTGAAATGCTTTCTCGTTAGAGAAATTGCATTAGAAACAAAATGCTTGCAAGCCTATCTAGGCCAGAAGTCTAATCAAATTAACACCACTTCAGTGCTAATGAGGACTGGTAGTCATTCACCTTAATTAGCCATTCTGAATAAATATATTTTTAGCTCCATGCCATTTAGGTAGCTCAGATCCACCATCCCTTCCAACATCTCATGACCTTAGCAATGAAGTTACAGAAGCAGGAGTACCAGCAGAGGAAGAAGTTTTGAGGCTCCCCTTACGCTCCTCACAAAAAACAGGTCATGTCCTTGGTTAATGTGTTCCCAATATAAAATGCAGATGATCATAGTAATATGTTGCTATATTTGAAACACTGAAAGGAAATTGCAGACTGGGGTCTGTGTGGTCCCAGAGGGACATGTCTTATTGCTGCTGGGACCTGCAAATCCAAATGTACCACAGCAACAAGAAAGATTTCCTGGAAGTGTGCACAGGGACCAGACTAACCTACTAGTCTCTTACCCATTTTGGATTTCCTTTGGAAAGGGGAAGTTTGTTATATGTTATAAAGCTATTAATTATCACCTTCTACAAGAATAAATATTTTGTATATGTGTGTGACTATTTGTTTTACATTAAAAGTGCCTGAGGTGGCTCCAGATCATGGTTGTTTGAAAATTCATTGTATTTTAATCTTAGTGTCAGTTTATTTTTGTTTGAATATATTAATTATGCTTGGATTTTTTCCTAACTTTGTAACTGACAAGACATATCAAATCTTTAAGAATGAAGTACATAACATGCAGGTTCATTGCAATAAATTACAGGTACATTTCAGTTTACTTAATACCTGCAAATTTCATTTTAGCTGCAGAATTTAGTCTATACAGTTAAGATGAAATGAGGTGTTCGGTACTTCCTCAGATTCAAATGCAAATAAATCCCTTTAGTTTACTAAGAACTAGAGAGACATTATATGGAGAAAATAGACTTGGAACACTCTGGGAAAAGTGTGTTTCACTTCCATGGTTTTTCCTTGATCAGCTTATGGTTGTTGAGACAGTGGGGATCTTCCTATTTGCATGTTCCAGTGGGAAACTTTTTCAACTAATTGTCATTTAAAACAAATGTTCTGCTGAATATAGATTTTTTTAGATAGAGGTTCTACATTAAATGTCACCTTCATTCATCCTTCTTTCTTTATTGGGAATACGTGATATTCTATGAAAAAAATTTTGAGCATTTTTAACTCAAATACTGATTCTATAAATCCTTTAATCACTGTCCTGTATGTATCTTTCTTTGCAGATGCAGTGATTATCCTTAAATTCAAATATATGGATAAGATTTTCTAAATGAAAAGAAACATATGATTATTTAATAATTTGGATTCAGAAAAAGAAAAATCTTCTTTATAAATTTTCTTCAACAATAAAACAAATTCTGCTTTTCCTTACCATGGTAAACAGATCTTCCCATGGTAGTCTTTGACAACAATTGCAAGATAAATGGATTTATATTGCAGGTTAAACATTAATTTAGATACTAAAAATGTAATCTTAAGGAAAAATAAATAGCTGAGGAATAGGATCGCGTTGGTAGAGGCACTTTTTTGTAATTTTTGTTCAGAATTCAGAGATTCCCCTCCCAGCAATCGAGCAGCAGTCCAAATAGGGGAAGCTCTCCTGTCAGGTTGGCTTTCAAATTAATGAGAGAAATAAAGCAGTGCTTCAGGACATTTTCACAGGGTGCTGTTAACTGTTTGGAAAGTCCTCACTCTGATGTTGACTCATTTTTGCTCCTTCAGCCGTCACTGCAGACATCCCAGAATTATTCAGTTTCTTCAGACATCTCCCTGTTTGCAGAATTTTAGAGAACCTGATTTTCAGAGTTTCTCATAGATGGTCTGGAATGTAAGTCATTGTAGGTGACAATGTTTTGTGCCTCTAAAGATTGAGGGTTTCAGCTGTCTTTCTATATTTGCCCCAAGGCTTTTGTTTCTCACACATTTGGAAATTCATACTGAAACCTGCATGACTGTCTCACACAACTGAGAAGAATATACTGAAAGTCTCTTGTCATACTGTTGTTTCTGTTGGCCTTCTTGCCAAGTTGCCCTCCACTATGTAAAAGTACAAAAAAGATTGCAGGTAAAATGCATAACTTTATCCTCATGCATCTTTCTATTTCTTCCCTAACACAGTGTATGGTTTCTTTGTTTTTGCAATGAAATGGTTTTGAAGAGGAAGCTTAACACATTTATTAGTTTTCCTATTCGGAGCTCAGAGAGAATCAGTCAATGTCTAATTGAAATGAAGCTAAGAAAGATTGTTATACAGTTTTTAAGAGCGGGAGAAAATTTTCACAGAGAGGAAATATCATTTCTTAGCTGTTTTAACTGACAGCTGGAAAAGTACAGAGGCTTGTGGATTCACTGGGTCTTTGATTCTAAAGCAGAAGCAGAGAGCTTCAAGCTAAGTTTGGAAACTGCTTCAAATCTAACTTAATTATGTTAGTTCATTAGACGATTTCAAAGAAAAATGCAGTTGGTATCTCAGCAGAGCAGGATACTTTATCAGAATAGAAGTAATAACATTCGTAGCCCCTGTGGATTGAAGAGGTAGAAAGACAGGTAATTACAGCACAAAGCTACTGACTAGCTAGAATGAGATTTGAGGAAAATTACTATGCGTCAGATCCCTGTGTCTCTATTGATACAATTATTTTTGTCATTAAATACAGTTGAGAGGGTGTTTCTAGGCATATTTTTGAAGATCATTTGTAAGTAAGTCTTTCATAAACAGGACTGAGAAATTGTATACAGAACTATTGTTTTCTGAGAAAAAATTCAGATGTAACATGGTCTTTCTTCGCTATATCAGTTGCCCTGTCCAATTTCATTGTGGTGTGCAGCAGTGGTTTGGATTCATCCATACAGATTTCATAAATACTAGTGGTGCCATCGATGAAGTATTTCTCATTTAGATATTCACTGCTTGCTCATCTAAGGTATTCAAGGCCTTATTTCATCATTAACAGTTTGGATCACACTGTATTTTTACAAAACTGTTCTGCAGGAAGCATGTCCATATGCATCTCAAGTAGCATCAAAAAACATTTGATAGATAAATAAGCAGTGCTTCTAGCTGTGAGTTCATATTACAGCTACTTTAAAACAAATCTGTTGTGTTATTTTATTGAGTTCTGGATGTTTCATATACATATGGATAGCACAGTTAGAAATAAAGATAGAATCTGCATTTTGCAAGTTTTCCAGTAAGTAGTGGAAGTACTGAAGCATAATTTCCTAATATTTTGCGCATTGTGGAAAGAATTTCTGCTGTTTAATATCATGCAAGAATGTACTGAGTTTTTTTCCACTGTCTTTGCGTCTAAACTCTATGAAAAATTAATTTTATACTCAAATCTTCCCTATGAAGTGTCACTGACAATCTTGCTATTAGTGCTATTTTCATGAAAATTCCTGAAGTTTGATAAACCTGTCTTTGTCAAATTTGAGTGAAACTCATTTTGAATATCAATAATTTTAAAAAGATGGGACAAGCAACCATATATACGTTGACAGCATGACTGTCTTAACCTCCTCTCTCTAGGAAAGCAAGCTAACAATAAAACAAACCACAAGCTTTTATCTCAACTGCCGAAAAAATGCCTCCAGCTACAAGGAAGAGCAGGACATTAGTTACCAGTGCTGGCAACTGAAGGAAGACTTGCTCCAACTCCCACAGACATGGTGTGATAGACTGTAAAACAATAATGTCAATAGCTAAAAATGCTTGCATGGGTTTGCTTTAGTACTTGCTGAGTGTGGCAGAACTTCGAATCTAAGCCAGTGTCCCTTGAGCAGAAGTGTAGAAATGGTTAGGCCTCCAAGTCTGTAGGGTAGCTAAGTGGCTTAACATCTACAGAAAATTTAGGTCCTAGAAGTGATAAAAGGAACCATGCCCTCTAATTCAAGGCTGTGTGTGATTCAGGAAATTGTGTGCTTGTCAGTGCTCCCAGCTCTAAGGTACTGATCTTGAGAAAGGACTGTTATGAATTCCCTGAAAAAAGTTGAACAAACAACTTCACCTTGAGAGCCCTAAGACGTTAGCTCAAGGGGGTATTGTCAGGAAGGTCTAAGTGGTGCTGGCTAGAGCACAACAGGAAAACAACATTGAGAACCTTCTATTCAATGTTCTTGAGTCCATCTATTTTTGCAGGTGTAGAAATTAGAGTGCAACCAAACACTATTTTTTATGTTGCTGTACCATGAAAGCAACCAATTTGTCGTATTTTACTGTGCTATATGTGCTGCAAGCAAACACACACATTTCTTACCCTGAGAGTTTGCAGATGAAGCAGAAGTTGGCAAACACTTAGGGCACAGATAACTGGAGAAAGTAGAAATAGGGCAGCACAGGTCTGTGGATAGAAACAAAGTAAACAGAAGACACGGGTGGCAAAACGTGTGAAGTTTTATGGATCTTATGATGAAAGAAAGTAAGGAGTTCAATGAAGCTATGTGAATGTTTGCAGGCAATTCCTCCTAAGAGAGACTGTCACGACCTAGGGTGTGAGAAATCCCGGAGGTGTTTTTTTCTAAATGTATGACACAGTTTTGTTTTGCTGCCATCAGAGAACAGTCAGGTGGAATGTGTTGGTTATGGAGATATTAGGCTCTTTGTTGATATTTCAAAAGAATACCATTACAAGCTCCAGGGAGTCTAAGTGACAGGTTCTCAGATTTATGTATTTATGTGGATATAAAAATACAGAAATGGCAATGTGATTTTGAAATCTTACAGAAGAACAAGCAAAAGGAGCAAAAGAACACCAACAAATGTAGAAATTTCACCAAAAATGCATTTTGTTATGATGTTTAAATTATTAACACTCTGCATGCCACTAAACTTCTTGCTCCTCAAATTGTTCAGGTATTGGCATTATTCAAATAAAGAAACAATTCACATTTGATAGAATGAGGTCACTTCTGTTGGGATGTTTGCAGACAGACTGCTCAAATTTTACAGAAAAACTGGATAATCTATGGACCTGTAAGGTGTTCCCCAAATTCCTCCTCACAATCCAAGCAGCTCCCAGATTCTTTAGTCTACAAGTGAACTATAACAAATGCTAGAGGAAGGAGAAGTTAGAGACCCCCCACATGCACACATTGACTTCAGACTTCATTTGAATTTTAGCTAAGACCTGTCATATGCAATTGTTTCCACTCTAACACTTTTGTGAAAAGGGAAAGTAAACGTTATAAATCATCATCATTTTTTCTTGCATGAAATCATTAGGGTTCAAACTCATTTGGTTGAGGTGATATCCTTTCTGTAGCTTTTACTGTGAAACTGTGTGGGGTTTTGTGGTTTTAATTTTTTAAGTCAGTCACTGATCATGATATACAAAGTTAATGAAGTCAGGTAATATTTGACAGTAAGTGCTCTATCACTGGTGTGAAAAGTGTGATTGAGGAGGAATAACCCTTTGCAAGACACTGGATGTGATACGCATCAATCCTTGCTTAGCAGCTAAGGAAGGAGATTGCTCTAAGTATATGAAACCTGCTGGAAACCATGTTGTCTTCACAGCAGTTTTGAGCACAGGTTCTTCTTTGTTCTGCCAACAGCCTTTAGTCCCAGTGGTCTCGTATCTGTAACAGTGCTTTTAAAGAAGTTGTGCATGAGGAAAAAGCTAAGTGTGAAGTGGCACAAATTAAACCAACTATTTTTTTCGTGTATCAAGCCAGTGGTGACTTCCTAAAAAGCTATGCACTGCTGCACATGAAATGAAAGGAAGGAGCTGAACCACAAGGTATTGTAAGCTATATAGCTCAGCCTAGGTTTCAGCTCTCCTTCTCCCCATCCCTTTCTTCCTTTCAAGTACAATTTAAAAGGCAGATTGATAGCACAGCTAGCTGGAGTATTTGATTCTAGACACATAAAAGTGGCTGTATATGGTGATGGAGTCTATATCCCTGGGCTACATGTTCTACTTGTGCTCCACATGCAGTAAGCAGAATAGGGAATCAGTCAAAATAGCTAAAAAGCAGGGGAAGGGGCATGTGCTCTGTTTTCCCGATGTTATTCCTTCTCTTTCCCTAGGAGAATTAAATGAAGCGACATGTATTAAGACATTATTGTAATCTAAAGTTAAGCAGATTAAAGATGAAAGCACTCTAAACAGGGGAAGACAGAAAAGTGCTTCTGCACCGCTAGATCTGATTGAGAAAGCTGGTTGCATCTCATCTTGCCTATTAATATAGCATCAAATATGCTGCCTTTCCATTTCATCTCAAATTTTCACTAGCAAGAATCTGGAGCCATAGAGCAGATAGGAGATACAGCCTGTCCAGATTCCACTGTCCTTCATACTTGCTCAGCTCACACACACAGACTAAATTAGATGCAGCAATAAAGAGTGAGGATAGAAGTATGAAGGCAGCATGGTTAAATCACTCACCAAGGAGGGAATTTTCCAGGCTTGTACTTCCCACACCAAGGAAAATCTCCTCAGTGATTTCAAGTATGTTGCACAAATGTTTTTATTTATAAGTTTTTATTTATTCCTCATAGAATGAGCCACCTGACACCACTGGTATCCTGTGACTCAGACTGGCAAAACAAAATTTGTTCATAAAGTCAGGATTTTTATGCACTAATTTCTCTGCTCTAATTTTTAATATAGCATGGTTCTGATGCCTAGCCTGGGAACAAAAAGGCCTTGGAAAAGAGGAGAGAAAAGCTAAAAACTATAGGTATGAGGTATGAGAGAGGTTCCTTTCTATTCATGAGAAGAACTGTACTGACATGGTGTTTGTCATGAGGAAAGGGAGATGTTGTATTGGGGAAGGATAAGGAGAAGTCCTTTTAAAAAACATGGGGTAAAACCCATCCCATTCTAAATAATGGAGATGAATGTAATTCATCACTTAGAACAGAGGTTCTGGGAGACTCCAGGGGTCTATTATTAATTTTACCATTAGCTGGTAATAAACAACAATGCTTTCACTGCTCTGGTTTTCTCCTTTTAAAATGAGTGTTATGAAACTTTCTGCATGGAGATTGCTTAATTAATTGACATTTGTAGAGCAATTTCAGATCCTTGGAGGAAAAGGGTTGGAGGAAAGCTAAGCCTTATGGCAACAAATAACTTGCAAAACTCGAGCTGGCTTCCAAATAACTCTATGCTGACGGGAAAAAAACAAAAAGGACATACTGAAGCAGTGTGATTGCTGTCACATGTTTCTCTCCCTCCTTCCCCTGCCCTTTAATGCTACCTTTAGTAGAACAGATAAAAGAAGCAAATAAATCTGGAGAGGCTTTGGAGTCTTGGGTGAGGGAGAGAAATAAAAAAGTTCTTTTCATAGGGTCAAGCAACTAGGTCTGGAAGATGGAGGAAAAACCAATTAACAAAGGCAGAAAAAGAAATAAACAGGTTGCAAACTGAATTTAACATTACCTATGCTTTGTAATTCATGACAACCAATATATGTATATAGGTCAATACATATATATGTATACAGCTAAGTTATAGATTCCTAAGCAAAGGGGACAGGGCAAGGGGAGGGAAGCAGAGACTGACTCATTATTTCTCCAGGATCGTATGACTTTCTATCTGATTACAAGGGGGAACTTCTGAAAAGAGAGAAGTTAAAGCAAGTTGAACTCTTTCCCCTGATCTGTGAGACATTGGTTCACTTTTTCCTTGTGACAAAGGTGTTCCAGCTGGTTTAGGCAATAGCAAGAGGAAGAGGCTGGAGTTACGGTGAAGATGGAAAGTGCACCTTCCATCTTGCTGGCTTCTTGTCTGATTGTTTTTTTCAGAGTCTTCTCTCTTTGGCTAAGCTGCAACAACACAGTTTCTTCCTTACCAAATGAGCTGTGATACCAACTGCAGCTGGCTAGCATGACAAGAAATCTGCTAAATGGCTGATCTGACAGATTATCGAGGAAGCTGCAGAACTGTGCTGGAAAGCAGGTAGGGGATGGCTTTTTCTGTGGTATGACATGAAGTGGGATCAAATTCTGAGAAACTCCTTCTGCATTCAGGAGTTTCCAAAGGCATCCAGGAGCAGTAAAGAGCAGCACACTGCTGCCCACGGGGCAATACCTAGGAAGCTACTTACAGCTTTTGCAGCAGTGTCCTTCCTTCTGAGACCTTGAGGAAGTCTGCAGTGCAAATAGGCCAGATGTTTCTTCCTGGAGCTGCCAGATCTACACCAAGCATCACTGTGATATGCAGAAGTTCAGAAAATTGAGTGCAAAAATCTGCTCATCTGTTACAGGGAAGCCAGCTCTTCTCTCCTTAAAAAGCCTTCTCTAACCCTGCTGTGGGGAAAAATAGGCAGAACTGGACTAGCAGAGAATTTGAAATTGAGTGGGAAGGTTCAAACCATGGTCTCCTCTTGCCGCAGGAACAACTGTTGTTGCTCAGTGCCGCAGAGTAATTCTTTTCCTCCCACTCTCTGGGAAGGCAGGATCAGGAGCAGTATACATGCTTTGCATCTTTACCAGGGATGAAGAAAACAAGGGCAATAATAATAAATCTGTATCCCTTCAGCACTGAAGCTTTTTGTCTTTGTTCATCAAGTATGTTGGATATGATATCAGGTAAGATGGTGCTTGTCTGCCTTTTGAGGTTAAACATAGACTCATGGGACGCAGGACACATATTCTTGCCCCTCTAAGCTTCAGTGACTTCACTGTTTTAAGGGTTAATAATTACAGCTGCCCTTTCTTGGCTCCGCAGTAGTGCAGACTTGTGATACTCCGCTCATACCTTTCGAGCACTTTCTTCTTCTCCAGCTGTGAAATCCAGATCCCTTTCTCACACAGGCTTTTTACTTTGGTCTGCCTTGACCCCAGTCTCTCAGACTTCATTTGTACTCATGTATTCCAGATTCTCTCTCCATTGCCATCTCCCTGGTCAAGTTTTGTTCTCCCTGTAAAACTCAAGCCATTTCTCTTTATGAAACACCATGACATTGAATTGTTTATGCTGCTATTTTTCCTATTCTCATCTTTCAGTTTCTTCCTATATTGTTTGGACAAGAATTTCCTTGCAGCAAGGACTATCTGTTCATCTGTGCTGAGTACAGCAGGGATGTATCCTCTTTCATCTCTTCCCAATTTTGTGTTAAAACTCTCATTCTTCAATGGGATGTTTGGGTGAGGAATTATTGGAGCCTGCAGCAATAAGAACTATCTTCTTGTATACATGGATACCTTTAGAATGAGATTCCAGAGTTGGGGACAGTTTTCTTTTTCTTTAAATTGCCCTTATCTAGTTTAAATGCAGCACATTCACATGACACGCCTCGTCCCAAAAGCATCTGTAGTATTTATGCAAAGGCCTGTCTATTATGGCAGCATATCTCTGAAATAGTCCTACTAATATCAAATGAATTAAAATAACAAAACTAGATCAAGGACTGAATGTGTAAAAATACTTTACCACAACTTTGCAGTTGGATATTTATAGTTCTCTGGAAACCTCATCCTAATACTTGGCAACAATTGAAAAACAAATAAATTGTTAGGGTGCATTAGAAAAGTAACAGAGAAAGAATCAGAACATATCATTATGGCACTGTACAAATCTATGGCTTGCCCAGATTCTGAATACCAATGAGCCAATCTTGAAAAGGAGATGTTTAGACCTTGAAACAGTAGAAAGATGGGGCGTGAGGATGCCTAGAAACACCAAAAAAGTGTTATGCAAGAAGAATGAAAAAGAGTGAAGGTGCATCAGCTTGAAGAAGAAGTGGCTGAAAGCAAAATACGATAGAGCAATCTGAAATCACAAGTGCTGCAGAGAAGCTGAATTGGGGAAAACAAATATTTCAGGAGAATTAGGGAAAACCTCATAAAGTAATGGTGAGTGTTTTTTCACTGAATAATAAAAGTGATAAAACTATGGGCTTTCTTGTTGGATTAAAAATAGGATGCCACAAAATGGGCTTACATGGGTTAAAGATGACTGGGTGTATTTACAGGAGAAAAAGTGTAGCAAGGAGAGAGGGTCATGGGAAACCTTTAAATATGCTAACAGGAGTGCTGTTTTCAGCTCAGAAAGTCCCTAAACCAGATCAGGCACCTGGAGGAGTTCAGGAGCAACTACTCTGCTTCTATTATTTCACATGTTCACTAAACATCCGCTATTGAGCATTACAAGAAACATAGGATTATTCTAGACCTTGCCAAACGTTGCTATGCTTGTGTTTCCATGGCCTTATTTTTGAACTGTGAAGAGAAAGTTGTATTTCAAGAAGCAAAAAAAGAGATTGACAGTTTCCCAACTAAACCAGAGGCAAACTTTAGACAATTAACTTCAGCTGAAAAATAGGTCTCAAGCCTTCCACTTTAATATTTAAAATTTAAAGCTACAGCCAAGTGAATGTGTTTGTGGAGCAATATGGGCTGAGGTACATAGTATTCCAAAATTAACATGAAATTTTTCATGCCAGGAGGAAAGAAGCCCAGAATACTTCCAGAATTTTGAATACCTGAAGAATATGTCTCTCACATGTACATCTTTGTACACACCTATCCATAGACAGATTTATCTTCTGCCTTTCTCCAGCCCATACCATACCAACAGAAACGATTTATTTGAGAGGGCTCAGTCAGATGCTGCATTCAAACCCCTCTATATGAAAAGGCAGAGAGAATCCCCTGCAGCTGGGAGGAAGGGAAAGTCTAAATTACTTCATGGATGAGTGCAACAAGAGGAGAACTGGACTGCAGCAGAATATACTTTGTTCCAACGCTAAACCTCTTCCACAGCAGCTGTCCTGTCCTTATGCAACACTCAGCACCGTCAACATCTGAGTGACTTCTGCCAAAGCACCAAGACCAGTATCTGCCTTATGATTTTTATCTGCTCATTCATCCTCCACCAGGGAGAAAACTGGTGGAGTTTTGTTAGTGCGTTTTATTAGAAAAGAAATGGTTTGGGGTTTTCTATAGGTGCAGAGGACGTTTTTTTAGGTGATGTCACATGGCATCTAAGATGAAGTCAGGTGTCTATGACAGCATATGCATTCAGAGGAGCAATGAACAATCCAGACCGCCTACTCAGCAGAGCCGTCAGACACACGCACCTGCATTAAGTGGGTAAAGATCTTCTTTTGGACCTTTCAAAGCCTTCCTGCACCCTTCACTTAATTCTATGCAGAAATTGAGCTCATATTTTAGGAAGACTAGTTGACAAAACACTGCAAATGTATATGCAAAACGTCCGAATCAGTGAAGTGAACTAGATGCCATATTCTGACCCTGGCACAGAGATGGGCTTCAAGGTGTTCAGTGTAGGTCCTGCATGTAGCTTAAGGTTCTGTGCTGCTGTTTGTTCCAAGACATTTCACATCCTTAAGATGCAATATGCAGGTGATAGTGGGAAAATCCCTTGCTTTAATCAGGAAATAGAAAAACTTGGAGACAAGTGGAAGGGAGATGAGTGGGAGATCTGACATAGATGTAGTAAAGGGAGTGGGTGGTGTTTAATTTTCTTTTCTTAGAGTCTTTTTTTGTGGCTGTTTTTTTTTTTTTTGGGGTTTTTTTTTTTTTTTTTTTAATAAGACAGAAGCTAAGCTGCTAAATTTAAATTCTGAGGGGGACTCTGAACTTCAGGATCTTCATTAGTGCATTGCTTTGGATCTAAAACAAGCTGTGGGTGGGGATTTTTTCCTATTTTAAGTTAGAAAATTCCTCAGGGCCTTCCCTGTTCTGCATTAAAAAACATCTGATCATTTCCTAGCTGTACAAAACTCACGAGCTTACAAAACTCACTTACCAACTTCAGAGCCTTGCAGCTCCCCTGTAAGTTTTAGTTATTATTTCCCAACAGATTTTGGACTGGGGCCACAGTGCGTTAAAGGACTTTTTTTGTGACACTGTTATTTGGGACATATTCAACCTGCTGATAACAGGTGTCAGCAGGACATGTGATTTTTAGTATCCACTGACAATAATGGCAGAAAAGGTCTGGTAACTTTAGATAGCACATGTCTGAACCAGAGTCTGTCTTCAACTACAACACCCTAACGACTGTGATAAGGACAGATTTATCTATAGCAGGTGGTCTGAGAATGGACCTAACCAGGGTCATGTCAGTACAAATAGGAGCCATTGTGATTAGTTTTGGCTTGTGGGCTGGTGCTTAGGTGAGAAAATGGGCATAACTCTGCTCTTTCTGTGATGCTAAAGAGCTCATGCTTTCCCAATGGAGAGAAAAGATGGGATGCTCCTAGAGGGGAAGGCTGATCGTGTGGTTTACTTTCCATATAGCATCTGTCTCTGCATTGCTTGAGTAGCCGGCTGCAGAATGTGTGAGACAAGACATTATGTTTATGCATACTGGGCAGTGAAGAGGATAGCAGACTGGTCAGCCTGCTTGGTTTCACCAATGAAAATAAGTACTGAAGTTGTTTCTTTAAGACAAACATCATGGTTCTATGGCAATGGCTGTATCTTTGTCCCCATTCTTTGAGGTGCCTTACCATCAAAATACATTTGAAAAAGGGTCATTACTGCAGCACATGCAAAGCAGTGCGTAGATCATCAGGTGCCTTCTGATTCTCTCTTCAAAAGAGGATGCCTTTTATTGTCAAGCTAGTAATCCACAACAGGCTCACGGAAGTCTGTTGCTGGAGCATATTGCTAAAATCCTGCACGATTTATGGATTGGTAGCAGGATCATCTACTGTCAACAGAGGTCCTGTTCATGCTCATTAAGTCTACATGCTGAGGATCTTACCGAATGGATAGGGGCAGCTATACCATGCTGAGGTCTGTTTACAAGAGTAAATGACTTGATTGGATTACATCTTTTATTTCTGTGATCAAAAGCAATGGCCGATGGAACAAAATAATGGCCTTAACCCTTTCAGCTTGAAAATATAGCCACATTTGAATAATAGGAGTTAAAAAAAAAAAAAAAACAACCTTCTCTTTTCTTTCATTTTTATGTTCAGTAACTGAAAAATTAAACAGACCTCACACCCCTGCAGTCGAACTGGGTGCATTCTTGATCTCACTCCATCATTTTTGAAATAGATGCACCACACGATCTGTGTCTCTTCTGACATTAGCCCTTGGACTCACTTGATAGCAACTTGAGCAGTTTGCCAGGTTCTCTGGTACCTGAAGCTGGAGGAAGCATGTGCACAAGGAGCAGTTTTTACTTCCTATTCTGGAATCTCAGCCTTCTACCTGGTTTCAGTGCAGTTATTTACTACACCAGGGAAGCAGAGGAATCACCATTCCTTGAAGCATTCAAGAAATGTGTAGTTGAGGCCCATGGTGACATGGTTTAATGGTGGACTTGGCAGTTGTGGGATGACAGTTGGACTTGGTGATCTTAAAGGTCTTTTCCAACCTAAATGACTCTATGATTCTATGATTACTAGGCACAGAGAACACTTTGTTACAGAAACAATTACCATGTGAATGCAAACATAACCTTACCAGGGTTCCAACAAGCCATAGCTATATAGGGTAGGCAGATCTACAGTGCACAAAAACCTCCCCCTTCAAGGGGGAATACTGATTTTCTCACATATCTTTGGCTTCCTTCCAGCTGCCACTATGAATTTCTGCTCTGATACCACTGCTCTTACACTTTGAAGACACAACTACTATCTGCTCTGTAGAATATTTGCCCTACCTTAGTACCCTATGATGAGAGGGGATATGCATTTCCTCTGTCTGCGCTTGCCATCTTTGTAGGTATAAGAGGGAGGGTAAAAAGCCTGCTCTGTGGATCCCTTCACTGTGTTACTCTCTCCTTTTTAACTTTCCCTTTCTTTTTGTCTTGACCCTGACTCAGTTTTAGGATGGATAGTAGATATCTCCTTTTGAGGAAACATTTCCAGACTGAAACCTTTGCAAGCAGAGCCCTTCTAATTACATTTCTTATAAGACAACCATCCTGAAGGAGTTGCATAATCCTCCCTTGCACTGTCCTGCTGATGAGCTGCAAATTGACACTATGTAAAAATAGTCGAAGCTTGGCCTCCTTTCTTTTTTTGTGACTGTTTTAGAGACCTTCTCCTTTCTAAAGAGCAGCACTTACAGATTTGGATATTTGTGAGTGGTGTGACTACCTTTAAGTTCTGCTTTATTCATCCCTATTTTCTTTTTTTTTTGGGGGGGGTGGGGTGGTTTTTTGTTTGGTTGGTTTTTATTTGTTTGCTTGTTTTCTTTTTTCCTTGCCTGCCTATAACATTATCTCTGGGCTGTACTGCTTTTTAGTATATAGGAAAGCCAGTGCAGCTGCAAGGAAAGGAGTCCTCATTTGTGTAAGGTCCCTTCATTCAAAATCAGCTCCTAATTACTGCAGACTTATCTTTTTAGTAAAAAACTAAGAGTTTTGTAGAGGACCAGGTCAGGAAATGAGGATTTGGCTTAATCACAGCCTTACATCCCATTCAGAATTGCAATGGAATCAAAGAATAAGGCTTGTTTTCTTTTTCTTTTCTTGAATCTGAACCTAAATCAGAGTCTGTGATGCTCAGTGGATTAGAGAAGAAAAAGTTAAATAGTAGAGATAAAAAATTCAGGAAAAGTTGAAGGAACAGAGGGAATATTTGACTGGTATTTTGCATGATTAAAACCTTTTTCCTGGTCTAGACCTCTTGGAGTGAGTATTCAGAATGAATGTTAAACATATTCTTCAAACTTACCAGTTTCTGGCAGAAAATCTGCTTGGTTATGGCTGATAATAATGAAACTGAATCACATTAAAATTTCATATCATAAATTTCATTCATACAATCTGAGCAAGCTGGTTTTTTTTCATTCCTTTTGCATGATCACACTTTTTAAAATGAAAAAGATCACAGAAGCATCTGAATAAGTAGACATCCAACTAATTAAATCTGTGACTGAGATGAAAAATGCATTTTGTGATAAATTCTGTACAAATGCAGAGGATGAGAGAGTCTTTGGACTTATATCTTAAACAAATAAGATATAATGAACAAGTAAGCAGTAAAAGTTGCAATTTACCTATTCTTTACAAGTTATGAATTGGAAGAAAGACCATTGACTCAGATAAACAGTTGAGCCACACCAGTCTAACAGATTCCCTTGCATTAGCTGAGACTCAGTAATCTATTCCTCTGCTCATTGCAGAAGATTCTAAATTGGCAGATTTGTCATTGGTTAGCCATATGCATGGGGACAGGTAACACACCTCAGTAAAAAAATCTGCTGATACCACCTGAGAATGATGTTGAGATCATGTCTGGTGAGGAAGAGATCAGAAGTGAATGAACAAAACTGAGCAGCTGAAACTAGTAAAGAAAAGAATGTGAACATCTACCTGTTTTGCTAGAGGGCTTAATGTGACATTGAGATCAGGTGAATGAAATTCCACTGAAATATAGGCACTTTACTTCCTGACATATCACCATGGTCTGTAATGCTACCAGTCTTGTGTTGTCCTGGAACACACTCTCACTAGACTAAATGAGAGAGAATGATTTGGTTTGATTCACATGTCCCAGATTTGAGTTAAGCCTCACTTGCAATGTAAGAATTCTGTTCTTGCTCCTTCCTTTCTAATTGTTTTTCCTTGTATATTTTTTGTTTGTTTGTTCTTTGGTGAGGTTTTTCTTATTTGTCCTTTTCCTCTCTTCCTTTTATTTCTTATCTTCTTTTCTTGCTAATTATTGATAGGTGGGTGGTTGGGTTATTTTAGGAAACTGTGACCCAAAAGCAGGCAGTGTGCAGTTACACAAGCCAGTACAGATCTGATACTTCTCAAAGAGAATCAGACCTAACCTGTTGGTCAATGTTATACTGAAATAATCACAAAAATGAGATTGTGTCTACGCTACTAAGGATAGCATGGTGTGGTTGTTCTCCTCTGCAGCAGAGTGGGATGGAGACAAAATCTTGCATCCTATCTTTGCTACTTCTTCTTTGTGACTGTTTCATATTTTGGTTTCAGGAAACCAGGATGACTCTGTTAAGTAATCATGAAGGCACAAACTAGCTTTTTCCTTGTTTTTACCAAAGGATAATGTCATGTCAGTTACAGGGAGAAGTAGTGTTGGTATAAGAGCCATACTTAATGTTTTACATTTCAAGTATCTTTCTTGATTTTTATCTGCCTCTGTTTTCACTAAAGGTTGAGAAATTTTTAATGGTAATTATTTATTGATGGATTTTAAAAGCTTCTATGAAAAATCATGATTCCAAGCCATTTATTTGATAAACTTTAATGTATCAAAGATGGAAACTACTATTTTAGATGGAAGTTTCAATTCCACAGATCTTCAAATTCTTTCAGCTGCAGTTGTGTACTGCTGTTGAGTGTATGAGAATGCAAAAATGAAGATATATCTGGCTTAACACTCAGTTGCATGAGTAGTTATCTATGTCTTAAACATAGAATCATAGAATCATAGAATAGTTAGGGTTGGAAAGGACCTAAAGATCATCTAGTTCCAACCCCCCTGCCATGGACAGGGACACCTCACACTAAACCATCCCACACAAGGCTTCATCCAACCTGGCCTTGAACACTGCCAGGGATGGAGCACTCACAACCCTCCTGGGCAACCCATTCCAGTGCCTCACCACCCTCACAGGAAAGAACTTCCTCCTTATATCCAGTCTAAACTTCCCCTAAGTTTTAACCCGTTACCCCTTGTCCTGTCACTACAGTCCCTACTGAAGAGTCCCTCCCCAGCATCCCTATAGGCCACCTTCAGATACTGGAAGGCTGCTATGAGGTCTCCACGCAGCCTTCTCTTCTCCAGGCTGAACAGCCCCAACTTCCTCAGCCTATCTTCATACGGGAGGTGCTCCAATCCCCTGATCATCCTCGTGGCCCTCCTCTGGACTTGTTCCAGCAGTTCCATGTCCTTTTTATTTTGAGGACACCAGAACTGCACACGATTGAAATACTGTGTATGTGGATAAGGGTACACTGTTCACACAGAAATAACAGGCATGCCTGCTGCTGCTTGTCTTTTCCTGAAGGTTGTATTTCATCTTCAAATTTTCATGAATCTTTTCTGTATCTTTCAGAGGGAGGTATTTCTTCTCTAATCAACCATATGATCCTTCAAGTTGTCTCTTCAATGTTGAGAATAGAAAATGAGGGATTTATTTCTGTACTGAAAGAAAATTTTGAGTGCTGTATCTCTATGCTCCTTAAAGCAGCAGGCATTGAGTGTGTTATAAGACTGCATCCATGCCCACCCTCCTCTGTCTTCTGTGATGATCTGAAGAATAAGGGAGGTTTATTGATGGGAAAGCAGTTTAGAGGAAGAGATAGGAAGAAGACTGATCAGATATGAATGTTACTACTGGAATTTTAGCAAAGGAGCAGGAACAGAAAGAATACAGAAATGAAAGAGAGAGTGAACTTCTTGAAGATCATATTTCACAGTTCTTTATTGCTGTCTGCTCCCTGTTCTATATGTATTGGGAAAGGAAAAATACAAAAACTGCAAGAACAGTGATAAATACTTCTCTGTGGTGCAAATGACTTAATAAAAATTCAGCTTTCATTTGTGTTTTATCATCCTTTCACCAGCCATCCATGGTGTGCTATTTATAGCTGCATAATTCACAGTACCCTGTCAATTATCCTATAGGGCATTTCCTCACTGTTGGTTGGAAGGCGACGGAATATCCCAGCTGAATGGTAGTATTTGCTGTAACACTATGGCAGACTTGCAAATGCGATTTTGTTGCAGGCTGCCTATGGCTGGGATGGAAATCTTGAGAGGGCACCAAAGTTTTTTCTCCCTCCCTGCTTTATTCCAAAAACCAGCTAAAATGAGTGAAGGGAAAAATCTTGACTCTCCCTTAAGCAGCATTTTTTATTCAGTCACATTTTTGTTGTTCCCTTCTGCTATGAGACATAGCCAGGGTGTAATGCTGAGAAAATAGGGAGTTTTTCAGCTTTCAGGGCATTATTGGCTGTGGTCTGGCCAGTTCAGAACACGACCAGATGAAGATGTATATTCTTTGGCCCCTCTCAGCCTACATATATGATTTTTAAAATCTGCCATGATAAGGATTAGCAAGCTCCAATTCTTTTAATGTAATAGTTTTAATCTACAGAACCTTGAAGGAAGGCATCACTTCTTCATCTGGAGAAACGATCTGGGAATCAACTATTAGGTAAGAGTACAGTCCCTAACTAAATCCTCATTGTTAGAGGTCCATACTTAGTTTCTGACCTGCTTTTCATCTGGCACTGTATCAGCTAGATTATTCCTTTTCCTTTTTCAAATCATGTACTAACAGAGCATTGATTCCCATCGACCTAATCACCTCATTTCACTATTCCTTATACAATGTGGAAATCAAAACTATATTGTAGTATTCTGGTCTTGGTTTTACCAGTGACATATGAACAATTAACTTTGTCTCCCTAGCCTTCCTTTTGCTCAGTGTTCATCCATCCAGATCACCTAAATGCTTTTGAAGCTCCACAGGCCCTACTCTGTATATCTGCACTGCAGCCCATGCTCCTGGATAACATGTGCAACATGCAAAAAAACCCACAAAGGGCAAACAGGGGGAAGAAAGAAAATAAAGCAGTAATCAAGATCCCTCCTTTTGTCTGCTCTGCAGTGGTGATTTACAAATTTGCCTATTCTTATTGAGATTATCAGCAGCATATGTATACTCACTCAATGAATGTGTCATACCAATCTCATAAAAAGACACATAATCTCTCCATTTAATGATTTCACATTAATGGCTACTTTAGAGAATGGGCTGTTGTGTAATCTATTCAAACTGGAATTGATTAATATTGTATAGTTGTGATATTTTCATCAGATTGTGCTAGGAATCTAAGCACATTATATCTCTCCTGACTCCTTTAACAGCTCAACTTGTAGTGTCCTGGAGGATGTAATCAGGCTTATGTGACATGATTTATTTTTTCAAGAGGTGCTGTTGAGAGGCAGTACTTATACAGCTGTTCCTTACTTCTTTCTAAGATAAATGAATGCTCAGTCAGTTTTTCCATTAATTTATTGGGGGTTATAGCAGGTTTTTTTGTGGCTCAGGTTTCCTTGCTTGCTTTCTGAGTATTAGAATTTAATGTTTCTCTATTCTTCCAGACTGTGCCTGTACCAGGTATACTGAATATAAACAATAGCTGTCCAACATGCCCTAAGCCAACTTTTCTTACTTCTGGTGAAAGCTATTTGGGTTTGCTAAAATATTTTCTTTCTTATGGTTATGGTATAATAGTTTGCTGAGTTACTTTTTACCCAAAATATTTTTTTATATATAATTTTTTTGCATTTAGGAAGCCCCGCAGAAATTAAGTATTACCCCTTTCCTTTTTATTCATATATGTCAAATAGACAGACAGAGAGTTTGTTTTACTCGTGTTTCTATTTCTTTTTCTATATCCATCTTGCAATAAGTAACTTGCAGGAGTAAATCCAACCCTTCACTGTGCTGTAAACCCAGAGTTGGCCAAAGGAGTTTTTCAGAACTGTGGTGTCAATCCTTTTTGACTACCAGAAAATTTCTTTTGAGTGGTTTTCTCCTGACTTTCACTCACATTTTCTTCCTAGACATATATATCCCAGCCAGTTTGCACACTATGCCAAGAATATTCCATATTTTCTAGTCACGTGGTTAGAGAAAGGCTTATGGTTGTGTAACTGGTTTCTTGTTGTTAACACATTGTTTGTCCAGCTGGAAGTTTGATTTGTACATGTAACAGATCTACTGCAACATGAGGGAGAATGAATTTGCATCAGCTTTTACCAAATGTGATTTTCCTGCTCAGACCCAGAATCCTGGCACTGGTATGGATGCTGCTGAAATGTTTCCTGAACAGCCTTTGGTCTTTTGTTCAATTCACTTATGAATGGAGTCTGACTTCTAAAAATCTTTTGCTTTAAATGGATGTTGCCTCCCTGTCTGCTACAGTCAATTGTCAGACAAACATCAGCCCTTCCCATCTCTAAGATTCAGTCCCTTTCGGTTGCTCTTCTCTCTTTTGGAACATATGATCCAGTATTTTACAAAAATAATGCCTTGCCATGTATTACAGTTCCAGTATTACAATATCCAGTATTTCCTGCTGTCATTAGTTTTCAAAACAAGGAAAACTCCAAAATTATTATCTGAATTTCCCCTGCTCCCTGACAAGATTCTAGAAGTCTTCTTTACTCCTTGATTTCCTCAAGATACCATGACCCTCATCTTACATCAGTTCTTCCTTTGTAACATAAAGCTTCTCAGCAGCACAGAAACCAGGCCTCCTTCAAGTCACTGATAAAGATGTTTGATGCCCAAGTCCCCAGACAGACCCTGCAGTGCCCTACTTATCACTGGCCTAGAGCTGAACCACAGCCCATTAACCACTGCCCTCTAAGCCAAACAGATTTTACCTGGTTGTCCATCCACCCATGCCATATTATCTCAGTACAGGAATGCTGTGGGATGCAGTAATGAAAGCCTTGCAAACTTAATGCAAATGGCATTCACTGCTTCTCCTGTATCCACAAAATCAGTCATTTTATCACAGAGTGCACTCAGGTACTTCTGGCATGATTTACCTTTGGTAAATCTGTGCTGATGGTTCCTAATCACCTCCTCCATCATCCGCCCAGGAATGTGTTTGAAGAGGGCATGCTCTATGATTTGCCCAGGAACTTAAGTCCTGCCCAAGAACTTCCTGGGTGCTGGATTTCACCTGAACTTTGGCTGTTCATCTCCTGCATCTGCCATGCTTTTCCCAGCAGCACTTGCTTTTCCCCTCCACCTTCAAATTTAATGGCTCAGTTAAGTCATATAAAAGCTTACCCAGAACATATTAGCTTAGACATCTGAGGCTGTTTTCTTCCCACCTTTAATACATTTGGCTGTACATCTTAAAGGAATATATTTACTGTTGACTGCTATGAGGCCTTGCTACTCCAAAGCTAAATGTGTAAAAAGCACTTAGAAGTTATTTCAGGGATATCTAACTAGTAGCCAAGAAGTAAACTTAAAACTAAGAAACAAATAAAGAAACAGAGAAGAAAAACCAGGAAGACAGACAAATTCACTTCAAACAGGACAAAGTTAGTAGGGCACAGTAGAAATGTGGCACTTGGTATATTTAGTACTTTCATCTTTAATTCTGCTTTTATAAATAAATTATCTACTTCAAACTTTTTTCTGCTTCTGTCTGTTTTCATTTTTTATTTATTTCCATCTCTTTCAAAACATAATTTTTACCTGTAAAATTTTAACTGAATTTTTAATTAAAAAAGTCCAACCCACAAATTTTACCTTAACCAAAGTTTTTCAGCTCCCAAAGTAGGCAAGTTTTATTAGTTCTGCTCTATGCTCACTATTCATGCATGTCACAATTGCATCTCAGTTTTTTTATCCATTAGTTTTTTCAGGATTTCCATCTTATCTGGTCGTTTGTATACAGCAGCCAGAGCGCTGCAAGTCCTTCCAGATGGGGACCAATAGATGCTACTGCTTCTTTAAGTTAAAAACCTCACAGTCAGTCTGTGGACAGAGCTTCATTTCCATATCCAAACCCTGGAGGCAGATATTTACCTCCTCTGAGTTCCTGTGCCAAGATTTCTGAGTAAATTAAAGGGGACTTGATTACAGAAGCTGTTTACCAGTGAGAGATATTTTTATGTTTAGAATACAGAACTTAGTACCTGTAATAGCAAGAAGTTTCCAGAAGTGGGCCCTGAAAGCTATTTCTATCAGTAAGAGGATCTCTCCCCTTTTAAAGAAGGAAGAGTTAAATGCAAATTTTAACTAATGAGAAAAAGTTCACATACAAAATGCAAGAAGCACCATTCCAATCACCTGAAAAGCAGAAAACAGTTTGTAATGTGTCGTCAATTAAAAATTCTCTTGGGTCTTAATGTGATGAATATTTGATGTTGCCCTTAAATAGGACACCTGATGGTTGCAGGGAAGTATCTGCTAAGTTTAAAACTGTATGTAAGGTTATGCTGAGGATTTAGGATTTGATGAAAACTACAGTCAAATATTAGTTTCAGAACTTCATGTTTTCACTCTGTGATGCCTGAGCTGAAATCAGAGTTCTTGAATACTTTTTCCATCTTCTGTTCAACTCTTTTCTGATTCAGCTGAAATATATAGGTCTGGTGTCATTCTTTCTTCCTTTGAGTTTCATAAATATAGCTAAAGGTGCCCCTTTTACTCTGAGAATCCCTGTCCTATGAATATAAATAGCAAACACTACAGGCAGATTGTCCAAAGACATGTTCACCTTGGACCACTCCTACCCCACAGAGGACTACGCATCTGCTGTGGCTGAAATTGGATGGAAATGATCCAGAACTTCGGGTTACCCAAACCAGAGACATAGGCAATTAGCAGTAGCGATTTGGTTACTTTTGTTACGTCAATGTGCATTGAGGCAATTTCATCAAAGGGACATCATGTCAGGACCTTTCTGTCTTTACAGCATTCCAAAATTTGGTTTGATATTGTCGTGACTACCCAGCTCCTCGAGCTTTATCATAATCTAGTCCATATTTACAGCAGATGCCTTTGCACTCCTTCATGCCAAGGCAAGACTCCTTTTATTCACAGGAGCAGTCAAGCTGATCCGAGTTGCTGAGATAAGAATAAATCTATCTATGTTAAACCTGCAGAGGAACAGATTTTGCCATATGAAGATATTAATTAATATATTAATGAAGATATTAATTAGTTGTAATACAAAGCAGTTGAACCCTTGGTGTAGCCAGGGTTGAACTCTGCTTGTAAAATGTATTATATGGATATGAAAGGAGATACAGTCTGTGTTCTAAGGAATATAGGATATAGAAGGCACATGCATATACACACATGGGGGAGAGTAAGAGAGTGAAAAAGCAATTGGAAAGTGCAAGGTATGGGGAAAAACGCTCTGAGAGTTGATGCTTGTTTTTCACTTGCATTTTTATGGCAATAACTGGGGAAGCGTATATGGCTTTTAGGAGTCAACTAAGGCAAGGGAAGGAGCCAGTGAAGAGGCACTGGTGATAAGATGAAATGTAGATAAAAGAGAACATTTTGGTGATGTTATGTAAGCAACTGAGTGGCAAGACGAGGGCTCGGCACATACGAGGCTTGGAGAAGTATGTGCAGTGATGTTATTTGTGAAGAAACTGTAGAATGTTATTTGTTTGAACTCTACCATCTGTGGTATAATTGCCTTATTGCCAGTGGGATTTGTATGAGTAAATGAACACTAGAAAGAGGAAGAATACTAATAATAGTGGTTTATTTTATATGGGGCTATCTCTGTTCATCTGTGTAAACCATATTAAAGTAAGTTAACTCAAACCTATCTTATATAGGATTATCTCTTTTCAGCTGTGAAAATTATATTAAAAAATGGGTCAACTACAGCAAAACTTCTACTATGCAGGCAAAAAACACACTATCATAAAAACAATCAGATTGTTTTCTAATTACAAATAATGAAAAAATCACGTCAATTCTAATATGCATCTTCAATGGAAGAACAAATATAAAATTGGAAGCTGACATCTTTCCCTTGCAAACTATTCCTCTAAAAACTGCTGGTTTAACAAACTTCCAAACTACCCTCTATGTGCACATGAAGCCATTGTATTTTTTTTCCACAGCTGATATTTAGTAACAAAGCACTTAGTAGATGGTATGCCAAGTTGGATCACTTCTTTTTGTGCTATTGAAGTGTGGTTTATAAACCCATTTCCCATTAAAAACTAAGGATCTTTTTCTGTAATGGCTACCACTGAGGTTACGGAGACATTCCTTCATCTTCACAAACTGTGCCAACTAATCTATCAGACAGACATTAATGATAGGCAAAGTGACTTTCATGCTGCAGACAGTATTTGACTATTTCACATAGATAGACACCCTTGGAATATGTGTGTATATGGTCAGCTTAGTACTGCTTTGAGGACAGACTGATATCCTGACATGCTTCTCCTTAACATAATGCCTAACAGTGTTGTCCCAAAGCTGGCCTTCACTAAAGCAGCAGAGGAAACAGTGTTGAAATTACAAGTCCCCTTTTTACAACAAACCCTCTGCTGTGATTAGAACTGATCAAAGTAGGTCAAGGGGTTAGAATAGAAAAACTTCATCAAATTAATTGTGTATTAGACAGTGTCTTACTTTGCTTCTTCATCTTCAGTCCATTTTCTGCATTTGATTTGGTCACTAGAAAGAGGCAAGATACATGTGCTGTCGTCATGAGGCACATTGGGTAATTTAAGAGGTAGTTTTGGAGTTGGCTAACACTAGATGAAATTTCTGCAATATATTGGGATGCAGTGGAAAAGGAAGGATGGCAGTGTTTTGTGTCCTCATTCCAAGTGGATATGGAGGTAGACTGAGGTTCATATAGCAATTTCTGAGGAAATTCTATGTACCTAATAACTGTTAATCTGCTGTCATTACATTAAACAATTGATGATTATAATTCAATTTAATGATTCATTGTGATAGAGCATTTCACAGATTTAGTTTTGTTTTATATCAGACACAGAATGTTACATATCTGTGGATGAAGCGCAACAGAAAAGGAAAGACAGAAACAGAAAGACAGATGCCCGTGGAGGCCACAGGATAACAGCTTTTCTTCAATTTACTTCTGCTGTCCAATTAATATTTATTTTGCAAGGAAATAGATGTTACGGTGTTTGCCCACATGACTCTAGTAAATAGAGGTTTGATCCATTTGCTTTGATGTAGATAAGTACTACTGAAGGAATCTTTAGCTGTTTACATCTAGGAGCTATTATAACCCCTGGGAGAGACAAACACCCCTCTGGACCAGATGTGGGAGACCAGGAGTACCCTAGAGTAGTTCAAACGTCTTTAAATTTTTCCTTATATCAGTGGTGTAAGTGCATTTTCTTACATATAGTTTCTTAGTGTACTGATATTACTGAGATCAAATCAGACCTTTATTGAGAGCTCCATTCCTGCAGTATCCAAGTACTAGCATATTAGATGATGATTTTAAAACCATCTGCCATCCACTGCAATCAAGTCAAAGTATATATTGAGATCGTAACTCACCCAAGTCCCTCCAAGACAGATTAATTCAAACTGACTGGCAGTCATTAACATGCAGTTCCTACTGTTGCAGATATTACCAGTAATAATTCTGTCTTAATCAAAGCCTTCCTGGAAAATGGACAGTGGGCTCTGACGAGTAATATCCTGGCTGCAAACAATTTCATGGGGCATTTTGCTAAGTCTTGGTTAGGAAATGAAGCTTTTTTGTAGTCCGGGGCTGAATGTACATCCATGCACATTGCCATTACAATAATAAAACCAAACAAAAATCTAATGAACCAATAGCTTTGTTACATCATGCTTGGAGCATAATACTATTTCTGAGGTTCTCGTGGGGGCCAACTTCTATGGTGGAGAAAGATTTGTCCAGAAAGCTGACTACTCCCTATATGAACTTAAAGGATAGTAAAGGTAGAGGTTAAAGGCATTAAGTATCAGAAACTGACAGTTCTCACCTATAAATGTCATATCTTGCCATATCTCCCAGCAGATAAATACAGTAGGACATTCTGGTATGGAAAAATTTGGTTTATTTTTTAGCCCATATGTTCAAGTATATAAGGCTATGTCTTAACAACTGAGTTTTCCCATTTTGTGGTTTCTGCTAAATTTGTGTTTGGGAAAAATTCAAAGTTTCTCCATGCTACATAGACCTGATGTAAGTAGAAATGTAAAGCCTTTTCTTACCATGACTCATCTGAGTAGAAATCTCTTAATGTAACTCAAGTAATTCATCTTAGCCCAAATTAATTTTGAACAGTCTCCAGAACCAGCCTCTGTGTGGCAAAGAACTGCCTAGTTCTGTCCACACATATCTCATATAAGGACTACTCCCATTTATGTATCTTCCTACTAGATAAGGTCAATAATAAATGGAAATAATCTTAGTCTCTATATCCTATCAAATTTCAGTACTGCTCTTGACAGCACTGTTTCTTGCTCTTCTGACGTGGTTTTGGTTTTTCTTTCCCTTCACCCTCTTCCATTTGGGGAAAAGAAATGTCTGTTAGTGCCTAAGACATGGTTTTGGCTTACTGTATTTACACTAATGAATGACCCAGCATTTCGGTCAAGTCCTCTGTCATCACCATTCCAATTTCCCCACCAATCCCACTGCCCTCTCAGTTCTGTTGTTATCCCTATGCTCTAACCACATCTGGCAGTGTCAGTAGTGGCTTCATGTTCGTTAGCAGATGAAGATTAGGTGAAGATGAAGGCCTGTGGTTAACTAAGATTTAGCACAGTTCAGGTTAAAAGTATAAAAGAAAATTCAGCTGCTCAGTGCACTAGAGATTAAATTGTTTTTCATTTCTATATGTACAAATAATAGGAGGGACTGAATATTAACTCTAAATACTATAAGAAACTCCTCATTGTGTGAGAAATTGCCAGCCTAGGTTTAAATGTAGAAAGAAAAAGTGTGAAAGTTTGAAAGGTAAATATTTACCTTTTTACACAATCTTAACAATTTTTGTGAACATGTTCTTTGTACTGACAAGCTGCTACAAAACCTGTTTGAAAGCATGGAACTTGTATAATTATCACCAGTGTTTCCACTGGTACTCTTAGATTATGAACCTACTTATAGCTGTTCAACTGAAACAGTCTCTTGTAGAGAATTTTGAAGCTTCATTTCCTTTAAAATTTTCCAGGAACAGGATGTCAGTCTAACCAGAATGTCCTTAGGGGCATCCAGGGGAACTCCAAACAATGAATTCAAACAAGCTTGTCATTGGAACTGTAGTTTTGCAGTTCTCACAAGAAAAAAAAGAAAAGACAAAAAATATCTTGAGGAACTGTTGGGTTTTTTTGCAAACATGATCCATGTTTTGAATATTTATTTTTTTTTTTCTGTTTCAGGATGAAAAAAAGTACTAAAACATTTCTAGTCAAGGCGTACAAGTTTTTTTATCATGAAATACCTCTCTATCAATATAATACAAAGGTCCAGTTCTTGATTATATGGTACAGAGTGGATTTCAGGAGCAAAATAATAATTTTGATCACAGCAGATACCTATGTCCTAGTACAAAAGATTACTGTTAGTTGTTGTGTTACAAATTTAAAGGAAATATGGTGAATATGCCATCTGAGATGACTGACAGTCATGAGAAGTGATGTCTTTGTGGTAGAGAAGTCGTTCATCTATTGTAGGGTCAGGAAGCCTCTTTTATGGCTGAAATGTTAACCAGGAGTTTGGAAAACCTGGTTTAATTACTCAGCTATCCAAACTGTGACAACTGGAGCAGATTCACCCCTACCTCGCTTTAGCATCTACCTGAGGTGCATAAGCTGTCAAACTAGCTATTCTGTGTCATCCCTGTAGCTGACAGTGAGAGACAGAGAGGATACAGAAGGTTGCAGAATCCAGCTAAGATCTGATTTTTGGATGTACCTATCTCTCTCTTTTGCCTGCAGAGGGACTTCCACTGCTCTCTGGTTAAGCAGAGCAAATCTAGCCCTTCATATCTTGATTTTCCACTTGCAGAATGAAACCATTTATGTTCTTTCGTGAGTTGCGTTAAGTATAGACTATTTCCCCTGCTTTTTGCAAGTAAGCACTTCTGTCTCTGAACTTAGGCAGAAAATGGTGTTATGAAAACACCTGCAAATAAGAAAAAGGCATATGTATGTGAGCAGCACTAACATTTAAGGCGTGCCATTAGAGTTCTTCAGAGAAGTCTCAAAAATATTCAATTGTAACCACTTTTTTCTGTTGTCTAAGTCAAGGCCAACGCTCTTTCCATTATACAGTGTTTGAAAACCTAACACATTGCATTTATTTACAAGTCCATGTTAAACTGATTGCCCTTCCTCTGTGCAGCCTGGGAATTATACACATCATCTGATCCTGATGGTAGAGCCGTACACTGCCAGCAATGACATCGTTTATTCAATGTTTCTATTAATGATAAATTTAGCCAGCCAAAAGGATGAGGCATGTGCCCTCAGGCTGATGCTAAATTGAAATTACCACTTAGCCTGCAATGAATTGCCTACTTTTTGATTAATAGGCTAAATTCCCGATCTGACCTTTTCAAAATTGCTGAATTATTAAATCCTGTGACAGACAACAGAGTTCCTCTTACAAGGAGAAGTGTATTATGCAAACATGTAGGGTCACCTAGAGAAGAATCCAGCTTTTGGACCCCCCCCCCCCCCCCCCACCCCAGTGTTAGCCAAGGTGCCATGTCAATCCAGTTTATAGCTGCAGGATAATGCTTCTCCATTGTGCCAGCACTTCCCATATTGCAGTCATGCAGAAGATGGTCTGGAGATGTAACAAGTGGTTCTGCATTGTCTTTTCTAGTTTCAGCACCTAAATTAGCATTACTTTCCATTTCTAGAAAACCTCACATGGAGCTCTGCACTCTTAGAATATAATAATACCCATGCTAGCTGAAGTGTTCTCTATATAATACTGTGCTGTAGGGATATCATCAGTCAGATGAGAGGTCTCTGCCTGTTGCTGTTGGACAGTCAATTCAGAGGAGAATGTTCCAGACCCCAGAAAACAAGTTAAAGCACTTTGCCGTGCATTATATGCATATCAGGTAGAATATGCAGCACTGTATTCAGCTCTGGGGACCCCAACATAGGAAAGATGTGGACCCGCTTCAGTGAGTCCAGAGGAGGCCACAAAGATGCTCAAAGGGCTGGAGCACCTCTGCTATGGAGACAGGCTGAGAGAGCTGGGCTTGTTCATCCTGGAGAAGAGAAGGTTCCAGGGAGACCTTAGAGCAGCTTCCAGTGCCTAAAGAGGGCTTACAAGAAAGCTGGAGAGGGGCTTCTGACAAGGGCATGGAGAGACAGGACAAGGAGGAATGGCTTTAAATTGACAGAAGGGAGATTGAGATTAGGTATTAGGAAGAAGTTCTTCCCTGTGAGTGTGGTGAGGCCCTGGCACAGGGTGCCCAGAGAAGCTGTGGCTGCCCCATCCCTGGCAGTGTTCAAGGCCAGATTGGATGGGGCTTGGAGCAACCTGGTCTAGTGGAAGGTGTCCCTGCCCGTGGCAGGGGGCTTGGAAGTAATGATCTTTCAGGTCTCTTCCAACCTAAACCATTCTATGGTTCTGTGAATTCACAGAACCACAGAATGGTTGAGATTGGAAAACAGCTCTGGAGGTCATCTAGTCCAGCTGCCTGCTCAGAGCATGGTCAGCTTAAAATGTTGTTTAGGGCTGTCTTCAGTGAGTTTTTAGTACCTCCAAGGGTGGAGACTCCACAGGTTCCCTGGGTAGTCTGTCACAAAGTTTGATCACTCTCATGCTAAAAGTTTTTTTCTTACATTCCAGAGGAGAATGGGAACTGCTTTAACCTTTCTACATAAGAAAAGAGGTTCTAACCACAGTTTCCCATGCTGGTATATTCCTGCAGAAATATTGCTTAATCACTTAAGGCTTTGTAATGTTGAAAGATTTAGATAAAATGCATTAAAATTACCTGAGAAATTTATTCTGAGTAATGAAGTCAAGTTGTATTTCAGTGTGGTGTACTGCCTGGTTGCAGAATAGAAGCTACCCAGGAAAAATGGAAGAAAAAATGAGCTAGGAAAAGTAGCAGGTGAAGGAGGGAGGGTGGTGAAGGAAGAACGAAGAGCTGCAGCACCATACAACACAGTCAGGTGCAGCACCAAAGGTGCTCTGTATCCCACTGTGAGAAGGACAAGGAGCCTGAGAGGATTCAAGTATCAGCTGCAGCTGGGGTTATCTGCAGTAGGAAACCTCCAGCTGCCTTTGCAGCTTCTCCATCAAGAAAGATGGGAGGAATGTGTTATTGTACTGTTGTATGGAAAAGAATAGGTAGCTGGTTGTTTAATGTTGTCATTTTTTCCTTGTCTTCATTTTCTCTCTTCCCCCAGGATGATACTGTTCTTTTAAGTAATTGCAGAGTCTGAAGGAAGGAAATATCATTCACTGAATGTGCGGAGACATAAATTTTTCCACTTTTCGAAGTGCACACTCAGGCTGGTGTTTACTGTCAGCCCTTAAAAACTGAACCCAGCTCTGGCTGCTGCCCTCGGTGCCTAGCAGAGTGGCTACACTCCACCAAACAGATTATTTCTCCAAATTTACATGTCAGTCAGGCATAGAGATGAGGGCAGTTTGTCACTATAGGGTTTTAGTTTAGGGTGTTTTTCTTGCTGCCAAAACACACACAGTGAGACTGACCAAAACAGTTCAACATATAATTGTTCTAAAAAGATTTTTCCCAAACCAGCAGTGTTTTATTTCAACATTTTCAGAATTAAGCTGTTAGAAAAGTGAAAACACCCTAAAGCTGCTACTCCATGAATTAAAACAAGCAAGAAAAAGTGAGTTTTGCTTTGCACAATTTGATTCCAAGTCTCCGCTTCAGCAAATGAAGCAGGATAAGATCAATCACTTCCATTTTACTGCACTTAGCTGACATCACTGAATGTGCCATGCCAAACAATACCAAGTTACATTTTCATCAGCAATTCACTATGATTCACTGGTTGCTGACTTTAGACAGTCTATTGCTCCTCAGATTTGTTTTGGAACAGTGATAGTCTTTTTAGAAAAGATTATTCTAATTTTGTCTGGATAAGGACTCACCAAAAAGCGATGTTTTACTGTAACCTGTGTAGCCATAATTCTGGCTATGCTTTTGATATGTAAAATTAATTCATGGTTGAGCATCTAGGAAAGTGCTTCTGCGTTTAGTCTCAGCCTGTTCCCCATAGCAGCTCTGCATACCTCACTTCAGCCAGACCTCCCAGACTCACTTTGGTATCTGGCATGGCTGCAGCTCTAGATGCAGTGTGTTGGCTTGCTCATATACCTCCAGCCCTGCAGCCTTTTCCTGTTATTTTTCTCACTGTCCCTTTCCTCTGTCCCTTGCAGACACATCACCATGTCATCCTGCTGATGGAATCTCCCTCACTTCTTTGGCAGTTGCCAGAGAGCCCACACCTCCACCAGTCACATTCCTGCCCTTACACATGACTGGGTTATATCTACATTAGCTGGCAGTGCAGACTAGGAGAAGCAGATTTCTAGAGTTTAACGGTTCATGCTGAGGATGCGATAACATCTACAATTACATTTCAGGGTGTTTTGCTTTGCTCTAGATCCAGTCTTGTCCAAAGGACTGCAAGTGCCTGAAGCACGTCAGGAGTATTGTGGTATTGCATTTTCATGCTCAGTTTCAGACAGAAAAAAATTCCCACTTGCGTGCTTTTGTATCCCTTTGGAGTGTCGGGTAACAAAACTGCTGGGGTAGATTCCTCCCCAGAAGCCTTCACAGCACTCTTCCTTCCTGAGAAAGGAGTCAAGACTGAGGCAAAGCCTTGTTCCTCTATGCCAGCACTGCAGTATTTCAGCTATTTTTTTTTTTTTTAACTAGAAAGAAGCAAAATTTGACAGTTTATTGCTCAGTATGGAAGGACCCGAGTATGCTGTACTGAAGCTGTATTTGCAGTTGAAAGCCCTGTAATTGTCATAAGGCTATTATTCTCATTAAGACAGGAGCTGTATCTCAGAAAAGGCTCTTGGTGCATGCACTCCAAACAGGGCTGTCCCCAGTTCAAATTATATTTGTCATGGAGACAGTTGTGCAAAGAATCACAGTGAGGAAAAAAAAGTGCATCAGGAGATAGCTTAGAAAGTCACCTTTCAAGGACAAATAATAAGGAGAAATTGTGCTGTGTGGTTTTATGTAAGAATTATTCTGTAGTCTGCTCTTATAACAAATCAGAGTGCTTTTTTGAGGAAAAGAAGGGAATTCAGTAAGCAGCTTGTGCTGTTCCTGCCACATTTGCAGAAACTTTGGCATAGTAAAGAGTATATTGTGCCTTCCATATTTTCAAATCACATACAAATTTTGCTGAAGAATATGGTCTTATTCTGAGAAATAGATACCCCTAGCAATATTGCAAGCTGGTGAGATAACAGGTTTTTCTTTCTGACATGAGAAGCTGTACTACGAGAAAGAGGCACACCTTTTGCAGTTATGCGGAACAATGCTACTCATCAGTAAAGCCAATGGAACACAATGTGTGTGGGATAGTGATCATGAAGTCCAATTTACTGGGCTGTGCTCCTCATCCTTGCAACTGTCCTACAAACTGGTGGTCTTCTCAGAACCCATCAGCAGAAGACAATTACAGTAGAAAGAATTTGGTCAGGTTTTAGCATCAGTGGAGGGGGTCACTTCAAGATGCGGTTTACCTTATCTGAAGATTCAAGGGACTCACCCCAAGTTTTGTGTTACTGACTCCAGGAAAAGGGTGAATGTCCTTTTTAAAACAGATGCCCTACATTTAGAGGGGTAATTTTAGGACAGATTCCCCCCACCCCCCCGAGGCAGTGGGGGTGTATGCACTGTAGAAAACCAGAAGAATCATCTAACACTTGTCTTCAGTGCTAATTTGTGAAGCCTCTTTTTTTGTGTTTGTTTGTTTGATGAGGCTCATTAGGGGCTAGTTGAAGGCTGCCAGCTCCTTCCGCACAGACTGCTGAGCAGGCTTTCAGCTGTGCTGGAGAGACTAGATTTCAGCCAGCATGATACACACACAGCAAGGCTGTGTGTTTACTTCCTTTCATGATGGCTTTGCTTTTTCTAGTTGATTGTGGACTTGATTTTTACAAGTGCTATTGAAAAAAACCAAAACCACATTCTTAACCTCAGCTGCATTCTTGCAGCTGTGGGGAGGGGAAGAGGCAGGGAAGCAAAGACTCCATGTTTTCAAGAGCAAAAAGCTCCTACTCCGTAATTTCTGCTGATTGCTGTCTGATACTTAAAGAAGGAGTTAATTAAGGTTCAAACTCCGTTCATTTCCTTTCAAGATACAGCACAGCTATTTTTATTTTATTGTCTACCTGTTTAGTGTCCCATTTGTACTTGCACCAAAGGCGCACCTTTTGTTTTGCAGTAGGAAGCATATATATGTGGTTTAGTTTTAAGGTTATAATGTCAGATGGTCAAAGGGCAAGGAATATATGGATCCCAGTTACCTAGTCTTATTTTAGACGCAACAGGAACATCCACATATACAAAGTGAAAATGTTCCACTGCAGAGGGAAAATTTACACACGTGTGTATACACAGCTGCCCTCACTGAACTTCTGACAGTGGTTTCCTGGAAAAGATGCCAGAATTTGACGCCAGTTTTGAATTATGGAGGACAGAGTGTTTCCCTCATCAGAAACCTTTTATTTTCAGCCTCCCCCACCCCTCCTTTCTTTCCTGCAGTCTCTCCAGCAACTTTATACTACCTTCTAATCTCTGAATTGTTCCCCACCCCTTTTTCTGCTTCTGTCCATCCTTCCTTTTCCCTGGCCCTCACCTGCCCTTCTGTCAACCTCTTACTTTGCATGTATTTTGCATCTGTCTCCTAGTTGCCATTCCCCCCATCCTCTGCTGGAGCTAGTCTGTCTTCTCCACTTTCCCTCACTGACAGGCTGCCAGCTGCAGGAAGCACTAAAAGCACAGAAGATGCAGTCTCATCTTCTCACTCCTGGAGCTTGTCACGTGAAAAGCCCCTGAAGGAGAAATAGCCGCAGGTGAAAGTCATGTGCTGTTGTAAGATACTCTGTGCACAGTAAGTTTAACCAGTGGATGGGGACAAACCCTACAGTAGGTTCAACCACCCTTCGCAACAAACAAATTCAGCATTAAACTCAACCCTAACAAAGAAGATTATCTAAGAACTCTGGAAGTTTAGACCAGAGCTAATTTTGCTTGACTTGTCATGGGAAAGCTAAAAGGTGTGTTCACAGTACTTACTACATAGGATTCCCCCTGAGAAATTCACATTCCCCCCAGATTTTGAATCCTGAAAGAATCCTTGGTGCAACTGTTGTAACATTTGGTTTGGTTTCTTTTTCAGATAGTCAAAATTATTCTTTTTTTCATTTGGAAACACTCGAACTATTTAGACCGAAACTTTTTTATAAAATCATCTTGAGGACTAGGTTTGTGCAGGCATGGGGAAATACCAGCAGAAACCAGCAATTCTGGCAATCACTTTAAACACTGGAAAAACTGGTAATTTTTTTTTTTAGCAGCCTTGATGGTGCCCATGGCTCCTTCCATGTCTTACCACAGGGCACAGTGGTGAGACTTTGATTTCCCTCAAGTATCTGACTCCTCTCTTAGAAACAACTTTGTCTGCGAATGAAATTGATATCTCTCTCTTGCTCATATATGGAAGTGGAAAAGCCTTGATCAAGGAATAAGGTGGGCCAAAACCTTCTGAATCCCTTTGGAGCAATTAGGTACCATCCCTCATCCCACCTGGTCTGGGAAACAAAGAAACCTTGGCTTCTCCAATATTTGGATTTCATTCAGAGGCAGCTGGTAGAGTCCTCTGAAATGAGTTTTTCAAGAAATATAATAATGTAAAACTGGAACATTAATAGAAACCATGAAAAAAATATAAATCTTAAGGCATTGAAAATGCCAATACATTAAATTTTCAATTTAATCAAAGTCACGGGCCATTTAATGCAATATGAAGAAAAAAAAATTGGGAAACGAAATCACGGCAGTTTCTTCTGCTGCAGTTTGTCTAAAAGACTCATATTACATTGACTTTCTCAACTCGTTTTAAACAAAGAGACCCACTCAATCTGAGGCATGTGAGATTGTTTAGTTGCTATTAAAAAGCTCCAGCCATTAATGGAGCTGTATATACGTATTCACAGAAGTGTATGGAGTCCAAAGAAGAAAGCATTCTTTAGCATGGCTCTAATCTAAACCTCATTAAACTAAATATATTTCTGCTGAGTTTGGTAGCGTAGCACTGGCTGTCAACGAATTAATCTCACAGCAAATGTTTGACCCAGAGGTTAAGACATGGGATTCTTCTGTGCACTCATGAAAGGCATGGGATCAGAAATGTGTTCCACTCTTCTGATTCCACCCTCTTTATGCCTTTCTGCCAAAAATAAAATCTTTTTCTAAGAGCTAATTACAAGTCATGAAAGAAGGAGGATAAAGTTGGTGGTTCATGTGAGATCAGACTCTGCTAAACTGCACACAAATATATTTGGATTTTAAATGGGAAGAATGTACAATAGAATCCTTCTGCCCCATGTGAAATTCTTTGTATTTATAGTCATAAAATAAATTATGCTTTTTGCTTGTTTGCTCATCCCAACAATAGTGTTCGAACATGTTTCCTATGTGTCCTTCCCCAGGTTATTTGTTTCCTGTCTGGAGCAAGCCGAACTCACATGCTGCACATGCTCTATGCGGAACTAACTACCTCCAGAAGCCTTCACTCGAGATGCCAGAAAACTTACTGCGGGCTTTGTTTACCACTTAAATGGAAAAGTCTCATCTCTGCTTACCCAACTTAAAGACAAAATCAAAATGCATTTGATTCTGCCTGCTATAAGGGTAACTGTTATAACTTTGTCCCATCAGAAATCACTCATCCATACTGCTGATCCTTTACACTGATGGACAGAAAAATATACTTGGAAAAGTTTTCTTTCTCATACATTCAACTTCACCATAGACTTGTTATTCTGAGCAATCAATGAAACAAAGATGAGAGATAACTTTTTTGTTTTATTATTTTCCAGGCTTTTCTCTCCAAACCTGGCTGCACACTGTAAATTTCAAGCACAGCTATTGTACTAGGTAGTGGTGGAATTCCATGGTTCTGTCCACCATATAATTTAAAACCTGCTTTAACCCTTGGCGAATCTCTCAGTTAAAATCCCAAACACATTTTTTCTTGGGTTTTTGTGTGTCATTCACTAGATAGACCCAAAGCAAAAAACATATAATCTACAGTTGGTGGTTCATCTCTGCCAAATATATTAGTCACACAGCAAAACAAACAAAAAAAAAAATACATTAAAGAAAACCCTGGTCCTTAGAATGAGGAAATTCAGACCTTGCAAGGAGACCAGTCTACCTATCGCATTCAGCAAGACAAAGTGACTGGGCATGTAAACACCTTTTCTTGTAAATTGTACCAAGATCACTTTATATGGTTAATTAATTACAATTACAGCACCTTTAAGGAAAAAAATAAGGTCATGTAAGATAACATGCAACAGAAATAGTCTTTGTTCTTTAATGTTTTTGCACATTTGTATCTGATTTGTCACTGTGTTTGTATTTAGATGCATTGCTAATTGAGGCACACTGGAGAAGTTAAGTTTCACTTATATAAAAATTCAGGCAAAATATTAATTTTTTTCTGCAGCCTCCTTTGAGCTGGAGCTTTAAAGTTGCTATGTTGTCTGCCTTGCTGAGAGAGACATAGGTTATGGTCAAGATACCACAAGTACCACTATAAGCAATATTTCTGATTTTGAGTGTGATTAGATTTGGAAGATTGGTTGAAATTTATGAGGTTAGGAAACGAAAAGTTGTTTTTCAACTGTCCTATTTTCTCAGACATTCACATTTCCAGACTTTTCCATGCATCAAGAAGCGCTAGAAACAGACTTTCTCATGCATTAAAAATGAAAAGCTGAGTTTCCTATGTTCCAGGAGCTTAGACTTTAAGAAGGACAACAGAATAAATTCTGGGAATTGGCAGTGCTCCGTAATAGAAATGGTTGGTGACAGTTGGAATAGCATCATGTTCCTTTGACTGCATAACTTTGATACTGAAATTATCTTGCTACATGTACTTCCTCTGAAAACTAAACCTTATGTAATTGGAAAATAAGAATCTGATATCATAATAGAGTTTCATGGTGGCCATTAGCTTGCATCTCCAGTGGAGATAAATATCTATTATTTGTTCAATCTATCACAAGATGTTGCAGTATTTAGGAAATTCCTTTGGGTCATCATTATACATTCCTTAAATTATGACAAATAATGCCTTTTTCCCATGGATGCCCACTGTCTTCTATATCTGTTTGTCTTCCAAAATGTAAGAGATATTTTAATGAAGCAGGGAAATGGGTGGTTAATGAATGGTGGAAAAACTTAATTTATCCTATTCAAAGGCAAGTCTTTGTTTCCCATTTCAGTGTCTTTTAGACCTTGTTGATGCAGAAACAGCATGATAAATATTTTATGAACAGGATCCAGCAAACACACAGAAGTAGAATGCTGCAGTGATTAAAGGAAGTGTTTAAACTTAGAGATAGATCCTGAGTCCAGCTACCATGAAGTAATGCTTACTCACACTGGGACGGGATGTCCAGAAGCCCTGGATAGCCCTGGCATGTACACCAAACCCTTCCCTTGACCTCACCTCCCTGACAAGGTCTATCAGATGCCTCTCTGTTTCGCCTTGCAGCTAAGCTAGTCAGGGGACCCACACCACTGGCAGCAGCAGAATCACCCTGACATTCCCCTCACTGCCGCCGTTGTATACCCCCAACCTGCCAGCAACAGCTAGCAACAGTGGTAGATTTGCCAAACATCACTGTGCAAATCACCCTTGCCAGAAAAATCCTGTACAATTTCTGCTGCTTCCAAATCCTCCCAGTTAGAGCAAAAAATTAACATCCCCCTGCCCTGCTTCCTTCAATATCTTCCCACCAGGTCCAGCAAAGACTTCACGATGCCTGGCATGCGGAAAGGCTGGCTGCCTCCTGCTTGCCCAGCAGGACCATCCTGTCAGTCACCCTCCAGAGAAATACTGCTAATTGCAACAATGAGCTTCCAGCCCAGATTCTTGCCACTAAATGGATCTCCCTGAGCACCACAATCCTGCCACTTGGCAGCAAAACCACGTCTTCCTCCTGGCACCACCAGCTGACAAAATGGAATAAGGACAGGTAAGCCAAACTGTATGTGCAATGCAATTTTGGAAAAGCAAATTCCTTCCCCATCAAATGTGATGGGAACAGAATTATGGTATTGGTGAATAGGAAGATATTTACTTTGAAAAACATGGTGACCATTCCAATATCAGGATGCATTAGTATCATAAAAGTAAAAGAAACATAAATAAACAGCTGCATGCCAAGCCAAACAACAGGATAAATCTTAGCTGCTGAGAAATGTGGGGTGAGAAATGCTGGACCAGTGGGTGAAGATGGTAATTCATTTGCCCTAAGTGTATGCATGTCTGAACACCTGCTTTTTGGATGGAGCTTGTTGGGTTAAAAAGCTCACAGAAACTTGCAGAACGAGAAGTTATTCTTAATGCACTTGCTCTTTACATAAGAGTGAAGGCAAGCCGCAAACAAGCGGAAGCAGAATCCGTTTTGTTATGACTCTTTTAATCACTGGGAGAAGGCACGGTGTCACTGAAAGGTTAGATATGGATTTGCCTCTTTAAAATGCTCACCCCACAGTCATAGGGATGGAGCAAGAGCAGTTAACTTTACACTCTTCAGTGCCTGCCCTGCTGCAGGCTCTCCCCACCTCCTCCCTCCCATCCTGCTCAGCATTGTCCCTAGAGCACATTCAGTGACTCCTAAGGAAAAGCACAGTCTTATTTCCCTTTTCTCCCTGGTTTTGCATTTGTTCAATGTTCAACAGTGAGAAAAAGACCAAGAGTCAATTTACATCCTTGCTGTTTCCTCAGAGCCATTTAGAGGAGCCCAGCACAATAACATATACCAAATATCATCAGCACAACAGCCAGGCTCTGAAACACAACCTGGGTGTTGCCATTTCCCTCCTCTGTGTGTCTTGCTCATATATGTGTGTGCATGCACAGCACAGAAGCATTCCCAGAGAAATCTCTGTGACTGCGACTGAATATAGCATTAAACTGCTAATAAAGCCACTGCTGCTGAGCAACCTTTCTGCTGTCTCCCCTTCCCACGCCTGCCCTGAAGCCCTGATTGCAGAGGCACTGACTGATGGGAGAGTGTAGAAAAACCTAAACAATTCTGTGAGCAGGGTTCTGATATTGCTGTAAATGCTGAAAGCCTCATTGGCCAGTCTGATGCTCTCAGATGGTATTTTTTGTCCTTCAGAAAGGCCATTCTTACACTTTTTTTTCCCTGTGATCATACCACATTTATATGGCTCAATTTTCTGCAACAGTGCCTTAATTTGTTCAGTTTAAACATTAACTTTTAGAAAGGGTTAAATTATTTGCAGATGAAATAACACATAAATTGCAAAATTTTTTTCTAGAATACAGTGTGGATCCAAAATAGTGCTTTTGTTCTAACAGGAAAGTCAAGTGGTCATTAGAAAGCTGAGTAGCTAGTAGTAAAACAGCAAAATCTTAGGAAAACACTACTACTGGTTTCTTAATTGTTTTCTCTAGTACATAGAGTATAAAGTACACTTTTATCATGATGTCAGATCCGCGATATGGGCCGCCCTTAGGAAAGAGGCTAAGTGGACACAAGGACAATTAATTTACAGTTCATTATCATGTGTCAGAGCAAGAAATTATGGTTTAAAGTGATTCTTTAATGGAATATAAGACACCAAGATACTCTTGGACCAGAAAAGGCAGAAAGACAGAGTGAAATTAGAAGCAAAATGACAAAAAGCTGGAAAGGGATTTATATATACTTTGAGAGAAAATAAAAAGAAGGCCAGGGAAATGCGAAGTGAATTATTGAGGATTTTGTGTCAAGGCAACATGCTCATACTTGGTAACAGAGAGCTAGTTTTCTGTTATCACCCTGTAGTCTGGGGAAAAGCTAGATTCCCACTTCAAGCAGTTAAATTAATTGGGTTTTTTTGCACTTGTTCTTTGTTTCCTTAACTGCACAATGCCATGAATTGGTATCAATGCAAATTGCTTATATCAGCTCATTCATCAGTAAAGGCCACCAGCTTTTAATCCAGTTCTTTTCCATTCACTGTCCTGTGCACTTATGCTTCAAGAATACACATAAATTTATGCTTAGCTAATGTTTGGGTTTTGAAATGTGTTTGGATGTGTGCGCAGTGTCAATATTTGCTGAATTTAATCAAGAAATGCAAAGATGGATTTATTGCATGGATCATTAGGATTTGGGTTTTTTTAATCATTAGGTGTTTGTACTCACCATACCTTTTTAAAAAATACTTTCTCATCACAAAGAGATGATCTAACGTGGTTGGCAGGACCATGCAGAACAACATGGTTCTATCTGTGGGCCCCAATCTAACATCTGCGGGGTGAAACAAGTCAACCTTTCTCTTGTTCTCATGTGCCTGTGCCTTGCTGTATCTGAACAGGGATTTTGGTGTACATGACTTGGGCCTTCAGCAGGCTTCTCTGTCTTTGTGGTTCCTCTCATCCTTCTGGCATGCTTCAACAATTTTACACAGGTTCAGAGGTGTCAGTGGTCACTAGATAGTCATGCTGGCAAAAATATTACTTTAGCTAGTTGAAGGTATTAATACAAAAACCACAGCATGCAGCTTGAGTGCTGGAGAAATGCTTTGGGGTGTCTCAGAATGTGTCTCCCAGAAAAGGCTGGATCTAGTGATTGCTTTAGAACCACCTTCAGACCTTTTGCCATCAGAGCAAGAGGTAGGAAAACACATAGAGGTAAGGTGGAAAGAAAATGGGTTGGAACTGCTGACACTAAAAGCGATATGGGCAGGAGACTTTGTAACTCTCAAGCTGGAGAAGAATTTGGCTCCTCAATTTGAAAATGTTACTTACTTCAACAGTTCAGTTAAACTTGATGCTTCATCGTCAGCTAAATTCACTGATCCAAAGCCGTCAGGCCCATGACATTTTTAAGCAGCTATACCTACCTCTGTATAACTTTATTATCTCTCAAATATATTGCTCTCAGCTAGGGAGCTAGAGCTTTTTTATCCTTTAAAAAAAAAAATAAAAAATAAAAAATTGGCTTCTACTATTGTAAAGCTCAGCCAGGCAAAGATAATACTCAAACTACCTAAAACCTTGCAATTGGTTTTGTTTAAATTCTCAGAGCCTCATGTATAGTTCAGCCTGCTTTAAATGTTTAGAGTAATTTAAACCCCCTATAGGCTCACATGATTGAAAACAGCACACATGTGCGTTACACGTGGCATTAGATCAAGGTCATTGGAAAAATTGCTTTTTCAAATTCTTGAATACATTAGTGCATAATTTTAGAGAGATGTATCTTTGAGATGCTTTAAAAAAGTGAGGTCAGTGAAAAGCTGTGTCACTTAAGTCTCTGCATCTGATAGTCCTTTAGGTATACCAACAAAAAAGAAAAAGTGCAAAAAGATCATAACTTAAAGTCTGTACAATACTACTCGGTATTCAGCTGAATAAAAGCTATAAGACATGTCACACTTGGAACTTCTGTTTTCAACAAATACAGTTCAGAGCTCAAAATTCCTTGCCAGAACAAGTAGGAAAACTGTTGTCAGAATCTTAATTCTCAGGATTTCTTTCAACTGCTTTGCTCCTTTAAGAAAGCCTTGGCCTTCAAGTTAAAATCCAGCACAGGGAATTTGAATCTGAATGGAATTTGATGAAAGATGACAAAAGCTAACAGGAATTCTTAAACAGAAGTGTTGGATGAGAGGGTTTGCTACAAGACTCCAAATCCTGTATATAAGTTGAGTGTAACAAGGGGCATGTTCCCAGAATAAGCTTTCTCTTTTATGTCATTTTATTATCTGATCTATTTATCTACACAATGTAGCTAATCTTAGCAGCTCTTAGGAGCTTTATTATTTTTTGTCTTGGATCTTCAAAATAACAAAAAGTCATCAGCTATGAAACCAAAAAGCAAATGTAAATATCTCAAACCATATCCATTTCAGGGCATCCCATGGCACTCACTAAAGGCTTAATGAGTGAAGGTCGAATGAAGGCAGCTGCAGTTCTCCTTGAAAGACCTCTTCTTGCTTGCAGCTTTCAGTCTGATATGGGACTGACCTTGTTCCATATATGTTAGCTGATTGCTGCTATGCAGATGATAGCTAAAGGGAGGAGGAATGAGCAGAAAAAAGAACAGTGGACAGAAAAATGTAATTGTATAGTTATTCTCTTCCTTGTTTCTTGTTACATGTAAAGAGTAGCAGGAGAACATCTTTATTTCTTCTTGAAGAAATAATGCCAAAGCCTGTACAGCTTGTTCCTTAGCCAGGGAATGGTTCAGTCCCAAATAAATCTGAATAAATCAAGGAATTCCTTCATCTGGGTAACATGCACTATCCCTTTTTATTTCAGTTTGAATTTCTTCTCTGAAACCCTGGGATCTTGACTTCTTTTGAGGTTGCTTTTCTTGGAGAACCCTTTTATTTTTCCTGCCGACTGAGCTTTTAGCACCATGGGGGATGTGTGTGCATCTCTCCAGTTAAGCATACTCACCTACGAGCCCCCTTGATGTTGGTGGGTCCCGGGGCATGTGGTAGCATCAACCACTGAGGTGGTGCTTGGACCTTGGCACTGTTTAATTTATTAATGCAAATATAGCTATAATGTCCAACTTCAGCAATTACAATTGTCAGCTCACTATGGCTAATAGATATCCATGACCTGTAACACACAGTGTGATGCTTCCACATTTAATGATATTGTTATCAGTGATCCCTGGTGGCCTTCTGTGTACTCAGCCATTAAAATGTATGTGCCAACAGCAAGAGTCCTTCCGGGCTCCTAAAAGTTTGCCAGCTACCACAAGCAGAAAGCTATTTTATAGACTACAAAACAGCAGTGGAGATTGCAGTTGCACTTTATCTGTGCTGCCTCAAATGTGTCACTTGCTTGGCTTACCAAGTGAGCATCTCATGCAGCTTGATGAAAGTCAGCCAAACCTGCCTGCTTCATATCAAAAGGACAAGGTCTTCTTTTTCTCTCTCATTCCCTCTCCTGGGAACACTTGAAGAATTCTTTAAGAACCACTTAAGCATAAAATAACTCAAGCCCCACAGAGCATCAACTCCTTGTCTCATGAGATGTCTCAGAGCCAAACTGAGGCACCTTCTTCCCAGGTGGTGCTTCCAGCATGGACAGATGGTGGAAAGGTTTCACCACTTGAAGGACCATTTCTGCACTGTGAAAGGCCAGGTCTGCGCCTCCAGAGCCTTCAGCAAAGACACCAAACAAGCCAGAAACCCAGCTAGGCTTTGGCACATTTGCTTTTCATTTTTCTTCTGTTAGGGTGGCAGGAGCAAATGAACAATTACAGTTATTTTTTGTCCAGCTGACAAATTATGCGTTAGCTCAATTTAGCCTAAGCACAATTTCAAAATCAAAGCCAAACCAAAGCATTCTAAAAACATTTTCTAAAATTCATTAATCTTATTTGTCTTTTTCACCTCTTTAGATTATTACTTTTCCATACCATATTTTAAAAGAAGAGTTTTGGTTTTGTTTGGGGTTTTTTTAGTTTTGGTTTGGTTTGGTTTCTTGTTTTGGGTTTTTTTGTTTTTTTTTTTGTCTCCAAAGTAGTCTATATTATAAGGGTTATAAATACTTAATTAGAGAATGGAAATTCCACTGACTGATCAAATACAATTAAGCTATACAGCTCATTTCAAAGTAGGATGTGAATTTAAATAAGGCTCAGCTTTGTGGAAGCTGCCTCCCTCTGATGGATGCTTCAGTTTTGGATAAAAAGAATAAGAGACTAATTTCTTACTATTCACTCAACTCTGCTATTAATACTCCAGCTGGAGTCATTGTAAACTGCAGGGAAGTAAGGATGTTTTTCCAAAGCTACAGAATATCAAAAAATGTCACCAAGAATGAAGGAAGAAGAGAGGTATGAACTTAGACATGTTTTATTCAAAGACTTTCATTGGTCCCCAAGGGAACCAATGAAGGATCCAGAGTAACCATCTGTATGAGTGGGGAGGTGCCTAGAGATAACCATTACACCGTACTGTGTGGTGAAGTGTGTTTGAACTTCCAGATTGTTACAGTGTTTAGGAGTTTGAAGCAGGACAACAGGTAGCTGACATCCCATACCTGGAGCTGTCTGCTGGGTGTGGAAGTTGTATCTATAACTGGAAAGAATGACCGTTAACTTAGAGAAAACTTCAGGTTTTCTCTACAATGAAGTGCGCAGCGAGTGACAGAGCACTGGAACAGGTTGCCCAGGGGGGTTGTGGAGTCTCCTACACTGGAGATATTCAAGGCCCGCCTGGACAAGTTCCTGTGTGATGTACTGTAGGTTACCCTGCTCTTGCAGGGGGGTTGGACTAGATGATCTTTTTAGGTCCCTTCCAACCCTTGGGATTCTGTGATTCTGTGATTCTGTGATGCTGGCAGGGGTTATATTTTGGATGAGAATTTTGAACTTACTTACCTGAATCCATCTAAACACTATTAAACTGTATCTGCACCATCTTGAAGTCCTTGATTGGCTGTAGATGTTATTTTTAAAAAGCTAAGATGTTGGTGAGTTACTGGGTATCTGCCTGTGCCTCAACTCTTTCCTCCTCTCAGACCAGTTCCTCACAGACAATATCATGCAGGTTGTTGAAACACTAGCTAAATCAGTGGGACTGCCATTTTCCTAAGACTAAGAAAGTCAGAGAAGATAAATGATAATGCTTAGCTCCTGTAGCACATAATTCTCTTCATCTGCAAAGCATGCAGCTAATATCCATACAAAACCAGCAGGATTTATGCAATAAAATTCTGTTTATAGACACTTTTCAAGTCATTGTAGAAAAGACTATTTAGCCAAAAACCAATGAGGCATTGGCTCAGCCATTAAACACCTTGTAGATATTTCCTAAACACATAATGGCTGGATTTTTGAGGAAATTGCAGTTCTAACAGTCAAGAGAACATATATTTTAAGGTATAGTTAATATTACCCTTGGCTTTGGAGTCATTCATTTTTGATATGCAATACCCTTTCAGTGTCTATGCATTTGCGTTTAAAACCCAGACTCTTTTCAGGTGCAATGTCTCTGACCTCTTTTAGACTTCCATGTTAAGATTATATAATCCCATGAAAAAGGCCACATTTCACTGAGAGACAAGAGTTGTCTACTCAAATGTAGGTGCTTCTGGTTCAATCCAATGCCAGTCACATTCCTTCATTTGACATCCAGTGTCAGTGAAAACACAAAAGTACATGTTTATCTTTATTAGTAAATATAAACTGAAACATCTGATAATATGAATTGTTACGGACAGTGGCTTTTCACTGATCAGGTATCATCTTCTATATTTGGGGCTCATTACTGCACAAATTTTAAAGGAGTGAGGAAGCTGGAAGATTTAGATTTTAAATTTTCACTTAACACATTGGTTTTGACAGTTCTGATGGCCTGGTTTCCTCTATCTCCCTGTGATTTTGATTCAAACCTCACTGAGCTTTTGGGGGAGAAAATTCCCTTGGATGAGTCTGCAAACAACTTTGGGTGCTTCTGTATGTTAGTCCATATTTGTACGAACCCATTCATTTTAGTGAGTACTTGCACAGCTTTAAAAACTTAGGCACAAATTAATTAGGACCAGAGCTGATCATAGCTCATGAAATGCTCCAAAACAGATATGAAAGTCGACGACTGTGTGATGCAGTCTCACAGAGCACTCAGCAAGATGAAAAACTCTAGAGGCTGAGGGATCCCTAGACCAGTACACCATGCTGGTATAGCTAGATTAAATACAGAACCCAAACTAGTGTGCTTATTGGTAGTTCAGTCAGGAACAAGCAAGAACTGTGCTTGCTTTTTGTCAGTGGTGAAAGAACAGTAGTATCCTGTAGCATCAACAAGACTCAAAGAGCATAAGAAACAAATAAAGGGACTTTGATTGAATTGTTAATGAATTATGGCAATTATGATCTTACAGAAGGAACAGAGATAAAATGTATCATTCTCACAACCAAAGAAAAGGAAAAAAAAGAATGTATATTTACCAGAAGAGTCTATTCTATTACTGAGACCATTTTGGTAATGAAAAGAATAAATACCATGAATTACAAAGATAGCTTAATATATGTGACTGCTCTGAACAGAAGGAAGTACAGAGGCACGTCAAAAGAGTAGAAAAATTAGCAGCTGAATTTGGCAACTAGCTAGGAAAGAGCATGATCAAATCATCATGACAAGATAAATCAGTAAACAGTTGGAAAGGGTTGAGATGTGGAGGGTAAGTAAGAAACTGAGCACTGGTTTGATGCAGTAAAAGAAGACTGAATGGATACTTGGTGAAAGATCTACTCAGAAAAATGGGCAGAGAAATGACAGCAATCATGCTCTGAAGAGGCTAGGAGGCGTGTGAGCAGGCTAACAGAAGGCTGCAGCAGTGTACAAAACATGGGGGCTAGTACTGAGCTCGTTGGGGATGGCCGAAATTAAAAGATTAGAAAGGTTTAGGGGGTTGTTTGGGGATTTTGATGGGGGAACACTACAATGTCACACTTTTCCCATACAAAATTTAAGTTTTAACACAGGTGTTAATACAACCAGATGTTTGCCTCCAAGTTAAACCTTCTGTTTGAGGAATGATGATTTGCTTCCTCACAGAAGTAATAGGCTGAATGATTTAAATCCTTTCCTTTGTAGGTAGAGCTTTTGGTTAGACTTCATCCCTACAAGGTATCATGATGTTCCCACTTGCAGGCATTATGCCTCAAAGGAATTGTAAAGCCAGCCATGGTGGTGAGCTCAGGAAGCAGCATGTGAGGCCACTGACCCATTTTTTCATATGTGGCACTATAAAAACAAATTAGTTTCAGGGCATTCAGTTTTTCAACACTACTTCGAAAAGTTATCTCCAAAAAAATATTTTACGGGAAAAAATGGCTTTAATCAGCAGTCCATTGTCATGCTGGTGAAAAAAAATCAGTGTAAATTCTTCATATATTTCTGGAAAATAATCTGTTAGTGTGGGAAATGTCAAAAACTAGGTAGCATGAGATGGAAGGATAGTAGAGTTACTACTAATGGCCAGGTTGTATGGTTGATCAGTGATGTGGAAGATGATGGCATCAGTGGAAGCAGGAAAGGAAGGGAAGAGGAAAATCTATTAGTGAAAACATTTTAATTCATTTTAATGTTTTGGTCATAATATCTCAGTGTGGCATGAAAGTAATTAAACAGAATAAAGAAGTCTGCAGAAGCATATAATTCCCATCTCTCAGCTGTGTTATGAAGTTTAAGTCTTTGTTAAGACCAAGCAAAGCAGTTTGCTAAACATTTCTTTCTTTTCTGTATTACAAAATGTGCCCTTTTTTCCCTCATAGGAAAAGGTCATTGTGTCTCTGTTTCTGGGATTCCTTTAAATCTAAACCCTTATTTTATATTACCATTTTTATTCATAATTGTTGCTATGGGGCCTGGCCCCATTTCTACACTAGGAAAATACAGTCGGTTTCCATTCAGCCAGTCGTAGTCAGACTTCTGTAAATGAGATTAGAATTGAGCCTAAGTCAAACACAGTAGAGCCAGGAAAAGATTTATTTATATCACTGAACTCTTCAGGTGAAGATTTGTTCCATTAAAATGTGTTACCTATTATACTTTGGACAGCATGGCCAAACCAAACTAACACTCCAAGCTGGATATTTGGAACAAAAAGTTTTCTGTTTTCCTCCATCGATATAAATTCTTCTGAGGTTTTTTGCTGATATGGGGACTTTTTAAAGAGCCAAAGTGACAATTATACAAAGGTCATAAAGACCTGAACCAACACCTTTAGGAAAAGGCCTGGGCTGTGTTTCAGGGGAACAAGAGGGCGTTGCTCTTTGGGGCGCTGAGTTTGAAGCTGCACACTCTTTTATAGCAATTGGTACATTGGCTACAAAATTCATTGCAGTCAGGTGATTTGTGTGTGCGAGGTGAGCAGGTCCTTGTGTTCACTTCAGGCTTGTGCAAGTTGACCTGCTGTTTCTTGGGTTTCTTCTTATCCCTTTTCAACAGTAAGTAAAAGAATCCCATTTCTTTAGCTTTAACCAGCAAACATATGCAGTCATAATGACTAGCCTCATTCACAGGAGTGCGTGTCCCCATCTTACCAGAAGCCCAAAACTTTCCAGAACTACTCTTGCAAACTTCCAGCACCACTCCCAAAATGTTCTTGGGTGAAACATTAAGAAACATGGTTTTCAATAACTCCAGCTGTATCTGCCAGCTATTTCTACAAAAGATTCCCCAGGAGCAATGTTCCCACTGCCAGTCCTCTTTATGAATTTCCTTGTTTGACCTTGAATATTTCCACTCCATCTGTGAAGGAGGTGACTGATGTTGTGCATCCCACCATTTACCCTGTGTAATGGGTCTGGACATCCTCAATTCATGTCTGAAGTATATAGGATTGATAGGCATCTCAATGCCTACTGAAATTTGGGTGGGATTATTAGTTTTAAAGGACCCTAAGCATCTGTCATGGTTTAACTCCATCTGACAGCTAAGTACCATGAAGCTCCAGTGTCTATACTGGGCATGATGTGCTGTGGTATGGAATACCCCTTTGGCTAGTTTGGGTCAGGTATCCTGTCTCTGCTCCCTCACGGCTTCCCGTGCTATTCCTACTGGCAGAGCATGAGAGACTGAAAAGTCCTTGATCAGGGTAAGTGCTGCTGAGCAACAACTAAAACATCGGTGTGTTATCAGCATTGTTCTCAGGCTAAAGCCAAAACACAGCACTGCACCAGCTAAGAAGAAAAAAATTAACTCCATCCCAGCTGAAACCAAGACAGTATTCAAATATCTTTGAGAGTTTGAGAACAAGCTTTTTTCATTCTTCAGTTAATCTATACTGACCTTTATTACTTTCCTTTGGTTTTCCCACTGTTCCTTCCGTTTCTTGAGGTTTCTGTTGTGCTCTGAGTATTTGATCCTGTCTCTCAAAAGACACAAATATCCTGATCCTGTGGATCTCTCTGCATCCTTTGCAGTCTATTCTGCTTCCACTGAAGTCTTAAAATAAAACTCTTTTTCATTATACTTCAGCATTCATTTTGAGTACAATAAAAGGATCAGAGAATCACAGAATGCTTAGGGTTGGGAAGGACCTTAAGATCATCCAGTTCCAGCTCTCCTGCTGTGGGCAGAGATGGCTCACCCTAGACCATGTCACCCAAGGCTCTGTCCAACCTGGCCTTGAACACTGCCAGGGATGGGGCAACCACAGCTTCTGTGGGCAACCTGATCCAGTGCCTCACCACCCTCACAGTAAAGAACTTCTTCCTTATAGCTAACTTGAACTTCCCCTGTTTAAGTTTTAATCCATTACCCCTTGTCCTATCACTAGAGTCCTTGATGAAGAGTCCCTTTCCAACATCCTTGTAGGCTCCCTTCAGACCCTTACTAAAACTGTAAGAAGAATATGAAAAACTGATGTGATGAAGGAGCTAAATAAACAGGAACACAATACACCTCAGCCTAGCCCTTTTAAACTTAGATATTGCATTCTATAGATGCCAGTAGTGAAGATAAAAAGAATTCACATCAAGAAATGTGAATCATAACCCCATTCGAAGGACTCCACTGTAATTAGGTTTTCTTCCTCTTGGCAGACTCACTAAATAACTGTTGAAAGAAACACTGATGGCATTGGAATGCAGGGCTGCAGAGACTATGCCACCACAGCACTACAGCCATCCTGCTATCTTACTGCAGGGTCCTGAGGTCACATCATTCCACCTATACCCACTCTGAAGGGAAGATTTCTGTGTGACATCAGGAACTCTTTTTTAGATCTATGAACGGTTTAAGCAGTCAGTGACCTTGAAGATCTCCGCTAACTACACGAGCTGAGAAATTATAACTGTTCATTAGAGCAGTCATGAATCTATGTGAGTGCCATGTGAAACAGGTTTTATAAAGAATAGCCACTCAGTCTTCTCAGTCCACATCTCTCTCAAGTCAATTAAGAACCATTTTTCAGCTCAGGGTAGAAAACAGCTTATGAGTCTGAAGAGGTGAGTGATGCTAGTCCATCATTTGCTGACCACACAGATCCAACTGAGAGGTGTACCTCAGGAATTAGCAATTGCTGGTGTCAGCTACCCCTTACAGAGCAGCTACATGTTTTCATAAGCAAATATTTGTTATTCATACTTATTGTAGCTTCAAGGAGGTTAGTGCTTTTTAGGCTGTATACAGTGTACATATATAGTATGTATATAATGACTTCCAGACAAGAGCTAGAAATCAAGACAGTCAAGAAATATTAGAAACATCAATGTGTGTTACCTGTATTTAGATAGGATATATTGCAGTACTAGTAGGCATGAAGAAACAGTCATATGGCATTTATAAAATCAGTATTTACAAGAATAATTAGTTGGTAGTTTACGTTCTAATTTTCAGGTTTACACAAGCAGGTGGTCAGTGCACTGGAAGAAATTTTAGATAATTTACTTGAGTTCAAAGACTTCTTTGCAAAGTGTTTCAGGATCTGGAAGTAAGAATTTCAGCTTGATCACAAGATCAGTGCAGCACAGAAGCTTTCTCTTACTGTTATATCACCTAGTATACAATCATCTGACTGTACAATTATCGGGTGTTCTTTGTATTAAAACATTTTAATTTGTTAAAGTAAATAACTGCAGGCATTGGTATTCTAAAAATAGTAAAAAAAGTGCATCTCATGCAAGCTGGCTTTCTGATCAGTGTGGGGAAAACCCTGATCCATTACATATATTTTAATATTCTTACTTCCCACATTTTCTTATCCTCTTTATTTCTTTATAAGTAACAGCTTTTCATTGACATTTTATCAAGCAGTTTTCATATCATTATTTGAATCTTATGCTACTGAAATCCTGAAGTATAGTAAATGAATAATGTTTAAATTATAGGCTTGATACATCACAGTCGCTTTAGAAAATCTACAGAAGTTGTCTTGTGATATAATTATGAGCATTTGAAGAACACAGAACAAAAGCACGAAACTAGTCTGCTGATCTCCTTCAGTGAGAAACCGTTTCACAAATACCTTACGTGGAAGTCTGCAACCAGGCTGGTTGATTTGAAAGACCACGTGGTTCTCCTTGGGCTGAATAGGCAACCTGCATTCATTGCCCAGGAGATGAACAATGTAGAGCTCTATTAATCATAATAAGGATCGCAATAAATCATAACAAGGATTCTGTCTCAGCCAAAGAATGAAGCAAACTCTGAATTCAGAGTAAGTGCAAAGACAAGATAATTCATCAGTGAATTGTCAACAAAGAATGTGCCTTAATCTTAATTACCGGTAGACCACCATGTTAGAGCCCTGAAACACATCTGAGTGTTAATTCAAAGAGCAAACAAGGTGTCAGCATGGAGTGATGTGCTAATTTCACATCCTGAGGTGATACTGGCTGCAAACTGTAATGTTTCTTAGATTCACAGGCATCTTTAGCTCTTGAGCATGCTCTCCATGTGCTACACTGCCCCAGATGTAGAATATCAGCCAACACCAAAGTCCTCCTCTGCCTTCCATGCTAGAAGCTTGTAGATGTCAGGCTGCTAAGGAAGTGGTGTCTTTTAATTTGCCTTTGAGCATGACAGGGGAGAATGTGACTTTTTGCACCAGACAAGGTAATCTGTGCAATCTGGGGGTCAGGACCCTGCTGGGGCATTAAGGCAAATACAGTTGACATTAATGATGATTTTTATATGTGACACACCTCTCTGGATTCCCTTTATAGCAACTCAGAAAGGATTAGATGCTTGTGAGCTGAAATGCATTTTATCCTAAGACAGACAATACATGACTAATTTCTTAAAAGAACTTATTTCTCCCCACTAATTAAGACAGTAATTAAGAGAGTGCTGGTAGCACAGATGCAGATACCTGCACAGTAAACTTCTAAAAGCAGGTGGGAGAATCGCCTCCTGGTTTCTTGAGGATTTGCTGCCTTTGTCAGCAAGTACTGTGCAGGGTATTTATGGGATCTGTAGGGAGACAGATGATATGAAGCAGAGTTCCCAGCACAGACCAAGCAGCGTGGAGAAATGCCTCTTTCTCTTAATCACTCTTGGGAAGGCAAGACAAACATTTTAGAAATTACATCCATGTGTAGGCTTACATTCTGCTTTTGCTATACAAGGTCTTATTTCTCTGTCATTAAAGTGATGCACGCAGAAGAGGCTTAAAGTCCTCTGTAGCTTTGTCTGTACAAGACATAAACACTTTCATTTAGTCCCCATGTACCTATTCCGTACCCATTTTTATATCTAGTGCGTAAAGTCACCAAAGTATGATGACTTGGAGGCATCTAGTTATCAGCAAACCCGATTGGATTTGAGGATAGTTTTTTCTTCAAGAAAAAGAGTCTCCTTAGCATGTGACAACTAAATAAAGTTTTGATATTTATATTTTTATATAAAGAGGAAAATCCATGGATTTGTTAAAGTTAAGTTCCTCAACTGCCACAGACAGCAGCCAGCACTAATTTCTGATCGTATTTAGGAAGTTTTTGTTAAGAAAAAAGTAATCCATCAAAAAACTCTGCTTTCTTGTTTTGTTTGTCTCTAACTAAGCTCTGTCTTCATCATTGTCAATATCATTTATTTCTGTGTGTAAATGTTATGCAAGAAACTTCTCTATCACTTTGAATTTTCATCTTCAAACATATTCAAGTGATCTGTGAATTGATAAGATTATCTTATCAATTTCTGCTACCATTACACTCCCCTCTTTGGACATTAAAGCCTGGAAGCTCATGCAAAGCAATTATTTGTCTTTTCCTAACTTGGCAATTTTCATTTGTAGTTTATAGTTCAAACTTTTTTCCTCCTTACTGCATTTTATATTGTACAGATGACTGTGAGCTGTTCCTTTCTAAGGTGACCTATATAGGATTTTTATTTTTAATTGGGCTTACACTTTGTCTCTTTCTGGTGTACAAAGATATTCTTTCTTTTTGTTTGTTTATACATAGAAATTATTTTTTCTTGGCTATTTCAGGAATGCCATTGCTGGCCTTTTCTGCTTTTCCTGGATGCTACTTTGAATCTTCCCAAGGACAGTTATTATTAGCTCTTATACTGCAGCTGACTGGATATGGGTGTTGCGAGTTTAATCTGTTATCTCCATAAAATATAATTACTTGTACCCACCAACCTTGAAACAAGCCCATGTTTATATAAAACCCCTCAGTGAAAGCCAAATTTACTAGCTACCTCGTATCTTTCAGAAATTTTCTTTTTCTCTCTCTCTCTCTCTCTCTATATATATATATACATATATATACCATCTTGACTAAATCTTATTCAGGTTTTCTTAATCGATATACATGTGCCTAAAGCAGAATCTTGCAACTTCCCACTCCCTATTCCATGAAGAAACATGTTGTATCTTATTTCCTTCAAAACTTCCCAAGGAAGATTTCAGTGACACTGAATAGTTGTCTAGCTTGCTGTTTCTTATCCTAATAGAATCATAGAATCATAGAATCATAGAATAGTTAGGGTTGGAAAGGACCTCAAGATCATCTAGTTCCAACCCCCCTACCATAGGCAGGGACACCTCACACTAAACCATCCCACACAAGGCTTCATCCAACCTGGCCTTGAACACCACCAGGGATGGAGCACTCACAACCTCCCTGGGCAACCCATTCCAGTGTCTCACCACCCTAACAGGAAAGAATTTCCTCCTTATGTCCAATAATGTTAGTGTTTAAAATTGATCAGGTGAATCAAACCTTAAATGCCTGTTTCTCTTTCAGTATAAAGACTGCTAGCTCTTATAGCAATACAATTTGTTAGGTGAGATGCATCCTATGTCTTGTCTTCATCCTGTGTTTCCTTTTACCAATATGCTCCTCTTATCCTTCCTTAGTAAGGCTATATGGTTTACATCAGATCATACAACATGCAATTTGCACCATTGATATTGGCCTCTATGCTGTCAGAAGTAGAATTCAACTTGCGTAAGACCTTGAAAACTTTGGCACAGATTGACCTTGACACAGAGGGTCTGTATGAAATCCATGACACTGGAACACTGTAAAACATGTCCACATAGTAACTTCTGGCAGGGAATGCAGCCTAAGCTGTAAGGCGCACAGATCACAACAATGAAGCATTGCCTAAAGGGAAAGATCACAGCTCCTCATATCTCTGATGTTTACATTTTCCACAGATGACTTTAAAATCATGGTTACCATTTAGGTGACATAATTAACTTTATGTTAAAGTTCTCGCTCTCCACATTTATTTTTTTGCCTCAATGGATTCTCATCCAGCTCTTTCCACAGTTTGATTTATTATACCGAATAGACCAAGATCCTCTACTTTCTTAACAGGGACATCCTCTTCCTCTAATCTTCCTTGTGGACATTTGTAATTTCTCTTCCTTGGTGATGCATGGCTAGGACAGTATTCTAGATAAAGCCTCACAGGGACTTTCTGTGGGGCCATTAAAAAGAAACCCCTTTCAATGCTTAACTTAGGAAAACAGAGATCACTGAGGGGGAAATATGGAAGACTGCTCCCCTCAGTGAAACGTTGCTACTATTGCTTTGTTGCCATTTGCTGAAATAAACAGCAGTTTTGTGTTAAAATAAAGGAATCCACAGCTGAAACATCAGTGAAGTAGCTGTTGAATTGTGTCCTTGCCTGCTGTGGCTGACAAGCTCCATGGCAAAGATAAATGTAAGTTGGCAGAGTTACTGGATCCATATTTTAAGCAAAAATTGAAAACTCACTTCCACAAAGTGCTGACACAGTTATCTGGAAGGATGAACCATTAAGCGCAGGATCCGTTCTCCCTTACTTGCTGCTCTGAGTGCTCTGCAAGTTGCTATTTCACATAATAGTTGAAAGAGCCACCTGATGTTGCTAATCAAATCTGAGTGGAAAAAATACCCTAAAAACAATCAAGGTCAAAAGCTCTGTAAGGGACACTAGGCCAAGAGCAAAGGTGTCCTGGGTTGCCATCTTACATGAGACATGGTTTAGGCAATGCATAGCATCAGTTGAACACAAATCAGTCATCTGAAAATAAGTGTCCAGTGTTACCTGGGATGCCCTAAGGTACTGTGTCTGGTCCACAGTTGCTGACTGTAATGGGTGTTCAACTAGCTGACTGAAATTAGCGGTTCAATTCCTTACATAAACAGTAATGCTGATATCAGATTATTTGGAAATGGCTAACAATACTGCATTGTTAAATATCACCTAAAGGAAAGCCCAGAAAAGTTCTAGGGATTAATCTAAAGAAGGATCTTGACTAAAGCTTTATGTTGAATTAGAGGGGTTTGGAGCTGTTGTACTAATACAGTGATGATTCTTCAATATATCCTAAAGCCAGTGTACCTTTGTGTTGCCTGCTAGGTGATTTTTCAGAATTATGTATTACCTTCAGCTGTATTCAATTTACTCCTATATGACTACTGTCTGACAACAACAAAAATGTGTGCTCTTAAAAGAGGAGCCATTATGGTATCTTCTTTTATTGTCTCATAGTTGCAGTGTGTTCTATTACATTACATGAAAAATAGAGACTGTCTCTTCTGTGATTAGATAGAGAGGAAAGATGGGCTCTGTGTTTTGTCAGAATTTACAGCAGCTGATATGGGTAAATGAATAAAATATTCTAAGTTAGTGTTTTCCTTTTTTTCTCCCTTTGCTGGCTATAGAAATTGCTTCATATTCTTTCCTTTTATATAACAGACATAGCCAAAAGCACATTTTTCTTTTTTTCCTGATCTTCATCATATTTAGTTAATTCTGGAACTTACAGCAGTGAATCCAAGTCTTGCAGTAGATGGCTGCTTTCTGAGCAGGCTAAGGTAGGATTTTTCTTGCGCTCCCTGAAATGGTCGTTTAAATAAAAGGGCTACAACTGACCCTTAAAATCCTATAAAATCATCACCCTCTGAGGACTGTTTCCTCTGCTGCTCTATTTGTGTGTGTGGAAGTGGAGAAGTTCTGTAATGGATAAATCTAAAGCAAAAACCCCAGAGTGAAGTTTTTTCTCCCCAGACCTTTAGCCTAAAGTGCATGTAGTGGTTTCCTGTTTCTCAGAACGCTTTGGAGATCTTTCACAGGAAAGCTGCCATAGGAAAACCACCACCGACAGTGAAGACATTTTTCCTAATATCCAATCTAAAACTCTTCTGGCAAACTTGAGGCCATATTTTCTCTTATCCTATCACTTAAAATAACCAAACAGCATAATTTACAATGATTTGCAAAGTTTTGCCTTCTTTCTTCTTAAAATTTTTTGACTCTTTTCATTTCTGTGATGTCTATAAAAACTTGAGGACACTCAGATGAGGCGGGTGCTGCAAATTACTGCTTGTAAGATCACTGGTTTCTTTACAACTGCCTTATTTGCTCACCTGCGAGATATTACGTGCTTGAGTTTTGGAGAAAGAATCACTTTTCCTTTTATATTTGTACAGTGGCTGTAGGAACTGCAGTAATATGTATATATTTTAAAGGTAGCTTGTAAATTTGTACTAAATTACTCAAAACATTTCTAAAAGTGAAGAGCTTTGAAACAACCAGCTCAATTCTAGCCAAATATCAGAGTAATCTTTTGAGAACCATCCCCAACTTTATTGAAGATAATGACCTTCAAATAAAGGTAAGTCTGAAAACATCTGGGGTCATCCTTCTCTATGAGGCTTCAAGCACACATTTTAAATGGATCAGTGTTTACCCCTCATATTTACCGAACTGATCATTTATTTTATTCCGGCTTGGTTACTCTACAAAATGAAATTAATGCCTTCTAATAGTGGTTTTCACAGAATACTGAGGTACTTGAACATGTGTACATGAATTTTACATAAATTAATAAGTAAAGTAATGGTGGCTGTCAGTGCAATGTTCATCGTTATTTGCTGAATTGCGAGTGCGTAGTTTGAAGAACATAACTTACTACTAATGAGAACCTGCACAGGTTGCTCCAGTAAATGTAATTTTTTGTGATTTTAGTTTCACTTGCAACCTAGTGACCGGTTGTATTAGATATAATTCAGTTGTCAGCAAAATAGAGTTGTCCTGGTAGAAAACATCTGCAGTCTCACTGCTCTTCCGGGTTGTGTTATTGTGATCCTGTGCCAGAACTAATCAGTCAGGGACAACTGAATGAGGACCTTTGGACCCCTCCAGGAGGGAGATGCAGGAAGGCACTAGTGTCCCACGGGATCCTGGTCATGTCTGCCAGAGCCAGGTGGGTGTTTCAGAGGTCTAATGTATCTCTAAAGATATTAAAGCCTGTTGTATAAGCAGCTGTGTTGAGTTCCTGGATCATATGTACACATTCTTGTAGCCACCTGTAGTTAGATATGAATCTAGACTGGAATACTGTTTGAGATGTCTAGACTATGTGAAAATGCACTGACTCACAGTGACTCTTGAGACACAGAGAATGAAATGATCTCTGGACATGCCTTGAAGATGTTTGCATCTAGTTGATCAGACTAAAATGTTAGACATATAAAATCTGGGGAAATGATTCCAAAAAAAAAAAAAAAAAAAAGAAACAAAACCAACCCAGGAACTAACAAAGAAACTGAGCACACGATTTTTATCTAATAAAAACTTACTGCTGACACAGAAAATTGATATAAGTGGGGATCACTGGCGCTGAAAGCACATGACCCTATCAGATGAGCTAGAGAAATAGCTCCTAAGGGTGGATACAGGCTAGTCTGAATAACCTGGAGGCTGTATTTTAGAAACATGCCTTCATTCACTTCATATTTCCCATGTACTTGCAGATGTTCATGAACTGGGACTGAGCTTGAAAATAAATCCTTACATCACTTCAGAAGTCCTTCCTGTCAGACTGAAAAGGTGGAAAATCAACCTTATTTCTGAATCTACATGTGCAGAACTTGAGGATGAATGTGATAACAACCCACCAGGTGTGAACCCAGCAGATGACAAGAACTGATACCTGAACCGAACCAAACCAAACCTTGAGGAAGACAATAAAACTCACTTCAAAGGAAGAAGTTCTTACCAAGTATAGCCAACTACCAATGGGTTTTGGTTTGTTTAGTTTCACTTTCCTTGTTTAGTGCTTTGTAACTAGAATGAGAGGGATGACGTGTCACCCAGAGCCCAGAGTATATGCTTTCAGGATATGATTCATTTTACTAAACTTCTGTTGTCCAACAGTTAGTCAGATAGTCTAAGGTGATTATCTTAATTTCCACTGCTGTCAGCTTACCTTTGGGAATGGATCTATTAAACCTGTTTTGGCACCTGTCTTTGGATGGAATGAACCCATTTCAGGAGGTGCCCATCTCTCCCTGGTGACCATGAGCATTACGGACCACATATCCATCATGGGATAGCTGAAGTCAGACTGGATGAACCATACTCTCCACATAGAAAATCTTAGCAGCGATTGAAGTAGAGCTAAAGCCAGCATGCAGCTCCACTTTGAAGTACATAACTTGAGTTAGGAAGTGACAGATACGGATAAATTTGTAATACTAATGTTTATTTTGGTGTATTGCTAAACTGCACAGCCTGGCATGGTGTAGGATACCAGTCTTATGGTAGGAAGAAACTCCTCTGTTGAGTTACCTTTCCCATTCCCAACACCCTGTCACAACACCACTGCATCTGTATTCAGCCTTATTGCTCAGGCTTACATCGGCTTACTTAGTGGCATTTATTTGAAATGAGAATCACGGGAATGGGGTGAATGTATATAATAATTTTTCAAGACTTTTTGTTAATTAAATTCTGAGGTGCCAAACACTGGGAGGAGAGTCATGGATTCTCAAGCAAAATGAAGTGGATATTGTGCTGAAGCTTGGCCTGGGTTCTACTCTTCCACAAGCTACTTTTAATATTAACTCATGTAGTTAATAAAACAGGAGAAGGGTTTTAAAGCATTCTTATCTGAGTGTCCTGTGGTGATGCATGAGAGCAATTTCTTATGCCTGACTAAACTGGAACTGTCCTGGCTGTAAGTCAATTACACGTTGGAAGCTGGTCTGCTCTCAACTGGCTTCTGGGAGGCTGTTTGCACCCATTTCAGAGCTTGTTCCATCAAACATAACCAGTCTTTTCTAGAAAAAAACTGCTATGACTTGGACTTGGTAAGATTTTAGCAGATGCTTCCCTTGTACCAATGCATTTCACAGTGTCGCTTCTTACCTATGAACAAAATTGTCACAACTGTTAGGTTTTGAGCAGTTAGGTTTCCAGCTTTGGTTCACACAGGAAATGTTCCTAGAGGAGGATCTAGGTTTGTCACAATTCTCAGAGAGAAGAGAAGATGCTAAAAAGGACTGACCCATCAACAGTAATTTTCCTTGCATGCAAAGTGATCTGTTCTGAGTCATCTTACCTGAGAGATCAGATTTACCATGCAGAGACAATGTTTGATTGCACAGTTTATCACACCCCTGAGTTTAAATCAGTAGTAACACTCCCTGGTGCTTATCATGGCCAATGCGCTGCATATAAAACCTACAAAAGCTCCTTCTTTGTGAAGGAAATACATGTAAACATCAGCAATTAAAGTGGCAGGCCCAGCTATGCCATAGCACCTAAATTACCTATATATAAGTATAGCTAATATAGCTATATTATAGACATACAAATTATATATTAAATGTGTAGTGTAATTTAATTTATTATTATATCAATAACATAGCTATGTATATGATCATAGACCTATCTATGCAAGAAAGACCATGTGGTGTTAGCATATATATTAGTCATAGATAGTAAATCAGGTCTTGCTATGTACATAGTTAAAAGCAGTGTCTTCACCAGCTTTTCTATTGACTTACCAGCATACTTCCCATATACTCTGCTCCTGAAGGGGCAGCTGTTCTGTTCAGGTATAATCTGCATGGGCTGTACGGCATGTACTGCTGCAAGCAGCAGTTCTCTGCATTTTGGGATTGCATTTCCCCCCAGATAACAGAGAAAAGATCCTTTTTGAGATTCTCTGACTACTGCTTGTACATGGAGAAGTACTGCTATGCCTATATTTTTCCCAGTGACCCCTCAGGCAGCTGCATTTCGTTACACACCTGGATGTTCCACATTATGCAGAGTGTTCTCTTTAAATAGCTGGGATAAATGATGAGATTCTACTGCTGGGGGAGTAACCTAATTAACATACAAGGTCACATTCAAAAGCTTGAATGTTCCTTCCCAATTAGACCTATGTATCAGGTAGAATGCAAGAGATTAAATATTGATGATTTTCTTCACTGACTGGTAATCCTTTTTCAGGGAAGCAGTTACAGTTTCTCGGCTGGTGTCCATGTACCAGATGCATTCTTCCAGTAGGCATTTTTCCTTCCCTTAAGTCAGTAAAATAAATCTCAAATAGAATTTGAAAGAGTACCCTGCAGTGAAGACAAACTCAGAGGTGGGTTTTTTCCATTATTCACATTTTGGACTGAAATTGTAGATAATTGTCTACATTCTGTTTCCAATTACCCCTGTTTCTACTCCACTGATATCATTAGGGATTGCACAGATGACGTAGAACAGAATTAAGTTCAGATCTCTTTAAGGCAGTAGGTATTTCCATGTGGTGGGTAGGTTATTCAATGGGAGAGGTTTCTGAATGGGAAGGATAAGCAAGATCTAGCTGCAGCCTTGGTGCACTGAAGCAGCCGAATCTGACCACTGTGGCGGGGCGGGGAGGGTTGGGATCTTTGAGATCCCCTGGATCTTTAAGAACCCTTCTAAGCCAAACTATTCTATGATTCTATGACTGTTTTCCTATTCTTTGGTCCATTACCAATAATTCATTGCCTTCCCTCAGCATCACAGATTTGTACCTTTAGAAGAACTGGGTGGCAGTTTTCTGTGAATTTTAAATGCCTTGAACAAAGGCTCCAGAGCTGTTTGAAAGTCTGCATACTATTTGGAGAGCAATTTTTAGCTACAAATATTGACATTTATTTGAAACTGTTTGTTTTCAAACTGAAGTAGCTTCTCCCCCCATATATTAAGTTCCCATATTTTCTGGTCTTATGAAATGATCTGAAGGAAATGAAAAGGCAAAAACCCCTGAAGTTTCATGTCAAGTCCATCTACACTGAAAATATAGCTTAGATAGTCATAAGGCAGTAATTGAACTAAAGTACTTTATTGTAAGCCCCCATTCTTTGCCTAGACTCTTCCTATTTGTTGATTGTTGGATTTTCTTTCTATAATAGCGTCTTCATTGTGCAGTTAATTTTACTGGTGAATTCATTCACACAGTTATTGTTTCACATATTTCAGTAATTAAATCCCTGTGAGCAGGTTCATGTTTTTTGTGTATTTCCTGTATTATTCCAGAATTGTCTTCACTTTGTTAAGGTGACTACAACAATATTTTTTCCTTCTCTCTGCCCTTTTATTGTCTCTTTTGCTTTGCCATCCAGTCCTCAGTCCTGTAGCACCCTCCAGTACTCACCTTTGATAGAACCAAATCAACTTTCATTCCTTGCCTCAGGGTGAAATGAAGCCAGTTTCAAGACACACAAAAAAGTGGGTGGATGAAGCAGTTACAATGCTTTTTTGATTAGTGCAAGCTAATGCCTTGTTTGCTCTGAGCATCTTGACAGTCATTAGGTGGTCCCAGGGATGGCAGAGTGGGCTGGAAGTGGCCAGTAAGGGTTTGTGAGGTCTGAGGTTAAAGACTGGGAAGACTTTAGGACACTTTATGAGGTTCAAATGACATGGAGTGAGTGAAGAGGCATGGGAGGAGATTTTAAGAAGCTTAGTGGGGAGAAACAGGATGAGACCATTTAGTGGGGTTTCAAAGGGCTGTTAGTAGAAGGTCCTTTGCATCTCATCAATGTGAAGGGCTGTTGTGGTTTAACTCCCTCTGGAGACTAAGTGCCATGCAGCCACTTGCCCACCTCCAAAACCACAACAAGGGCCTCATAATAAATAGAGCAAGTTTGGTGAGCTCACTTCTGGGAGCTTCAGCAAATATCCTTTGTTTTTCTGGATCATAACTCAAGGCTATGCTCTGAATTTTTGTATTCACAAAGCTCTCATTTTCTTCACAGGTTGGTTGCTCCTCAGACAGGCTTAATCTCAGTGCCTGTTTCTTAATTTCACAGAAAGTGATTATATGCATTGTTACGTTTTTCATTGGTTTCTCCCTCATTTGCAGTGCTCAATCAAACAAATCAATAATAGGGCAACATTTTGTATTATTAGCTTTTTCTGTGTGATACATTATACTGATCATTGTTAATAACTGAACGGCTTTTTGGTACAACTTTGGCTTTGCAAAACTGAATGTGACCCTATGCTTTTTTGTCTTGGATAGGAATTACACCAGTGTTATACAGAGTGGACTTCTTATACTCTTTAGGTGGATGGATCCTCCGCATGGTATCTGAGAAGAATTTAAGTGAATTTGCATGTTTACACACTTGTGAATTTGTTCTTGCAAATATTTTCTATTTCCCCCAAGCTCCTTTTTTTCCAAGTAAAATTTCTATCACACAACTTGATTATTCCAACATTTGTCCAAAGGAGATGAATTAAAAAATTATCCAAAAAGTTAGATCAACATTATTAGTTGACTCCTTTGTTCAGTCCAAAGGGCACAATCCAAACTTTCCTAATGACTTTATTTTTCTTTGGATTAAGTCCTGACAGTAAAGTTTGGGTTTCAGGCATATTTCTGAAGCACAAGACAGTGTTCAAATCACCAGCCCAAAAGAGATCTATGCTTCAGGGGAAAGCAGTCAGAACACAATTAAAAGATGATGTCTGGATTTGTCGAGCTTATGGAGACTTTATGTATCAGAGTTGAACTCACATCTTAATGTCAGGGCTCATCTACCTTAAATAGTCCATGATATTCCAAATATTGGGTTGTCAGTTGCTCATCTGAAATATTATCAGTAGCCATCATTAGAAAAGTAATATACTCTTTAGGGATTAATCCAAATATCACTGGAGTTCCTAGGAGCTTTACTTTAAATACTTTGGATCGGAGATACACATGATTAATCTACTTGCAATCTGCTTGTTTTGCAGCTGATTTCATGGCCTTTTGCAGGCTGGTATGGATTCATTCAACCCACAGTCTGCAATGGCTAGAAGCTGTTAATGATGGCAGCATGACACTGACTGAATTGTGATATCTTTTTTCTCCATATAGCAACAGAGCTGGTTTCTTGCTGATCAAGTCTATCTGGTTTCTGTCAGCTTAAAGTGTGGACACTGAATGAGCTCAGGTCTGTCCACAGAAGTTGCTACAGCACATTGTCTTCCACCAGTATTGACCCTTAGCAACAAAATAAGAGCAAATATTTCAACCTTAGTCATTCAAGTCTCATCCTTTGAAAGGCTCTGGAAGGACAACCCCATGCCATTAGAACTGTTCAAAAACAGATAGGATACCTGGCTGTGTTGGAAGCACAAAACCTCTGTTCTTGAAGTTCCTTATGCAGGCACAGCCCATCAGGATCAACACATGGTCTCAAGATGCTCAGAAAGTCTGCCCTTGCTTATCCCTCATTAAGACAAGGTTTAATATCAACTTCATTTGAATGCATTAGCATACATATATTACTATTATTCCTTAATATTTTATCATGAGAACACACATAAAGGTGGCTCTATATGGGGACTGAGTCTCTGCTGGAAGAAATAAACCTTTAAAATACACTCACACAGGATTCAAGCTTTCCCTCATCCCTGCCAGTATAAGGAACTGTTAATAGCATTAAAAGAAAATTTATAAACAACTGAGAAGACAGAGGTGCAGTGGAATGTGGGCCCTGGTTATGCAAACAGAAATGAAAAGAAAAAAGCAAAAATTGTCACTTAATTTCTCAATGAAGTAAGAAGTCCACATTGAAAAATTTATCAGCTTTACAAGACAATTTGTTTAAATTTTTCATGTTAGTTTAGGACGAAAGCATTTGGGAAAATAGTTTCCAAATCTGTACATCTCAGTATTTCCCTCACATTTGCTGTTTGGTAGCAGACTCCACAAATGCTATGTACTAACATTTGCAAAGACTGACCTCCAAAAACGAAAAGGGAAACTGTTCTTACTTGGCTAAAGGTCTTGCTCCAAGCTCAGTGAATACCTGCAACAAATCTTCACCTCCCCCGCATATCTTGCTTCTTGCTCTTGCAATAACCCCTGTCCATCATCCACGGACTCAGCTTATATCCCTGATGAAGGTATCTCCTGTGAGCGTACTTTATTCTGTGAAGCAGTAATTGTATTAATTCTGGCCATTAAAATCAAACCTTGGCATGCAGGAGGTAGGATACCAATCACGAAGATTAAATATGTGCAAACTATGTTTTCCCTAGTGTTTCAGAGAGGCCTTTCAATGAAATTGAAGCTGTAAACTAATGTACTTGAGAAACTCATATTAACTTTAACCTGAGAGGTGTGCAGAGTATGTATGCTCAGCCACCTTTGTCGTCAGAACTATTAACTTCTGCAGTTGCCATTGCAGTGTTCATAGGCTCTATAAATTCCTTCTTAGGAAGGCTTCTTGTTAGGAAGGAAAATATAGGCTTTACTATCTTTCAGTTCATCCTCCTGTAAAGGAAACTCATCTTTTCCTCAGCAATTTAGAAGCCATCTAAGTTCTTCAAGAGAATGCAGTTTTCAGCAAAGAATTAGTTTCTTCACTGAAATGGATTCCTATGACAGTCTGTATCAGCATCGATTCAATCTGATTATATGTTAATTTTAAGAGTCACATATTCCAAAGGAAAAATTGTTCCTAGTCAAAAATATTGACCAGCTTTGGTAACAGCTGCAGTAATCTACTTTTCTTTTAATTTCTGGATGTCTTTCAGGTTAAACTGTTCATTTTAATAGTAGTTTGTTAAGCTATTTTTTTAGATGTAAACAAAAAATACATTTCATACTTTTTGAGACTTTCTCTAATAATTATTTCAAGCAGTGATGTTCTCTTCCCTCAGATTTCTTTCCGTCTTACATCTTCCTGCTCTTCACTGCCATTACAAGACAAATTCGTGTGATTGATTTGTTACAGTTATACTCACCACCAAGATATGAGAACATATCATGGTTTATATTTTTAGCTACAGTACTCACATAATTTTGCATCTGATGTTTTTTGACATATATCGATCTGGGAGACATGGTGTCAATGCATCTGTCATGCCAAAAACTTTAGAAGAAAGCAGAGATTAGTAGCCTAAAGCTAAATTGCTTTCTTCCAAACCCTGCTCCACCAGCTGTGTTTTACATTATGTGTTAGGCACTTTTTTAATGCGCATAATCTTTAATGTCACTGGAAATTTAAGGAGGAATAAGAGGAAATGTGTTTGAGAGTTGGATAACAGCCAAAGGTTTTTTGACAGGTCTGACTTAAGAAAGCAAGAGTGAAGTTTCCAGAATCCTCTTTTGTAGTTAGGTGTTTCCTAAGGAAAAAAGGAAAAGAAATCATAAATGCCCAAATCAACCATACAACAATTTCCTCAGCATATTCAAAACTACCAACAATTTTAGAAGTGAAAACCTGATTCCATTGAAATCCTTGGCAAAACTCCAAGCTGTTTCAATGAGGCAAACATATTTGTTATAAAATTCCTGATCTTGGAGGATTTTGGCTGATGGAAATAATTGCAGACAGTCTGTTATTCTGGACTAAGAACAGTGAATTAAATGATGAGGGACTGCATAATGTTCAGCAGCCCACTGAAGACAAAAGTCTTAGCCTCAGAAAAACCAAGTATCAAGTCAAGTTTGCTGTGCAGAACAGGATTAGCCTTACCTAACCTTTGCTCCTTAATTATCAGGCCTCTTCACTGAGCTTGTCATAGAGGCTGTAATTCAGCTTCAGCTTCAACACCTACATGTTGGCACACACATTTGGTGGATTCATGAAAGTGTTTAAATTGCCATTATGCTCATGGGAAACCTAGTCAGTACTGTCCAGCTACCTGCAAAGAGATTTGACTTTTGCTAAATTCAGTGTCATGACGCTGTTTCCAGTCATGGAGAGAAAAATGGTACCTCTGGAGGGAAATTTAGCCTGTTGATTTTGAGACAAAATAAGCCATGCTCCCCCATGGGCTGTTTGACTCTCTACTGACAACAGAGAGTGTTCAGAAAAACCAATTGAGATTAGACCTCTGAATTACTGCACAAAATAAAAACATCTTGTAATAAGAGGGATCCTGCAAATGTTTGTGGCAGCTTAACAAATCTTACTCCTTATCCCAGTGCTAACACTAGTCTGTTAGACAGTAAAATATCAGAACTATGACAACCCATCAGCCTTTCCAGTCTCAGCTCAGATCTGTAGATCAAATTGATTCTTAATCATTACAGATGTGCTACTTGATCCAGTAGCTTCTTGGCAGACAGAGGATGGTGATGGGTTTATTGCATGGGGTAAAATTTCTAGCTGGAAAAGATAAAAGAAAAAAATAAATACATTAATAAATTAACTAATAATGACAGAAAACCACTGGCATTGCAAATTAATAAAATGTCTGAGATTTCTGTGGATGAAATACACACAAATGTGTATACAAGCCTTGAGTACCATGGTCATGTATCATTATATCTTCTCCATAGAAATAAGTTTTGGATCATTCTCTTCCCTTGGCATGGAACTTTCTTTGATATCTGACTCCTATCTAAGAATGACTCATTTGTGTGCTCCAGAAGAGAAGATGGCTGAAAATAGAAGGAATACTGTATTAAAAATAGGAATATTACTAAAGATAGGACACTACAGCTTGGAAAAAAAAATGTTTTTATAAGTAATATCTATTTTTCAAAAGACAATTCCATGAGTCTAACATTCACAAGCTCTTCCAATCTCAAACATAGCAAATGACAGGTATGTGGTGTAGAAAGCTTATACACTTACAACTGGAGATAAGGAAAAAATGGAAATTAGATGTTTACCTTGTCACTGAAAAACAGGACAGATTTTTATGTCTGTTATATGGTGTCTATATGTAAGTGTTATCTGATATTCACCAAGAACTGTGCTTATTTGTCAGAGCTAGGCACTACCACAAAGCCCTTAGTGTCAAGCTTTCCCCTCTGGAGCAAGAGGCAAACAATTTGGAGATGGTCAAACAAAACCTGAAGTATTTCAAATTAGAAACGATAGAGGCCAGCATGGCAAGACTGTCATCTTTGCAAATTGGAAATGGCATGGAACTCTAGATGAAAGAGACTGTAAAGCTGCCAAATTAATATCTATAGCCTCCTTACCATAGTTGGGTATCATATGCTAGAAAATCAGTCTCAGCAGTAATTTAAACCTTCCTAATAAAATTAAAATACTGTTTTTGTGTTTAATGAACATCAAAATGCCAAAAGGAGGACTTCTGTTCTCCAGGTGAAGACTCACAGGGAGCCTCTATGCTTGGATTATGAAGAGTAACAGAAGAAGGAAACTTATGCTACAGGTAAAGCATAAATAAGATTGTTTCAATGAGAGAAGGAACAGCCCTGCAGAGCTAGATGTCGGGTTATGAAGGAGTTAGGCATTACTGTATAAGAGCTATAATGCATTTTATAAGTAAAATTGAACTAGATGGTCAAAATGCTGCTGCAGATTTTCAGCATTGGAAGATTTTGATAGCTCTTTATCCTGGGAACTAAGTCTGTAAATTATATTAACTGGCCGCAAAAAGCTATGCTTGCTGCTTTTCATGTGTTTCTTTTTATTACAATATGAGAAATCATTAGTTAGGCTAACAAGAAGGATGGTTCTTATAGGTCTCTGGATAGAGGAGTTATCAGTTCCCCTAAAAGAGCTTTGAGATATTGAGAAGCTGTCTCTGCAGTTTCTTCCAGGAAGCACATACTTCTTGAGGTGTTAGCAGATTATAGAGTGCCTTTTCACTGGATCCACAATTTAATAAGTGCATTCAAAAGATTTTTTTTTTCTGTTGTTTGGCACTGCAAACACAACAAAACTTTATGGTGGAACGAACATAATTTTCATGTTGCTTTGGGTTTTTGTCAGTAACGTTATCTAGCCAGTCTTAGAACCGTTTATTTTCATGCAGAAATGAATGGAAGCAAATTAACACCGGGTTTTGTTTACATTCTGTTTTAAAATTTCATTACTAGGCACATGCTGAGGATGATTATGCCCCATAAGATGCATGGTATTACCAGGTTATTCTCTTACTTTGTTTCCAAGTACACTAAAATAATTATTAGCATTAGCTGAGAGGTTGTGATTCTTTGATGATAGTTTGTCCCATGCTCTTTGTGTATGTAGCAAGCCTGCTCCAGTGCAAGGAAGGAAATAGGCTTCCTGTCTATCTGATTGACAAGGCTTCTTTACCAGGTACCTGAGCTGGTCCATCCCATGAAGCTTAGTGCAGTCCCATCATCTGTGTGTTCAAGGACCTGCCTACCTTGCTTTGAGCCTTCAGCAGTGTAAGGCTGGGCACTGTATGTCCACAAATAAATTCAATCCCAAAATTTGCCTAAAAGATAATGTAGTGCAAAATGGTTCTGTGACAGGATAATGGTCTCCTGACATGATAAAACTGGCAAAAAGAAGCCGTGCAGTTCATAGATGGTAAACATCAAGAAAGAGGTATTTTTATTTATGTTTATTTTCAAAGCATCTCAAGCTTATTATCCTGTCAGACCTTCCTCTTTCAATTTCTTTATTTCCATTATACTGAATTAATAAAGAATAGTAAGGAATGATATATCCCACAGGCCAATCACAAGCTCGTTCATCCTGACAGCTCCAGTAGCACATTAGCTCACATCAACCTATGTCTTTACTGAGGAACTGTATTGCTCTGAATCACTGACACACGAGCTTCAGATGAGCAGAAATCCCTCTATCTCTTCCAGTAGGTAATTACCTGCTGACCATAAAGTTCTCATTGTTAAATCACTTCAGTGGAAAGGGGGACACATGGAAGAAATACAGAGAAAACATTTGTCCCTGTATTACATTACTGGCATCTGTACCATCTTGGCAGAGATGAGCATTAAATGGGTCTTTAGATGTGGGTTGTGGGCAGAGTCAAATAGGTATATATTTGTGCAGGTACAATGGTTACAAGCTTCTAGGAGATAATGGGTATCTTCATTTATGTCCACCTTGCTAATAAGGACATTAAATAAATATAAATGTCATCCTTTATCATGACATATGTTTCTTCAGACAAGCATTTTGCACCATTAACTCATCTTTTGTTGTTGCTGCTGTTGCTGTTCTTAACATTATAATTATTATTTGACAATAAGTATGTGTTCTATGGAATGTACTGGTAAAAATTATCTTTGCCCCAAAAGATGACGCAGTCTGGAAGTGAAAGAATTCTTCTATGTTGCTGAATCAAATAGGGAAGTGGAAAAGGAGCCATTAGTGCTTTTGTTTGTTGCCGCATATAAAAAATTCAGAGCTGCTGTAGTGGCCAAGATATCATGAATAGGTCATGCTGATGTGGGTCTGGACAATAGACCTAAACAGAAGCAAGCAAGAGTGTCTGAAATGAGTGAAAAGAGTGTTTCTGGATTAAAAAACACTGAAAAGTAAAGACTATCATGCAAGAAGAATGCTGTGGTTACATTTGGTATCACAAACATTTATTTTGTGTGCAGCTTTCCATTCACCAACTAAGTGAAGTCATAAGGCTTTCAGAAAAAGCAGCAGGACAAAGTAAATTCTTGGCAGCTTTCCTATGCAGAGAATGCCAAGGGCACAATATTAACATTCAGACTTCCTTCTGGTCCCTTTCTCCTCTTTCGCTGATACAACTTCTCTTGCGGGAATGGCATGGCATTAACATTTTTTATGACTGGAAGAAAGGCACCCAAGATAGAAACCCTCTACAGAGGAGTGTTCATCTGGAGATGAGCCCTAATATTCCCTGGACAGCATCCTGGACATTAACTCACATACTGCTTACGAATGCCTAAACAGCCAATGGTCAGCGTATAAAAATTGCACCTACAGGGGGAAGACTGAGGTGGGCACCAAGGGTAAGTGGCCAGACTGTTGCGATGATGGTAGCTCAATGCAAGTGACCCTCGTAGATTGAATGATGGTAGCTCAATGCAAGTGACCCTCGTAGTTGCTACGAGTACGTTCATCTTACCTGACTTCAGTCGTTTGAAGGTTAGGTATCTGGTCTGAACTAAACATCAAAGAGCCATCAATAGTCCCTGGAGACAGACAGTCAAGTCCAAAGGCTATTTCATCCCCATCTAACAAAAAGTTCTAAGATGGGTCTAAGATGAATGTCCTGGTAAAGATGACTTTTTGATGATAATTAAGGGACCTACTTAACTAGATGAGACTAGGCACTTAATTTTTAAGCATCTAATGTTTAGTGAGTTGTAACCCACCCCATGTGACTTCTTATTGCATATTATTTCAATATTGTAATAGAAAATGCATTGTCTAAACTGAAATCACAGGACAAATGGATAGATAATAAAATGCTAAAAATCAATTATAACAGATGAAATTCTGTGATTTTCAATTATGTTTTTACTTCAATAATAAGTGTCCTTAATATTTAATTTTAAATTCTGACACTTCCGTTAATCTACTTAATAAAAGCTAGAACTGAGATATATGGTTACTGCAATTTATATAAATCATTTAAATTGAAAGAATTTCAAGCACTCCAGGATTCTTACCAAAGTTATAAAAATGAGAAACTATTTAAGCTGTAAAAAGAGCTGAGAAAGTAGCAGGAAGAGGAATCTGTTAAAGAGCTAAATTAATGCCAGCGTCACTAAGCTCTGTCTCATGCAGAGTATTTTCTGTTTATACCATGGATATAGTCAACTTGCTCAAAGTGAAGAAATCAACCGAGAATCAAAGAAGTGGGAAAAATTTTTATTCCTGTCTGGAAGGATGAGATCTGCTATTGTAATGTGGTAGAAGCAGTATATTTAAGTAATTGGTACAGATGATAGCTTAAATTCACCCTAGCTACAAAACAACCCAGATGTTAAAAATTTTCCAACGCTGCTTATGCATCTAGAACATTTAAGATAATTTTATTTAACTAATAAAAATGATTTTATAAACATTGGTTTCTGTACTTCAGTTCTCAGATCTTTGTGAAAGCTATTTAGCACCTAGAATGTAGGGAGGAAGGGAAGTTGAATACATCTTTAGAAAATAAGAATTTTGTCATCACACTTTTTCAGCAAAAACAGAAATTAAAAAGTGAAGACCCTAAATAAGGTTATTCTGGGTTATTCTGTGAATTTCCTTATTCATTAGATAGAGAATATCCAATATTATGCCAACCACTAAAGACTGTAGAATCATGAAACCATAAAATGGTTTGGGCTGGAAAAGAGTTTAAATATCATCTAGTCCCAGTCCCTCTGCCACAGGCAGGGACACCTCCCACTAGACCAGGTTGCTCCAAGCCCCATCTCCAACCTAACCTTGAACACTGCCAAGGATGGGGCAGCCACAGCTTTTCTGGGCAACCTGTGCCAGTGCCTCACTTCCCTATTAGGGAAGTACTTATTCCTAATATCTAATCTAAATCTACTCTCTTTCAGTTTAAAGACATTCCCCCTTGTCCTATCACTACATGCCCTTGTAAAAGATGAACATAAGAACACATATATATATTATAAATGTTGCTTTTTTCTTTCTCTTCTTGTTTTAGGAAAAAAAATGGTACCATTCAGGTTTCCATTTCTTTTATCCCTGAGGAGGGCGAGATTGGAGAAATATGATCTGATGATGAATTTGTACACATACTCCTCCATTAGGAGGGCTTTCAAGACAAGGACTGCTTAGGAAACTCTTAACAGACTCATAAAATGTTCCAGTGCTAGAGACTGGACCACTTCTCTAGGCAGTCAGCCCTAGTACTTGCCTGTTCTGTTGTGTTACAAGGTTTTGGTGCAATATCCAACCACTTGATTGCTGAAGTTTATTACGCATTATCATTGTTACCAAGGGCATACAAAACACAGTAATTCTTCCTTTTATATCTGCTTTCTGTACATTTGAAAAAGACCGCCATGTCCCCTTTGTTCCTTTCCTTTGCCCGTGCATACTGCAAGAAATGTTTTTCTTAAAAGGGAGCAGCAGTACTATCTCAAGAGGAAACAGGTAAAGCACGAAGAATTGAGAAGTTGCAGAGGGAAGCTTTAGGATTAGGGAAAAATCTCATAAATACTTGAGAAGGGGAAGGAGTGTGATATTTTCAGAGTGTCATATCAAATTCAGTAAGTTGGTCCTAATATGCAAAGTTCTTGATTTTGCCATGGCATTCTTAGAATCATAGAATAGTTAGGGTTGGAAAGAACCTTAAGATCATCTAACTCCAACCCCCCTGCCATGGGCAGGGACACCTCACACTAAACCATGTCACCCAAAGTTCTGTCCAACCTGGCCTTAAACACCGCCAGGGATGGAGCATTCGCAACTTCCCTGGGCAACTCATTCCAGTGCCTCACCACCCACACAGTAAAGAACTTCTTCCTTATATCCAATCTAAACTTCCCCTGTTTAAGTTTTAACCCATTACCCCTTGTCCTGTCACTACAGTCCCTAATGAAGAGTCCCTCCCCAGCAACCCTACAGTCCCCCTTCAGATACTGGAAGGCTGCTATGAGGTCTCCATGCAGCCTTCTCTTCTCCAGGCTGAACAGCCCCAACTTTCTCAGCCTGCTTCATGGTGGATGCTCCATCTCTGGCAGTGTCCAAGGCCAGGTTGGACAGAGTCTTGGGTGAAATGGTTTAGTGTGGGGTGTCTCTGTCCACGGTGGAGGGGATTGCAACTAGATTATCTTAAGGTCCCTTCCAACCCTAACTATTCTATGATTCTATGATTCTAAGTAAGAGAGAAAAGCAGTTTATTAAACTAACCGTCTTGCTGAAGGATCAAGATTATCTAGTCTAAGAAAACATTAATGTGTTTGATGTACAGCAGCGTTCATTTCCTCATAGGATGATCTAAACCATCAGAGATTTCCTGTCTCCTCGTCAAGAACAGCACCAGATTCTTGCATCACTGGGTGTGTAGCAGGATGGTCTGAGACCGAAGTGACTGTTAAATTTTCCATGGATAGGTGCAGTTTGTCAGCTAATAATTGCCTATGAATCTTCTCACTGTTCTAGCTCTCTGTATTAATTCTCACATTTCAAAACTAACAGGCTTATCAGAGTGGAGCGTTTTTGGGTTTTTTTTCTGCATTTGCTACCTCTCTCCTTTCCTCTGTATTCCTTCCTCATCTTCCATAGAAGTTGTCCGAAATGACCGTCCTGGTTTTGACGCAGCTATTCAACACGACCACAAAAGAACTAGAGAGGCAAAGCACTGAAACCACAGGAAAATTTGCAGGCTGAGACAACTTTCATGCTTGAAAGTTTCTAGAAGAGCATTTTCCTGAAGAACAGAATCCAGGGGATGTTCCAAAGGTGCCGATGTGTGTCAGTAATAACAAATGATGGATGAGATCTCCTGGGAAAGCCAGTGTAATATCAAAACAGAACCGACAGAGGAAAAAATAAATTAATTAATAAAGAATAAACAAGTAATAAGGAATAAAATTAATACTAGTCATTAAAATTTTATAGAAAATATGTCTCTCAAAATAAATGCACATTAAGTATTTGATGATTTTCCAACGCGGGCTAATTAAGGTAACAACAAAGATGCAATCTATTTAGACTTCTGTATGGTGTTTGACTGTAATATTTTGATTAAAAAATTAGCTCCACATAATATCAATAAGGCACATGTCAAGGAGATTAAGAACAGGGGAGTTCAAAGAAACTGCAAAAGGGTTTGTCAATGGGAACCCATGATGGAGAGAGGATGCTTTTAGTAGGGTTCTGCATAAACTGTCGCTAGGCCTGCTGCTATCCCATATTTCTGGATGGCAGTTTGCAATCGCTGTTAGTAATATTTGCAGATAACACAGACTGTGAGCGTGTTAAATAATGCAGAGGATGGAGCAACAGTGCACAAAAATACACATCACTCAGAGAGTTGATCCCAGACAAGGTTATGTAGCCAACGATAAGGACTGGAGAGGAGGATTCTCAGGGCTTCCCATGTGAATCACTCACCATGGTTTTCCTGACCATGTGTCAGGAAGCGGACTGCAACCTGTGCGGAGAGCAAGCTAGCAAACAGGGTGGGGAGGTGAGTTCTTGATGAAGGACATGCTTTTTAACTTTTGCTGTCACCCCAGCACTTGCAGGTGGTTTTTCTAATACATCTTTTCCTTAGGAGAGATCCAGTTTGCCTGGGTTGACTTTCTAAGCAGCACCTGCATTTTTGGCTCCTATCAGAGCAGTTCTACGGTAAGTACCTAAGTTCTTAGGAAAGCAGTGATGACAGATGCCCCAGAGTCTTTGAAAGGAAGATCCACTTTATCTAATTTAGGTAATTAAATTTAGGCAGGCAAGATCTTTCCTTGGAGGCCTCCAGAGCACCCTGCCTACCTCTACTGTCAGGAATTTGAGCTCTTCTTTTGGGAAGAACTTGACACTGAGTCAGATAGATAAACTGGATCACATTCCCTGTTAAGACACTTGGCATACATAAATCTATAGTCTCTGATGACAGGGGAATTTGTATTGTTCACTCACAGGTATTGGCTAAACAGCCTCTTTTGGTATTAAGTTCATTAAACTAGTCCAGTGCAACAAAAACCTGATACCACATATGAGAATCATATATGATTTCACCATACAGTGCAAAGACTGTGTCAAAAGTGAAGAGCATCCAGAGTCTTCATTAAGGCCATGGTACATCCTAAATTAAATTCATGCTTTGTCAGGAATTTAAGGCATGAAAATTGAATTTCCATCTGATGTAAATGGGAACAAGATCACTGAATTCCTGGGTTTATGGAGAAATAATGGTCCTTCCTTTTTCTAATGCTATACTTTTCTCTTTGACTATCTCTCAGTTCCAGTCATTCATAATCCACTCTTCTATTTTTCTATTTTATAGCCATCCCACAGGAGTAATGTGAAACACAATCAATCAGTATTTGGAAAGCATTCTGAGGCTATCAGGTGGAAGGAAGTGTATAGATGCAAATTGTTACGATTGCTCTTACATTGCTGTCAAGGGACCTGCAAACAGAATCAGGCCCCATATATTCAGATATACACAGAGTTAGTCACATTTTGTGAAAGCAACCACAAGATAAAACCTGAGGGAATGCAGGAAGACAGAAGTTTGATAAAATATAGGAAAAGATCATTCAGGTTTGCAAGTTTAACACTGAATCTTTATTCTGCCACAGAGTTTTGCCCAGTTTTGTTTCTAGCGCTGTCTACATATGTCTATAATTACCCTGTGTTGTCTGTATTGATCTATGTTTTTCATAATGTAGTGACCTAGTCTTTCTGGTTTTCTCTTAGTGTTATACAGCTTTTACAGTGTAATCCATGTGACCATTATTAGACACCCACTTAATGATAAGTAGATCTCATATGATGACAGAAATTATGTCCAAGTGTTTCTCTACATTGCCTACCTATTGTCTGGGGTAGACCCAGACAACTGTCTCAGATGTAGGCATCTACGTTTGATTAGGCAAATCCCACCCTATAATTACCTCTGTCAGCAGACTGAACGATGCCAGGGAACGTTCCCGAGCACTGGAATGCAATCATCTATATTCTTCAATTTTTAGAATGGTGCCTGGAATGATTTTGACCCAAAACAACCAGCACTTTCCCAGCACATTCCTGAGTGTGGGCCAGGATCCAGCACGAGCTAGGGACCATTGTGAGCTGTTGGTTTGGATGCATTTACCCTGTTCTGGAGACTGAGATACTTTAATGCTATAGACATAGTCAGGCTGTGCCAGCTGGCCCCAGGGCTAGAAAATGGTCCTTGGCACTGTTTCGTTTACTAGGACAGTCATATCCACAGCTCAACACCTATCACAGCTGTGGCTGAAAACGTTCAGCAGTTCACCAAAACAGACCTGGTGATCCCAAGTTGACAGGAGACTTGCAGCCCTCCTGGGTCTAAGCTATTTGAGTATCATCCCATAGGAACAATGTGGCAGAGGCAGGAAAAGGGCCAGATTTCCTGCAGGCAGCATTCAAATGCTTCACACTCCTGCAGTCACTGCCCCACTGGTTTTGGTTTGTGTCTTTGCGTTTTGGTTTTGTTTTGGCGGGGTTTGTTTTTTTTTTTTTTTTTTTGTGGGTTTTTTTTTTTTTTTAGGGTTTTGTTTAGTTTTGGTTTTGGCTTTTTTTTTTTTTTTTTTAATATCTGCATTAGTCTTTAACGGCAGTAAGAAAGAAGCCAGACTGAGTCATTTTGCACGGACTCATGACCTTGTAGATTTGTTCTTCATAAAACATGTTCTCTGCTTCCCTGCTATAGTTATCTTAAGTGTAGCTTTTAGAAATAATAAAATACTTTATCTTGAGACTGTTTTCTTAGGTAATAAGTTTATCAGCTTTCATGCTCCTTTTTACCTTTTGCTGAAACCCCCTTCATGTCATTAAATAGTCAACACAACCACTACATGAGTTTTATTGTATATCCTCTTGACTTCATGTCAGTCTAAAGAAATAACATCCTCGAGTTGACTGACTTTGCTCCTTCTCATAAGTTTCTGTAGCAGCTTCTCTTACTGCATTCTGCCCTGTCCTCACAGGACTCACAGCAAAGATCATCTCAGGCCAACTCCGAAAAGGCAGGCTAAGGCTGACAAAATCAGCAGAGGTAGCTTGCAATAAAGGAGAAGCAGGAAGCCTCTTAGGAGGATGTTTTAGGAAGGTGGTCTCTTCTACAAGATCTGTAGCATTGCCTTTCCACTCTGAGCCCACCTTTGAAAACAGAAAATAACACTGCTGTATCAAACCACCCTCTGATTTGGGTGTGATTATATACGACAGTACCCTCCATTCTCAGTGGAGGTGAAATAATGCAAGGCAAGAATCCAGTATGTTGGCAGACAAGAATTAATACCATATATTTTCTTACTGGGGTTCCTGTGCTTAGGAATGTCTTTTCCAGCTTCCCTTAGAACTGTAGCATTAAAAATACATTGCAGTATCTTCCCCAGTCAGCTTGAAAGCCCACAGGATAGATAGGGTCTCTGCATAAAGGCCTACAGGAGGACGTGGGTAGCAGGTATAATTTACAGTTCCACAGATCTCCATCCAGAGATGGGCTATAGCAGACACCTTTGTTTTCAAAGTACTTTTCCAAACAGGCAAGGACATGAAAATAAAGACATATGGTGATGGAAGAAATGAATATTCATTGTTAGCCTTTTATGATAGTAGGAAGCACAATAACAAGATTTGAAGAGATGTGGCTTAATTCTTGCAGAGGTGATAAGGAGAAACACATGTAGGTGTGCATTTGTTTGATTTTTTTCACTCATCTGAGGTAGCTTCCTCAGTCAATTTCCATTTTTTCCAGCTGAATCAATATTTTCTCTCCCACAAAAGAAAATAAAACCAGAACTTAACCTCCCCACCCACAGGAAACATATTACTTAACTGCCTGCTGCTCCCAGCTATCTTTGCAAGCTGTCTTCTTTCAGCTTTTTGATTTTTCAGTCCTCTCAAGAAATATAATACATTAGTATTATGCATTTTATGATGCTCTTCCTTGTCACAGATCTCACAGCTCCTTGCTAACACCAGAGCTTTTATCAGGTAACAGTGTGAATTAGCCATAGTTGCTTAGAAAATGACAAGCACATTTTTGCAAACAAAAGAACAAACAGAAACAGGAGCAAAACTTGTTTATTTCTTCATCATAAACTTCCAAGAAAGCTTCAAATTTTTGGTGAAAAAAATTAAATTCAAACATATTTGCAAAATTTATCAGAAAAAAAAGTATTTAAAATTTATTCTCAAAAGCCCGATTTCTGAATTGACTGGTTTTGCTTTTCAAAACTAAAAGGACTTGTTTGTTATAGGACAGACAAAGCAATCTGCTAAATGTAGAATAAAACAGTTGGTTTGTGCCCAATCTTTTTCATATTCTTTATTTCTTTATTTCTTATGCAAAGACCCCCAATCACAGAATCACAGAATCCCAAGGGTTGGAAGGGACCTAAAAAGATCATCTAGTCCAACCCCCCTGCAAGAGCAGGGTAACCTACAGTACATCACACAGGAACTTGTCCAGGCGGGCCTTGAATATCTCCAGTGTAGGAGACTCCACAACCCCCCTGGGCAACCTGTTCCAGTGCTCTGTCACTCTTACAGTAAAGAAGTTCTTCCTGATGTTAACGTGGAACTTCCTATACTCCAGTTTACACCCATTGCCCCTTGTCCTATCACTGGATATCACTGAAAAAAGCCTAGCTCCATCATCCTGACACCTACCCTTTACATATTTGTAAACATTGATGAGGTCACCCCTCAGTCTCCTCTTCTCCAAGCTAAAGAGACCCAGCTCCCTCAGCCTCTCCTCATAAGGGAGATGTTCCACTCCCTTAATCATCTTTGTGGCTCTGCGCTGGACTCCTTCAAGCAATTCCCTGTCCTTCTTGAATTGAGGGGCCCAGAACTGGACACAATATTCCAGATGCGGCCTCACCAAGGCTGAGTAGAGGGGGAGGAGAACCTCTCTTGACCTACTAACCACTCCCTTTCTAATGCACCCTAAGATGCCATTTGCCTTCTTGGCCACAAGAGCACATTGCTGGCTCATGGTCATCCTCCTATCCACCAGGACCCCCAGGTCCCTTTCCCCTTCACTACTTTCCAGCAGGTCAACCCCCAACCTGTACTGGTACATGGGGTTGTTCTTCCCCAGATGCAAGACTCTACACTTGCCCTTGTTAAATTTCATCAAGTTTCTCCCCGCCCAACTCTCCAGCCTGTCCAGGTCTCGCTGAATGGCAGCACAGTCCTCTGGTGTGTCAGCCACTCCTCCCAGTTTTGTGTCATCAGCAAACTTGCTGAGGGTGCACTCAGTTCCCTCATCCAGGTCATTGATGAAAATATTAAACAGCACCGGTCCCAGCACCGACTCCTACCCTACCTGCCTGGCTCCTGCGTACTATTGGCCCCGCAGTTCAAGGAAGTTCAGTATTAAATGAGAATTGCTCAGGGATTTTCTCCTAAAACCTCATTTCTAAAACTGAACTCAATACACCAGAGCTTTTCTTTCCCAGTTTGACGTAGAAAATCACATAAAAGTAGGAACGTGAACTGCTAGTTGGTCTGAATTCTGTTCTATTTACTCTCATTACCTCTTTACACAGCTTCTGGGGCTATTCTAACTATTTCTTTGTTTTTCACTGTTCACTGTCTTTTTGTACAGTTAATTTTCACTATATCCACCCTGCTATTAAATTATAACAACTTAAAATCACTGTGTCAATAGGACTGTTTGTAGCTCTACTTGTTTGTGAATCAGCATTTGGCAATCTGGCTCTCAGACACAAAACTTTACCTTCTTCAGTACCTAATCAGTGCACCTATGTAAACCCTTTGAGCCTGTTAATAATTCTTATTTAAACTATTAACAAGTTTACTACATCTCAGTAACCCACCAAGCTGAACACAGTCCCTCAGTGCAGCCACATCAGAGTCATACAGAGGGACTGTTTCCTCTCTGCTTTAGGATATCTCTGCAAGTAAGTTTGTATTGCTTGGACTTTCTGCTATGCAAAGTTTGGGGTTTTTTTTTCCAACACCATCTCTACCTTGCTTTGTGCTGTAAAACCTTTTTTATTTTTTTGTGCTGAATCATTTGTTCCCAAAGTTGTCTCCTCTCTGGGAGTAGGCAAATCCAATTATTTACCCCAGATACAGTCACATGTTTTCCAAGCTGAATATTGTTCCAAATGTTTCCAAGTCTTTTGAATGTCCGTGGTTTGTTACTTCTCTGGGGTCCAGACTCTGTGAATCATCATTCAGTTCCCCCAGTAGCATCCCTGACATGTCGGTTATTCCCCTTTAAAAAGGATTCATTGGATGACACCAGGGAGGATATAAATATCAGCATATCCCTACACTGTTTTCAGAAAAGGTGCTGATGCCCTGCTTGTTTCTGAGACGTACTTCAAATTGACTTTTTGGATCCTCCATGGATTTTGCCATTTGAGATGACCAACACAATGCATTGGTCACTTTATCATCCACGTTACCTGCGGGGTAACATTTGCAAGCACCTCCAGATCAGCAGTATCTAGGCCACTGTATAGAAACAGCCTGAATGTGAAAGGCATGATGTGCTTGCAGCACCCATTCAAATATCTAAAAGTTAAGCCAGTTTTACCAGCACTAATACCAGATTACACTTTGTTGTTGTGTACTGCCAGGGACAGGCAAGGCCAACTGTGAGTGCCCTTTGGCAATATTGCTTTATTTTCCTGCTCAGGAAGGAAGCAGCATGTACTCAGTTACACCTTTCACTGCACATATTTCTCTGCCCTTTTTTTGCATGGTCTGTGCTTCAGCAGTGCTGTTTCTGAATGCTCCACTGCAGTGTCCTGTCAGAATAAAGTTATACAAGACTGGGAGAAGCTGTAGAAAACTGTCCTTTGCCATATGTTATTTAGGCACCAGAGGGACCTGCTCCTCCTAGGGTGATCCAGACTGCTTGTATGGTGTTCCTGAACTCCTCCGGTGGTCAACAGGAAAGTCTGGCCAACCTCCTGAGCAATGACCAGTTCTGTAGAGGGCTTACTGGGCAAGGCCACAGTAATAAAGAGAAATGATTAAGGCTTTCTCTTTGCCAGACTAGGTACCAACTCCATATAAACCACAAAAGCAGTAAGTATCAAGGATCAAAAGGCTCCAGGAAGAAATTCTGCCACTTGTGTTGAAGCCCATACTGCTAAGGTATCTCTGCCAATAGCACCTGTGGCTTAGATATGGTGACATACTCTGTCAAAGGCTGTTACAAGCCTGCATGTGTAGAAGCTCTGACTTTCTGCTCAAGATCTCACTTATGTGTGTAAGCACAAAAGCTCAATAAAGACTTTGCATTTAGACTTTATTCACTTGGAGCACTCAACCTTGAGCGTAAGAGCGTCATAAAATAGACCAGTGGAGCCTGGGGTTGTTGAGGCAGATTTCCATCGTGGGCAATGCTTTAAGATAGGCAAATAGGAGGTTAATAAGGTCTTTTCTACAGAATTTCCCATTTTCAGCTGCTCGCTCTTGTTGCCTGTAAAAATTCCAGGCCACATTTGCAAGCCCTCCAGTTCAGCAGTATCTAGGCCACTAAATAAAAGCAGCCTGAATTTGAAAGGCATGATGTGCTTGCAGCACCCAGTGAAATATCTAAAAATTAAGCTAGTTTTACCAAGGTAGTTGCGAATCTTAGCCACTTATTTCAGTTAGGCAAGTTTCCAGTCCAGTGATCCCAGTCTTTCTGCTGCATCCCACGGAAGAATTTAATGCTTCCAAGCTTCTGCAAGACCTCGGGCTCCCAGTCTGAATCACTGTATCTGAGGCCTAACATGAACCCTCCAAAGCCCTCAAAGATGGGCTCCTGCTTTGCATTCCTGTTCATCCACAGAGAAGTGTGTGTGGTAGCAGTGTCTGAATATGCTGGTTTTCTCTGAAACACTGGTAGTTACTTCAGGCTGAGGATAGACTGCTGTTAGTCTTAGTCCTGGATCAGGCAGTCTGCTGACAGTCTCGAGCTCCCGATCCCACTCTCCCTCCTTCTGTTTCAGTAAGGGTTTATTATGGAAGAACCTCACTCTCTCAGGCTTCGAACAGCATCCTTGGTCGCATCCCCAAAATAAATCAATTTCTGTTTGACAAAATTAACTAAAATACAGCAAGAATTTGGTGGAAGGGGAGACACCGAGCAGAGATCTGCATTCTTTGGGTTCTGTTTTATAAGTTTGCAATTTAAGCTTATGGATTAAATATAAAGCTCCTGCAAAGCAAGGCTGCCTTTTTTCCTGCCTTGCCTGCAAGGGGCTGTCAGGTCTGCTGGGGCTGGATTTGCTGTCCCGAGCAGTCCTGGCTGAAGCTCTTGGAGGAGCATAGCTTGCTGCCTGGAGAGTTGGTGGGCAGCTCTCCTACTGCAAATGCATGCATTTGTCTGCTGCTCGCCTTTGGTCCGGGGAGCTGCAGAATTTTTCTCCACTTATGTAATGGTCTGCTGGTGTCTTTGCTTGGAAAACCTCTTTTTCAGCTGAAGGGTGTCAGGAACCCAGTCCCACCTCTCTTGGGTCACTGCTCAGGGAGCGGCTGGCGGAGGGAGAGTGGTGCCGGGCAGAAGGGAGCAGCTCACTCCCCTTTCCTCCCCTTGACCCAAGCCTCTCCCGGAGTCACTCGCAGGAGCAGGGAGGCAGCTCCCCCTTTGTGACCTCGGGCTGCAAACGGGGGAAAGGGAGAGGTGGCAGTTCGGGAGCTCTGCCTGGGGCGGTGCCCGCGTGAACCCTGGAGCCACAGGCGCAGGGGCTGGGTGAGGAGGGGGCTGCAGCAGCCGTGGGACCGGGGCGCGGCGGCCGCGGACGCTGCCGCTTTGAGAAAGCTCTTTGTGAAGTCTCCGGGCGAAGCTCCCCCTTTACCGCTCCGTCCCTCCCCGCAGCCGGCGGCGAGCAGGAGCACCCGCGGCGGCCACGCTGCTGCGGCCGGGCGAGGGAGGGGCGCGGGAGGGGGGCTTGGAGGACGTTAAAATGCAGCATCATCCTCCCGCCCCGGCAAATGCCGTGCGTGTGTGTGTGTGGGGAGGAAAGCGAGCAGCGGTGCTTTGCGGCGGGGGATGGGGAGGAGGGGGGTGCGCTGCCTGCGATCGCCGCACCGCCCCGAGAAGCGGAGCCGGCCGCGGGGCTGCGCGGAGCGGCAGCGGCGGAGGACCGGGCACTGCAGAGCCGGCAGCGCTCCGGTTGCAACGCCCGAGCCTAGCCGGAGAAAGGGGGGCACCCGGGCGGGGAGGGGGGACGATGCTAGTTGGCTGGGGGGGGAGGGAGGAGAGAGGGGGAGAAAAAAAGAGAAAGAGAAAAAAAGGCAAGGACCCCCCCACCCCCTCCTCCCTCCTCTGCCCGGTCCCTTCCAGCCCCGGCACACACACACACCCGCACACACACCCCATTGATCAATATTTGGCTGTCTTGCTGCAACTTGCTGCAGTCTTTTAAAGGAGTAGTAGAGAGAGAGGGAGAGAGAAAGGGGAACTGACAGGAAGGGGTAAGGAGCTACACATGTCACATGTGCTTTCTAAGACGGCCAGGAGCATCTGCAGGCTGGATCTGGTGGAGGATGCTGCGGCAGGTGATACACAGAGGGCTCCAGTCGTTTTTCTACAAGCTGGGCTTATTCGTGAGCAGGCATCCGGTGTTTTTCCTCACTGTGCCCGCAGTCCTGACCATCATCTTCGGCTTCAGCCTGCTCAACCGCTTCCAGCCTGACACTGACCTGGAGAGCCTGGTAGCCCCCAGCCACAGCCTGGCCAAGATCGAGAGGAGCTTAGCCAGCAGCCTTTTCTCCCTCGATCAATCCAAAAGCCAGCTCTATTCGGACTTGCACACCCCGGGGAGGTATGGCAGGGTGATTCTCCTCTCCAAACCCGGAGGCAATATTTTGCACCAGGCTGATGTGATCCTGCAGATCCACCGAGCCGTGCTGGAAATGAAGGTGAACTACAAAGGCTATAATTATACTTTTTCCCATCTGTGTGTGTTGAGAAATCAGGATAAGAAATGCGTGCTGGATGATATTATTTCAGTGCTAGAGGATCTGAGGCAGGCTGCCCTCTCCAATAAGACAACAGCCAGGGTGCAAGTGAGCTATCCCAACACTAAATTAAAGGTATGCTCTTACTGCATGCTTTTGCCAATTAAAGAGGCAGCACTTCATTTCTTGTCCTAAACAGCAAAGAGATATATAATCATATCTATCTCTCTATCTCTAAATGTGTATGATCTGGGCTTTCCTCGGGAAGCAGCTGAAACCGGTGCCTTGCTATTGTTCTGTCCGAGGAGGGAGGGAGGGGGGACTGTACGCTAACCATCCAGGAGAAGCAGGGAGTGGAGAACAGCCTCGGAACCGGGAGAGCTTGCAATGCTTTTAAGGGTTAATACACCGGGGAAAGGGGACAGGAGGTCTATGTGTGTGTGTGAGAGAGAGAGAACTGGGGCTTCGATATCACCTTTTCCAGCCCCACTGTCGGGTTGGGATAATTTCTCTTTAATGTGGCCAGAAAAAGCTTTCCTCAAATGCACAGTTAGCTCCTGTATCTCCCTGCCTCTGCGAGTGCTGTAGGAGCGGCAGGAGGCATGGGCCAGAAGCGGTTTCAGGTGTCCTGCCTTCTTTTTCTTTACCTGCATGCAAAGAAGGGGAAGGGAGGAGGAATTTTTTCTCTCAGTGTGATAGTAATTAACTCTGCCACTGACGGATGGGCTGGAGTTTTGGGATAGAGCCCGTCAGCTAGAGGCTTCCAGTGAAGGCGAAACAAGGTAAAAGGTGAAAGAAGTTTCAGTGCTTACAATTAAAAGAATAAATAATCTGGCACAAATCATCTCAGGAATATTTCTCTGGGACACAAGCACCCATCTGCTTCCCCTTTCATGTGGAGCAATCCAGATCACCCGGACTAATCTGCTATGAGCAAATAAGGTGCAAAGTTTGCAGGTGGCTGCTAAAAGAAGTTTCTATGAATTACAGTATACCATGCACAAGAGGTAGGATTTATTTAACAGTGTAAGAGACTACTTAGAACACTAGTAGCTCACAGCTCAGGTCACAGGGAAGAGGATATGGTTCTTCTTGGAGCAGAGGGGCTCTTTGGGGTCTCCTGTCCCCTTTTTCTCCCAAGAGCTCCTCAGGGATGAGGCAAGTAGTGCTCTTACAAGTACTGGCCAGATCATAAAGTTTTACTTTTTAATTATTGTTCATATACCAAGAAAAAAAGTAAAGCCAGTCCCTGCCCCAAAAGCCAAAGCAGAGACATAGATCGATTTTGCTCTAGATGTTACAGTAATTGCTTTGTGCAAAGTTGTGACTGTTTGAGTGTGTGGAAATGAAAAGGTGTCCTTGCTGCTGCAGGAAAGTCCCCAGCGCAAGGAGTGCTCAGAAACAAGAGTTATTCCGGGTTAAATATACCTGCACAAATTTTACCTTTTAACTCACTCTGAAGACAACCCTGCTATTGAAGAATTAAAGTGTTTTATTTACATCTGCTTATTTTGAAAGTCAAGATTAAGCCAGCTCTGTGGACAACACTGATAGTCTAGAGTAACATCATTATAAACCAGCTTTTTGCAGAAATAGTCATTCTACTCTCTGAATCCAGATTAATTTTGTTGTGTACAGACACCCTGACTGAGCTTCACAAAACTAGGGTGGGATCACTTGTAATGTGGGAGCTCTTACTAGGAGCATGCATACAACTCTTTTTTTAAATATAAAAGCAAATGAAAAAATAGCATGCTCTAGATTTGTGATCAGTAGGTAATTCACACAGAGGAAGGTTTTAACAAAGCATTGATATCTGTCTGAGTGCTGCTGAATACCAGCCTGGCAACTCCAGTTCCTCAAGTAGTTATGTGTCATCTTCTGGATGAAGGAATAAACACACTTAAGTATCTAGGTTTGAAGCTGGACAGAGCAGGCAGCTTTCTACCCACTTCTCAGTGAAGGGAGGTAAAGCCACCAAAATCTGTGAGTGCACTTTAGAATAAAGTTAACAATTATGACCCGTTTCTGCAGCTAGGGAGAGACACTGGTGTTACTGAGAAACATACTTGAACAGTTTTTCTCTTCTGGCATGGTAAGGACTCTTTGGTGGGACCAGGGTCAGCCCTGAACCTGGGCTGGCCTTAAGCTGTGGTGTGTCCTCAGATACTCACCTCCTCTGGTCTTCTTGGCTCCAGCTGCTGGGGATAAATTACTGCTTTGTATAGACTCACTAGGTCAACTACCAAGAGTTAGGAAGCTGTGCACAAATATTTCGTGCTGTCCTTCAAGCCATGGCCAAAATCTTGGTTTAATCCAGGCTCCCAGGATATTTACTGACCTACCTCTCTCTGCACCTCTGAGCAAAGGCTGTAGAAACCCAGGCCTTCCTTTGGGGTATCTAGGTGTCTTTAACAAAAAATATCTTGAATGCTGCAGGCACTGGGCTAGAGCAGTCTCTGGATGTTCAGCAAAGGGCAACAACCTCTGTGGCTGTAGCTACGAAGATTTCTTTTTACTTGAGTTGTGACATGAAGTTTTTGTGGTTAAACCTTATGGGTATGAAAACAAGAGGGCCAAATCTGCCTTCCCTTATTCAGCGTGGACTGTTCATCAGTCCACGTCCTTGGGAGCTTTCTCAGCTGAATTTTCCTGCACTATAGGACCCACCAAGGTCTTCTAGGTTGCCTCACTTTCTCAAAGGACAAGTTGGTTGGTTAATAGTGGTAGATTTTGCTCTGCTGTATTATGTTAATAATGGCCTCAGATTGGATAAAATTCTTCTAAGAACACTATGGTGGGTTTACAAACTGTGAAAGTGTCCCAGAGGTGCTTAGTTTGCATCTGACATGGGTCAAGTGTCAACCTGTAATGGCTTGGGAATCACAATGACAATGCTGAGCTGTTCCAACCCCTCTCCTGCTCCATCTGGACGCTGTGAAAACATCTTGTAGTTTTTTCTTTCCCTCAAGCTTTGTGAGGAACTTTCACTTTGTCCCTCTTCTCATCTCCTGCTAGAAGCCAAATTAGATGGATTTTCTCAGGTGTGGCTGGTTATGGATGAACTCTTGCTAGATCTTTCAAGGGAACTTCATGGGAGCTGTATGAGCAGGTTTCAGCAAACTGCTCTGGTTTTGAAACAGCTGATATTGGGCTGCAAAATGTAATGAAACTGCTTGTTTTTTCCTAAGAAAATCTGGCTGTGAAGGGTAATGATTGTTTAATCATTCCTTACTGTAGTGTTTCAGGAGCTTATAGACTTGAATACATCTGTCTTCACTGCCCCTCTGTAAGTCAGGAAGCCTTGGTCTCTCCACTCACCAGAGGAGCAGAGAGATGGCTGTTACATCCAGAGTTCAGACTGCAGTGTGGTTTCAGATGCCTGAGATGAGTTTAAAATCCACTCTGGCAACAAAGGGGTCACTGTAGGTTAGTTTCCTCTTCTGAGAGGCTCGGTGAACCAGGATGTAGGAAAATACCTGCTCCCACTGCTTTGGGGACTCTGTCTAGTCTTTTCACGGTTACTGCTATGCTACGCTGCAGTCTGCAGCCCAGCCAGAAGAGTGACTTGCCCAAGGTCATGCAGACAGACCGTGGCGGAGAAAGAAAACAAAGCTGGATGTATGAAGTCTTGATGAAGACTTTTGAGGTAGGTTCTGGAGCAAGATTGCTCATGCTTTCCTCAGCCCGGGCCACAGAAGCAGTATTCATGTGTTTGGGGTCTGGATTGTGCCCTAACCATGTAGTCTGGGCAAGCCTAGACTAAGCACCAACCACCAGTCACCAAACTGTGAAACTGCAAGTTTTGACAAATTCCAGCATCATTTTTGTCAATTAAGTCTTCCAGGACTGTGCCTGGGCATGACCTGGGAGATAGCACGGGAAAGGGTCCATTGCAGAGTGTATCTACTCCGTTCTGGGAAAAACAGTGTGCATCTGCTTGAAGACCTTGTACCCTGCCCCCAGGGCTGGAATATGGTCTGAGGCACATATTATTTATTCATATAGACAGAATTATTGATTACATGAGGATTACTTCTTGTGTGCCATCTGATATGAGGAAGGAAATGGGGTTTTGACCCTGATTTTCCAATAAACCCAGCAAATCTCCTGTCCTTATCAGGAAAAAAGAAAAAAAATAAATCACAACAAAGGCTGAAAATGCTTTCTGAACCCAGCTCTTACCCAAAGGGAAAACAAAAAAGAAAGGCATGAAAACATTTTTTCCGGTATTTCACCGTTTTACTGTTTCGTGTTTATGTGCTTAGTTTGTCTGAGGAAGGATATATAATAACTTACAACTTATCTTTCTGAGATCAGAACACATATGACAACTGCTGGTTAAAGGAAGACTTTGTAAGCAGATTAGTTTTTGTAATACTGCCTTCAATTAATTAAGTATCAGTCATTTATGAACGCTTGTCTAAACAGCAGCCAATAAAACTGACATCTCTATTACCACATTTGTGATAAACACATCAGTTGGATATTAAATTCTTTCTTAAGCAGAAAAGTTACTTGCATTCACTTAGCATTTTGAAACCTGTAGTTGCAGATAAGCTACTGGCCAAATTCTCAGTTTTTCTCACACTAACAGCTATACTTTTAAATGAGTCTTGCTCCGTTTTCTTTCATGGAGATTCTTTCCCACTGCTCTAAGATTAATCCCTCCTTGAGGCTTGGGCCACCCCTATGGAACAGAGAGGATATAAAAAGAGAGTCCACCTATATCGCGGTAGGCATCTGAGTAACAGAATTATCTGTAAGCTGATCATTCCTTCAGTAAAGTCAGTTCAAGTATAAGATTACTCTGGCTTCAAGGACCAGATGTTTCCTTGAAGACAATATGGCTCTGTACCCTTTTGTGTCACCACATGTCCCAGCCCAGACCTGTGGCTCAGGATCCTGTGAAGTGCTCTGTGGCAAGCAAAAGATGCTAAATAAAAGCAAAATAATAAAACATGAGCCAGGAGAAGATCAGAAGAGGAAGGCTGGAAGCTGAAGAAGATAGTTTTCATCTCAGCTTTTCAGATCAAGACAGACTTGGGCAGGCTGAGCTTGGAGTAGCTGCTCAGCAGCATGAAAGCAAGTGGAAAATATTTGAAGGCAAATAGCTTCTTCTGGCTCACGGGTTGGAAAACTTATTGGGAAAAAAAAAAAAAAGGAATAAAAAGAAAAAAGGCTCTCTTGCTCTTCCAGCTGTGTTTTTGTGTGTCCTGCAGGACCAGAAAGGGCCTGGAGGGGCTGATGGAGCTGGTGTCTGTGGCAAGTTAGCTGTGACCTTGCTGGATGTCCCTGCAGCTCCTGAGGACATGATCAGGCAGCCTGCCTGCTCCATGTGGGCAAAGTGAAATGTCTCCTTGCATTTTTAAGAAAAATTCTTCACTCTTTCCTCTGCTTAGCATACATTAGGAAAGATCTTTTTCTTATCTCTGATAGACCAAGTGTTAAGATGACCCTCTTGCCTAAAAGGAAGGCTAGACTATGAGCCCTGACTGTACCAGGGACACAAAACCAGATTAACCTGTACCACGACTAGCTATCCCAACATAAAGAGCAGAAAGGCAGAAGAAACTCATCAAAGCAAGGGTGGGATTTAAGGTGCTCTTGTTGCATTACTATTCTTCAGTTATGAACTTATATTTCCTTATTAGTCTCTGTGGTAAATTCCATCTTCACACCACCAGGCTGTAGACATCAGGTTCCTTGTATGTGGGGCTCATTTCTTCTCATCTAGCAGTTGAGAAGATCGGCCATGTCAAAGACTTCAAAGAAAATATTCTCCACTGATCTCCCAGATGACCTTGGTCAGCTACTCCATGCCTTTCCCTCACAGCTATTCCACTTTTTGGTTTTGTCAGCACTTGCCAGGGGACATGGCCTTTTTTGCTGTGCCAGGCCTTCTGGAGACCTTGCCATGATGTAACAATAAAGAAACAAATGCAAGTTTGCTTGGATAGAGAGAAAAGCAAGATGCAGTTGCTGGCCCTCTCAGTTAGTAACGACTCCTCATCACTGTGGATCTGGGATAGATGTCAACCACTTGCCAAAAGCAGGAAGTCCAGTAGCACTTAGCAATTTTCCTGCAACAGCTACTTCTGTAGCCAGGAAAAAAAAAAAAAAAAAAAAAAAAAAAAACCCAAACAAAACAACCCAAACCTTATTTCCTTTACTAAAAATTCAGTTAATGTGTGGCAGTGCTTCTGTGTGAGCACCTTCTAATCTCAGCCATACTTACGCCTTTTCAAACTGTCTTTGGATCCCCTCTCTGTACTGGCTGTGTGAGCTGTTGGAGAGCTCTGAACTTCTCCCTCTGGATATAAAATTGCTGGGTAATCTTTCTATCTGTAGCAAAAATTAAAACAAATTCAGGTCCTGCATGCTAGCAAGGCAAGAGAATGATGAGCCTTAGGAAAGATGTGCCATACTATCAGCCAGAGAAAGACACTTTTATGCAGACGAGAGGAGAGAAGAGAAAAGGAGAAGAGATACTTAACCGACATTAACTGATAAAATATATATTTTGTGGTAGAAGTGGGAGGAACTTTGTAATGACAAAATTAGATTAATAAATATGTCAAAAATTATGTAATGTCCTTTACGTATACGCAGTACGCATTGCATATGTATCTTCCTTAAGCAATGATATAGGTGAGGTTGTGTCATTTGAAAATATTAAGCTAAGAATAAAAACCTGTGTTAAATCTTTTAAGCCATTAAACCATCAAATATCCCTATGAAGAGCTCTGCACAGTTGTTATTGCAGAATAAAACTGAATAAACCTGCTGATTAGTTTTCCAAGAAGGGTGAATTGAGTTGACAAAATCATGATCTTGCATTTCCAGAGAAAGCTTTTAATTTATGCAGCCCCCAGACCTTGCACACTCCTAGTTCAAACAGTGAGACATGCTGTGCATGGCTGAGACCCGAGCTGAAAAGCAGCTTTAAATACAGATGAAACAAAGTCTTCAATAATGTAGGAAAGCAGGTGCTGGGTATGATGGAAAAGAGAGGGAAAGACAATGTGAAGCAGAAAAGGAAAGCTGTAAAATCTCTTACACCTCTGTTGCTCACTGTATTAGCCCTGGTCTCTCTTTTCCTATCTACCAACGTGCAAGATTCCCATGCAAAGAATAAATAGTAAAGGAAGTTCTTGGTAGTGGGGCCGTGAAGCATCCTACAAAGGGATTGAGGAGTAACATGGCATCTGAGCATTGCAGAAATGATCACCTGCAGTGGCACGTATTATTGCCAGGAATTCACTGGATGTGAATTGCCTTACTTTTACACTGGTTGGGCCATTTGAGAACAAGAACTTTGGGTAAAGTGTTTGGAGTTCTTTTAAGACACTATCAAGTGTGATCTGGTGACAGAGAGGGAGGATTTCCAGCTAAAAAGAATTACAGATCAAAGACAAACTGGGAATAGTTCATTGGTGGGCAGCTCTCGTAAGGCACAGAAATTCTGCTGAAGAATTTTGTAGTTGTTAACCCTGCTCACACGGTGGTGGGTAATCCTTGCACAATGCTAGTTCTGCATGCCCAGCAGCAGCTTGGCGAGATGCTGGGCAGCCCTCCCACAGCTATGAGTCTACCGGATCAGCTTTTCTCCCTGGTTTTATGTTTTGACACCAAACGTGCCCTCCTCCAACCTACTCTTGCTTCAACCAGAGCCAGGGAGCTGCAGGGGGGATAATGAGTTGTGGGACTGGCACGTCACTACCTGGTTAACGCAGAAAAAGTTTGGTCTGATAATGACCTATAACTAAGATGGCAAAAGTCAGCACCAGAGGTGTATAGGGTTTCCTGAATATGCATGATGCAAATGTTTTGGTGTCTGCCAGAATAATTCTTCTTTAAAAAATACAATTTTTTACAAAGTACAATTGCACAAGGCCTAAAACCTGCTTGTCTGAGAAGGCAAAGAACAGTCCTGCCTATGTGTCCCGTGCCTTTGAAGTCAAAGCACACTGAAGAGAATTTAGGTTTATTGCAGCCCACCTATGTAGGGCACACTGTTGGGATTAAAGATCAAGCTCATAATAGGCCAGTCTACCACAACTAATTTTCTTGTGCAGTTGGTGGGAGAACTGGGAGGTGGCACTGAATATCTCCACAGGGGACCCTGAACACCTAATGTGTATCCTCCCACAACATATAGGGAACATAAACAGCACCTCTAGGACTGGTTCATTGGACACCTAAGTGTGCCCAAGTTAGGTACCTAAGCAAGACAGAAAAGTTGCCCTTGTGTAAGACAGGGTTTTGCTTTTCTTACACCTTGCATAGTTGTTTCTACCAGCATTATACAAGTGTTGTCAGTCTGATGGGGAGGTGTTATTCTTACCGCACACATGGAGTATTTTTTCGTGTGTTGACTGCTTCACCCTTTATGGGTGCTACGAGTCCAAAGTGGCCATGGAATGTTTTGCTGCTTCTGTGCTAAATCATGCATTTACCCGTGCTGCATGTAGTGCCAGCCCACAAAATTTCAGCTGAATCTTTTTCTATCAGAAGTTACAGTACTCTTGAAATCAAAAGCATCTGTGAAGCAATGTCTACTTTGCCCTTAATTTTGTCTTGGAGGAAAAAAAGGGAAGGGCAGTTTCATTTTTGCATGCCCCTAACAAAATTATTCTTTTCTTTTTTTTTTTTTTTTTTATTTGAACATTTTGAATTTTTAGTTTATTTGAAATAATTTTTCTTTCAAAGTATTATTTCAAAATTATTTGAAAAATAGTTTGCTCTTACGTTATACTTCAGATTAGAAAATAAAGGAGAACACCAAAAGTTACTTGAAAAGGAAATGTTTTCCCATGTTCGAAATTTGGAGATGGAGACATCACTCTGAAAATCACATAGAAATGAAGCCACCTCACCAGCTCTGCCTGGAAGGACCCTGCATGGCTGAGGACACAGCCCAGATGCTGTGGACACAGTGTATTCCCCCACAGGGTGCTCTGTCTCTTGTTAATGCCATTTTTCATTGTAGACAATGGGCCAAGTGTTAATGGATCAAATTAGAGAATCATAGAATCATAGAATAGTTAGGGTTGGAAAGGACCTTAAGATCATCAAGTTCCAACCCCCCTGCCATGGGCAGGGACGTCTCATACTAATCCATGTCACCCAAGGCTCTGTACAACCTGGCCTTCAACACTGACAGGAATGAAGCATTCATAACTTCCCTGGGCAACACATTCCAGTGCCTCACCACCCTTACAGGAAAGAATTTCTTCCTTATATCCAATCTAAACTTCCCCTGTTTAAGTTTTAACCCATTATCCCTTGTCCTATCACTACAGTCCCTAATGAAGAGTCCCTCCCCAGCAACCCTATAGCCCCCTTTCAGATACTGGAAGGCTGCTATGAGGTCTCCATGCAGCCTTCTCTTCTCCAGGCTCAACAGCCCCAACTTTCTCAGCCTGTCTTCATACGGGAGGTGCTCCAGTCCCCTGATCATCCTCGTGGCCCTCCTCTGGACTTGTTCCAGCAGTTCCATGTCCTTTTTATGTTGAGGACACCAGAACTGCACACAATACTCCAGGTGAGGTCTCATGAGAGCAGAGTAGAGGGGCAGGATCACCTCCTTCGACTCCTTTTGATGCAGCCTAGGATACAGTTGGTTTTCTGGGCTGCAATCACACACTGAAGCCGGCTCATGTTCATTTTCTCATCGACCAGCACCCGCAAGTCCTTCTTTGCAGGGCCGCTGTGAATCTCTTCTTTGCCCAACCTGTAGCTGTGCCTGGGATTTCTCCGACTCAGGTGTAGGACCTTGCACTTGGCATGGTTAAACTTAATAAGAATGGTATCAGCCCACCTCACAAGTGTGTCAAGGTCCCTCTGGATGGCATCCCTTCCCTGCAGCGTATCAACCGAACCACACAGCTTGGTGTCATCAGCAAACTTGCTGAGGGCACACTCAATCCCACTGTCCATGTTACCAACAAAGATGTTGAACAAGACCGGTCTCAACACTGATCCCTGAGGGACATCACTTGTTGCTGGTCTCCAGCTCACCATTGAGCCATTGACCACAACTCTTTGCATGCGGCCATCCAGCCAGTTCTTTATCTACCAAGTGGTCCACCTATCCAATTGATGTCTCTCCAATTTAGAGACAAGGATGTCGTGTGGGACAGTGTCAAACGCTTTGCACAAGTCCAGGTAGATGACGTCAACCGCTCTACCCCTGTCCGTCAGTTCTGTAGCTCAATCATAGAAGGCCACCAAATTGGTCAGGTAGGATTTCCCCTTAGTGAAGCCACGCTGGCTGTCACCAAGCACCTTGTTGTTTTTCATGTGCCTTAGCATGCCTTCCAGGAGAATCTGCTCCAAGATTTTACCAGGCACAGAGGTGAGACTGACTGGTCTGTAATTCCCCGGGTCTTCCATTTTCCCCTTCTTGAAAATGGGGGTTATATTTCCCTTTTTCCAGTTGTCAGGAACTTCACCTGACTGCCATGATTTTTCAAATATGATGCCAGTGGCTTAGCTACTTCATTTGCCAGCTCCTTCAGGACCCACGTATGGATTTCATCAGGATCCTCTGTTCCAGTTGATCCTCTTTTCCAGTTTTCCAGGTTTAGTTTGCAGACCAATTTGCAATTCATTAAGAAGAAAGATGCTGTTAGCAGTACTTCATTATGCAATGCAATCTCTAGTGTGATAGGACCTGTGACTCAAATATAAATCACTCTTTTCCTAACTATTTTCCAGGATGCTTTCTTAGAGTAGCTTTTGATTCATTAGGAAAAATACATTAACAACTTCAGTACTGAGCAGATGCAATGTAGAAATATTCATATATATTTTCATCCTGAAAATCCACACTACAGCTTGCTCTTGTTAGAATCATAGAATCATATACTAGTTTGAGGTAAAGAGAAAGGAGGTTCTTGGTTCCTGTCCTACTGAATGAGTTTTTATTCACAAATAAATACAAAGTATCCTCCAAAAGAGATTGCACCACATGGACTTTTGGAATCAGATGACAAACTTCTTCAGCATAGAACGTATGGTAATAAATGCTCTACCAGTATTTGGGTTTTTGTTGGTTTTGTGTTGGGTTTTTTTTGTTTGTTTGTTTTGTTGTTTTTTGTGTTGTTGTTTTTTTTTTTTTTTTTTTGTTAAGTAACATTAGTTTTCCTGGCTGTAATAGATTTTCCATCCACACATAAAAAACACTGGACACCCAGTGAATGCACAACAGAGTTATCATTGTAAATTGCATAGAAAGTTGGCACAGCAGCAAAGAAACATGAGCATTTCTGAATATTTACAAATGTCTCTACAGTCCTTTTTTTTCCCCAGGCTTCAAATTAGCACAAGTATTAGGTTTCAGGTATACACCCTAACATAAATTTCATAAGCTTGACAAGCTTAAGAGTTCCGCTCTTCTTATAAGGCATTTGATGGTGTGTTGTTTGGGTTTTTTTTTGAGAAGAAGTCAAAGAAAAGGCTTCTTCTTTTTTTTTTCCCCTAGAGGAATAAAGCTTGTGTCCTTAAACTTTTCACAATCTTCTTGCCTCCAGTATAAGACTCTGGAGATAAGAGAAAGAGGAGGACATCATTGAAGGGAAATTAATTTTATATAAATGCTAAATACTGTAATTGCTTATGTTCAGTGGTCTTTTCATCAGAATATTCACCTCAAAAAGAAAGTTTGAAACAGGTTATGACACGACAGGTAATGTCACTACTTAACAGATCAGAAGAAAGCTCCTTTAGGAATGATTCTGATGCTTCTCCCGTGAAAACCCAATTGCTTTTTGAAGCAGCAAAAATGACAAGGAAAATAAGACAGGATAGGACATTTAACACTTCCTTTAGAACAGCTAAATAAAAGGTAACTGGGACAGAGAATAGCCCAGAATGAAACTCAAAGAAAGTCTACTGCACTCTTAAACCGTTTGAACGTTTTCCTATAGCTTCTTCAATGAAGATACAATGGACAGAAAGGACAACACCTCAGATGGTGTTCTGTGAAGGAGCAGATTGGGGTTTGGGATGGTGATTTTGGTGCAGGACCATATATATTCAAGAATATTCAAGAATTCATGTTCTGCTCTGCCTCAGATCCTTCTTTTCCCTACATTGATTTTCCCATCATGAAGGAGTGCTGTGGTGCTGCTGGAGAAACTCAGTCAGAGAGCTGTTGGAGTTTTATGGCCAATCTCATGCCTCTTCTGTGTAACATCAAGAGGTCAAAGACATAAAAAATTTATAAGGTCAGTCTAAACCCATTCCTTGGCCTATGCAGGATTATGAGGAAATCCTAATAGAAAAATTTATTCAGATTGGCTTGGATTGGCAATCAGTCATGTAGGCTGGAAACTGGCTGAAAGATTGTAAACGAAGAACCATGATAAATGAGGGGGAAGTCATGTATGACCAACCTTATAGCCTTCTATGAGGAAGTGACTAGGTGGAGGGATGATGGTAGAGCGGTAGATGTAGTTTTTCTTGATTTCAGTAAGGCATTTGATACTGTCTCCCACAGCATCCTCATAGATAAGCTAAGGAAGTGTGGGCTTGACGATCAAGTAGTGAGGTGGATCGAGAACTGGTTGAAAGGAAGAAGGCAGAGAGTTGTGGTCAATGGCGCAGAATCTAGCTGGAGGTCTGTGACTAGTGGAGTTCCTCAGGGGTCGGTGCTGGGACCGGTGCTGTTTAATATTTTCATCAATGACCTGGATGAGGGAACTGAGTGCACCCTCAGCAAGTTTGCTGATGACACAAAACTGGGAGGAGTGGCTGACACACCAGAGGACTGTGCTGCCATTCAGCGAGACCTGGACAGGCTGGAGAGTTGGGCGGGGAGAAACTTGATGAAATTTAACAAGGGCAAGTGTAGAGTCTTGCATCTGGGGAAGAACAACCCCATGTACCAGTACAGGTTGGGGGTTGACCTGCTGGAAAGTAGTGAAGGGGAAAGGGACCTGGGGGTCCTGGTGGATAGGAGGATGACCATGAGCCAGCAATGTGCTCTTGTGGCCAAGAAGGCAAATGGCATCTTAGGGTGCATTAGAAAGGGTGTGGTTAGTAGGTCAAGAGAGGTTCTCCTCCCCCTCTACTCAGCTTTGGTGAGGCCGCATCTGGAATATTGCGTCCAGTTCTGGGCCCCTCTGTTCAAGAAGGACAGGGAATTGCTTGAAGGAGTCCAGCGCAGAGCCACAAAGATGATTAGGGGAGTGGAACATCTCCCTTAGGAGGAGAGGCTGAGGGAGCTGGGTCTCTTTAGCTTGGAGAAGAGGAGACTGAGGGGTGACCTCATCAATGTTTACAAATATGTAAAGGGTAGGTGTCAGGATGATGGAGCTAGGCTTTTTTCAGTGATATCCAGTGATAGGACAAGGGGCAATGGGTGTAAACTGGAGCATAGGAAGTTCCACGTTAACATCAGGAAGAACTTCTTTACTGTAAGAGTGACAGAGCACTGGAACAGGTTGCCCAGGAGGGTTGTGGAGTCTCCTACACTGGAGATATTCAAGGCCCGCCTGGACAAGTTCCTGTGTGATGTACTGTAGGTTACCCTGCTCTTGCAGGGGGGTTGGACTAGATGATCTTTTGAGGTCCCTTCCAACCCTTGGGATTCTGTGATTCTGTGATAATGTAACAAGTTTATGGAAGGTATCTTGCAGGGTATCTGGAGAATTTGTGTTAGGTCTGGTCTCATCTAACATCTCTATTAATTATCGGGAAGTGGAATTGAATTGCACAGGAATGAAATTCACAGATAATATTAAACAAGGAGGACATGTCAGCAGCAGCTGAGTCAGAGAATTTACACAGACAGAACCTGAGCAGTTAGAAATCTGAACAGAAAATAAAACCATTTTCTGAAGAGTTTTGTTTACATTCTGGTCCTCAAAGGGCAGTCTAGTGTCATCCCTTGAGACAGGTTCCTCTTAGCTGAGTTTTGTGAATGTCAAATTAAAGATGCAGTTCTTAAATGATATGACCAAAGTCAAAGAAAAGTTGATGTTAAAGTTGAGATTTTGCAACTCCCACAGAAAGGGCACTTAGTTATATTTCTGACTCTGACACTGCTTTGCAAGTGTGGGCATTTCAGTACTTGGTGTTGTCCTTCATCCTTCACCTTCTTGCAGATTGAGTTCTGCAGGTCAAAGACAGCTCCATATGTTGAGTTTGAACAGTGCTTTGGAGGCTGTAAATGACGTGATAAATAATCAGTGAAGCCTTGATAGACTATAGTTTTGGCTTGGTCCTTCTGTTATCTTTCTAGAATTAAATCAGTCGGCTTCTGGAGCTTTGTGCTGTGTGGATTTTGAATGGGTCAACCTTGAGGTTGTTTTGCCATGTTGTGCCTCATCTGATTGTTCCCCAGCACTTCAAATTCTAATATCTTCAGACCCTAATTTCACAGATCGGCTCTATTTTATCCCTGTTGAGTATTGTCATTCAGTAATTATATTCTGGTTGTGCCAGGGAAAAAATTCCCATAACGGGCAGTTTTAAACTCAGTTGAGATGGATAGTTACAAAATATTCAGCTGGATCATTTCTACTATTTTCAGTCAAACTTGAGTGTGATTTCAGGCTAAGTCTCTAGGAACAGGTTGGTGATGTTTGTAAAATGGATTGTGGAGTCAGGCCACTGGGGTATTTGCTGCAGTGGATGTTTCCTAGTCTGGTCTTCAGAGCCAATCTGTGGCCCTGCCCTGCCCTGCCACTGGGGGTCTATGATGTAGAAGTTGTGGATGTTCATGCAGAAATTCAAAATGGGAATACTCATCCGAAAGATGGGGTAGATATCTTCTAATTTGGGCCCTCATATATTCAGCACCTCATCGAAACTGGTCCAGATGTGCAATGAGAGGAGAGAAGGGTGAACCTTCAGAAGCATTACATTTCACGTTTTCTAAACAACTACATTAGAAGGGGGTGAACTCACCCTTCAGAGACATCATGGACCAGAGAAAGAATGTTCATATTATGCATTTACCTTTCAGATTAGGCTAAAATTAGGTAAAAAGAATCCCACCATACATTTCTTTCAAATCACATGCAAAAAAAAACAAAACTAGTTCCATGAAATTTCCGTAAGCATGGCAATATGCTAAGTATGGAAATATTTATAGAAAATACTTATGTCATGTGAAGCATTTCTAAATGACCTAGGGAATAATCTGCATTTGAATTGACAGGAGAAAAAACTTTTCAGAATAATTTCATGGGGAAAATCAAGGCTTCTTCCCAAGTCCTTTGCAGCTTTGTCTCACACCGAATCTCTGAATTTTTGCAAATTATTATTAGATTGTTGCAAAAGAACTGAAATACATTCATCTGAATAAGGAATTAGCTTCCACTGAAGGAACCGGAATGAAATGCCACCCTTCTGCAAAATAGATTGCCAGAGATTGGCAGTTTATTGCAGCAATGAGACTGAGATTTTGCAGAGTGCTCAGAAAACAAATGCAGTGGTTTTATCATCTGGAAATGCTTTACCATCTGATTACTCTTTGGCTTACCTTATCAGAGTTTTTCCCTAAGTATTTATTTGTTTGAAAGCCAAAGGTGGCTAGATACCCTGAGGTCCCACCATCTGCAGCACTTTTGTTTCAAAATTAAAAGTCCAATCCTTCCTTTTCTGCCAGAACCAAACCCTTTCCAAATAGTTTATACTAATAGAAATTGAAAAATCACTTCACACTCCAGGGGACTTTGAAAAGCCCTTTCAAAAAGCATGTACTACATTAAAGTAACTGTAAAACACCTATTTAGGAAAGAAAAAGTTTTGATGTCTCGAAAGGAAAAGTCTCAGATAAGCTGAAAAAGTGGTTGCTATTGTTATTACTATTATGTACAATTAATACGCTACATTTCTCCAGAAATGTTTATACACAGTAACTAAATATTCATCTTGCTATCTTGAACTCATTTGTAACAATAGCATTACATTAATATATAAATCTGGAAACACATATAACTGAAGTATTTAATGAAGGTACTTAAATTAGGGTTTGGGACATTGTAGGATTTAGGAGAACTGAAGACAGTAAGAAGGAGATTCACTGTACTGAAGATCAAAATCACCCTCAGGAAGTGCCCATTTTTTAATTCTCCTGGTAGTCCCTGCATATCTAACCTTGCAGGTTTGGTTAAGCATCCTGACTCAGGACTTAGAGCCTAAGTTCTGACTTTTCATGGTTTGTGCCTTCTTCTGGCTGAAAAGGCACATCCAAGTCAGAAATTCTGCTTGAAGTTAATAGCTACTATATACTCCCAGAACAGGACAAATACTCAGCTGTGAAATACAGCCACCTTGAGGATGAAGCTATTCAGGTGTTATGTAGCTGACACCACTGCCGGACTTTGGGGTTGGAGCACAGGAATCAAAGAAACCCTCTGCCAGCTGGCAGCAAGGACAGCATTAAATCTTTCTCTCTTTTTTTTTTTTTTTTTTTTTCCTTTCCATTGAGTTTGAATAAACCTGGATTATTTTCCGATCCATTTCACCACATGCCACAGGAACTGCTGCTCCCAAGCTTGGCAGGGAGGAGGTGCAGGCTCAAGAAGGAGAAGGAAGAGACCTCTTCTTTGGCAGCATCACCAGTTTACACTGTGAAATACAGTGACTAAAGAAACTCTAGTGCCAGATGGGAAGATCTTTGGAGCATGGGCAGCTTTCTGCAGCTGTGCGTTTTGCACAGCACTTTGCACAGCAGTGTCCTGGGCCATGCCAGAACTTCACTGGTGACCTGTGATTATGGTGTGGACTGAGACCTCAGTGTCTGCTCTACTTTGTGTGGATCTTCCCAGGCTTCTGCAGCACAAAGGCTACGTCAAGATGAATAGTTTCCAGCATGTGGAGCTTGATCAATAGCAGTTGGTAGCAATTCCCATAATCTCTAGATGAAGGTTTTGGGCTGATACAAAATTGTAAGGTTGTTGTGCACTGTTTAACATTTGTTTACCATTGCAAACATGGTCTGTGCAGAGACAGCACGAGGCACCCTCTCCCACAGAGTATGGTTAAAGAAGCAAAGCTGGCCTTTGTAGTGTTATCAGACTTCCAGTGGGAGAGCTCTCCAGTGACAGGAGGCAATGAGAAACCCAAATTGGAGATCATACCATGAGCTTTATTTTTTTGACTGGAATGAGAATTAAAGAAAACATGTTAGAGAATCACACATGACAGCACCTTCATCTCTGTGGGCTACTAAGAGCATAAAAGTTTATCATGAAGAGCACGTTACAAGGTGATCTTGAGACAGATTTTACAAATATAAAAACTGCCCACTGGTGTTCATATATGGGGGTGAAAAATCTCTTTGAACATACTGAATTCAAAAGTACCTTGGGTAGGGGTCAGGTATCTCATATGCAGACTCAGAACCCCAGCTTCTATTATGTTTTAATGCATAAGTACAGGCCTACTTAAATGCCTCATTCCCACTCCCCTTTCCAAATTCTCATTCAATATTATTAAAAAAAAAAAAAAAAAAGGAAAAAACATCTGAAGCTAGACATTTTTTTGGCTCTCTCCGGCTAACAAATGGCCAAACTCATTAAAAACCAGTGTGTGCTGGAGGGAAGAGGGCGATGCTTTAGGGTAGAGAAATTGCTTCACAATGCCAAATTTGAGATTAAAAAAAAAAAAAAAACAAGAGGAAAAACTGACTAATTGTCTCTTTAAAAGGAGGAATATTCAGCTGGGAGTGTTAAGTGTCCTTAACTGTATCGGGTTTGTGCACTGACTTGCTTTATCTCATTGAGCACCGTGAGAGTGGAAGCTCCTGATAGGACTTTGGTAAGAGCACAGCAGTGCCTTGCATCTGGAGGCTGAGCTCAGTTAACCTGCAAACTGCTTAGCTGGAAATTAACCTCTAAACCACACTAGCTCCTAAATCTTGCCACATTGTGCCTGGCTCCTTGTCTGATTCTCCATTATTTCTTTTCTTCTTGCCTTTGATAAAACATTATTGCAGCATTTTAGTAGTTTGGCTGCTGGTCCCCAGAGAAACCAGGACGAGCAGAGGCAGAAAATTAGAGATGTTTGCCAACATAAAATATAATTTAAAAAGAAAAAAGCACCCTTTCCTGTGTCATTATTGAAACTTCAGATTGTAAGAGCTTAAATGGTTCTTGTGGATCTACTTTATTCCTCACTTTTCATTCTCTGCTGATTATTTTTTAACATTTCCTTTAGATGGAGTAATAAAACCAGACAAATCCAACTCCTTTTTCTTCCTGCCAGGTTTTCTTTCTAATTCTTGTGTGTATTGGACTTCAAGTGGTGTAGAGAAAACAATTAGAAGAGGTACACAGTGGGATGCAGACAAAGCAAGAAGGCCTACAGATCTTCCAGTGAAAACCTGTGGCCCCTTTTTAGAATCTCCTTTTAGGGACAATTATTGGATCCCATTCTCATTCCTAAAACCCTTCAGCTTGGGCATAAGAAGTGTGTGGTGAAGTTTCACAAACAATTTTCTGCTTTTCTGCCTTTATTTGTGTTTGTTTATTTATTTATGTATTTTGTTGATATGGAATGAAGAAGAGAAAGGAAGTTTTCTTGTTTTCTGTTGGCTTTTTTACCTTACTTTAAGAATTAGGTTCTTGTTTAGCCTATAACTTCATGGTCTTCAAAAAAAGGCTTTAGGATTGGATGCCTCACAAGAGACAGAGAGCATTTGGGTGGAATATTGTTCTGTTTACTCACATTTGGAGAAAGCTGTCACCCTCTTGAGACAACAAAACTCCTTTGGTTTTCACGGGGGTGCAAGATAGCTTTAATTCATTAATCTTTCTTTCTTTTTGTTGTTAATTTCATTCTAATCCCTGCATTTCTGAGAAGGATTTCTTTGTTAAAAATGAACAGTTGCATTCTTTCTCCCCCTTCCCTGCAGCTCATTTCACTTTTTTGTTTGTTGAAGAGCTGGAAAATCCACAATAACTATGAGTCTCTCAAAGGCATCTTCCAGCCATGTCACAGAAGACACTGTGTTGGTGTGTTGTGGTTTAGAAATGCACAGAGACTGAAAACTGGGTTAAATGGGCCACTGGCCTGCACTGAAAAAGCATTTCTTGTCCTTTCACGCTCTTTCTAATTTTATTCCTTTCCTTTGAACATTTTTAACACTAAGTTTGAGCTGTGGATGAAATCAGAATTAATATGGAGTATTCATTAATAGAAAGTGTTTATGCTATAGATCCCTAGAGTTTACAAAAAATGCGAGATGGTAAATGTGTTCTTCATACACATGCCTGCATATGTGAGTGTTTAACTTTATATATCCAAGTATTGGTGTTATATATCCAAATATTGGGGCATCTCCTAGAGACATTGCTGTCTCCTTAGTGATACCTTTCTACATTTCTTGGCACAAACAAAATCATTTGGGAAGATCGGTAGCTGTACACAAGACCACAGAGACAAGCACAGCTGTATTTTAATTGGACTTGAGTATTCTTCATGGCTTAACACCTGGCAGAGGCCATGATGTTGTCCCAGTTTGCATAGGTGGAGGGCCATAACTGTACCATGCAATGCAGGAGCCTGGATTTCCTCTTCTAAAGCTATGTATGTGGCACCTCCTTGTTAAAGCCTGCTTAATGCAGGATTTGAATATATGAAAAATATTAATCCTGTCCTGCTTGGTGATGTGAAGTGTGCAGGCCCTGGGGTAGAAAAAGTGGTTTTGAGGAAATTTCCACACCTCTGTGCAAAGCTCCTAGCTAGCTGAATCAACCCACCATGATCTGGAGCTGGCCTTGCAAATAGCGCAAGTGGGGAAACATGGCCCCTTTCCAAAATTTCCGGTAATCAGGGCATGGTTCTGTGCACGGTGAGAGGAAGCCACTTATCCATAAGTCAATTTCCTTTCTAGATAAGAGACAGAGCTGGAGTTATTCATGCAACCCTCTCCCTTTTCCCTCACTGATATAACATGTTGACCTGTTACAGGGCACAGGGGACACCCCAGAGCTGGGGATGGGGGTTGAACCCTTCTGTGCTGCATGGTTTGCTAACACACAGGGGTAGGGCAGCACACTACAGCATGCACAGATTAAAAACCAGATGCCCAGGAGTAGGCAGACACCAGCAGGATGAAATAACACGTTACCCAGCCTGAATTGTCACTTCTGGGGTGAAAATGCTTGAAATTTCCTGTTCTTCAGTTGGGGTGTTGAGGGGAAGGTCACTTTAGGGTTGAGCTACTGCCGCTCTGCTCAGTGCTACTGTATGGCCTGGGGTCCTGCAGGGAGGTGGGAAGGAGGGATGCTGGAGGGGGATGGGAAGGCAGTGACCGCTGAAGCAGGGACTGCAGTGCAGCGACTCCAGAGCAGGGCTGTGCTCGTCTGCTGCCACTGGCAAGGCAGCGCAGGGCATGGGAGACACAGGTCTGCTTTTTGCAGCGGGATGTCAAAGCAACTTTGCTTCCATCTGCCTTCTCCTGCTCTCTTTCTGGGTGGTCAGGGTGCAATGAGAACTGCTGCTTCATGACCTCTCATCCTGTATTTTCTCCCTCCTCCCTCCCTCCTTTCCACACCGCCAGTCTCTTCAGGGCACTGCATCCGGTAACCCCATTTTTATTCTACATTTACAACAGACTTCACTTCTTTTGCATCACTGACTACTTTCTTGCTGCACAAATCCCCCCCCCCCCCCCCCCCCCCCAAAGCACATTTCCCTCTTGCTTAGTTTGGCCACAGCCATCCCGCGGACAGGAGCCTATTCATGGATGGGCAGAGGAAACTGTTCTGGTCTTCAGTGACTATTTTCACTGTTGTCCTTCACCCCGGAGGATTTAGGGGCTAAATGCAGACTGAAATTCTGCTCCGTAGTACCAGAGAATGTCTACCGGCAGGGACAGGCTGTGAAAAGCAGAAGGCTGAGCCCAAGGCAGCTGCCTCGAGGGCTTTTGATCTTGGACAGGGCAGAGCACAAACTCTAAGGACAATATACAGTGGGGAGGGAGCTGTAGCTCTGTGCCTGCAACAAGAGGACAGCAGTATTTTAAAACCTAACCCGTCAGATTTATACACCCAGGTTTACCTACAACTTGAAAGGTCCTGCTGACACAAATCTCCTGTGGAGCTTGTGTCACCGGCAGCAAGTTGTATTGAGCCACCCACCTTCCCCTCCTCCTGAGTAAACCATCAAAGCAAACTGCTTTCTGGGACCCATCCCACAGGGCAGGGTGCAGCCACCAATTCACCTGCCTGAACTGTCAGTGCCAAAGCTGTTTTATGGCTGTGCCTGTGACCTTGCTCCTGATGGAAGGGAGAGAAGAGCCAGCTGTGCCCCAGCCACACTTTTCAGTGTTTCTTGTGCTGTCTGTAACCCCCCAATCTTCCAGCAATACCCTTCCCCACCCAGGGGAGGTGTTTAACCACAGCTAACACAGGTATTACTCTGCAGCTTCAAGGGTACCTCTGTGTCCTTGGGTGCACGGGTGTCATTTAGGACAGTTGGGAACAAAGCTGGGCTGGGAGTGAACTGGACAGTAGAAAGGTAGCCCAGAAAGGTCGTAGAATCCCCATGCCCTGAAGTGTTCAAGGCCAGGTTGGACAGGGGTTTGAGCAACCTGTTCTAGTTGAAGATAACTCTGCTCACTGCAGGGAGGGAGTCATCTAGATGACATTTAAAGGTCCCTTCCAACCCAAACTATTCTGTGATTTTATGAAAACCTGAGGAGTTAATAATGAAGGAACAAAGTGGGGAGGAACACTCAGAAAGACAGCATGCTCAGCTCCTTCACAGAGAAGAGCTCTCTAATAGGAATCACACTTTGCTATTGCACTCTTATGAATTCCTCCATAATTTGATTTGCTTGGAAGAAAAAGATCTGTGTTAAGAACATTTCTCTTATTCCCTGTTGTTAATCATAGATTATATAAGTCCCTTGAAATACTTTTCTTTTGTTCTTGTCTCTTTTCAAATTACCAGATCAAATAACCAGAAAACCAAGGCAATAAGGGAAAGGAGCACAGGCCCAGACTCATCAGAAAGAGCTGCCAGATGGTTCTGGTTGCCTCTTGGGTGTTCTAGGTGCACATCACACTAGGGATCTTTCATTTCCCTCAGAAAGGAGCTCAAGGTCTGAATATTTCTAACCTGCAGGACATGCTTGTGAAGAGGCCAATGTGAGCCAGGAATGATAGTGACAGATCAGCTAGTTTTGTTTGCATTTGTCATTGAAAGTGGGTTAATAGCTCCTAACTTCTTAGCCTGATAAAAGCTAGGATCGAGTCTTAAGTGATCTTATATACCTCTGCTGTAAATGGAGAGTTCATGTCTGGTTTTGACCTGTACTGTAGCGTATGGCGGATCATCCTTTAGATGTGCTTGACTCTTTCCACTGACTATAAAATAAGTTTTCTTGATTAGCTGGTGAGCTGAACCTCATCATTTCTGGATAGCTGGAAATAACTGAATTGCTGTTTATTGCAGCACAGACCTAGAGGATTGTTTCCTGAGTAGCTTCTCATGACCACTTTCATACATTTTATTTTTGCTGAGGGAACAGCCCACATGACCATTGCTGTATCACTGCTCCCAGAGAGCTGAGGTGCACTTTCACCTCAAATGTGTTTTGTTTTGGGGCTCATTTGTGCCAGATTCTCTCTCCATTGCTGACCTATACAGAATAGCTGCATAGGGACAAGCACAGCAAAGAGCCCAATGTGCATGCAAGAGCACGTATGCAACTCGGAGGGCAGGAAAGCTGCTATGCTGTCGTGTGTGACCATTTGAAAGAGATGCTTCAGGAACTTTTGGTAATTGGTGGCTGTGTAATAGGGATGACGGGTATAAGGTCTCCATGGATAACTGTATGAGGGACAGGTACAGAGAAATTGGTTCAGCTGGGAAGAAAATAATCTCCCTTCAAAGTTTAACTGTGAGGCTGAAGGGAGGCAGGCGCAACCCAATGTATTAAACCTTAAAGGAAAGGGGATCTCTATTTTTTTTGGTTTTTAATTTTGTTTTACCTTGAACATTTGAGGTGAACTAAAACAACTGACTACACCCTAATCTCTGTAGATTTTAGTGTAATACTTTCTACGACCTACATTTGATAGAGTAGGAATGTCCTTATCACAGGGAGAAACAACTGCATTGATCTCATTAGGATCTTTATCACACAACGTATTTTGACAGATATTCCTGGTTGCCCTCTGTTGAACACTTTAACGGTTTTGAGATAAAATAGAGTTTAACTAGGACTGAATGCTTTATCCTCACATTTCTATAATGCAGCTTGATAGTGACCCATCACTCCAGTTGATAAGAGGTAGCAGTTGAGGAAAATAAAAATAGAGATAAATTTGTTCACAAAGGATCTGCAAATGTACTTGAATGAGAGTGATCTGGCCATAGGATACAAGGACTCCTCTCCTAGTTGCCAAGAATCTGAAGTTACTTTTAAACCCCTCACCAGCTATAACCTGCCCTGAGCAGGGCGCTGGGAAGGCAGGCACCGTGCAAGTTCAAAAGTACCTCAAACTCTCTGTTTTTGCCATGAGAGGGAAGTCAATGGAAGATGATGCCATTCAAAGAAGGGAGCAGAAGGCATCCTGCCCAGGGCTGGTGTGACAGTTGAGCAGTGACCACACAGAAGCCCTAGGATGGGAGCTGGGGGTGAAACAGCCCCACTGAAGTTATTAAGGAAATAAAAAGGTCCCAGGTAATTTAGTAGTAAAGGAGTATTGTTACTATCCTTCTGGGCTGCATGCAGAGAGGATCTATGCCTACATTAACACCAGCAAAAGATATTTAGCTCATTAGAAGCAGCTGGTTTTGTTTAACCTGAGAGTTCCTGCAGTGGAGCAAACCAAACACCCCCATGTCATTTACACATCTTTCTAGGATATGGAAAGTCCAAACATCCTAAGGAGTTTGTAGCCTGAAATACGGTAGAAGTTTATTCTGCATCCATCCATTCACTATTAGTGATTTTTACTGTTAAATGGACAAGGAGTTTGGATTTTCAACCACATTCAAGGCCAGGTCTGCATAAACACAGGTGACAAAGGAAAAAGGAGGAGGATGTTGTCCCCACATCTCTCATTCCTCTGAGAGTCTTAGTTCTCATCTTTCTCCTTTTCAAGTCTAAATTTGCCAAATGGCCTTAGGGCATACAGGGAAAGAGAAAGGAGCACAGAAAAAACAATTTATGGTTTCTACCAAAGCAAAGATTTTTGCTTGGCTGCTGTTCAGATCGAATATCAGATGGCCCAGCAAGTGATGTATATTTCATACCATTTTTACAGATGCTCAGATCCGAAGAGAATTAGCTGCCATCAGAATGGACGATGACCCTTTTTGTCCTCTGGGAGAACAGACACTGTGAAGTTTTCATTAGATATTAAAAAAAAAAAAGAAAAAGAAAAACACATAGATACAGCCTGGGAATTGAAACTAAGGCTCCAGCCGTACCAGTGACCTTGCTAAAGACAGTTATCGTCTTGTGTTGTAGATCCTCCGGAGATACATGGGTTTAAAATGGGGTACAGCCAATAACTATTATTGTTACTCCATTTTTTACTTTGCTTTTTTGTGTATTGGATCAGAGAGTAGCAACATATATAAGTAAAATATGTAAGGGATCAGTAGTCTGAAACATGAAATTATTATGAAATTGAAAGTATCATCATGTAGGCATATACCAGGAAAGATGTGCTAATTATCAGCACATGCTTTTTTGAGTTGAGAAACTAAGCAGAATGAGGGATCTTGTTCAAAACCTTCCTGGTCTTCAGGTCTCATTTATACAAGTCACTGTGGCCTCATTCCCAAACTTCAGGGTTAGCCCAGGAGCTTAGCCATTCACATCTCCTTCTTTCACCAGTGTGGTCCTGGAGGACAACAGAGAACTTGGGATGGTGGATAACTTCCCTAAAGTACCCATAAGACACCAAGAGGTAGTTATGTCCCTGGGTTAGGTGCCCTTAGGAGATGCTGGAAATTATGTTTGCAGCTCTGGGTCTTCATTTTCCCACACTTTGGTCCCCAGCTGTAGAATGGGATGAAAGGCAATGTTTTTCCCCATCTTTTTTCTGTCTTCCTTGCTAAGATTGTAACTGTTGCAGTGACAGCCCTGCCTAGCATCATTATCTTTCTTGAAGTATATGGCAAAGACTACATATAAGATGTATTAGAAAAGAGCCCCATTTTCCCAAATGCCATGGTGCCAGGTTCGTGTTTGCATGCTATAGAAGTAGCAAAGGCCAAACCTTTGCATAGATAGGGAGCAATCCGACTTTGGGAAGAAAAGGATGGACAAAATGACCTCAAAGCAATTCAGCATCTCTGATTTCCTCAAATTCCATCTGAAAGCTTGCTTTCTATTTTGCTGACATATGAGCCAGCTGTCCTATTGTACATCAGTGTAACAAATAGCTGTTATCTTCTGTTTCGTGGGAGCTACATCAGAACATGATTTATTTGTGCCTGCTCTGTTGCCTCTTTTGAAATGTTGCCGTCATTCAGAGCACCTTTTGCAGAGGAAGGCAGATGGTCATCGCAAGTTTCCCATAACCTTGCTGGGTGTACTGCGTAGTGAATCAATGAAACCTGAATTACAGTCCATTGTCAGAGTTTGGAGCTGTGCTGTTAAAGTATCCTGCAGTGGCTGAAAACATTTGAATGTCAACACTGCATCTATACTGAGGAAATATGACATTTCTCCCTAAAGTTTCAAAGCAGTGCCAAAAGGGATTTTTAACTGTGATGTGTGAGCAGCAACTGCATTGCTCAAACCTTAATTACCAGCTTGGAAATGTACCTTTTGTGAGTATGTGAGTGTGAGGTCTGACCTCTTCTTAGGAAAATGAAAAAAAAATAGAAATAATGAATCAAACAGGATTCTAAGCTGAAATACCAGACACAAGGAATTTCTGGAGTCCAAGCAGCACCAGCTGCCCCTCTGTTCTACCTGCCTCTGCTTATATGACATTTGCAATGAGGCTTCAGGTGATTTGAGAAGCTGGCATTAGACTGCAAAGCACCTTTCATGTCAGCTCGTGCCAGGATACCCTGCCAGAAACCGTTATTTCAGTGGGAAATAACAACTGGGAATAGGGAAAAAATGAACTTCTGGAAAGCACTTTGTCACATTCCCTGGGCTGAAAACGGTGAGCACCTGCCATGAAAGCAGGCATAGACAGAAAATTTTCAGTGGGAGGATTACCTCCTTTACATACAGAGACAAGACAAAGTGAGTATACAAAACATTTTCAACACTCTCTCTCAATTTCTGATGTTTATTTGCTCTATGAGCAGACATGCCTGAAGACATCTATGTTTCATAAAGCCTGCTACTCTGCTTCATTGATTTTTCCTTAGGATGGGAATCATTGCAATGAACAGGTCTGGCATTTTCAGATAATGGCCTGCGTGCAGCATAGGTATTTCTAGAAATGGTTAACGTTGAATATAATAGATGTTAAAAGTGTCTCCTCCAAATGCGTCTGGACTTTTACAGATGACTGCTTCTGTGTGTGTGTGTGTGTGTGTGTGTAGGGAAGAGCATCTCCCAAATTCTGTCAGTCAGCTCATTCCCGTAACACATCTAGGCAAAGAGTATGATCTCATGTGAACTTGAGGCTGCAATATGTTTTGTACATTGACTGGCTTGAGAATTTTATGGTTTTATTAAAGAGGAAAGAAATCTGCAAACGTATAAAGCAATTTACAGGGAAGAAAAAGGCAAAATGTTGTTACTTGGTGTGCCACAAATATCTAACCAACGGGTTTAAACTTTTTTGATCAAAGAGATTACTTGTGCTAGGACATTCTTATCAGATCTACCAAGTTTTCTTTCTTTTTGCAGCTGGGTTTGATCTTCTAATCCACCAAGCTTCTCCTGTCTTGGAAGGGCACATCACAGTTCTCCTAGAGAACTAGAATAATCAGTGGATTAAAAGCAAGGATCCTCCTTACAGGACTTTTCTTACTAAAGCTTTCTTACAAAAAGAAAAAGCATCATCTAAATCATCTCAGAACTCTAAAAAAAAATAGTCTGGTCTTGTAAATAGATGGAGCTGATCCTGCCTGCACCTGATATGTCCTGAATGTAGTGGAGTCATTTATGTCCTAGTACACACTGAAATAAGTGAGACCAGAGCAAGATTGATATTCTTGAAATATAAAAAAGCAAATGCTGGCTTAATTGAGATGTAAGGTGGATTCTTTTCTTTGTGCCACTGACATAAATCCCTGAAATCTCAAACTCTTCAAAAAGTCTGATTTTCATTGCATTTTTATAGAGCCAGAATAGAAATTAAATTTCTTGGATCTGTCTAAATTTTTTGGATCTGTCCAAATTTACATCTGTATACTGAGGAACCAGGCCTCATTTTCTGTACACTTCCAACTTCTTAAAAGCATTTCCAAAGTGTCAGGAAATCACAAATCTTTAGAAGTTGAACTTCATTTCAAACATTTCATACTTCAGTAACTGGAGATTTGTTGTTTTCTGTCAGAGTTAGAAGGTGGAAAAGTAATCCTTTCCTGCAGGTGAGGAGCTTGCATGCTGCATTTCAGTCTCTGAACATCTGGGACCGCAGTGCGTGTCTGAGCAGTCCCTGAACTGCAGCACAGAATTGCAAATCAATCTATAATGAGTAGGGAGCAGATCTGTGGCAGGGAACAGGGATGTGTCCCAAAGCCCACTGAAGTGAATGGCACAACTCCTGTTGACAGCAGTGGCCTTTGAGTGGAGCTCTTGGCATGTCTGTGAAAGGACGGTACAGTCAAACGATATTGCTGTATCATATCTCAAGCAGGATAACCACATGCTCATCTTTTTCACTTTCTCTCTCAGGATGGAAGGAGCAGTTTTATTGGCCACCAGCTCGGAGGGGTCATGGAAGTACCAAACAGCAAGGACCAGAGAGTCAAATCAGCCAGAGCCATCCAAATCACTTACTACCTCCAAACGTATGGCTCTGTCACCCAGGACCTCATTGGGGAGAAGTGGGAGAGTGAATTCTGTAAACTGATGCACAAGATGCAGCTAGATCACCCAGATCTGCAGCTCTACTCATTAGCATCCTTCAGCCTCTGGAAGGACTTCCACCAGACAAGTCTCCTGGCCAGGGGCAAGATTTTGGTGAGCCTGATGCTGATTCTCCTGACTGCTACCCTATCGAGCTCCATGAAGGACTGCCTGCGTAGCAAACCTTTCCTGGGACTCTTGGGAGTACTCACTATCTGTATTTCCAGTGTCACTGCGGCAGGGATATTTTTCATTACTGATGGAAAATATAATTCTACTCTGTTGGGAATCCCTTTCTTCGCTATGGGTAATTATTTATCTTCATAATAATAGGATTAACAGAGTTTAATGACAGGATTATAAATTACATCCTGGGTTATAAAGTGCAGATTCTACCTTGAGTGAAATTCTAAGTCATTTTCATCTTGTTAAATTGCTCTGTGCCTTGCAAAAAAAGAAAAAAAAAAGAAAAGGAAAAAAGGGAAAAGGAAACAAAGCAAAGCAGTAGCAACAGTAAAGAGCAAATGATGTTGCTGGAATCTCAGCCAATATGAGAGAGGGGCAGTTTTATTGTTGTCTTTTACAAATTGAAGGAGAAATTGCTATTGAAAACTAGTCAGCTCAGCATAGAAAACGGTACATGTTGACCTGACTGATGGGGAGATCAGCTGAAAGAGTAAGTTAAAAAGAGAAGGGTGCCAAAGAAGGAAAGATTTTAGCACCCTTCTGGGAAGGGCTTCTCTTCCAGCTCTGTCTGAGAGGCAGAGGGGAATGGATTGGTGTAAGAATAAGATTGATGGACTTTATCTCAGAGAGGAGATTACTGTTGTAGTGTTTGTCAAACTGTAAGCAAAGGGGGCTGTCAGTGTATGTAGCACATAATTCCTTGGTCTGTGAAGTCCCAGATCAGCTGCTGAGATTTTCTATGCGTTGCAGCAGGGCAGAGGAAGGTCCAGATGAAGAGCAAACATTGACTTCAGCTTTTTTAGCAGAAGAACTGAGTTTGTTCTGTCTGTACAGATTTCTGTTCCAAGCACTTTTAGTGCATCTGTGTGGTTAGCGAGTTTGCTGGGAATGTCGGTTGGAAAGGAAGAAGAAAACATGCCCAAACCAGCTTGCTGAGGCAGTGCTTTCAGTGCAATCACATCCAAGCTTATTAGAGGTTCACTGTATCATGAGTCTGAACCCAAGCAATGACTATACAAAATCTTAACAGTGCCAACCCAAAGACCCAAACCCCTTCAAGCTGGCTTTTTGATGGCAGAAAATCTTACCTGTGGACAGAACTCTGCATCTTTACAGTTAATTTCTTAAATTCCATTCATGCTTCTAGTACTCAAGCCCAAGTCCTGTGCTTACAGTGAGAGAACTGAAAATGCAAAGCCACAAGTTGAAGTCAAGAGTTGAAGAAGAGTCTTATAGTTTTCTTAAAAATCTCATCCTCCCAAAACCCTATATATTCTTTCTCTTACTCTCAAGAAAATTCCTGTCATATATGCATCCTGCCTCTTACTTTGCCTGTCCCCTGATAATGCATCCATATCACTAACCAAGGGAACCCTACGCAATCCATACAGGCCAGGAGCATCAATTGAAATGGCAGTAATATTGCCCTCAAATTATTCATACCCTGCAGCCCAGGATGACACAAGGTTGGGAATTTCTGGAAGTAGGGTAGCTCAGTTTCCCATCTAGGATGGCGGTAACCCAGGATTTTGTTTGCTGTCTGAAGAAAAGTAATATTTATAACTTTCTGTTGTGTTTTGGCTGTCATTCTTGTCACAGCCGCTGCCAAGAGCAAAAGAAAAGAAAAGAAAAGAAAAAAAAAAACCTCTCTTGAAGTGAGTTATTTGCAAGGATTGCTTCTGTAACATTATATTGAATGATAGATTGAAAAAGAAAACATTTAGGTAACCCTTCTACAGAAATTTCAGTCAGGAATCCCAAACCGAATTGGCCACCAGCTATCATTATAGAACGGATTGCAATGCCTGGAAGCTGCTGCTGGTAAATACTAGGCAACAGTTTTATAGTTTGGTGAACTAAAAGCCAGGAAGCACATCTTGCCAAAGTCATACTGGGTTACATCCTGTAAAGTTCCATGTGTCTTTAGTCCCTTAAACGATCATGCCACTTAATGAGATCTTGCTCTGCTTGTGGTATACCCAGGGTGTCACAGACTTGGGCTCCCCACAGGGCAGGGATTTCTATTTAACCTGGTTTACTGTGAACTGATCAGACACCTTAGCGTACATCCAATGAAAATCCCACAACTGATAATTGTGTGGGTCAATACATAACTCTGGCCCATGTTGTACCAGTGTACGTTGCTAGCACAGCAGAAAGGAAACAACACATCAAATAATGATTGAATGAATATAGATTAAAAAGGGTGCAAAGTGGGGTTTCCCAGAACTGCAAATGCTAGATTTGCAAGTCAGACTTTCAAAGTTGAGCTATGTAGACTAAAAAAAACAGGCAATAACAGCCACAAAGTGCATACAAGTGCAATGTACGCAGAATACATAGGCAACCTTAATTCCGGAAGATCCTAGCTTTGGAACACTTCAACCTGACATTTGCAAGCTGTCTATTTAAAGTATATTTGTTTGGTCAAAAATATAGAGTTTTCTCTGACATTCGCTTTTCAAAGGATTAATTTGAAAGGAAATTCTGTGATGTTCTCCTGCACTTGTCCTTTTCCTTGAAGTGATGGAAGGATGCTGCCATCTGAATGACTGGAATAACCCTGAATTGTACAAATGTTTAGGTCCATAATTCCTCTTGAAGTGCAGAGATTCTGTGGGTTTCAGAAGGTGATAAAAGCCTATATAAAAGTGAAATACTTAATTTTTTTATGAATTTGGACTGAATGACCTACACATTAAGTATTTACTGTAGTCCTGCTGTGTGGAATGGTTTGCTGGGATAAAGTACATCTCTGATATACTAGGTGTTAGCTCAGATTGGCTTTTCTCTTCTTTATCCTGAAGGGGTAAAACTTCAGTCTTAAGTAAGGCATGAGGACAGTGGTAGAAAATCCTGCTTGTTCTGACTTCCTCTTCCCACTACCACAGTCTTGTCAGACACCTGCCTCAGGAAATCCAGTTTCACCAGTCCAGTATCTACCACTGCATTTTTGGAGTCAGTGAGAAGCAACTCTTCAGAAAGGTCCTGTGCGAATAAATCTCTGGCTGCCAGGATCTCCTGCAAACAGGAGCAAGAGGAGTGAATTTTTAGTAGTTCATACCCCATACAAATGGATATATGTGGTCAGTTAGGGAAAAGGTTCTTCTTTAGTTTCAGGGCTTCCTCCTTTAAGAACTGAACTGAACCTAGATATTTCGTTTGGTTTTTTTTTAAGTTGGGTTTTAGTAACCATCATGTGAAATCAGGATATGGGACAGTTCTACCTTGCATTTCTTTTCTGAGGCAAATAAAATTTGCAGTCTTTTCTGCGGGTTTGACACCAGCAGAGCTATCACCACAGATGTGTTTCAGACAGGAGATAGAGGGTCAGATTGAGTTTCAGGTTTGCCTTACATGTCAGAAATGGCTGGATGTTCACATCTGCCTTTTGTGTTTGGATTCACAACACAGTTTCAATAGGATGTTATGTACGTGACATAATTATGGTTTCCCATGCCTAATCATCATTAATTAATATAACCAGAAGGTTAACTACATAATTGAGGTATTATTGCTCCCATGATTTGCTTTTTAATGCACAGGAGCCAGACTGATATCATCAGAGAGATAATGATTTAACTCAGCTGAGGATCTGACTGTGTATTTTTAAATGCAGGTATATTAATTATGTCATTTTACACTGTAATTATTTTTGGCCAGTCCATGAAGTACCTCATTCCATAGATTAGTGGAAATCTTGTGTTAAAAATGTAAACACAGTGTAATTAGAGTGTAAATATGCTTTTGTATTATAATGTGTATATGTTTCTTAAAAGGCTGGATTCACAGTGGATGTAAGATATATTTCCTGCCCTTTGTAAGTCTAGACCACAAAGACCTTCACGAGAACAGCTGTTTGTCTTTGAATCTTTAGAGAACATTAAGGATGCCCTACAACACATTGTATACTGTTGTTGTTACTACTACCGATAACAACACCCATTACTCGCTGTGTAGTAAAGAGATAGATACAAATACTTTAGGAAGAAACAGGCTGCCCGTTTCCAGGGGTAACTTCATGCCTGATGTAAGAGTGCAAGATGGATGGCAGAGATTTCATTTAAAGTGCAGACTTTTGTGTTAAAATTCTCAGTTATTCCTTCCCATGAGGTATTCAACGGAAGGAGGAAGCAAAGCAAAAGCATGCAAGACTCCAGGAAGTTATTAGCATTTCAAACAGAAGCCATCTAACCTTTTCCCAATGGCAGCTGTTAAAATAATGGCTGGTGATCACCTTTAAGTAAATTTAAGCTGTGGCAGTATTAACATTAGTGGTAAAGTTGTGGGAAATTCCAGAAAAAAAATTCCTTGTGCAGATGAGTAAACTTCTTTTCAAACCTCAGAAGACAAACGTGGGTGCTAAAGTGCATGCTGTCGCTAGTTTCCTGTACATGAAGTATCACAGTATTTCTAACCTTTGCTTCAAGCAATGGACTGTCTGATTGCAACAGCAACTTAGAAATATTTCAGGAGTCACTCTGACTTTGGTTTTGTCCTTTTGATGCAGCAGTAAAGCAAATCCTATATGAATCTCATGTTATATGATCATCCTCTATCTGGATGAGAAGCGGATGATACTTTGGAGCATAAAGACTTACTGACATAAATTACCACCACTCCATGCCTTACAAATACAGTGGATCTGTCATTTTAGAGGTTACAGCAGTTCTTGTCCCTACCATGCAGCAGATCATTAAGGTCTTGGAAATTTCCTTGTCCGTAATTAGAAAATGTCCATTCTTGGCTCTTACAATGAGAAATAGGAATAACAAAAAAAAAAAAAAAAAAAAAACATGGGGCAGCAGGAGATATACAAAATGTTTAAAATTACCTGTTTGGATGGGCAGATATGAATATGAATTGGTTTAGATATTCTCCATGCTTGTAAAGTTGATTCCCCAATAACCTGGTAACCCTAGCAAGCCTATTTCCAGTTGCAGAGGGTTGGTTTTTTTAATTTCTATAGGAAAGGCTAACCTTCCTAGAACAGTCTTTCCTGGATTTTGTGTAAAAGATCAGTCTTCCAGGATAATCTAATACCTGCAGTCTGGCCCTGCAGCTATGTCCTGGTATCTGTCATGAGTAGGGAGAGGCAAGAAGCAACAGGACTGTGGCTGTTCTCCTCAAAAACAGACGAGATGAGGATATTTATGCCTCTGTCCTTTGGGCCTTTGCATGCCCAGGGATGCAAGAAGAAACACGGCCAGTTCTAATAACAGAGTTTGTAGCACCTAATTTCAGGTATCCCAAATGGTCCTCCCTTAACTGAAGTGACAGAATCTCAATTTCCTTTGAAGTCAATAGAGAGATCCAAAGTTATTTTGATCATCACTTTGCACATATCTGGGATGAGCTATGTTAATCTCTATAAGGCCCCATCCATCTTTAAGAAAACTGGAGTGACTGCTTAAGACCTTAACACCTAAGTTTATGTAACCTCTCACAGATATATATACATATATGTGTATCCCTTGATTCCCATACAGGTATATTTCTAGCTCTTGTTTTCCTGGAGAGACTTACCAGAAGGTCTTTTATCAACTCAAATATCATTACGCCTTACGGCAGTTGTTCAACCCCAGGAGGTGGGTCTGCAAGTCTGCTGGTCAGTGATTCTGAGGCTCAGATCAACTTGAAGCATTTATCCTTGGACCATTGCCCAAGCACAGACCATCAGTACCAGATCCTCCATAATAACAGGCAAATACTAAAGACACTGACTGTATTTGTTGTTTGAAGAGTCAGCTAAACTCCTCCTCCTGACTCTAGTGGGAACTCAACCCATTTGTCAAATGTGAAGCCTTTTATTTAATTTTTTTTTTTTTACTGTTTATATTCTTATTAAAACAGCTTCCTTAGCTCTCCATCTGCAACTAACAGACTGGTAACTGTCATTTGAGCTGCCTCAAATTTGCTGCAACCATTTCTACAATCCTTTGAAAAAAGTGGTTTGATAAGAGAAGAGAGTGTTTTGAGCTAAAAAGTCAAAGGCTAAAAGGAATGGTTTTCTTTTGCAGTTAAAAATGTATGTTTAGTACTCAATCAACATACAAATTTTCAGATAGCAAAAGTTATTTCCTCTTCTGATGCCTCACACATTTGTCTGAGCACCTCTTGCTTTCATTTTTCTACCCTTTCATGGCAACATTCATTCCTATGACTGCATTATTTCACGATATTTATTGGATGCACTTTTTCTGTGTGTTGGTCTCTTTTAGCAGGAGTTTCGTTGCTTGCACTTACTATGTATCAACGCACATTACATTTACATTTGGCTTATTTCAGCTGGAAAGGAGCTACACCATGGCAGAAATGATGTAGCTCCACGTATATCATCCTTAATAAGGCAATGACAAATCCAGCCTTGAATAGCACCATTGCTAGCAATTCCATAACCTGCCTCGACAGCTTGTTCCAGTGCTTAAACAGCCATACATTTATAAAGGTATTTCTTAATATTTTCACCGCTGCAGCTTATGCCTATAACTTCTGAGTCTGTCTGGCCTGTCTGTGGAGAGTAATTTTTCACAGTATCTATGTATTGCAAATACTTTTAGGATATTTTTTTATGTAGGGCTGTGCTTACTTCAGCTTGGATATAATTTCCTATCAGATCTTTTCTTTCCCTAGATATTTCACTGCAGTTTGCACTTTCTTGTGTGCTCCATCCGTACAGGAAGATTTGTGGTGGCTTCTGGTCTTTGATGGAGTACTGTGGATCTGCAGGAAAGAATAGATGTGGAGTAGTTCGAGCATCTGTCCTGTGCTCTTTGGTGTGTGGTGGGAAAATGCAGTCTTCAATTGTCTTTTCTCTTCTGCTGGGCAAGAAAGTTGGGCTGTGCTACCTGAGGAAGCATAGAGTGAATGATCCTATGCTCTGTCAAGCACGCTGCTTTCTTGCCTTAGGTACAGTGTTCCACTGTAGGGAAATCCAAAGTTGTGTCTCTGTTTTTTAAGCAAAAATTAAAAGCTGAAAATTCTTTTCCTTTCTCCTAGAATACACCTTGGGTGCAAATAGCCCCTGGAACTCACTGTTGTGAGATAAGATTGTGGCTCAAAATTCAGCCTGATTTAGAAAGGGTTGGATTTTTATACAGCTAGCTAAACATCTCCATTATTTTAAATAACACTGCAATGCTAAAACATTATGGTAAGACAGAAGTATAAAAATTAATGACTGTGTTCAAAAGCTAAGCTCAAAAATGGGTATAAAGAAATTTCACTTGTCAAGAAATTTTCCCATAAGTGCCCTCTTTGAGTCTGATAATTTTTCTCTGAAGAGTTAGGTAAAGGATACTGAACTCAATAGACCATTTGCCAAATGTTCTACGTCAATATTTATCTTCTATATTTGTCTGCAGCATCAAAAACTTTGCATAGAATCAAAGGCTTAAAGAGTCTATTGCTAATACAAAATCAACTAAAAAACCTTACTTTATATTCTATCATTTATATGTCCTCCTTTGTGCAACCACTAGTCAGTTGAGGTTTTAATAATTTAGTTTTATCCTTCCATAGCCAATCCCTTTTTTCACTCCATTTCTTTCCTGTGACGTAGCTTCTCCTCTTTGGTGGGGCAACTGCCTGCAGTAACATACAGCATGCTGAAGCTACACTGGCTCAGGGCTTGCTGCTCCATGAGTGGTCACAAATGACAGCAGCAGCCTACGTTATTCAAGAAGTATCTTCCATGTCCTTGGCATAAACCTGTGTTACTGGCATTCAAAGGGATACTCAGGTGTTCCAGCTGTGAGTTTCCATGTGTTAGTCCTGCTGGATGTGGCAAAGCAGGGCATGTTTCATTCACACTTGTCTGACTGCAAGATGAAGGACATGCTATTTTGGATGCCCGAAGTAGTAGTGAGAGCTGCAGAGCAATAGATATAGACACAGGGCTGCAAGTGGTACCACCAACTGAATGAGATGAAAACCTCAGGCCTTTGCAGCTTTGGATCACTAAAGATGCTCTTTATTTTTTGTTCTGCAAGAGTGGACATACTGTCCTCATTATCTTGGCTAAATTTCAGTGTGGGTAATTGCATTTCTACCTTCTTCATATCTCCCTTGCTGTGCAGGTTAAATACAGTATTGGTGAGCACTGCCTAGCTCAAAGCAGTGTACAAGTGATGCTCTTTTAAGCAAAAGTTGCTTTTTAACCCGTCATGGCTGTGTTTCACTGGTGAAATGACCACATTATGTGGCTCTGCAGTCTCTAAAATTATTCTGCATTCCTTAAGAATATGTAGCTGTCTTGGAACATTGCCATTGCCTTTTCCTGCAGTAATCTGTGGCATTTCAGCAGTAGGGAATTTTTTGCTCATACTCCATATTCTTAAAGCCCAAGGAGGAAACATTTCTTTACAGCCTCACATGACAGTTATACCTGCCTAACTCATGCATCTCAATGCATGCTCAAATGGAAATTTGCCAGAGAAATTTTAAATGCTGTAGCTTTTCCTGGTGTTATGAGCTCCTTTGCTGTTGATATCCTGCATATAAAGAAAACTCTTTTGCTAGCATGGGCAGTAAACCAATCAGTACTATACAATTTTGCAAACTTTACATAAATTCAGGCACTGCAGGTATAATCCTCTAGAAGGAGCACTTGCTATGCTCCCTCTGTTAAAGGGCCAAATGGCGGATTACTGCACATCTGGTGAGACCCTAGCAGGTGAAGTTTTCTTTGTTTCTTTAAGTTTCTATCTGATATTTTTACTATTACTGTTGAGAAATTATTGTCCTCCAGAGAGTATACAGAGTTGCAGAAGCTGAATGCAAAGAGATGGTCTGCAAACTGAGTGAAGAGCAATTAAACCTTTCTTCCTTCTAGAGGAACTTAATGCAGTTTAGCACAAAGTTTTTGGTTAAGGCAATTTAAACTTTCTGAAACTAGACTGGGAGCCCTGGGAACAAAAAATCCTGTTTGTGCTTCGAGTAGATACCGCAGCAAAAGGAAATGAACAAAGAGCAAAGCCAAAACCTTTGTAATGGACAATCTTCTCATGGGAGTAGCTGAAAGAGAAGTTGACCCCATAGGAGAGATGCTAACTACACTGCTGAAAGCATTACCAGAAAGTGCAGTGTTGGGGCTGTAAGAGAGAGGAATATATTAGGCAAAAAAATCCAGTACAAATATCCCTTCCATCATATTTCAGTCAACTTCAAGGCACTACTTTTAGGAATGAGAGCTGCTGGACTCGCCTAGTCATTGGCTTTTTACAGAGGCACTGCTCAGGGCCTGCTGTAATCCCTTATGCGGGCTTTCAGCATCTCTTCTGTCAGTGTTAAGAAACAATAAGAACTTTATCATGCCGTTAGCCTGCTTTTAAATGAATAACCTTGATAGGGTATTGAGGGAGAGAAGGATTTGCTAATCACAGATACAGATGTTTTACCTCTTTCTTAGGTTGTTTGAAGTCAGGCTTTGAGCAATGCAGTTAACGAAGCAAGTCTCAAAAGATGTCTATTATGTGGATTTTGACTTCTAATATACTTACGCTTTCCCTGAGGATAAAGTAATGGAATCCCTTTATGTACTCTTTTTTTAAAAAGTGTAGAAATTTATTATGATTGAAATCTTTTCTACTCAGCCACCGTTCTTGGTCAGGAGGTATAAAAGTAATTGGTGGACCAGCAGACCTTCTCATAGAGAGTATTGGTTTAACTTTAACATGACGAAAAAAAGATGACGTGTTTCAGGATGATACATTTCAGCCTATCAGCCCTCTACTCCGTTTGGTATATTGAGTAATATGTGAAACTGAAAGGAAGGTTTAGGTCATTGAATACAAATTCTTGTGACTGCAGAACCTTCATCTTAGGATACCTGAAATCTGAAGTTCAGTAGATAAGTATCATTTCAGCTGACTTTAACCTCCTAAAATTTGGGCACCTGTTCTAAACTTTAGTGATTTCTTACATCATTAAGACAGACTCTAAGAATGACTATGCCAGATTGGGCCAAGGTTTCATATAACTGAATAGCCTATCTCTGGCAATGCCTGGTAGCAGATACCTTGGAAAGAACAGAACTTTCAGGTTTGGGGCATCTAGGAAGCCTGTTCCAGTGCCAGACCAACCTCTCAGCAAAAATGCTTCCTAATGTCCATTCTAAAACTTCCTTGGTGCATCTTTGAACTATTCATGTGTCGTTTCTCAGGATCCCAAGCGAAAGAGCTCGGCAGCTTCCACCCCACTTTCCCTTCTCAGGAAGCTGTAGAGAGCAATGGGATTGACCCTCCTCCTCCTTTCCCTCAAACTAGAAAAGACCAAAGTCCTTAGATACTCATCATAGGACATTCCTCCCAGCCCTTTCACCAGCTTTGTTGCCCTCCTCTGGATGCATCCAATGACCTCGAAGTTTCCAGTTCAAGTTTCAGTTCAGGTTTCACCAAAAGTCAGCAAAATTAGTTATTTCTCATAAATGCCTTTGAAAAGAAATTGTCAAAATTATGGTTTTGATCCACATGAAGGAAGCTTTTTATTTCCTGAGAAAAAGAAGTGATAAGTATTTCTAGTTTTCATAATTTTCAAGTTCTTTATTTTCCACTCCTAAAATTCATTTTATTTTTCCTCTGGTTAAAAGAGAAATAGAAAACGGAAGTAAAAAGTCAGGGTATGAGGAAATAAAGGAAAATATCTGGGAGTTCCTTTTACATTTTAAATTCTAAACATGCAAGAAAGAAAAGAACACATTTTAGAAGATCAAAGATTTAAGTAAAAAAGTTCAAATGACTTTATCTTTGAAAATCTGGATGTTAAATATGATAGCAACAGAAGTTTAACACCCTACATCAAATATTTATCTGGGAAAAAATAGTAAATATAATTCCATGAAATTATTTTTTTACATGGTGCTATAATTATTTCCATGATATCATGGAAATTAGGCCTTATTAAATAAACCTGATTTTTTAAAAATTATTCTTCAAGTTTATACAAGAAAATAAATCATGCTTGTGTGGTACATTCAGATAATGGTAATTTGATTTACACCTGAACAACACTTTGACAGATGCTTGTATTTGTTCAACATTAAATCACTGTACCTTATATTAAATGCAATAACAGAACATTAATTTGTAAACGCACACTCTTCCATCTGGGAAGACATCAATAATCATGCAAAAAAAAAAAAAAAGTATTCTAAGCCATTCAACACCTTTCCTCATGTTCTGGAGTGAAAAAAAAAAATCAATAGCAGTAAAATTCTCAGATAATGCAAGGCTTGGCAGATAAAAATAATGAAAATGCAGCCCAAGCACATAGTCAGGAAGGCTCATTTGCCAACATGTGCTTTATCACAGTTAAGTGCTAGATTATGCATCTAGAAACAAAGAATGTATTCATGTTTGCAAGATGAGCAATTGCATCCCCCAAAAGAAAAACAATGAGATCACAGCAGATAATGCATTGAATGTGAATTCCTAGTGTGCTGTTGCTGTTAATATGGGAAGAAGAAATTCCTTTTCTGTAGCAAATGTGTGCTAGAGAAAAAAATTGGAAGGTGGCATCAGTTAGGTGAACCACTTCAGAAAGATGTTAATTGGCATTTTGAGTGGGATTTGCTTGATAACGTGCAGATGTCTATCATGTATACAGTATCTGTTTGGCATTGTTGAGCCCTTCCCAGGGTATATTTTAAGATACACCACAAAACCAGAGTCCTTGGCTGGGAGGAATGTGGTTTTCCTGTTGGTTTTAACAGCAGGCAGTTGTATAGGGCAGGTGGAGATGAACTAACAAGACCTAACGTTTGGAAAATGCAGTTAAACCAATTCATACCAGAATAAAAGTACCATTTTTTACACTGAAAGCAATAAACCACTGGGACATTTTTTCAGGTCTTGATGGACTCTGTATGACTCAAAACTTTCAGACTAAGACTGCATTTCTTAGCTTACAGGCTATACCTCAAAAAACTGTGATTTTGATGCAGAAATGATAGGTTACAATGTTTTGACAAATGATCACAACAGTTTTTCCTAATCTTTAAACCTTTGAAGTTTCTGTTACAGAAGAACACAAATTTTGTCTTCCATCTGGGTGACTAATCAGTTTTGCTTTTGCTCACCCTAAATTTCCACCTTCTCAACTTTATCACACTATTCCTATTTTATGCCCACTTTTAGGGAGCTTCAGATAATTGTCTTTATTCACCAGATTCCTACAAATATTACTCAGAATAATCTTATATCTTTATGTTACATACCTTTAATTTTGCAAGATATCTATAATAAAAAGGACTGTGTTATTTAATAGTATTTTATAAGACTGTCATATTACAACCAACAAATCAAAAATCCAAAATCACTTCCAAAAACTTTCTTCTTAGTTCATTTTAATAAATGCCCAAGGTCCACTGACCCACCTGATATACACAAATGTTTTGCTCTTTTGCTAATAATTGTTCTAGAACATTTCTAGCTTTTACGCTCTTCAGGACAGCTGTGACTCACCTGGCAAACTCTTCTAGACCTACATGTCTCTTTCCTTGTTCCTCCAACATGTGTGAAATATACTGGAAAGCTATTATTGTTCCTATGGCTCTCTGGCTTTGGATCACATTTTGCTTGTACTCATAACAGCACTGTGTGAAATGTTGCATCACAAGGATTTTCTCTAAGCAAAACATAACAGCATCTCTTCTATTAGTTTTTGTTTTCTTATTATTTTCAGCTACGCATTAGTCTTAATAACATTGCTCTTCCATAAACCCACCCACTGTTTCTACCTTGCGGCTAGTGTGGAGTCCCAACAGAGAGCCAGTGAAATACTCATATATCTATTAAACTGTGTGTTGCCTCTCAGCACAAAGATTAATTTCACTTATTTCCCTTATCTGGTACTTTGTAAATGGTATTCCTCTTTAATACTTATCTTTTGTTTGCCTGTACAAGAAAGCTAGTTTCAGTGATTATCAATTGCTGTACTCTACATGATGTACTACATCATTATTAGCTCTTCATGTCTTCAGTTCTTTGGCATCCCTTTTTAAGTCTTTCCAATACAAATCGGCAGCAATTCAGTGAAGCTGGTCACAACCATCAGTCCCTTCACACTGGTATGGTAGATGGGAAAGCAGAGTATTTTGGCTTTATGAAATGCATTGAAAAAAGCAGTCTCAGTATGAGCTGAAATTCAAGCTCTTCCTGGTCCAAGTTGTAGCACTTGCTTCTTAACACACTATCTGATTCTGAGATAATCACAATCTGGATTTCACAACAGTGTAAAGACCATGTATGGTGTCTCACAGAGTAACACAGGGCAAAAATAGACTACTTAAAGTTTTCTCTCAGAACAGCTGTTTATGACTTTCTTTTGGTAGTTTGCATTCCTCAGATCAGTGCTGGATAGTGAATTTCCAGTACAATACATGAAGGCAATATCCAAACCTTTTGGAACCTAGGACTTTCTGGAAATCCGAAACTGCTGCTTTATGCAGCCTATGCTTAGAATTACAGCAAAAGGGAAAAATTTGTAGGGGAAATGGAAATAAAGCAGGCTTTGGGTTTGTTGGTGGTTTTTTTTTTTCCCTTTTTATCTCTGTTATGGCAATTTTACTTGCTGCTGGCCATCTCCTGGAAACACTGCCATTATCATTTCCCTGTTTCCACAGATTCATCTAATAATACATATTTCTTCCAGTCTGTATTTGCCTCCTATACTCCAGGCTTCTTGTGGTCCTTCTAGTTCATTAAGTGTTCTTTCTTCATCCTTTCTTCCCACAATCTTATACGCCTTTGACTCTTCAGCATCAAACTGTGGTGTTTCTTGTTTCTGTTTCCAGTTACAGCATTTGATTTCTATTTGCATCAAGAGTGTGACATGTGACCATGAACCTCTTCTAACCACTTTGCAAATCTCTTCTTTGATTCCTAAATAATGCAGGATAACAGTGTTTTCCCACTACCTCTTCTTCTTAGAGGCAGCATCCTTGTAAATCCCTCTGTGCCAGCTGCATGCTGCAGGTGCAAATAATCCTCGGGTGAGGTGACACTGTTGAATCATAATCCACAGTTTCCTTGTTGCCTCTTCATATTTGCTAACTCCTTTCTTTTAACAGTTAGACACAATAAACTTCCAAGTGACAGCTAAAACCTCAGCTTATCTGCAGGCAGTGGCAGAGGATCAAAGCAGCAAGTAAGGCTAGAAGGGGAATTTGCTTCCAGCTCCATTCCAGCAACCATGAAATATGTGCTGCCTACTCAGCCGGGTGTTGATTTGTAGTGTTTCCCCACATCAGCTTCCAGGAACAGGGAAAATGCAGATTCCTGTGGAGGCTGGGAGTGGGATCACAGTAAGGAGCAATGAAGGACCTGACTGACTAGAAGATTCTTGGCTTTCAGCATCCTGGCACCTTTTCCTACATGTTTTGAAATTATCATATTGCTCTTCAGAAAATGTATTTGTAAAATGATCTAGGCTACACTATTCATCTGCACTTAACATTTGGGATTTTGGTGTGTGAAAATATGCCATGGGCCACAGTAGCTGTGTTGCTAATTGCGTAAGTGGGGTCTGTTCATGTTCCTTCTGGCCAAGTCCAGCTCTTAGGTATTACTTGTCTCTCAGACCCTCATCTTACTTGATCAGAGGCAGTCAAGTGCTTACAGTAAAGACCTCCATTGGCTGGAGGGAGCTCTGAAGAGCCCTGCAGTGCCTGTGTCAAGAAGGACTTGCTGTTTTGGTCCTGCTATGAGAAAACAAACAGGAACATCAAAACAGGAGAGCTCCTTGTACCAGATTCTTTTGAATGCTTGACTAAGATGTGTTTGTATTTTTCTGCTAAAATCCCTAAACAACTCCTAAAAAAAAAAAAAAAAATCAAAGAAAAAAAAAACCAAACCCACAAAAAACCCAAAACCCAAACAACAAATATGGTTGGCTTTGTAGTGAGACAAAAATATGTATGTGGCATATCAGAGAAGGGGCTTTTCTGCTTCACCCTTTGTCAATTTTCCCTCTTCCTGAACTGTTCTCAGTAAATCAGTGTGGAAATGACAGAAATCATGCCCTTTTCTCCCTGGCTTCTCATTGTCATGGCTGAATTCACAGGATGAGTCTATCAAAGTCAATGGAATTGCCTCAGAATTTAATTTGTCTAGGATAGGTTGCAACAGATGTGCTTTTGGCTTCTGCTTTTATTATTTCTGTGCTCGTAACATGGCCCTGTTGTGTGAGATCCATTCCAGGCCCTGAGGACCCTGCAACATAAACTCACTCCAGAGACTGAGAGAAAGGCAAACAGAAAGATTTGACCAGTGTTACAGAAAAGACCTGGCTTTAGAAATTTAACGTGGCCCTCGTGTCTTCCTTTCATGATCTGACTTTGGACCATGCCACCTAAGCTTATGTAAAACACAAGTGGGAGTTTCCACTGAGGAAGCCAAATGTCTGCTTGGAAAGATGTCCAGGGTTTGCCATCACTACATGAAGAGAAAGAACAAGGCACTCAAACTATTTTCTAATTTCATACTTGTGATTAAAATAGTTTATCTCACTACAAAGGAACCCCAGGTACAGCTACAGGTGCCTGAAGGGGGGCTATAAGAATGCTGGGGAGGGACTCTTCATTAGGGACTGTAGTGATAGAACAAGCGGTAATGGGTTAAAACTTAAACAGGGGAAGTTTAGCTTGGGTATAAAGAAGTTCTTTGCTGTAAGGGTGGTGAGGCACTGGAATGGGTTGCCCAGGGAAGTTGTGAATGCTCCATCCCTGGCGGTGTTCAAGGCCAGGCTGGACAGAACCTTGGGTGGCCTGGTTTAGTGTGAGGTGTCCCTGCCCATGGCAGGGGGGTTGGAACTGGGTGGTCTTAAGGTCCTTTCCAAACCTAACTATTCTATGATTCTATGATTTGTGATAGATGCAACTGAACTCGGTTGGAATCGGGATATGAATTACTTGGCTAAGGAGGATGTTGCAGAAATGGTGGAGGTGCATTGCACCACCAGGTTATAGGTGTTTGCTTCATGTTTGGCCATGAGGTACCACCAAACCTTTATCAATAGGGTTGAGACAGCTGCTGAAATTATATATATGCCCATGCTACACCCTCTGGGACCTCCATTTAAGTGCAGATTAGCATATAAGGAAAAAGAGGTTAAAGGATGGAAGCAGCTTGTTCATCTGCTGGTCTGCACCTAGCCATGTCCACCCAAATCATTACATGTAAGGAAGAATAACCATATACTCTTAGGAAAGCCATAATGACAAGGGGAAAGTCAGAGCCTTGTTGGAAATACCTCAGGCATACTAGACAGTGGCTGATAAAGCAGAAAAGAGGAAAACTCTTTGCTCAATGAAAAGGTAATGAACAAGAGTATCAGCCACAGTGCCAGCAGAATTGCTGCAGATGTCAGCTTCACTGGATAAATAACAACAGCAGTGGCAAATAATAGCTCATATAGCATCCTTCTGTTCAGGTATCTAGCTGAAGTCGCAGCATAATCAACCTTGGCTGGTTTGTAAGATCAGACACATCCTCAAAAGTCATGCACTGAAAAAATATATAGTTATATATGTGAGTAGGAAAATCATATAAAAATCTTACCAGAGAATTTTCATATGTCATTTCACAGCTAAAAATGAGTGTTTATAGGAATGATTATGCTAAAGGTGAGATATGAGGCTTAAGCCTTTGTAAGAGAACTTTTTATGCGTCTCAGAAATAAGTGCATCCAGAATCACAAATGGGATGAGGCTCAGGTACATTCTTTCATGGTTACCAAAGTACTAACTATGTAACTAACTATGGTTATCAAAGTACTATTGATTTGGTGTCTTCTACCTCAAAACTCAGTTCAGTTGTCATGTGCTTTCACACCAGAAAAGACACTACCTCCACAGACAACATCAGCAGGCAGCCTTGCACAGCTGTTCCTGCATTGTATAGTGATTTATGAAGAGAGTCTTATTTTTTGGTTTAGTGGCTGCCAGCCCATCTGGGATGGGCAAACACTAGCCATCATTACAAGGGTGTCAACAAGGCTTTATCTTATTTCATCCTCCAGCATTGTGATGTATTTAAGCAAGAAAAAGTATTAAAATTACTGAAGTTACCACTTAAATATGGATCAAAGCCAGATTTTCTCCTTTAAACACATTTTATTAAGAAGATAAGAAGGTTAAAACTTGGAAAATTATTCACTAGGTTTTTGGTCTAAGAACCGAGCCTGGAACAGAACAAGCAACCATAAGCACATTTATGGTCTTCCACCAGTAATACCTTTTTGTACACAAATGGAATATCTATCTAATATGTATAAAGTATGGAGATATACAGTTTAGACTGAAGGGTGTCCATGAATGGACGGAGAGATTCAAGATCAGGCTCAGGAGAGAAGAAAAAGAAAAAGAAAAAGAAAGAATAAGAAAGGGGAAAAAAAACACCCCAAAAGAAACAAACACAGATCCCAACTCTTTTATCTATTCTAATGTTTTCATGACTTAAGTTTCTACTTTGTGTTAGTTAAAATATTTTGAATATCTTTCTATAAAAAGACATTTCTACTCTGACAGAAGAAAAAGCATAAGTTATATGCTCTCAGGAACAGCTCCTACAATTACACTCTAGTTATGATGAGACAATAGCATAGCTAAACTGCAGTTAAGTTTGAGATACTTTTCATGTCCATTTTCTCATAACTGACAGTTCATCTACGTGATGGAGTTGCTGATGCTTTTCTCTATTTCATGATTAAAAAGCACAGTTTGTGGCATAGAAGTGGTAAGTAAAGCATTTTAGCCTAAAATACAATTATAAAGAAGCATCTTGAAAATTACAGTATAATGGTATTACCCTCTACAAGCAGTTTTGTATGATGAAATGTACAACTCTGAATGTAATACTAACAACTTTTGAAATGATCAGATACTATACTGGCAGTTCTGGTAGCAAACCTAAGTCAGAGATCTTGAAAATATCAATGGGTATTCCTTTATCTGGCATATCAGCTCCACGGAAGGGTCTATGCTTAAAAGCTGCAATTCACTCTCCCTTATTGATTTTAAGTAGAATATTTAAACATACAGATTAGTATACAGTATATGGATACTTTGCTCATATACTTATTTTAATATAACTTTACCTTTACCTTTCGGTCTTCCCAACATACTCCAGTATAACTAGGAACAGTTTGAAAGTAGGAAACTGACTTTTGAATTAAAATGTGAGGCTGATAATTAACAAACTACAGTAGAAACACTGCTGTCTATTTTGAGCCAAATGATATAAAGAGGCTAGGGGGATTCTTTAATAACAATAAACATGCAACTGTAATTCATTTTTATGCTGTGATCACATACAAAAGATCTAATAAAAATAATTGCATTAAATGTTCTATTTTTAGAAAAATGCATAGCTAATATTTAGGAAGACTCTTATTGCTCTGATTTATCTATTAATGAAGCAAAACCTAGTTAATTACCTAATTTGCGTGATATTTTGCATCCACATAGATGCTAGGATGAGCACTGGGGAGAGGTTTTGCATCAATCCATTTTTAATAAGGTAATGAAGTTGGCTGTGCTGACTCTGCAGATCAAATCATTGAATGTTTTTCTGCTGTTGGACTGAGAACTTGTCAGTTAAGGTACAGATCAAACAAGCTTGTGACATGGGGAAGGAAAGAATATTCCTCCTCCACTGCCAAGCTTGTGTAACTGTAGAAGATTTGCAAATCAGCAAGCTGCTTGAGGTTCCACAATATTGTTCCGTGGCCTAGAGTGGAGGCACTGAAGAGGATATAGTGGCTTGTATCTTCCTACATCTTACCTTCTTCCCTGCCTATTCTACTGCATTATTGCTCTGTTGCAAGATGAAAACTGCCAACCACAGCTGGGTCAACAATATCAAGGCAGAAAGTGGTAGGTCTACTGCTGCTTTTGCTTCCTTTTTCCATCACACCTTCTGTGCTCCATGGTATATCTTCCCACTCTTTGTCTGTCACTCCTTTGTCCCCCTGCATCAGAATGCCTTTTTTTCAACCTACCCATGCTCCCACAAGTGTGTGCTTGATGTTTTGGCACCCCACATATCTGTGAGGAGATTCTGCCTCAAGTAAAAAAAAAGTCAAAACAACTTACTCAATTTTCCCTGAGGCCTTCCTACACCCTGTGCAGCAGAGGGTCTGATTTGCAATGTAAAGATGATATTTACAAAAATGCATCTTCCCTAGCATTAGCTATTTGAAACCAAAGCACCTTTTCTAAGCCAGGTAGTTTTCCAGGCTGAGCCTGTGGTGGCCACACAAAAAGCCCCTCCAAGGAGAGCTTCTTCCCATCCTGTGGTTGGAGTGGGAAATACCTTTGAATCCCCATTGATTTTTTTTCCTCTCTCTGCTGACAAGAGGGGGAGGGAAGAACAACAAATTTAGATCATACACAAAACTATACAAGACTAAAGTTAGGACAGATTCATTTCATCATTGGGGTCTTCTGAAAGCATACTCTGTGCAAGTACAGAAGTGCCATTAAATACAAAATCTCATCAAAGTCTTAAAATGCAAACATCTGCCATTGCAGAAATTAGGGCATTTGGCAGGAAAGAGCTTTCCAAAGAACAGTCCATAGTTTTCTAATCTCTGCTGCTTCAAGTTACAGCTACATATGAGCCATTTAATACTGAAAAGAGGGCAGACTGTCATCACTGGAGATAAATTACTAGTTCTGGATTCCCATCAATGACACATAAGTAACAACCAGCTAAAAAAATATACTGTCCTAATTACACAGGGTCATATATTGAAATATGGTAATTTGGGTCCTGAGTCACCAAGAGTGATGATGAAAATGTTTGTGCTATAAAACAAAATTGGTGGTCTGTGTTGTCTGTTTTTAAAGCCATCATTGGGAATAAGATAAGTGAAACTACATGGGATTTTGATTTAATCAATATAATTATGTTTGATTTTCATCCACTGTTATTTTTAATACCTTTGGAGTTTTATTCAGATTATTTATGATTGGGTCTAAGATGAAGTTTAACAACCAATGTGATATTGAAGCTCAAAGAACAATCTGAAGTCCTTATTATCCAGGGCAGAAAGGCTGTGGCTATCTATCTCTGGACCCAGCTGAGAGAGGTAGATGCCTACATGAAAGTTCATCTTTGAATCTTAGCTATTCAAAACTTAAGCTTCTGGCCTAATTAGTTGCTTGACGTTTTGTAATTGCTGGTGACAAGCAGGTATCCTAGAAAGGTATCAATCCCACATATTTTGCCTGCTTAGTGGTCTGTGCCTGTCTCTCTCCACTGATTGTGTATGGACTCTGACAACTAGTTTATATTAGATGCGTAACTTCCAGACCTCTAAAATTAGAGAGATGAATCCCACACGTGCAGTAGATGGATAACTTTCCATGTGCACCTAAATTTAAAACTGCATTTTAAATTTAAAACTGCATTTAGAGCAAGCAAAGGTCATATTTTTTCCCTGATATTGTACAGCAGTCCATTCAAAGCTGGGGGACAAGGCGAGGGGTGTAATTTATTTGATCTGGTGCTGATGTGGAGTTATTGAATCAAAAGTTGCTAAGACAATGAAATTTCTAGCTTGTTGGACATTGAACATAGATACCATTGAAAGATAATACCTGCCTAAAAGGGCTTTCAAAAGTAAAAAACTACAGTTTAATACCAATGGAAGCCAGTAGGAATACTATTAACTTCAATTAGTATTTGCACCAAGATAGCCATAATCAAAGGAAATGTCTGATTAGGAAAGTACTTTATATTGATGTTAAATCATATAATCATAGAATAGTTAGGGTTGGAAAGGACCTCAAGATCATCTAGTTCCAACCCCCCTGCCATGGACAGGGACACCTCACACTAAACCATCCCACCCAAGGCTTCATCCAACCTGGCCTTGAACACCGCCAGGGATGGAGCACTCACAACCTCCCTGGGCAACCCATTCCAGTGCCTCACCACCCTAACAGGAAAGAACTTCCTCCTTATATCCAATCTAAACTTCCCCTGTTTAAGTTTTAACCCATTACCCCTTGTCCTGTCACTACAGTTGCCGATGAAGAGTCCCTCCCCAGCATCCCTATAGGCCCCCTTCAGATACTGGAAGGCTGCTATGAGGTCTCCACGCAGCCTTCTCTTCTCCAGGCTGAACAGCCCCAACTTCCTCAGCCTGTCTTCGTACGGGAGGTGCTCCAGTCCCCTGATCATCCTCGTGGCCCTCCTCTGGACTTGTTCCAGCAGTTCCATGTCCTTTTTATGCTGAGGACACCAGAACTGCACACAATATTCCCGGTGAGGTCTCACAAGAGCAGAGTAGAGGGGCAGGATCACCTGTTTCGCCCCACTGGTCATGCTCCTTTGATGCAGCCCAGGATAAGGTTGGCTTTCTGGGCTGTGAGCGCACACTGTTGGCTCATGTTCATTTTCTCATTGACCAGCACCTCCAAGTCCTTCTCTGCAGGGCCGCTCTGAATCTCTTCTTTGCCCAATCTGTAGCTGTGCCTGCGATTGCTCCGATCCAGGTGTAGGACCTTGCACTTGTCGTGATTGAACTTCATAAGGTTGGCATCAGCCCACCTCACAAGTGTGTCAAGGTCCCTCTGGATGGCATCCCTTCCCTCCAGCATATCAACCGGACCACACAGCTTGGTGTCATCAGCAAACTTGCTGAGGGCACACTCAATCCCACTGTCCATGTCAGCGATGAAGATGCTAAACAAGACCGGTCCCAACACCGATCCCTGAAGGACACCACTCGTTACCGGTCTCCAGACGGACATCGAGCCATTGACCACAACTCTTTGTGTGCGGCCGTCCAGCCAGTTCTTTATCCACCGAGTGGTCCATCCATCAAATTGATATCTCTCCAATTTAGAGACAAGGATGTCGTGTGGGACAGTGTCAAACGCTTTGCACAAGTCCAGGCAGATGACATCAACTGCTCTACCCTTGTCCATCAGTTCCGTAGCCCCATCATAGAAGGCCACCAGATTGGTCAGGTAGGATTTCCCCTTAGTGAAGCCATGCTGGCTGTCACCAAGCACCTTGCTGTTTTTCATGTGCCTTAGCATGCCTTCCAGGAGAATGTGCTCCAAGATTTTACCAGGCACAGAGGTGAGACTGACTGGTCTGTAATTCCCCGGGTCTTCCATTTTCCCCTTCTTGAAAATGGGGGTTATATTTCCCTTTTTCCAGTCGTCGGGAACTTCACCTGACTGCCATGATTTTTCAAATACGATGGCCAATGGCTTAGCAACTTCATTCGCCAGCTCCTTCAGGACCCGTGGATGGATTCCATCAGGTCCCACGGACTTGTGTGCGTTCAGGTTCTTAAGATGGTCTCGAACCAGATCCTCTCCCACAGTGGGCCCAAGGTCTTCATTCTCACAGTCCCTGCATCTACCTTCTAAGACCTGGGTGGTGCAGTCAGAGCCTTTGCCAGAGAAGACCGAGGCGAAGAAGTTATTCAGAACCTCAGCCTTCTCCAAATCCTGTGTAGCCAGTTCTCCCGAAAGCTTCCTCAGGGGGCCTATGTTGTCCCTAGTAAGGGGGCCTGTGTTGTCCTTAGTCAAAAGTAATATGTCAAAAGTGAAATGATCCTGAAGAAGAATATGTCCAACACATACTTAAAGGCTGTGCTGAACTGAGACATTTTGGATGACACCAGAGGACAGGAGAATGATGAAAAGATCATTCTCATGAAAAGCTGTTGTAGTGCAAGTATGTGTCTGAACTACTACTGCTCATGCAGACTTGCTTTTACAGTCAGTGGGGAGAGAGGCAGTTACAAAGTGCTTGTGATAACATTCATATCATGCTTTCCTGTTTGGATGGATGGATAGATCCTTCCTCAATACTTTTACCTGGTGTCTTTTCTGATTTTTAGCTCTAGCAGAGTGTGGACTAAATGACCTGCTGTGGACAAGGCCATTGTTCACCTGCAACTTCTCTGAGAACAATGTGAAATCTGGGTAGCAGTCATGATCATGAGATAATCCTCTCATGTCATTCTATGTAAACCCGGTGGCACATAATTCATAAGAGAAAGTCTTCCAAATACAGGCCTTAAAAAGTACTGGGTTTCACTGAAAATGTCCTGGCAGCTTCAGTTTCCCTTGCATTGTGCAAGGGAGAACAAATGCCATCTGGTAATGCAAAAAAGAAAAGTCTCAGCTCCATTCTAAGGGTAAGCAACAACTTCCTCTGTTTTCTAAATATCTCCCTGAGCTTAGTCCAATAATTGCCTGTGGGCACTTTTGAGATTTTGATCTGAATATCCTAATTGGCAGAAAGACAATTAAGTAAGGTTAGATCATGACAAAAAGCAAAATGCAACCCAACAGATTTCAGTATTAATCTTAGTTCTATTATCATAACATAGAAAATATAATACAACATTGGGACCCAGAATTCTGTAGCAATGTTTCCGTATACTCCTTCCTATTTTAAATTCTGGTCCTCTTGAGGAAAAACATAAAAATTTCCAGTTTGATTAGGCTAAAAATTCCAGTTCAAAATAGCACAAAAATGTGTGGCAGAACTAGCATAAGTCAGTCTCTTCAGTCCAATGAAGCTTACGATGAATTCAATTCTGCTGTTTTACCCAAGTATTTTTCTCTGAGCATTATTTTCACTCCTGAGCGATGCACCAGCAGTGCCCATTGCTTCACACAGCACAGGCTCACAGACACAAACACATACAACAGTACTGTGTTTATATTTGAATGATGGCATGACAACCAAATATTGATGGGCTACATTTTCTAACTAATATGCTGGAAAATTACACAGAAAAAAACAAGTAGTAAAACCCTGTTTGTTCCAGAATTTATAAGGAATCGGTGACTTGAGAAGCTTACTTTCATTAAACAAATTTATGAGAACAAAAAGGAACAGAAAATCATCCCCTAAATCCTTTCCTCTCCTTTATACATTTTTTTTTTTTAAGTTTTTTTTGGAAGAACATCTTTCACTGGCATCTTAAAATCACTGTAAAAGTCACCTTTGGGAATAATAGTTCAGGCATCCATGAGCTTAAGTTCTGCTTGAGAGCAAAATCATATGATTCCTCTCTAATTGCTATAAACTTAGCACACTTAGTGCAACTGGATGTCAAAATTTTAAATTCCCTAATCAGGCTGGTATTTACTTACTCTATCCTGTGAGACTGGAAAATGATCTTAAAATAGAAGCAAGTATATGTGTTTGTATTTCTAAAGATAGAATTAAAGTGTCTTGTTTCATTTGTGAAAGCCTTGCAGTTTTTTATGCAGCTGAATCTGAGGTCTGACAAAGCAGGAATATGCTTTGTGGGGTGTTTAAACAAAATGAATTTAACAGCCTTGGCAAATTAGTGTTGAAGTTCTCCTGACAGTAATGCTGCATGCTCCACCCCTAAGAGGTGGGAAAGGATTATTTCAGGTTTGCTGAGGGCTTGGGTTTTTAAGAAGTGTTTATTGCTGTATTACTCTGGGCTAAGAGATAGAATCATAGAATCACAGAATGGTTTGGGTTGGAGGGGAACTTAAAGCTCACCCAGTTCCAATCTCCTGCCACGGGCAGGGACACCTTCCACTAGACCAGGTTGCTCCAAGCCCCATCCAACCTGGCCTTGAACACTGCCAGGGATGGGGCAGCCACAGCTTCTCCGGGCAACCTGTGCCAGGGCCTCACCAGCCTCACAAAGGGAAGACTTTTTCCTCATCACTAATCTAAATCTGCCCTCTGCCTGCTTAAAGCCATTCCCCCTTGTCCTGTTACTATATGCCCTTATAAAAAGTACCTCTCCAGATTTCTTGTAGGCCCGTTTAGATATTGGAAGACTGTTAGAAGGCCTCCCTGATCCTATTCTTCTCCAAAATTAAAAACCAGCTGATAATGGCATTGTTCATGTAAAATTCTTTGTAGGACAGAATGAAAAAGGAGACCATTCAGATTTTCTGATGTGACCTCCCTTTCAGGACTGACAACAGAAATTCTTAAATTTTTGGAACCAACTGAATGAAGAGAGAAAAGAATGAAGGAAAATGATCTCTCATCCTGCTTCTGCTGTTCCTTACCTTAACTCCATTGAATTCGGTGTAAGCCCTAGATTCATGACCCTTGAGACAAACTTAGAAGATTTTCTCAAGATGGTACCCCAGAATAAGTGGAAATATCTGAAAATGTAGGCTGAAATCTTGTTATTCCCCAAGACCACTGCTTTCGGTCAGACAGAAGGAATCATGGAATCATAGAATAGTTAGGGTTGGAAAGGACCTTAAGATTACCCAGTTCCAACCCCCCTGCCATGGGGCAGGGACACCTCACACTAAACCAGGCCATCCAAGGCTCTGTCCAACCTGGCCTTGAACACTGACAGGGGATGGAGTATTCACAGCTTCCCTGGGCAACCTATTCCAGTGCCTCACCACCCTAACAGGAAAGAATTTCTTCCTTATATCCAACCTAAACTTCACCTGTTTAAGTTTTAACCCTTTACCCCTTGTCCTATCACTACAGTCACTAATGGAGAGTCCCTCCCCAGCATCCTTACACACCCCTTTCAGATACTGGAAGGCTGCTATGAGGTCTCCATGCAGCCTTCTCTTCTCCAGGCTCAACAGCCCCAACTTCCTCAGCCTATCTTCATACAGGAGATGCTCTAGCCCCCGATCATCCTCGTGGCCCTCCTCTGGACTTGTTCTAACAGTTCCATGTCCTTTTTATTTTGAGGACACCAGAAATACACACAATAGTCCAAGTGAGGTCTCATGAGAGCAGAGTAGAGGGGCAGGATCACCTCCTTTGACCTGCTGGTCACGCTCCTTTTGATGCAGCCCAGGATACGGTTGGCTTTCTGGGCTGCAAGCACACACTGAAGCTGGCTCATGTTAAGTTTGTCATCGACTGACACCCCCAAGTCCTTCTCCACAGGGCCGCTCTGAATCTCTTCTCTGCCCAACCTGTAGCTGTGCCGGGGATTGCTCCGACCCAAGTGTAGGACCTTGCACTTGGCATGGTTGAACTTCATAAGGTTGGCATCAGCCCACCTCACAAGTGTGTCAGGGCCCCTCTGGATGGCATCCCTTCCCTCCAGCATATCAAGCGAACCACACAGCTTGGTGTCACCAGCAAAATTTGCTGAGGGTGCACTCAATCCCACTGTCCATGTCACCAACAAAGATGTTGAACAAGACCAGTCCCAACACTGATCCCTGAGGGACACCACTCGTTACTGGTCTCTAGCCAGACATTGAGCCATTGACCACAACTCTTTGCATGCAGCCATCCAGCCAGTTCTTTATCCACCGTGTGGTCCACCTATCCAATTGATGTCTCTCCAATTTAGAGACAAGGATGTCGTGTGGGACAGTGTCAAACGCTTTGCACAAGTCCAGGTAGATGACGTCAACTGCTCTACCCCTGTCCGTCAGTTCTGTAGCTCAATCATAGAAGGCCACCAAATTGGTCAGGTAGGATTTCCCCTTAGTGAAGCCACGCTGGCTGTCACCAAGCACCTTGTTGCTTTTCATGTGCCTCAGCGTGCCTTCCAGGATAATGCCTTCAAGGAAAACAGGCAACAGGTAAAGAACCTAATGATGGTAAGGAACCACGTATTGAAAAAATACAACCCATCATCGTCATCACTGTTTAGATATTTCCCCACTTGCAGCACCGGCTGATACAAGCTTAGAGTACTCTAGAGAGCATGGCTGAGGCTGCATAACATCCTAGTTATTGATAGGAAGTGTATTTCTTTTTTCTGTTTTTCTTGTTCATTCCTACATGGACAGTGTTACACCTCGCTCCTGTAACAATTACCTAGTCTTTACTCAAACAGAAAAAACCCTCTTAAAGCAAATACTCCATCATAGCACAGGTTAGAAAATGGTGACATTAATACAGTAGGGTGAAGTTGGCATTGCCAGATGTTGCTTCCCTGATGTACATGCTCTTCTAGGTTTTACTATTACATTGCCTTTGCCTCATTTTTTATTTTCCTTAGAGAATGATACAGAAAATTCCACCTTGACTGGGTTTGAAGACAGAAAGTTGTCAGGAACTGTTTCTGAATTAGACCCTTCTACGACTGAAGATTAGTTTCTTAGAAATGCATCACATCTATTTGACACCTTCCTTTGATGCACCTTGAGGCCCCCTCTGCTTTCCCCTACCTTCAGGCACTTATCCAAGATAACCTGCTTTCCCAAGGCACTCTCAATAGCCAAAGGGAAAGAGTTATCTCCAGCAGGGGTTTCTGATCTCAGCAACCTCTCTTCCCAGTGATTATGAGGAAGGCCAGTGCAACTGACTGCTAGTGTAGGTATTTCTTATTTCTGAAAAATTAGGTGGCATGAAGCCAGAAAGCAGCAGCTAAAAAATAAATGCCATGTTACATGTAGAACATATACAGACATTGTACCCTCCCCATACCTTAGGCTATTGCTGACCTAAACTAGATGAACTTTTCTTTAAACCAGGCAATATGAAAATCACCTTCTCTATCTGGTATTTTTCAGCATTAACCATCCCTATTTATTCCACCATTACTCACATGAATATCCGGATCTTCTCTTCCTCTTTTTTATTAGATTGTAATTCTCCTAACAATCTTCATTGTGACTTTTTCTGTCCATGAAAATAATTTTGTTGAGTTTTGTCACTGGCATTTTTGAGACAGTCAACTCAGGCTAAGAGAAAACAGGTCGAAAAGAGATGATCTCCTTTACAAAGAGGCAGAGCACCCACAATTCCTGGTAAACTGAAGGTAATGTCTTATTCTTCAGTCTCTCCAAAACTTTACTTGCTTTACTTCTTAATTACTGAATCGTGTGTACGATTGTAAGCAATGAAGCTGGAGCCTCGGAGGCTAAAATATGAGAGCAAAATCTCATCTAAGCTTTGCAGACGACTTCTGTGATAATTGTAGCTAGTGTCATTCGGCACCACCAGGGAACATTCCATGATTTATCATTTTAATCTTTTACTTTGCTGCCAGTTTTTGCCAAAAGAGAAAAAAAACAGAAAAATCTATGGATTAACTATTTGACTGATGTGGATAGGAATATTCCAATTAACACTGCAGGCTTATGTTTTCTAACACCCTGCAGTGGATTTGGTGCTATTTGCGTCTCATAGAAGAATGTATACATGCAATAAAATAAAATACACCTTGACACATATGTGGTTTTGTAAGAGCCATGCTTCTGCAAAATGTTTTCCTTACTGCAAAATTGCACAAGCTTTTAACTATCATGTAAGTAAAAAACAATATTAGTAAAGTTACAATCTCCTTTATTCAAAAAAGAAATTAAAAAAAAAAAAAAAGACATACCAGATACTTTCAGGGGCCAAGCAAAAATTTCACATTTACTGAACTGGAAAGTGAGATAGAGCAGCCCTGAGAAGAGATTCAGAGCAGCCCTGCAGAGAAGGACTTGGGGGTGTTGGTCGATGAGAAACTTAACATGAGCCGGCTTCAGTGTGCGCTCTCAGCCCAGAAAGCCAACTGTATCCTGGGCTGTACCAAAAGGAGCATAACCAGCAGGTCGAAGGAGGTGATCCTGCCCCTCTGCTCTGGTCTTGTGAGACCTCACCTGGAGTATTGTGTGCAGTTCTGGTGTCCTCAACATAAAAAGGACATGGAACTGTTGGAACAAGTCCAGAGGAGGGCCACGAGGATGATCAGGGGACTGGAGCACCTCCCGTATGAAGATAGGCTGAGAAAGGTGGGGCTGTTGAGCCTGGAGAAGAGAAGGCTGCGTGGAGACCTCCAGTATCTGAAGGGGGCCTATAGGGATGCTGGGGATGAACACTTCATTAGGGACTGTAGTGACAGGACAAGGGGTAATGGCTTAAAACTTAAACAGGGGAAGTTTAGATTGGAAATAAGAAGTTCTTTTCTGTAAGAATGATGAGGCACTGTAACGGGTTGCACAGGGAGATTGTGAATTCTCCATCCCTGTCAGTGTTGAAGGCCAGGTTGGACAGAGCCTTGGGTGATATGGTTTAGTGTGAGGTGTCCCTGCCCATGGCAGGGAGGTTGGAACTAGATGATCTTAAGGTCCTTTCCAACCCTAACTATTCTCTGATTCTATATAATTAATCATATCACCTAACTGGCCTCCCAAAGGAAATTATTTTCTAACTTTTCAGTACTAGTGAGAGCTTCCCTTATTTGTATATTGCTTTAATAGATGAAAAAAATTAAGAAAGGCAGTCTGTAAAAGCATGCAACTTTCTTTAAACTTCAAGGTGTTGGTGTTTCTCCTAAGAATAAAATAGGCACATAAGTTTATGTTGTTGTAGTTTTATAATGGATGTCTCGAACAGATGGCACATTTTAACGAGGTTGAAAAATCCCTATGGGCTCAAAAGAACGGAACATCAAAAACATTTCATAAGGAAGCTAAATCCAATATATTTAAAAAACAAAAGAAGACTTTTTCTCAGTAGCTAGCCTATGTATTGAATGTTTTTATTCTCAAGGGTCTTTAAAACAAAACAAACCCCAACCATTTGAAATGTGCTTGAAAATCATTTTGGTCTCCTCTAGGATGTTTTTTATAAACGTTTTACCACTGGTATCCACCATAGGCATGCTTGAAGCATTCTGTACGGAATTCAAATACAACAAATTTAAATTTCCTAAAGTTTGTGATGGAAAATAAAAATAACACCCCTTCTTAGATGACTAGAGATTTACTTTGACTAATACGAAGCTGAACCAATGCAGCTCTATTTTACAGAAGTGAATCCAAAGTAATTTAAGAAATTTTAGGAGATGTGCTTGGGTTTAAGACAGTATAATAGAGATGGTAATTCAGAAAGGTATTTAAGCACAGACATAACTCCCTCTCTGTTCATGCTTAGCTTTAAACATGCATTTAAATCCAATCACTTAAGTACATGCTTAAGTATTTTCCTTAATGGAATACTTTTCTGAATTACAGCCTAGAATCTAGAGTGATGTTCACATTTTATGATGTGCAGTATATTTAGGTAATGTCACACTTCACAAGCACCCAGAATGGGAAACTTAAAGTGGTAGTGATGTTTTAGAGCAACCTTATTGTTTATTATGTTAACTTGGCTTGTGGTTCTGTGTTTAAGGCTGTTTTGACTTATTTTTCTACTGGGGAAAAAAAAAAAAAAAAAAAGAAGAAGTTCCTTATTTTTATTCCAGAGAGCTTCAGCTACTTCACCATTATGTTTTGACCTCTTAGTAGGCCTGGACAGCACCATGAAAGATGGTGAGGAAAAGCAGGTGAAACATACTATATAACGAGCAATGTACATGGAATTTCAAAGCTCTGTTGGCAAAACTTGACAAGTCAAAAAAGTTAACTATTGAGATAGCCACTATTGTTTCATATCCAAGCATTGACAAAGATTTCTTTTGAAAACGCCTTATGCCTATTTTGTCAATAGGCTCTGAAGTGCAAGATTTGTGATACTTAAAAATTTCAGATTTTGCTCACCCATCAGCCTTCGTAAAGACTCTTGAAATACTAACCTTCTTAAAGAGATCAGTCATTACAGGAAAGAAGATGAGGAACTTGAGAGAAAAATATCTCATTATGTCCTGTTCATTGTTTAGCATGATTAAGTCTTTAGAAATTATTCTAAAATAAATAAGCCATAATTACGATCATGTCCTGGTTTTGAGCAGCAGCAGTCATTTTTCTCCTTAGGAGCTAGTACAGTGCTGTGTTTTGATCTTTTGGCCTTGGAACAGTGGTGATAACGCCGATGTTTTCAGTTGCTGCTCGAATGTTTGGTCTGGCCAAGGACTTTCTGAGCCTCATGCTCTGCCAGGGAGGAGGGGAGGCCAGGAGGAAGGAGAGACAGGACACCTGACCCAAGCTAACCAAAGAGGTATTCCATACCACAGCACGTCATGCCCAGGATGTAACTTGGAGTTACCCGGAAGGGCTGGTGGGACTGCAGGGTTGGACGAGGTATCGGTCGGTGTTTGGCTGGGGGGAGTGGGGCGAGTTATCAGTCAGCTGGTGCTGAGGTGTTGTATTCTTTCCTCTTGTTATTTCCTTTAGCATTATTATTATTGGTGGTAGCAGTAGTGATTTGTGTTATACCTTAGTTACTAAACTGTTCTTATCTCAACCCGTGGGAGTTGCATTCTTTTCGATTCTCCTCTCCGTCCCTCCAGTAGCAGGGGAAGGGAAAGAAAGGGGGGGGGAGTGAGTGGACGAGGTTTGTGGTTGGGTTTAAACCACGACAGTTCATCAAATCACTTTGTAATATTCCTCAGTAGAAAGAAGTACCTATCTTAAGTATCTGGAGGATGTCTTTTCTCTCTTCAGTGTCCAATCAGGGAGCAGAGGTGATCATTTTGGACCAGATTCCTTTTAACTTGGCCAAAGACTAGGCAGATGACTCCCGACTACCCTTGGCGTCCATAACATTATCTTCGCTATGGACTGATCCACTACTGCAGCAAAAGTGTCTCTATTTCCAGACACTTCTCTATTCTCTGAGGCTACAAGGCAGTAGCTGAGGAAGTCACAGTGTGGCATCAATTATGGCATTCATGCAAGCCAGTTTTAGGAATTTGCATTTACGTTTTCTCACTTTTTCTTTCTAAAACGTAGCTGATCAGGGAAAAAAAAAATGTTGAAACCATGCTCAGCTAAAGAATTTCTCCAAGAAGTACATACTTTCCTCCTGGGGTAATGCTTGTTTAACAAAAGCAAAAGAAAATTATTGACTCTGCATTTCAGCAAACACTTGTTTCAGGCAAAAAGCAATACTTTTGACTGGTAAATATCTGGTGGTTTCTGAAACTGGTTAAAAGATCCAGCTACCTGCAACTGGAAACAGTAAAAAATTTCAGACATCCCTTGAAAAAGCTTAACCAAAAGATGAGCTTTCTGTAGAAAATAGCTTGTTTTTTCTCACTGATTCTGATATTCTGAACTGTTCTTTATAAGCACACCTTCTTGAAATGCTGTGTGAATGGGATTTGCCGTGAGTGTGTGGTTAATTTTGTAGAAACATATCTACTGTGTTCACCTACATCTGTTTAGATATCTTGCATAAGAAAAGAGAGTGGGCTGATATTTCCTCACGCTTCAGGCTCTTCATGTTCTCTACACCCTCACATTGCTGAACTGATAGCATTACTGGTGCCGCTACCACAACACTGCAGCTGAATGCTCTTGGCTACTTTTGCAATTAGGTTTTTGTTAGATTAATGTAATAGAAGAGGACTTCTTCCTTCCCCGACTTTGAATCCTTTCAAATGATGTATATTATACTCTCTGAGTTATAAAGAACCTATGCTAATTCATTTCTAATCCTAACAGATGTCTCAGGACAATATTTTAGTAAAGTACATTTACTGCCAAATGGCTTTTCAAACTTAATGGTCCATTGTTAAAAATGGTATCTCATGGTAATTTGAGTTCTTTCTGAATTTAAGACACTTCACTGTTCAAGAATATAACCTCATCAGAAAGAAAAATGAATTGAGTAGTATCCTGCTTTAGTTTCGAGTTTACACTTTCTTGCTCAATACAAAATAGATCTTTTTTGCAAGAGAAACACACAGAGATATAAAAAACTTTTTAAATCTAAAAAGTGTGGTTTCCAAACCTATTTTTATGAAAGCTTGCAATATGTTTTGCTGGTATTACATCTGAAAGAGAAATGTTTTGGGGCTTCCTCATCTGGTCTTTTTAAAAAATGTTGGCAATCTGATCCAGTAGAGTAGGAAAAGGGAAAAACACAAGAGAGGCTGCAAAGCTTTTTCTGCCTCGTGACACAATGCATACAGTACAAATGTATTGTATGACAGTATTGGTAAGACATCCTTTGTCACATTTCCTTCTCTCAAACTACAACCCCTCTAGTAAATTAGTGACTTTTTTTTTTTGTGATTTGAACTCATATTAAAGTACATAACAACTGTAAGATGTTGTAAATTTGTCTCCAAGCTGAACTACAGATTTAGATCAAGATAAATGCTTACAAATGTAAAAAATGGTGTTTCTTCATATCTCCACCTGACCATTGCTAAGATAGAAAGGAGGAAAATAACATTTGATCTCTTCGTTCCCACAGTTACAAAGAGAGCAAAGCCTAAGTTTTCTGTATAAAACTTTTTCATTTATATTTACTCTTTTTTGGTCTTGATGTGTGCAAGACTCTGCCAATGTTTGCTGACCTCACAGAAGAAAGCTTGCTGAATATTGATTGAAAAACTTAACTTCCAGACGTCTTAGTTAATACAGATGATGGGTTTATAACAAGGTATACAATACTTTTTTTAAAAAGGCACCTTGAGAGATTGTCATATTGCACTAAGAACGTCTTCTTGCATTGACAGCATATCCTTAGTCTATTTTTTCTAAGAAAGTATTGCAGTAGAAAAATTAATTACAAAAGCTAGAGAGCAAGACCCAAAAGAAAAATAGTGGAGGAAGACATTCTTTCTTAGCTTTTGAGAAAAAAGACAAGCCAAATATATTAATTTTCCCTGAGCTGTAATGGTAGAGAAAAACATGTAATGATGGGGAACACTACCTATAGGTGGATAAGCTAAAGAAACATCACTGATGGAACTTGGTACCTGCTAGTGCTGTTGAGAATTATTTCCAAACATATTCTGAGAGTACCTATAAACCACTGAACCTTTGGATCATTTTCAGTTTTCTGGAAGCAAAAAATCTAGTTCTTGCTTCCACATTTGTTTAATATGGCATAAACCAATGAATGACAAGATAAAAAAATCAACCACACTTACCTTTATTTTCGACTTGACAAGTACTGTTATTAACTTCTTACGTACTTTAACTACTGCTATTCTTGGAGTTTTCTCTAGTCATTATCATATATTCATCTTACATATTATCCTCTTTGTAAGTATTAAATTTACACATGGAGATTATACCAGTCAAGTCTGTCATGGCAAACCTGATAAGGAAGGGACTCCAAATGGGATCTTCCAGGAAGAAGGTTTTTCTTTCTTTGAATGATTCTTCATAGCCAAACAGGGGTTACATAGAATTTCATTGCCAGACCATGGTAGCTGTATGAAAGCAATCACAAAGACCATTTCTTGACATTGAAAAAGAATCATGGCCAAGAATGGAGGAGAAGGAGGTAAGAAGATGGGAGAAATGAACCAGAGAAGGCAAATCCAGGTATTAGATGAGGTTTGCATCTACCTGTCTCTGTTTTAGAGAATAATAGACAAGTTTGTCTGTTGCAGAATGTTCTTTGCAGAAGAGTTCACCTGTTTTTTTAAATTTTGCCAAGGAGATATGTCTCAGCTTGCAAAGCTTTCCTGTTTGTCCATTCAGGAACATGCAATCAAAACACACAAATAAAAGAAACATCTTCTCTAGGCCTTCAAGTCACAGAGAAAATGACACTCAAGTCAGGAAAGATAATTGAATACAACAAAAACACAGAACCTCAAAAATATTTCGATATCAGCCATTGATAAGGTGAGGGTTAAGTTCCTGTGTATTTAGGAAAGGCCAGAGGCTTTTTTATTCATAAAAACACTCTACCAACCAGTTAAAGGGAGAAAAAGCATAGAATTACTGAACTGTGTTAACTATTTATTCTGACAGTCTGAACAAGCAATTGAATTGAGACAGTTTGGGAGTCTCAGTTGAATAATAGGCGAGAAATATTCAAGGGCTTAAAAGGAAAGGAGTGACTTGAGAGTGAGTGTTTATTAATACATGATCAAATTTCCTACTCCAAGGAGAAGTTTATTAGGATATTATAGCTCTTTGGTCTCCATTTACAGAAAAGGATAATTTGGAAGGGCCTTAGAATTGTTAGGCAGACTGAATCATAAAATCATTACACCACTAAAAAGTTAGAGGGAAAATCCTGAAGGAGAGCAGATAAATTGTGCATTGATCATTAGTCCAAAGCAAAGTGCAAAACTAGACAGAGGAAAGAAATAAGGTAACTATTTTTTATCTAGTGAAGACCAAAATCAATTACACAGAATAAAACAATTATTAGCACTGAAACCCATAAACAAAACAGACTAATCTTGAGATTTTTTATTTGGTTTAGGTCTCTTGTTTCAGTATTATGTTGCCAACTAACTTTTGTTTAGCAGTAAAAGCTTTGTAAAAATCCAATTAAAATGCATTTATAAATCCTGAAACTCACAGAAGCCAGAAGAAAAAGATGAGAAATGCACAGTATAGCTGTCTGAGCTGGTTCCCTTTGTAATCAGTGGGATGAAAAAGGCTGTTCTGCTTTAGAAGTCCTCTCAGACAGAAATGAATTTTCCCCTAAAAACATTCCTCTTTCATGGACTAAAAAGAATGTCTAAACAGCTAGCTCAGATTTACATGTGTTCAGATGTACCCTACTCCAGATGGTTTGTCTATTTGATTTTAGGTAGAATTTATATGTAGCAAGGAAGAAAAAAAAAATACTTATTTATAGCTTGGATTACCATTCTACTAAGTATTTATGCATTTAATAACCACTTGAAGCAATGTCTGCATCCATACCACTTACTAAGACTGTGCTACTGCTATTTCTTTTTTCCCGAAAGCCAACTGGCATTATTTGACAACATTCATACATTTCAAATCTCTCAGAAGAGTGTGGCCATCTTGAAATTTCCTATTTGGAATGGTTTCTCACCTACATTACATCCTAAACTGCTGCGAACTCCTCGTGAGAATGCTACTTGGCCCAGACCAATCTTGTGCCAGGGACAACTCTGACAATCATAAATGTGGCAAACAGATTTTCAGTACCCATTTCAGGATGTTGTTTAACATTCTGATATAGAGGTACCAACTGAAAACAGCTTTAAGAAGTTGGCTTCAATAACCCGTAGCACACTTCAGTAGAGACAGTGGCAAAAAATTATCTCAGTGTATGCTGGATCCAGCTCCAAATTATCTTGTCTCCATTTTGCATAAAACATAGAAATTTGGAAGCTACAAAACAAATTGATGATATAGTGAGAATGAATGACAGCTGGTGCTGATAAAGGGGAATATTTGCTGAGTAACCAAAGTATATATGAATATAGGACTTACAATCAATGGGAAATGGTAATTAAAGTGATAGCTGGCAAATAACTGAAGTTTAAGCTGACCAAAAGAATAGAAAATGACTACATGGTTTATTTCTGATCACTTCATATAGTGACATGAAGTAATCACAACAACATAGAGTTAAGCTTACAGCTTATCTTTTGAGTCAAGAAAAGGATAAACCTGGAGTTCCACAATATTACACATTGGTAAATGAGGAGTGGTTTAGTCTAACAGTGGGTATGTTCTAACAACTCAGGCTTGATCTCAGTAGGAATAGGTGGAATATGAACTTCATCAGCCATAACGCTAACAGAATATCTAGATGAATGTGAAAACACAGACTTTCAAGGAGTGCAAATGTGATTAAAAGCTAGCTTGGGCTCTTGGGGAACAACAGACAACACCTGGATAGTTACCACCAGGCTTTCCCTAACATCACGCTAATTTTAAGTAAGCAGTACAATAGGATTAGTACAAAACATTAACTTTCATAGAGGAATAATATTATAGTGAAAACAGTATTTGAAAAATGAAAATAAAAAGAAATTATTTTACTTAGGAATAATAGTTGATTACATATCTTGTGCAACAGAAGCTGATTCCATTGTTTAAACAACTCTGTCTACAGCTGGCAGCAGTTGAATTATGTTAAGGGACATTACTTTAGAGACCTATGGGAAATTAATGCTTTTCTTAAGTCACAGGTAGAAACCCACTAAGACGTGAAGAGACCCTGTGTCATTCTCCCTCCCTTTGTATGTGTGTTAGGCGCTCAAAGGTATCTAAAATGTCAGTGTATATCTACTTTCCCACTACTGGATTTCATCACTAGTAAACAAACATAGTAAAGATAGCTTTCCAGTTGATCAATTATATTGGTCCACTTCAGGATGTGCTGAATATTTTTATAGATTTCACTGACTTTTGAAAGTGCTTCCGTTGACTATGAGATCATTAATACTTACCTCCCAGGTGAATGCCTGCACTGCAGACACTGATATTTATGTTCCTGAATCTGTACCTGAATCCTTCCCCTTGCAGTGAGTGTCTGAATCTACAAATAAATTCCGCTTTCAGGACCCAGTTCAATTTTCTAAGGCTATGAATCCAGTCAATCATGTTTGAGTATCTTGAATACTGAAGTCCTGACACTTATGTTTAGGCATCTGAATGGAGTCACTAGCGATTTGGGGTAACTGTATATTGTCAGGTAAGATAAATGTTTCCAAGCCAGCAAAACCTAATGAAATTTATTTTCTGAAAGTTCAAGAAACTATCTGAAATAATCTTGTAAACTTTAGTAATCATTCTGTTAGAAATTGTAGAAGCCAGGGCAAGCCCCAGAAGGTGGGAGTAGGGAAACATTATACTTATCTTTACATAACATCAAAAAGGGAAGGATCCAGAAACTTACAGACTAGGAAACCTAACTGGGAAAGTCAAAAAGATAGAGAAGAAGATTGTTGAGCAGTTAACACAGGATGAGACAGTGATAAGAAACAGCTAACATGTATTTGTCAAGAACAGGTCACATCTAACCAATCTGCTATCTTTCCCTGATGGAGCTGAAGCAAAAAGTTTAATGTAAGGACATATAAAGCAATTTATTTTAGTGATACTTTTATTTATTTTCATTTCCCCTTAAATAATGGATGTCAGATCATTAGTCTCTCTTCATGTGCTTTTTATATCTTGCATGTGGCAAATGTCTCTGTTTAATGTGTGATGCATTTGCTAGGAAAATGTCATACTGTTAACTGACACTCTGCAGTCATTGCCATACCTTGGTGAGAATTCTATAAGGCATATGTACCAGAATTTGTGATGGAAGTATTGCCACCATGAAAAATTACTCACATCCTTGAGGGGTTTCCCCACTTTGAATCACAGTTCTAGATCTGCATCTACTATGGTCAATATTTCTCAGTTAATCACATGCTGCATTGATGCTGTCAGCCTGGTTTCCCCAGTACTTACACTGGTACTTAGAATGCCATGATAATTAAACTACAGTGCTGTAAAAGAAATATGGCTCATGCTCTTGATTTACAGAAACAACTAAATTCAAAAGGCATTTTAGGGGAAAAAGGTTTCAGTAAAATTACTTATGAAGATGCAAAGTCCTTAGGATTTAATATGAAAATTATTGACTAGAATTTTTTAAAGCCCAAGGCTTTACTTAATGCTTTTCTGCTACAGCTGTTACAAGGTAAACGTCTATAGTGTTCAAATTTCCCCCCTGCCACCCAGTGAACTTTTTAGAATGGACTCCTATTCATATTTCAGCACATGAAACCTGCACTGAATTATAAGTTTGCTTCCAGTAAAGATTTCAGCAGCTAGAAAGATGTATGAATACTTAATAAGCTTGGTGCACTCATCTTTTTCTGCATATAGATTGTCCATATTTTTGCAGCTATTTTTTAGTTTAAAATAGTTCTCAGGAAAATTGCTAGGGTGACACTCATGAAGTTGAGCATAACTTATATTTCAGAAGTGTCTAAGGGAAAAATGACAGATGTTAATGTGTCTACACATTCATACATAGCAGGATTTTAAAAAAGCCTTTGAGATAACTGAAGAAATTACTTAGATGTCTATCAGCCAGTTTAGAGGTCTACATACATTTTCTTATTGCCTTTTTAATGTTATGAGTGCCTAAAATCTCGATGTTGGCTCACTTACAGTTAGCAGTCTGAAAGTTAGATTTCTAGACTCCTTCAATAGTCAGTGATGTAAGGCAGGTGTCCCCAGAGGACAATCCATCCCATCCCACCTTTTCAAAGATCCAATTAATCTGCCTTTTTTTTTTTTTTTGTTTCCTAAAGAGGAAGCTCAGGTGTCTATCTTTGTAGTGATGTCTTTGAAAAACAGACAAGTAATATCGGGACATACCATGTACAGCCTTGCAGAGAAGACAGCTAGGGATAGGAAGTAGGAGAGCAACTGTCTGGTTGTTTCCAGTTTTACTTAATTATGGACTAAAAAATGAATGTGAACAAGCTGAGCATGTAACATGTTAGAGTAGGACTGTATATACTAAAGCATCAAAAATTAATATGAAAGTTCTCTGACAAAGAAATTTCTAGGTTCTTCTTACAGTCTGCTTAAAAGTTCTTCAAAGGTATTTTCAAAGTTTCTTTGAAGTCTATCAAAACACCTGAAGATTTTCTACAGGATAGTTCATCATGGATTTGTAAAACTCAGGTTCAAGGTGGGGAGTCTCAATCTTAAAAACTTGCACCTAGCGGTCCATCATTTTCTTGCCAAAATGCTGGAAAAAATAAATTTGACATAAAATGTTCAGTTCAGCCCAAATCAAAGGACTTTCTTAGACCCTCGGGGAAAAAAAAAAAAAAAAAAAAAAAAAAAGAAGGAAAAAGACTGTGTTAACAAATGATAAAGATTATCCCTTTCCTGTCAGTAGACCAATGGAAAAAGCACCTACACTTTTTTAGAGCTGGATTCAGGGTTAATTCCCTCGTATGCCTGAGAGCATCAGTGCCCACTAGGTTCACAGTTCAGCACAGTCTCCACAGCACCACGCAATAGGAGTACTGAGGCTGAGACAGTACCTGTCTAGGCACCATTAGTCTTCCCTGGCAATATCTGTTGAATCAGTGATTAAATTCAGGTATCGTTGGATTCAGTCCCAGATGAGTAACATAATTCCCAAACAAGGAATTCTCTGTTCTACTCATTTTGTCTCACCTCACAGGGTTTATGCCTTTAAAGGGCACTTTTATAGCCGACTAATAAGAACAGGGGAGGAAAGAACTATATGTTTTTTTAAAAAAAAAGAAAAAAATCACAAAAAACATTAGTTGGTTACATTTGTACTCTGTAAATTTATAACAAGCCAAAACCAAACTTTATGGTACAAGACAACAAACAGAGTGAGACATAATCACAACGATTCAGTCCTGAAAGAATAACGATAGAAAAAATTTCCCACCAAGATTCCTCAGTTTTCCAAATCTACTCTCAAATAAGCCTAAAAACACTCCTATGGATGCTGAATGTTTACCAACAAGACTAAAGTAATTCCTTTTCTTTAGAAACAGTAAGAGATGGATGGAAATGATTATTGAGACATGATAGGGTATTTCAAGAGCAGTGAGAAAAATTGCCAAGTATAGCCTCAATAAAAAAGTTTGCAGCTAACTTAGTTTTATTAACTGCCTCTTCAACTAGATAGTCAAGTAAATCTGTAACTGTGCAGGTTAGAATATGTCTCCAAGGTTCTTCTTCAAAGGACAGTGTTTGTGGGATAAATTACAGTGTGAACAATTTCCCCAGCTAACAAACTTGGAACAGTAGCCAAAACAGGACCCTTGCCTTAACTAACTTTTATACGTGTGTTTTTCAGTTTAGGTTCTTCACCCCTGTAGCTCAGGAACTTATGATCGTTACTTCCTTTGGAAAAAAGTTTGTGACTTCCCTCAGAGGTTTGTCTTCTGTTTAATGCAAGCTCAGGCTGAGCTTTTTGCATTTACAGACAAAAGTGGGGGTCATGGAAGAAGTGCAATCTTTTACAGCAAGGCTGGGACTGGGTTTCCTGCCATGCTGCAAGAATCACTGCAGTGGAAGTCACCAAGTGCCAGGGAACACTGAGCACCCTTCTACCAGTGGATAAACACTGGAAAAGAAGAAAGTTACACCTGAACAAATAAATCTGTAAAAAGCAATTGCAAAAGGTCTCTCAACCACCTATGCTGAAAGAAAGAGAAGAAAAAGAGATAAAAGCGCCAATAAGAGAAAGAGTATTTTGTTTTCTGTTCTACTTAGTTCATACCTGAAAGCCCAGGAAGCAGACAGAAAGGAGATACATGAGCATACCCTGCCTTCATCTGGGCTGCTGGCAAGTGTGCTTGAACATACCACCTCCCATTCTGCTGTTCCAGAAGTAATAAAATCTGCCATCATCATCGTGATAGTGCCAAAGGCAAAGAAGAGCTTTCTGCAGAATGGTTTGTAAGAAAATTAATTGATGACAGGCTTCTTGGCAGTTTGCAATCATAACATTTACATGATCTGCTGACACCATGGTTTTATTCCGTGCTAATCAGATATTGCTCTCTTTACTATGAAAGGGCATCTCTTCTAGCTACTGTGGAATGGAGAAGGCAGATCTCCGAACAGTAATAACACAGTTCATATCAGCACATATTTTTATAAGGTCTCAGAATACTCAATGGAAATAACCCCAACACATAACAGCCAAAATGTGACAATCTGCCTGATCACTTTATATTGTAGATATCCAGCTTTTCCAGCCATCTCCTTATCTCCAGTACCTCACCAAATGAGCCAGCTCCTAAGTGATAATTTTGGACTTCATTTACACAAACCTGAACTCATCCCACCTGACATAACTGAGCTGTGTACAAGAGAAGCTCTGTCTTCTCAATCTTCCTCTAAGTAAATGGAAGGAGGCAGACACCTGTAGATTTCCAGACAGACATGTGAAGTCATCCTGTACTTGAAGGGGAGGGGGAATAATATCAGACCTGAACATGACAAGCTGTGGGATGGGGTGCTAATGAGGGCCGTCAGCTTGTTACTCTGAGGTGTGGTGGGTACACTGGAGCACACTTGAAGTGTTACAAAGATGAGACAGGGATCCTGAGGTACTAGAAGCAAAGAGAAAAACCCTGGTGAAATACCTCAAAGAATTAAAAAGTGTTCCTCTAGGAAGGTGACATGATTGACAACCCAGCTGAAGTGCCTGTACACCAGTGCCCACAAAGCAGGCAACACAGGAGGAGTTGGAAGCCACCATGTTGCCAAAAAGCTACAACCTAGTTGCCATTACTGAAATTCGATATAACAAATCCCATGACTGGGGTGCAGCTATCAGTGGCTACAGGCTGTTCAGAAAGGACAGGTGAGGAAGGAGAGGTGAAGCAGTTGCCCTACTTCAAGAAATGGATAGATTGTGAAGACCTGTCTGAAGAATAGCCATGAGCTGCTTGAAAGCTTATGGGTACTAATTAGGACCCTGTGATTGAGATCTACTATAGGCTGCCTGATTAAGTGGACCTTATTGGTGAAACCTTCTTATCACACCTATAAGAGGCATCTTGCTTTCAGCTCTTGTCCTGTTGCGGGACTTCAACCAGCCTGCCATCTGCTTGAAAAGTGACATGGCTAGTTGTAGGCAGTCCAAGGAGTTTCTTGGAGTGCACTGAGGATAACTTCTTGAGACAGGTAATAGCCCTACCACAAGGAATGGTATACTGGACCTGATGCTCACAAACACATTCGGTGACACCAAGACTGGAGGCAGCCTGGTCTGCAGTGATCATGAGATGATGGAGTTCACAGTCCTGAAGGATATGGATCAGGTGAAGAGTGGGGTCAGGATCCTGAATTTTCAGAAAGCAAAATTCCAGCTGCTTAAGGACTTAGTAAATAACACCCCATGGGAAACTGCCCTCAGGGGCAAGAGAACAGAAAAGAGCTAGCAGTTCTTTAAGGGCGCTTTCCACAGAGCACAAACATTCTTGATCCCCAAGTGTAAGAAATCAGGAAAAGATGGCAAGAGACCATGTCTGAGGGATGGGATACCACCCAGAAGGACCTGGACAAGGTTGAGAAGTGGGCTCATGTGAACCTCATTAGGTTCAATATGGCCAAGTGCAAAGTCCTACACCTGGGTTTGAGAAAACCCTGCTATCAATACAGGTTGGGGGGCTTAAGGTATTGGGAGCAACTTTGTAGAGAAGGGTTTGGGGGTACTGGTGGATGAAAAGCTGAACATGAGCTGCAGTGTGTGCTCACAGCCCAGAAAGCCAATCATCCTGGGCTGCATCCAAAGAAGGGTGACCAGCAGGTTGAGAGAGGTGACTCTGCCGATCTACTCCATTCGGGCAAGACTTTAGCTAGGAAATGACATAGTCCTGTTGGAATGGGTCCAGAGAAGTGCCACAAAAATGATCACCATGTCCTCACAGGAGCATTTCTCCTGTGAGGACATGGTGAGAGAGTTGTGTTTGTTCAGCCTGCAGAAGCTGAGAATAGGTTGAAAGTTTCATAGCAGAACTCACCATAAAGTTGGCTTTAAATTTCTAAGAGTGGCACAGGTGAAGAGAAGAGAGGAAAAGAAAGTAATATTGTGGCTGTTTTCTGCTCTCTTGGTAGCCACATGTCAGAATTTAGGTGCCTTCTTTGCAGACTACAACTGCAGAAAGCTTCAGTTTGCTCATCTGAGGGTCAGGATTCTTGCATACTCCTGGAGCTGTTGGAGGAATCCTGGGTACCACTATAAGCCCTGAGAAAACAGCAGAGGCTTGCAGAAACCTGGTGCTAGAGCAGCAGGTCTCTGTGTATAATGACAGCGCAGCTGCACAAAGGTTTCATCTTCCCATTTAAAATGAAAATATATTTAATATTTTTAAACATTGCCTAGGTAAGAATAAGCTTATATCTAAAAAGAGGTTCCAAAATGCAGGTTATGTAGTCATTTTTTTATGGGTAAATGTCTGTTTCAGTAACATACTGCTTCTCCTGAAAAACATACTTTGGAAGACACAGGGTACATCTTGCAGGCCACAGATAATGTTGTAAGAAATTTCATTTTAGTACTCCTTGCTGTTACATTTTTAACTTTGTCCTAATGATCTGGTTTGTATTTAGCAATCTTTTAAGTTTATACAGTGCAGTTGGAGCCTTATGAATGAAAATACCATCATAACAATCATTTATAAGCTTGAGAGATACAGGCTGAAACTGTACAAGTTTCTGTCTCAGTCTTATAATGATAACTTATGAAAATAGCTAAAATCACTTTTAGTTCTTTAAAACTGAAGGGAAATAGTAATTTACAATGTCATAGTTTGGATGAATGAGCAACATTCTCAGAAGAAATCATCTAAATAAACTGATACATAGGCTGCTGGAGGAGGCAATCTTAAAATTGCTTTCTAAAACAAAATATATCTTTGCATTTTGTCCCAGATTTAAATTGCAGTGATTTATATAGATATAGTTTGTTCATTCTATATTTACCGTTATTTGCCTTTCTGAGTAAATTCAATGTACTGAGAGCACATTGTGAAATGCTACTTACAAAGCTTTGCTGACATAAAAGTAATAAAGAGAAGCATGCTGTGAGATCAGTGATTCATTGAGAACAGTCAGCACCTTGCTTCTGGTGTAGATTAGAACTTTGTTCTGAGCTGAGCAAGCAAAACCCTCTTTCAGTTACAGGCTAACAGGATGCCACTTTCCAGATTTCTCTCAGTTACATCTACCAAGCAATTAAATGTGGTCTGTAGTCTGGGTTCAGGTTATCTCTGCCGTACACCTATTGCAATGACTGACAATGCCACATTTGAAAGTGTATGAAAATCACTAGAAACAGAGAGCTTGGATGAGTTTGATTCAGCAGCTTCCTTATTCCTCCTTTTTCTTTCACAGCACTGGGCTTCTTAGAAGAGATAATCTCTTGTTTGTTAGACTTTTTAGAGATGAAGGATACCTGAGTCAGCGTATCAAAGAGAGTCAGAGATCATCTCCTCAATTCCTATTACAATTAAAAACTCTCTTGTTTCTAATGGGTCAGAGAAATTAGTGAATGCACACAAGAAAGTGAGGTGAGGGTGATGGCCTCAGAACAGACAGGGTTTGATCCTAAAGCTGGTGCTAGTGATATACTATCATGATTTATTGCGTTCATGGCACTTTCCCAAATAATTCCCAGGTGCAAATTAGGCTTTGGATATGGATATTTTATTTTAGAGGCTAAAAATGTAAAATGCCATGATGACTCTCAGATTGCACCAGCTGGTCTTTGTGACAGAAAATTAACACTAGAAATATTTAATTCATTAGAATGGACGCAGATTAGGAACCACCAATGAATTCTGTATGGACCTCTGCACAACAAAAGGTTCATCAGAGAAAGGGCTTCCTCTCCAGCCCTCCTTGAGGTACCAGGAAAACACACGTGCAAGCCAATTTAATGTTCAAAACTATTTAACTCTGGAATTGTGGATATTCAGAATAATAATGGGAAAAGGGTGGTCAGCCAGCTGGCTCACTGCTCCTGAGCCAAAAACACATCCCCAAGAAAAAACACGAAATGTTCCTTAGATATTGTTTTAAGTCTATGATGAGTTTAGCCAGTGTAATAATTAAGTGAAAAGCTTAATTATACCCTCTTGAGACAGACTACTGAAGGTCAGGTTTCAGATACATTAATGAGCTGCTAAATGCTGCTGACTGGGAAAGGATTTTTTTAAGGCCTGCACAAGTTCAGTTATATTTCTAAGGCCAGCACTGGGCATATTAGATGTCTGTGGGAGTTTTGCCAGGAAAAGAAAGCTCATCTTGTCCTTTATGTACAACCATTTCACCAGGTTTTATGAGAAGCAGCTTGAAGATGAAGCCATGCACCACAAAACTGGGAAAGGGCTTGTTGGCCTAATTCCCTGGCCAGTGATTTAGAAGGAGAATCAGTGATATGCAGCGAAGAAGGCCTTTTCTGGTGACACTCCTGCCTCTTGAAAAGGCTGACAAGCAACAGGGGAAGGAGTCTAGGGCTTGTGGAAAATGCAGCAGTCATGCTATCTTCAGAATTGGGAAGCAACATATTTTAACAGATGCCTATTAGCTTGCACAGTTTACTTCTGTGTCTTGGTCTAACACCCAAGGTGTGACTCCCCAGAGTATGACATATGCATATATTAGATGATATCAGGCTTTAAGTATATATTGCAATAAAAGTCCTGGGTTACATGAGAACAGCAAGGCCTGATCAACGACAAGTGCACACTGATGGATCCCAGTAATATTTTAAAACTAGATTTCTTTTTGCCTCAATTTCCTTGGCAAAAAATCGGTGTAATACCCATAACAGTGTCACAGAGGTCATTATATTCATAAATGTACATAGTGGATGTAGGAACGAAAGCACGCACTGCCATATCGACCCATGGCAATATAATTAATCAATCTGTAATCAGTGCTGTGTACAAATGATAAAGGTAAATAGGACCTGAGACCATGCAGTGAAAGAGGAAAGTGTTTGTATCAGTTTAAAGACAGGTTTCTGAATGTTATAAGAATAAGATTAAAATTAGTAAATTCAAAACCACAAGTACCAGAGTTAAGGGCAGGGAGACTCGCACAGTTTTAATTCATTCTTCACATGCATATGGATTTTAATGCAGTCAACCCCAATAATACAGAAGGACGTAAAATCATTCAGACTGATTAAGGCCAAAGAGTTTATCTATTTCAGTATCTTATCTCTAACAGTAGCCAATGGCACATGCTTTAAAAATGAGGCTTTCAATGGGTTAATTGCACTGTAAAGTCATCCTTTTTCAAAACATTCCCCTTGGCTCCATCTGCTACATGGCTTTCTGGCTCTCACATCCAAATGTGTTGCTTCTGACTTTAATGACCCTTTCCATGCAGTTTTCCTCCATGAATACATGAAAGTCCTCTTATCCTCCTGAATGGTCTATATATTAGTGTTAAAGGTCTTTGAGCAATTGTTGTGCAAGTCTAGCTGCGTGCAGCTGGCACAGCATCAATATGTTTCAGTTGTAATTTTTTAACAGAGCTGCATAAAGAAACATAAGAAATAGGGGTTTATTTCAGTCATTTCAATACGCCATTTCTTCTTTCTTTGGTTCATATTGCTTTTCACTCTTTGTCTAATGAAAGGAAATTCTTAGATCCAAGGACAGCCTTTTGCCCATGCAGAGGCATGCTGAGGACCATTATAACCACCTGGCAGCTTGGCTAAATTAATATCTACACCTACAGCATTTCCTGGCACTGCTGTTTGACAAATGGAATAAATGTAACCTACACATCTTGGATCTGCAACATGCAATCTCCAGGCTAGATTTTAGGGACAAACTGGGAATATGAGAGAGGGATGTTGCTCCCCCACAGCATTACTGAGTGAGCAGCACAGCTTGTGTATCTCAGCGTAGGGCAGCAGTCACATTGCTGCAGCAGCTGCTTGGCAGCAGCTGAAAGGGAAGACACTTCCCAGCTCGAGCAGTCCCACTGGTGGGATGACCTGAACCAGAGCTGCAGTGCTGCAGCGGGGCACAGGCAGCCCAGTGCTGCAGTGCACAGAACACCTCCTTCCTGGGCTTGGCAAGGGCAGCAGAGCAGCCTTCCTCCACATCCTTGTGCAATGCAGAACCTGGGCTTTTGGGGAAGGAAAGGGAGATTTAATACATATTTATCAAATCGCTGAATGAGTCCTCCTTATTTCCTTCAGTCCCAGCTAACGGAAGCAAAAAGCTAACATTGCCTCCTGCTCTGCCTCGCCACCCCTGCTCTGAAGTAAACAGATGTCAGCAAGTCCTGCATTAACAGCACTGCTAAAAATATCAGTGTCAGCAGATGGGTTCATTCCCTTTGGTCTAGAGCTATCTCTTCATTGCTGAAAAAAGTGTGGTTTTACATCAAGATATGTAGTTTAGATGGAAACCTCAGTGGCTGCATGAAGAGCAGGCGTGTTATGCCCTGCACCTTAGCGTTCACCAGCTGGAGTAATTTCCAGATAGAAAATATTAGAGAAGGAATGGATTTGACCTGTATTGACTATCAAGATAGAAGTTAGCCCTGCTTTTCTCAGCTAGAACCTTGCCCTAGGGTACCAATTGAAAATGGGCTGCTTCAGCCAAGATGCAGCAGTTGTGCAAATCCCTTGAACCAAGCTAATTACAGGACCAGATCTTCAGCACTGGGGAAGAATGGTGCCTCATTAGGCTTTGGAGATGTGTGGGGAATATCAGACAGACTATATCTCTTTCAAAGGGAGATAGATGCCCTCAAAGTTCGGTCAGCCCGATGACTAGATTCACTGGCAAAGTGAAGGGTGAAATTTTTCTTGCTTATTACTTGTTACACTCTGGCATCCAGATTGCACAGACAATTGTGTCTTGTCACCAAAAGATAAAAGTTTTTTGCTTTCATAACTAGATCCCACCACTGAAAATATTATGCACTTCCCTCATGGGTAATTCCAAAAGTTGTCTCACTCTCTTCAAACGCTCTTGTGCTCCCTTCATTTGCTCAGGCTTAGCAATGCACCAGTCATTTTTCAGACACACATACTTTCACACCTTTTATTTGTTTCTCCACTTCTATTTTGTTCTCCAAATATTAACTATTTTATTGGTTTTCTGTGAGGAATCCACAATTGGTTTCTCTCTGCTGGAAAGCAGCAAATGACTGAACTCATTGTTTGAGTAATATTTCAAGTATAGATTATTTTTTTCTGAATGACAGAATCCACACTTGATAAAAGCATTTTTGGTTTTTTGGGACTCACTAGTACCTTATTCATCTGATTTTCCTTCAGATGTTACCGGATTATCAAATCCAGGTTAAAAACAAAGCATTCTGATCAGTGTCACAAGTCCATCCTACTTTTATCATCAATTAATACATAATCAGTTCACTAATAACTTGATCTAAATTAATTCCTTGTCTTCTATATATCACTTAAACTCCCATCAATGAATAGTAACTTCCATATGTGCAGTCCTTGTTTACAATGTTCATTAAAAGGCTTAGATGAGAAACAGCTAAAAGCATTTTAATTCATTGCTAAGCACAGCAGAAAACTAAGCAGGATTCCAACTTTATATACAATTTACAAGCAGTATATGTGAGCTCAAACATAAATCTCTCATAATGAGGTTTGCAGCCTGATGACTAATGACATCCATTTAAATGTTCTTTGCATTCAGCTCTGTTTCAATGCATAGGGTGAGGGGTGTTGCTATTTAATATTTCAGTTCCTTCTAACAAGAAATGGAGCTTCTAGGCATTAAAAACTGTAAAATTTGACCTTGAAATAAACTGTAGCAAACAAGCGTTGAATACAACCTGTATTCAAGTGCTGTCAGTAGGGTTCAGTCAGAAACATGTTTGCATCTAGACAACCAGGTCTTTGGTTGCCTCCAGTGCTTAACCCCAGGGCTTCTACCCAGGGATGCTTCTGGTGAAGTTCTGGAAAGGCCTTGTCAATATGAAAGATCCGAAATTGGATAAGATATAAAATCAGAGATATCAAATTCATATTAGCATTAATTATTCTTGATTCAAATCAAGTTCCCATTGCAGTGGTCTCTGTGCAAACAGGGATAGCAGTGTTTGCCTTGGAGTCTGAAAAATGAGAACAAACTGATAGAAGATTGAGGATCTGCCAAAGGGATGTGACGTGTAAGTAAATGATCACCATGCAGTTTAGCCCAGTTCTTAGTCTAGGCTTTCTATTTTGCCTGGGAAAAAAATTATTTTGAGGTGGATGGGAAAGTGTAAAGAGAGACGGCTGTCAAGGACCGTGGACCTGATTACATGAAGAAAGCAAGTAAAAAAAAGGAGACCAAAAGAGCAAGCGAACCATTGCTTTTCATCTGTGTTTCCAACAGACTGCCATTAATGTAAGTTACAGATTGCAGCTCCTTAGGATCTTAGAAATCGAATTAACAGTGGGACTCTTCTATGACTGTGGCATCGCTACATCATTTTCTTCTTCTACAGGCTTATGTATAGACTTCCTTCTGCAGTGGGAAGATTTAGGAAAACAGCGTGCAGATGGAAGACACCAGTCTAAAAGTCAGGCTCCCAGGCTAAAAGTCTCAGCTCCCTTTCCAACAGGTGAAAAGAAAGAGGCATTTTCACAGCTATAGCTGTGCTTGAGAAGTAGGCAGTATTTCACGGGAGTAGTGTCTGGCTGATGCTGAGCTCTCCCGAAATGCCATTATACAGCAAACACCAAACAGAATCAAATGTTTGCCACTCTCTCACTGTTTTTTCAGCCTCAAACACTCTCAGGGTTGCTATTTGCCAGGCTGCACTGAAATGCCCATAACAAGACTAACTCTTTTATGTTTTGGTCTTAGCAGAATTATTTAAAAGGCCTTTTGAAGTGCTCATGCAAGCAGAAATAAATGCCATCACTTGGAGCGCACATGAAGGCATTGGTAGTAGTCTGTGTGTTTAACAGAAGTGCCCCATGGTGCGGTTACTTTTTTAATTAGGTTCATGTTGTAATCGGGATGAACCAAAACTTGGGAGCTGAGTGCCACTGATGTGTTCAAGCCTGCAGAGTGGCCATAAGCTGGCAGAAATCACATTATGGTTCACAAAATTGTTAAGGTTGGAAGGGACCATCTAGTCCAACCTCCCTGCTGAAGCAGGTTCACATAAAGCTGGTTACACAGGAACAAGCCCAGGTGGATTTTGAAAATCTCCAGGGAGGGAGACTCCACAGCCTCTTTGGGCAGCCTGTTCCAGAGCTCTGCAACCCTCAAAGTAAAGTTCTTCCTCATATTCAGATGGAACTTACAGTTTGTGCCCATTGCCCCTTATCCTGTTGTTGGCTACCACTGAAAAATATCTGACCCCATCCTCTTGACACCCACCCTTAAGATACTCGTATGCGAACAGGCTATTCTCTGCTGCTTTTATTCCCCAAGGCATTTATCCTAATTTTTCCAATTTTTATTTTTAAATTTCCTTGTCCACAGCACAGAGCTGGAACTAGATGATCTTTAAAGGTCCCTTTTAACCCAAATAATACCATGGTTCTATGAAAATATCATGTCCCATTTTAAAACAGTGCTCCAGTTTATGCCTCTATCATACTAGAGTAAGCAAAATTATTGCCTCCAGATTCTTATGTTATTGTTGTTTAATTCGGCTTCTTACGTGTTGTAACAGAATGCACTTTACATATTCTCTTTGAAGGTCTCCATATCCTCTAAACAATCTTCTGTCTCACTTCTTCTTCCTTTATTATTTCTCACTATGAATTTCTTTCATTTGATTTCCTAACACAAAGTTCCTTGCATTTATCTTCATTAAATTTCATCTTACCACTTTCTGATGACTTGTACAAGTTTGAAGTCCTGGTCTGCAGAGGGCTTGAACTCCTCTTTAGTATAGCCTCTCACACAAATTCCATAAGTGTCTATATCATTAGCGGAAAAGATCAAAAAGAAACAGGCCCAAGATGGACTTTGATGTACTCTCTCTGAAAATGTCTCTGTGAAAATATATATGATATGATATATCATTGGAAAGAACTTTATATATTCACACTTTCAATCAGTTGAATATATATTTCCTATGTTTTCCTCTAAACAGTATTCCCCTAATTTGCTTGTCAGAATACAAAGTACAATAGTATTATAAACTTTCTAAGTTCAGTAGAAAGATATTAGAAGGCTTACTAAAAGAGATAGCTTCTGTCTTTACTCCCATTAGACTACTTGATTTTCAAAACAAGGAATTAGATTGACTTAAGGTTATTTGGTTTGATAAGCCTATATCAGCTTTTTCTGACTACCTTCCTATCCTCTCAGTGATGGTATTCTATTATCTTTTGAGACAGATAAGAACTAAGCTGGTGGATATTCAGTTCTGCAGGTCATCTTCTTTCTCCTTTTTGAAGATAGATGCTATACTTGTTCTCCCTGTTCTTGGACCATCCCATCTGCATTCATTCTCTAAGGTGACTGCTAATAGTCCAGAGATTGCTTTGGCTTAGCTTTTTATTCATATCCCCGGGCTCTTCCAGCTTGAATAAATTTAACTGTATTAAGTGGTCTTTAATCTGTTTTTTCACTCTTCTTGTTTCTGTCCCTATCCTCTTCAAACTTATTTTAAATATCTGCTCATAAGTACCTTTTTGTTTTGAAATGTGAGGCAGAAAAAGCATTAAATATTTCTACCTTCTCTGCAGCCTCCCTTACTTGCTCTCATAACCTCACAAGTACTAGAAAAAAAATTCCTGTTATCTCCTTTCTTCTTAAGTAGTCATAGGCCATTGCCTGTCTGGCAAATAAAAAATTGCTGTACTTCATTCATGTCATGTTAGTACCAGGGAAATTTGGCAGTTTTGACCGAGAGCAAAAGACCCCATGAACCTTCCTAGAACTGCTCAGTGAACTTAAGTCCACTTTCAATGTTGTCAGTGACATTAGTGATGAAGTTGAAGGAATAGAATTTTACAGAGTGTCTGTGGTGTCTGAATCATAAGAAATGTCAGATAATGTTCAGAAAAAAATGGATTTGTATCCTTGTTGGGAAAGGAGGATAGACCTGCTTATCTGAGGAGAACAACAAAGGCTGTCTGGAACACTTGATATTGGAGTAATGATGTGGGAAAACTAGTCAGGCAAACATTTCTTCTCGTGGCAGCAAGAGAATTTCTGCTCTGTATTTCTTAATTCCTGTATTTGTGTAATAAAGCTGAAGTTATCTGTAAAAGGGAGATAAGTGGAAATTTTAAATCTGTGTAATAACAATCATAAAAACATCAGTGCTGATTTTCACCCTCAAAGAAGCTACAAATATCAAAATTTTGTTTCTTTAAGAACATGTTCTATTAGAAAAAATCTAGAGTTTAACTACAGTATTTTAATTTTCAGTATTAACAAAAGCTCATGTATGAATATTAGTATATACTCTTGGGTAGTCTTTGCATACAAATAATCTTCACAATGAAAACTCTTTCTATTAATCATTACATACCTACTATAGAATTAGTTGCATTCATCACTGAGAATGTGATACTCTAAAACTTATAAATTAGTAACAATAAAAACGTGCTAAAGATGGAACTATGAATATAATCTTACAGGTGGGCAGATAAGTGAGATTGTGGAATAAGAAGAGAAAAGTCAATATTACTGTAAGTTAATAGAGTTGGTAGAGCATTGCTTCACCTATGGATTCTATGGAAAGTGCCAGTCCAATGTAACTTAAACCATTTCTGCAAAACTACTTATTTTCATAAATTTCCAGTCTGTAAACATTACAATGATCCACACTATTTTAACATTTTCAGAATCTCTTATTTTTTATTTGAGTTTGCCAATCATTTTTAGCTTTGATCTCTAACAAGAGACTCCGACAGTTATCCTCTCTATACATTTACATGTATAACCACAGCGTGCAAATAATGGACCCATTTCAGTGACATTTAGAATGGGGATAGATATCTCAGACACTACTACAATCTTGGAAGCTTTGTGAAAACTCATGTCTACAAAGTAGAAAAAATCCCGGGTTAGTACCTCCTAGTGCTAATCTAGGATCTACTTCCTAGTACCTAGGAGGTAGAAGGCAGAACTCAACTATTTTGTATTTTATTGGTAACATCCAGGTGGCAAATTAGCTCATGCATCTTAGCCAAGAAACCCACACCTAGCTGGTAGACATTTGGCTGAGGACATTTAGACTGGATATTAGAAAAATTTCTTCACCAAAAGGGTTGTCAAGCACTGGAACACTTTGCCCAGCAAAGTGGTTGAGTCACCATCCCTGGAGGTATAGAAAAGATGTGTATATGTGGTGTTAGGATATGATTTTGCAGTGGACTTGGCAGTTGGACTTGACGATCTTAAGTCCTTGCCAACCTAATTGATTCTATAATCCTTATCCCACTATATTAAACCACGCCAGGACACGGGCACTGGAAGTGGTGACCACTCAGCCTTGTCTGCAACCTGCATTATACTTGAATGCTTGTTTTAAGCATAATATAAAACTGCATTCAAAACTGGATTCTACAACTTTATGCAACCCAAGGAGCCAATTCTTTCTGCTTGACGGTGTGAAAGTGACAGTGTGCAAGACAGTCATGCCTTTAGAATTTGAACAGACTGACCCTAAATTTACCGGGGAGTTCAAGTTCCCTTCTGAACCAAAATGCTGATTCATAAGACAGCAGGCTTTTTGCTAACTGCAAGACTTCTGTAATACTGCATGCTTACCTTTCACTGGGGATGCTGATTTGCAGTAAAACAGGTAACATTCACAGAACTTGACGTTTATGCTGTAATTTTCCCTGTCCAGTATGACTGTCAGGAGTCTCCTTTGGGGAAAATAAGCAGCTGAAGGAATCCAAAGAATTAAAATCAAAAGGCAAGCTCAACAATCTTTTTGTTCACTCTTATACACTTCATTATTTGCAAATATCCTGTTGTCATATTTCCGGTTATGCTACAACAAAATTACCTTTGTGCATGCTGTGTTGCATGCACTTCTTGTACTGCAGACAATGAAGGCACACAGAGGCAGAGGCATCTGCAATCTGTTTCTGCTTCTTTATTTGCTCAGTAGTGTGTTTCCTTACATTGACCAGAATTTTGTCAGGGATTGATCCAAAGTGCAGAGAATGATAGAATTGAGGAGATCTTCCCACTTTCTCAGCAAAGCCCAAATATATGGTTTTCATTTTTGATCAGGAGTTTTAGTTGAAAGCCAAACGCTTTGGGCTGTGTTTTTTAATGTCAGTTTTTGTATTTGCCCCCAAATTGAAATTCTCTGATAGGAAATAAAAGACTATGGTTGTGTGCATATATATTCAATATATAAGTTATATTAAAATGTATACATGAATAGCCTTTACTAATTAAATATTTTCTAGTAAGTTTAGTTTCAACTTGATCATTCTGTCCCAAAGTTTAATACCTGTAGGACTGTGATTGTGATGAGTAAAAAGAAAGTAAGTCCGTAGCAAGCTTTAATTTACCAAAAAAATTCATACCCCTAAAATACTTCTCAGTTTGGAATACAAAGAACTTGTCATGGAGCACTGACTACATCTGACTCTTTTCAGAATGTCCTCTCATGTGAGCTAAAGGAATTCCTTCTCATCCAAATGAGCTCTGAATGCCTAAGAGAGAGACAGATGGAGACAAAATAATCAAAAAAACCCCAAACGATATGTTTTCTAGACAATTAGTGTAGACCAATGATTTGGCCAGTATTGTACTCTCCATCCTTACCACCAGCATGTCAAACTTTACAGAGTATGGAAACTTGTGTACTATCACTGAGGGGTTCCAATTTCACTCAATAGGTAGAGAACCATCATATAATTTAGTCTGGTTATTTGTACTTAATGGCAATGTATCTTTTCCTTTGTCTAGCATGAAGAACCGAGATATCGCTTTCTTGGTCACACCTGCTCATTTCTCAGATAATGCCTTTAATTTATACTCCCTGGAATAAATTCTTGTTGCTTGCATTTGCAAGTGTATGAAACTGAATCTTTTGAATGATGTAGTAATACCACAAGAAATTTCATGAATGAGCCTCAGACTTGTATTAAACTTCATGTTCTTTTATATCCTATATACACAGTTCATACGAGAACTAATTCAATGTCCATTAAAATCAATGAGTGTCTTTTAAAGGCTATTTTATAATTTTATTTCTGAGCATGGAGAGTCTCAGAATGTCAGCTATTAATTTAAGCAGCTGCATATGAATTCTGGTATCTAACTTTAGACGGACACCTCATAATTTTCCATTTGTTTAACTAGTTTCAAAATCATAACAAAATTTAGCTGACAAAATTTTTTGACTGCTGGAAGATGAAAAACCTTCCCAAATCTGGAGGGTGGTAGGACCCCCTTTATATATGGTACATGTACGTACTTTGTTTTCTCATTCCAGGTCATGGAACCAAAGGAGTGTTTGAACTTCTTTCAGGATGGCGTCGAACCAGAGAGAATCTGCCATTCAAGGACAGAGTAGCAGATGCCTACTCAGATGTCATGGTCTCCTACACAATGACAAGCTCCTTGTATTTCATAGCCTTCGGCATGGGTGCAAGTCCTTTCACCAACATTGAAGCTGTAAAAGTCTTTTGCCAGAACATGTGTGTCTCCATCCTGTTGAACTACTTCTATATCTTCTCCTTCTTTGGCTCCTGCCTGGTCTTTGCTGGCCAGTTGGAGCAGAACCGTTATCACAGCATCTTCTGCTGCAAAATCCCTTCAGCAGAATACCTGGACCGAAAACCTGTGTGGTTCCAGACCATGATGAATGATGGCCATCAGCATACTTCTCACCATGAGACTGACCCTTACCAGCATCACTTTATCCAGCATTTCCTCCGAGAGCATTACAATGAGTGGATTACCAACATATATGTCAAGCCATTTGTGGTGATACTTTATCTCATCTATGCCTCTTTCTCCTTTATGGGGTGCTTACAGATTAGTGATGGAGCCAACATTATCAACCTTCTTGCCAGTGAGTCTCCAAGCGTCTCCTATGCCCTCATACAGCAAAAGTATTTCAGCAACTACAGCCCAGTGATAGGTTTTTACATTTATGAACCTCTTGAGTACTGGAATGGCACTGTGCAAGAAGACCTAAAAACACTAAGCCAGGGGTTCAATACAGTGTCCTGGATTGAACAGTATTACCAGTACCTTCGTGTGGGTAACATCAGTGCAACCAATAAAAGTGACTTTATCAGCATTCTACAGAGCTCCTTTTTAAAAAAGCCAGAATTTCAGCACTTCAAAAATGACATTATTTTCTCCAAAGCTGGAGATGAGAACAACATAATTGCTTCTCGTTTGTACCTTGTGGCCAGGACTAGTGAAAACACACAGAGGGAGGCAGTAGAATTGTTAGAGAAGCTGAGACCCCTCTCTCTTATACAGAGCATCAAGTTCATTGTGTTCAATCCTACTTTTGTTTTCATGGACCATTATGGTTTATCAGTAACTATGCCTGTCCTGATTTCTGGTTTTGGCATCCTGTTGATGTTAATACTGACCTTTTTCCTGGTTATCCATCCTCTGGGAAATTTCTGGTTAATTCTCAGTGTCACCTCAATAGAGCTGGGTGTCCTTGGCTTGATGACTTTATGGAATGTAGACATGGATTGCATTTCTATATTGTGCCTTATCTACACTTTGAATTTTGCCATAGATCACTGTGCACCCCTGCTTTATACATTTGTACTAGCTACTGAGCACACCCGAACTCAGTGTATAAAGAACTCCCTCCAAGAGCATGGGACAGCCATTTTGCAGAACGTTTCTTCTTTCCTTATTGGGTTGGTCCCCCTTCTCTTTGTGCCTTCAAACTTGACCTTCACACTGTTCAAATGCTTGCTGCTTGCCGGCAGTTGCACACTTCTGCACTGTTTTGTTATTTTGCCTGTCTTTCTAACCTTTTTCCCACCTTCCAAAAAGCACCACAAGAAAAAGAAACGGGCCAAAAGGAAGGAACGAGAAGAGATCGAATGCATAGAGATTCAGGAGAATCCTGATCATGTTACAGCAGTCTGAAAGGCTTAGTAAAAATAATAGTATATTCTCTTTTTAAAAAGCATTGCACAGAGATGCAGGGAAAATAGAGCAAAGATCTCAGCTGCTTGTGCTGGCCAGGTCTGACAAGGCAAAGGAAGATCAAGAAGGGGTATTCATGACACATCAAGGTGCAAACTTTTTTAACAAAAATAATGAAAGTAAAATTAATCTCAAATGTTTCCTTTGGATCCTCATTCCTCACCAGGGAAGAGTTTGCTAACCATTAAGTGTTCCTGAATCTCAGACTGTAGTTCTAATGGGTATTGTTTGATCTGTCATACTGAAGTAAAGGTGAAAAAAAAAAAGAGTTACAATTAAGTAAAGAGCAGAGAAAAAGGCAGATTTGTTTGATAAAAATTGTCCAAAACCATTTCAAATGAGAAAAGGGAACAAGTCCAAGAAAGATAAAACAAAATGTCATGCTATTTTTTTCTTATTTTCTTGAGAAGCTGGTTAAGATGAAACCTATGCACTTGGGAAGTAGATGTTTAAAACAATCTAAGCCAAAGTACTTCCCAGTTATAGGATACCATGTATATCTGTAACACCACAATTAGAGTGTTATTGTGAATATGGATGGCAAGGTTACACAGTTTAGGGATAGAAGTACTGCTTATATAAGAGAAGAAATAATCGTAGCCATTTGGAAATTTAACATTTAGTTTCTTTAAATGTAACACATGACTTTTATCCCACAATGTTACAGCTGGTAGTTAACACCATGCTTACATTTTTGGTAATTTCAAATTGTGAAATTCCCCTTGAAATAACAGATCTCACAAAACTAACGAAGGTCATCACTACTGCAGCAGTATTTGCAGTTCCTACAGTGTGACATTTCTGAATTCTAATTTCTCAGTGTTGATATTAAATACTGAATATTAATCAAGCAGGCACTTTAAATGTAATGATAGATTGCATATCACAGGAATAATGTGATCATGTAACAGCTGAGTCAGCTCTGGAGCACCTGCACAGTATTATCATCATATGTTCGGTCCAGTGGACGAAGGTGTATGTCTGCTGGCACTTGCAATATGCTGCAGAAAGTGGGATTTTCCCCTTCTTTAAGCAAAACATCCGTCAAACACTGGTCACACACAAAAAGACCTTGTTCAGGTTTGCATGGGGATGAATCACCTCCTGGTTGTAAAAAGACAGATTGGTCCCCTGTGGGAAGGGGAGTGTGAAATGTCTTTACTATTATTATTCCTAATTATTTGAGTGTTGATTATCTGCAACATAAAGCTTTGTTATGGCAGTTGAAATTTCACAGGAGAGTGCAGTAAATCCGCAGTCACTATGTGACACTAGAAATCATACTGTAAAGAACTATGAATGACTTTCTTTGCTTTGTAAACTATACAGCTTAAAAGCCCAAGAGAAGGGATGAAAACAGATCTAGTGATTTCTGTCTGCTCTTTGCTCAGTTCTGCACTGGAGCTTGCCATGTCCATCTCTCTTTTCAGTATTTTAAAAGGGCTTGCATTCTACTCTCTGGAATATGGTATATCATCACCTACATGAGCAATGTCTTCCTGAACATAAAGTATCCATGTGGACACTATGTAAAGATATCACTATATGGAGTGTTTATGTCTACTCTGTATTATTTGTTGGTACTTTTAAAAGATGTCTGGAAGCTTTCTGCCTTCCAAAATGTGTATACTTGTTTATTTGTGGCTGGTTAACTCAGTCTCAAACCTGCAGAGCTTGCTGATGAGGGTGTGTACATGTGTTTTACTAAAAATCCCTCTATAAGAAGTTGATTCGTTGCTATGTGACATCTCATCTCTTCCTGCTATTTCATGGTTAGGGAGAGCCAGAAAAAATTCAGATGCAGTACAGAAAAGCCATTTGAATGCCAGTTCTAATGTTCATTAGCTGCTTCTCTTTCCAAGAAATGCAGTTTTCCTCTTCTCTATACTTTCTGTATTTGGCCATTGCCATTTGCCAAAAATGACCTCTGTGTTTTAAGAGTGGTCAAAGGTCTTGACTCTTCAAGGAATCTTTTGTGTGCAACAAGTCTTAGAGAAAGATAAACTTTCTAGATAAGCAATGCTTACAAAGTTTGAATCCAGACCAAAACTTCAGGTGTAGCTAGATCAAGGCTATTGGTTTGACCCAAGATATTCAAGGGCCAGCTGAAAAACTGAGATCTTAAAAGTTTAGTAAGGTTTAGGAGCAGGGGATGTTTTCACGTTGGATTACGGCTGAGATGCATCTCTAGCTGGGAGGTATTTGCCAACCTTGATCTGCACCTTGAAGACATTGTGCAATATCCACAATTTTTAGAGCAGTTGGTTATGAATGTCAAGCTTTCCGTATATCTTCTTGCACTTCCTCCACTGCCCATACAAAACGTGGATTGCTGGACCACTGTGACCCTTCGTTATCACTTCTGGATGTGTCACAGATGAAGTTGCTGGTCTTCTCTTGTACTACACAGACGTATCCCAGGGATCTCTGTCATGCATTGTATTGAAAAAAGTAGCATCTTCTAAAGCCATCAAAGCCAGATTCATCTCTTCTAACTTTGCACATTGCAAATGTAGACATTTATACCTGACCTTCCTTTACAACCAAAGGAGAAGGACAGATGCTTCTGACCCAGCTGTTCATTAGGTGTAAATGAATTGCACTTTAAAAAAATTAATATTTTTCTGTCTATCTCTGATAAAGGAAGCTCACATGAGTTCAGACACAGACATCAGCAATGCAGACTCTACCAGATTTGGTGAAAGTAAACCCACTTAAAACAACCAAATATCAAGTGAAAGAGATAAAAAAAGAAAAATAAAAATAGAAACTGGCCTCCTAAGCATCTATTTTAGGGATAACTCCCAGGAGTAGCTCAGCTCAGATTTTATGTTTGACTTACAAAGCTTTTATGTAGAACAGATTGTTTAAAAATTGCCTAGCAGAAAATGATGAGCTAAGTCAGAAGATGTCAATACTGAAGATGGGCTTACATAAATGAGCTAAAGTTTGATGAGATGTCAGACCAGCTTCTCTCTCAATATCAATGTAATGCATGAGCAATAACACTTGTGTACACCAGACACAAGGTATATAAATTACACCCTGGGACTAGAAGTTTTTTATTTCTATGTCAACGCTGGAGTGGAGCAGAAAACAAACCAGATCTTCTATGGATGTCACTTTATTATTTATTTATGAACCATTCTCCAGATTCACCAAGAAAAGTTATTGCAGCTGTTACTCCTGCAGATACGTCAGTCTTTTTGGAACAAGGAAAACTACAAAACTACTATGAAGCTACAAAAAAGATCATTTGCTTCTATAATTCAGTTCATACTGGAGTCATTTGGGGATGGGAGTTCATATTTTTTCATTCCTTTTTTTTTTTTTTTTCTTATTTTGCTTTCATTTTTTTTCAGTGAATTCTACCCTTTTCTGCATCGCATTTTCATTTCAGCTGGAGCTGCATAAGCACCGGTGAAGAAAGGACATAGCCCATGTAAATCAATTGGACACTCTGTTACATGCTGCACACTGGGTCTTCATTACACCCTTGTTTTTCCAGTTGCCATAAGTCCCTGGGATACTGAACATATTCCTTTAAAGTCTGGTTTTATGTATCGTCTACATAATCTGCCAAGAACCCTGTGTGCATTTCCTACTTGTTTTGGTTTCATTCCCTCGAAGTATATTGGTTTGAATTCATCGTTGAGATAACTCTGTTGAAGTCAACAGATTTATTGCCATGATATATCTGGCTTTGCATGCTTTCTATCTAGTAAGAAGTGAAATCATGACAAATGAACCTCTTTCCTACATTGTTGATATGACTGTTGAACATTATATCTGTTTATACTCTATAGTCGTTGCATGCTGCATTCAGGAGGCTGTAGTGAACGTATATTTCTGTATTTTTTTTCTTTACACTTTCCCATGTTGTCTATTTTAACTTTCATTAATCTATTCCTCCTTTTTCATTAGAATTAAGTCTTCACCTCTGCAGTCCAGGACTTGATGTTTTGTAAATTTATTGCTTAAGAAAGCAACATAGTTTTTATGGCCAAGATAAGTATGGATGCATGGCACCTTGCATGCATAATTTAAAGACATTATTTTCAGGGTTATTGTTCTCAATTGTTTATTTAAAAAAAAAAAAAATCCTTTTTAGGATGTAAGCTGCCACATGCGAATATTGATTTGGGTTCACTTCAACAATTCTAGTTTTGAAATTTTCTCCAGTGGGGAGAAACAGAACCAGGGGAGAAGGAAGAAATATGCAGTAAAGTAGTTGTGTAATCAGTGTTGTTTTTTCCCAAAAGGTTTTCACTGCTCTATTCTTAATTAAGTCACACTGACTAGTGACTCTAGCATAATTAAGATTTATTTCAATGGAGTTACTCCATATTTCACTATGACAAGAGCTTGGCTTATTGTCTTTATGCAAGTACCATGCTAAGTCTCTTTAATTAATTTGTCTGTAATTATAAACTTTAATAAGTTCTTTTTCATTGCAACACTAGGTTTTGAGTACCTCAAGCTCTCATTTGATGTCCTAGGAAACATCAAAAGGAAGCAAAGTCAGGCAGTTTGTGGGCAAGTGACATGTGGTAGTGCTGGGGAGAGGGGATATTTCACAAAGAGGGAGCACATCCTCCAACAGGCTTTTAATAGAAAATAGGTTAAGGCTATCTCAGAAAATTAAGGTGGACACCAAGCAAAACATGTTTTTGGGGAGGTAGTGTAATCAAATTATAGACAGACAAAACTTTGATTATTCCTCCATACCATCTTACACATGCAAGAAGGCATCTGAACAGGGAAGGACACTGAATATGGGAAGAATCTCATCCATTGCCTAAAATGCTTCTTCTCACTGAAGTCTTGTACAAACCAGTCTGTACACATTCACAGGCCAAGTGTGCGCAGATTGTCTCACTTCAGTATGGGCCTCTGTGTGACCTGTTTTCCATTTATAGCAATGTAAGGATCCCATCTCGGGTTTCACACACCCCTGGGGAGAAGGGGAGGAGATTCGAAGCTGCTTCTTCACCTGAAAAAGCTGTGAATGAGAACTGAAAGGCACACACTATGCTGCAAGCATAGGTGTTCCATGTCCCTGTTGTTCGCTCTCTGCCTTATAAGCAGCAACATCACAGTCTCCTGAAGATATGCAGAGGTACCTACCAGGAACTGAGTGCCATAATGCATAATTTCCCCAGGAGTAATCTGGAATTTATGATCACAGCAGCTCACAAACATACATTTCTGACCAGGAAGAGTTCAGGGGCTTTTTTAAAGGTGTTCTTTGAAACATCCTCATTTGTCATTACAGAGCTCCATACATCACCTCACCTGACTAACACTGAAGAGGTGCAACCGCTGCTTCCAAAACATCAGTCAGGTAGAAGAAAGTTTTCTGGAAATTTTTCCTTTTAATCCTCAAGGCCTTCTTTACCCCAACTCTTTCTACCTCCTTCATGGTTTAAAAACAAGGATCCAATGTGAAACTTGGATGCTCCTCCTACTCATAGCATGAAACGTCATTGCTTCACCATAAGGTTGAGGTATACTGTCGGTTTCAGGCCAGACATGGGGATATGGCCTTCTTTCCCAGACAGACAATCAACATCCTGCTGAAAACAAATAAAAGTGAAGCAGTTTGGAAGATCAGCTTTCCTTGCTTGATTTGTTTCCTCTCTGACATACCGATGTACCCACAACACTATTCCCATTTTCTTCTTGCTTCCTCATTAAATACAATAAAGTTTCTCTTTCCTGCTCCCCGAGGCTATCTTTCCTTTGCACTCAACTTATTTCGTATTTTAATCTTCTGTGTGTGCTCTCAACCTTTTCAAAATTTTCCTATTTATTTTTTAAGACTCTGAGAGCATAACCCTGTTGACATAAATGGAAGAAGCTTGGATGCATCAAAGTGCAGACTCTGGTACAGACTTAACTAATTTATAGCAGCACCTAAATAGCTAAAAACTTTCTTCAGAGAGAAAATTGTCTGTAAGAAAACTTAAAAAAATATTTAACCCTAAATTTCCATTTTTCTACACTTTTTATCTCATAAACTTCTGCTCTTCCTGGTTCTTTTTACTGTAGGCATTACTTCCTTCTGAATGCTTTTATCACAGAAATGTTTAGATTTTAGCTGCATTTCTGTCTCAGAAACAAAAATAAATGAGGATTTCTTCATACCTTCAAAAAGAAAATATTGCCCCTGCTTGGAACATTTTGTGCCAAGTTTCTGTTCAGAACACATTTTCCAGGCTGAATTATACAAGCCTCTGGAAATAAGTATTTTAGTAGAAATGCTGATATAAGCTTAACTAGAGAAAAATTACTGGTACCTCAACGGTGTTCTTCTTAACTTCAGCACCTCTACAGCACCATGATGGATACTCCAGGCAGTATTTCTAAAACAGACTGATAATGGGCTCTCCATAATTGGCAGCAGCACTATTTTGGCAATATCAGCTGTAGAGTTCGCTGGAGCACACATCAGAGCCTACCCTGATTATGTATGAAAATCATTAATAGATTAGCACAGCTTTTGCTGGAGAAGGGATATATCCCAACACTAAGGTAGTGTGGCAGCTCTCTGCTGTAAGCATGCTTCTCAGTTTCCCAGCTGCATGTTGGATATTGCACTCAATTCCTCTGTAAAGGACAAGAAGCATCATTTTTCTTTCAATAAGCTACTTGAGAATTAGACAAGAAATATTTTAGATTTAGTCATGGATGGAGACATTTTACATGGGAATTTATGTAGACATGTCACAGAACCACAAAATCATCGAATGACAGAATGCTTGAGTTTTGAAGGGTCTACTAGAGGTCACCTATTCCAACCTCCCTGCTCAAGCAGAGTCACATAGAGCACATAACTCAGGATTGTGTCCATTTGGCTCTTGAATATCTCCAGAGAAGAAGGTTCTACAGCCTCCCTGGACAACCAATTTCATTGTTCAGCAGCCTTTACAGTAAAGAACTTCTTTCTTATCTTCAGTCAATTAAATAGATCTTGATTCAAAGAATTTTTCTTCTATTTCTCTTGCAGTTCTGTCATGACACTTCTTCAATCTTATTACCTTCCATCAGTGAAGGCTGAATATTTTTTACACTTATCACACTGAAAATGATCTCTGAGCTGCAAAACATTTTCTCTGAAAAAATCAGACTTTGGCTTAAAGGAAACCCCATTGGTTTCAACAGCACATCAAAGGAAATGTTGCAGCATCTGGCACAGCAATACCAGTAGTACCTATTCAGACCACAGGCCCTCATTCCCAATGTGTAGACCCAAATACTAAATATGTAGAACTTGTGGGATGCGTGATTTTGTCTCTGCAGAAAAAGAAGAGGTAGTTGCAATATTCAGTTCTGCAACCAGATCAATTTTCCACCATGAGGTGTAAAAGAAATGAGTGACCAAGGTGCCAGCTTAGCTGCAATTATTGTACTTTTGTGAGAACTTCAGAGAGGGCTTAGGTAGCTGTGAAAGCCTAAACAGCGACAGTATCTAGCGCTGAACAAGAATTTGTTCTCTTCTCACTACCTCAGAGAGCCACATGTTTAAAAATAAACTGTTATCAAACAGCACCATGAATCCCGATCTAATTCCTGGTCATGATAAAGTCAGTTGAGGCACAGAACTTAGGGTGCAACCAAGGCAGTTGCTTTTATAGGTTATTCCAGGTTTTGCAATGATACAAGTATTGGAATTTAATATTCTAATCTATTAAATATTTAGGGATGTCCTTGGCATAGCTTTGGTCCAGAAAACCAGTGCTGGCATGATCCAGGGACCATTCTCACCAAACAGCTTTTTATAGTTCCCCATCCTTTAGACTACCGGAATACTTAATATTATGGACATTGACAGCCCATGCCAGCATCATTCAGGGCCACAGGGCAACTCCTGACATTGCTTGGTTTCCCAGCAAAGTTATAATTTTAAACACCAATGCAGCCTATATTCATACTAGTATTCCACTTCTGAAGATGTTAATCTGGCAAAGCACTCAAGTAAGTGATTTAGTTTAATCAAATTCTTAAGTCTCACGAACTGGGGCATCTCAAAATTTAAGCATGCATATAAGTAGTGAGCTAAATAAGGATGCACTTATCTCTCTGTGCTTCAACTTAAATTTGAGCTTTGAAGAAAAAAAGGCCTTAAAAGAAAAGGTATTTTCCCCATAACATACTAAATCCTGCAATTACAGTAGGAATTTCACAATATATATAAAGACCGTGCCAAGAACATATATTTTTCAGGGTTTCAATTTCCCTGACGTGAGACATCTCAGGGACATTTTAGTGATTTGTTACAGTCATACAACACTCAGGCAAGAGCAAAGTTTTGCCGAGCACTTTTGCTGGAAAGAACACCAAGATATTTGACTCAGAATTAGCATACAGGATTTGATGACGTTAAAGCTCATTTCTTAAAGAGAAAAAAAAAAAAAAAGAACATTTCATTAAATGTAATTCATTATTTCTTTCAAGTGATACTCTGGAGAAGTGCTGGGTATGCCTTTATAATGGAGAAGAGAGGGATTGCTTGAAATTAATTTCAGCTTTGTTAATTACAAAAAAAAAAAATAAAAATTGAAAGATGACTTTGTGCCTAGTGTAAAACTTGCCATGGCATCAGCTATTGCTTCTTTACTAAATTAAACGTGAATGGTGGCATGAATGGGGCAGAAGTGAAGAATTCCGCTATACATATCCTTCTGCTACATCTGGTGAGGAACAGAATATGCAGGGGAACAAAAATCAAACCCCAGATCCTGCAAAAACAGAAGCAACTAACAAGCCATAAACACTGTGAATAATACCATTGTCTTCACTGGAGCCATCAAGATGTATATAAAAATATGCTTAAATCTTTGCCAGTCCGAGGACTGGGATAAGCAGATATTCTAGTCTGGAAAGGAAACAGAGTCTTAGATATTCCCTCAGCGTCCTTGAAAAGGTTCAGTGCAATTGATCTCTGCTTCTTACTAGAAAAGTGTCTTTTTTAAAAAGACATTGCCCTAAGACATAAGCTGGATAGAAACACAGGCACCATAAGCCTCTCATAAGAGAGTTTAATGAAAACTGTCTTTTCATGAAATGTCTTCCCCTGTGACGTCTGTAGCCAATACTTTATTGGAGCACACGTCCAGCTAGAGAGGGACATGTAAAAATCACATATCAAAGGTCTCCCTTCCTAGGCTATAGTCGAACAAGAGAAATACGTACTGCAATTCGTCTAGCTCAGGTAGCTGCTGTAGATGAGGGCCCTTGAACACATCTGATGGCAGCTACCAGATCTGGAGAACAGTCTAAGATAACTAGTTCATATGCTTGAGAGCACATGTCTAAAGTGGTGTCAGACTAATCCTTGTGAGGCATCTCTGGTCACTGCAACTGCAATGAAAGTGTTGAGAAATAATTTTTGGGTGACGGGCAACAATCAGCTTGACTGTTCACTTTCTTTGTTGGTGGTTAAGTTGGGTCACTAGGGATCCAGCATGGCAGCTGAGTGGCTGGAGCACTGCAAACAATGCAGTTGAGAGTAGCTAAGAGTCAGTACAAAAAATACTGAATTAATCAAGTACTGTAGGGAAGACGGTCATTTTTTCCCCAGTTGTTACTTATGTCCATTTGCACCCAATTTCAATCTAATGCTTGTTTTGGTTGGTTGGTTTGGGTATTTTTTAGCCCATAATTGTCTTTTTTATCTCCCTTGAAATTGCAGAATTTGCTTAACCTTTTTCTGTTTAATTACTGGGATTTCTCAGGTGTAGGCAACTTTAATATGCTACAGATAAACACAGTAGGTCAATATTGATTTTCTTCCCTTGTAAAACTCCCTTGTTGCTGAAAACTGTTAATAATTTTCAGGATTATACCATGACCATATTTGTATAACAATCTTTGCTGATCTTGAAATTCTATACCAAATAGTTACGTCTTTTAAAGACTGAAATCTACAATAAAATGTTATTCTTAAATGCTAGAATTTTCCTTTTCTTTACTAGAAAGATATTCAGTATTAATGTATATTACAGGACCATTTTGTCGGCTGCCTTTCCCCTTACATTTAGTTTTAAATGAAATGAACAGGGAGTTTTTCAAGAGCAAATGTAGCTGAGACCTTGGGCAGCACCAGGGACTGGCACCTCCTTCCTCACAAAAGATACAGGGCATTTCAGGGCTTGGGAAGAGTGGGTCAGAGTCAGGTAATTGGCAACCCTGTGCTGGCATATGGTCCCTCACAGACTATCAGAAGATAAACCAGCTACAAGTGCCCTGAAGCTGCACTAAGTGCAACCAAATGTTTAAATTTTCCAAATGGAGCTGACCAAATAATAGTCTCTACAGGGCATAATCCAGTTCCTTTCTTCTCCAACTGTTCATACCAACAGCTTCTTTCTTGCCAAGGTCTCTCTTGTTTTCACATTCAGGCTTCTCCCCTCTCCTCCTAAGCCCTGATAGCTCTTAGCTCCTCTTCCCACAGTAGCAGAGTCGTGAGTTCAAGCCCTAACAGTGAAAGGCATTGGGACATGGTTTTCTCATGTTTTCTCTGACCATCTCTGGGAAGCAGAAGGGAGCCTGCCCACATTGTGCTCAGCACTGCCTCATGGCTATGATATCTGCCCCTACTTCTGTTGCTCCCGATAATGGAACTACCAGAATAAGCATCTCTGGCCCTTGAGTAAATAAGGAGCTTAGAAAGGTACATTAATTGTGCATTTCACATTTATTCACGTGTCCCCATAAAATGCAAATGGTAACCTTTTGGTTTTGCCTTGAAATTTCTGCCTGTATCCTGAAGTCCTGGTTCTCAGTACCCTGTCTAGAGGGAACCTACTGGAGTAACACTCAGTCCTTACCCATAGACCTGCTTTTCTTTCAGATGAAAAGGAGGGGATGGTGCAGGATCAGAGGACGTGGCCTCGTCAGTCATATTGAAAACACCACCTGACCCAGGATGTAGGCCTATCCATCTTCATCAGGCTATTTTTCACAGATACACTTATTTTTCATTTCTAAATCAATCATCATTACCACCTAATGGCCCCAAAAGGAACTGAAAAAAGGGCACTGCTCAAAACCTGACTCTCCTCATTGTTGCTGGGGATCTTTTCTTGGTGAGAGTGGGTAGTTGTCATTTCATGTGGTGAAGTAACAACTCTATTGTGTATTATTTGAGCTGCAAAACATCTCCATTGCCAAACATTGGTAATGTCAATTGCAAAATTCAGGTGCTAGTAGAATAATACTGAGGATGTTCAGCTTAATTGCATGAAATTATTCAGCTGAAATATTTTTGTCATTTAAATTGATTCACTCATGTTGCAAACCAATAGTCATACTAAAGTAATTTACCAATTTTATGCCTAGAAATTCAGGACTACTGAGTAGTGCAACCTACACAATAGACACTCAGCTATAGCAACATATCTGCACTGGTCCTGTGCCAAGTGCCCTCTTGTCAATCTATTGTACAGGCTTTTCTGAAAATCAGACTAATTAGTTTATTAGAATGGTTCCTGTATGTACAGCCAGAAATCTCAGCTGATCTAAGTCAGCCTGGATTGTATAGCTGCAAATGAAGCAAACTTCTTTACCTGCTGAGGCCTTAGTCCTCAAGCGTCTGTGTCTGATTTAAGGCTGTCATATCATAAATGTTTAACCAACCGATTTATAGCATTGCCATGAGTTTCTTTCTTTTTCTGCCATTTCCTCTTCTCATTTAATTTAACTAATTTAGTGTAAAGTACACAATTTTCTCCATCCTTCTTCTTCTGATAGATTTATTTCAAGGGGAAACATAAAAGAATTTTACTTGATTATATCATAGCTACTTATACAGTCTTTCTTGGGACTAGATGTTCACACCAGCCAAAATGAATGAAGCAGAGAGCTACTGTTGCCTCAGAGGCTCTGGCTTTGCCTGAAACTAGAAGTTAACACGGTTTCTCCTGGCTGGAGCTAGGTGCTGCCATTTCTATTTGTATTTATTCCGTGATAGTTTCACTTTCATGAGGGAGGATGAAGATTTGACCCAAAGTAACAGAGATACCCTTGAGAATTAAAGTGCTTTCTTCACTGTTTTCTAAGGAATACCTTGTCCAGAAACTTCATAGGTTGCTGTGATGAAGAAAAGATAGTCCAGAACTTTGGCATTTAATTCCCTTCTTCATTGTGAAGGATGTAGAAAAGTTTGACACAGCTTTCTGTGCATGTTGCAAATGAAACAATTAGAGCTTGCTTTACAACAGCAATTGTACCCTCAACATTAGATCCATATGAATTTAGGTGGTGTGTTGATTGATGATGATGAGATCTGTTATGAGTCGTTGGTTCTTTCGCACACACCTTGGAAATCAGTGTACAGTGTGAAAGATGTAGTGTGAAAGATGGCACCTTTACTGCAGCATGTGAAGACATAAAACAGTGATTGTTAGCATCTGAAGGTTCTATGAGCTCATAGCATCAGGCAACAAAAACATATATATCATCTCCTGTTACTCAAAGGTTTTGGCATAGTTTCTTAACAGTGACTGAAATGTTTCAGAAACATTACTGATGTTGCTGCTATAAGAACCCATCGTCTGTAGTGAACTGATCCTGATTGTGGGGCATGTGGAAGCATTAGAGATTGGGGAAAAAAAATAACGTATTTTACTCTGTCCATCTCATTCATATTCACTTATAGAATCATAGAATCATGGATTAATAGCTGCAATGTACATTGTACTTGGGAATGCTACAGTTGTACTGATGTCTATTTCTCCATTTCTCATTTAAAGGAATACAACTACTAAGTACTTTTTCCCCAAGATGCATTGCAGAGGTATGACTGCAGCTCATACAAATATACCTGAGTTTTAGAGTACAAGATGCAAATAAAAGCATTTCTGACAAGCTAAGTAAGTGCCTGAGTGATTGGCTTGGGCAGAAATCTCTGTTGATCTGATTATCAGTAGCAACTCTTCTACTGCTGTTTAAATTAAACTGCGACTCCCACACATTGCAGCACTCTAGTTTTGTACAGTCAGGACAAACTGTCAAGACAGGACAGGTCAGTACTCCTGTGGTCTGAATCTGAAGGAGGTGGTGTAATATTCTCTTGCTGAAATCAATGAGAAGCAGATACTGAATGTGTTAGATGCAAGATCGCAGAATCATAGAATGAACTGGGTTGGAAAAGACCTTTAAGATCATAATGTCCAACCTTTATCTCAGGGACCCCAAAGTCCATCACTAAACCGTGTCACTAAAGGCATCAGATCAGTCAAGGCTAAGCAGTTTTTCAACTGCAATTCAATGATTGGAGACCCAGTGTGAGATCTTATGTTCACAAGATGCCACTATATGGAATTAAGTGGTTTCTTACTTTTTATTATTCTGGGGTGGTAATTTTACCAATCTGTGTGGTCTAGACTTCCCTGTAATAGTTTTGAAGAACTTAAACAGGACTGTGTGATATCCGGGCAGAAAAATTGCTGTGCAGATCATGCTCACTGAAAGGGTTAATATCTAAAAAGGTTTGCTGGATTTAGGTCTGGCTTTCAGCAGCCAGCTGGGGAAACAGTTTTATGTTGACAGATGCTGTGCCTGAAGGTAGCACTGAAAAAAAGGCCCAGGGATGGAAAAATACAAGACCTAATACCACACTAGCACTTTTACATCCTTTATACAATTGGAGCTGCCCTCATAATTATCTCAGTCTGGGCCAGGTTAATGGGAGCCTTCCCAGCCATGAGTCAGTCTCACACTTTTTCTGCACCTTTGTTAATTAAGAGAATTTTCACCTGTTCTATTTGCTTTAGCATTCAGAGCAGTTTGCCATGGACTAATTATAATCACTGAGTGATGGTTATAGAATTTCATGTTTGTGACGACATTTTATCACATTAAATTAGAATCCCATATTACCTTTTTAGATGTGATAGACAAGGTCATCTCTATTCTGGATGATATCCACTGCACAAATTTGTGCTGATACTGAGCATCTACTACATCTTCATTCAGAACCATTGCAATCTCTTCAACTGAAGAGACTGGAAATCCAACTTGTTCTGGACAGAAGAACACGAAAATATTGAGTTCAAAATCAAGGGCACAAGCCCTTTACTTTCATCCTATAGATGCTCTTGCTTTGTGTGGCGCGGGAGAAGTGGATACCAGAGTACTGAGGGACAGAAGGAAGAACCTAAGGCGACATATCCTTCTCATCATTGCTCCTTCATTTCCAAATCCATGGCATTCTAAGAGCTTAATCACTGATGCAATGTAGAAAGTCTTCACTCTCCTTGAGCCAAAGGGGCAAGTAAAGGAGTTCAGTCTGCAATATAGTCATTGCTCCTTGCAATCAGTGCTGTATTACAGCTTACAGCAGCTTTTCCCTGTGATCTGCAAAAGCTCCTGCAGTTACTCTCAGAAGCATCCCAGCACTGGTGCTTCCCTGGAGTAACTCTTAATAGTTCTCAAAACTTGACACCAAGGTCCTGAAACATCCTCTTTGCTGCATGGCCAATAAGTTTGCCATTCATCACTTTAACTGTAACCACTTGGCCTTCAATCCAAGCTTGACAAGGCTGGAAATAGCCAAATCAGGGCATGAAGTAGAAGAAACATCACTGATTAATATAAGCATAGTTTACTTAGAAACATCCTACAGTGCGTAAGGGAATATGTTTACTGAATTCAAATCTGTGCAAACTTACAGTCTCACAGAACGTCTTTGTACACTGAGTACTGCAGCAGGTGCTGCAATGATGAGAAGACAAGGCAGCTTTGCAAGTATAGATGCAAAGCTGAGTCATCATGACACTGTGCTGGTGCTCATAGCTCCTACTCAGAAATAAGGCTATCATGTGTGTAACATAACACAACTATGCCATTTTCAAAACCAAACTAGCACCTTTATACAGATCCTCTAGAACTAACACTGGTATCTAGCCTGTAACTTTACAAGAATAAATATTCCCACTATTGCTCATATCTTTCAAGCACAGACTCACATCTCACTGGCATCTGTGGGAGAGAAGCACGTGCTTATAAGTATTGTTCACTTTGTTCATGCAGGATTTGAGGAGTTTATTGAACTGTAAGTAGCTGGATATTCAATACCTTCTAAGGCAGCAACAAAAACCAACTGCAAATGGGATTTACTTTTTTCTCAGTTGAGGAAAAAATTTATAAAGCTGAAAATGAAATATAGCAATGCAAAGAAGCATTTATATCATAACCATGCTGTCATTTCTTCTTGGCTTCTTGCTAGAAGACTAAATGTTTCTGGATAGAGATGATAAGGAAATAACTCAGAGCAAATCAGAATTTGTTGAAGTGCCTTCTTTTCAGTTCATGTGAAGCTGGAGCCTGTTTTACCAGATTTTCAGACAGACTTGAAAATTTGTATCTAAGAGGGTTTTTTTTTGCCGAGGAAATAACGTCAAAGATTGATTGAGTAGCTATGACTGTAAATTTGAAGCTTATGACATATGACTGATCAGATACATCAGGCTCACATTTCTCCTATCTACAAATTGAGTAAATATGGCTCATATCTCTCTGCCTCTGTTCTGTTTTACTCTAAAGATCACAGTCTGTGCTAACTAGTTGACAAAACATAATCCCTCGAGTGCATGTGTGTACCACCTCAAATTTTACCTGACTTGTTTAGTCCCTTCTGTGCCAAGCAGCCATGAGATTTTTTGGAAGCCAATGCTTCCTTGTGTCAGCTTAAAGGAATAAATAAAAAAACCTGAAGGTAATAGTATCAGCAGAGGTCAGCAGAAACAGATTTGAACAGGACTCTTTAAAATACTGCTAAGCATCTGCTTTCTTAGGACTACTCAGTTCCACCTGTGGTAACACAGTACTGCTACTCTAGAAAACCTCTCCAGGCTCCAGCTTTTTCGGAATAAGGAGTTTCAGAGCCACATGGCATTTTCTTTCATATATTCTTGCAATATCTCTCAAAAACTGGCTGGAAGTTCACAGTCATAGTCATTTTCTCAGAGTGCATCTTTAAAGAAAGCTTCTCCAGAGGAATCTGCGCCTCTCAGAATATTAGTAAAACTACAACTGTGAAGACAAGGGAAAACTCACTCCCTTCCTACCTATGTAATGTATAGCACCAGCCAACAAAAAGATTAATAGGAATTGAGAGAAGTAGATCTATTTTTAGAGCTTTAATTATTTTTTTTCTTTCCCTTCCTGGCAATTCTCCAAATTTTGGAGGTTGCAGTCATTTCTGTTGGCAGAAGAAATCAATAAAGAATTCAGCTATTACTTCAGTGTCCTCCTCTTTCACCTACAAGACATGCAAAAGACACTGCCTCCAGGCAGGAGGAAGCAGTTTTTCTGGCTCACAGAAAGTCCTTTCTTTTCCCCCAGTTCAAACCAAGATATTTCCCATAGGCATTTTTCAGAACTATGCTGCCAGACTGGCTGTAGTCTTGGTTATTTTTATATCTCTGCTTTCCTAGTGTCTTCTACAGCCTACCTATCTACAGAGAGGTTCAAATACCCCAACCAGTCAAGTCACCCCTTCTCACATAAACCCTGAATCCTCTGGATAAGGTCACAGGCTTGCCGTGGATGGAGTTGCACAGGTTGTTTTAAATTTCCGGTTCACTAAGTGAGCTGCATACTTCCTTTTACTGCCTCAGCCTTCTTTTTCCGTTTCCCCCAAGGCGTATCCTATGTGATAGCTTATGAAATATAGTTAGGGTAAGCAGGCAACACCAGCAGAATCTCTTAAACTACATTACATGATTAAGAATAGTTTGGCTCATCCACAGTATTGTCCTTGACTTCTAGGTCAATGAAGAGCAGGGCTTGACCTCTAAGAGCTCTAAACTGAGCTAAATACAAGGTTTGATATTTACAGACTGTTCAGATCAGAGTTGCATCCAGAAGATAATGTGCTACATCCACCAGGCAAAATAATTAGTGTCTCATTGAAATCCTTTTTCTTGCTATCAGCAATTTCTATTAAGCTATTGCTGTTAAATCAGGATTATAGCTGTGATCATAAAAATGCCGTTACACTGGCACATACTTCCCATCCGTATTCAGCCACAGAGATGGCAGACAACTTTCTAAATGAAAAGGTATTAATTTCTATCTATAATTCACTGAAATATTAAAACTCTTCCCTGAGTCGATTTGTACATGGATGGAATAAAAATAAGGATGACTTCATCAAAATTTTTTCTGACAACCTTATAATGGAAAAGCCTCAAATTAAAAAGGATATAATTCATAACAACTGACAGCTTGGTAGCATTTGATTTTTGTGCGCTTCTATGTTTTATTATTCTCTTATTTTTCAAGCATTTAATTCACTCCATGACATTCAGACATAGGTGGCCCTTCCTTCTTCAGGACTTCATTGGGGTATTTTATGCAAAGGCCTCTAAACAGCACTTTTCTTCCATGTGATCTTGGCCATCCCTTTATATATAGCTCATCTCCTTAGCATAAATTTGCACTTATGTTCTCAATTAGCCAAGTTTCTATTTTTAATTCTTCTGAGGAATTCCCAGAGGAATAGCTTTCTTAAGACTGCAGAAGTGTAAGGGATCTCCTGCTCATGAAATCTAACAAGCAGTCCCTTGACAGCCTGTTACTGGAAATGTGATTCCTGTGTCGACTTGCTAAAAACAGATGTGTCTGAACTAAAATAAGTTCCAATATAACAGAAAACCTCTTGAAAGACTTCAAAAAATATGAGCAGCCTCCATAAAGCACTGATGACCCAAGATGGCCAATGCCTACAGAAGTCAGGAAATGAGGCAGATTTTTTTAAGAGATATCTAAAGACAGTGTTTGAATCCAACTGAGACTTACTGCTTAGGAGCTTTTAAAAGCCTAGCAGAAATATTCTTCTATAATTCTAAAGGCTTTGAAAAGTCTGGCTATACAGCACTTTTGAGATTGCCTTGTTAGTGGAGCTCCCCAGACTGAGAGCTTCAAGAAGCCTATTTTTCAGAGCTTGCATTTTTACAACTTTTGTACCAGGAATGGATATCTCACTAAGGACTTAAAAATCTTTAGATGTGTTTGAAAATCCTGGCCATCCTAGTGTTAATGGGAGAACCCCAAAAATATGAAATTGCCTAGGAATAAAATCGAAAGAGAACAGACAAATTTCATTGCTTTTGAAGAAAGAAATGGGAAGCAAAGCCTTAAGAATGCATTAAACTTTTAAAAATTCATTCATTTTTAATAACATAAGGTATCAGTTCAAGTATTGATGTAGATAAAGTCAATTTGAAGAGGCTTTCTTTAAAATCTTGCCAGAATTCCTTTGATGTCTCAACCCTCTGACTTCACTTAATGGGAAGGAAAAGCTCAGTCCTGTTCCCTCAGTCTAGACAGATACTCACTGAAATCAGTCACATTATATAGAGCTCTACCCAAGTTGAAACACTTGAATGATCAGATACTCAAAAACAGTAAGTCTGTATTCTGGAAGATAAATCCAGGCAAAAATTTAATCCTGACTACATCACAGTTGAAGTGCTCAAAATGAAAATGCTTTGGGAAATGGACAGGACACATCTGTGGAAACTGCATATAAGTGGAGACCAGGCAAGAGGCATATGTAAGTGAGAAGAAATTCAGTTCACGTTACAAAAGCCTCTCCTGTATGTGCTAAAGCAGAGAACCCATACAAATTAGGGTTTTTTAATACTCAGGTAGCGCATTGTTCTCCCACCCTCTATTTTGCAGGTGGCCTGCACTCTCCTGACACATCTCAGGTCATCAGGGATTTCTTCGGAGATCTCACTGATGGCTTAAGAGCACTCAGCATGCAGCCATAATCCTTGGATTGTGCCTTAAAATTACAGAGTTTTTTAATTAAGAAATGAATCCCATCCATACCACCATTTAGGTAATTCCCAAATGGAGACAATCTGGACTTGGCTTCACTCACTGCAGAGTTTGGGATTAGGTGTAAAAATGTGCCCTCAAATTATTCCTGCTTGAGTCCTGTTTCAAAGTGTGACAGCAACAGGATCTGAATCCTTGATGTCAGAAGGCAAAAACCACATAAAAAAGAGCAGAACAAAAAACGTCCAGTCACTGAGTAACTTTTAGCTGAGTAAGCCAAGACACACAGTAAATTTTCCACTGAACTCAATAAAGTTTGAGCACATCAAAGCAAAATAAGATATTGCTTTTCAATAAGATAAAGCAGACAGAAGAGAAAATCCAGTTCTATACCAACAGCCATTATCAAGAATATATTTTTACAGGCATTTCTGTCATAACTAACATCATAAATGAAAACCTTTGACAAATGAGGGTTCTGTGCAGACCACAGGGTTCTAAGAAACTTGATGACATGATAAATTCATATACAGCGTCATGAGGAATGGCAGAGAGAGAACATTGTGTATTGTTCTTGGTTTATTATGTCCAGATGATACCATTAATTTTTCTAAGAACAATAGGAATGAAATAGTACAAAATTTCTAAACTGTGTGAAGAGGAAGATCTGAGTCTTTGGATAACAGCATATCAGAAATGTCTTTCTCTTACGTTATCTTAGTAGCTGTAAAAACTGATGGATTGACAATCCCAGAAACATAATGCTTTGATGTAGAGCAGAGATAAAGTCTGCAATGCCAGATAATGCAGTGAAGAGTGTCTTCGGGAGGTGGTGGAAGATACAACAGATAGCAACAAAGTAGGAGGGTAGATATAGCAACAGAATAAGAGGACATTGTTAGACTGTTAATCTGTATGAGCAGCTTCTTCAAGGAATTGTGCTGAGTACACAGAATTATTTTGTCCTGTGAGAGATTATGCTTCCTTGAAAGATATTCATGTGTTCCTCAATGTGCACATCTTGCTGCTTTTGCACATTGCCAATGGTGTTACATTTGCACAAATGCTTTTGCATGGCTGTATGAATACTCTGAAACAAGGTTCTCCTAGATAAAGCAGGTTTGCTTTGGTAGCTGTTGAAAACTTTTTTTTTTGCAAAGATATAATTGTCTTAGGTTTACTCTTGTGACAAGTAGGATTAAAGTAAGCTCAACAGAAAAAGAAAGAAAAAAGAAAAAAAAGAGAGAGTAAAAATAGGGGATCAAGATGCCACTGCTTCTCTGCTTGAAAGCCTGAGCAAGGAGTACCATGTGCCTTCCCATCTGTTTTGCTGATTGCTCTGGGTCAGAATTTAAGGGAAGAGGTACACCAGGGATTTTATTTCAGAAAACAGTCTTGCACAGCACAAGCAAGAAAATTTTCAGTGAAATTTTGCATCCCTTTCTTTTTTTTTTTTCCACTGCAGGGATAAATAATGGATGAGCACCCTCATGTTTTATTGCCAAGTGTAAAATAATTATTCATTTATTTTATATGTGTGTATATATATTTAAATAGCTGTTTGTAATCAAATTATATATTCTACTAGCTCACGACCCAGAGTTTAGTTCATGCTCCATGAGGAAGAAAATTTACAGTATGAATCAGCAAACAGTTCTGCTTTCTCTGCTTTCTCAGCACATTCATTGCAAGGTGTGACATCTCATGCATCATTCAAACAGAATGCAGTGCACACCATAAAAGAGGAACTCCTCGTTTTCTGTTTCTGTGCTCCAGAATTTCTCAATATTAATTACCACTGAGCATTAAAACATCCAGTGTTTTAATAAAACCATTTAGATGATAATCTGAGAAGGGTAGTGTGTCCTAGTGCTTGTTGAACAGCTGTTTATGAGGCTCTGTAGATGATTTCCTGTCATGGCCATCTCTAAAGTATAAGAACATCAGACATTTTGAGTCCTGCAAAGCTTATGAGAGGATAAGCTACATGAGACATCCTAAGACTTGAGTCCTTTGGATGCAGGCTTCCGCTTTTCCTCATTCTGTCATGATTTGTATTTCATTTGCTTGCACTGAGGATAGCTCCACAGCTTCCTGAAACTGTGACTTCAGAAGGTTTTTGCACCAGCTGCACAGGGGATGTGTGGGCTATTTCCAAAATTGTTGGTATTACTTGACTGAAATATAAGTGACCACAGTCTTTTTTACACAGGTAGATAGACTGAACAGCAATGCAAGGACAAATGCTAGCATAATCCCCAGGGGAACATCACTTCCATTAGTCTCATATTTTGTATCCAAATCTTTCCCAATATCCATTCATTTATTAATGATATTTTCAGGACAAAGAGGAAGTAATACCACACTTTCTGATCTATTTTATTTTGACCTTTCCTTGTTTTTTTTGAATTTCAGTACATAAATTAGGAAGGGAGAGTGTTGCATTTATTACATGAAGTTGCATTTATTACACAAAGTTACCTTCTGAACTCAAAACTCCTCTATTTCATGTCTGAAATTGAACACCAGCAAAATGAAACACAGACTTCAGGGACACCTCACACTAAACCATGTCACCCAAGGCTCTGTCCAACCTGGCCTTGAACACTGCCAGGGATGGAGCACTTACCACTTCTTTGGGCAACCTGTTCCAGTGCCTCACCACCCTCACATTAAAGAAATTCTTCCTTATATTCAATCGAAACTCTCCAGTCTTATTTTAAACCCATTCCCCCTTATCCTATTGCTGCAGTCTGTGATGAAGAGACTCTCTCTGGCATCCTTATAGGCCCCTTCAGATACTGGAAGGCTGCTATGAGGTCTCCACGCAGTGTTCTCTTCTCCAGGCTGAACAGACCCAGCTTTCTCACCCTATCTTCATACAGGAAGTGCTCCAGCCCCCTGATCATTCTCATGGTTTTCCTCTAGACTTGCTTCAACAGCTCCATGTCCTTCTTATGTTGAGGACACCAGAACATGTGGAAGAGCTTGAAATACATCCATATGTTTAGCCTGCAAATCACCTGCACACCACAATGTTGATTCTTTTGATAATGATTAGTTAGTAAAAAAAAGAGATCCCAATTTCATTCAATTTTCTTGATGGAATCTCTTATCCAGCTGTATTTTCTTAGCTAAGGCAAATTCATCCTCTAGCAAATCATGTGGTTTGGAACCTATGTGCAATTTCCAGGGGGCAGTTTCCAGAAAAGTGTGAAAATCAAACCTTTCAGAATGTCTGAGCTAAACAACCCCATGGGGTTCTGCAGTTAAACTTCACCTGACCTTGATCAGAGTTGACAAGTAAATGATGAATGCTTTTAAAACTTCACACCCAAGAATATAAGTAGGAACCAAGACTTCAACATGAAAGCCTGGATTCTTGTCACCAAACTAAGAACATTTGCAGAGTCCATGTTTGGCCAGGAGGCAGAAATAGACATTTTCTGGCCACAATCTATTGTATGATAACAAAGGTGAAATAAAGGAATTGAACCCTAAATGTACCTACTTCTTTCTGTTGATGAGCAAGAAAGCCTAGTTGAGGCATAGATGTTGACATTGCAGAGGTGAGGTCAGGTGAATACCCTGTGACTCTGAAGGGATTTTTTTTGGACTATGTCCCCTCTGAGGATGGCAGCCAACAGCCAGAACAATGGGTACAGCCAAATGTCTAGCGAAACTTATTCCCAAGAAGTAGCAGGAAAACTACAAAGATCAGGATGAGGCACATATGAGACCTGCCTGAAGCCTAGCAACAAGAATATTTTTATGAGCATCAGTGGGCTTTGGAGCAAGCCTGCTGAGAGGGAAATCTGAGAATGTGTTGACACATGCACCTCAGAAGGGGCATGGATACATACAGAGGAATCAGTAATGAAGTATCTAACAAGAAGAGCTGCATTATTGCTATATTCATTGCCGATCCTGGCCTTGTGGTGACAACAATTATTTTCAGTAGGGCTTCTATAAAAATCCAGATTTAAAACTGCATATTTACTTGTTGCTTGGGGGGGGGGTGTGGGGGGTGGGGACAGAAACGACTTTACAGAATATTATTTGGACAGTGTCTAAAAATTGGTAATTCAACAGTGACGATTTTAGACAGTGCAATATACTTAGTCTAGTAATAAATTATGCACAGTTTGCCAAGTAATTTACCTAGTCCTCTTTTCATCATTTCAGCATCAAAATGCTTTAAATAAACTGTCACATTACATAAATGAATGTGTATTTATTTAACTGTTTCTCTTAGACACTAACCACTCAAGCAAGAAAATAGCAGGTATTAAATGGACTATGCAAATAGATACAAAATCCCAGACTTTAGACTCTATTCTATTAATTAGATATGAATGATAAATTGTTCATAATTTTACTGAGGAGCATAAGTTAATGTAGATACTGTACATTCATTTTTTCACACGAGATTTCATTTCATCACTTGTACACTTCTTTCCGGAAAGCAGTTGCTTTGTAAACATTCTGTAAACAAATTCAGCTTTTTTCAAGTACCGTTGCATGTCGGTGCATGGTTGAGTTAAGTAGTGATCACGTTATTTAGTGCAGTTCTATAAAGCTGTCCAGGTTACAGTCCTGCACCTTTAGTCAAACCTTTGTGCCAGTCTCATGTGAATGGAATCCCTACAGTGTTCCGCTGGAGAGTCCTGATTCATAGGCATGCCCATACCTCGTATATAGCACAACACACCAGCACAATGTTAGCAGCACTCAGGTGCAAAAGCTATATGTAGAATTGAAAGTTTTACTGTGTAATTGATTTCAGTGTTTTAATGCTAATACTTGGATTTTTCTTTTTAAAAAGACAGTGTTATATTCATTAAATTTGACTATGTGCTCCCTTGCAGATAGTTTTTCAGAGTTCAGAACATTGAAATTCCATGTATGGATTTAGGTCCAAACCTGCTGCATTTCCACTCCATGCACTCAGAGTCACAAAAATTATGAATAAATCATCACATATTAATAGCAACCCTTCAAGTCATAAAAGGCTGCAATATACATCTATAATATTTTAATAAAAATTGATTACTATAGTCTTTTTTGTAAAAGGTAACATAGTAGGGGGGAGAGATAATCAGATGAATGCTGTTATTTATTTTAACTTTTATATTAGGTTCATGGAAAAAAATATTCTCTCTATAACCCACCAAGATTTATCAGCCTGTGAAATTTTATAATAATGAAAAGACTGATTTTCTAATTAAAGGTTTGTCAAATAAAGAAAATAAGTGTGCATTTATTTTCTCTCTCTGGGAGACAGTCGTGTGACAAATGGTTGAGCTTCCTTCGCAAAGTCCTGTGACAATGCATTTCACTGCTCTGTGTAGATCCATTCAAACTTCTATGGACCAAAAACAGTTGTCGATGCATATGTATAAAACACAGAACAGGGTTATCTCTCTGAATGCTTAACCTGGAATTAATTGCAAGTTTATCCTACCCATTTTTAGATGCAAGTGCCCAAGGTTCTGAAAGCAGCAGAGCTGTGCCAGGGGATTATGCAATAGTTACACTGATGTATGACAGATGATCCTACACTTACCTCTCTCCACTGACTACCCAGAGAGACTAGAGAGACAAGGTTTCTGACATTAGTACTCATTTTTTTTTTTTGCTCTATATGACATGAGATAAATCTAAGCTCTAGATTTCCATGATTGAAGGGAAATTCCTTATCAAGTCCTACCCAAAACACATACTTGCTGCATAAGCCTAACTCATTGGGAAAGGACTTCTCAACTCCAGAATGACAGAGTGAATGACCACCAGTCACTAGGTGGGAATCAGGTATCTGGTATAATTGGATCCTTTTGCATTTAAGCTTCCAAAATCCTTTTAGATATTGTGATGAAAGAATTTGCTGAATAAATTGGAGCCTTGGGACTTTGGAGTCTTGAGGCTATCAATAATGAGCAATTGGTTGTCAGACATTCAGGACAAGAGAACAGAAATGGTGAAAGGGTGGATTGCAACAAAATGAAGAAAGGAAATATGAATACTAATTCAGTTCTGCCGTTAACATCTGAAGTAAAAGCTTCTCTGGACCTTGATTTCAGCAGACACAATCAGTTAGAAATACATAATTAGCATGTGGTGGTAATTCTGTGAAGATCTTTTCACATCTTCTTGGCCAATTCAGAGAAGAATATTAGCTGCATGTGATAACTAAAATGTCACTTAGTTAAATTAAATAAATTAAATAGCAAATTTTGACCTTGCTGAGACAAGAAAAATGCACAGAATGTTAATAATTTTTTTAATGCTCAATATCTCCTTCTTCTTCCAATTTTCAAAACTTTTGGGCTCAGATTTTCCATCTATTTGGACATAAAAAACCTTTTTTTAATTGTCCTGCCATTCCTCCTTGCAGACATTACACCCATAAGATAAGATATATTAAACTTTTTCCATCATGTTGACCAAAATCTACAGGAAGATATTATCTGCCTTCACTGAACAGAAGTATGGCCATTCACTCTGCAGTACCTTGCTAAGACATAAATGGCCAACAAAAATCCCTAAAGAGTTCTGTTCTTGGCTCCCTTCCAGCAACTCCTTCTTCATTCATGAACTGGATAATATCTGTGCGCCCACGTACTGAATGAAGTCAACACTTTACTGTAAATTGTATTAAATCAGGCCTAAAACAGCACATCTTCTCTCAAATGCTATGGAAACCAAAAAAAGGTTTAGCTTACATTACAAAAGCCATCTTGTCTAAGTCTATGTTTGTGTACATTCTTGACAACACCAGAAGAACATGAGGTTGCTGTACTGGCCCACAACAAAGTTGCATCCAATTATATACCCCATTTTAAAAAATGGCCAGGACAGATATTTATGGAAAGAATATAAGAAAGTGAATCCATATATGGTAAGCTTTTCTTGTATACGCCCTCACAGTTTCTACCTGTATAAGGTTTCTACAGAGAATATGGTCTCCACATTCCTGATCCCATTACTTATGAACACAAATTCAGATGCCACTTTTTCATGGTATATGAAAGATGGACCTTCTTTAGGCTCCACACTTGTCTAGAGCTGTTTACATCTATCTCCATGATGCAATACTATTTCCCTGTCCACTCAAACAATACCAGATACACGCTATTCCTATTTGGTTTTGAGAGACAGTCTTGACCTGCTGTTATCCATCAACAGTTTTCTTCTGGGCTCAACATGTTTTGGATTGACTCTGTAGAACGTCACAGAAATCTGAAGAGCTACCACACTGTCTCTACTTTGGAAACCATTCCTGGTATGGTGCCCATGAAAAAGATTTAGCATTTGCTGGAGTGCTGCTGTGTGGAAACAAGCCACTCATACTGAACTTTTAGTGCAAACCTGCCCTCTTTCACTCGCTCCCAGCCTGCTTGCATTCAGCCCTTGTCCTTTGCTTTCATGTTCAGATATTAAGCACTTTGAGCAGGCTTTGCTCCTGATAAATACAGCATTTGGTACAATGGGTTTATGATTTAACACCATTTCATAAATGGCACAGTACCAATCACAGGTTGCCCCTTTGGCCCTTATACAGGCCAAAGTACAACATTGTAAATCCATTTGATATTTTTTTAAGTCCAAGCAAATTCTGTTCCCAGGATTTCTTTATCAACAGTAATGTCTTCAGTTTCTTCATTATCATCAGATCACTAATATATTTAACCAATAGTATACCTATTTTTAAATGTGAAACACCACTAAGTAAGAACATAGCACCTTAGCTATGTTTGACACAATGGACAATAACAAGTTTGAATTCACAGCCTCAATTTATGATGTCAATAGTCTACAACATAGCACTAGTACTGCAGCATCTGATAATATAACAAGCACCATAGGCTGACTATTACTCCTGGATGTATAATTTAAGATTAGATCTCAAGGTCAATTATTCTTTTAGAAATAGAAAGTCTTAGAATTTGGAAACTATATAGAGGGGACAAAAAGGATGAGAGAATACATGATTCCCACTGTCTGAACACCCTCTGCAAATCACCTGCAGGCAAAGGAACACTTTGGAGCACTTTTCCACCAGACTGTGTTTAAATGCATCAAGACAGGCTCCAGAGCTGCCCATCTGTGGCATGAGACTGCTTGCTCTGGGTTACTGTGCTCCTCTGAGAAGCAGGTGACATAAAAAAACCACCAAAAATAAAGAATAAAAACGAAGAAGTGCAGTAAACTGTCTCCACAATAAAATCTCTTCTGGTCTCCTATTATTTAAAGAGAAATTAAATGTCTGAAAGATGATATATAAACCCCCTAACAAAAGCCTTTTTTGTTCTTGTTTGTTAGAATTTCTCTTGCTATTCCTGTTATCCTTGGAATTAGTCAGGCCCTCTGTGAAGGTCACTATGATCCACATAGAACTGCTGAGAGCGCGAATTCCCCTGACCATAAATCACCCAAAAAAGATGCTGCTTCAGAGTGTAAAATTTGCCACCTCTTGATTTCATTGACAATCTCTTTAGCCTTGTGCTACAGATTTCTCTTTTGCTACCCCTAAATCATTCATCGCTATGCATGTTCTTATGTCTCCTCTTATAAGCAGATCTAATGTTCTGACATTAACAAACTATACCAGAAAGTCAACATTTGTTGGTGGGATCATGTGAATATAAAAAATAAATAAATAAAAATCTCATTGTTTTCTCCCCTTTAACAGGTACAGAAAATTCTCATGACACTCTTGTGACTCCTGAGAAAACGCAATTTTCAGAGAGCACCTATATATTTTAGATGTCTTTGATACGCTTGCATTTTTGCCCTTTCAGATAAAGGTTAATCATGTTGTCTATCTTTTTGTTTCACTCTCCCTTCCTCTATTCTGCTGTGTGCTTCATCTTTGAAATATGCAGGATCACCCTCTTGCTAAAGGTAGCTCTTTGCAGACACATCTAGTCCATTAACCCCACTTTGGAAAGCCTACTGCATCTCATTTCTCTAAAAGCATACTGTCCTGGGTTTACCAGGAGCCGTTTTGCTCTTTCTTAGTAACTGGTGCAAGCTCTATGTTTTGACTTCCAGCCTGGGCAGAGGGCTGATAACACCGATTGTTTTTAATTGTTGTTAAGTAATGTTTATTCTGGCCAAGGACTCTGTGAGTCTCATGCTCTGCAGGGGACGAGGGGAGGCCGGGAGGAAGCAGAGACAGGACACCTGACCCAAACTAGCCAAAGAGGTATTCCATACCACAGCACGTCATGGCCAGGGAGGTAACTGGGAGTTACCTGGAAGGGAACACTCTCTCTTCGGGGGGGTCGAACTCGTTCGGCGGTGGTATCGTATTCTCTTGTTATTTTCTCTTATCAATATTATCATTGGCGGTAGCAGTAGTGATTTGTGTTATATCTTAGTTACTGGGCTGTTCTTATCTCAACCCGTGGGAGTTATATTCTCTCGATTCTCCTCCCCATCCCTCCAGGAGCGGGGGGGGGGGGGGTGGACGAGCTGTGCGGATCGGTTTAAACCATGACACATAACTAAGCAGTGGTCATATTTCCTGGCCACAATTTATAACAGCTGCAACACTGAAAATAAGTTTTCTGATGTCCTCTCCAAATTGATACCTACAAGATAATTACAACATCCCTAAAATGTGAGATAATGTTAGAAAATCAGCATTATTTAAACCATTTTTGTATTACTTAAGCTTCTATTTTGATTATTTCATGTTCTTGGCTTTGCTTTCACATCAGTGTTTTGCAAAAAGGCCATCAATTTTCTATCATTATTTTTTGTCTGGAGTCTGGGAACAAAGTTGAGAGTTTTTGCTGGGATCTCTGTAATGACTGATCTGTGTGGAACAGGAGACGTTCTCAAATGGTGTGATGAATTCTCTCCTAGGTAGCTGTGCCATGACTGATGTGTTTACTCTAGATTGAAGTTCTCTCTGATGTAGCTCCATAGATATAGACACCTAGGCAGGAGTCTGAATATGAAGATGAGTCCTCCTGCAAAATTAAGCATGGAAAAGTATCCAAATAGGGTCAGATTTTAATCATTTGCAGTTTTTTAAGTGATTCACTTTGCATCATGGTAAGGAAAGATTTTGTGAGGGTTACAATCCTGCTTCATCTTTAGTTATCTGGAATGGACATAAGGCCAAGGGGTTAGCTGGAGAAACACAGCTACTGTTCAAACCCATCAACCAGATGAGATACTTGTGGAAATGCATATTCTTAAAAAATGGGATACCCCCCTCGTACAGTGTCCCATATTTTGAGATATTAGCGTCAGTATTGGTAAACGCGGAGAAAAATTGATACAAAGCTTTTGGGTTTAGTTCACCAAATCATGCTGTCTTCAGTAATAAGGCTTGCAAATGAAAAACTACTTCAATGAGATTGCTCAACAGAGTTTTCCTGGATGACTAAACTCTCTGGGATATCCAAATGATCATAAAAATCCATATTTTCCTCCTATACATTATGTATATATGAATTTCAAAACAAGATATGCACTCTCCTCCTGGTATATAGAGTAGAATAGTCCTGAGTTAGTAAGAAATATCCTTCTTCTCTCTTTAAAATTCAGATTCTTCTCTAGTGAGTCTTAAAATCTTTGTTCCAGGAATTGATCATCCTGTTTTGACGTCAATAGCCAATACTGAAGTTCCTGAGTGAAGCAGTTTTACAGCCAACTCCTTTGTTTTCCATTATGTTTTACAATTAGCTGAAGTTTTAGCAAAAGACTCTTTTTCTGGGAAGAAAGACTCTTTCTGAGGCATTTCAGATTCATCAGCTCCAGAAGCTACCAAGAAAGGTCAAAACCAAAACCAAAACTATGTCTCTGTATTTACATTTAAAACAGGCAGCCCAAAGAGCAGAGAGCTCTTTGCATTTGTTAAGCACAAACAAAGCATTCTCAAGTAGTGTAGTGTGAAGGTGACTGATAAATCAACTAACAATATTTTATGTTAAGTGTTTACAAAAAGAAGAATTTAGGACAGAAAACACCATTTTTCTCCTGGGAGTATGCTTATTTGTGCTTCCACCTTGAAAGTGATGGCTCCACATCAAGAAGAAATCTATCTTAGTATTTTTCGTTTGTTTCTATTATTTATCTATGTGCCAAATTTTCCTTTTATTCCATCCTTTCTTTTTTTTTCATCTGAAGACAAACCTTACTTGGTTTTGTTTATTAACTAATTCAACATTTTCTTTGTGAACCAATAGGTAGAGCTGCACAGGTGAAAAACCAGAGCAATGCAGTTATTATTTTCCTCCTTTTTTATATAAATCACCCCCAAGCTAAGTTTTCTGTTCACCTGAAAAATGTGCACAGACCTTTTCTAACACAAGATCAAACTTGCTGACATTCTTCAGTGATCCAAAGTCTGAATGAAAAACGTTTTCATTTTTTATTCTCTGTAGTAGCAGCGCCTATTGCCTGAACAATTTGTGTCATGAGTTACATGGCTGTGCACTGTGGGATACATAAAATGGGCTCAGACTGCAAAGGTGTGAATGCTCTGAGATCCTTGGCTTTCTGCAGCAAACACAATCTGAAAACCTGTAGATAAAGCTGTAAATAATAAAATACCAAAACTATGATCTCTGACAAACAGTCACTCTGTCCAATATAAAATAATTTTCGTTGAGGGAGGTTTTATTCCGCTAACAGTCCTGCTATATGCTTTTTATTTCATCTGCCTAATATCTTGATTCTAGTGCCAGGGCCATGCCTAGCCACCAGTACTCAGTTATCTATACTAGTGACCTGTTAAAGTAGTCCTTGGCATGGTTTTGGCCCAAATTTTGCAGTGTAGTACCATTATATCCTTCCCTCCCCTAGAATAAGGACATAGACAAACTGGGTAGATACCAGTTGAGGGTCCCTAAGGTGGTCATGGGACTTTCATGACATACACAGACAAGCTGCAAGAGTGGGGTTTATTCAGAGTGTTAAAAAGAAGGATATGTGGCAGATATCATAGCAGACTTCTACAGTCTAATTGGGGTTAAAGAACAAAGATAGTCAGAGCTTCTCAGAGGTGCAAAATCAAAGCACAAGTGACAACAGGCACAAAATGCTACGTCTAAAAGAGAAATTTTGATGAGATACAAGGAGAAAAAATTTCACCATAAGGGTGGTCAAATACTGCTCTGAGAGCCCATGGAATTGCCATCTTTGGAGACACTCAAACTCAGCTAGATATTGAACTGCCCTCTAAAACTCAAGTGACCTCGAAAATAGCTCTATCTGAGGGCTTTGGATTACCTGACCTCCAGATGTTGTCTTCTTCTTCCTAGCTAAATTAGTCTATGATCCCATAATTTTATATATTTATACCTATTTTAATACTATGGATCTGTCCAGATTGTGGCAGTTGACTTGTGCAAGAGAGAATGGATACTGATGCTATTCAATTTTAGTAAAAATATAGCTATTCTGCTCCAAAAATTGGGCACTGTGTGCTAGAAGTTTCTTATTTTTCCTTCATTGTCTTCTGTGATTATTCACAATGTCCTATGTATAGCCTTATATACATATATAAGGTATATATCTGCATCAACAAACCTTTGTGGGGAACAGGAAGTGATTTTTATATTATTAGGCAAGACTTTTTCTATTTTTATTTCCCACGGAAAAATTTTAATGGCTATTGAAAGAGAGAAAAAAGCATTCATATGTCTTGTCTTCTATTTTAGGCAAAATGAAAAAGAATTAAAAGAACAGAATCCCACGCTGTAGTTTTCTTGAATATTCAATGTATTTAACCAACTCCTCATCTAGAAAAAGTAATGAAAACTCTGCCATGTTTCTGAGGTCTCCGTTTTAATTGTATCAAGGCCAGCTAGCTTGCAACAATCAACTAAGATATATCAAACAAGTAATATCTAAATTGCATTAAACACAAAATTTAATTCCAAGTTATAACAAATCTTTACTCACTTTTAATGCTGTACACAAAATGCTTTTGAGTATTAGAATGTTCTGAAATGTCTTGCAGATGATCCATTGGCATACAGGCCGCATGGTAAGGAAAATAGAGTTCTAGAGACCATACCAGAGAAGTCATCTCCATGACAAAATCAGCTAAGGAGAGAAATCTAATAAAGCATCAGTTTAGGCTGATGCACAAGCTGTATGCAGTTGTTTCCTCATTTTCAACTGACCAACTTTGAAGACGGACATAGCAAGTTTCTTCTCCTATGCTCTTTGCTTTTGTTGAGATCAGTGATAAATTTTCATTGGCTTTCCTGGAAAGAAAGCTGGATCTACCATGTGTATACCATCTTTGATGCTTGAAGGATCAGTAAGCTCTTATATAGATATGTATATGGAAAGACACACATCCAAGTGACCATTCAAGTCTTTTTCTTCATAATTATCTGGATAATAATCTGAATCACTGAAGTAGTTAATATATACAATAACCTTTGTACTGTGCCTTTACCCCAGAGGAACAATGCCTGTGATTCATAAGGTTCATTATGTGCTACATTTGGCACATTGTCAACAGTACTACCTTTTAAAAAGCCAGGATTAAGGGTAATGGAATGGAAAATTTCCTTTTATCCCATTACTGGGTCAGTCTTGGTATATGCCATGTATTAGTTTGCAACCAAGTGCAGAGTGTGTGTCTTCAAATCACGTGTTCTTTGAACTTCTAAAGGGAATACAACCAACATGAAAGGAAACAAAGTAAAGTATCTTCAGTGACTTGAAAGAATTCTTTACTTTCATTTTCTTAGTTGGCCTTTCCAGTTTCTTACTAAAAGCATAATTTAATCAGAGGCTGCTTTCCTATCTAATGTTAAATATGTAGGTTGAAAATGACATATTGCCTCAAATTCAGGGTTACAGATGAAAATTTTGACCTTCCTCTGACAATGCAAACAGTGTTTAGCACTAGAAATTGTGTTGATTTCAGAATGTTTTACAAATTGCCTATGCAAACCCCACCAAATACAAAAGTTTCTTTATTCAATCTTAAATTACTATTCCATCCAAGCCAACACTGCCATATTCTGGATATTATCTAACAGACCTGAAAAAACCCTTCCCCTCAGTTGCCTGTCTTTCCTACTATGCAAGGCAATCTAACTGTAGTGCCAACTACAACATCACACAGGTATACTGGTAGGATTATCTCACTTACTATAATTCTTAACTGTTATTAAGTAAAATGTTGATATTCAAACCCCTTGCTAGAAGTCATCTTGACTATTACTGGATATAAATTCAAGAAACCAACAAATAACTCCTACTCTTCATGTCTTACACATCCAGGTTTCCTCCAAGATAACTGGAAGATTAGGCAGGGTTGGACAATGAGATCAGTTATTACTTTCCAGGATCCAGTAGCTTTAGATAGAAAGATTAGATCCTTTGTGAGAATGGGAATTACCGAAGATAAATATTTACAGCAATCTGACATTCTAGACAAACCACACATTTGCAGTTGCTGCATCATGAAAACTGGAGCTGAAGGCTATATGAACACTCTAGTTGTTGGATAGTCACACCAAGAAGTTAATTTCAGGAACCTGTCATTTGCACAAAAGTAGTGGTGATGAACTCAATGGCAGAAAACAATTGGAAAAAATAATAATAATAAACAGTCCTCATCCATCAACACTTTTGTTTGAGGAACCAGATATTGCACATCATGATGAACGGGATCCAACTTCTTGCACCTGGTTATTTTCTTTTTAGTTTGTTGCATTTGCTACAGGCAGAAGCAAAGTTACCCTATGGAAATCATCAAACCCACTCTTTGAGAAATGTTATTCCCTTGTATTCTCTTAAGCTTTATGGCAAGTTCTCTGCCTTCTTGTCTCTCTAAAATAATGTGCATGGCCTCAGGAATGTCTTTATCTAATTCCTGCTGTATGTTAGGTTATATTCCATTCAGACAGCCTGATCTGTATGCATTTGGATTTTCCACCTAATTGGAATCACAGAATCATAGAATAGTTAATGTTGGAAAGGACCTTAAGATCGTTTAACTCCAGCCCCCCTGCCATGGGCAGGGACACCTCGCACTAGAACATGTCACCCAAGACTCCATACAACCTGCCCTTGAACACTCCAAGGGATGCAGCATTCACAGCTTCCCCGGGCAGCCCATTCCAGTGCCTCACCACCCTCACAGTAAAGAACTTCTTGCTTATAACCAATCTAAACTTCCCCTTGTTTAAGTTCAAACCCATTCCCGTTGTCCTGTTGCTACAGTTCTTAATGAATAGTTCCTTTCCAGCATCCTTAGAAGCCCCCTTCAGGTACTGGAAGGCTGTTATTAGGTCCCCACGCAGCCTTCTCCAGGCTTAACAGCCCAAACTTTCTCAGTCTGTCTTCATACAGGAGGTGCTCCAGCCCCCTGATCATCCTCGTGGCCCTCCTCTGTGTTCTATTTTTATATTAATTTTATTGTTGCTCTTTTTAAAAGGCTTTTCTTCCCAGGTTTCGTTGTTGGGGTTTTTTTATTTTTATTTTTATTTAAGTAATTTTTCCTGAAATACTGACTTACTGGAGAAGGAAACAAGACTTTTGTGTTCCTAATCATAACCTCCAGTTTCTGAAACCTTTAAGTTTCCTCATTGCTACTCTTCAAAAGAAGTATTTAAAAGCTGTATTTAATTTCTTGATGCCTTATAGCAAAACCAGGTTTCCACATATAAAAATTCACATGCACAGGGAATTTGCAGGTTACCCTTGGAATTTTAAATGCTGAATATAAAGCACAGAGGACTTGATGCAATGAGGAATCTTATTCCTCCAGGTACAATACCATGTCAGCTTGCTTTTGGAAAGGAACAGCATATTTGTACCCAAGCAGTGCCCTGTCACCTTCTTAGATAACACCAGCCACTACGCAATGGAGATGTATTCTCACTTGCTCATGCTGCTTGCATGAAAGTTGCAGTGCTTTTCTTGCCCAAGTGCTGTGTAAGAAAAAGACTCGAATGGAACGGCTGTTTGATTTGTCTTCCTATTATGCTGGCACACTGATAAAAATAAAATTAAAAAAGCTGAGTGGCTTAGAAAGGCTGAGCTCAAAGTAAGAATCTGGGTTTTGGTATAACTCGTGCCAAATTCATCTCCCTTTGCACAAACTGTAGTCAGTTATTCTCCAAGAAATAGCCAACTGTCTCCATCTGTCCTTCAAAGTCACGTTTGCGGAAGCTCATTAGGTTAAGGTGAGGACCACAGTAGGTCATCTGCCTTTGGCTTCTTCCATGCCACCACCACAGTGCAACACCCAATTGCTCCTTTACAGCAGCCCATACTTTGTATATATGGCTAAACCATTTTTTCATAGAATCATTGAATACCTAGATTTGAAAGGAACTCATAACAATCATTGAGCACAGCTCCCCACTCCTCACCGGGCTACCTAAAACTAAATTATTTTCCTTAAAGGCACTCAAGTTTGAACTAAAGACATCCAGGAATGGGTAATCAACCCATTCACTCAATAGTTTGTTTCAACTCTTAATCAAGATCAGTACTTAAAGCCGCTTACCTTTTTTCTATTATTTATTTACAATTTATGTTCATTTTTTATATACTGCAAACCCAGTCTTCTCTGAAATATTTGCCAGACACAGTAACTGGACACAGTAATTACAGTGATTTTGATCTGGGATGGAGGAAGCGTGCTTATGCTCAGTTGTTGCTGAAAAAGCTGCTCATTGCCACCCTACAGTGAAGTTAGCAGTCAGCTGGCATCGCTTAACCTGCTGCTGTGTCTTGATGACCAGGAGGTAGGTCAGACTTGCTGATGAAGTTTGGCTGACCCAAGCACTCTCAATAGTGGATCCACTATTAAGAGCTATTGGGGCTAACAGCCCCAAACAGCATTAGAGACTTACTCTGATTTTGTGGGCATTGCAGCAAAATTTCCGAGAGCAGAAATAGCATGTTCACTGAAACCCTGAAAACATGGAATCATAGAATGGTTTGGGTTGGAAGGGACCTCAAAGACCGTCTAGCTCCAACTCCCTGCCATGGGCAGGGACATCTGCTGGGAACTGATATAACTTCATTTGGAATTTACCCTAGATTTCTAGCAATAGTAGGGCAGGCATCCTAAAGGGGTTAATGTTAGTAATTACATGCACATTAAATGTAGGTATTTCAGTTCAGGTTTATGATGCCATCTACATGGTACTAACTTGAATATCAATCTGTTTTAATGAACACAGTCTTCACTGTGTTATGCCTTAAAGTTTATTGATGTTTCCTTTGTTTCTGGCAGACACATGGTCCCTATTAACAGCAGAGGAGGAATGAAATCTATTTGTGGTTGGCAAAGAGATTTTTCTCTGGACGGTAACTTTCAATTCTTAAGCACTTTCAAAGGCTTGAGGATCTATCATTTTCTCTTACAGAAACACTGCTTTTCCAGGTATGCCTTTTACTAATACAAGTATGTTGGAGGTTTCACATTCTCCTACCTTTGGAACTTGACCTTGGAGGAGCATACACTCACTTGGTATATGACAACAGAAACACACCCTGTCTTCCCCTAGCTTCCCCAATACTTGTTTTTCAGTCAGTTGTCATCCTTAGCAAGCAAAGAAGCTTTGCATGGAGGTTAGCAAATATAATAAATTGGTCTCTTTGAAGATGAGTTACACTTTTTTTTTTTTTTTTTTGTCATTTTGGAAACCTTGAGGACTGAAGTCCTCATAAACAGCTCTTCATAAGATATCCGCTGTCACTTTTTATTTGCCTGAAACACTTTTTTCCCATTGGCGTATTTTCCAGCATTTACCCAGACCAAAAAAATGCTACTTACCGATATAAACAAGCTCACAACATTCAAGCAAATTAGATAACCTATTCTACAAAAGCCAGGTTGACAGCAACATTTAAAAAATGAGACTATAATGTGACAAAAAACATTATCCTGGCTTGTGTCTGCACGGAGAATAAGGAAATTAATAAAACGTAGCAGCAAATGAAGACTGGGAGAAATTTCTAGGGACGGGAAAAACTAAAGTGGAACTAGAGAAGAACAAAGCAAAACCTTCTGAAAAGGCCCTGTTTGACTACAAGAATTTATGGCATCTCATTTTATCTCAATGGAAACTCTGTGAAAGCACTCTCCATGCCAAACCTGAATGATTTGTCAGCTGTCAGCTGTCAGCTAAACCTTTTTTCTTCTAAAGGCTTAAACCCAGCTATGTGCCTATTGCATTTCCATACAACGGTGTATCCCTGTTTCAAATAACAGAGTTCAATGCATCCCTGAAAACATCCCTGTCACTGATGTTAGCAGTAATAAACATGGCAGGCTGAAGATATTTTCCCAGAATCTGACAGTGCTTAATATAAGTTATGCTGTAATTTGCCTTAGTGTCATGCAGCTTTTTCTAGTATTAATCCCAGCAGCACCCCTGGAGGGTGTTTGTCTTAGCCCAGTGTCTTTGTACAGATGGAAACGGGATGAGTGATGAGAAACTGCATAGTTACGTAATAATATAGCCAATGGACTACTGCGCAATCTGTCAATATAAATGACTCAAATTAACACTGAAACTGAGTGGAAACCTTTGGGATAATAATAGCTCCCTCCTGATATGAAGAAAATGGCAACCAACAGAAAAATGGGTGCACTGCAATGCAGCCAGAATATTAGTGTGTTGTAAATATTTTTGCTTTCCTGTCTTTGAGAGTCATTGCAAGCTTTTGGAAGACTTAGCATAGCCATGAAACTGTCCACCCTTCAAGCTATCACTTCACTTGGAGTATTGTGTACAGTTCTGGGGTCCTCAACATAAAAAGGACATGAAACTGTGGGAGCAAGTCCAGAGGAAGGCCATAAGGATGATCAGGGAACTGGAGCACCTCCTGTATGAAGACAATCTGAGAAAGTTGGGGCTGTTCAGCCTGGAGAAGAGAACCCTGCGTGGAGACCTCATAGCAGCCTTCCAGTATCTGAAGGCAGGCTATAAGGATGCTGGGGAGGGACTCTTCATTACAGACTGTAGTGATAGGACAAGGGGTAATGGGTTAAAACTTAAACAGGGGAAGTTTAGATTGGATATAAGGAAGAAGTTCTTTACTGTGAGGGTGGTGAGGCACTGAAACAGGTTGCCCAGGGAAGCTGTGAATGCTCCATCCCTGTCAGTGTTCAAGGGCAGGTTGGATGGAGTCTTGGGTGACATGGTTTAGTGTGAGGTGTCCCTGCCCATGGCAGTGGAGGGGGAATTTGATGATCTTAAGGTCCTTTTCAACACCAACTATTCTATGAGACTGTGCACAGGAGAAGTACAAAAGGGATGTAAAGCCAGGTTAGCATACTTCTATTTCTGTTCAGCAGTGTTCCATTAAATTAGATTCAACAATATGTTGATAATTTTATGTTTTGGACTCTGAGGTTTCTGTGTTCATGTAGTGCCACAGTAATGGTGCATTGGTAGAAAAGAGGCAGGTGGTAACTATTCAGGTCCTACACATGTACTGCTGCGTTAATAGTAGACCATGAACAGATCCACTGGTGTGATCAGTGGATAAGCAACTGCATTTCACTCTTTTAAGCCTCAAGTCCAGTTCAACACATGCTGGAAGCTGACACCAACATTTTTCACTGTTGAAAATGCTACATGGCTTGCTATCTGCTCAAAAATGAGTATGTTGCATTAGAGCATTAGTGCAAACCAATTTTTGTGCAAAACTCCATCTGACTAAAACCGAGTTCATATTTTGCACCTTCTGAAAGACTGTGCATTGGATAAAAACAGAACAGGAATGGAAAATTTCAAAGCTTCAACTTCAAAACTTATCTTTTTAAAAACTGTCAGTTTTACCTCTGCGTCATTCATGACACCTTTATCCTTTATTCCACTTTCTTTGCATAAAAATAAATCAGACTTAAAAAGAAAACTTAACTTTTTTGCATTATCCGCACATCTATCTTACTGTACATAAGCTAAAGTATAATTTTTTTTTTCCTGTTTTTTTTTTTTCCTTCTGATTTTCTTCTTTATATAGCATTAAATCATTTTGGTTCCTGAGACAGACACAAAACTATATCCTGTGGCTGTTGATTCATACAAAACCCTAGACACCTTTCCAACCACCCCACTAAGGGGTTTCAAAGCCCACAGAATTATTCCAGGATAAGTTCTAAGTATTGCATCTCTATTTAAATTAATAAATCTCTTGATAAAAGACTTTTCTTTCACCATGGTAATGAAGACACTGCCTAGGAAATAACTTTAGCAAATTTTGATTTCATAGTTTAAGATACTGGTCACTGAGAATGAATTCAGTAAAGGCAACATTCAGAGAAGTAGAAATTGAGATTCACATCCATATCAGAAAAGTTTACATGTGGGTTTGGGGTAGTTCTGTCAAGGTTGCAGTTTAATTCCTTAAACAAGAATCCTTGTTGCAGGAAGGTCGTCTTTAGATTGATAAGAAAGTAAGAATGTTTCTTGGAAAGACATGGATGTTACTCTCAATTTCTACTTTTCAGTCACTTCAGACAGGCAAATCACATTGGCTAAACAATTAAATAGTAAGTGGGCCACAGAAAAATAGATAAACTAACTGTACAGGCACGTTGTCACAAGTCTTAGAAATACAGCAGGTTAGAATGCCTTTTCCAAATAGGAGGGAAGAGACACTTGAAACTTCATCATCCACTTGCTCTGTGTGCACCCTACACTACTTGCTATTTGGATGTCAAGAAAAGCATTAAAAAGTCACAATAGAAAATAGGAAAAACATCATTGTTACACTTGGTGCATAGGTGAGACATTTAGACAAACATCAGGATTTTACTGAAGTCTGACATCTGTCTCCCACTAGATATAGTCTTTAATACATCATAGCTTTTCCTCTGATTGACAAATACGTGTCATATGCTTCACATGGTTTTGAAATATTCTTTTAAATTCATGTATGCACCATTCCAAGTGGAGAAATTATGCACACAACTTTCCACAAAATATTACGTGGAAACACAATAGCGTACTTTCAAATATCTTAAGAAAGAAATTCTGAAAAATGATTTGTAGCCAGCACAGCTGAAATCAAAACTTCTCCCAATCTGTGAGCACAGAATCAAAATTAGAAGAGTCAAGTTATAAAAAATACTACTCCAGAAGAACACCAGTGAGCAACCCACCTGAAACTTTGTCCATTGACTTATTTCTCTTTCTGGTTTTGTTGTTGTTCGATTCAACAGCTGAAAGTAAAGAACAGGAATTGAGGAAAAATATCTAACTCAAAACTTAAATTTTGGTGATCAACCCTAAAATATCCTAAAAGGGAATTGTCTTCCATGAGGTGAATATCCATCTTTTTTCAAACATTAGGTGCCTAAAAGATAACTTGCCTTCAGCACTCCAACAATTCTTTCTGCCTACTGAACCCCTAAGGAAATGTCAGTAAAAGTAAAGATGGGTTCACAGAAACTTGTTTTCTTGTAACACAACAATTTTGTGAACCCATTCTGGCCTGACCAGATTCCCACATACCGCTGGCCTGCACCCTCAGGGGCTGCAGCCACTGCCGAGCAGGGAGAGCTCTTACATGGAAAGGGTTTTAAGAACTCAAGCTTGGCCCAAAACACCGACTCTATGAGATTTAGGACTGCTCCAGCCCCTCGTCATGGAAGTACTCATGGTTCACAGTATTTTATCCCTGAAAATCAAACTCTGGTAAAGAGCAAGCCTTAGTTTAATACAACAGTGAAATCAACACTTTATACTGAGATTCAAACTCCTGTTTGATTGATAGCTGCAACCCCTGGTTGTTTTAACATCTATAAGTAAGCTTTACATGAGCAGAACCTCTTCTTTTTTAAAAACCTGATTAAATTCTTTTATTCCCAGCTTCCACTACAAAAAAAAGCATAATAAATAATAATAAAAAAAGCTTACTATAAGCAGAAAGCTTCTCACTAATCTCCAAATCTCCATGGAGAGTGCATCTGCTATGGTGTCCTCTCTGATCTCACAGGTTTCCTTTTGATCTAAAAGTAACTTTTTTTGCTCATAATTTGTTTTACAAAATCTGTTGTTTCTTTTTCAGTATATCAAAGTAATAACTATGAAATAACCCCCCCCCCAAACCTGCTCTTTTATTCTGTCATAGAAGAAAGCTAATAGAAATAACCTGACTCACTCAGAGAACTGTTTTTACACCATTTATAAGCACAGCCTTCAAAGAAAGAATAAATGCCTTTAGTGCCTTGAAATACCTGCTGTTGGACCTAAACTTGTATCAATGAAATCAAAGACCAGTGCTGTTTGGTGGATACATACTATGTAGGAAGGAGGATCCTCTCCCCAGGGCCTTCAAAGCAAGTCTGTTCAAGCATCCTTGAACACTTTGCTGGGTAACATGCTTTATCTCACCTCTGTGGAAACAGACCCTGCCAGGAAGACCTCCTGTGGCTCCCACAGAAAAGTCACTTTGTACCTTTGCCTTTGTATGATCACAGAGCGCCTCTGTGAAGTCGGCCAGCAGCCCAAACTCTGCTGCAGGATGAGTGCCCCCTGCCACGTAATGATGTGCTACCAGGACAATGCACATCCTTTCCTTTGCCTCAAACCTGCTGGTTTACACTGGGATGTTTCATTGGTGCTTTCCAACTTCTGTGCCATGAAGAAAAATGGTAATCTGTTCCTTTCAGCCTGTCCATGCTATCTGTGGTATCTGTATATCCATTTAGACTTCCTCTCTTCTAAGAAGAGTCTATTTATCCTGTCATTGTTCTGAAGCTGCTCCATGTCTTGTAAAAAGGTTTTGCTGCCCTTCATCAGATCTATCCCTCTTCCAGTTTACTCTGATACAGGGCATTAGTGCTGCACATGTACAGTGCCAGAAATGCAGGCAGCAGCTTGGCATTATTATCCCATATGAAGATAGGCTGAGAAAGTTGGGGCTGTTCAGCCTGGAGAAGAGAACCCTGCGGGGAGACCTCATAGCAGCCTTCCAGGATCTGAAGGGGGCTATAAGGATGTTGGGGAGGGACTCTTCATCAGGGACTGCAGTGATAGGACAAGGGGTAACGGTTTAAAACTTAAACAGGGGAAGTTTAGATTGGATATAAGGAAGAAGTTCTTTACTGTGAGGGTGGTGAGGCACTGGAATGGGTTGCCCAAGGAAGTTGTGAATGCTCCATCCCTGTTCAAGCCCAGGTTGGACAAATGCTTGGGTGACATGGTTTAGTGGGAGGCGTCCCTGCCTATGGCGGGGGGGGTTGGAACTTGATGATCTTAAGGTCCTTTCCAACCCTAACTATTCTATGATTCTGTGATTATTTTTTAACTCATCATGCTTTTGACTGTAGCTGAGCTCACTGTGGATGTGGAGCAAAGTGAGATGGAAATACTGCCATGTCCATCAATACCACCAGATTTGCACTGGTAAAATCTCCTCCAGTTTCTGAGCATTGGCTGAACACATTTATGGATAGATACTGCTGAAGGGGAGAGGATGATTCTGGGAGGAATCTGCATCCTCTCAAATCATGGTGAAATGTTTGACTACAGACACGTAGATATTATGGCTTACAGTTAAATGGATCCAAAAGCTGCCTTGATTTGAAAGCATACAATTTTGTAATCAAAACCCAGAGACAAAACAACAGATAACAGCATTGATCCATTCTCTTGCTTTATTTGAAAGCGCATTCAGATAACAAAGTGCGGGAAATAAAGTCTGCCCGTGATCCCATCCATCTGGTTGTGTGTTTAGAGGAATAAAACAGGGCAGAGAAAAATGAAAATAACTAATCTGTTGTTCCAAACCAGTGACAGCAACATGTCCCCTGGCATTAAGCACAGCCAGTAAGTTAGGTTCTTTACTGCTTCATTACACAGTGTTATATATTAACAACATATTAACTGAGCAATACACTTGAGAACTTACTTACACAGATATTTACAGATTAACTCCATAAATTCTTTCTTACAGTCTTGATTGCAGTTCCAGGACATTGCATTGAAACACAATGTGTTGGAAACTGTCATGGACACTAACAATTGAATTCCATACTGTGACTTTCAAAACTGTAACAGTTTATGAACTCTCCCACCACTTTGACCTCTGAGGTTCATTAGTAACCACACTCAAATCTTACACAACACTTTGAGTTCCAGTATACTGATGAAATGCAGTAATAAGTATTCCAGAAAGTTCTGTATAAATTTTTATAGCCATACACAGCTTAGAATACTGCTTGCAACACCAACATGCTATTACTGACACTTCAGCTGTGTAGTGCAGTAGGCCACTGGGAAGGTTAAGTGCATTTTTAAAAGAATATAATGAAGCAGAACATGGAGGAAGCTGAAATCAGCAACAAGAACAAAGCCGTCATCAGCCTTTCTCACCTTTATGCTGTTGACCAAGGTCATTCTTTACTGCAGTCAGCACCTCTTCTCAGGAAGAGGGACCCTCTTAGCTCAAAGTCTGGTTGTCTAAGTCAGTGGTGGAGAACTAGCCCCTAGACAGTGGTCAATATGTCTGGCATTTGTTGGATCCAGCATGCTCCCATAAAACTGAAAAGACACTTTCTCCTTTCATTTCTATCACAGTTTCAGAGCATGGCCATTTCCCTGATTTCAGTGGGTTGTTCCTGATTTATCTCATATCTAATCGTGGGAGAAACCCTAACCCTGCCTACTTTCCCTTTTCCCTATGGACCCAGTCCCTTTACTTAAGGTATTGTAAACCAAGTGCAACTCAAGCGAGGCTGGTAAGGCTGCTGTGTGGAAAATGTGCAAGACAAATAGGAAGTGCAAGTCCATTTTTTACATTAAAAGCTGGAAATAGATGTAGACCATGGACTTCTAAAGATGTGTGCACCTATTTTCAGCAGGAAGGAATCCAGTCTCCTAAACACATGAGAAAGCTAGCTAATACATGCCGGTGATTTTTTGCTCTACAAAACTAAGCATAGACCAGTATCAGGACATTAAACATGAATGGAATTCTACTGGCAACAAACTGAAACAATAAAATAGCACATACACTAAAATTACATTTGAAATAATTTCTTAATAGGACACACTTTCAGTAGTCGGAATATTTTTCTGTATGATGAATACACCTATGCTTTGAGATGACAATCATACTTCAGTTACTTTGAATCAGTATCACTAACAGTCTATTGATATATTTGCAAATTTAACTCTATTAGAAATATAATTGCTAAGAATGAAAACACAGATCACAAACTACTAATGAATGCTTTTGCAACGGTAATTGTCTCATGTAATTTCCCTGTGAGTATTTGATATATTTTAATTTAATCATTTTGAGATTACAGATTTATTATCATATTCTCAAAAGCTAAATAGCTTGACTGAAAATATTTTATTCCAATACATAGTCTATGGTAGAAATTACGGCACTTAATTTCAGCTTGAACTGCAAGTGTTGCAGAATGATATCTCTCTGAAAAGCTCATCTAATAACTGAGAAAGCAAAACTACTTTCATAACAAAGTTTAACTTGGCTTCTGTATATGCCACTGAATTGCACCAGCTTTGGATTTTGAAACCCAACCATCAGAAGTGAAGTTCCCCTGTATAACAGGTCTTTTGAAGCTAGTTTCAGTATATACAATTTAGCTGTCAGTACAGCAAGGTCAGCACTCATTTCCCCAGCAGTCCCCAGCAGTACAGACAGGTTCTAAGGTGAAATACTACCAATGTTTAAATTAGGAAATTGTTCAGAAAAATCAGATGTCGGGACTAAAAATGGCCATTTAGAAGTACTTCCAGCTGTAAATAATTTCTGCTAGTGGATTAGCTACTCAATTCCTGAATATCTGGTCAGTCATACCTTATCTTCATCCTTTGAGATTTCTTCCAAAGCCTGATGGTTCGTGTAGTTCAGAAAGTCTCATCTGAGCTTTTCCTGCCTTAGCTTCCAGCTTTGATTTCTCATTTTATCACCTTCTGAATTTACAGAAGATGACAGAATAAGAAATCATTCCCTTCATTTACATTCATTCCCTTCATTTACACTATTATTGCCTTAAAGCGATTTATAGACTGACTCTCAGAACTTTCCTCTTCTAGGCTACTTAGCTTAACCCTGCCGTCTTCTCCTTTTAGCTTCAATTGCTTATAGAAAACCTTTTTTTTTTTTTTTATTTACCTGCTACGCTTCCTCTAAAGCTTTCCTTTGCTTTGGGGACTAGAACTGCGGGCAGACAGGCAGGTTCTCTACACACTGATCAGTCGAAGATAATGGCTTGTAATTCAGGACCAAGGATTTTCAGATGCTCCAGAGGAACTAGGTGTTGTAAATTACCTCCATGAATGCAAAACCCTACGGTAAGATGACTTTCTTGATATGTTTTGCAAGATTGGTGCAGAAAGAGCAAGACTCGCATCACCCTCTGATTCTAGGATGCTAAGCCTCTGTGTAACCCCTTTTACAAACTAAAAAGACCTTCTCATCTCTATTTTCATATCTATTTCCTACACATACATATGTTTAATATTTTCATTAATGTAGGATTATGCTTGATGCAACGTAAATATTCTTCATCATTTAAAATGTATATTTTATCACACTCTATATCCACCATCTATGACTGAAATACATTCCGTGAAACAGATTTGGTTAATGTAATGTTTACTTGAAATTCCACAAATTTCTTTGTCATTTTACACAAAGACTTAGGGACCTAGTCCCAAAATTGCCTTTAGGCATGTTATGTCCAAAATAGAGACCGACAATGTGTGTTACTGACTCAGGAAACATACAAAACCTTTGTTATTTATTAGTATCTTTCATCCAGATGTTGCAGTTACCAGATTTTATACTGATCTTTGAATAGATCTCTAATTGTGGGTGCCAGTGTTCTAGTGTTTTATTCTCTGCACACTTGAGACACAAAACTACAGTCAGTGACTTATAAAGTCTTATTATACATAACTAGTGAAGAATGTTTTAAATTCAGAAGTAATAAAAGCATGAAAACCTGTAATTAAACTTTGTATTTCAAAAGATTTTGTTCTAACCTATAGGTTCAAGACCTGCTCCACCATCTATAAAGTGAAAAAAAGGCATAACTGGGCAAGTGAAGATCATGCTTGGCAATTACAAAAATAGCCTTCTCACGGTATGCACCATGTCTGAAGTGAAGGGGAATACAAGTCACCCTGAAAAGCAAAGCATGTAATTTAGAGAAAGGTCAGTATGGAATACACAATGGCTCAAGAACATATGTAAACAGGGTGATGATAATAAAGGCCTCTTCTCTTCATCGCTTAGAAACAGCTCTCCAGCAATTCTGGTTTCAGGTGCTAAATTGGGCTGGAGAACTGAAAAGATTTGTGAAACTTTGAAAGATGAATATGTGTAGGAAACCAAAGTAACTGAAAAGATGTCAAAGCAGCTTTCCTGAAGGATGCAGATAGACATGTGTGAAAGTTCCCTGGCAGGAAGAAGAGGTAGAAGCACAATCGTAAAATTAATCATGTAGAATTAGAGAAGAACTAAATGCTTGGTTGGTTAAGAGCAATACAGATTTTTTCTCATGACTAAGATCACCCTGCACACTGGAGATGGATCATCCTCCAGAAGACACTGTCCATCCAAGAAAAACATTCTATAAGAGAATCCGATTCACTAGCATTTGCCTGTCAATTCTCGTACTCTCATACATGTAACCATACTCTCTTCATATGAAGATGCATCAATTTTCTTTTTCTCCTTGGATGCCACAAAGCCCAAAATTTTATGCAAGGCTCCAATTATACACTGTAGGCCATAAATATTTTTAACAAACTACTTGTTAGGTTTGGGTTTTTTCTTTGTTATTTCAGGTATAACTTTTGTTACAGCTGCATTCATCTGCATGGACAAAGGGTCTATACTCTTTTCCCAAATCTCATAAGCATAACTTTTATTTTTTATGCTTTACTTTTTTCCACTTTTTCTGTCATAAAAATTTGCTTAATTCCCTTATTTCAAGTGTCTCTTCAAGCATTTTAAATCTCAATAGCTCTACATTGCCAACAGATTTCCAATTCTGAGAAAAAGCGTTATAAGAATTCTTCATCTATGACTGAAAAAGGCCAAATTTAAAGTTTCCATGTAAATGTTTTCCGTAATTTCACTGTCTGTAACCTAACAATACAGAGTAGTGGCTTACTTTCACTCGGACAAATTCACTGTCCAGGTCCACCCATTACCTAAATAGAATCTTAACCTGTGGCAGTTATTTCTTTCAAGCCACTGACAGTGAATTCAGATAGTATTTTACTTCTTGGCAGATCAGTCTAAATTTGCACATAGGATACATAACAAAAAATTAACATTTATAGCTATTGTACTTGATGACACTATTTTCATTGAAAAACATTTGGTTTAATGTTAACAGATAAAATGAGGAATTTTCTTAATACAACAAAGAGACTGAAATATTGAAAATGCAAAGAAGAGACTTTCCTTCAGAGCTGTATCCCTTACTCAGTCACCATAGTGAGAGTGCTTTACTTTGTTGGTGCTTTGACTAAGCTCAGATCCCAAAACAGCAGAAGTTTGAACCCTGCAAAACATGTAGATTTCAGGAACAGAAAATGAGAGATTCACTCTCCTTTGATGACCTCAGACCAAAGTTCCATGTCTCAGTTTTATATAAACATTAATTATGTAGAAGTCACGTAGAGCACATGTAGAGGGCAAAACTGTCCTGACAAAACTGGCAAATGATTACGCTTTGAACCACCAGCCTACAATCTTCAATTCCATTCAAACTGGACTTTGAAAATTTAGATCCATGACAAGGCCTCTTATTCCTCTACCACTGTGATCCCAAATAGAGCTCAAACTAATTGTATGATTTGTTTTATACTAGTGGACAACAAAGGTGCCTTCAGTTTCATCATTCAATCAAAATTGATCCCAGAGCTCTTAGGTTCAGATTCCACATTTAAACTGCAGTACTGCATGCTTGAATTTTTATGTCTAGGTTGATTCAGGAAAACATCTTTCACTTTAACACATGTTCAGTATAAACACGTCCCTAACTCCTGCTCAAATTGAAGGTCTATTGTTTCAAACAGAGCAAGATATTACTCAGCAATGGTAAAACTGTGTCTTCAAACAAATGTAATTATGGGACTGAATAAAAATAAATATATTTAAATAAATAATATGAAACATTTTTATCATTGTTATGGAAGTTGGTAGGTAGAGTTTACTAAACCTCTGAACTATTTAAATAGCACATGTATCTAGTACATTCCCTATAGTGGAATCAAAAAATATTTTACAGTCCTTAAGAATAGAAGATTCAGCCCCACCACAAGTATGCATCCAGTTCTGGGATGACCCAAGAGAAAAAGAGAGCACCTAATTAAAAACAATACAGAGAAAAGCTTCCCCAGTTGAAACTACAGGAAGGGCTCATACATAAACTGTGAACTGATATAGCCTGAAATCTGGTCAGCCTAGTGGGTGACTTCTACAGTCTTAGCAGCAGCTCTACTCCAACTAATCTGCATTCATAGGGCCACAGTATATCTGCCTCTACATCAGACCAAAGTTACAATAAACATCTATATGTACCAACCAAAGTTTGCCTGGGTGATTAAAAGAACAAAAGCTGCAGGACGATGAGGAAAGATTGTTAATGGCTTCATAACCAGATTTGGAAATACTGTGGATCAATTCTTGGGTACAACTTGCAACCATAGTCAAGAAATAAACTTATAGACCTTATACTGAAAGATCTATAGAAGGGAAAGTACTCAACTCCTGGGTAAAAAATAACACAAAACGTTGCATAGGTAACATGGCAACTCCTTGTACCTCTGTGAGTTCTCCCAATATTTATTCAAACTTCTTTTTGTGAAATATTGCAGAGAAGGAAACAATATTTCTTCCACTCAGCTTAGGAAATTCAGGAAAATTCAACTTCTCCTCCATTGTCTAAACATCATTTGAGAAAATGGCAACTGCTTGCACTGCAGAATGGTAGTACTGGGACATGCCAACAAACATCAGAGTACTTTAAACCTTCATGATATTATTGTATAAAACAGTATTAACATCACTACAGATCAGCTACAAAAGAAGTTCAGTATGGCAGGGAATACATGTTAAACACAATTGAGAATTAACAGTATGATAAAAAGCACCATTAAAAGTTAAACAAGAAAGCAATTGAAACTCTTTCATAAATGCTTTCTCTCCTTAAAGGAACAATTCAGCAGAAAAATTCGATCCTTGCAACTTTTTTTTTTAACAAACAGTCAAAACAAACCTGTGTAGGACACTTTCTGGTGGTATTTTTTACCATGTCATACTTTTCCCAAATAAATTACATAAAGACATCAAAATCAATATTTTCATCATTAAAAATCTGCCTATACTGGACTGCTAATTTTGAGTCAGTAGCGATGCCTTAAGGTCTAGAGCAATTTACCTTAAAGTAAATCCAAAAAAGAAATATAAGAAAATGGGAATAATTATGGCTCAGATCCAACACAACTGTTTTGGCTGCCTTACTCTGCAGGTCAAGCCACATTGTGTTTCTGTTTAGAGTATTAGGAACTTACAAGCTCTTTTTAGTAGGACTGTTGTTCTAAATCATTCCTAATCCTTATCCTCTCAGGGCTTAGTGGTTAAAAATTGGAAACAATTGCACTTAAGAAAGATTCCTCTTTTACCTATCCTGTAACCTTTCTCATGAATTCCCTAGTTTTGAATCAGGTTCCATGCATAAGATTGAGGAAAGATTTGTCTTTTATATTAGATAGTAATCTCATAAAAAAGGGTGAAAAGTGAAATATGACCTGAAAAGAGGCAGTTCCTATTCAAGAATTCAAACCTGTCTGATTAGTGCCATCACATTCCACTGTAATTTTGGCCAGAGTAGTAAAAAGGTGTGCAAACTACTGGTTGATTCCATTTGGCTTGTAAGGCGCTGATTTCATTTAGTTTCTGCTTCTTTATAGCAAAGTCATTCATGATTCCAAATTGTTTAAATAAAACTAGCATCTGAGCAAGATGCCTTTGCTCTCTCATTCACAAAAACCATCTGTGGTGTATGAGTGTGGCACTTCTGGTCTTGCCTTGACTAAACTCAAAATATTTCTGAATACTGAAGGACTGAATTCAAAGTGGTTTTAAAAGCAGCCACTGGAGTTGGAGAGATATTCACAAGGGATCATCAATGGGCTAAGGTTTCTCCACTGAGTGATTTGGAATCCTGATAACTGAAGCTCCAATTCAGATTTGCCCTCTAAGGAATCCTTTCTCTCACACTCTAGATCTCCAGCAATTGCAGTGGGAATCTAGGGAGTTTAGCTTTAGCAAAGTAAAACTAGCCGTTGTGAATACTTCCCTTTCCATGTGGGAAAATGTTATCCAAACTATCACTTCTGTTAGTGCTAAAAAAAAAAAAAAAAAAAAAAAAGTATTTTGAAGCCTCTGAAGTGATTTTTTTTTTTTATACAAATGAATCTTTTCTGTTTGTTCTTCATCTGAGTACTTCAAATATTTACTCAGCAATAATCACGCTATTTTGATCAGAATGGAAAGAACTACATTTACATAGGACTAGGGAATAAAATAAAACTGTCATCATATTTTAATTTATTTACAGAAAGAGGATCTTGGAACAGTATGACTGCTTGTCATCAGGTTTTCATTCACTATATGTGAAATGAGCCTTCATACTTCCAGTTGGGTTTCGTGCATTGCTGTCGAGTCTCTGTGTGCAGATATGGTATACATCCTATGGGAAGGAGAAAGCACAACAGTTTGTTCATAGCAAGATGACAATTAAGTTCCTAATTCTGGGAAACTATTTTTCCTGATAGTTTTGTTCACTGCACAGGCCTAGGAAAACCAGTTCGCATTCAGCATGAGGGACTGGGTGAAAAGTCCTTATTCCTTCAGCTAAACACAAATGCAGTTACCAAAGATTCGCAGAAGGCTACTTCAGGGTTGTCTCCCATTTCCCCAAAACTGCAGAACGGTTTATGGTAAACTAGAAATTCAGCACCTCAAACACTTACAACATAAATAGTCTCTGTATGTTCTGCAGATGAGATAAATCTGAGTGTAAGAGTATGGCATAATCTGCTAAGGAAAACTGTGGGAGCTTGAGATATTGACTCACTGTACATACTGAAGCACATATGTTCTAGGCTTTTGAAGCAAATTACTGGAATTCTATGGCTTCACCACCACTTATATGTGTTAGGGCATTTGTGGCCTGTGTATCAGTCAACACTGTCAGATTAACACCCATCATTATCTCATTGTTCAATCACAGAACACACTTGACTGACATAAGACAGAACTAGAAGCATTTTTCCTCCGAATGGACAATTAGTGTTTTCAGGAACTCCAATGGTGGTCAGCACCAATCTTACTGGAAAGTTGTAAATAGAAAAGAGGTCTTTTTAGGAGACCTTATTACTCTTTATTTATTTATTTGTGGTTTTGGTTTTGGTTTTTTTTGGTGTTTGGGTTTTTTTTTTTGGTATGAGTTACCACTCATACCCTAAAGGGTGATTAAAGAACTATTGTCTCTCCATGCTAATTTTGTAGCTGAAAGGCATAGTATTAACAGGTTAATTACGTTAGGAATTAACACAATTCTCTCCCATTTACTTATCTGTCAGTGGAGGTCATCAACACCTTCTGGAGGTAACCAGATACAATGACATGAAAGAAAAGGAACAGGAGGACAGGACTGATCTAAAAACCATTGCAACGAATTGGACTTTTTTTAAACTGTATTAATGCAGTTACAGCAGGATTTAAAAGCGGAAAAAAAAAATCCAAACACACACACACAAACAAACAAAACAAAAAAATCCCCACATCTCCTTGCTTCACTTTTTACACCCACCATCACTTTACAAATTTCTATGGCAAGAAGTACCCTGAATAGTTCATGGTCAAAACCAAGAAATAAAACTCAAAGAGCTGTGACTTTTGGTAGATCTTAGTTTGGTACTTTTGGGAATATTGTGTTCTTAAAGATACCCTACTTCTCAAAGAAGGAATTACCTTGATTTCTTCAAAGAGCTCTTCTTCAACCCTCCTGATCGGCAACAGGCAAACTTACAATCAATGACCTGGTAAATAATTGGGTTGTACATGGCCGCTGACTTTGCAAGCAAAGTTGGTACCACTGAAAACTGGATGGGAACTGAATCAGGCTGCCCAAAGGCTGACCAGACAGAGACCACAGCATAAGGGATCCAGGCAATGAGGAACCCTGCACAGATCAACATTGCCACCTTGTGAGAGGAAAAGAGAAAAGAGAAAGGGTGGTTAGCGTAGCAGTTTTGACACTAGCAGCGCAGCACAGAGCAAGGCAGAGTGCAAGGGAGCAGGCCACAGGATGGAAAAGAAGAATGATGACTCTCTTCAGGCATTTTTACAATATGAACAAAAGCTGTCACACATTTCTCTATCTAACGTCTGTCTGTTTTTCTTTCACCTGATACAGAGCGGTCAATCAGTCTGTTATCACAGACCTTTAAAAATGCTATAAGATCTGACTAAGCATGAGGAAACTAAATGAGCTCTCAGAAATTAAAATTGGGTTTTTACATAAAATTTAAATTACTTTATGAGAGTCCTTTCAAAACATACAGGCTCTCTTGTTTAGGATAATATATAACAAAGAGCTGTGAAAGTTTTTGGAAATCCTTGAAGCCTTTTAATCCTATAGTTTCTTCCAACCAAATATTCCTCAGATTGTCAAAAAGAAACTCAGTCTCTTTTCCATTTCATCCAAGCATGCGCTGGGAAAACCAAACCAAACCAAACCAAACCAAACCAAACCAAACCAAACCGAACCGAACCAAACCAGTGTTAAACACAAATCTTCCAGATTCTGGGTTCTTTGAAATTAGATTCCAAAGTTCACAAAATCAAAGTCTTTGAAGGAGTTTCCAGGATGGAATTAGGTTCTGATGGTGTGTGGAAGTAGAAGACCCTGAGTGTTTGTGGGTGAGTTTATTTAGGAGGGTATATTCTTTTCTGTATCTGCTATAGCTCCTTTTTCTGTATCACTCAGCACCAGTCACTGAGGCAAAACCAAAGGAAAATAAGAAAATAGAAAAAGAGAAGATATTGCAACACCTTGATCTAATGCAGGACTTCTTCCCCTCTTGTAGGCTGCGCTTATGTCCCATAGAGAAGGTGCAAAAACCCAGTAGGACCAATAACTTGCCACAGGGATGGTGACTGGCAACAGGAGGAAGGAGAAGATTTTGATAAACTAGGTCTATCTTCTGACAGCACCCATGAGAGGGTCTATGGACTACCTTCAACTGAAAAAAAGCCAACCCTCTGAATTCCTTTCAAGACAAACATGGAAAAAGTGAGCATAAAGTCATTCAATAAGGCATGAGCTGTAAAGTCTGTGGGTCTCCCTCCAGCAGATAAAAAGTGACTGCATTTACCTGGCTAAGCCAAAATCGAAAACACTGGTAATTTATTTGAGAGTGAGAATTCTAGCACAATGGCTAAGGTTTTTTCTTCTAACCTATATCATGGATTTGCATTCCATTAGAACTCCATTAAAAAGCAAATTTCTACTAGAGCATTTAGGTTGTTTACCTGGAATGCAGCAAGAAACAAGAAAAGGACTTCCTTATAAGATGTAGCCAAAGGAACGTTTAGTGTACGTATTAAAGAAAAATTGTTTGGGGCCTAAATTTGTGATTTGTATACTTTACCTGAACCAGCCTGTCTGCACTCAGACTGATACAGCTTCAAATGACATCATTCAATAACACATCCTGAAGAACAGATGCCATTATACTGCTAACATTGATAGATTATTACTACATCCAGACTGATAGCGATACATATGCACTCATTTGGAATAAGCCAATTAGCAAGATTACAACAAGAAATCATCAGAAAACACAAGGGGGTTGGATATTGCATAAGCTTTCATGGAGCTTTTGGTTCCACCTCTTGATCAAGTATTTTTTTTCAGGGGAACTCCATTGCTTTATGCTTTTTGTTGCTGTTGTCTGTCACTGAAGAAACAGTGCATGTGAGCCAAGGATCTCAAACGCAGCCTGTTTGTTATAAATTGTGTTGCGGGCTTAAATGAGTTATGATGGAGACCCATTTTCCGTATTTATATATATCCTGAGATACGTTCTCCACTGCAGATCCAAGACAGAAAGGACAACTACTTGTGTCTCAACTCAGATCAAACTGATGTTTTACATGATCCCTCCAGTACAGCAAAAATAAATCTGCCACCTCAGAACACTTTCCATTGTTTTTCAAAGGAAAGGTGCTGAATAACCACAAAACTGTATCGTATTGAAGCATTCCTTTTAAAGGGCAAATACATTTTTACCAGCTATATTGGCAGCACTGACCATACAGGTAGCTAGCTGAGGTTCTCCAATATGTTTAGACATAATGCCACTTACTGCTGCATATTATATAACTCTCAGTTCAACTCCCCAAAAATGCAGTAAAATTTGATCAGCCAAGTGAAAGACGCCACTTGTCTGCCTCTTGGCAGGGCTTACAGCGGTTGGTGAATCTTCTACAACTAAGAAATCTGGCTTTATTCATTACAAGTTTTCATTTTGAGAGGTTTCCTGGCACAATAACCAGTATCAGCAAGGATCATGTCTGTCACTATTGCCAAATAGAAAACAGATTCAATCAGAAAGGGAATATAGGACACCATCTGAGATGGAAAATTAATTTTATCACTTCAGTGCATTTTTATCAGCAGCTCATGGCTGAACCAAAATGATAAACTATTTATATAAAAACAACTGAAATGTCACTGAGGTGACTTTGGTTTATATCCTCATTACCAGAGGAACATAAACTGTCTGAAAGTTTTATTTCTCTTCTACAATAATCTGCTTATCTTTTTTTTTTCCTGTTATAATTCCTCTGCACCTCGAACGCCTTAAATAATCCTTTACAACTGTTTCTGAAAGCAAACGGAGATTTACGATTGGGAGCAGGGCCACAGGGAAGTGATATGGGTCGTGTAAGGTCACACAAGGAGGTCTGTGGCAGAGCTTTGCAGTGACTTACGATCTCAGGATTCAAGTATTCAGCTGGAAGCATAAAAACAGTGAAGGACTACCTGGTACACCTGCTACCAAGAAATAAGCTGTACAACACAACCACAAGGAACAGAAGGTTTGACCACAGTCTCAACCAGCATCACTTGCTATAATAATAGCTAACGAGGTACAAAGACACCCGATTTCATACCTAAATGGGGGGTGAGATTTCAACACCAGATCACAGGGACAGATCAATGGGTTTGTCCTTCTCACCCTCCCCAGAAGGCGCACCTTTTGGTTAAACTCACATGCTTGGCTACCCTGAGTGTTTTGACCAGGGAAAATAGCTTGTGATTATAATCCTATTGTTAGTGTTCTTCAGCTATTGTTATTCAGTTATTGTTAGCTGTTCTTCAGCTAATGCATTTACCACCGGCAATCCAGAAGAACTGTATATGTTGCATAACATATAAATAAAACATAAACTGTACTATTTATATGTACTGGTAGAGCCAGTGAACCCAGCTGGCTCTTTAAAAGGCAAGTCTAGTCAATAGAATTTCCGTGCATCCAGTGTTGGACCTATAGCTAGTTTTCATTTTTTGCCTACAGTTCACATTTTAATTTTCCTGCAACAGTGCCCTTGTCACAAAATTATGTTTCAACTCCTGCCTTTTTCCATTTCAACAGTAATGGAGGAGAAAGCTAGAAGAGCCACCTTCAGAGAATTTTACAAATGCTTAGCATAGCAGGGTACATGGCTGGAGACCTCCAAGCCTGTTTCTACAAGCCATCAAAGCAAACTAAGTTAAATCTTCCTACCTACCTTGGTCAGCTTCATTTCAAGTATGTTGCTATTCTGAATCCTGGTATCATAGTGAGCAACCTCTTTGGTGGATGACTTGACTTTTAAAATTATTTTGACATAAGAAAACACAATCACAGCAGTTGGGAAGAGGAGGCAAAAGAAAAGAATGCTCAAAATAAAAGCCTGTCCAGCCACTGAAGCTTGTGCCAGCCACCAGTCCAGAGTGCAGGAAGTGCCAAATGGCTCAGGGGCATAGCTCCCCACACCAGCGAAAGGCACTGTAGCCCAGAATGTCGCATAGCTCCAGATTACTGCCAGACAGATAAATGCGTGATGTCTCTTAAGCCAGGTACCTGAAAGATAAGTCAAGAGTTACAACTTCAGGTCAATATGTATTTGACACAATTGAACATCTCATTTTACACATACAGTAGATTATTTTCTGCTGTTTGACAGCAACTTTGTATGGCTCATCTTGCCTCTTTCTAGGTATAGATAGTGACCCCTAAGCCAGCCAGCATTGCTGGCATTCTACCTCATTAAGAGAAATGCACACTCATATGGAGGGCTCCACTTGACCGCATTTCAGATCTTTACTTTAGACTGCAACGATTTACAACCTGGAAGAGTATGTACAAAAGCAATACAAACAAGTAGCTCAACAGCAATCATGGGAATCTTGTCTAGTAATTTTGAAGCTTGCTGTGTGGTCTGTAAAGGTGTATTCATAGTATGTGGCCAGATGAGACGGAGTTTCAACCCCAATGAAGGACTGTCTTTAATTCAGGCTTTCGTTATTCTGCGTGAAAGCTCACTAGCTGCAACTGTATAATGTAACTTAGTTATTTCCTATTCCTCCTGTCATACATTGACTGAAGTTTGATCTCAGGACGCTTCTCAACATTAATTATTAACCCAAGTGACTGAAAGACAAGGCTTTACAGAGGAAATAACATACCAAGGATTTGTTTTTACTTTGCCATTCTTTTCCAGCACAATGAATCACCGTGTGTATACTATCAGAAGTATTTCTAATAGGTGTTTTCTTGTACCCTTGCCCGTTTTTTTTTTTCATTTAATGCTATTGTCATGTCTGGAGTTGTAGGGTGGAACATGGTCTCTCTGCTCACCTTGCATACAATTCTAATTCATCTAGAAAAAGCTTCAGTTTACAAGCTTTCCATCATCCTTTGTTCAACATGTTAGATTTAGATAGGACTACCAAGTTAAAATCAATGACTTATGCAGAAGCTCCGACAATGGTATTGTAACAGCTCCTTCCACCTTGGAAGCTCTAATCTGTTTTCACTCCCCATCCACTGACTTTAAGGAGCTTTCTTGAAGGTTTGATAATGACTTAATACAAAGCCAAAGCAAAGAAACAACTGCAATTTGGATGTGACCAGTGCCCCTTCCCCAGCTGATTTTATGTTTCCTGATTACTAGAAGGAAAATAAACACTGAATGACAAATTCTGTATTCAGGCAGAATGGCTGAGAGACAGAAGGGTGCTTTGTTGTGTTCTGATGTAGAAGGACAAAGCAACAAGGTGGTTTTTATATGTGAAGTCGCCTTGGTTATTTCCTGTATTTTGTTGGGGAGTTAGCCTCTTCTAATGCAAAGAAAACATCTTCCCTAAACTGTGACAACATTTTTTAACTGTAAAGAATGAAGCATACAATACATTGTATTTAAGAGATATAAAATATTGATGGATACGGTGATAACAGCTTTCATTGCTCAATTCATTCCATCATCTCAGGATCCATCTCCATATCAGATAGATGATTTCACATTATGACCTATTAACAGGCCTTGAAAGACACAAAGTGATTTACCTATGAGTGATTACTAAAACTCATAGCTTATTAAACTACGAAAGTGATATATTCAACAATACAAATTTAGCTAGGATTACTTGGATCATGAAAATATGTTTTTCTTATCTGTGTATTCCCCTCTCTATTTAACAAAAACATTCTGAAGAGCTTAAGTATGATTCCAGTCTAGAAAACTATATTGTGTAGTATAGATTTTCTATATTCGCATAATACAGTTTTCTTTCTTACCATATGACAAGTGGCAAATTTTTAGGTATCTATCCAAGCTGACAGCTGTCATGGTAATGAGGCTCCCACAACCAAAGAAGAAACCAGCCCATCCATACCAGCGGCAGCCCATCCATCCAAATACCCAGCGGTGAGAAAAGAAGGAAATGATACTAAAGGGTTTTCCTACAACTTCGAAAGGAGAAAAGAACGTCAGTTGACTGTAGCATCCATCACTGATGAAAAAGCTTTTTTCAGAAAGGGTCACCTGGCCACATATACTAAAAAGTTTTAAGCATCCCCAAACAAAATGGAAATCACAGAATCACAGAATCCCAAGGGTTGGAAGGGACCTAAAAAGATCATCTAGTCCAACCCCCCTGCAAGAGCAGGGTAACCTACAGTACATCACACAGGAACTTGTCCAGGCGGGCCTTGAATAATACCTAACTATTTTGGAGACTGCCTGAGTGGCACTTTGGCTTGTCTCTCCATTTGTAAGAGAAGGTCGTGCATTATGGAAGAAGTGAAATTAGGCCATATGTTGTTCCATTTTTTACCTTATAGAAGATTAGTATTATCCATATTCTTTATAAGTATCATGAAAATAAGAAAGTTTGAAAGTTGTAATTTTCTAGTTGGAAATCTCCATTTCCTGATTTTATTTTCCTTTTGTCTCAGACCGGGCAAACAGAAAAAAATCAACTCTAATGGAACAGAAAACTCAAAAATGTACAATCCAGGAACATCAGCACAATTTACAAATCCTTCATTTCTGCTTACCAGACTGACCTGAAATGTTCCAAGGCCTGAAGAGTTCAACTGCAACATTCAAATAACATTAAATATTGAACTCCACCTTCTTGTGACTGCATTCCTTCCTGCACAGGAGTTGCCAGAGCGCTTGAAGGATTTGAAAGCAACTCAGCTGCCTTGGACTGGTTTCCCTGACTGAACCACACTGTCTGTAATGTCATGACAGCTCAGTGAATTGGTTTATAAAGTAGTCTTGCAAGCTGTAATTCCCACAAGGTAACCTAGTCATAGAAGTCAAGACAAAATTCTCTATTTTGTTGACATGATCTGTAGAAAAATATTATGGATTGTTCCCCCCAGAATATTCCATCTCAGATGAAACTGATGAGAAACTAAACATTCTGGTTTCATTCTTAACAGAAATTTGAAATATTTCTACCAAAACAAGATCTTGAAGAAAATGGCCTTTTATCCATGATTGAAAACCCTTCAAAATAAGGCTTATTTTTAAACACAGTATTTTGGGATTCTTTTCTTTTAGTCTAAGACTGAGTCTTCAGGCTGAGCCTGACGGTTGTGCTCAGGTCAATATATTATGTCTGCTTTTCTTCAAGCAGAATAAATGTGCTTGAATTTTTCAAGCAAAAGCTGACCCTAGTCAAGGCTTGAAAAAAAACCCCACAAAATAAGCAAAGGTCTGGCATATATGCTAAGATTCAGCAACTTTACCCATGTAAAGCATTGTCAGCTCCAAAAGCCAACACATTTCTTTACAACTTTCTCTCCAACAGCACAGAGCTCAGAGCCGGGTATCAGCGCAACACGCGCCTGATGAAGTTTTGATCGAGTGGCTGGTGCCACCCTGTGGAAACCTGCAGTAAGTAGGGCCGCGGCAGAACCTGTTTCTTGAACGCGTGTGTGAAATACGAAGATTTTGGGAAAAGTCCCATCTTCACTTCAGTCTGAGACAGAACACACCACATTTCTCCAGTTAACCTCTTCCATTTAAAAAAAATAAACTAAAGAGAATGGAGAAAAGGCATGCGTGGCTATGCCAATCACAGTGACTGAATAGATCATCTAACAGTGAAACTAGTAGCCCTCGCGCTGAGGGTTCCCAAATAAGCTCTAGTTTGCATGCCTGGGACATATAACTTACATGGTTAGGAGATCTCTGTTTACAATCAAATATATAGCTTTGGAAATTCTGAAACACTAGATCTCATTGGAGTGACTGTCATCAGAGTCAGATATGAGCCTTATAAAATAAGACAGACTTTGAAGACACAAAGGAGATGGGAGCATCGCAGAAGAGGCAAAAACTGGTGTAGGTTTGTTTGGGGTTTTTTTTCTCTTCAAAGTGCTTCAAGGTGGAAATAGTGTCTCCACGGCAGATATGCCAAAGAAATCATTGGGATTTATTTGTATGGTAGCAGAGCAGAGATATTCATACTTTCTTCTGCTGAATTCATCAGTGTCTCCTTCAGAAAACCATGCTTACTGATCACTGAGAGACATCAAAAGTACTGGAAGTTGAGGCAGGGACATGTGTAGTGACAGCACAATTAGCCTTGATTTTGGGAGCCTGGGAGCCACCATTTTATGTAGTTCAGTGCTATTTTAGGTTTTTGGATGAGGGCAAAAGCATTTGGCAGAGACAAGGGCTGGAAAAGGGTGCACTGGAGCTAAGGGCAGGGATCCTGGTGTATGCAGCCATAGGGGACAGATGACTTTGGGAGCATGGGAATATACTGGCATTTATATTGCACTGGGGAAATCCCGTGGTCAGCTGGGTCAGATCAGGCTTTTATACCCATTGGATTGCCTGCCATCCAAAATACCTTTTTTCAAAAGGACATCCACTCCTCTCCCAGTATTTGCACATAGCCATGAGTAGCTGCATGAGACTCATGTCAAGAACAAAAAGAATGATCTCCAAAGGCTTATGACTCTGCAAGTTCATGCAAACCTTTCCAAAGCTCCCTCTTCTCATGCCAGGACAACCAGGCTGCAGGGCTGAAATAAAAATCCCTCCAGTTGGCTGAAATTGTTCTTACTCTACAAACTGACACAAACGTTTATTTCCCTGACCCAAAGGTAAAAGAGAACGGTCACTAGAGAAAAAATTATTAGCTTTGGCAAGCTGATGGCCACTGGCAATTTCCTATTCTTTCCCTTCATGCCCCACCCCACTCATATTTGGCTAAGTATGTATTTTTGAGGCACCTGGATCCATTCTTTTGCATCTTACAGCAAGAAAATATCATTTTCTTCAACCATAACACCACACTATTTTGTGGTTATTGTGCCAGGATGCATAAGAGAGCTGTCTTTGAAGGCCTGCCCAGTGCTGGGGTGAGCAGGAGTTTTGCCTGATTGATAAATCCAACCCTATTTTTAACTCTGTACATTTCATTTCTTCCCATTACATTCCCCAGGAATGTTTTTTTCTATCCTTCTTTGTTATATAGAATCATAGAATAGTTAGGGTTGGAAAGGACCTCAAGATCATCTAGTTCCAGCCCCCCTGCCATGGGCAGGGACACCTCACACTAAACCATCCCACCCAAGGCTTCCTCCAACCTGGCCCTGAACACTGCCAGGGATGGAGCACCCACAACCTCTCTGGGCAACCCATTCCAGTGCCTCACCACCCTAACAGGAAAGAATTTCCTCCTTATACAAATAATAGAGCAGAAATATCAGTAGCAAAAGGCATTTGGGGCTCTCATGACTTCCAGAGGACTGTGTCTTCTTGTTTCCAGAAAGAACAGTGGGATAGTAAAAATGAGTGAAAATAAGACATGAATTTACCTGAAATGCCCAGATCACACACTGCTAAATTAACAGTCATTATCTCAGCAGGTCTCAACTTCTTTTTTCTCTTTGAGGACATAAAAATAACATAGCCATTTCCCAGAGTTGAAAGAATCCCTATAAAAATGGAAAAAAGAAACCAAATCAAATTAGGATTCTTCTCAAAACTAGCAATATCACATCTTCCTTTTGATATTCTCTGATATTTTTAGCCTGAACCTGTGGTCCCAAGGATAGGCATTTTACTCTGACACACGATCACCTCATCTTCATTATGCAACCCACAGAGACATCAGCTGCAGGCACCTACCTCCCACGACAAATACTATTTTCCCCCTCTGCAGCAGGACACTGCCTTCACCATTTGAGCCTGCACAACTATCCACTAAATGCACATAATAGAAACCCCGTAATTCCTCTGCTTTGATTAACCCCATTTTCCTCACAAACATTTATACAACCATGAATGAATGGCTGTATTCTGTCATATAGACATATTCTGTCATAGAAACAGAATAAAATTCTATCTGTCTGTAATCAGAAGGACCCCAATCTCTGACCAACCTTAATTTCACTAATTACTATAAGCAGAGATTTGGGGGGTAAATTTCTAAAATATTTTAAATTAATATATTAATATTACATCTTAAATTGTAAAATAAGTATTTATTTCTATCACAAGAAAGCAAGATTATAAAATATATTTGATTCCAACTTCCAGCTGGAATTCAGCGCATGAGGAGGAATCCTGCTGACTGACACCTTTTCTGCATGTTACCACCCAAGGGCCTGCAGAAACCAACACTGCAAGTAGTTAATCAGGCGTGGATTTTAATCACACTGGTACCAAACACTGCAGGGTTTACAGTTCCATTGAAGAAAACTGTTTCTTCACTAACTCATGTCTGAAAAACCTCGAGCCCAGAGTGAACGCTTTACAGTAGAAACACAGGACATCATCCCTTTCAGGAGGCAAGAGCCACCTCCAAAGGCGAACACACTAAAGGGACCACAGCCCATGGAGGCTTCGGCCATAGCAGAGGAGGAAGCAAGAAGGAGGGAGACACAGAAGAAAAGAATGAAGAGCAAAGAGCGACCATTCCCTACCAAAGTGACCTAGAACAGCAATGAAGTTCAGCCTGGGAAAGGATGAGGAAAGGTGTTTTCCCTAATTACTTTATGTTTGTCATCTTTGTTTCTCACTACCCAAATCAGAAATTAAATGTTAACTTAAATTCCCCATGATGAGCCTGTTTTACCCTCAGCAGTAACTGGTGACTGAATTGCTGTCTTTACCTTCACTCTGTCATTATCTCCACTGCTTTTGCTCTTCCAGTTTTCTCCCCATCCTGTCATGGGTGCTGTAAGCAAGTGGCTGCCCTGGGTGCTTGGTTACCAGCTGAGGCCAACCATCCAGACTGCTATAAAAGTTCACAAATAACCCAACTTCCCTCTGCCAGTGAGGCAGCAAAGTCGCTCCTTGTGATGTGTTCCTACACACGGCTTTGGTGGTGCAAACTCCAATGTACTCCATGTTTCAAAAAGACCCAGCCACGCAGCAACACCACCCTCCTTAAATATTGGAACTTTGAATACTACATAATTTTCATCAGAGTCTTCTGGGAGGCCAGGCCTCAGGAATTAAGTGGGCATTTATTTACTCTGGCCTAGCAATGGAGCAAACAGCTTGCAAGGATGCTCACAAAACCAAGAAACCCAACCTGGGAACACCCCTGAGGCAGACAGAAAAATGGTTCCCAGAGGTTAAAACTAGACTGTTAACCAAGAAATAGGTGTATCTGTGGAAACATAAAGTCTATCAAAGCCAGGAGAAGAGTACTTTGATTTTGAATGTTTCAGTAATAAATTCAATATTCCTCTAACCAGGAACACTTCTTATTTCTTTACTGACAGTATTGCTTTCTGTATTATTTTTAAAAATAAACAAGACAGAAGCTGGCTTATCATTGAATATTAGCTTTTCCCAGCAAATTTGATTTATCCTTGATGAATGAAATCTAAACAAATTCCTATTCTTAGAAGGGCCTGTAGTGATAAGAAGAGAGCTAATGGCTTTAAACTGACAGAGGGGAGATTTAGATTAGATATTAGGAAGAAGCTCTTCACTGTGAGGGTGGTGATGCACTGGCACAGGATGCCAAGAGAAGCTGTGGCTGCCCCATCCCTGGCAGTGCTCAAGACCAGGTTGGACGGGGCTCTGAGCAACCTGGTCTGATGGAAGGTGTCCCTGTCTGTGGCAGGGGGTTGGAACAAGGTGATCTTTCAGGTCGCTTCCAACTCAAACCATCCTGTGATTCTGTGATTCTATAATTCTTATGGCTTTAAAAATTTAATCTGAGTTGTATGTAGGTTGAAATCATATTAAATATTTTCTTCCTTGAAGCTAAGTGAATGAATCTCAGCATTTTTCATGTACCTTAATCCTTTTCTCTCTGAATACCATTTCTGTCTCATTATATTTAGGATATTCAGAGTACCAGCGTCCACTTTGAAATACCTTTTGAAAGCACCTGATGTTTTCCTGAATCTTTTTCGACTGGTACTCCAGAGATGCTTTCATCAGACATGCCTCTGAAGCAGCTGCTCATTATTAATAGCAATATTTCAGAGAGCACCAGCCCACTGACCTCCTGATCTGGAAGAGGTCCAGTGACAATTTAAGTTGCTTTTTGTCTATACCTGCATCTGACTGGTTTGGGCTGGGATAGACTTAACTGCTTATCTGAATTCTTTTCTTAACTCCTTGGTGGTGGAAACTGTGATAACCTTAGGTGAGCCATCTAATACTTCATTTTCCCTATGATTACAAGTATTTTCCTAACAGCTAGCTGAAGTCTTCTCTGGTGCAGGCTCCCAGCTCTAGTAGGTGCTGGCAGGCTGTGTGCCTGGATTGGAAACAGAGGAAACAGGCACATCAGATATAAAATAAAGGCTCTTTTCCAGGAGCAAGCTGTCCATGACACCATAACACTATTACAAATATACTAATGAAGAGCCAAAGATGCTATAGCTGAAACTGTGACACCTACATAGAAAGAGTCAGGCTCAGAATCACAACCTGCAGTGAAAGGTGAAAGTATATAAAAGTAGCAATCTGAACAAATAAGACTCCAATAATAGGAATCCTTTTCTCCAATCTGACAACAGTGTTAAACCATCAGAGAGAATAAAAAAAATCCAGATAGTTCAGGATTTTGTTTTCAATTAAGGTGTTTCATAACGCCCTGAGGAAGTGTGCAGCAACAGTTTGCAAATCAATAGTTACTTGCCATGGGCTTTCAAAGGAGCTGACAGCCAGCGGGTCTCTGCTCAGCAGTTAGTCACCCTACCAGAATGTACAGTAAATCAATCAAGTCAGTGATGAAAAAGCTAGCAGGAGAAGTGACAAAGTAAAAGGAATTGGATCGTTATAACTGTGGGTACTGTTTGATTAAAAAATACATGTGGAAATGAACTAGTTAGGTGAAAGATCACGCATTCACAGAGAATTTCTCATAGATTGGTTAAGACTCTTGGTTTTCTTAAACGACAAAAGAATTCATTTTTATATTTTCAAATAATAGGGATGCTCCATCCCTGGCAGTGTTCAAGGCCAGGTTGAACAGCGCTTTGAGCAAGCTGGTCTTAGAGGAACGTGTCCCTGCCCGTGTCAGGAGGATTGGGACTGGATGAGCTTTAGGATCCCTTTCAACTCAAACCATGCTATGATTCTATGAAACCTCAATGCTTCAGCTGCACAACCAGCTTGACCCTAAAAGTCAAACTGCTGAGTTTGTTGATACGATCCAAGCCTTGTTCACCCACTGTGTAGCTTCCTCCCACAAAATAAATTTTTGAGATAAATTTTAAACACACTTCAACCTTACACACCTCAAGCACAGGAAGGTGCTCAATAGCAATCCTGGCTTCCCACCTTTCCACAGCTAGTCCCTATCTCCACTATCAGCATGTCCACACAGGACATCCTCAGGAGGGGCCACCATGTCTTGGAAGTGGCCTGCAAAAGAGTAGGGGACACAGTTCAGTGGCAGGTGACAAGAGACAAGTTCAGCCTGAACCACCAGTTACAATAAAAACCCATAGACATACCCTCGCTGGGCATGGGAGCTGAATGCTCCAGTTTGGTTTTCCACCTTCTGCAAATTACAGAGTTTAGAAAGTCAATACGCAATACTGCAGTTACCCCAACACATAACTGTGCCCAAGATGTATTTGAGCACATCGTTTTTGCTTACTGCTTTTGATACCTGGGAGTTCTGGTCAACTATAAAGATGCCAATTAAAGCAAATTTATATCTTTAACAAGCCTGTTGAGAGGAATTTGATGTCAGCGAGTAGTTTGACAGAGCAAGGCTTCCTTCTCCACCACCTTAAGATTCATGATCTACCACAAAGAAATCTCTGCATGGCAGTGCTTTATGTCCTGACAGATATGTGGATGCTTTGAACTTCCTGAAATCAGCTTAGTTGAAAAGGAAATTCAGGATTATTTTTGTTTGCAGAAAGTAAAAAAAAAAAGTCACTAAGAGATTTACCTGGGAACAAATTCTCATATTTGTGAAAGCCCAAGATATTATTAAAACATTGCTTTCCACCTAAACATTAATGGGTAATAAAATCTGAATCTGCTCACTAACAGGAGCTAACAGTGGCATCCCCAGGATGCTAAACTAGCCCAGGCTTGTAAGGTGCAACCCACAGGAGAAGCATTAGTCCAAGAAAAACTTTGGGGAGTTTTGTAAGAAAAATGTGTTTAAAGACTACTTTACCCCATTTATTCACAAGTACAGAAGACCTGACATTGCTCCTTCTACCAGTTTTCATTCCCTCTCTTGGGAATTACACCTCTGAGCTCTGAGGTGCAATTCTGCTTTACTGGTAAAAAGCATAACACTCTCCTTCACACAAACCCTTATAAAAGGAAGGGGCTTCTGTACTTCCCTCTGACTCTGGCAAATTAATATCCCTTTTTGCATTATACAATGTCTTGAACACCGCTGTACTGGCCTAAAAGATACGAAACCAGTTGTTGAAATAGCTGAGGGCACAACTGACCAGCAGCCAAGCAATGACTGCTTAAAATCGCTGCAAAAGGAATTAAAAATGTCTGTGCAGGATACCTGTGGCATCTTATGCTATAGATGCAAGTCCAAGGAAGATGCAAATACATCATTTATATGCACATGTGAAAAGCATACTAGGCTCTAATGAAAGCTGCCACCAGAGTGTGTAATGACCATAAAGGTAAGTAAATAAGTAAACTACAATTAAACATAACCACATAAAAAATAAACTAAACCCAGAGCAATATGTAGGATATGATGTCTAGAGCTACACACATGTACAGCAGAGCTATGGCTTCAGCTTTCCTGGCTTAGGCTGCTGAGTTCAACAAGTCCACCACAGGCTGTTTGATGTCCAATCCACACCACCAGGAAGGTGGGGATCTCACTGATGAGTCCAAATGATTAATTTGGATTATTGGCCCTTTTTAAACTATAATTTCAGTCTCCTCACATTGCCCGTGTAAGTCTGTGCTTTCATGGTTAGTTTTTGTTTTTTCCCTGGACATTTCTGTTCCTTTCCTTAATTTGACTATACCTATGTTTTTCAAGGTGTTTCACATCTGGCAGGGATATTTCTTTGGAATTGGACAGATCTACATTAAACAAAGCCAATATAGCAATGCCTCACGGTGGAAGGATTCATTTCAGCTACTCAGACATATTCCCTTGGATTAAAGCTGAATTTGTGTAACCAAGTGAAAAAAAGACCTGATGGGGGATTGTCTTGGACAGTTCAGTGAAGATATCTGTCTGCAAAGCTGCAGAAAAAATGTATGCATGTGAAAAGCTCAGGTAAATACAAAACAGGGAAAGAATGCCAAGGTACAGCTTCACCTGCTGACACTGTGGCTCTGAACTCCTTTTTTGATAAAGACATAAGCAGAAGACAAATGAGAAATAAACATTATTCAAGTCTTTGTGCAACCTCCACTGCAGAATAGATTCAATTACTTAGATCAGTCAGGGGAAAGGCTGTAAGAAAGAGTAGGAAGGAGGGATGTAAAACAGTGAATGAGAAACCATGACAGTAGAACTGAAAGACATTTGTGTTTTGTGCAGTACTGATAGAACAAGAGGATGAATCAAAACTGAAATAAATGTCAAGAAATACACTGTATACCCTGTATTCAGCCTGGTGTTCAGCCATCTGACACCGAGAGCCCAGTTTGGTGTAGCAGTTACGTGTCCTTGGCTGAGCTTTACTGAGAAAATAGCTGTTGAGCTAAAAACTGTGTGAACTAAAGCCATAAAACATAAGGAAACTTAAACCATAGAAAGAAGTGAAAATGTTGAGGCAAGTATTGACACAAGAAAGATATAACTGTGCTCACCTGCATAAAGTAAAGAAGGTAAATCGTCAAGAAGGACCAGTTTATCCTCAGAAGCAATAGAGACCAGTATTTTCCAGCTGAATGACAACCCCTAGGCATATGAATACTTAACATAGAAATCAGACCCAACTATCTTCTTTGTGCACTAACCAATAAATAATTGTGTTTGTTCTGCTTGCAAAGTCACTTGGCACACAGTAAAAGACTCCAAAACAAAAGGGAGGGGAAGAGGTTAGGCAGAAAATATTGTTAAATATAATATGTAACAGAACAGCTGACGCCAGGAGCCAAGTAATATTCAAACAAGCGCATCTGATAAGCACATCTGAGAATGTTCTCTTTACAGAGACAGGCTTTGAAAACAGGTCATAAGCCTTACATGGCACAAGGGAAAAGGGAACAATTAAAATGCAAGCTAGTAACCTATCACTAGAGAAAAAAAAAAGAGAGAGTATTTCTTCACTTTTTGCTAGAAAGCCTACTGCTAGTTACTTTGGCTACCTGGAGCAGCACTGTCTATTGATGTTAACTGTTGACACCATATTTCTGTCACATTCTCTTCTCTCCATCCTGGATTTTTCTTTCTAGTATGAAGAAATATGTAATTACTCATCTAATGCACAGCAACTTCTGCCTTCTTTGTGAGTGCCTGCAAGGGTGCAATGGCTTAGTCATATTTCAAAGATGAATTACAAAATCATTACCAATTACTGTCAAATAAAACCCAGCTATGATGTCAGCTTCTTTAGAAAGCTTTGATGCAAAAGGGTCTTCCTTCTGGAGATAGTGTGGGAGGTATCCTTCCTGGGAGGAAGTATTGTGATCTGATGCCATCCCATTCATGTCAAGTTCAGTGTCTGAAAAACAAAGAACAGTGCCTGAAAGAACAAAGTTTGCAATAGATCATGTCTGCCACAAGAAAATCTGAAGATGTTTTTGTTCATATGCAAGATGCATCCTCCTGTCTTCATCTCTTCTCTGCCACCTCCCAGGGCATTTCAGGATCCAGTTCAAAATTTCACAAATCATCCTACCATGATTTATTTCACGTCTTGCTTTAATCCAAGAATGTCATTATTCATATGGCATCCAGAACAGTAATCCATCTGAGCAGTACCTAGGTACCACTGTGTTGTGGCTGTCAAGCAAGGGCTCCTGAAGCACCTTTTGTGAGTATAGAATCATAGAATCATAGAATAGTTAGGGTTGGAAAGGACCTCAAGATCATCTAGTTCCAACCCCCCTGCCATGGGCAAGGACACCTCACGCTAAACCATTCATCCAACCTGGCCTTGAACACTGCCAGGGATGGAGCACTCACAACCTCCCTGGGCAACCCATTCCAGTGCCTCGCCACCCTAACAGGAAAGAATTTCCTCCTTATATCCAATCTAAACTTCCCCTGTTTAAGTTTTAACCCGTTACCCCTTGTCCTGTCACTACAGTCCCTAATGAATAGTCCCTCCCCAGCATCCCTATAGGCCCCCTTCAGATACTGGAAGGCTGCTATTAGGTCCCCACGCAGCCTTCTCTTCTCCAGGCTGAACAGCCCCAACTTCCTCAGCCTATCTTCATATGGGAGGTGCTCCAGTCCCCTGATCATCCTCATGGCCCTCCTCTGGACTTGTTCCAACAGTTCCATGTCCTTTTTATGTTGAGGACACCAGAACTGCACACAATACTCCAGGTGAGGTCTCACAAGAGCAGAGTAGAGGGGCAGGATCACCTCCTTCGACCTGCTGGTCATGCTCCTTTTGATGCAGCCCAGGATATGGTTGGCTTTCATGTTTCCAGCTGGGTGTAAGAGTGACCGAAGACTGAGAATACAGAGAAACCAAGCAGGGCAATTGTTTGTGTCTGAATAGTTTCATTCCTCAATGTGTTTAATGCATACTGAACTTGTCTTTATCTATACACACTGCTCTTGTAATGCCCAGAAACTGGGAATTATCAGTAAGACAGTCCCAGCAATTTCTACATATCCTGAGGGGAACTATGTTTACACATTGCAACTCTACAAATTTTACAGTTCAGTGAAAAGCTACATCCATATTTTCTCCTTAGAGTTATTTAGGTGGTGGAGTCTGATGTAAATAAACTTACGTATCTCTGTTTATGAACAGTAATTGGCTATTGCAGTTATGAAGAAATTGCAATAGTATTAAATAATAGCCTCATCTAGGCAAGCTTGTTGAGACCTTTTTCCTTTTCTTTTTATGTGGAAGTGGGCTATTGAGGTCAAATGTGATAAGATCAATAAAGTGAACCCTTATGTAGGAAAATACAGACATCTGTGAAGTTACTCTTCCAGGACAAACTGAAGAAGCAAAGTGAGGTGCTCTAGCATAAGATATAAACCATTTTTGTGATGTTTGAAACCACCCAACCAAAAGCTATTCAGGACATTTAGTCATCCCAGTTCTCCTTGTCAGTGCTTGGTAGGGAAGAAATGGGATGCAGGAACTTAGCATTTGACACCTGGGTCGGAGCAATCCCAGGCACAGCTACAGATTGGGCAAAGAAGAGATTCAGAGCAGCCCTGTGGAGAAAGACTTGGGGGTGCTGGTCGATGAGAAAATGAACATGAGCTGGCTTCAGTGTGCGCTCGCAGCCCAGAAAGCCAACCGTATCCTGGGCTGCATCAAAAGGAGCGTGACCAGCAGGTCGAAGGAGGTGATCCTGCCCCTCTACTCTGCTCTTGTGAGACCTCACCTGGAGTATTGTGTGCAGTTCTGGTGTCCTCAACATAAAAAGGACATGGAACTGTTGGAACAAGTCCAGAGGAGGGCCATGAGGATGATCAGGGGACTGGAGCACCTCCCGTATGAAGATAGGCTGAGGAAGTTGGGGCTGTTCAGCCTGGAGAAGAGAAGGCTGCGTGGGGACCTAATAGCAGCCTTCCAGTATCTGAAGGGGGCCTATAGGGATGCTGGGGAGGGACTCTTCATTAGGGACTGTAGTGACAGGACAAGGGGTAACGGGTTAAAACTTAAACAGGGGAAGTTTAGATTGGATATAAGGAGGAAATTCTTTCCTGTTAGGGTGGTGAGGCACTGGAATGGGTTGCCCAGGGAGGTTGTGAGTGTTCCATCCCTGGCGGTGTTCAAGGCCAGGTTGGATGAAGGCTTGGGTGGGATGGTTTAGTGTGAGGTGTCCTTGCCCATGGCAGGGGGGTTGGAACTAGATGATCTTGAGGTCCTTTCCAACCCTAACAATTCTATGATTCTATGACTCCCAGGTCTCCCATACTTTTTGCCGTGGCTTCTGGGTAAAGTCATGAAGCTCTAATTTTTTCCCCTCGAGAGACCAAATTTGCAGGGAGAGTACATGAGGAGAAAAAATGCTTCGTTATTTTACCCATTTTCTACCTCTTCTGCACCTTGAAGAGCTGCATCAATAACAGCCCTTTACAGCCAGAAATGTAGCAGATGATACCTACCTATACCTAAAGTACCCATAACCCTCTCCCTGCTGTTTCTCTAGCTTCGAAAAGAAGATCTTATTTAAGGGAATCAGATCATGAAGGCACACTGCCACTCTAGACATGAAAGAAGCCAAAAGGTGTCCCAGGCATATGGCTCCAAGTAGCACTAAGAATTTAAAGTTTAGCAGCTTTATTGCTTTAATTTTTTTTCCAATAAAGTTAAAAAATAAGCAAAGGCTGATTAATAAAAAAAATACCTTAGGTGACTTTGTGAGTACTTTTCCCCTTCCACAGCTGTGCAGAACAAGCACTCAAAGGTTCACTGCTGCAGGTGGCAAGTTTGATTAGGTACCATGATATGGCAGACTGGACATGGGCTAAAAAGACTGTCTTGTACAAAAAGCTGGACTAAGGCATGAATCTGGGAAATAAAATAATCAGACTGAACATCATTTCCATCCAATTACAGCCACAGGTCTTGGTCTAAATTCCACTTGGCCTTTAAAAGGATCCTGATACTTTTCTCTCACCCAGCTTGCATGGTACTACAACCCTTACGTAGCTGAAGGATTTGAACCATGTGGGTGGATGAAGTGATGTAAATGGAAAAGCACATCTGGGGCCTGTCAGCACAATTTAGATTTGATATAAATAAGTATCAAAGTGTTTGAGGGCATGTTTCTGTTCCTGAGCCACACTAAAATCTGCCACTCAAGCCAGTATTAGGTGATTCGCACGGACAATATTGTCCAACTTATAAGCATTTAAAAAAAAAAAACAAAAAAAAAAACTGTAAAGAGAAGATTCCAAAAGAAAAGATTCCAACTTCTGCATATGCTAAGCCCAGCCAGAAGCCCAGTCACTGGAATTTTTAACCTGCCTTAGAAGAAAAGTGCAGGTTTCCCAAGCAAATCACAGTCATGGGGCAGGAGGAAGCTCTCGCTGATCTAACTGGACTGCTACAACATGGCAGAGTTTGCTGCTTCACTCAATATAAGTAGTTCACCTGCATGCTAATGTTAATGTTATGACAGACTAATCCTGTTTAGTTGCTGAAAAAGAAGAACCTTACTTTTGTTTTAGAAAATGAAAGCACATTATTTCTCAAAAACATTCAACAAAAGCAACAGGAGACTACTGTTCAGCTTCCAAAAAGACAAACAAACTTCCCTCTCTATTTTAGATCATGTCGAACAAATTAAGAATAAATTTCAGTTATAAGAAAATAAAAACCAATTTGGTTTAATTTATATAAAAAGTGCTACAATGACATGTAATGGAGGATTTTAATACCAGGCTATGGCTTTAAAAGATGTTAATCGTCCTGATTAGGCAGGAATTAATTCTGGCCCCCAAATGGAGCTTTATTCAAGAATCATATCTCACTTTTAGAGTGTAAAAAACACAAAGGGATGTAAGTAACAAGGCAGAATAGTTATTCCTTTCATAATTCCAAGTCACGAAAAGCCATAATCCTAACCAGCATGTAGTGCCTAAATGTTGGGTAAAACCATATGGAGACGGATAATTTTTAAACCATTAAGCAAAGCCTAGAAAATGTAGGGGATGCCCATTTCCCATATGCATTCTTTCAGGAACCAAGGCTTGAGAGTCTTGTTTATGCATGTGCTTTTTAAGATACCACAGCATTAAATGCCTGAGAAAATTCATGACAGTTCTGATCCACAACCCCTCAAAGTTAATGAGTCAGGGACAGAGACTATAAAGTGTTATTTTAGTATAAACTTCAGTGATCCGTGCTTGCACTGATCTTCAGTGTTTGCAAGTTCCTGTGAACTCCTGAAACATATCGGGAAGCTACAAACAGAGGAGAGGTACTAACCCAGGTTCGAATTATGCTTTCTTCCATGTGGCTCAGACAAATATTAGCAGAAACCAGCAAAACCTGAAATCCTTAACCTGAATTAGTAAGAAAACAATCTTGGATGCATTCAGTTTATGTAAGAACAGCCAAGCTGCTGTTAGGGGGGGAAGTATTTTTGTGACTCTGCAGGCAAATGAAGGAAACATTAATACTAACCATTGAAAAAAACGGAAGTGTGTTGAAGCTTAGAGGCAAAAGTTACTTGATATGAGAATCAGTGGTATGTGCCACAGGAACTGCAGATACTGAGCCACTTCAGTCACTGCAGAGATTCCTGTGTGAAAGTTACTGAGACAGTAATGTTTTAATGTGTTTGCAAAGAGAGCACAAGGAATGAAATATGATATTCAGTCAGATAAGCATTGCAGTTATTTGGAGAAGCAGATGAATTAACCAAGGGTTAAATGGTAGCGTAAACCAGAAGATGCCCATGGATCTAGTGCTACCTCATAAGAAGAATTAGTAGAGCTCACTGCAAAGGAATTAACACAGCTGAAGTGATAACATTATCAATTGTGTTAATTAAGAAAATAACTTTCTGCCCTCTCATGATATGTTAAAAACAATAAAACTATGAAAAGCAGTAAAACTATGAAAAACAATAAAATTATGGATAATTTTATCTGAGTCAGTAAAAGACAAAAGCTAGAAGGGCACATTAGTGCCAGACAACGCTGTTATCTTTTTAGGACGAAAAATGGGAATGATCTTTTTCTTTAATTTGTTCAATTACTTCTGTTTCCTAGAGTCCCCATAGCAAAGTAGTCAGCTCTCAGTGTCTGCTGGATCCAAATTCATATTGTCAGATATCATTTTTATTCTAAACATCTGTGTATATTGCAGAGCCCATCACACAAGCATCGGCTGTAGAATTGCCTTGTCCTCCTACACTCGTCCTGGCTGCTGCACTGGTAACACAGCCATAAGTCCAGCACACCCGGTGACAAACACTGCCTCACCCTTTAAATACCTGTCTTTCAGTACTCATTCTTCTCCAGTTTGATGATAACTGTCAAAACTCATTTCTATGATGCACATCCTTAGCCAACTATTTCCCAGCATTCCAGCTAACTGCAGTATTTAGCAATGTAAATAACAGTGACCAGAAAACTTTTCTCAAAATAACCACAGAGCACAATAATAAAAGATTTCCTTAAGAAAGGTCTTGATTAAATTTCAGTTTGGGGCTAAAGTCTGAAGACTCAGGCTATGGACTAGGAATCTGTTTTTTGTCCTTAGCAGACTTTTTTAACCACCAGGCTGCTGTTTTTTCAAGGTGAGAGTATCTCACACGTGTTGAAGAGGAATCATCACTTTGAATTCATAAAGTCTAAACTTTAAGCTAACATTTCCTACATTTCAGGTGTAAGTGCAAACTGTGCTTCAGCACATCAGACAGCTGCTTTTGTGCTAATAATGACAGAAAACAGTAAAATTTTACTGTCTCATATTTCCTTATAAGAGAAGCAGAGAGCTTTTGAAATATCAACTTTTTGATTTTGATAATAGGAGAATACTTTATGCCCACCTATCATAGAAGTTATGCCCAACCAACATAGTGCAACACTGGAAGGACATGAGTAAGACAGAAGCTACTCTCAGATCTGTGAAAATAACACAAATCTGAGATTTATGTCCCCCATCTCAAGCTAAACACCCTGCTGCGAGGTGAAACCTGAATTTTCAATTAAACCCCTTTTTAGGTGCTTCTATTAACCTTCAGTCTTAAAAGTATGCAGTGAAAAGTATTGCTGAGGTTTGAAACAATGCAGTAAGAAATAAATATATAAGTTAATATAAAAATTCACAAGTGGTATGTGAGTGTTGGTAGCTACTTTTACATTAGTAAGTGGTGCAGACCTACAGCAGTAGATCTATAGAGCTGTTGATTATACAGTTATTATACAGTTGATTATGCAGTTATTATGTTGTTATGCAGTTGCTGTTGAGGACCTTCATTTTCCCAAGGCTGTACATCTGGCTGATCACCAGAGATCAAGAAAAAAAAGAAAAATAAAAAAATGGAAAGACATGAAAATAACAAAATAGTGAATGATAAGACAAGTCTTATTTTAATTGGGTCCTTGATTCTGATTAATAAGCATAGATTAAAACCAAAGCTTTCAAATGATGTCCTGCAATGTAAGCGCTTCATCTAACATGGTAGGCAGTTAGACAAGCACTGGAAAATAAACCAGTTATCGAGGACTGTTTTCTTCTCACTTCCTCACAAGACTAAAGGGTTCTGCTTTGCAATAGGTCTCCAATGACCAAAGTGTGGGAACAGAGAGCACTACACCACAGCCTACCATCTAGCTCATCTACAGGCCATCTTTCCAACACATCCCTTGCTGAAAGGCCCTGAGTGCCTGTAAAAACAGATTTAAAACCATAACAAAAGAAACCAACCCGCTGCTTCCTATTAGAAATGGACTCAAGCTTATTCCTGTGCTGCAGACATTCATATTTAATTAATACAAAAAGTTCCACTTTTAAATAATATATTCTTTAAAATGGAACTGTTCTACTATAGCCAACCTCAGGAGATCCAAAATCCTCACTCAGACACTATAAAAGAGCAATATCGAGCCTCGAAACTTCTGAGAATAATAATACCAAAAAAAAAGCAATTTGAGTATTTTTCTTTGGCTTAATCAATGCAGTTTTGCCAGCCTTACATCAGCTTTTCTCCCTGCTACCTCCTCATCTCCTGCTGCAGTGTTTCACCATGTCCCGTGTTCCTTGGCCAGGCTCTTCTTGCCCTGAGGAAGGAAAGGACATGCCATCCCCATCTCTTTCGGGAATGAAGCAGACCGCAGAATAGCAGCAACTTTCCTGATCCCTTCTTCCTATAGAGGGGGCACTGAAGGACGTGGAAGAAAAATCTCAGTTTTTCCTGCAGAGCACCAACCACCTGATGTTTTCCCTAAAGTTTGGACAAATCCAGGGAATTTTCACCTGGGGCTGCCAAAAGCAGCAACCAGAATGTACCTGATAATTACCTGTTATTTATCAGGTACTGACATCTGGTTTCAGAGTTTTGTAGACCTCTCCATGGCTGGCGCACTCCAGACACAGAATGAGATTTTCCATGCCCCAAGCAAACTCCATCATGGGAGGTTAAAGTCACATCTACATCTGCAACATCATCTGGAGAAGACAGGAGCTTCATGGTAACTGCACCTCAGTAGCTGCAAAGGACTGATGCGGTCTGTCTAGGCTGCGGTTTTGTCCATTTATATTTCATCACACACCATGACTTTGTACCTGTCCATCTTTTCCATTTTAGTCCAGCTGTTCCCCATCTTCTGAAGGAGATTCTTACAGTCCCTTACTCTCCAAAGGGAGATGAAAGATCTGAAGGACCAAGCCCAGAACAAACCCCTGATGCCTGAGGAGTCTCATCCCTTCTTCTACTTGATGGATAATTTTTCAGCAAGTTGCTAAACCTCTTTCCCCAGAAGGAAAACAGAATGAATTTGTATCTGCAGCAGAGGTGGGCTGGTGGACTAATATGTGCTGGTGTAATGGTTCTCAAGCCAGTGACAGGAGCAATAATAATGTGTCCTACTGTTTTGGAAAATTACTATAAACCACAAGCTGTCCTAAGAGATGTAAAGGCATGCAATGCTTTTATGAAGCAAGAATGAACTTATTAGCTTCAGTAGCAAGACACTATGATTTTGCAGGTGATGTCATACTTGGAGACTTGAAGCTGTTTTTTAACCCAGAATAGCATTTTTGAATTTATTTATAATGAAGAGATCAAAACTGAGATTTCAGATTCATCTCAGCAGCCTGTTTTCAATTATTGATGTGAAAAATCATAAGCATTATATTTTCAAATTGCTGCATTTATACAGTTAGTCCTCAATGTCCAAATGGCACATAACAACACCCACAAGCCTGCAGTCATCTGAATTTTACAATCTAATTGTGGGTTTGTTTTCCTATAGCTCAACAAAACAACAAATAATGCTCTCTTGTGGTGTAAGGCCTGCTAATATCCCTGACAGCAGCCAGATATATGTCTGTGTCCAGGAGCAGAATCTGAAGGTGCTGGGACATGCAAACCATGGAAAATTTCCTTCTTCTGAAAACAGCAGTATTTTTGAGCAAGATGGGTAGAGAAGCAGCCTCCACACCAGTCACCTTTGATTAAGAAGAGAAATCTTTTACCTGTTCACTCTGGCTGCTGATAAACCCCCCTACATGTGGTTTCCAACAGGTCAGAACTACAATGTTCAATGATAATTTTGCATGATTGGGTGGCATTTCCAAGAGAGCCAACTGAGTGGTGACTGGAGCTTTATACCCTGCAGAAGGCAGACACTGAGGAACAAAAATGTGGCATACGATCGTTACAACCCTTGTGACTGGAAAACAGGCTGGAGACAGCATCAAACAAACATGTACGCCTTATCTGATCTCATAGCAGGATAAATTCCTGTTATGTCGTTACAGATGATTGTCCAGCCTGTTCTTTACAATGGAAATTTCACAGCCTCCCTAGGAAATTTTTTCCTGAGGTTAATTAGAATTCTCAGAAGGAGAAACTTGAGGCCACTCAATTTTATACTAACTCACAACATTATATCAGAGAGACTCATTTTCCCCAAAAAATGCTTAATATCTGACATAGGTAGATCCTTTGGGGGAAGAAAAACATTTAGGGTAAATGTCAGTATTTTAGGAATATAATAACTGCAGATTCCATAATCTGCTGAGTTCAGCCTTGATAAAATCTTGGTAATGCAAAGTGGACTATGAGTAGGGTTGTGCACAAAGAAGGACAATTCAAGTGCCTCGAACAGGTGACACGTATATGGAGAAGTGCACTTGTATGTTGACTACTGTCCCTGCTTTGGCAAGGGTTGGGCATCAACAGTGCTTCCTAGGGGCTCAAAAAAAATATGAAAGTTAACATGATATTATACCACAAAATATAAATTAAATGAAGAAGAAAGGTAGAAACATAGAAAGGTGAGAGGAAAGCAATGAGAGAAAGTCAGCAGAACCTGAATTCAAACTTAAGCCTTATCTGGAGAATAAAGGGTGTTTAAGAAGCACCGAGAAATTCAATTTGGGAATAAAAATTAAAATGAAGAGCCATACAATGTTTGCTAAACAACAATACAGATTTCCTTCTGCTTGGGTTTTAGTTCATAAAATCAACCTATCTGCAAAGTCCTGTATACACCAACACCGCAAGAACACGTTACGCAGCACCTTACACCTGAGCCAGTGTCTACAGCAGAGGACATTTTACATGCCCTTGCGTAGGGCATGGGTATACAGCACCCAAAACACATTCACAGCTTGCCCAAGAAGAAGAACACGTATTAAAATATTCATTTTCAGTTTTGAGCCCTCAAAGATCGTCAACCTCGAGAACTAATATATTAGAAGGAAAAGATCCGTGTTCCCACCACTTCCCCTGGGAGCCCTCTGGCGCATCAGTTTCCTCACATCCATATTTAAGCTCACACTTCCCAGGCCACACCTGAAATACTGTGTTCAGTTTTGGTCCTGTTACACAAAAAAAAGATGTGGACAGGCTTGAGAGAGTCCACAGAAGGGCCACAGGGATAATTCAAGTACGTGGCAGCCATGTGGGGAAAGGCTGAGAGAGCTGTGCTTGTCCAATTCGAAGAAAAGAAGGCTCAGGGGAGACCTTGTCACTATGGTCAAGGATTTAAAGGGTGGCTACAAAGAAGATGAAGACTCTCTTTTCACAAGGAGTCTTGTGAAAAAGACAAGGGGTGATGGGCACAAGTTACTCCTGCAGAAACTCTGGTTGAATACAAGAGGAAAAATTTTTGTATGAATGAGAACAATCAGCCGTTGGAATAATCTCCCCAGGGAAGCGGTGGATTCCCCAGCACTGGACACTTTAAAGATTCAGCTGGACAGGGTGCTGGGACATCTAGTCCAGGTCATGCTTTGCCTAGAAATGTTGGACCAGATGATCCTTTGGGTCCCTTCCAACCTGATATTCTGTGATCTTATGATTCACACTACTTATGAATTGCAGGGCGCATACCTCTGCTCTCACCTGGGGCAGACAGGACTATATTTTCTTGCAACAGCTTTCGTGGGAATCCTGGTGGCAAGCAGGTCTTCAGCTGTGTGAACCTGCTGCGGCAAAATAGCACCTGCTTAAGCCAAAGATCTGGCTCTATCCATCTCCTAATCTTGCAGAAAGAATTTGGGTGTCTCTATAGATCTGAGCCAAAGCAAACCAAAATAAAACAGAGCAGGCATTTCACAGGATCTGAAAAGGCTGCAATGGTTATATTGTTTCTATAGTTCCTGTAGCACGGCAGCAACAAAACAGGTTTCACACTCTTGCTTTCTTGACATTGACTTGTGAAAACAGCATGTGCCACTCAAACACAGGAGCTACATAATCAGCGGAGACTGTCTAGAAGAAAAGTAGTCACAGTCAGGCAGGGTTTAGGGAAGGAAAAAGTGGGGCTGGGTAACTCAACAAGTACAATTTTAACCAAAAAAAAAAAGAACCCCATTAGCAGCACCTCAGGAGAACAAGCAACAAGCAAAAGCTATGAAAAGATTATGAGCTAAAGAAGAACAGAAAGGCAATGCCAGTTGACAAGAATGTGCAACTTTGGCTTAGGCTGCTTGAACACTTTTAGGTGGAGGTTTTCTATTGCAGAGCAAAAAGCTCTTTTCCTTTGCTTCGGCATCACTGTCCATCTGTCCATTAAGCAAGTGTCCTGGAGACACACAAATGCCTGATCTTGTCCCAAGGAGAATCAAGTGGCTTATTGGCAGACCAGCATGTGAAATCTCATCTGTTCCTTTCTCATGTCAAACAATAACGCCTGGAGTAAATACATGCTTAATTATTTTTTAACTCATAAACTCTAATAGAGTGGCTTAGTGATTTACATGCAGTCCATTAGCGAGTCAGAGGCTGGGAATGTGACTTGGAAATTCTGACTCCCTTCCCCTTACTCTTTGCTGGATCCTATTACACGCTGAGACTAGTACTAGAATTGTCCTTTTGCTGCCTGTTTTCTACCAAAGCAGTAGTTTAGCGTTGCAGACTTCGATGCAGTCAGACACATAGAGAGGGTGCCTGCATCCAGATCAGAAAGAACACATCCAGCTGCACGCAAGCTCTCAGATTTGCTGCTGCCAGACTTTGAGATGAGTACTTCAGAGCTAATTTGCAATTAAATGGAGTTTCAAGTTGTGCTAAATACAAAGCGCTGGTTTTTGTACGGTGTAAAGTGCCATCACAACACCGTGCTGACTTACAGTTTTACAACTCCAGGCAATTCCCTTCTCTCTATGAACAAGCAAAGCTGTGAGGAAGGGATATGAAGAGAGTTTCTACAAATACTTTCTCTCTTGTTGTTAGGGAGTGTTTGGGGAAATTCACTTTAGCTTTTTACTTTGAAATTAACCAATAATTGCTATCATCAAATCAATACCAATCAGATAAACTATATCAAATCAATCACTATTTCAGCGATTGCCCAAAGACACAAATGATCAGTTCTCTTCTGAATTAATTCTACAAGAAAGGTAATGCTAGATGTGTACAGACCTCAAAAAAGACTAAAGGAAAAACCAGTCCAAAAAGGACAATATTTATCAAAATGCCATTACACTGCCCAGCCATGGTACATCATGAAATGCAATGAAATTATTGCTGGTTATATCACATGTGCTTAGAGACCCTAATGCCATCAGAAGGGGTGGAGGAGAGAAAGAAATAAAGGACACTGTGCAAACATTAAATATCAAAACTTTCAGGAAGTTAGGAATACATTTCAGAAGGCTAAGCCCTAAAATCTTTATTCCTATATTGAAACATTTTATTCCATAGGAAGGAGACAAAAAGTGGAATGGCAATCAAGAGAATTCTATGTGAAACTAAGTATTAGTGAAGCTAATATGAAGATGTACCTAAATGAAGAATACGGTGAAAATACATAGTGTAAACACCTAGATGTGCTTGGAATTTTTCACATGCAGTTTTTACATATACACACCTGTACTTTCAGAACGTTACAAAAAGAGAAGGAGAAACAGGACATACCTTATTCGTGAGTGCTGCATAAAGCATCCCCCTTGGAGCTCTACAGCTGCTTTTATTTCAGTGTCTGGACCAGAGCAATCCTCAAAAGCATAAATCAACAGTGCTCTTGGTGTTTCAAGTTTTTGAATTTAAAAGGGAGAGAGGAAAACTATGCTGTTCATCAGTAAAAGGTGATCTCTCTCCTTCCCGACTCGGGCTCCCAGCCTCTGGATGCTGTGCTGTTCCTCCTTCTCTCACTCTTCCCAGTGGTGCTGCTGTCGATCATCCACTTTACCTCATGAAAATCACTATCCGAAGCATCCTATCCCTATGTCTGTGCTCATCAGCTTTCCAAAGAAGCAGTGACACCTCAGAAAGAGACCCTGGGAACATACCACTGGCAGAGGAAAGGGCTAAAGCCAGACCCAGCCAAATTCTGTCAAACCCCACGTCACATGCTGCTCGATCCCCCCTGCAGCACAGCTGTAATTCTGTTTATCACCCGCACCACAAAAAGGAAAATGCTTTTAAACTTTAAGGTTTATGTGCTTTTTTTCTCATCAAGTGATTCTTGATTCTTATATTCTAGTAAGAGAGAAAAATATTTGCATCCTAAATGTGTTTTCACAGAATTAATGAAAGCATCTTTTAACATTGTGTTTCATTCTTCACCAGCACCACTAGTCACATATTAACCTGGTCTGGCTAGTAAGAAGACCTGTGTGCAAACCATCATCACTACCCTGAACTCAGTAAATTTTTACACTGCCTGCCCAGACCTGATTTTCAATGCGCACTACATTAAAATGAAAAAAATAAAACTTAAAGCCTGCAAAAGAAGTTTACAAAGATGAAACACAGGAATCAACCCCTGATTTTTTCTCATGAAGGCACATTTCTATACAGCTCTGCCCCACAAAATCAGTTTTCTTTCATTAGCTGCCTTGTCAAGAGGCACTTACCTGGGTAACACAGCAAAATTAACCCGATCTTGGATATAGAAAGAATATTGCAGGGAACATTTTTAGTTGCTCTGTAACCAGAAGCTAACTCTGCCACCTTTCTGCTAAGGGCTAGGAATTAAGAAGCTGCAGAATTCACTGAAAGATTGTAATAAATAACAACTTCACATGACATTTTAATACCAAAGGTCAATTCAGACTATGACACCTTGCTTCATTCAAAATAAAATCATCATGAATTTCATCAGTGTCTTTGTGTGCTTGCCAAGAGGTGAAAGCATTGTATTCTACAAGTAAAAGAGAAAAATGTGTTCTATCCTACAGTGGCAAAAGAAGATTAGATAAAATACATGATTTCCAGAAATATGGAGATTCTTCTGAGCCAGGGCAGTCTTACAGTGAGGCTGGATACCACTTCTGATGGTTACATAAAAAAAGCAGCATGTTTTCTCCTTTCCTAATGAAGGGTTTGGGAGTAGCCCAGGTTTTGGTTACAGTCTGGTCTCAACCAGTTCACTGAGATTCAGCCTTCCTTGGCACACACACACATCCTAAAGGATCTGAAGCCCATAAGTACAGCACATAAAGGGAGGACTCATGAAACTCCAGAGAGTAACTTTCTAACTGACCCAAAATCCAGGCTACGCCACCAAAAACCTTGTGTGGCAAGCGACCTCAGAACAGTTCACTACAGAATTAACAGGAACACAGTTCTTTATGCTCAATTGATTTGAAGCAGCTCTGCAGAAAATGCTCATCGTTAAAGCCATGTTTTATTTAGAGGGTGAAGAACCATGGCAGAGAAAGGTGAAAAGCACACAAGTTTCCCAATAGAAAACTCACTCTAGGTAAGATTTTCAGTCTTCCAAACTGTTAGTGTGTGCCAAAATTCATGTAGACATCAGGAAAGCTCTTGGGATGTGAAGTGCCAATGCCTCCAAAACCAGTCCTGTGCTGCTGCCCTGCAAGCATTGAGAGAAAAACACCCTAACCAACTGCTTTGTAGATGCTAAGTCCCTAAGAGAGATGCTACATTGTGTCACATCAATATGGAGCAGGGTGATAAACAACAGCACTTATGAGGGTTAAAGAGTGCAGTATAGCGCCCATAACACCCTTTGGAAAGGACAAATAATGGGTGAATAAGAGTAAAAGAGAAAAATAGGTGTCATTTATAGCACCAGTCAGAGCCTTTGGCACTAGGAGACAACAGGAGCATGGTTCTCCTCCAAACCAGTAACGAAACTATGGGACTTTCAGGACTCCCACTGATACCTCTGACCTGTAACATCTTTTTTTTAAGGAAGAGTTTTGTATTTGCTATGGACTCAGACACCAGTAGATGCCAAGTAGAAACTGAAGTCCTTCTAGAGCATGTAATTAATTTCTAGGAAGGCGTTTGCTTTCCCTAGTTGCAGATATCAAGGCAAAAATCTCATGAAAGGCAGCGGTGGAATACAATTGAGTTTATTCCTCAGTTTATTGCAGGCGGTGTTGGTGATATGATATTGTCACTGTTAGTAACAGACCATTGACTTCAAATCCTCGTCTTAGCCCCCATCTTAAGTAGTCTTGCCTTGCTTTGCTTGCTCGAGCAGCAAGATAGCCAGGTGGCTAAACTCTTAACAGAAAAAAAGTGGTCAGATGGTGATTGTTTTTAACCACAGTCCTTGTTTGGTAGCTTTAAACCTTGGACTTGTTCATATTTAGTAAGGTTTAGTCAAAAAATATAGGGCAAATATCCAGCAAAGAACCACATGTGAGCGAAAATCCTAGCATAGCTTGGGATCACAGATCACTGGGAAAGAAGCTGACTAACAACAACATAAAACCATCCCTAAGCAAACAGCAAAACTGAAGAGTATCTAAAGGAGAAACTATTGCCATCAACAGTGATGCTGGTAACCCAGAGCGTTGACATCCTGCCATGATAGCGCTTGTCCAGTGCCCATAATCACAGGCAAGAAGACTGGTTGGTAAGTAGCTTGGAGAAAGGGGAAATCAAGAGGACAATATAGCCAGGATATTGCTCTTAATTACATTAACATATCACACTTTTCATTTTAAATAAACTATTTCGATTATTGACACATGGGTATCATTTTAATTGGACTAGTAGCAGCTTTTACCTTACTTTAACAAGGCTAGCAATCAATGCTGCAAACTGTTTTATGAACTATTTCAGGCTTAGTGAATAGGTCAGACTTAAGGATTCAAGATGTGGAACATCATTTCAGGAACCTTAGCGGTTCTGTTGGTCTTCTTAAGCTTGGATGAATCCAGGTGGCATGAACCACTAGAAACAGGGAAATAAAAGCCAACAGCAAACATGCTTACAAGAACATGAAACTGGATATTTGATAGAGAGGAGCTTTTTAGAAACGAAAGTACAGAAGAAATAAAAAATATGGGGGGGGAAGAAAAAAATCATTCAGCCTGCCAGTTAATTCATGTATTTTTTTTATATCTTTACATCATCCTTTTAACAAACTATTGATTTAATAAAAAAAAAATCAGAATGGCATTATTTTAATTACTGGCACACCACAGCACTGCAGCATGTCTTTCCAACAAACAACATGAAGCACAATGAAGCCCCATGTTAACTACATACCACTAGCAATTATATTAGTGCAACAGATAGAACATTGGTCCAAAGTAAATGTGGTCATGTGCCAGCTCAGGTTGTCTTAAACATCCAGTGTGTTCATTCATGGTTATGAAAAAAAAAAGTGTAACTGGATGTTTAATGGCACACTGATCAACTGAGATAAAACTTAACTAACTCTGTGCCCTGCTTATGCAACTCAGCTTGGCTACACGCAGACGCTTGAAAGATGGGAATTTAGGTGCAAGACTTTAATCCATCAGGATGTGTCCACCCAAATTACTCCTATGGCACTCGTACTCTCTCATTAAGACTCAGATGCCAGGACTCATTAGAGGGCAAGGCTGTGTGAACCTCCAGGTTATACATCTTGACATGTGACAGAATGAATTAATAAAATGACAGTGCAAAGCTTTAGGCACAAAAGAGCTCAGTGGTCGTAGATACCATCCTCTCCCGGGACCTTATCTTCTAGCTGCCAAAACATGTTAACTGAGTCAATGATTATGCTAAAGAGCTCAGACTAGCACCATTTTGGATGACATTTTAGATATTAATTCTGGGATTTAACAAGTGGAGAAATTACTCTCATGCCCAGGTCCTCCCTGTTGGCATGACACTGGATGAGCACTAGTGCCCTTGTCATTGAGATGTTCTCCACAGTGACCAGCCCACTGAAAAATACTTTGCGCAGCAAATGATGGTGATGCAAGTGCATCAGTACACTGACATAAAAATGAAAGTTCCTGAGAAGCTAGAGATTTATGGATTGGAAGAGCTGTAGAATTTTAAAACAATGAACAGCAGTTTAGCGGGAGAAAGATTTCTCTATCTTGGGAAGACATAGAATTGTAGAATGGTTTGGGTTGGAAAGGACCTTAAGATCATCAAGTTCCAATCCCCCTGCCGTGGACAGGGACACTTCACAGTAAACCATGTCACCCAAGGCTCTGTCCTACCTGGCCTTGGACACTGCCAGGGATGGAGCATTCACAGCTTCCTTGGGCAACCCATTTCAGTGCCTCATGACCTTTACGGTAAAGAACTTCCTCCTTATATCTAACCTGAACTTCCTCTGTGTAAGTTTGATCCCATCACCCTTTGTCCCACCACTACAGTCCCTAATGAAGTGTCCCTCCCCAGCATCCTTGCAAACCCCCTTTGGATACTGGAAGAAGCTGGAACGCATGGCAAGAAGCTCAGACCTGTATGCTGTTCTTTCATTGCACAGCATGGTGCACTGACCCTGGCTGGGTGCCAGGTGCCCACTAAAGCTGTTCTTTTACTTCCTTCCTCAGCTGAACAGGGGAGAGAAAATATAACAAAAGGCTCGTGGGTTAAATAAGGACAGGGATGGATCACTCACCAGTTACCGTCATGGGCCGAACAGACTTGAGTTGTGGAAATTAATTTATTACTAATCAAATCATAGCAGGGCAATGAAGAATAAAATCAAATCTTATAACACCTTCCCCTGATCCCTCTCTTCTTATTGGGTTTAACTTCACTCCTGAATCCTCTACCTCCTCCCCTGAAGCAGCACAGGGGTATGGGGAATGGGGGTTGTGGTCAGTCTCTCACACATTGCCTCTGCCACCATTTCCTCCTCAGGGAAGGATTCTTCACATTCTTCCTCTGCTCCAGAGCGAGTTCCCCACATGGTCACAAGTCCTGCAGCAAACCTCCTCCAGCGTGAGCTCCTCTTTCTATGGGACCACAGGTTCTACCAGGAGCCTGCTCCAGCACAGGCTGCCCACAGGGTCACAGCCTCCTTCAGTCATCGTCCTGCTCCTGTGTGGGGTCATCCATGGGCTGCAGGTAGAGGTCTGCTCCACTGTGGACCTCTATGGGCTGCAGGATCACAGCCTGCAGAGTGGTATTAGAAGAACCTGTTTGGTTAAGATGGTCAGAGACCTTCTGAGGACAACAATATAGGTTAACAGCTAATAAACATGAGGGTGCTCTGACTTATACAGATCTACTGATCAGTCTGGCATTTGAGGAAAAGGGATAGAATCTCTTCCACGGACAGCTCAAATTAGGACTAAAGAATAAAACCAATTTTCCCCCATAAATTTTTCCCCAAAAATTTTTATGTTTTGATACCATTTTATTTTGGATGTATTGTCTCGATATATTCTGGATGGCACTTTTAATCTGGTTTAGAACAGCTCAGCTGATCCAACACTGATCAGTTCACAATCACATTAAGCACAAAAGAATTCTTCTACTGGCCTGTTTGTTTGTGCATGTGCACATACAGGCAAACACCTCCCATTTCTGAGGTCCTTCATGAACGTGTGACTTAGCATGATACATAATGGGGCACAGAGCTGCTAATTACTGTGCCTTTAAAGTTACACAGCCCAATTACTTCGCTGCTGAATCACAGAATCACAGAATCCCAAGGGTTGGAAGGGACCTCAAAAGATCATCTAGTCCAACCCCCCTGCAAGAGCAGGGTAACCTACAGTACATCACACAGGAACTTGTCCAGGCGGGCCTTGAATATCTCCAGTGTAGGAGACTCCACAACCCCCCTGGGCAACCTGTTCCAGTGCTCTGTCACTCTTACAGTAAAGAAGTTCTTCCTGATGTTAACGTGGAACTTCCTATGTTCCAGTTTACACCCATTGCCCCTTGTCCTATCACTGGATATCACTGAAAAAAGCCTAGCTCCATCATCCTGACACCTACCCTTTACATATTTGTAAACATTGATGAGGTCACCCCTCAGTCTCCTCTTCTCCAAGCTAAAGAGACCCAGCTCCCTCAGCCTCTCCTCATAAGGGAGATGTTCCACTCCCTTAATCATCTTTGTGGCTCTGCGCTGGACTCCTTCAAGCAATTCCCTGTCCTTCTTGAACAGAGGGGCCCAGAACTGGACGCAATATTCCAGATGCGGCCTCACCAAGGCTGAGTAGAGGGGGAGGAGAACCTCTCTTGACCTACTAACCACTCCCTTTCTAATGCACCCTAAGATGCCATTTGCCTTCTTGGCCACAAGAGCACATTGCTGGCTCATGGTCATCCTCCTATCCACCAGGACCCCCAGGTCCCTTTCCCCTTCGCTACTTTCCAGCAGGTCAACCCCCAACCTGTACTGGTACATGGGGTTGTTCTTCCCCAGATGCAAGACTCTACACTTGCCCTTGTTAAATTTCATCAAGTTTCTCCCCGCCCAACTCTCCAGCCTGTCCAGGTCTCGCTGAATGGCAGCACAGTCCTCTGGTGTGTCAGCCACTCCTCCCAGTTTTGTGTCATCAGCAAACTTGCTGAGGGTGCACTCAGTTCCCTCATCCAGGTCATTGATGAAAATATTAAACAGCACCGGTCCCAGCACCGACCCCTGAGGAACTCCACTAGTCACAGACCTCCAGCTAGATTCTGCGCCATTGACCACAACTCTCTGCCTTCTTCCTGTCAACCAGTTCTCGATCCACCTCACTACTTGATCGTCAAGCTCACACTTCTTTAGCTTATCTATGAGGATGCTGTGGGAGACAGTATCAAATGCCTTACTGAAATCAAGAAAAACTACATCTACCGCTCTACCATCATCCCTCCACCTAGTCACTTCCTCATAGAAGGCTATAAGGTTGGTCATACATGACTTCCCCCTCATAAAACCATGTTGGCTGTTCTTAATGACCCCCTCATCCTTGATATGCCTAGTGATGGAGTCAAGAATAAGTTGTTCCATCATCTTTCCAGGGATGGAGGTAAGGCTGACCGGTCTATAATTACCCGGGTCCTCCTTCTTGCCCTTCTTATAGATTGGTGTGACCTTTGCCATCCGCCAATCCTCAGGCACCTCGCCCGTTTCCCACGACTTACCAAAGATGATGGAAAGTGGCCTAGCAATGACCTCTGCCAGCTCCCTCAGCACCCGCGGGTGCATTCCATCCGGACCCATCGATTTACAGATGTCCAGTTTGCATAGCTGATCCCTAACCCAATCCTCATCTACCAAAGCAAACTCCTCCTTTGTCCTGACTCCTTCTGGGGCTATAGAAATCCGGGGCCCTCAGGGAGAGTCTGCAGGAGTAAAGACAGAGGCAAAGAAGGCATTCAGCACCTCTGCCTTCCTTATATCCTCTGTCTCCAGGGCACCCACTTCGTTCAGCAGTGGGCCTATATTGCCTCTTGTGTTAGTTTTATTTGCTATGTATTTGAAGAAGCCCTTTCTATTGTCTTTAACCCGACTAGCAAGATTGAGTTCCAAGGAGGCCTTAGCTGTCCTAATTGCCTCCCTACATCCTCTAACAACTGTCCTATATTCCTCCCAAGCGGCCAGCCCCTCCTTACATAATCCATAGATTCTCCTTTTCCACTTGAGTTTGCCCAGCAGCTCCTTGTTTAACCACGCCGGTCTCCTAGATCCCTTACTTGATTTCCTACTCATTGGGACGCTCCGATCCTGAGCTTGGAAGAAGCGGTCCTTGAATGCTAACCAACTATCTTGAGCCCCTTTACCGCCTAGTACACTTTCCCATGAGACTTCCCTTAGCAGTTGACTGAAGAGGCCAAAGTTGGCCCTTCGGAAATCCAGAACTGTGGCTTTGCTAGGTATTCTATTCCTCCCACACAGGATCCTAAACTCTACCATCTCATGGTCACTGCAGCCAAGGCTGCCATTGACCGTCACCACTTCGACCAAACCCTCCTTGTTGGCGAGTACTAAATCTAGCAGCGCTGCTCTCCTAGTTGGTACGTCCACCATTTGCATTAAGAAATTATCATCAATGCACTCGAGGAACCTCCTAGACTGTGAATGACTGGCTGTGTGAGTCTTCCAGCAAATATCGGGGTAGTTAAAGTCCCCCACGACGACTAAGGCATGTAGTTGCGAGGCTACTTCCAGTTGCCTGTAGAAAGCCTCATCAACTCCTTCATCCTGATCAGGAGGTCTGTAACAGACCCCCACAACTGTATCACCCGTGCCAGTCTGCCCCTTGATTCGTACCCACAGACATTCCACTTGCTCCTCATCCGACCCCGGACAGAACTCAATACATTCTAGTTGCTCTCTCACGTAAAGAGCAACTCCACCACCTCGCTTCGCTGACCTATCTTTCCTAAAAAGGACATAGCCATCCATGACCACATTCCAGTCATGTGAACTGTCCCACCATGTCTCTGTAATTGCCACTAGACTTCTGATCACCAGCAACCGTTTGACCTCCTTTCCCAACAGCAACCCTCTGCTGCAGAGAAGGTCATAGTCAGGCATGTCTTGAACACCATTTTTATCATAAAGAATATGAATCTTAGTTCCTACACTCACAGAATAAAACAGGATAAGAAAACAAGGTCCTTCTTCTCAGCTCCCAAGCTTTATGCCAACTTCCGTCACAAAAATCCTGTCCCTGCCTAGTCTCCAATACGTTCAGTGTCTCCCCAGAAAGGGGAACCTCCAAATTTCCAGTTTGGAGCAGCTCCCTTCTGTGACAGCAAATCACTTTCCTGTGCATCTTTAGCTGGAGATATGTACTTGGGTTTGTACCTGCCATTATTTCAGATACAAACTTCCCTGTTATTTACGTGTTTTTTTAAACTAATCTAACTCAGGCCAGTGGTTTTAGCAAGCGATTTTGATGAGATTCCACCCAACACATTTCATTCACTTAAATTGCATCTTCTATGGTTCAATGATCTCTAACATCTCCTTTAATGCTTCAGGGTGGGGACATCCTTCCTTTTCATCTCCCTGTGCAATTCCCTCCCTCAGCCTGCTGGTGAGCCTTGCTTATCCCCTGCCTTTTTTTTCCTCTCTTCCTGCTCCTTTCACAAGCACAGCTGCTTCCCTGTGCATGCTACACTTTTTAATCCCTGGACCACAGCCTCCTCATCTCCCCAGTCCCACAAGTGTCAGGCTGAAGGCTATTTACTGTGCTCTATTTACTTCCAGAGAAAGAAAAACAAGTAGCCATGGGGTGGTTTGGGGAACGGTGCTCCTGCTCTGGATTATGTCCATCATGCCTTGCTGATGTGGATTGTACCAGCTGTGTAAGAGCAAGCATGGTAGCAGGAAAGCCTCCACACACAGCAGAGCGGTAAGCAGACTCTACCATCAAATTAACACTTTCATGCTATGAGAAAACCACCCTCAAACAACATTACCTTCAATGCAACAAGAGGTGGCAGCAAAGAAGAATTATATGTTTCTCAAGTAACCTGGAAGGTGATGAAACAACAGAATTAGTGCTTGGAGATGTGAAATGTCAGCCTGTTGAACTATTGCCATTGCTTCATTTCTGGTGGATTAATTAAAAAATGAAAGGTGTATTTAAAAAAAAAAAAAGAAATATAATCCCAGCAGAAGGATTTGCTTGAACAAAATCATTATTTTTTTGTAGAATATAGTACAAACGGAATGTTCTGTTTTGTCTGCTTGAATGTGCTTATGGTAGATGCAGGTTCAACATCAGATCTTTCAGGGTATCTTTGCAGACTTCAAATTCAGACAGACTAGTCATACTTTATATTATCAGCAGAAATCCAAAACCTTAACCACTGCTGATTTTTGTACCAATACACCAGTACTTAGCCATTTTTCATCACTTGAAACAAAATATAAACAGAAAAACAGGGAAACCTTCCCAGCTGGGAGGAGAAACCAAGGAGATACCCTGAGGATCAGGCAGTTATACAGAGAACTGGACTTAATGATTACTCAACTGAAAACCATAGGAAAGGAGAAAAGGGCAAGGGACAAACCAATAACACTTGCAAACTGTTGAGTGTAAGAGGCAACAAAATTAGAGTTTGACGTAAATAATTTTTTACATTCTTCGGTTTCTAAGACTTAAAGGCTGCTCTCTCTGCACCTGTGTAACGTGCGTTTGGAAGACGAGCACAAAGCTTCGTTTAATGGGGCTGTAAATCTACTTCTATTTCCTTGTACATTCACAACTTCTATGACTTTCTTGGAGACCACTAAATGTAAATCCAAGGCACCGTGTGTTTATGAGTAAGGATGGATGTTAGAGGTTTCTCTGTGTACATGGTCCAGCACAACAGCAAGCTAGAAACACCTTCCTCAAAAATAAACCCACTTTCGCTCTTACCGCTTTACACCTTTGCAGAATGTGTGACATGCAACAGCAATGGTTGGTCACTGAGGTGATCCCACTTTGCTGACATCTCTATCATGGTGACTGTCCCCAGGGTGCCAGGACTTTCTGACGGGTTCTACAAAAGTGGTGCCATGTTGTGATGTTGAAACTCTAATGTCACTCTGATAGCTCCCTGTTACAGCATTTATTTCCTCTGTGTCTTACAGGAACCAATATAATTTCCATCTTCATTTTGCCACCTAAATAAATGAAGTACCTTCAGTTTCTTCATGAAGAGGGATACCCCATTTCTCAGATCACACTCACTCTCAGGACTCTGTTGGTTTATCCACCTATTCAATGTGAGACGCTACACCCTAGGTGAGTTTTTATATATATCCCATACCTAAAGGATTCAGTCTCCGTGTGTTTTTGAAAGACTTCTGTGATACAATTTAGGAGACAATTCAGCTTTCTGACTGCAGTGGAATGAGGGTCTATGTTGGGCCCATGAGGGAATAACCTTTGACATTATGATAAGCTGGGCTCTGGATATAACATATGAGCAGCTCCTGTTGCTACTTCCTAAGGGCATACCTTGTACCTGGTGCATATCTGCTTCACTCTATTTCCACTTATTTCAGACTTCAGCATGACTTTTCATTGGCCAAGTTACCAGGAAATTGTTCCCTGCTGCTGAATGTTTGGCCTCATTTTCGTCCGAGACACACCAGCACCATACCAACAAATCCCAACCACAGGCCAGGAACCATTTGCAAAAGGTAACTTGAATGTGGCCACACCATTCTGGAGGCCAAAGGACTTCATAGTATTGAAATACCAGCTGGCATCGGGGCCAAAGAGCTAGCTGTGATCCTTCCAATGTTCCTAGTGCTAATGCACCCAGCACATGCTCTTTTAATGCTCTCCTGATTAAGCACGACTACTGAGAACGGGTACAGACCTGACTTATTGCTGATGGTTTAAATGAGTGAAAGGCAGTAGATTTGCCTTTGGACTAGAAAAAGATAAGTAGTAATTTTTATTTGCATTGAGGAGCTTCTTAAAAATTACTATCCATCATACCTAGTTACAAACGATAGCAGTGAAATCATAGGACTGTCATAGAATTCCAAAAACAAGAAGTGCATGACCTTTGAAAGAATACAACTTGCACAACAGAAACCATAGAGCATTAGTAAAAATGAGCACTTTGTCTCTTTAAATACAAAACCAAACAGGAGATCTATTTTCTTTTTTCCCTTTTTTTCTTTTTTAATTCTTTAAGATAGCAATTAAAATAATGTTCACACATAATCATGAGTGGCATTTTTATGTCGCCTCAAAGCAATATCACACAAGACGCTATGAATAGTAAAAGGAATTAGTTTCCACAAGAAAATATCTCATTCTTTGACTATCGTGCTATCGATGCATTTGTATTAGAAGTTACTCCACTTCTTGCTAAGGCAAACAACCCCAAGAACTTTTGAAGTCTGAAAAAAAAAAGCTGTCTGAGTGTTCTGAAGAAGCACAAAGTGGGTAGTAAAGATTTTTTAATCATAAACTTTATAGGAAACAAATGGCCATCTGCTCTTATAGAAGATATGTCCTAACAACAACAAAAAACCTCGTTGCCTAATTCTTAAACCAGCCATTGTATTAATTATACCTTTTCTCCACGAAGAATTACCTTTTGATGATTAATTCTTATCAATACTCCACACATATTTCAAAGACAGTGCTGTTATTGTCCTCAGACTGTGAGCTATCATTAAATCCAAAATGCTTTTTTATAAATCAAACTATGGCTTGTGGTAGGGATTTAATTACTTCAGCATGCATAGAAGCAAAGAATTTACTTCCCAATTTTATATCTAAGATATTGAGCATATGTTAAGCATAAGAATGTTCAATGTGTTTTAAATCATTTTACTATAATACTTACATTCTTAACAAGATGATTGAAGTTCTGACTCCAAAGTAGATTAATTGGGAGATAATAAAATAAAGAGATTAAGAATTACATGGTAAATAAAATCAAACGAGGCATTAGAAATATTTAAGATACTCAGATTATATTCACTAAGGGGCATAGACCAAAGAAGAGGCAGAGCACTGAGTGACCACAGGGTGGAGAGGTGAAGATGTAACCACAACTCACAGCCATGGTATGCACCTAAGCCTGGTTTAAGTCTTGTAAAAGTAAATGAGAAAAAAATCCAATGCTTTTTTTTCTAAATCCTTCTTTTGTGATGTTTTAACTGGAGTATAAACCATCCTAATAGAGGGATGAAGAAAACTCTTGTGTAAGTAGAAGAGCCCTCTTCACTCAGTGGATTATTTTTACAGTCTTCACACTGTGAGATCCTAATGCCCCACATGGCAAGAGAATAAAGTTCCAGTAAAAACGTGTAAACTGAAGTGTTATCCCCTAAAATATTTTCTTCCTAGAGGAATAAAAGATTTGAAAAACATGCAAACCCATAATGGTGGAGAGGCCTTCACCTCAACCATTCCAAGGGTTCAGAAGAGCTCTATTTAATTATTTTAAATCCCTTGCTGTTCACAGTCTCTCTCTCTAAATGGTGGCACATGAATCTCTACCGGGATACTGGGAGCTCCCAGTTAGAGGGCTGGAACTTATAATGTGAACTGGATCTTGAAAACAATGTCTATCCAAAAGGCAGAAAATGCTTTAACAAACAACTTCTTAATTGCAAGTGCATCATTTCAACACACTGTTCTCTGGAAGGCATAGAAGGAAAAAAAGATAATTACCCGAACTCTAGCTGGAATTTTCACAACTTTGGGAGCAATCTCTTGAGGAATCCCTGTTGAAGTAAAGAGATTTTCGAAAAAGACTGAGGCATGCGATGACAGGGAATTAGACGCTAACCAGCCACTGCTGAACTTGCTTAGACTATTTCAAGGGCATCAACATAAATTATATATACCCTGCACATCTGTACACAGATATGCTGGTAGGAGTTATTGTGTTGCATATTTCCAAGGTCACCGAGCTTTTCTCTAGGAAAAAAATGTATTGCCATTCATGTTTGGAGTGAAAAAGAAAGATACCATGAGTAAATTCCCTCATTGTTTCAAAGTGGGATCCATTTACATTTCATGTAATGCATCCAGTCCACAGTAGTCCCTAAATTCCACAGATAAGAATGGCACATGGATACCTCCAGGCTGACGGAGAGGGCTTCTCCCAAGAACATTAAAGTTCATAAATAAAGTACTATTACAGAGAAGATCTTTGGACAATCTTGCAAGGAATTCACCCATTCAAAATAAAGGAATTTGTTGTCTGCGTCACATAAGTGCATTTCTTGCTTCACAAACTCATTATCCAGGAGGCAGGCACTTATACAACAATGCATATGCATAGATATTTTACTGAAGTATTCTTATCCGTGCTTTGATAAGGTCCCTAATCTTTCTACGCCATGAAAAGAAAACGGATTTACTTTTGCACTGTCACAAATACAGTTCAGCCATTAAACCATCCCTACCAGAGCAGTCCATTTAACTTACTACCTGCCACTTATGTATACCAGCACTGAAAGCTGTAGCCTGTAATGCATCACTGGAAACATGTCCATCTGCCTTGACATGCACAGTGCAAAAGGTATTATAATTTTATTTTGATCCATTATTGCTCTATGGTCCTCTAAACTACCAGTAAAACAAATGAAGATCTATTTAAGCTTGGAGAGGTCTTCTGGCTAAAGTCTATGGCATGTCAACCATATGAGGTTGAGATGCGTAATATTATTTGTTTCTAAATCACTTATGACATCATGAGGCTTATTTCTTACTTCAGATTGTAAACCTAAAGAGACTACTCTTAAACTCTTCGGAGCAGAAAGATACAGGTAAGTTTTTCTTTCTTGTTCTCACACAACTGTACTACTCAATTAAAGACACCCAGATATTGCACAGAAATGTTTTCTCCTTACACCCTAAAATAATGTAAAAATTATGTAAGTAATTATTTTCTATGATACCATCCATGTAATTAGAGATTCTTCCTTCCCATTCAATCTCCTTGAGATTTTTGGAGTCCTCAAATAGAGCTAAAACATTTCTAAGTTTCCAAGATTACTGTTCCCAAGTCATCACAGAGAAAACTAAAGAGACACTTGTGTATATCATTGTGATTGGCTTTTCAGTTTTGCTAAACATAATTAGGTTTTGTTTAATTAACAATTTGCCAACAATATTAGTGCACGCAGAATTTATGCTGAAGTCCAAGACAATCAGTACGTATGGGTGATTCTTCTGTGAAAAGTTCACAGTCAGAAATTGCCTCAAGATTGTTAATTTAATCAAGTCACACTGACATTTTTCCCCTAAAGAGAAACCAGACAATAATAGGAAAAGTCACATCACCTTGTGTTTCCAATGAAAACAAATAAAGCATTTCTAACCTATCTGTCTCAGTGCAAGAGGCATGGCAATACCAAAAGCATGAAATGTTTAGCTGACGCAGGCATTTTCCATGTGCAAAAGTGAAACATGCATCAACTTGCTATGAAAAATAGATGGTTTCATTATTTTCCCTAAAGAATTTCTTTGAACATTTCCAATACACAATTACATCTTATGCCACAAGAGACAGACGCGATTTCAGAGGATTTCATAAAATCCCAAATAGAACAGAAAATCTAGGAAAGTAACTGAGAGAAGATGGTGTCCTGAGAGCATACTTAGTGCCAGAGGCAAGTCGGCAAAGTCATATCCTGAGACTAAGAAAAACAAGAAGAATGTGTGAAGCATGGAGGGGAGGAAGATTGTAGATTAATTAGAAAGTGCATGTCGGGCACTCTTTTAGATGAGAACACACTTTGACTAAATTTGAGTTAAACCTTCAGTCACACAGGTACCAAATTGTATTGGTTATTCCATGTGAGAAGGGACTGGAACAAATACAGATGTCAATGAAAAAAAATGGAGCAAGAGAGGAGTAACCAGCTTTCTAAAACATCTGCCTGTAACTGCTCATAACGCAGGAAGCAGAACTGGAGATGACATTTGTTGTTTGTGTTACATCTACAATCTCTGGTAAAACTGTGTTGCTAAATTCATCAAATTGGCTCTGGGCATTTATCAAAAGCAGCCCAATTAACACCAGTGAGGAGCTCAACAGAACATACGCAACTTGAGTTCTGATAACAAGTAAAACGGAAAATGAATGCTTTCACAGGGACATTGCAGACTTTCATAAAGTGTTACAAATTGAAGAGAACCCCAACTTTTTCCACAAAAGATTGGTGAAATTCAGAATAAAATTCCAGTTTTATTCAAACTCTTGGTTCTGCCGTTTTCAATATTTTAATAATCAGCCAGAATACAGAAATAAGACTCATGGCTCATACTAGACAACATCCACACCAAAAAATAGCAAGCATGCGCTGACCACATAACTTCTTGTGCAGATGATCAGGGACTTCCTCCTTCTTCCTTCTGCCTGTCCATCATCAGGCCCATACCTGTGGTACCAGCAGATATGCATAGTGCACACAACCGCCCCTGGGAGAAAAATGCAGTTATGCCCTGGAGCATTACCAGACTCATCCCGCAGTAAGACAATATGGACATGTATTTTTTCCAGGGCAATTGAATTTTGCTCATATAATGCTTCACAGTCAGTCCCAGAGCTGAGGAAAGGCCAAAAGTCTGTAAACCCTGCGAACTCCCCAGCTCAGCTGGGCTTTGGTGCTTTTTTGTACAACGCAAGTTTTTTTGTATAACATTGAGAAATAAATACACTGTTTTAATGTAAATGGCTTCATGTCATCAGATTGCATCTTTTGGCTCACAAAGAGAAGTGTTTTTTTTCTGTCCAATGGTAAAGGCAAGAAGAGCTGCTGTAGGTGCCACTAAATCATCTCTACAAGGTGATGGTACTTGTTATTGTTATTCCTAGTATATTCAGGTAGTGTAGGAGACAGTTCGCAGTGAGCATGGATTGTTACCCTGCATACAGACAGACAAGATGATGACAATAAGGTATTGAAGATGGGCTGTATTTAATAATCTCATGCATGCTTTCTACTACACTACCCCCATGAAGAGTTAGGCTTGGCAAGATCGAGAATTGCTTTACTGGGGAGAATACACATTTGCTGTATTTTTCTTACAGGCTTCCATGGTTATATGGCTGACATGAATAACCTGGATAAGATCTGAAACTAAGCTGATCTCTAATATTTCTCCAGAACTGTTAGTATCTGGATAGAATATTTAAGGTTATGCTGTGGTCCCAGGGCCAAAAAACTGTTATTTTGGTTTAGGGTCTGGTCAACAAAGAAGACAAGTTTGGGTGTTTGTGTGTATCATATCCCATCAAATATGTACTTTTTTAATTAAAAAACAAACAAAACAAAAAACAAACAAAAAAACCAACCCAAAACCAAAACAAAACCCCAAAAAAAACAGAAAACCCCTTTTGGACTTCCTTTGTGCAGATGACTCTGGTGCAGATGACTCTGGTTGATAAAGGAGGTGCTTCATGTGATGGAGAGCTCAGAGCTCACACTGCAAATTCCCCTTGGGTCTGTGCTAACACCGATGAAAAAGGAAGAAAAATCTATGACATTAAAATGACAGATTCCATTATATTTGCACCTTCAGTGGCTGTCTGGTCAGGAAAAAGAAAGTGTGAATGTGCTGAGCAAGATGACTTTGACTTTTAAAATAGCTTTTATCAAGGTCACACAAATAGCCCAAACTTTTAATTGGGCACTGCTCCCTTACCACAGAGATGCTCACCCTGCCCGCCCTTGGCTCATCTTGGGCTTTACATGGGAGTAAGCATACAGCTTCAGCAAGGTGCTTTCAATGCGATGGAGAGTCAAACCAGTCATTTCCAAAGGTGCTCAGCTCACAATCCAGTAGGAAAAAGGGTTTCAGAGATAGTTGTTAGTGCTGTATTGAGCACACACATGTAAATAAGCTGAGAACTGTGAAAAAAACCTATAAACACAAATCATCTGAAAGTGTATCAGAATGTTCCTGCAGTGGCAAAAGCAGCAAGTAAAAAAGGGCAAGAACAACCATTACTGGGTTCACACTACAGACAGGAAACACTGAATGAGGGTTCCAAGTCAGAATTTCATCTCAAATTCAACAGTGTCAGAGAACACACAGGAATTGTTTTCATGTTTTCTCATAATGAAGTCCCTTTCAATTGTCTTGATAGACCATTTCAAAGGGGGTAGAAGTTCCTTCTGATCCCCCCAGAAATATTGCCTTTTTTGTTCTTAATAGCAAACCTCAAACATTTAGGTTTTCAATCAAAAGTTACGATTTCTTTTCATAAGCAAAATCTTTGGGTTTTTCTTCATTATTTTTTATTTTCCCCATGTAGCTTCCATATTTTAATTCTTCCACATGGTTTCCACTTTCAAAATCCTTTCAGTCAGCCTTTAGGGAAAAATTCTTCCTTTCCCTGTAGCCTCTCTGAGAAGCTACTGTCTGTATCTTTGATGCTAAAAAATTAGAACAAGGGAATTAATTCATGTTTTCCCTCATCTTTGTGTTAGACAAGTGCAGGCAACAAACAATACATTATTCTGCAGCCCCAGCCATGCATGCTCTAAGAGTTATCACATCTTTGCTGCGGGCCACAAATTGGCAAATTTTAATCCTATCAGAGATATTTCACTTCATAGGTTTTTAATAGTTTAATAGAATTTTTAATAGTTCTACATATCCAAAGGCCTATAAATATGTTAACAAATGAAAGAATTTATTACATGACAGCTGTTATTGGTGTTGCGTAGGCAGCTTTATTTTTTCCTGCATGTAGAAAGGATATGTAATGAGTTTTGATACATGCACATGCATACACACACCTTTCAGTGTGGTGATAAAGCCATAGAAATATCTGTCATCCACAAATAAATCTATCACTTCCTATCTTTACAGCTTCTTAGTAAAAACATTGAAGCTGACAAACTGAAAGCGTGTTGTTTGAGAAAACAAAATGATAAACTTAATTCAAAATATACTACAGAGGTATGAAACCTGAGACAACATTGACAGGTTTGTATTTAGGGTTACTTTTTGGGGGGGAAAAGCCTTAAAGTAGCACTCGGTGAGTCTGTTGATAGCGAAGTTGCTCATCAGTTTTCCTAACACATTGGCTCAGAGGTGAACACCTTGTTGAAACAAGGGGGACAGAAAATCACAAAATGGAATATATAAACCTTTAGAATCAGTTTTAAGTAATGTTAAGTTTGATGGCTTTGTAACAGTAGCGATGGAAAATTACTAAAGTGCATGATACATAGAAAAAAAAATAGAGTGCAGGTAGAGAACACACTGAGCATTCTTGTGCAAGATAAATTGTTATAGTTGACACAGTTTTAAGAAAAACAGGCTAGAAGAACAGGACACAGGGATAAGGAGTATCTGGGAATGGCAGGTATCCAGGATGGGCTACAGTTAAACTAACTGATAAGTAGGAGGATAGGAGGATTATTATGTCTCCTGTGCTAACGAACCAATTAAACTGGTATGAGCATCTACTGCGCGTGCTCCAAAGGCTGCCAGAAGTGATGAAGATTGTTGGAAGAAGTAAACGACCCTCAGAGACCACCACCACAATTCTGTACGCATGCGGGGAACTTTCTGGAAAATGACGTAATGTATGTATGCCCAGGGACTATATAAGGACAGCTTGTGGAGCAACAGAGAGACACACGTTAGGAGGAGCTATCCCCCGTGTCTCCCGGCGCCGCAATAAAGAATACCTGCTTGTCAGCTTGAAAACTTTGTTGGCAAGTTTGTTCCTGGAGTTTTCTCCGAATCAGTGCGCAAGAAAGGCTTCAGGCTCACTGAACAGCCCAGGAAAAGATCAGAAGAAGGCTCAATTTCAGATGGCATTTGCCTCAAATGTTATTTCGAAATAGGTATTTTCTTGCACTGGTGCTTTCTTCATTCCTAACTTAGAATCATATAATCATAGAAATGATAAGTGTGATGTACTGTAGGTTACCCTGCTCTTGCAGGGGGGTTGGACTAGATGATCTTTTTAGGTCCCTTCCAACCCTTGGGATTCTGTGATTCTGTGATAGAATAGTTAGGGTTGGAAAGGACCTCAAGATCATCTAGTTCCAACCCCCCTGCCATGGGCAGGGACACCTCACACTAAACCATCCCACACAAGGCTTCATCCAACCTGGCCTTGAACACTGCCAGGGATGGAGCACTCACAACCTCCCTGGGCAACCCATTCCAGTGCCTCACCACCCTAACGGGAAAGAATTTCCTCCTTATATCCAATCTAAACTTCCCCTGTTTAAGTTTTAACCCATTACCCCTCGTCCTGTCACTACAGTCCCTGACGAACAGTCCCTCCACAGCATCCCTATAGGCCACCTTCAGATACTGGAAGGCTGCTATGAGGTCTCCACGCAGCCTTCTCTTCTGCAGGCTCAACAGCCCCGACTTCCTCAGCCTGTCTTCATACGGGAGGTGCTCCAGTCCCCTGATTATCCTCGTGGCCCTCCTCTGGACTTGTTCCAACAGTTCCATGTCCTTTTTATGTTGAGGACACCAGAACTGCACACAATACTCCAGGTGAGGTCTCACAAGAGCAGAGGGGCAGGATCACCTCCTTCGACCTGCTGGTCATGCTCCTTTTGATGCAGCCCAGGATACGGTTGGCTTTCTGGGCTGTGAGTGCACACTGAAGCCAGCTCATGTTCAGTTTCTCATCGACCAGCACCCGCAAGTCCTTCTCTGCAGGGCTGCTCTGAATCTCTTCTTTGCCCAGTCTGTAGCTGTGCCTGGGATTGCTCTGACCCAGGTGTAGGACCTTGCACTTGTCATGGTTGAACTTCATAAGGCTGGCATCAGCCCACCTCACAAGCGTGACAAGGTCCCTCTGGATGGCATCCCTTCCCTCCAGCGTATCAACCGAACCACACAGCTTGGTGTCATCGGCAAACTTGCTGAGGGCGCACTCAATCCCGCTGCCCATGTCAGCGATGAAGATGTTAAACAAGACCGGTCCCAACACCGACCCCTGAGGGACACCACTTGTTACCGGTCTCCAGCCGGACATCGAGCCATTGACCACAACTCTTTGTGTGCAGCCATCCAGCCAGTTCTTTATCCACCGAGTGGTCCATCCATCAAATTGATGTCTCTCCAATTTAGAGACAAGGATGTCGTGTGGGACAGTGTCAAACGCTTTGCACAAGTCCAGGTAGATGACATCAACTGCTTTACCCTCATCCATCAGTTCCGTAGCCCCATCATAGAAGGCCACCAAACTGGTCAGGCAGGTTTTCCCCTTAGTGAAGCCATGCTGGCTGTCACCCAGCACCTTGTTGTTTTTCATGTGCCTTAGCATGCCTTCCAGGAGAATGTGCTCCAAGATTTTGCCAGGCACAGAGGTGAGACTGACTGGTCTGTAATTCCCTGGGTCTTCCATTTTCCCCTTCTTGAAAATGGGGGTTATATTTCCCTTTTTCCAGTCGTCGGGAACTTCACCTGACTGCCATGATTTTTCAAATACGATGGCCAGTGGCTTAGCAACTTCATTCGCCAGCTCCTTCAGGACCCGCGGATGGATTCCATCAGGTCCCACGGACTTGTGTGCGTTCAGGTTCTTAAGATGGTCTCGAACCAGATCCTCTCCCACAGTGGGCCCAAGGTCTTCATTCTCACAGTCCCTGCATCTACCTTCTAAGACCTGGGTGGTGCAGTCAGAGCCTTTGCCAGTGAAGACCGAGGCGAAGAAGTCATTCAGAACCTCAGCCTTCTCCAAATCCTGTGTAGCCAGTTCTCTCGAAAGCTTTCTCAGGAGGCCTATTTTGTCCCTAGTCTGTTTTTCGTTTGCTACATACCTGTAGAATCCCTTCCTATTATCCTTAACATCTAGCTAGGTTGAATGGGTGCCAAAATGATCTTGATGTAAAAGCAAAACAGTTGAAGTTTCAGACTTCTTTAAATTAGAGCAAAGGAAATGTTCAACAGGTGCCACTGTTTCTCCTTCAAACTTTCAGCTTTTATTTACTTAGGACAATTGCGCTGTTGTATACAAAAACTCAGCTAAGCGCATTACATTTGTTTTCTATTTTTCTTTGCATGGTTTATCTTTACTGCACCAATAAAATAACTTCGGTCTGAGAACAGCAATGAAGCATTGTGGAAGTCATGGGTTTACCCTGAAGAAATAACCAATAATTTGTTTCATACTACTTGTTTTTATCTGTGTTGTTATAAGATTTGTTTCTGAGCCACATGGCTTGTTTGTATTTCCTGGAAACAATCAATGATTTAGTTATGTCAAATCATAGCCAGCTAACTGGAGTTCAAATCCAGAGTTCACCAGTTGAATAGGATATAACTTTTAACATAGTTTCTTTCATAGACACACATGACTCTATACATGATGTCTGCAGGATACCCTTTTCCCCTTGTATCAGCAAAATTAACAATTAAGACTTTGGGGAATTAATTGTTAATCACCCACTTTTTTGCCCTCAGTAGAAGATTATCTTATGCAACTTAATCACAGCACTTCTACCTAGAACTGCACAGAGCAATGACTGCTGTTTAGCAGGGATATGTTTGCAAATATTTCTCTTACCTGTCAGCAACATATATTAGAGTGTATTTTCAGAAACACAAATCATTCCTGTTTCAAATGTGGATCTACCTAAATGTTCTTTACATATGATTGTATTTTTCAACTCTACATGTGTTTTTAAAGAATCTAAAAATACAATCACATATATTTTCATATGGAGTGATTAAATTAAGTAAAGCCTTAAGATTCTGTATGTTTAGTAGAAGGACCATCCTCAGCCTGATGTGACCAGCACACAATCAGTAAAACATTTGCTTTTTTTCTGAACAACTGTATCCTGACCAGGGAATTATACAGCTGGACTGGACCTGCAAACCAGTATTGGACCTTCCTCATGGCAAACTTCTTTTTTTTCCCCTCTCTAAAGAGCTGACAGTTTTCAGCAGCTCTTTCCGTGACCATTTCTGCTTCAGGGCTGGTGCTCATATCCAATCCATCTGGCTTATGCACTAAGGCTCCCCACGCCTCTCCTCCACAGAGGATGCTATTCTTAGGTACAATTATCTATACTGATTTTAGAAAAGGATTCAGGCTTACGTCTCACTCATCTCTTGAGGCTCCCCAAGAGAATTTACACACTGGGAGAAATTAGGACTGACTGACAGCAGTTCAGCTAATCTCTGGAGAGAGATGATTATTCCATCATCAGAACAATCATAGTTCAGGCACATTTCAGCTGAAAGTCATGCTCATTTGACTTACACAGCTTTCCTTCACATTTTTTTTTCACCTCTCCATAAACTAGTATGCATCGAAAAGCTGGAAGCAACGACAATGTCTCTCTCTCAGCCTATCTCCTTTCACCTCACTGTCCCTAAATTCCATTTCCGTAAAGCATTTTAGTTTTAAGAATCTTCTAGTAGCTCAAGCGATCAAGAACATATGCCAGCAATTGTACAGCCCTGTAATTCAAGTAATTTAGGCTTGTGACCAGCAAAAATTGATGTTTCTTTGGAAAGACAGAGTCATGTATTTATCAGGATCATCCCATTTTGCATGCTTATTCCTTATAAACCCTGTAAATTGTCCTACATAGAGGCTGCCTTCCCTTGCTGCTAAACAACTGCAGAGTTCCAGATTACTTGGGAAAACAATCTTGGTACATTTCATCACCTTCTGCATCACCCACCCTTTGCTTTCAATTTCAGGCATCTGCTATCTCACGTCACCACGCACTGAACCACCATCCCAAATGCCCCAGGAGAAAGCTCCTCCAGGCAAAGGCCTCCATGGCAGTACCAGCTAATGGACTTCCCACCTTTGCCCCACACTGTGCTCCCTTTTCTTTGCAGCATTGCATATGCTATGTGGGTCTCACCAGGAAATGGATCTGGTGCAACTTAGAGCTGATGAACTCAAAAAGAGCCCCACGACACAACGTAAGGCTGCACAACAGTATGCACTCTATTGAAGCAGCCAGCCAGACAAAACCCTGCATCCAGTTACAGTCTGGTTATCACAGCAGGTCCCAAATGGATTTTCAGGAGCTGGTTGCTGCAGCATAAAGCCTCCCATGAGCTAGTCAAAAACCTAAAGATTTTTAGCTCTTTTATTTGACACTATTGTGATTGAGTTGTCTTACTGTTGCTGGTTTCAGATGTCAGCCACTAATTTTTGTGAGTTTTATTCCTCTATTTGCAGCTTAAGTCTCAATAACTAAAAACTTTGTCTCAACTCTCCTTTTTTCTTGTAGGTTTTCACACACATTCATTACAGGGAAGAAGACTCAAATTCCTCTTAGTTTAACACAGCTTGTAACCTGAAGGAAGCATTTGTGTACTAAATTAATTCTGTCTGCTAGCAAAAATGGAAATCAATACAAGTTCAACACTACAACTTGTCTTTTGAGAGGAAAAAAGACAGGTCAATCTATCTAGCTTGCCCAAGAGAAGGCTGAATGGTGGTTTGATCACATCTGAGAGAAGGCAGCTCTGGTTAATCTCAGCAGTTTCTTCTGGTCTAAAAAATAAAAGCTTAAAAAATAATGTATCAGTGAATCTTTTCCCAAAGCAGACTTTCTCGTGACAATTTATGGCTTGGCAGCTCCTTTTAAAGTCAGTGGGAATTTTACCACTAATCAGCACACTTCAAAGTCAGCCTTCAAGTCTTGTCTTCAATAGATCTTTGGACAGGTCTTGACACATGTTATACTCTAGTAGCTTTACAGCTTACTGATACAAAGGTCAAAATCCTCTAGTCTACTAGCCTATTCTTGCTATGCCCAGCAGCTCCTACTCTTGCAGAGATAATGAGAAGATTTCTGCTGTACCCCTCCAGCTGGCTAGATGAATACCCTAAGCTCTGCAGCAAGCAAAGATTAAGATAACATTTTGTAATAATGTAGGAGCTAAGCAAGAAAACCAGCCTGTCCCAGAGCTCCCAAGCCAACCATCTCAGCAACATGGGAGATCTTCAGCTTCATCATGGCAGAAACAAAGATTGCATGAATAATTCTCATTGCCCAGAAAAAGTGAATCCTTTACTGTGGAAATAGCAATCTCTCAGAGGCACACAGCACTGTGATGGATCTGACACAATTTAAACACGTGAGAGTCCAATTCTGCTTCTAATGAGAAGCCAAGATTAACTACTGATGTCAATGGAGCGTTTCTGGAGGAAAACCACTCTAAGACCAAGGATAGGGACAAAGATATCACTCACAAATAGTAGGGGTTGTTAAAAAGGTTGGCACCAATGTAAGTATACTGATGCAATTTCTCTACCTTCATTTTCTTTACAATTGCCACCAAAGAGCCAGCTAAAGCAGAGAGCTGTGCCTGGGGATGACCACCCATAGTACTAAAAATTCACATTTGGCTACTGATAGCAAAATACTACAGTAGAAAGAAAGGCCTGGGATAGTTATTGACTGTTAAGGCCAGAAGGGACTGTTTCACAGGCAGGAGAACTGCTTTCACACCACTGTGCAGATCCCAGTAATTAGTGTTTCCTGAATGCCTTGTTTAGCAACACCAGAGAAAGGAAAGCACACTGCTTCTCAAAACACTAGCTCTCCTACTAACTTACCCTTCTTAAGGAAGAGTATTTAAAGCTAAGCAAATTCAAGCTAAATACGGTTCAATCTTCCAAAAGCCCAATAATTGTAATAGTCTGCCTGTTCCATGACCAGAGATGCTGCAGCATGAAGAAGTAGTAAATTACAAAACTCAGCTTGCACTCCCCAAGGGTTGGAATGATCATTATAATCAATCTGTTGTTCAACACTTAATCTTCAAACAGCCCAAACAAGTGATTTATTCCTAGTCTCCATCTGAAACAAAAGCACCCAAGGGGTACAGGTACATCTTTCATGTGGACTGAAGAGCTATAATTAAACACTGATGCTTAAGTAAGCAGGAGAGCACTGCTGAGCAAATAGAAGTGAAATTCCATTTACTAGTGGCAGCTAAGTAAATAAATTGACCTAAGATGACTTTTCCCAGTTGTGAAAAAGAATGACTTTTTGACCTTAGCACATGGCTGCAGTAATTAGGAGCAGATGAATCCTGTTTATAAAATCAGGAGAGGCATTCCCCTTTTCCCAAAGCGTGAACGAGCTTCAAGGCATCACTAAATACAGGCTGGGTTTCAGATGCAGTGGGAACCTGAGAGGCCTGAAGGAACACAGTGTCCAAACAAATTTGACCTGAAACGTAGATTGTATGTAAACAAGTTTCCAATTTTACACCATTAGAAAGGTTTCTCCATTACACCCAGACAGAATCTGTTCAAGAAAACTACCTCCAACTACAGTGTTTAGAGCAAAACCTTGGAAAGATTTGATTACATCAAAAGATAACAGAAATGTTCAAATTATAGACAATCCAAATAGCATTTGATATTGATTATGTCTCCCTTGAGAGAATTGAAGCAAATAAATCTGATTTATAGTGCAGAATATGTTAGAAATCATAAACTAAGTCATCACCATTGCAATGGCTACACAAATGGGATGTCTGACCTGAAGGTCAAGGAAGGAGAATACTGTTGGTTTTATAATTTTGACCTGATAATATTTACAGATATGCTAAAAATATGTTCACGTGGTACTATTAGCCTAATCAAAAACTTTGAATCTGGAGTCAGAGAAGGAGGTAGAGCTCCCAAGGGCTTTTCTCTTGGAAGCACATTCACCAGAGATACTAGGTGATTCTTCACTGTGGGGCCGGAGGTGAAAGAGTGCTGCATGTCAGAAACTGCTTTCCCCTATACCCCAAAATGAGATTTAACTTCTGGAGCATCTTACAAACCCTGCATGTCTAGCAACATGTACCATTAACACCTGAAACCAAACAGACTGACCACAGGGCATCAGACACTTCTCAACAGGGCAAAGCAGCAGCCGGAGCCACTCAATGCCTTTATGAAGGACCACAGGTCAAGCACTCGCTTGTTCTTGGAGCCATGGACAGCAGGTTGGAAGCAGGCCCAGAGCAGGCAGTGCAGAGCCTTGTGGTATAGGCAAGCATCTACCGCAAGAACCTCTTATGGGGCAGAGAAAAGGCGATAAACTGAGTGGCTCTGGAAAGGCAACATAAAACTTGCAGGATTTGAGGTAAATTAACGTTCTGCCAAGTAACTTGTTTCAGTGTCAACCCTGACACAAAAAAAGTTCAATTTTACCTGCCTGGCCAAGGAGCTGACACCTCTGCTTGCTTGGCCACATAAGCAATGCTGTAAGCCTGCAGAAAAAACACGGGTCATCCTATTAATTGTGACACCTTGTGAAGAAGAGCACTATGGATTTTCAAGTCTGACCACTTTGGCAGGGAGAGCGGAACAAGCTCCTGCACATAAAGAGGTCTGACACATTCAACACTGACATTAAGCTGTTGTTACACTGATAATTTGGAAAACTGGCAGAATTCTAACTCCAGTGATTTTCTTCAGGTTTTTTGCTAGCTGCAATAAGAACTGGGCCATCAGCCCACAGCATTTAGAGAAATACCAGTTCACAACAGGTTTCACCCCTCAAAAACATTTATTCATTAAATGCTCCAGGTCAATTTAATTTTGGGGTATTAAAAATAATGCTTCAGTGCTCATCCAAATCACATACCATTAACTGGTTCTCTGTAAGCCCTCAGTTATTCTGAGGCTTAAATGATCGCAAAACACTGGGTGAAACATGGTGTTGTGTGCCAGCTTCTGAAAATAAGCGCTATACTTCAAATGCTTTGATAAATGGCTTGGATGCATTCTCAGCAAACTGCAGATGAAAGATTTCTGGGCAAGACTCCTACTGAATTTCCTGGTATTTTGGAGAGGGTGTGTATAATATGGAAAGCCTCATCCAAGACTGTCTACAGATGCACAGTAAAGTACTGCAGTTCAACACACGTGTGTACACAGGAGAGAAGAGTAAGGTGTTAGGCTGAGGTGCTATGAAGAAAGAAATCCCAACATTTCATTATTAAAGTTTCATTGGTAACAGTAAAACTAACAAAGAAGAAGTTAATAACAAGCAAATTAAATGTGGGACTGAAAGTGGTGGAAAAGGGGGCTATTTTAAAATACATTGCAGCAAATTCAGGTGCAGAACAGTTGTTTTCTCCGTGCTGCAAACTACACAACACTGTCCCCTTCCTTCAGAGATTACAGAGGTACCTGGACAAAGTTCACGGCTGCAAAAGGCACACACTAAACACTGACCGACATCTTCACCTCACACCACACATCCTGTGCCAGTCTGAACCATTCTTTAAAATGCAGTAGCCAGTTCATAAATCAGGTTTACAATACTGCAGTGAAACAACCACCCTCCCCCACCGCCACCCGCAGCACAAGAGGCACATAGCTGTGATACTACATTGAAAAAGGTCATGCAGGAAGTTGGAGATGCTACTGATGCTGGAAAGGGTTTAACAGAGACAGCTCCAAGATAGATGTATCTTTTTAAAGGGAGGGGGAAGGAAAGGAAAGAAAGAACTGCTCTCAGCACTTCAAGAAGGAAGCTGAAGCACAGAAGATGCTGCTCAACACGAAGAAGCAGACTTTGGGGTAATGGTCTTTTAAAATTTGTTACAGAAGCATACAAGCCCCATTTCTCTCTATCTGATCAAAGCTCTCCAATGTACAAATGTGCTGTATGAAAGGAGCAGGAATAGTCTCTCGCAAAAAGGCTACAGTCTATGAGGAAAGAAATAGGGGAGGAAGACAGGAGGAAGGAAGACGTTCCTAAGGACAAGAACTGTCTCATGGCCCAGATCATCCCACCACAGACCCTGCTTCTCCCAGAACAGCTGACTGTGGGTTTTTCCATAGTACATATCCACCTGCCCCACATCCCTCACTTCATTTGCCAAGGTACTTTTCTCCCTCAGCATGACACTAAACAGTATTATTTTGATTAAATCTTCTACATTTCTAACTTATGCGAAGCCACAGAGGGGTAAGTGATGTCTGACTTGAGTAATACCAGCTAATATTAAAGGGCATTTATCTACTTTTTTTGTTAGAGGAGGATAAGGACCACTTACTAGAAACAGTGACAAAATTTCAACTTTATTTCCATCGTAAGTACTGAATCGTCCTGACAAGAGGCAATAGCATTTCTATCACAGCTTTCATTAACGAAGGGTTTCTCAGACCATGGACTGATTTTCTAACGGAACTAGATATACCACCTCACATGGATGAACCATTTCCTTTGTTCGCACACTGCACAGTACAAGCAAGATCTTCAGCCTCTTGATTCAACTCTGAAGCATACTCAAAGCTTGCTTCCCCACATCTAAAGAGGGAAGCTTTATCATTAGGGAAGCTAATTATTTGCAGAGTGCTCTTTCTTGTTTATCTCTGTCATTGTCTTGCAGGACTGGAAAGGGAATGAAAATTCTGTCCTAACAAAAAAGAGGCTTTTTACAAATCCTCTGACAGACAAGTACTGAGATGGAGAGAATAAATACTGAGGTGGAGAGAACAGCTGTAATGCAGAAATAGAATTACATTGTCCATCAGTCTGCGGGGACAAATGGAAATTATGAAAACAGTGACACCTAATAGAATCACTTTTCATTAAAGACAGCCAAAACCAGCTAGATAACACTTAACATCGGTACATCACATAAAAAATGAAATCATTTTAGAACAGCTCCTTGCTGCACTGACGTGGGAAAAACAGAAATGAAGCACTGAAATTGCAAATGAGGACAAACTCTCCTCATAGCAGTTTTCAAGAAGGTAAGAAACATCCTTTATGTATCAGCATGTTTCCTCCAAGCACTGCAGCAACACTGATGGTTTCCTGCTCCTGACAGCAAGGTCAGAGCCTTTTCTCTTCTGGTTTTCATGATGCTTCCTGTGGTTGTGCTCCAAGACAGTGCTGTCCATGCTCCGAGCTGGTCAGCCACTTCAGCTCATCTCAAACCAGGATCTTTGTGTAAGAAGTGCTCCTTTTTTCTCCTACTGGTCAAATCCACTGAAGACAACTGTCCACTGCTAGGACTAGGGGAAAAGAAATCAGCAGGTCATATTAGACATATCATCCATGAAAATGGAGGCTTCATTTCAAACGGGAGGTGCCTCAGGGTCTTGCAAGAAATGCCATTAGAAGGTAATCTTAAGATCTGATCCAGAAGAAAGGCTTTTATGTGTCTGGAGAAACTAGGAACCCTGAAGCAAGAGTCTGCATAACCCTTCTATATGTTTTACATAATCACCATTAAGCCCCCAGATACACACTCCCATTCTGAAGCTCTCCAAAACCAGATATTTTCATTTTGTGTTTTTAGCAGTCATTTCAGGTGTGACAAACTTTCCCAGCTGTCATGAGTCAAATTCCTTATTAACATCCAAGTTCGCAAAACTGGATGACTAACATTTTCCTCCTCTCTGTTATGCAATGGTAAACACCTACATATGGCCTCTTCCACCCAGGTGAGCAACAACATTGATTCAAGTTCTTAGGCACATGCAGGTTTTGCCCAGTGAGATCAGTACATACTCTAAGCAAACATTGCTGAGTCATGGGATTAGTGAAATTTCCTGCTGCTGTTTCCTGAATATTAAATTGGTGGTGACTTGAGAGAATTTGAACTTTCGAACTGTCAGTCCTCACCTAAAGCCTAGTAAGATGTGAAACATCTTCACAGCTATTTGGATCCTGGATCGGTAAAAGCAGGACTTGCAATCTCAGTTTATTAAATATGGAGCAGTTGCAAGCATTTCCTTTCTCTTTTTCCTCTGTTAGGTACAAAACAGTTTTTTAGCAGAAATCTGGGGGCTGGTCTTTTTGTTTGTTACTGGGTTTGGGGGTTTGTTTTGTTACTTGGGTTTTTTTGGTTGGCTGGTTTTCTTAAAGAGAGGACTTTCTGCACTGCATTTAAACTTACCTTGCAACAGCAGTGCTGGATGAAGCTGAAAACCAAATTCAAGAGGAAAGATGCAGAGGATCAGAAGCTGCACAAACAGGCAGCTTCTCTTGAGCCAGATGACCCAAAGCACACTAGGCAATGCTGACAGCAGAAGGGAGGTATAGTTTCCTTAACCCCCCTATTTTTACCCTTAAAGCCCACAAACAGGGTATATACTGAAACTGAAAGACACTTTGCAGCTTTCAGTACTAAAATCAGAACTAATAGTCTGAAGAAAAGCAAGTAAATAATTTTTCCAAACTCCAAACTGAACTGACAGGTTTTTTTGGCAGACAGCAGGATCACTGCAGGCGATTCTTCGTAGACAGCTAAAAGGGATTCCCTTGTGTAAGCATAGCATAAAAAAAACTGTTAAAGCCAGTGCCAGCTGGTACCAAAAGGAATCTAACAGCAGATGAAAGTTTTCCAGTAGAGGTAGGACACATTCAGTGATACCAACACACCAGTTCTGCCTGTATTTTCCTAGGAGGCTGCTGAAACAGTTTATTTTCTTAAGGTTTAAACATCTGCTTTCAATACATTACATTGATATTTATAAACACCTCAAGCTCTTATGAGTACACAACACTGACTAGCACTAAACACACTGGCTGGGTTCTGAGTGCTTTCCACCCTAAGCTCGTATTCAGCTAGGTACCTCTATTTCCTTCATCAAGCACTTGCCTTAGAAAAATGAGAAAGTAGGTAAGATTTAGTGGCTGGTTCCTTTCTTTCTGCGTACAAATCAGAAGACAACTTGGTAAATTACAATATTAAGGGGAAAGAACAAAAGAAAAGTCTTTACCTTTGCTAAACTACACTTCCGCCTTGATGAAAGGCAGCTCATCCTCAAGGCTTCTCTCGTCTGTAGATTTTAAAACACACGTTAAAGGCAACAGTTTCTCAGAGTGTAGAAAATAATCCAGAATAAGGGCTGAAGTGACCCAAGTACCTTTCTGTCCAGAAGTGTCCCAAACAAGAGGATGAAGAATCCCTGAAAAAATTGCAAAAGCGGTTAACAAAACCAGCATGACCACGTGATGTTCCTTAAATGCTTCTAGATCCTACTTTATACAGATATTGATTTCACCACTGACTTAGACAACAACAATGTGCAAAATGAGTTTATCCACCCAGGTCACACAGGCTCTCTGGGAATGTCAGGAATGGATATCTAACCCGTGCTAATTCTCATTAGGAACTGGACTGATGGGTTACATACCAGGACTTTCTCAACCCACTCAGTAGCAGTGTTAGCTAAGAAGAGCTAAGGCAGGCTGGGTATACAACAGCACATTAGGTAACAGTGGATGTTTATACTGATAAGTTAACCAAAACTATCTTCAATGCCAGTGAGAATTTTCTTCATACTGGTTAATTGAGAAGGATGAGACATCTTTGCAGTTACTGGACATTAACCAGTGTATTTTATGCTTAACATGAATTCATAGTCTTAATTCCTCATCACATTTCACACTAACTAGTTTGTTCCATTACCCATCTGAGTTTACTCTGCCAATGCAGCATGCCTAGTGCACACACCATGTGAAATAGTTGAGTCAAAAGGAAAGCTTAGATCTTGTTTTACATGCACAATGCATGCTGCCAGCCCCATTTTGACCTGCTACCTTTTCCCAGGCTCAAAATCTAGACACACACTTATGGTTTAAGCCCAGCTAGTAACTAAATCCCAACACTATTCCCAGTCTCAGAGAGTTTACCTGGAAAGCATTCAGTAGCGCAAACGTAACGTGGAATGCCAGAGAGCGACTGTCGACAATCGTTGCTAATCCAAACCCCCAGGTAAGACCCAGAAGAGGTGTCAGAAGGGCAACATTTTTGCTAATTCGGATCATGCTGCTCAAATCTTGTGACTTGCAGCCTCCTCCAACAGGGGATCGCCCAGTCTTCACCACAACCACTACCACCACCATCACATTCACAACAATGATACTCAGAGCAGGTACAACAAAGGCCAAAAGGGCTTTTGTCTCATACCAGTTGAGCCAGCAGGCTCCACTCCTTAAATACCCATTTTTTGGTTCAGTAATAGCAACAGTGAGGATAGATATGACCAAGGGACATCCGTATCCAATAAAGAATGCTGTAGCTATGAATGCAGATCTTGTTATCTTAAAAAAAATTAGTAATAATCCATAGAGAATCAAGAGGCCAAGGGTAAACATCCAAAAAAACAAGGCAAGATAAAAAAAGTGAAGGAAAAAAGTGGCTGCTACGCACAGCTTGTAGTTTAGTGCTGTATTGTGCACAATAGCAGCCAAGATGAACAAAACATCGGCAACGAGAAGTGATGTAGCAATGTTGATCAAACAAAAATGGCGCATGTAAGTTATTTCAGTTTTTGTTACATGATGCCAGACGACAGTCTCGATGATAAGGCAGAGAACCAAGCTGAAAATAGAAAGGCCTAACCCTACCCGTGTAATGTAATCCAGCACTGCATTTCGCAGCATGGTGGGGGACATCAAAATGGAGAAGGATTTGAATGTTCGATGGTGATGGTTGCAGATGCAAACAACACTGCTGATGTTGTCAGACTTCATTTTGCATGCCCTGTTATCCCATCTCCTTTCAGTAGAGTGCCACCCTACACACTGAGCCTTGACGTTCTCCAGTTTATTCACCTTTTCAAAGATGAGCAAAACGTGCCGGAGCTCTTCTGGCAGAGACACCGATAACACCATTCCATTCACAGAAATATGGTCCAACCGGTTGGTTTCTATGATGGCTCCAAGTGTTGGAAATGCAATGCTGATGGCCTTGGAAGTCTTGGGTAACTTCAAAAGCTCTTCTTCTGGAATGACCACGTGCCCAGTGATATTGGCTGTGGTATTAAACTCCATAGAAAAATGAAAGCTCTTTCCTGAAGTATTTTTATGTACACTGTAGCCTTTTGTAGAGATGAAGCGTTCCTGTATGCTCTCTGACCCATTCCGTAGAAGAAGTTTCCCAGCAAATAAATTCACCGAGTCCAGTAATATTGAACTGGCATTTCTGTCCTTTACAAAAGCCCAGTTGGAAATGACGGAGCTGTTCAAAATATGGTTTGCTATCCTGCTGTAGCTCTGAAACAAACAAGGAAAAAATTAGTTATTTTTTGTGTTAAAATAAACAATTTACTATTCTACTTACAGAGTCTCCAGAAAGGCTCCTCTAATTCAAAGTTATTCTTATAAAGGGAATAATTTTCTTCGACAATGGTCCATCCTAGTCAAACTGAAATATCTCATTGGCTTAAACACTAGCAAAATTGTCCTATTCTGTTCATATCATAGTTCAAAAGATGCTTGGAGAAGCAAGTATAAAGCAGGTGATCTTCATGTGACTTGCAGCCACCACTTCAGTGGATATTGAGTGTAAAGACAAAACACTGCATGGATGCTCTGGCAAGCTCAGAAACACCTCCTGAAAGACCATAAAAGTAAATACCTTCATTTTTCCTCTGTCAACATTCACTGATAAGAGCAGGGAAATCTTCTTCAGCAATTCCACTATGTCAGCAATATTTCCTGGAATGGCTGGTGAAGACAAGATATCTGGGATGATGCATGAAAAATCAGCTTGGCAGTTACTATTCCCAAGGTCGTCAGAACCAAAATATTTTCCTGCATCTCCAGGCTTCCCATGCACTGGCTTTCCTTTCCCTACAAAAGGAAGATGTCCTCCTGCAACACTAACATGTCCTCCAGAGCTTGGAAGGAGATCACGCAGAGAAATCCTCTGGAGGGAGGAAAATAAATTTGAGGAAAATTAATGAACAGAGTGAAAATGAAGCTATATTTATTTTGTAGCTAAACATGAGGTGCTTTCTTACTAGCACCTAAATATTTGTACATTTATTTTGCTCATTTCAACAGCCAGGTAAGAGGTACAGTGCTGGGGTATGCAATGACCATGCCAGGTGGCCTGAAACCCACCCAGAGACAAAGCTCACCTGAGAAGAATGTCTTGTACAACACACATGAAGGAAGGCGCAAGGACTAAATGCAGTGCCTCAGTCTTGAAGTGACTTGAATAAAGATCTTTATTTTGTTGTTGAGGAGAATTTACCATGAATCATATGATTATTACAGGTGTTAGCATTGCTCTCTTCTCAGGTTTATCCTAGCGTATCATTTCCTTGGTTTAGATCCCCGTGAGGAACATTAGCCAAGTGAACAAGGCAACTTCACTTCTGAATTATGTTTTCACACAAGAGTTTCCCAAATTTATTTCCTATTTCTTGATTTAAGATGAAGTCAAAGCTTCTTATCAAAGTAATCTGTGTTTTAGCATTCCCCCCTTCTTCCCTTTGCTTAGGGCTGACAGTGTATAGAGGGAGAGGCTATCTTTGCAAGAAATTAAGAGCATAGGCCAAAGTAGATGCATAACAGTTACCTAACCTGAAAAAGGGACTGAACGTCCAGGTTTGCACAGGCATCTGTGAACATTTGCCACCTTCTATCTTCACAGACAAAGCTTGTCTCCCCATGGAAGGAGGGAGAACAAGGCTGAATACAAATAGCTCCATTATCTTTGCAGGGAATAAGATTTATACAGTCTTCTGAAAAACAAATCAAGCAGATGTTGTTATAAAGTGTAAGACAGCATATCATGGTCTATGAGATATCACTGGCATAAAGTATTGATAACTGATAATATCTCACAAACAGCTAAGAAAGACACATAGCTATTCACTGTACCTTGCTGATTAGCAGTCTTTGATTCTTTACTGAGAACCTGAAAAGTAAGAAGTAGAATGAAGATTGAATGTTAAAATAAATATGTAAAAGATGACCCACTGGCACTAGCCAGAAAGATGTTTCCAAGGGCAAAATAGTCCTTTTGGGGTTCAGAAGTCTTTTCAAGGTCCAGAATGCAGAGCTCATGGCCCTTTGCTCATACAGACCAACTGACAACTCTACTAACAGTTTGTCTCTATATATTAAGCTTTCAGTTGCACTCTTCTACTGTGAAGTGACATACTTGGCTAGTGGACGGGATCACACATGCCTCCAGCAGTTATTCCTCCATCAGAAAGCCTGTATTAGGCTTAAGTTCTCCAGTTATTTCTCCTATTAATAAGAATGTGACTTTTGGTGAGAATATGCAATCTATGTGACTCTTGCCATAACATACAGTTCTACAAATGCACATACAGGCAGGACCACTTACTGGGACTGTGTGTCATACAGCCAGGCACAATCCAGAACAGGTCCCATCACTGCTTGCTCAAATCATCTACTGTCTACAACCAGCCAAACCTTGCCAGTCTAGAAACAAAGCCTGGCTATGCAATGCTTGGGAATCACACTGTTATTATTGGGTAGAGAGCAGGCTGAATAGCAGATTTCTAACATTACAAGAGTTGTGCTGGAAGTTGTTTGGCATATTGAACATATTGACTACCTCAAAGCATTTTCTCCTGTAGTAGCAGGACAAAGGGGAATGGTTTTATACTGAAAGAGGGGAAAATTAGATTAGATATAAAGAAGAAATTCTTCCCTGTGAGGGTGGTGAGGCACTGGCACAGGGTGCCCAGAGAAGCTGTGGCTGCCCCATCCTTGGCAGTGTTCAAGACCAGGCTGAATGGGGTTTTGACCCACCAGGTCTAATGAAGCTTACCCTGAGAGCAGTGTGTGATGCAGCTGGGAAGAAGTGCACAGCCCAGAGGAGCAGGCAGCGGGCTACGTGCACATCCATCACCTCACATTTACTGCTTTGTCCCTGGAAGAAAGATATGTTAAAGAGGCTTAGATATCTCTGTTTTCAATTTTGAACACAGTCTGGTTGTTAGTAATAAAGCACCAAAACCCATCACAAAGACTGCCCTTACTCAGCTGGCAAGGCGATTTTCAGACATTTATCATTTATTAATTTTTTTACTGAGAATAATTTGTGAAACTTTTATTGAAAAAGAAAATCTAACACTGGAAGTTGCTGCATTAATAATTTACTTGCATTACTGCGAGACGGAGAGCTTATTATAGCCATTCAAACCGCAGGGCCATTTTGAAGTCATTTAAGACAGCCTCCCTCTACTGGGTTCAACACTGCTACTCTCCTCAAGCACTTCCTGATGAAAGCAGCCATATGAGGTAGGAAAGCTGGAGCCCTGGGGGCTCAGATATCAAAATCTGAGAAAGAAGGACCAGGCTGAAATAAAGTGTTATTTGCTCTGCAGGAGGATTCAGGCTTCCACTCCCACCATCAATTTTCCCATGGTCCTCAGTTAAAGCTTAATATCCTGGGAAGCAACTTTTTGAGGTATATTTGCTTCAGGAAGACAATCCAGTAAAGGGAATGAGGGAAAAATAACGTGTCACATCAAATCTGATTATTAGATGCTATACATGTCCAAGGTAAGCATAACAGCTTCTGGGATTCAGAAATAGATTAAGTCGCGTACTTAAAAAAAACAAATAAAAATAAAAATAAAAGCAAAAGTAAAAATAAAAAATAGTGAGCTAAAACACTAAAGCAAGAAACAAATGCAAAGTGTCAAAGCAGGACAGTGGATGGATTTCAGGAAATGCACACATGAAAAGGCTCATCGCATCACCATGCCTTGACAAGAGCCAGTGAATTTTTCCCCTTAATACATAGTGATCAGCAGAGATGATGCTGAAATACAGGTGGCCCTGCACTGACAGAGCAAAGATGTGTTTTCCTAACCAGGAAACTCCAAGCTCTCAGTATCTGACAGCATGAAAGGGACAGGCTCACAGCTGGCTGCCCTTCATCTGTGACATCTGCTCTCCTTACTGTATTTTTAGATCGGCAGGTTTATTATTTATGAAAAGATCATAAAGGGAAGAGCTAGATCAATGTGCTAAATTTCTCTGCTAGCTCTAAAGGAGAGCCTTGTGCCAACCTCTTGAATTCAACTGGAATTAGTAAAAGCATTTTCTGGGTTTAAGGTAGCAAACATTAGTTCTTCTAAGGAAATGAAGTGGATAAGAAGTGAACTGAAAGACTCGGATCAATATTGCTTAAGAACAGGAGGTGGCTGGGAATCACCTACAGGTTTGAAGCAAAGGGTTGTATCAAATTATTTTCCAGTTTCCGCAGCCATTAAATGTTTACTGTGTGCTCGTAGCCCTAATCCCATTTCACAGCTGGGAATCCTTGAGCTCATCATGTTTCATCATTAATACATATTCAATCTGTATTTAATCACTGATGCAACTCCACCTAGGGCTGTTACCTTTACATGAGGTAGAAATCTGGGACAACTAAAGGTATTTAAGGCTCACCGAGTTACTGGCCCATGTTACCAGTAAAACACTGATCTCGCCCAGTTATGCTGCTTGACTCATTGTGGAAACCACTTGGCCTCACCACTACAAGAACATGCCAAGGTAACTACAGCACAGCAACAGAAACTTAGAGCAAAACAAGTATTACAGCAGCAAGTCACTGTTACTTCAGGGAAGAAAAAAAATGGATTTACTGACATAAGGCCATGTGGAAGCATATACAGCTATTTCTCTCCCTCCAAAACATCCAATCACAGTACTATATATATATTATATATAGATCATCCTCCCTCTAATCATAAACTACTGCCATTGATGTCTCCCTTTTCAAAAAAGCTGTAAACACATTACTCCTCTCTCCCAGAGATTTTTGTTCTATCAGGACACAGGCACATAAGCAACTAAGTTGTCAAAACCCTCTCACATGGAAGGGACTTTCTAGGAAGAGAACACTTCCATTCCCTCACATATCTTCCACTCAATTCCGGAGACTGTCACCAGCTGCCCATCCTCCTTCCCCAGCTCATTTCATTTGGTCACAGTCCCCCAGGGGGGCAAAGCCCTCAACAAGAGTGAAAGAGTGAGGAGTGAGGCAGTGCAGCTAGGCAGCGGTGAGGAGAGAGGGAAGAGCCCAATAAGCCAGTAAAAAATTAGTAAAAAGATCATGTATTTGAAAAGCAATCCTAATGTTGATTAACATATCACAGCCTGAAATTCGGAGACCTTGCTCCAGGACTTCTGTCAGTTTAAAATCAGTGGTTTGTATCACACCACAAAAATCCCTCCTTTTTCTCTACCTTAAGCACTTTCTTGTCTTTAATTCCCAGTTTAATTCACAGTTCTGAGAGGAGAGTGATCTTTACAGTAACTTTAGCTACAAAAAAAATTCCACATTTTCTTAAAAGTGACAACACTGTGGTTGGAGACCAGTTACAAAATGACAAGCAAAAGGATCAGAGGATAATTAAGATAGCTAATTATTTCCACAGACAAAAGAATATAGAACTGGAAAAATAAATGTAAATACAACCTAAGTAATTAAGTACGTTTTACATTATGAATAAATCAATTTCACAGAGCACCGATATATTTCAAGCTGTTCTGGAAGAATGTTGTTTTGGGATAGTACTCACTGTTTTGAGAAGTCTGGGTTCTGCTGTAAGCAAAATTAACACAGCCAGAGATCCTCAAGATATCCCCTGCAAGCATCTAACCATTCATCCATTGCCATCGTGCTCCAGCCTCACTCTCACGGTCTTACCCAGCATTGCTTGGGTGCTCTGATTCATTTAATTTTCCCATGAAGAAATAACCTTGGGCACCAGCCTACTTCTTTTCTTGCCCAACTGGATTAACACTGAGGAACCTTCATATGACAATAAAGTATTGCACTGCAAAATGACAAAACAAGTTACAAACACACCCACAAAGCTGCCAAATCACTGTCTTTGCCAGGAGTCCACACAGATTAATCATATCTGTGTGGTTTGTACCCTTCCTCCTGGTGGAGGCCACACCTTCTACTCTTCTGTATTTAACAGATCATAGAATCACAGAATGGTTTGGGTTGAAAGGAACCATCTAGTTCCAATCCTCCTGCCACTGAGGAAGGGACACCTTCTACTAGACCTGGTTGCTCCAAGCCCCATCCAACCTGGACTCTAATACCTCCAAGGATGGAGCAGCCACAGCTTCTCTGAGCAACCTATTCAAGTGCCTCACCACCCTCACAGTAAAGAACTTCCTAATGCCTAATTTAAATATCTCCTCTTCCAGTTTAAAGCCATTCCCCCTTGCCGTGTCACTACTTGTTCTCATAAAAAGTCCCTTTCCTTCTAAAGGCCAAAAAAAAAATCCATTATCAAAATCTGGTCAAGTTAACATATTACCCTTCATAAGCCAAAGATGACATTACTGACAATATTTTGCCCAGCTAAAAATCTCAATGAGCAAGTAATTTTGTTTAGGGGCTGCACCCATTAAAAGGGGAGAGATCTGTCTGCTGAACCTTGCGCTATGTTTGCTGTCAGCTTGCTTAATACCGACTCACCTCTAATAGGCACATTTTCAATTACCAGGAATTTACAGCAAATTGTTTATCCTAACAGAAGAGCAATTCTGAACATTCTCTCTAACTCATAGGGCTGCTTTGGAAGAGCTTTAGTCACTAATCTTTCCACAGTTCTGCAACGCGTTTGTCATGAGCTTACAGGATTTCCTGATATAACTCCCACCAGTCCTCAGACACAAGGTAGGTCTCCACTGTCAGTCCAAATGCAGATATTTACTGCTCTGTCTTGATACAGCCAGAACCAAGAAATTTTTCTGCATCGCACATTGGTATCAAGTAGGAATTAAGCACAATTAGGCACAGCCAACACAACCTGGAAAAGATATATGATCTGCGCTTGAAACAGTACTGGGGAGAGATGAATTAAAAGGTGGTACCTTAGTAATTTTTTAAGAAGGCTGAAAGACCAGATCATGTCAAGGTATGGATACCTGTTTAAAAGGCTTCTTCCCCAAACACCTAGGTTTGTGCTTCTACACAGTCCCTGAACCTTTGCTACAATGGCAAGACCGAATACCCCTCTATTCTGAAACAACTCCTCAACCTAAGCAACAGTTCCCTGAAGGACATGAAGGCTGGCATGCTTCAACACTCAGAGCATCCCAGAAAGAAGAGGTGTGAATCTGTGCTCCCCAGTGGGCTTAGAAAGAGATTCAAACCATGACTTCCAACAAGCAAGAAGCATACTCTAAAGCCTGAACCCAGCAGCAGCAGTCTCATACCTTACAAGCTGTAGAGGCAGCTTGCAATGGTTAAGGTGGTAGGTTATCTGCCTGGGCACCCAAAAGGAGTGGTGTGCCTTCTCAGCTCTTGCAAAATCCAATTACCCAAGATATATGACCAGCTGCTTTGTCACTGCTCTGAGAAAGCACTCAGCAAGCAGGAATGTCCCAGATAATTTTAGTAGCAGCTTAAAGTAAGGCAGGTGTGAATGATTTTATCATTTCCTTTGAAAAGCATTAACAGACTCCTGCTAATTTATGACTTTAATGAATATGAGGTATTTATTTGCAAGTTTAACAGCTACTTTGCTACACAGCTTATAATCAAATCTTGCTATATGTGCTACAGGTTTCCATCAGGAACTTCATTCCCCTGAAGCAATATTAATGAAAAAAATGTTATCTGCGTGGTGACTGTTTAGAAAGAAATAAGTAGACCTGTAGGATGGGGATTGTTTTTCTCCCCAAAAGCAAAAACAAAAAAAAAAAAGTACTTTATATGCAAACAAAAACTTTTTAGGGAATGTTATAAAGATTGAATAAAAACCTTGCAGTTTATAGATGCTCCATTGTTCTATTCTTCATTTTTCATTTCCTTCACTCATACTCCTTTTAAATATGCCTAAGAGTCTTCAGTTCTTCCCCACATATTTAAGAAGTGAATCAAACATGCATTTATCCCTGTTAGTCAGTGGAAATGATCTTAAAAACAGGCTCTGAAGATGCAGAGTAAGGGTAGTTCAGTAAGACCAACAATGGAAAATAAGTAAAAAAGGAATAAAGAGATAGTTTACCGAGTTAACTAAGATGTTAAGATTCCCAGTTACACTTGTAAAGAAAACCAGTAAGCATGCCATGATCCTAAGCCATCCTGACAGTAAAGAACCAAAGCACTCCAGTGAATAAATTAAAACTGAAAGTCTCAAAGGGGGACTATATAAATCATAATACATTTTGATTCTACCCCCCAAACTCCTGCAAAGAATTTAACAGCATAAGAAAGATTCCTGAACAGAACTGAGCAGACATTTCAACAGGTTTATAAACTGATTTTATTTGCTGAGTTTGGATAGCATGCATTATTTTACAGCACCGGAAAACAAGTCAGTGAAGCATACTGCTTATAGGAACTTGTCCTGTGGAATGTCTTCAAAACCATTACCCTTTACCCCTCCACTCTCGTACATAACACTAGCAGAAGAAAAGACAGACATATATGAGAGCAACTTCCTTATGGCTAAAAATACTCATAGCAGCGACTTTTAAGGAGGGTTTTATTAAATCAAGTCATTGCACTTTGGTCATTTATTGCTCTAGCTAACAAAGGCCATTAAATAACAAACATCTTTCATTTATTGTTTTAACTGATTGTCTTGCTCTGTTTGTCTGCTAGAAGCTTACACACAGACACAATTTCTGTAGAGCAATCCATTCCAAGATTTATTTCACGCTCTAATCAATCACAGTGAAGAGCTTGTGTAACAGAAATGTCTATTCCATTAGGCCCAATTCTTGCTTTTCATCACTTGACTTAGAGGCATGAATTCTAGGGTTTAGTGTCTGACAAGAAACATTACTGCTGCACATTATTCCTCAATATAAAAAGATCTGGCTCAAGTCTTCATTTATGATGCACTGCTGCAATTAAAAGTTGAAAGCATTAATATTGAATCAGCTTATTAGCAGTGTGACTAGCAAATATTACTTAATACCTGCATAGTATATGAATCAAATTTTTAAGAATAATTTATATTAGTAACTCACAAACATCATTCAATTGCCTTTTTGATGTCTGCATTTTAGGATGCATCAACCATGGAAAAATACACTCTCAAGTAATAATACTTCCATGTCACATGACATGCTAAATAATTACTATATTTATGACTATTCCCATTAATAGAAACATAATTACTTCTCTTACTGGTGAATTTGTCGAACTATGTGGCATGTTTTTGTCCTTCAAATTCTAGTAGAACAAAAGGAGATAAGGTGATTATTAACCAAAGTAATGCATTTGACTGGCTTTCTAAAGCTGTATGGTTTTTTATTCTTTAATGAAATGAATGCAGCAATAAACATTATTGTCCTTCATCACCTTTTTCTTTTTTTTCCCATATTGTTCTGGTGCACTGTGGTAAACTCAGGGGTTAAAGTTAACGGCAATCCACAAGATTTCAAAAGTTTTGCATAAAACATGAAAGACACTGTCTTGGACACTAGCACAATGCTGTCAAAGCAATTGTTCCAGTCACTCATTAAAATACAATGTTATTAAATTTAGAGGTACACAATATACGGCGAAAGTTTATAGCATAAATATATAAATATTGAGACATTTTGAGTATCAAAGTTCCAAAGGGATTTATTTGGAGACATATTATAAACAAAACCTGACTACTGTAAAAACAGATCATGATACATATTTAACCACTAGAAAGACTGATGACTTCAGTTTAGACATACAGAAGCACAGACATAACTTAAGGTTAACTTTCATGCTGTATGCTGCAATATTTTAGGCACAACAGGTTGAGTTAAGACTGGATTCTAGCCTTGTTTCTGTATTTCTCACATTTTTATGATTTTAAAAGTTAGTTTTGTCATAACTTCATGATTCAGTTCTAAATCCCTTTTTAATCCAATAGTGCAAGTTACAAAACGTTCTGTTAAACTATTCAGATTATATCATTCATTCTTACTGAAATGCATAGGAGTTTCACCTGCTTAATTGCATTAATTCCTATTTCATTACTCAGCATATCAGCATATTATTTATATTCTCACTGCAGACAGGCACAACAGCATAACCCTGGGTAAGACTGCCAAAATTATACAAACATCATATATTCCCTTTTGCGTGTAGGGGAGAAGTAGTGACTACAATTACAATACAGTTATTCAACCCCTTCCAATAGACTATTTTACAGATTAGTTGTAAAGATAGAACACCCTATTTATCGCATAGATCTCTTTAAAAATTAAGCTACAGGTATTCAATAAAAATCTATTAAGAATTCCCTCTCCTGTCTATACAGATTCAGTAGTATTTTCAAGCAAACCAAAAAATAAGGTCTGCAATTCCAGCACAGTAAGAAATAAGGCCTCTTTTATATTGGCAAAAAAATTACACCATTATTCTTCTTTGTTTTCTTAATCTCTCTGAATAAAAGATTATATTCCTTTTCTCACTATGTTTTTTTCTTGAAGACTATAAAACATCAGCATTCAATATTATGAAATAAGAGTCAGTTCTCCTTGTGTTCAGCTTTGAAATCCTGGTTAGTTAAAAACATTGAGTCCATAGCTGTCTCATGTAGACGTCATTGCTTTCTTCAGTTTTTCTATTTCAAGCTGAAAAATGGACATTTTGAAAAGAGAGAGACATATTAAAGTAATAATAATCTAAGGTTTTCAGAGCTTTCAATAAAATTACAACCTTTACATTCCAAGGACACTTAAGCAAATAAAATTGTAACACAGATATATTTGACAGGTTGATATTCACAGCTGATTTTATATTATTATATTTCTAAATAGACAAGAATTTAAAATCATTAAAAGTTTACCTATAGTTCCGGTTCATCTCATCAGATAAAGTCACTCTGAATATACCAGTCAAAGCTGGGTTGTGGAATCACTTGACATAACCCCATGTATTGCAGCATCATCACCTCAGACTAATCTCCTAAAGCAGCCTTCATGAAAATACCATGCCATGATTAATTTGTATTTCTTCAAACAGATTTAGAGGATACGTAGAAGCTGCCTCTTTTCCATTCCCAGTGTGTATTTAAGGCAACTTCATCAATTACTTTATAGATGCATTAAAAAGAAGACTCAGCAGGAGTTCTTCGGCAAGTTTAGAAAGTAACTTTGCAGTCAACAGGAAGTACTATTTCACAAATAAAATGCCTTTTTTTACCAAACTGAACTAGTTTTCTACAATGAGCTCATTCTACTAACTACTTAATGGCATCATATTGCAATGCAGGTAGCCTTCTTCATCAAATAATTGAGAGGAGTGGTGTTCATTCATAAAGACATTTTTCAGATGCATTCTGTTCTTTTGACAAACCCACTTAATAGTTAAATAGTTCATAAAAAAAAAAATCAGTAAAGTTTAATTTTGCCCTGTTTTTCTTTTATTACATAAACTTAATTTGCCCTTCAATTCTACAAAACAAAAGTATTGTATTAATCTTCTCTTTTGGAACATGTCCAGTTGGACATATTTCTAGCAAAGGGCAAAATCTAGCAACAGTAAACTGAACTCGCATCGCAACACCTATACACATATTGTCACAAATAATTTTCCAGATAAAGAAAGCTGAACTAAAATGAACTATGAATCTCCTGGATACATCCAACTGGCTCATGATGCATTCATTCAACCACACACTAACACAGCAATACAAACATATTGAGCAGGCTGGTTAAGACTGTCCTGTGAACCAAATTCCAAGAACACTGCCTACCTACTTCTAAATCTCTTTTCCCACCCCACTCCCCAAATTGCTAACATTACCTCCAGAATACTTCGCAACTGCTTCTCTTCTTCCAAATCCTTCTTTAGTTTTTCCAGTTCTCTCCTAACAGTAAAGGCAACAGAAATACAATTAGAGGGGGGAAAAACTTTCACATTACTGAGAACAGGAAGCACAGGCCTTGTATGAATTCCACTTGTAAAAATCAAACAATTCTCTGATGCTTCATCTTATAAATAAAACCTACATATAAGTACATGCCCACGAATGAACGAGTACTCCGATCTATTGGACCACAAGCTTCCACCAACTCTCAACACTTCTTGCCTATCACTATGCACCTATCCTTAATTTATAATCATAATTTTAAGTAGGCTACTTAAAAATTTGTATTGTCATTTTACTTGGAGAACTGAATTTAAGCTAAAATAGCCTGACAACTTCCACACAATGAACAGAACTTCTTTGGGAGAGAAGGTCCTTAAAAATTCCTACAATGTTTTACTTCATAACTATATTCAGTCAAGAAAGTGCTAAGAATTATCATCAAGTCACTGAAGAAAATCCAGAACACATAATTTACTAGTTTGCTTTAGAGACCAACTGATCCTTGGTTTTATAACCTCTAAAGAGGTATGTATCTCTAAAAGCTGGCTGGTTAGCACTAGTTATCATTTCAATAACAAAATTAATGCCTGTGTTGTAAAACTAAAATCAGAAAAGGGAAAATTTCCTCCAGATTGGTCTTTGCTGTTTTCTCAAACACCAATTACATTTTTATTCTACAAACATAACCCAACACACACACAAACATGTTGAGGCTGCCATGATCACAAGACAGAAAAGCTCAGTAATATCATTCCCTACTACCAGTCATGTCAATACTGCAATTACTTATGCACAGTGTTACATAAGGCCAGCACATGTACTTTTGTTTTATACCATGAAAATTATCTACTTTTCTTTACAGTGAAAGTACTACTGTTTAAGAAATATTTTCAAAAAGCTGTAATTAATGCAGGAGCACAAAGTAGGAAGGCAAAAATGTATGCAAATTCCAAGAAGACTTTGACATCAAATTTGTACTTATTTAGGATATTTACTTGGATCAACTTCTAAAGAAAGAAGTTCTGAATTAACATTAATACGGAATAGCTTTTTGTTATGAAGAAGTTTGGCATTAAAGACGTTTAGATTTCTATATATCCCTTTCCAGATTAAGAAGAAAATATTTACCCATGTTCTTTCCTCAGTGCATCTACTAAACCCATCAACTCATTAATCTGAGTCCTGAGCTCTTCCACAGAATTTTTTTCATCATCTGTTTCTCCTTTAAGTTGTATGTCTCCAGGAAAAAAGCTGAGTATAGCAGAACTTGGTCTCTGAGATGAAGATGGAGGTGGTGAACTGAATGCAGATGGCTGAAAACATAAATCAGTAGAAGGCTAAGAACTGAAATCTTTATGAACTGAACACTTACAGTGTACAGGTTGTACTGGTATGGGAGCTACGTGTGCACAAATTTCCCTAATTTTCTGCCCAAAAGGTAAAAAAGAATGTCCAGTTCCAATGGGCTACTGTAGTGTAGGAGAGTTATTTTATACAGCTCCCTATTAAGCATTTCCCTAAGGTTCCTGTAGCCACACTGCAGTTCTTTATGCTTACAAACACTCTATGTTTTAATGGAGCCCATTAGTTCATTATGAACATTATTTTGTGCACCTTTCTTATCTGCCCAGTTGTTCTGTCTGTCACGAGAATAAAGGCTGAGCTGCCATAAAGCTTATTTGAGAAATACCACCATAGTTTCATGGTATTCTATACAATCATTCTCATAAGATCTGATGTACTTTAATTATAAATGAGCTTTATACTAAAATTTCTATTATGAACTTTAAATGATATGACTCACTTGCATTTTAAGAAAACCATTTGTATTTAGATAGTTGCATCAATCTAAACTGGAAATACAAGCAAGATGAACAGAACACCCAGTTGCCTGGTACTTCTCTAGCTCCTTGGTATCATACCTTTTTTGTTTCAACTGGCTTTGGTTTGGCACTTTCTTCTTCTTTCGGGACCTTCAAATTTTTTTCTGGACTCACATTTTGACTTGCCTGGTAAACCATTCATAAAAAATGAAAAGGTTTTCAGACATTTTAAAAAAAGTAAATAAAAAAAAAACCCAAAAAACAAAAAACAAAAAACAAAAAACCTGTCAGATGTTTCTAAAGATGCAACAGTTTAAAAGCAAACAAACTCCACAAACAACATAAAACCACCCAAAACAAAAAGCCCAACAAAAAATCCCCCTCCAAAATAAAACCAGACTTAAGTTGCTAGACTATCAAAGTCTTCTTGCCCTGAAAGTCAGCACTTTCCTTCCCTGCAATATTCATTCGGCTGAATTTAAATCTAACATAGGAATCTTGGGCAGGTTTCCAATCATCTCTGCAGTACTTAAGTCCCTGATGCTTTTTGTGAGTCTGTAGGTACTTCCGTAAAACATTAACAAGGTTAATTAAGTGGCATGACTGAACTATATAACATCCCATGACAAACTGATTTCAAGGACTCTGCACCACCTGGTTCTCATGGTCTGACAATCTCGCATCTTAGCACATGAGAAGATAAGTCCCACATTACAACATTAAATTACAAATTTGTTGCGGCCAAAGACTATACATTGTTAGGCTTGTAAGGCACTGAAGGTACTTTCAGATCTGTGTGCACACAAAACACCTGTTTCATCATCTGTGATGCTAAAAGAACTGAGTACTTAACTACAGCAATACCCCACAGAACAGGAAAAACTCCTTAGCTGCAACACAGCCACATTGTTTCTCTTTGGTACACCTCCCTCCTGAGGATGGATATATTCCTGTAGACAAAATCTATAGGAACTGAACCTCATTTTTCACTCAGGCAAATGGTTCAGATGACTTTCCCAGTGCAGTCCTGTTGCCTGCGAAGTTAGTTTTTAGTTCACTACTAGGAAAACCCACCCATTATACTCACAGGACTACTGCAATTGAACCGTGAAGGTAGCCTCCTACCAGGCATCTTGGGTCGGTTTGCGGTAGGGTGTGATAGATTATCTGAGGTAGCTATTACATCATCAAAGCTTAGCAGATCTAGAAAAAGATGAAAATACAGACCAACATCAAGACCAGACGGTTTTGTGGAGTTCTTCTTTATCCTTTTGTTTCTTAATTAAAAAAAAAAAAAATCTGAATTTCAAGACAATCAGAATTGTTTCAAATATTCTTACTAATTGATTCAGCATACTCAACAGGAGCCATACAAAACAACTACATGACTGACATATCTCGAAACCATATCTTCCCCCTTGAAAACAATTCCCTTGAGAAAAAGTTCAAATTCATGTTCTGACAGAAAAATGCTGTAGTAACATGGCAGCAGAAAACAGACCTAACAAATACGTGCAGAAAAATATGACTGTTTGAGAGATGCTGTAGTCAACTATTTAAGAGAGCATATGTTCTTGTCGCTAAACTTGCATGAGAAGCATGAAAATCCAAGTTTTGGCTAAGACAAAAATAAAAGCAACATGGTAAAGTATATGTTCACACGTTGGTGAAAGTAAGTTAACAAGACATGAACAGCAAATAATCCTGTGCAGGATAGTTCTTCTACATTCAGTACTTAGTCTAAAGAAAATACATGACTCCATAAATTTCATAATATGTCCAAACTCCATTCTCATACTGTATTAAAACATAGAGAGCTCTTTGCTCGTTAGTCTCTCTATGCTCATAGCTCCAGGTAAAATCTCTCTTACATCAGCAGAAGGTTTTTATGTTATATGGGAAGAGGAAACATTAGGAAAAAAACTATTAATAGGAAGAATAGAACACACCTACTTAACAACAGAAGTACTTCATCTAGTTAACTGGACTTCTTAACTGTTTCTCCACAAAAATAACACTTACCTGCCAGCAGTTTTGTAATGAGATAGGGTTTTTATTTAAGCATCAAGATTAATGTTATTATATATCATTTTAAAACACAAATTCATTAGATTGTTCTAGAGACTCTAAATGTTTACCTACAATGCCATGCAACATTTACTATGGGCATCAAAACTGACATTGAAGGGTTTGGGTTTTGTCTTGGGGTTGGGTTTTTTTGATGACCCTTTATTTTTCAGGACATTATGATTTATCAAATAGAAGCTAAGACACCTCTTTCTCTATTTTCACATTTATTTTGAAGCTATAGCAAGAGGTCAGGTAAGTGAAAAAAAAAAAAAAGAAGCAGCCCTAAGAACACTGAGCCAGATCATTCATATCACTTCAGTGTTTGGATGATTTAAAATCATCTGATTAATCCAAGTTTTAATCACGCATTGTTAAAGCTGTATTTATAACTGTAGGAGCTAAGTATTCCACTGAATGTTTTAACTGATTTTATGTCTTCTACTCTGCCATACTATCCTTGAAGTCCTTAACATATTCATACCTTTTGTATGTCCCTGAACATACCTACTTTGTCATCTGATGCCTTATTGAAGTGCAAGCATTTATAACACTATCAGCTAACAATCAGTTTTGCTGCTTTTTAATCGTACTGGAGAGAATGTAAAGACAGTCTTTTGTAAACATGCACTCATATTTGCAATTAAAAAAAAAAAGCAGGGAAGGAAAATGAAGGAAGTAATAGAAGAGTGAATGAGTGGCAAGCAGCTGACGGACAAAGAGGATGAGTGAGAAATAGCTATGAAGATATTTCTGTTGTAGCCTGAGCCAAAAATATTTAACTTATTAGAAGCCAAGCAATAGTGACCAAGGGGTATATTTTCATGTTCTTTACTCAATCATCAGTAATCCCACAGCACTAACCCATGCCAAAACATACAACAGGATTTACATTAGTTAGTTACTATTGAAATGTTAACAAGAAGGCAGGAAATGTGCCTTTTCCCCCACCTCAGTAATTCTGGCCTGTAAGCAACCCTCCTGTTGTCATCCTGCAGAAATGGCAAATCATTTGGCATTACATTTACATAAGAATTGTAAGTGTAGTTGCTATTATGATAGTAATGCCAGCCCTGCCTCCATGAACAAAGTAAACATCAGGCATGTTAAGAATATTAAGAACATATTAAGAATAACATGCACTTCTGAAAAAAAAAAAAAAAAACATCCAAAAAACAAAACCACAGAATTTTACAAGGCTTGAAGATAAAGACTTCTACAGTCTCCAATTGGATACGATTTAAATATAGATAGTGGGATGACACTAAAATCAGGGTTTGCATTTGTTATCTGTAAGAGCTTCTAAAGGAAATTGTTACGGCACCTGAGACAATTGCTCAACTTTAAAATATTACCACCCCATTACAGCCAGAGCGAATTCTAACTGAACTTGCATTTTCCTTTTTACCTTTCCATTTTGTTGCTTTGGCATAAGAAAGAAAAAAACAGGCTGGTGGGGATTAGGGCTTGTGGGTTTGGTGGTGGTTTTGTTTGTGGATTTAAGGGGCTTGTCTTTCTTTTTAAACAGCATTCTTTGTTATTTTAGGAGAAAGCTTGGCCCCACTGAAACCCAATAGAAATACTGACAAAACCCACTGAAAGCTTATAATTTACACCCATTTCAATCAGTAAAAGTGATTTATCAGTTCACTTTCTTATGGACAGCCTGTGAGTAATTGTCAAAGGAAATCCCACCATGGTCCAAAAGAGCAATACCATACACCTGGGGATTAATTTCAGTCAAAAATATTTTGAGGCTGAGCAGAAGCACCTTTCTAGGAAGATGAGCTAAGTTTAAATGGTTACTTAGGACAGACTATTAGAAATTTCTCTTCTGCAAGCTTAACACTGATCCATAACAGAACTGTTAGGAGCTTTAACAAACACAATTAGGTGGGAGGTTTTGTTAAGATTTGTGAATGCTTCACACATATTCAAAGCAGTTTGGCTTAACAAAAATCTCCACAAAAAGAAGCAAAGCTGAAGGGGTGTCTAAAGAAATTGTGGTTCCAATAACTGATGTGGCTGGGGTTTAAAAACTTATGATAGAAATAAAACATATCCAATATTTTAGAAGACAAGATCTTCAATTACTCTGCAAAGTAAGAGAAGATGGCAGTTCTTTTTCCTATTACTCATCTTGTTGAGATTGCACTCAAAAAAATTAGGGGACAGATATAAGCTTTAGAATATTTAAATTTGCAGTCAAGCTATAGTAAGGTATTTGCTACAATTAAGCAAGTGCTTAACAACGTAATTTTCAAGAATACTGTTTTTCAAGGCTCATGATACTAAATAGTCAACATTGGTGGATTCAGTGCTGAAAGATTTCTTAAGAGCATAATTTGTGTGTACAGAAAGATAAAGCCATTCAACCTGCATACACCAGAAGTGCTATTGAACGCATTTCCCTATAAACATTAGGTTTGTCTTATCAACAGCTGGACTGTAAAGCTTTTCTTTCTTATTTTATCCCCACAAGTTCCTAATTGAAAAGCATACTTAAAGTAACTTCTGTAACAGCTAAGGAAAATAGGCATTCAAACAAACAAACAAACAAACAACAAAAAAGGCATTTTAAACTGAAAACCAAAAATTGTACTATAAATCATTGCAACTGAAAACTATGCTTACAAAGTTAAGAAGAGGCTATGTGTATGGCATAAAGCGTTTGGATTTCCTTATAGATTGTTATCTTACCAAAATGGAGAAGGGTAGGGTAATTTCCTGACACGTAAGAAGGGAAACATGGCAAACAGGATAGGAAACAAAATCTGGAAAGAAAAGTCAAGGAGAGGAATGTCTAGAAAAAGATTCTGAACAAAAAATCTATTTTACAAAGCAGGAAAAAGAAACATTTGTAGAAGAAACAGAATTGCTTTACATGTTCAGCATGCCAGTAGCACAGCTTTAGTCTTTTACAGTACTTTCATTCTAATTGAACAGAGAAACATTTATGCAACTTTTCAAATAAAGCTTCAAGAGGAGTTAGTTAAACATTATCAATATTTCTGAAAGGTTTTGAATATTTGTCCTTATCTGATGGCTGAGTGCCTAATTTTGGTGTGGGGTGCGTGTTTTATTTTCCTATAGATACAGAATAGGTACATCAGCTCCTCCGGCTAAATTGAAAGTGGTTCAACCTACACTACACTTCATTAGCCAAATAAGCTGAAAAAAAAAAAAAAAAACCCCACCCTGAAAATTAAAAAAAAAAAAAAAATTAAAAAAAAAGAAAAAGAGATTTATTTTCCAAAGATTCATTCACTTCAGGATCTCGGCCTAAAGGGGGGTGTGGAGGGAATAGACTGGTAATACAGTTGCCATACATTTTCCCCCATGTTTTAATATCTATCCTAGTTCTTGTAAGATTAAGCAATCTTGAACTTTATCTAAGGACTCAATATCTTTGGAACTTTACACAGCTGCTGCATGGAATATTCACATCTTTAGCAGCAGAATGCATACAGAGACACAAGCATTACGTTTTACTGGCAGGAGTTTGGACTAGTCTCTTTTCATAAGAGCAGTAAAACTACAGGTGCCTCAGACAGAGTGTTTTAAACAGGGGCAGTTTTGTGTAATAGAATTTTTGAAGTTTTCTGTAAAAAGCAGCTTCTTGACACTGTCAGTGCTGCATCCCTGCATGGACTGCCTGAGCCTCTTTTGCTGCTTTGCACCAAACAAGGACCCTTGAACAAACCTCTCCCACTTTCTTGTTATGCACCCCTGTCCCCTGCCCCATCTAGGTATCAAAATACTGAATTTCTCCATAAGCCTGTAATATCTTACGTTAGCAAATCAGAATTCATAGATTTATTTTTTTTCTAGATCTGTAGAAAATTAGGGGGGTTATATATACATGGATACCAAATATCACAGCTACTATGTTGTTACTCAGGTAAAAGTTGCCAAGATAATTGCATCTAAAAGAGGAAAAAAGTAGTTACATCTGTTTTCATGGGGAGTGTTTTCCTGTGGATAAATGATACAATGCTATACAGAAATATATCTAGCACAATCAGAGAGAAACACCTTGGTAGCAGGACAAAGCTGACATTTTTAAGGCTAGGTTGTGCATTGCCCATAAAAAAAAAAAGGCATACATCTCTCAAAAAAAAAAAAGAGGCATACATCTCTCAGCTTTCTTTGGCCTAAAAGTGTTTCTTTGGCACCCTCATTCAAATTCATCTTCAAATAGAGGCAAAAGTTAAACTGCCAATTAAAAACTTTTTCAAAAGGCATTTCAAGCACATGCATAGATTTTACTGGGGAATAAAAAAAACCCCAACATATAAACACTTTAGGAAAACACTGACGGTATTTGTAACATTTCCAGGATATTTTAATACCTGCTGAAGTCCAGCTTTTTGTGGCTCAGAAAAATATAATTCCATATTACATCCATATATGAAGTAACCTTTCCTTAAACAAAGTATTTAAGTTTAGAAGCACATTTAACAATGCTTAATGGAAGAATCAGGAGTATTCTTTTATATTCAGAAACTGCTTTAACTTTTTAATGCATTAGTTTTATCTCCCAAATGATTTTATTACACTTTAGGACCAACTATTCTACAAACTGGACATCATAATTGGCCTAAAATACTAAATCAAGTTAGACTATTTCAAAATCTATTCTTACCAAAACCTTTTCTGAGATGAAAGGGTTGCATTTGAGAGATGCAAGCCAAACGCTGCACATGAAGTTCACTAAAGCTTTTTCTACAGTGGTTAATCATACAAGAAAAATAATTTAGAGTTTAACAAAAATTTGCCGACAACAGATGATTTCTGCATAAAAGAGGCATACGCTGGACCAAACTCAGTTGTGCTGTCAGAAAAGGACAAAAGATAACTATGTAATAGCTCAGAGAGCCTGACCACCATTGCAGGTAGGTCAACCTGTATCAAGGTTTCTACTGGAAAAATTTAGACTCAAAAAGATGTTAGATTTGGCTCAAGGTGCATTAAGCAAAGCCATAAGAATGACATTCCCATGTACAGTACTCCATGCTGGCTCAATTTTAAGGCGTGATAAAGTCGCAACCTAGAATAACTATAAACTTAATCACAGAACGCTGAAGGTAATGGCATTACTAAAAATATGCAAGTTAGCTAGAAAAGCAAAAGTTATCTGAAATGCAAGAGCAGAACAGAACCAGTCAGTAAGGAAAACAACTTCATAAAAATGCAAGATAAAAGTGGCAGCAAAAAACATGCTTTCAAATCAGAAGAACAAACCACTACCTACATTTCTCCCTTCCTGTCACCTACTACAACACAGAGCTCATTGACTACCTCCCAACAGCCTACTTACGTCTACTCATTGCTTGCTGACTCTTACCTTCAGCTACCTACAGAAGTTCTAAAACCTCTACTTTCCACTGAACAGGGATAATTTCACTCTGTGTCATTTTAAGTAAATTACTTAAAAGGCTTATTCTAACCTTGTAAAACATTTCAATCAAAACAGAAAGGCCAGAAAAAGTATTGGGTTTGGTTTTTTTTTCTTCTCTTACCTGATTCTTTAGAGCTCTTTGCCACAAGTGAATCTACCTCTACTGATTTTGGTCTAAGTGGTAACAGTTCAGACTCTAGCTTTGGTTTTCCTACTGGCTCAACTTCAGATTTCGGTCGAAGACAAACAACTTCTCCATTAGATCTGTAGTAAGAAAAAAACCACCAAAATATACCTAGTCAATGGATTAAATAGTTACAACTGAAACATACCAAGAATTAGAAGTAAACTAAAAACTTTCAGTATATCTTATATTCTAAAGACTTGCTTAAAAATAAAGTCTTCTGGAGACCAACTCTAATTTTTTAAAAGCCAATTCTTCTGTTCCAGCTCTTCCAGAGTTGTCGAACATGCACAATCCCCTTGTAAAACCAGTCCAAAATTTTTACTACAGGGCACATTTTGGCACTTAAATCTAAAATAGTACACTACAGTGCAACAGAAATATAGTATCTTGTGAAATGTTCAGAAATATTACTCAGACTTTTTGACATTAAAATCTTCCTGTAAAGAAAAAAACTGCCAAGTTATTTCTTCCTACGTATAGAAGAAAGTAGTTTTTACACTTGGCTTTTATTCTACTGTGCATTCTCTGCATATCTGGTCACATCATCCAGGGACAAATAAACCCACCAAAACATACATATAAGAAAAGATTATCTTTTTCTTTACAATTCTTGGCGTAATTTATGTGACAGCATGAAGAAAAAAAAAAAAGACAAAATCTCTAAATCTTTACTTGGGAAACTCTCAAAAATACCAAGAGACAAAACACAATTATGTACTGAAACCCTAAACAGAAGTAATGTGGCAATGGCCTATTTCTTCAGTCAGACATCCAGTGTTCCCAGGGCTGTGCAGATAGGATCAGAGGCAGCTAAGCCTTGTTGGAGTCAACCACCCGAAGTGTGTGCCTTACCCACACTCCCTTTCCCTACTGCCCTCCTCCTCACTCTTTTATCTCTTCAGATATTCTTCCTTATGGTTCAGCTGTACAGGACCTGCTGTTAAAAAAAGATAAACCCTGACAAATGCTTGGTGCCACCCTGTATCTTGGTTGGTATTTAAGGTGCAAGCTCTCTGTTGTAGCAGCTATCTGCTTCTTTATTTGTACAAGGCCAAGTGCATCATGACATTACATTTTCATGGTTCTCTCAAGTTAACTAAGCATCCCAAAGGGATAGTTAACCATCAGCAGTTTATTTACAGTTTGGGGTAAGGATCTAGCAATTACGTTGATGGAGACAGAAAGTAAAACTTTGTGTGCGGGATTGTATTGATGCAAAATTAGTCTTTGTGAAACACCATAAGTAAATTGTTTCAAACTCATGAGAAAAACAAATAGAAATGGATGTAAAAGAAATGGTAAGCCATTACTTGCTATTACCCTCCCTATTTGCCCAGTAACTCAATTGAGAATACTCAAGACATTATGGAGATTGGATGTGGTTCTGTGCAAGTGCTTTCTTCCCAAGAAGAGCACACAAGAAACACAGGGTACCTCTAGCAAGGGTACTGACTGTGCTCAACTGTTCCTTTCCATCTATCTTACTCTATTTGAAGTGCTGAAACACTGAATATTGATGTAGCTCAAATCTTCATGTTTTCTTCCAACACAATAATAATTCTGAAGTGCCATGTCCACGGATTCTTTTACACCACATTACTGCTGTAGCTACAACTTCTTCATTATGGGGCAGGCTTAAAGCAAAGCAGCCCACAGATAACTTTATCTGCCTCACAGTTATACTAAAACATTCACTGAGATGGATTTAAAGTCTCAAGGAATTACAAAGTGATAAGTGCACACTGATAAAAGACTTGGAGAACCAAGACACTGGTTGATGTAGGGCAAAACTTACCCTTGCATCCTTTTCACCTTTAAAATATAAGTTTCTTCCCACCCTGTCCATGAGGAAAGACTGAACAAACCAAATAAAATATACTCAATGTATACAATATAAATTATACTGACTTGGATACAGATGATGGCAAAAGAGGTTTATCTGGACGTTTTGGGTGCAAAAGCCCTCCTCTAAGTAATCTGTTAGTCTTGCTTGGAGGAACAGGCTTCTTGGGTGGTACTTGAGGAGCTTGTGGCTTCAAAGGCTTCTGATCCAAAGCTCCTCTTTCATCTGATAAAATAAGTCACCACAACACTTTAAAACCCCATGTTATCTAGTATTCTTACAATGCTAATGAATTATAAAGCAACCGTTGTCAGAAATACCTTCTTTGAAGATCAATGTGAAAAATAGATTTGCAAGTGTCTTAAGTGATCCTTATCAAAGCACACAAACTACTTACCTGAACTTAAAAAAAACCCACACGTTAAAGCATAATGTCTTTCTACTGACATGAAATAGCGGTAAGAAGTTATTGATTCACATTATTGCACTACAAATGACAGCTAAAAACCAAGAATCTCTCCAGACTGCTGCTGCTTTCTCTTTCTATGAATCCAACTCATCTCTTCTTAAAAAGATTTTTATTTTATTGTAACTAGAGCTCTTCCATATACACAAGCAGCATAATTTATCTATGCGAAAAAGGAGGCAGATAGGGGAGAATATTTATTTGAATAACTGCAATTTTTTAGATAAAATCTACCTTCCTACAAATTCAGGATACAAATTAAGTACAGGTAATCAAACAAACAAACAAGTTAAATTTATTGATTAATGACTGTTTGACCTAATCAAATACTGTCCAGAAGAGCCGGAGCTATATAACTAATGGGACATGGAAAAATTCAAGCTGCTTCACAAACATTAGTTAAATAGTCTTCAATCTACATTCTCTAATCACGGTCTTTGGGATATATGGAGTAAATCTACTTTTCCTTGTAAAACTATGCTATAGCCCCATTGGGCATACATAAAGCACTGAGGATTTAAAAGATTTTTGTTAGGTTGCTGTAAGGAGTTACAGTCTTTTACAGTTACTACAGTAGATCAGTTAACTGGGATGGAAAGGCCTGCCTTCAGCTTTGATTCTCCCCATGCTTCCCTCCTATGACTTCTCTTTTAACGCCGTATTAGTCTAATTAAAGTATTTACACATGCTATGAATTTAAGGGTTGGATTGGAAATTTGCTTCAGCTCCTTCCTAGCTAAGCGCCTGATCTGCCAGCTCTATGCCTGATTTCCTTTGGAAAACTCCTCCGGCTGCTGAGTGTCAACCCTCCAATTCTAAAATGGGAAAACACTGATTTTCTTTCACAGGAATACTCAGAAAAAAAACAGACTGTAGAGATAATTCTAAAAAAAAAAAAAAAAAAAACAAAACAAACAACCCAAAACGTATGCTCCAGGTCAGGTCATCTTTCTGCTTTGGGACATCTGAACATTAGGAGGAGACATGAACAAAATAACTCTCAACTGTTTAACATTCCCTTCTAGTCTTTCATATTGAGATAAAAAAAAAAAAAAAAAAGAATACTGAAGTAGTGGAAGAATTTTGCCACATGGTGGCGCTGACTGTCCGGTGTAGAACAACCTGTTAACAGTGCTAGCCACTTCTGCCGAGGGATCCTATACGCAAGATTTTAAATGCCCAGTAAGAGTTAACATTAACTGAAGTTCAATTACCTTTATTTTAGCTATGCTGAACACAAGCTGAGAATTATGCCTTTTGTTTTTAAGAATGAGTTCATTAGCAGGACAGAAAAACCGCTGTCATCAAATCTTATTCCTGAATTGTCATCTGTCAGTTTTTCCTTCAATTACTCCCACTCAGAATCTGAATATGAAAACCCTCCACAGCTATGTAGAAAAATACCAAAGTTCAAGATTCACCATGAGCTCAGAAACTGGACAATTTTGCTGGACAAAATGGCATGTCTCTTTTTTTGGCTTTTGTTCTGCAATGAGAGATAAGGTTTGGCTAAAAATAAGCAGTTTAGTAATGGAGATAAAAAAAATACTAATCTGAAGACATTTACACTGAACAAAAAATTCTACATTATACCACTAAGTGCCCTCCACTATAAACAAACACAGGAATATTAGTTGCAATTTTTGATCACAATTCAAAGCAGATATCTTAGTTACCCAAAAGGCATTAAAAAACTTACATAGTTTGGTATGTTGTGATTAGAGCTGCTCAATTATTTTTCTTTTTGAAAATTACAGTACAATTTCACAGTTAATAGACTTAGTCACTAGTATCAACATAGTTATTTTTCCGTAAGTAAAACTGCACTGTTAAATGGGCAATTCTTCTGGTAAAACTTTAGTGCTATCTATATATGCAACATGTTAAGACCTGACCTTTAACTGAATGCAAGACAAACTCTTCCACCATCATTTCCTCATCACAGTAAAGGACAGTTCTCTGCCTTAATTATTCAGAAGCTTTCATGTTCCTAAGCATTTCTGATGGTGTTCTCTGTAGGCCTTCCCCCCCCCGCCATATTCCTTCAAGAACTGTTGAACTCAACTATGCAAAGGTTAACACCATAATATAAACAAAACCAATCTAAAATTAAACTTATTCAGGTTAAGTGAACTTAAACTTATAAACAGCAAAGTGATCAAAATTTCTAGAACCATACAGCTGATCTCAATTCACATCTGAAGATACTATTCCAACAGCTAAAAATAATTTGCTTGCTCACATGCAGAGGAAACATAGCTGATTTCAGCAAGTATCCTTCAAATGAAACACCTGAGAACATGCTTTGTTTAAAATGTGGTTTGTAAACTCTGTCCAAGGAAGCCATGTAACCCATTGAGCAGGCTTACTTGCCAAAAAGCCATGGTCAGCCACAGGTCACTATTCAGAGAACAGAGTATGTTTTTGTAATATAGTTAAGCTGCAGTAACATCTTAATTTCTTCTCTAAGACCCAGCAAGCATGTCTGTCTAAGCTTCTGACTTTTAAACACAATCAAAACAGTTTGAGGGGGATTACCTCCGAATTCCGTGGGACAGGAAAAATGGAATATAGCAAGAATTAACAGGAAAGAAAACTCAGTTTCTGTGCATTGCCACTATAGCATCTGTCAAAGGAGTGCTGTGACTGCTCTGTGTATTTCTTTCAAAAATGTTTTCCATTGGAGACTGACTTTGGCCAAAATATTCAAATGCAGCAGAAATGTTTCCATTTTTAGTAACTTTCTATTGCTATTCAGAACTGCAATAACTATCACAGAAGTATCTTTAAATCAATTCAAGAGTAAATATGTCATTATGCAGTGCAATATGTATTTCTCAGAATGTAATGCAATTACAAGAAATTTAGTTCTTGTTCTAATCACTCTAAAGACATTTCCAGAACAACGCAGACACAACAACTTCAGTAGATGGTATCAAGGGAATCTGTATGTCGTCTTCTAAACAGGTACCTATTGAACAGAGAAGTCAAGCTAAAAACTAACTCATTCACAAGACCTTGGTCTGAAATTCTCAATGAAGAAAATTGGTCTCACCTTTTTCTTCAGGCCTCAAAGAAGGTAATTTCTTCTCTCCAGTTGGCAATTCAGGCTTTGGAGCTGAATGCAAAAAGAAACCATAGACATTTCTCAAAAGGTTTAATTATCTACGTCACTAACTAAAAATATGACATATACCAATTTGTGTTTATACTCTCTCTTTTGCAAGGAGTGAAATACTATTTATAAACACTCATTTAAGCCCAGAAAAGAGTAGGCCTGTATTAAAGTGTTTCCAATGTAGGCTTCATCATGATTTTGAAAAATATATAGCAACAACATACTACTTGAAGCATAAAAAGTAACCTCAAGCTGTGACTATGGGTGGTTGGATCACTAGAAAATACAAAGTTATTTCTGAATTTTCTTTTGAAGTCATGCACTGCTTCCAATTAAATATTTCCTCAAATATGTACCACTATTCATACACTACATACCTGGACTTTTAACTGGAGGTGGAGGTTTCTTTGGTTTCTAAAGAAAAAAAAAAACAAAGAATAAATAAAAATAGTACTCAAACAAACAGATATTATCTATTGAAGACAGACTCAGGGTTTTGTTTTGCATACTGTAATGTCTAGCTTGTTTACTAGCCGATTTAAAAGTATTTCACAAAGGAGGCAACCAATTCAGACAGGAAACAGAACTCGAGGCTTTCCTCTGATATGTCCTAGCCAGCCAGTTACAAAACCAAAATGCAAATCAGATCAAAATCTTCAATCAGATCAGTGCTTCAGCAATGTGTATAAGCAGTAGAAGCACAAAGAACTAAAACCTAAGAATTACATCTTTTTTTAGTCCAAAGAGTTGTTCTGATGGCAACCATTTTGATCTCATTATGCAAACCTCAGTCTTAATACAATGTAAGCTTAAAAGAATAATCAGCTAAATTTTTGAACTAAAACTGGTCACTTTCACAGGAAAAAAGAAGTTCTAAATTAAGTATCAGAAGAACTATTTCAATTAACTGACTCCTAAATTACAAGTGTAAGGAAACAAATTAAAATAGTAGCCTTTGCAATATAAACACTGCAGGCTTTAAATACTGTTTTGAGCTTCCTTATCACTTTATATTTAAGTGGGAAAGGTGGACAAACTACATTAGCTGTATTTGTTTAAAAATTGTACATATTACAGTGCCATAGTCTTTGGCTTGCTTTCCCAGTGTGGTCATCACTACACTGTACATCGAAACTAACTTTATTTTAAAATGCAATCACTTGTCACTTTCCTTAAACTGGTAAAATTTAATTTAAATATCTCCTGTTGAAGGAGAACTGGCATCTCTCAGGGCAGGCATCTCAAGCCATCTCATTCTCAGAATGCTATTAATGAAAATGCTCTAGAAGAGCTATCTTTGTGCCTGTACTAAGGACAAGACTCACTGATAAAGCAATCACAAAAGCCTACAAAAAACCCCCTCATCTTTATCCAAATACTGCTGAAACCATATGGGCTTAGTCTAACATAGCCCCTCCAAAACTCCTTGTAGTAAGTATTTTTGAAACAATTGCTATGGGTGGATTTCACTTCTGTGCCCCTACCACTATAGAATAAAAGCTGTTCTTAACGCAAAAAGATTTTATTCCGATAGGCGAAATATAACTAAGCAAGCATGAAAACCCATATTAAATTTCTTTCTCTAATTTCAGAGAACACAAGAGCTGGTGAACTTAAGTAACAAGATCATATTTTCTTTCTTTCCCCAAAAAGTAGATACATTATCCAGCTGTGCAGCATTTCTGCCTATATCAAAACCAATTATGCTGACAGCTCAGCATCACCCTGCCATTACATGATTCTAATCTGTGTTTTTATCAAGTCAATATCAAATAGCTGATTATAATAATCAGCTATCCAATGCTTTGAACTTCAAAGCTGCTCAGTGCAGGGTGAATCCCTGTACTGAGACACAATACACAAAGCAGAATAAAGTATCAAAGCAAGGTTTGTCTACAGGTGACAATGCTTATGGTAAAAGAACAATTTCTTTTCCCTTTCTGGAAGAGCAATTCTGTATTGCAAAACAGGAATACTTCCCACCCACCCCTCAAATCATGTCATCTGTATATTACAGCATTTATGCCATTCTTGCAAAGCTGAGAATCAAGTTAAGAAGGAAATTCTGACTTGGAATAACGACTTTCTGTGTATGTTAAGAAACTGAGGCTAAATGCTGAGTTAATAACTATCTATCAGGTTATACTTAGCAACTCTCTGTGAGCATCTCCAATTCCAGATGAAATGGCACTAAATTACTATGAAACTCACTGTTCTGCTGAGATACAGGCTTCAGCATCTAGATTTTCTGACCTGGACCTGAATCCATCCCATCTGGAGATGATGTACATTTGTGAATTAACATAGCCATCAACACGAAAATTATTAAATAAGAACCAAAACTACAAGATCAGGGAGTACCACATGAAACCATGTATTTCTACAATTTAGCACATGAGATAGTGGGAAAAAGGTATTTCTAGATCGCATCCAAAGACTCATGCACTGCAGCCTACAGGGAAGTCTGAGCATGGAAAAATCCCAGTTGGTCTTACAGGGGTCATTCAGTTTTTTGCAATTATAGTTACTTACAGAACTACAGATGGAGAAGACCACGTGCTTTTATATCCTTTCAAAACAGTAAGAATTTAACGCAGTAATCAGTTAAATATTACAGAATGTTATCAGTACTATATCCTTTTCTGTATGACCTAATCATCCTCGCTAATGCAGTTAATATCAAAAACCATGCCTCTTTTTAACAACTAAGAACTTTAAAGACAAGCATTAACTTTTAAATCTACTTTGCTATAGCTAATTCATTCGAGATAAAATTAAAACTGCTACAATTGTAATAATATTCTAAGCAGCTTAATATGCTATGAAGTATTTTATTGTTTGCATTTCCATCTGTATTTTTTTTGATACTAAATGATACACATAAGAACTTACAGGGAAGTCTTTATCAGACTCTTGTATTTGAACAGCAAAATTATCTGGGAAGACTCCTTCTTTACCATTGAGTTCTCCTTTCCACCAGCCTGGCTCTCCAGTGTCCTAAAATAAACAACAGGACATTTCAATCAGGATTTACTCCTTCCCCAGAAAAGATATGGTTACAGGAATACTTTTGCTTTTATCCACAATATAAAATAATTGTGTGTCTGAAATACCACATTTATAAGAGGAATACTTTGGCCACCTTTCCAAGGGGAAAGAGTTACAGATCAGGTTTGGTCACTTTTTGTTTGTTTTCTAAAAAGCAGGAGATATATATTACATCATATATAAGATAAGGGTATATGGATAAGATCTGCAAAGGGAAAAAAAGAACATAAACCCAGTATGGCCCAACACACAGTATTCAGTACACTCAACTTCCTTAACTGGCAACTTATCAATAAATACTTCAAGTGGTATTGGTGTAACACAGAATTTTACTCAACAAAAGTGATTCTGATGTGGTGAATCAGGTCCACTGGTCTGAAAAGGGTGAAGAAGCAAGAGGATATACCCATTAATGTACAAGTTAAAATTAAAGAGTGGCAGAGGGAGGGCAAATTAATTCAGTTGCATAAAAATCCATGACATGATATTACTGGATCAAGGTGTTAGTTTATCCATAACAGAAAGTATGATTTTACTTTAATATTTAGGCAGCATAAATAACAGCTTTCCTCTGTTCCTCAGATCCAAAAATACTGCAGATATCACCCTGCATACAGCTCCAAGTGGATTACTGCTGATATGTGCCACTGTTAGCAGCATCAAGTAGTTCCTTCCAAAGTTCAGCACACAACAAGAATAATTCAGTACTCAATTTGGCTGGGACACGGAATAGGTGGAGGATTGGGGGGAAAAAGGTTTTAAAAAAATCTCACCCCACATTAAACTAAAGGAGGAATCAGCAAGAAAGATGCAAACAGGTGATACATGCTGAAAGTAAAAGTTTGGTAAAGTTTTCTCCTATTTCTCCCTCTGTCACCCTTTCAATTAAGTACTACAGAGTCCAGCTTCTGAGCAGTGAGCAGTCATGAATGGGAAAAGACATCTATTGCTAAACTTCATTTAGCCAGTGCTGAGGGTATGCTAGGAAGTCAGAAACAACTTCATGGCAAATGATCAGATGTAACACAACAGAAAATAAACAGCCAATATGGGCAGGCTTTACAAATATGTACGTACTAAAAGAAAAATACTTTTACACATGGCAGATGAAAACCCCAGATTGGGGGAGCCAACTTAAAGTCATATTAATATACTCAGACTTCAGATGATGGTTTTAGAGGGAGAGCTCTGCTCTGGATAACTTTGCTTTGCTCCCATTTAGACCAGCATATGCTTTGGATAAACTTGGGGTAAATTTAAGAGGGACAGAGAGGCAAGAGTTTCAGTGAAGATGAAGCAAGAGCTGTCATGTTTGAAAAAGTGGTTTCCATAAATACTCCTTTCCACTGTAATTACAGTCAGTAATACTGATATCAATTTTCTTGTTAAGAAAAGCAGTCAGCTTTTCCATAAACTTAAAATCCTCCACAGGAAAAAAAAAAAAATTATTACTTTTCTTCTGCTGTGAAAGCTTGAAAAAAAAAAAATTCACTTTTTTTAGCCAAGTCATTATTCCTTAATATAGAATCATAGAATAGCTAGGGTTGGAAAAGACCTTAAGATCATCCAGTTCCATGCCTTCTGCTAGACCAGGTTGCTCAAAGCCCTCTGTCCAGCCTGGCGTTGAACAGTGCCAGGGATGGGGCATTCACAACTTTCTGGTGCATCACCAGCTTCACAGTTAAGAACTTCTTCCTTCTATCTAACCTGAACTTACCCTGTTTAAGTTTAAACCCATTACCCCTTGTCCTATCACTACAGTCCCTAATGAAGAATCCCTCCCCAGCATCCCTATAGCCCCCCGCTTCAGATACTGGAAGGCTGCTATGAGGTCTCCACACAGCCTTCTCTTCTCCAGGCTGAACAGCCCCAACTTTCTCAACCTGGCCTTGTACGGGAGGTCTCCGGCCCCTTTATCATCCTCATGGCCCTTCTCTGGACTTGTTCCAACAGTTCCATGTCCTTTTTATGTTGAGGACATATAGCAGCATATAAAAATAACAAAAGACTTCAGAGTACTGGAGGGATATTAAGTATGAATAGGTTCTTTTGTTGTTTAAAATCATCTTTGCAACAAGATGCCCTTTCAGAAAGGATTTTTAAATATTCAACACAAATAAGAATATTCAGTTAAAAAACCTGGACTTCATTCTCCTGTTGAAAATACTTGCACTTTTTTTCATAATACCTTGACCAAAATCTAACTACTGATTCTAATTTCTCACCTTTTGACACATAATACTTTCCAGCCACCACCTGACAGATAGGTCTGACAGATAGGTCAGCCTGGTCTATCACCAGAGAAAAAGTACAAGTTCTGAAGGTAAAAGGGCTCTTCGCAAAGCTTTTTCAACTTCACCTCTAAAAAGGCATTTGGTTCTGGGTGTACACTGATCTGACTGGCCTTTGAGGAATCTAACTTCCTACTCCAGAACCATCTTTAAGAACATCTGTATCTCCACCAAGTACAGAAGAGTTGACTCTCACACAAGACAAATCAGTCTACAGGATTATCTACTTCAACAGACCCCGGCTTTCATATTTTACACATTATCTACCTGTGCAAAACCCACAAAAGCTACATAAATGGTTAAAGCAGACTGAACATCTTACCTTACTAATTATTTGAATGATTTCACCTTCTTTAAAGCTCAGTTCATCATTTGAGCCTTCATAGGGAAATATTGTCCTGCAATATTCCTTGGCTGAAACAAAGCAGCACAATTAACCATATTTGCTTTCCATGGGTAGTAACATACATAACACTAGATCACTTTTGCTGTCCAAAAGAAGAGCTCAGAAATTAACGCTATTATCATAATTCCCTTCTAGATGAGCCATCTGGGACAGCTCTACATGTTCACTATGTATCCATATCACAAGAATAATAACAGTCTATATTTACAGAACAATGGAGATAAATCTTTGTCATATCAAGAGTTTTTGCTCGAAAACACTTTTTTCACAACAGCAACTTAATTCAAGTACTCTGAATTCAGGAGGAGAAAAGAAGAGTCTACTGGGTTAAATTATAACAGCTTCTCTAACCCTATCCGTAGCATTATATACTCTGGTTTGAGCTACTTTAGACAAAAATTGTTTGGAGCTTTTTACTGAGAGTTTATATGATTTTTTTTTTAATTATTTTTCAAATTTGATCAAAATTTCAAATTTGCAATCCTAATTAAATCCATTCGAACATTTCAAGGTGACATCTTTTATTAAGATGTACAATTACAGAAACTTCAAACACACAGCAAATGTGAAATTCTGCTGTAAAACCAAATAACTGAAGCAAAGGAATTCTTTGGCTAAGTGCCTGAAACCAGAGCTCATCTGAGTGATTAGCTCACAGTCACAGCCTTTTCTGCAAAAGCAGACAGAATAATTCCTTTCTTTCAATTTGGTACAGTTCAATAACTAATCCATTTAAAATTGTGATAAAGTTTTCAGGTGAAAAAGCAGGAGCATTCATTTTCCTTTCCCACACTAAAACAAAAACAACATTAATAAGGCCAAAATACATTAATATAGAAGGCTTGATTGCAACACAATCCCTTTTGCACCCTTTTTAACCCCAGCACATTTAAAATAATTTATCATATAAAAAGAATATATTTATGTATCTGACAGATTAAGGAAGAGGAAGCAAACAAAAGACTCTACTGTGCTGACTTAACCTAAACACATATTTGGCACCAACAGCACACACAGGTGAGCAGCTGCAATAACCCCCAGTTAGAGCGCAGCACACCACCAAAGCATCATGAGGATCATATGGAAGTCTTAATGACTGCCTGTAGCTGGATGGTAAGAAAAGAAATGAATTGCAGCTGAACTTTGTTGTTGTTGTATTTGTTTAATCAAGACACAAATCTTTAGTTAAAAAAAAAAACCCACACACAAATTCTGTTAATTAAAAATCTACCTTGGTGAGAAACAACCACTATGTTAAAATGTAAAAGTATGCCAAGGTTAAGAGATAGATCCATCTATACAGACAGATGCAGATATGTAGCCACATGAGTAATCCCAAATACAAGAACTTGCATTATTTCACAGCCTTATTTAGTGATCAAAAATGCTCAGCTGTAGATTGACTATATTGTCATTTTACAGAACCATAGGAAGAACCATGTCACAGATGCATGTTTAAATCTAGGTCAAAAAAAAAAAAAACAAACAAAAAAAAACACCAAAAACAAACAAACAAAACCACCATCACTGACTAAAATCAGATTCAACAGATATATTACAACTATCAAATCTGGGGATTTTGTTCATTAGTAATGAGTAAGTATAAATCAAGTGCAATACATTTCTATACCTCCTGAACTTCTCCCCTCCTTACATACACCAAGCTCCACAACAGGCAGAAACAGTGCCAGAAAGGGGACCTTTCGCTCTGCTCTAGCTGCCAGGAAGGCTCAGGACAGGGAGCCCTGGCACTCTGCAGACCCCCAAGATTCCCAGCCATGCCAGACTGTAAGCACCAGCAGTCAGCACCAGCTGAGAAACCCAGCCATGTAAACTAAGAGTATGTACAATTTGCCACTTCATAACCTTAGTCTGTAAGCCCGATGTTCTGCCAGTAGTTAAAGAAGAAAACAGTCCAGTTGAGACTTCCAAGCATTTAAATCTAAAATGGTATTTACAAAAGAGTAAATCTGAACTTCAATGAATATTTTTAATAAAAGGTAGTTTGAAATTGAATCTTCTCCAAGACTTGGTACGACCAATACCGTAGAACACAACATTTGTGATTGTTGCTAACATAATGAGGGGAAAGAGGGGTCAAATGGTGATTATTTTATTTTTTAAACAAAATATTTTTTACATATTTGCTCCAGAGGCCAAAACAAGTTTCACAGAAATAGCAGAGCCACACCACAAAATCAGCCACACTAGTCTAAACACTTTGGAGATCTGCTTGTTTGCTAACATGCTGAACACAGTTTATTTTAAACTCACTCTCTCAAAACTGAGGATTATAGCTATAAACTATACAATAGTCGATGTTGAAATAAAAACACTATGTAAGAAAACCAAGCTTTCTTCAAAAGGTTGTAAGATGTTCTTCAATGGTGCCTCTCTACTGATGTTCTCCTACAGCATCTATTACTATCATATTTAAGCTCCTCTCTGACGTATTCTTTCTCTGGGAAGCAGACACCCAACATAGCTACTGGATTAGTCCAATTTCTACGTTTTTAGCATGAGATGCATCAGAAATTATGTAAAGAGCTAAATACTGAATGATCAGTGTTCAGTACTGAATGTTCAGATTTTTTAGGAAGAGTTGTGGTCAGGGTTGCACATTATCTTGGTGCACTTACAGCAATAGCACTGGAATGGTTTAAAAGCAAGATCCAAAGATTATCCCAATTTTGATGTTTAGGAAAGATTTGAAAGTTGCAAGTTAGCAGAAACTTCCATCGAATCATTTGTATCATACACAAGCTTTTGATGTATGCTTTGTAACGGCAAAACAAATATTAACTGCTCTCAACCCATTGCACCAAACATTTCTTGACAGTAATCACCTGTTTGGAAACATGGTCATACTATTTATAGCTATCCAAGTCAGCAAAACCAGAATATGGCTAAAACAGCAAGGATACCTTATACACTGTTAAAGCTACAGATAAGCAGGGCTCTGACAAACATGCTGTTTCAAGTGCCCTGTTGTGCTACATTACACAACTCCTGGACACAATTAAAGTCAATTGTTTGCTGCAGTTTTCCTATTTCTGCAAATTATGCATTCCACCTAAACAACCCACTTGCACCAAAATAAGGTATTTCCACATAAAACAAAAATATACTTGAAATTATAATACAGAAGTCAAAAAGAGTTTGCTCTGGAACCAGGCAAAATGAGCTGTCTACACGTCGTATAACTGAAGTTAATTTTTTATATGGTGTTGGCGCTCCCACAAGTTGTTTTGGGTAAGCTTAAAGATATCCCTTTATTTAAAACTATGAAATTTGGTAGTTAAATGAACTCATAAATTCTTAGAGATAATAAAAAAGACAAATAAAAAAGTTATAAACAATCACAATGGAACTGGATTATCTAGGGAACAGACTTAACAAAACATCAACACCAACTTTACGATGCAAACAACTTCAGTTTGACAGTTATGAGAGCACACTAGCAACTCCACGGTAAATCCTAAACCTAGAAACTGACTTCTGTAATCTAGTGACAGAAACCAAATTAAGGGACTGTTCCATAGCAATAGATTTTCAGCATTCCCTCTGAACACTAAAAGCTAGGCAGACAGTAAGTCTGCACAGATCAAGATAGCAAAATAATGCAAAGAGACTGCTGTAATAAAACTTCATACCCCAGCTTGATTTTGTTCTGGGGGACAATCCTACAAATATTTTGATTCATTTTCCACAGAAATGCAAGTAAAAACTTTTTTAGGCTTTTTTGCATTTGCAGAGCTCCTGAAAGGTACAGGATATCAGTTTTGAGTATACTGGATTTTTGTGTAAGACTTAACGCAAAAAATTTGACAACCAAATACTTCTCTAGAGAGCACTATCAAGTAATAGATGTAAATTTCCAGCCTTACCAAGTTTACTGTCAGCTTCTGCTTTTGTTACTTCTGACAAGTTCTCAGTTTTTGTTGTACTGGGAAAATGAACTAGCTTTGTTCCCGGGGGATGGTTAGGTAATGGCTGTGTAAATAAAAGAGAACTTTGTTAGCAAAAATTCTTTATGAGGGTTTGTTCACCCCCACCCCATTTTTTTTGTTATTAGGCTACAGAACATACTCAAGTTTTCATTAGCTGGCATGATGCAAATGACCATCTGCAAGAGATTCAGTAAGCTTTTTGCTTAAGTACTTCACTTACTGTAGTTACCTCATTACAGCTACAGCGATTAGAATTTTGTCTACTGATTAAAGATAGAGCACGGATTTGACACTGGAAGCCAATCTCAAAACATTGCCAGATATACTTTTGCAATTGTATTTCAGCAGTTCCAAGTGTTACTTTTCCATTAGCCTGAAAATTGCCTTCTCCAGCACAGAGCAGAAGCACTTCTTTAACAGCTCTACTGAAAGTAACTCACTGACCATGCTTACCGTGCTCTTGAATAAAGCAGTAATATTCAGTAGCCATAAGCCACCTCAGCTGAAGAGGCAAACAGCTTTTAACTATTCAGACAAAAGTAAAATCACATGAAAACCCATCCTAGCTTCCCTTCACTCTTAGCAATTCATACAGAACAGGTAAGTGCCACTAGTAAAGTAACAGAAAGGCATTGCGACCAGTAACAAGTTTCAAAGTCAACCTCCAACCAAAATAATTGTTCTAATGCTGATTTTTTCCCCCCACCCAGGAGATATACTGAGCTGCCAGGAAGATTCAGACAGCTTCAGCTGCATCCACTTCTTCACAGACTTATGAGCTACAAACACTGAATATGATCTTACAGTCAGTACTTACCTGAGCAGCCCTAGTAGCATTACTGATGTGAAAACTCCCATTGCCTTTAGTTATTCTGTTCATTTTCATTTATGGTTAAAACTTTGCAGACTTTCTACTGCCAAAGAAACTAGATTTACTCCTTAAAACCAGGTAGTGCCCATGAACTGGTGTTTGGTACCTCTGACGTACCATAGCAGAAGCCACGGTCACTCACAATGTTCTTTAAGTACATATGCAATTTAACTTGCTCCAGAATGCTATATGAAGTAAGCACTAAAATAACCCACCTATGGGGTTAAACAAGTCCAACATGGAAATAGTTCTCTACATTTCACTCTTCCAAAATGGGATGCAAGTAAGGGTATGAAAGGAAGTTTAGGCAGGCAGGGTATAAATAGCCTGACCCCAGGCAGGATGCTGGGACCAGCTGAAACTCCCTCTTGCAGGACCATACATACTCTAGAGCACTTCAGATACATTAGAGCTCAGCCTTCCTACGCTGAACAGTCTCCGAATTCCCCAAGTTAAAAAAAGCCCTCTCTACAGTTTCCTGATGACAGCTTTTTTCCTTACTGGCTTAAGGACTGAGAACAACCTTCCAGCATCCCTCCATCTAGCTCCAAAGTGAGTTGAGCACAAATACAAAGAAGTCATTAATTTTTGCAAAACCTTCATGAGAATTACCTTCCTAAGGCTTTCTATGTTGTTTTGTAAGTCTGTTCACCTTTGGGATAACCTTGGCAACAAGAGTAAGTGGAATATTAAGTGCTAAACTCGACTGTCTATTTCATTATCTATAAGCTATGCAAAACTGGTTTTGCACTTCATTTCCCTCTTGCTGAGAGATGGCCTATAACAACTTCCCAGGCAAGCCAACCAACAACAGAGCAACAATATATTTCAGTGTTTATGCACAGTCAAATAACACAATTCAAAATGTCTGAGCAGACTTCATATTAATTGAAAATACTTTAGTTAGGGTCTTTATACTCCCAAGTTACAAGGTAGAAAGTAAGGAAAGATGCTTTTGAGTGATCAATCTCACAACAAGAAAGCAAACTGAAAGCTAGGTCCTGACAGCCTAGTCTAACAGCATTCACAAGGGGATGTAGTGATTCCACAGAATCCTGCTGCAAGGTAAAAGCCCAGGGAGAACTGAGGAAAATCACTGAGCCTTCACAGAATCACAGAATGGTTTGGGTTGGACCTTAAAGCTCATCCAGTTCCAATCCCCTGCCATGGGCAGGGACACCTTCCACTAGACCAGGTTGCTCAAAGCCCCATCCAACCCAGCCTTGAACACTGCCAGGGATGGGGCAGCCACAGCTTACAGCTTCTCTGGGCAACCTCTGCCAGCACCTCAGCACCCTTATAGTGCAGAATTTCTTCCTTATGTCCAATCTAAACCTACCCTCCTTCAATTTAAAACCACTGTTTTTTGTTCTTTCACTACAGACCTTGGTAAAAAACCTCCCTCCATCAGTATACTGAAAGGACTCTGAAGCTGAGCAACACCATCCTTAGCAGATAAGTCCTTAGCAGATAACCAAATCAGTAATCTGCTATCTGTTTGCCAAATCACCTGATGTTTTGACAGGATCAGAAACAAAGAGAACATACATGTCTATAAGTGGATGAGCACTGCTCTTCACACTGCTATCAATGGAAAACACATTCAAGGGAGTCTCTGTCTCTACCCTCTTTCTAGGGACTCATGCCACATTTTCCCTTACACCATTACAATTATTTCCATAGCAGCAGAGGAAAGCAAATCAGTCAACAAACAGCATTAATGACCATAACCCACAAAAAAAAATATATTAAATTGTCCAAGGTTTTAAAAGCTTGCTTTCATTGACCACCTGAGTAAAAACTGAAACAGTGTATTATCTCCATTGCCTTTAATTTATCAAAAGCTGCAAATCCGTGTAGAAGCTCATGGCATAAAAAAAATGCATAAGTTCAAGATCAAGGACTGTGTATTGCTATTGTGCTTGCAAGTGGTAACAGTGCTCTCAGATCCAGACCAAAACAAAACAAACTAAAGCAATTCCATTATTGTCACATTATCTCCTGCCTCCTAAGCTTTAAGTTCAATATAAAGAATAAAAGTGCCTTTTCCCCTGCCCCACTCATAAAAAAGGAGGAAAAGAAAAGAAGATGCAAACTGTAGAACAGATTTTTTTCAGGCTTACACAATCACCAGTTCGTGTAGCTCATTAACCTAAGACATCACCAAAGCCAAAAGCTTGGCAGCATTTACTGAAGGACATTTACACTGGTAATGATGGTTGACACCTAGAACACCCATCTCAGCATCCACCAAAAATTGGGGGGAGGGGAGGAACAAAACAACAACAAAACAAACAAACAAACAAAAAACAAAAAAAAAAACCCAAAACCAAAACACACACAAAAAACCAAACCAAACCAAACCAAATCAAAAAACAAAACTAAAATAAACCCACCAAACATTGATTGTTTTAAAGGACAAGTTTCACTTGTATGGAAAGACTTCACCGCACTGTAGATGTAAGACACAATAACTTCTCAAATACATCATAGCTCTTTGAAATGACAATTTTTATATCAGCTTTGTTTTGCCTCTCTGATGCTTCAAATACCAAAACACTTGAACAGATCTTTTGGAATCAATATAACTTACTATGAGTAAGTTTGAGGGGGTTTGTTTTGTTTTATAGGCAAGAGCCCCCATAAGAAGAATATGGCCTGATTATGGAGCCATATTGACAAATTTTTAAATGGCCAGTGCATCCAGCAGCTGCAAGATACATCATCTTCAGAGCCAAGTCTTTTAAGTTACTTATATAAGAACCCTCTCCTCCTCCCCCCCCCAAAAAAAAACCAAAGACCAAACAAACAAACAAAAAAAAAAAGCCAAAGCCAATATGAATCAGTACGAACCTTATCTTGCTTTTTATCTTCTGATTCATTACTGGATAATCTTGTCTTAAGTTTCACTGAGCCTTCTTTAAAGATATCTCCAAACCCAACACCTCGGACTTTCTTTGGCTGTGCTGGTCCAGATGCAGGTTCAGTCCCATTTCCTGGAGAGGCCACAGGTGAGGTAGGACCACTGAAAACAGACTCTGAAAGAAAGAAAAAAAAAATTTGGTCTAAGATTGGAAATTATTTGCTCTTCTTGGAAAAAAAAAAAAGTGGGAATAACATAACTGCGTGCACCACTCTTGCTAAACATCATTTCCAGGACCATTATTGTAGCTGTAATACCTCACATTTGTTCCTTTTGTACATTTAACTTCAGACCATTTGAAATTACACCAGTATTGCACTAAATACTCTTGGCTACTAAGTCATTAGATTGCTCATATTGCTTTCTATTTCAATTATCACTCAGGCTCCACAGCCTGTTAACATCAATGTTTTTCCATTAGTTTTCGGAAACACTGCTTATGCATTGTCTAAAGACATGGGCTTAGTCCAACATTTAAAACTTGTCATTTGCACAGCTATAGCTGCTGAAACTGATAATCAATAAAGGTCCATAATGAGTCCTACTATGCTTCGGCAGCCATGGGGAGAAAAAAAAGAAAAAAAAACAAACCACGCAACTGTGTTTCAGCACATCATTTGTCGTTTCAGCGATCAAATGATGCCTCTCAGGGCACCAAAGTGAAATTTTTCTTTTGCTCAAAATGCACTATCAAAAATACCTGAAAAGTTCACTGCAAATTTATTTAAATAGCTTTTTAACCTGGTAACACCTAAACCCTGTTTTAAAGGAGTTCAGCATTCATATCAGATACAGTTGGCCAAGATAAATACTTGTGTTATCTACCAGTGATTAAGTATTCTTTAAATCTTTCAGTCTTGAGGGACAACATTTATTCACTCTGAAAAAGTGTAGTTAAAGAGCTTTTAAGCTCTTCTAAGATATCTATATCCCACCACCACCCCACACACACACGCACCTTTTTTCCTTTTTTTTTTTTTGACTTGGTTATTTGGTTGGTGGCTTTTTTATTATTTTTTCCTTCCTTCTCTTTTAACTTTTAAGTTGCAATCAAATCTGTTAAAACCTACAAACCACTATTCGTGGGCAAACTACTTCCACATGCAGAATGCCAGGAGATGGCAATGTGAAAATAGAGAGCTTTTAGAAACCAAATTCAAAATAGTCTCCACATCTTTCAGTTTTCCAGTTATTTTCTGGAAATTTCAATAAAGATTAAAGCCTTTTCCCTCCACCATAAATTTATGAGGTTTTCATAATACTGTGAAGTTACATGGCTCTTGACTCTTTTTTTTTTTTATCTGGCTTTTTCTCAACTGAGTTACTACTCAGTTATATCCCTCTTACATACCTAAAAGAATAGCTAGATATTCCATTGATAAGAATGGAATAGCTGCATGTTTGAAAGATCATAGCTCAGTGAATGGGATATTTACTGTTTCCCAGTGGTAAGGGGAGAACAAGCAGATACCTGAAATCCTGAGTGTGAACATACTGAAAGTTAAATATAATATCTGGGGGTGTGAGGGGCTGAAAATCATAACTGTGAAAATCATAACTTTCTGCCACTACAACTACTTGAAATTACTGTTCTGTCCCACTAATCTCTGTATTCAGGAATTAAGACCAACACATGCCCATTTGTAAATTCATCTCTCCAGGCCTCACTAATTCAAGTAACGACCTCCAAGGAGACAGCCACTGAGCTATTTGGGGCTGCTCAAGTCAAAGAGCTTTTGGTTTATGCTACTGCAATTATTTCCACAATTTAGCAATAAAAAGAAAATCCAAGCCAGACTTTTCCCCTATCTCTGAACAAACCCTTATTAGAAACAAATCAATACTGAACATCTTGTAAATGAGAGTGTGCATTACTGAAAGACAAAAAAAAAAAAATAGTCACTTTTCCCCTTGAACATTACGCAGCTGTCTTCAAGCATTAAGTTAAGATTAACTTGCATTAAGATGCTGCTCCTAAAGAACACTACCATTCTAGCAGTATCATGTCACAAGTCCCCAGGCTTCAAACAGGTCTTCATAGACAATGCCTCTAAGGTGCAGTTTCAAGGGAACAAGGAACTGCCTGTAAAGCATGCACCTGCCTGGCACCATTCAGCACTCACAGACTGTCTGCTTCTGCTCAAACTATACAGCCACAAAGAAATGGCTAAATGTAAACACTGACTTAAAAACATTTTATTGTTAGATTAAACCAGTGAAGAAACAGGGACCCCTTCTCAGGATTCTTTTTAAGTTGAATCAGAACAGTATAGAGAGCCTCAATTCAAGTTTTAATTCTCAACTGACAGAGTTAAACACTTAAGTTCTGTGTTAAAGAACCCCATGTCTGAGAAAAGCTATTAAATGAAAGAATAATTTTATATTTATTATTATTATAAATGCAGAATATGCATTTGTAAGACCAGTACCTCAACTGCAATTTTATCAAAAGTGCATTGGGAGCAGGACAAATACCTTCATAGCTAGCATTGGCATTTTCTAGAATTAAATTCAATACTTCCCATTCTTAGGAAGCTTGAATTCTTTACATCTTTTGTTGCAATACAACCATCATACTCCAAATTATACCTGAGATCCAAAATTACTTTAAGGGTTTACAACAGAATACCACCTGTGTCATCCAGAGAGTCCTGTGTTTCTCCATCATCAGCCACTTCCAATTCTTTCACAAAGTTTGAAGGAAACAGCCCTGTCCTGCCATTTAGTGTGCCACTCCACCAGCCTTCTTCTACCTGTGTAGAAATATTCGGAGCATTACTAATAAAGCAAAAGGAAGTTTTTGTAAATTCCAGCCATGCTTCCTTTATAAAACTCTACAAACAACTTTGGAGAAGTTCAAATGACCATGATTTCTCCTTAAAGAAGCCTCACAAAGATGTAGAAATAATAGGCGAAAAAGAAGAGCAAGAAAAGGGTTTACTGTCACTTCATCAATGATCCTGAAATATGAGACTAGCCCCTGCCAATTAATCCAGGACAGCAGCAAAATGTCCATCAACTTTCTCATGGTAAAACAGCATAACAGGCATTACACATCTAAGAGAAGAAGAAAATATCACTGTTTAAGAAGTAAAGATGCAACTTTTAACCTGGCTAAGGAAATTTTTGTGGATTCTTGCTGTTCATCTGTCTTTTCCTGTGTCTGTAATTTCTACCAGTGCTACTCCCAGTGGCCTCATACCCATTAAACAGTTTCAAACAATTTTGATCAAAAGACCCAAGATTCAAAGATAAAATTCATACAGGTAATATTGGATAGAACAGAGAAAAGTCCTTCAGGACATCAGAGTAACAGAAAACTAAGCAGTCCATTCCTTCTAGCAGGAGGCAACTGGCTGAATAGCACATGCTGGCTCTAGCTGGGTCATAAGGTCACACTTTCACATCAGAGCTGGCCAGTTGCTGATGGCGACAAAGATACATGAGGATTCTGTGGCGGCAAACAACAGTCCTAAGGATATAGGTCTACTGGATGCTAAATTTTGTTGGCTTTCCTAAATCACAAAACCATTAATTTTTGCACTGAAAAGAAGCTTAGCCAGGAATTAGGGAACATAATTACTCCAGTGCTCAGTTATGTGCTTTGATTCCTGTAATTCACACTGTGTCATTTACACTGGAATACTTCACATTTAATGGAACATTTATCAGGAATACCCCATGGTCCAAAGCAAAACATATAACATTTGGGCATACATAGGTGACAATGTACAACAGGGTCAGAAGACCGAGTAAGAATTGTGCTTTTCAAATTTATGATCAGTTTTCAAAGTGTCTTAAATAAATCAAAAATATTTGCCTAATGAGCACTATTTAAAAACTATAATTAACATAAATTTTCAAAATATTTCATTTTGATTGCTATTTCAGGGCTGGAAAGCTGGTTTTAGACAAGAAAGAGAAGCAACAAGAGGAAAAAACAAAAGGCAAACAGCAGTTCTTTACATTATCCTTTTTTAGCCTTGTTTAGTAGGTCACTACGCCTGACACACAGGCACAGTTTAGACACCAGCCTACCTCCAGGCAAGCAGAATGCACGCAAAACCTGGCAGCTACAGTGACAGATAGGCGATGAAAAGAGCATTGTTACTTTTAAACGCTTTCTGGTGCTCAAATATACCTTAGCTGTGGATGGTTCAAATTCAGAGTCTGGTCCTCTGAAACAAATTTTGAGCACAGATTACTTATATATGCTGACCAGGCTCCAGCAGCTCGTGCTTTACATATACAGAAATTTAACATTCAGATGCCTTGACTCACCCATACTACACCCAAGAGCCATGAGAAACGGGCTTTTAATGTTTACGATACAGAAAGCAAATGGAGCATCCATTTATTCTTCTGCCAAGAAATAAGTTCAGCAAAGCACTTCACAGACTTGCAAGGCAAAGCACCGCCAATGCAAAGAGTATCAATAATAAAACAGCAATTTCTTGCGCATATTTGCTTTTGCTTCCCCACCACTTTTAAAAAAACTTGACTATGGACAAACTGTGTTACCAGAAAATCTATCTTGAATCATCATTAAAATACAGATTAAAAAAGTTCTACATGCTTTGGTGGAGAGTATCTCTGCATCTCTGTCATCTGTATTGCTAAGGCCCAATTTCACAACTCCTATCTTCCATTTCAAAATCTTACCACATGATACAATTTCCACAAGAGGGAGTTACAGCTTTGGTACACACACCAGTACTTTAGTGTGAACTAAATTATTTCTGTAAGATAATGAAAACTCAGACTTATAAGCAAAAAGGGGAGCGAAAAAAAAAAGAAAAGCTAAAACTAGCAGTTCTGCAGAACTCTACTGACTGAGTCATGTGAATTTTGAGTATGCTTGATAACACAGCATGCAAATACTACAAAAAATTCTGTTATTTAGCATTGCATCTGACACAAGTGGGAGGAAAACAAGGGAGAAATAAAGGTTTTACAGCAATGATACATTTATCATGTACACTTTGTGCACGTAATTGGCACTCAAACCCCACACGTTCTTGTTTTCCCCATTTAAAAAAGTGACCAAACAATCTTTGCTTGATGTAACAGTTATGCATTACCTGAGAATATATAAATTGCACCTTTTACACAAATGGAATTGAATTGTCTCATAGCAGTGAAGGCAAGATATCGAGACAAGGTATCCCAGCATACCACACAACCAATAGAATGTATTTCCTATCTTTTTTCCCCATTTCTGTTTTATCAGCATCCAGTTTTGTGAAGCATACCTAAGCTACACCTGTCAGGTCTATTCTACACCATCATAAAAAGAGCATGCAAGCAGCATAAAAACTACGAGTTAGCTACAGTATTTTTTATACCTCGTAGGATTTGGGGGAAGAAAAAAACTAATACAAGAATAAAATAAAACTCTTGTTTCCTTAAAAAACCAGATGAGGAAATGCTTTGATCTTTTCATTCTGTTTGACTATTTGATCATCTGTATTGCTTCACACTGAACACCCCTCCCAAAATCATTCCAGATGTTGACATGTGTGACCCAAAGAAGCAGCTTCCACAACAGCTTACTGCACATGCTACCTCTCATAAATTCTTCCGTTAGACCATCTGAAGTCATGACTGCTGTGTACGGGCACTATTCATAAATCAAGCTGGTGAGGCTATCCAGGAGCACTCAGTTACAAAACATCCGCTCACAATGTTACTTACGAATTTGTGATTTTGATGAGCAGGTTTTACAAGTCACTCACTCTGTTTATTCAGTTCTATAAACCATTAGCACAAATGCATCTAAAGGCATAACTTCTTCCTTGCTAGGAGAATGGAAGAGTCCTTCCTGGTAAATGTCAGGATCCTGAAGAATTAATACTCTCTTCAAAAGATGTCAGGAATATGAAAAACAGTCTCATAAAGCTACTTAAAAAGGACCCCCAGACACATGGCCAGGAAGAAATCTACTTCTGCAGACCCTCAGGAAGGTAGTGAGAAGAGATGGTGCAGTGAAAGTCAGAGCATGCCACAGAATCATAGAATAGTTAGGGTTGGAAAGGACCTCAAGATCATCTAGTTACAACCCCCCTGCCATGGGCAGGGACACCTCACATTAAACCATGCCACCCAAAGCTTTGTCCAACCTGGCCTTGCACACTGCCAGGGATGGAGCATTCACAGAAGCTTTCCACCTAGCTCTGGAAAGGTTTCTTCCACAATCGCTCTGGTCTCTTCCGCAGGCTCCCTGACAGATTTCACTCTTGTAAGAGGCACTCTTCCCACATATCCAAAAGCTTCCCACAACACAAGTTGCTGTTGAATAGAACAACTTGCTATTGAATGGAACAGATACCAAGGAAGCACGTAGGTTGGAAAAGAAACCTCTACCCTAAACCCCTACTCAAATACAGAGGGCCATTGCCATCACAGTGTGAACATCAAGATATATCTTTAATTGTATTTCTTAACCAGTGAAAAAGGAAGGCAATAGAAAAATAACATGTTGAGTGCATTTGTATGCTCCATATTTTTGTGTAAGTGGCTGATGTATATCATATTACAGATACAGGCTTCTGTGCTGAATGCTGTTACTACATCAGTTCAAAGCTTCAGTGAGTTTGCAAGAAAGCATGAGACTGGAAAACTCAGGTCAAATAACATTTTTCAACTAAACTGAGTTAAGAGTATGTCAACTTAAAGGAACAGTTTTAGCATAAGCATCCTAAAGAGCAGGATCACAAACAAGGCCAAAGAACTGTGAAAGTCTTTTGAAAAAGGAAACTGTAACAGATAATTTATTGCTGTGATGATCAAATGCTTCTCCTAACATCTAGCATTCATTGATTTAGGATTAGAGACTGAAAAAACTCCTAAATTTATCTTAAAAAACACTAATTCCCATGCTATTCTTCTAACATTCTTGTAATTCATTTAATCAAAGAAGCAATTTGCCTTTTGGACATATAAAGAGACTATCAGCTCTGTAAAACAGCTTACCTCTTCATTGATGTCAATCACATCCCCCAGCTTGAGTTCCAGCTCATCCTCATTCTGTGGGACATATTCGAAGAGCACTTTACACTGCCGCTTCTTTGACTCTGAATTAAAGGAAATGGCAAAAGTAAGAACTCTTCAAAGGAAAACTAGATTTCTTCAGCTGAGGATCATATCTGACCAGGAGACCAACAAACCAACCTGAACAGCTATGCAGATTTTGCTGCTGGTTTTCCAGCTTGCCTGTGTCACTTTAGGCTAGCAAGCCTTATCTTAGAACTTGAAAATCAGGGAGCTTCACAGGCTGTCGATTACAAACTAACACTATGCTGCCAGTTACAAACATGCTACAGAAAACATGTTCGCACAAACAAGTCAGATAAACCCCGCCCCCACTACAATGATTTTTCAAGCTGTTTCCTGAGCATAATCTGCAGGAATGACAACCACTGCCAGTTGCAGTGTTAGCACCTGCTTGGAAGAAAATGGGCAAGTTTGAGCCTCCAGTCTTAAGCAATCCTTGAAAGAAGTGACACATTCTGTTCTGCACAACAGAAATGCCAACAGCCTTTCCGTCCTCTAACAAAGACTTTGCTAACTACAGCTCTGAGGTAATGCTAACATTTGCTTGGCTCGTATTTCAAAATCCAAACTCATTTTTATCTGTCAAGGCAAAACCCCTCCCTTCTCTCAGTACCCGGATGGAGTTGAGAATTTCAAACTAAGCTTCAATTAGCAGTGCTTAACAAAGGCAAAATTAAAATACAGTACAGTCTTTAGATGTTTACCACATAACATTAAAGCTTCACAGGCAGCAAAGAGACAAAATGACATCCCAAGAGAGGAGAGCATAGATGTGGCTTCCAACAATCCCTCAAGCCAGAGTGGTGTGAATCTACAATTGCCCAATTACTCTGGACATACCCTGGAGCAATGCTACAGCTGAACCCAGAGAGCTCTCCTTCAAACAAGCAGCCATGCCTTCAGACCTTTTCCACAACAGAGCAGCCAGAATGATTTTGAAGGCAACTGTTATTCTGTGCTATGACCCACACAGGATCTCTAAACTCCTTAAAAATAAATCTGCCACACTTTAAGTGAATATATGAAATAAATGTTTGAAGTGACAAAGCTTAAACTTGTAGAAGATGTGTAGTTTCCATACTCTTATACTTTGCCCTCCTTCCATACTCAAGCTTCAGCAATTAAGATTAGCTGGGTAAAAACATTTCAGAACACAAATACTGCCTCCAAGATCAATCCTTGTCTTATTATAGCAGCATTGAAATTCCAAAGTCATTTAGAAGACTGCCTTACCCAGCATCTTCAGTACAAAACACACCAGGCATCTGAAGAATATTCAGCATCTAAAATTTCTGACAGAGGGCTCACCAAATCAAGAATTTACTACATGCTAGTATATGGTCTATGCTCTAAGGAACATAAAAGGGGCAGGAAGCAAATAAACCAGGAGAATGAAGCTCTATGGGTTATTTCTAGTAACACATACTTGCCCACCTAATACACCCTTCTTTTAACTCCACTGAAACTCATACATAAGCCCAGAAGGATTGTTAGGTTAACTGTAATTGCAATAAATGGTTCACTGGCCTTTACTACCTCCTACAGCACTTTCAGGGCTCCTCCTTTGTATGAGATTAACTGATACCAGAGAAAAAGACAAATTAAAAAGCCATGGCCATTTGGTATAAATCTGATCTCAGCATTCCTTTCCATATTGTAATTCTATCTACATGGGGAAGAGGGGGAGAAACCAAACCCACATATGCATTTCACCTGCAGAACTCACCCGAGGTCTGACTTCAGTGATATATAGTTCAGGAAGTACTGCCTTCCAGTTTTGAAAATCCCTAGACTAACCTTGAAAGCTAACCAATCTGCTTGGAAAACACCACTTCAGCTTCACATGGTGCTGCAGGACTACTGGGCTGCAAGCCCTCAAGCAATTGTTTCCAAAACAACTTGTCTGGCTTCAGGATTTGTTTTTTATGGAGTAAAGCAAATTCATCCCTTTCTTACTGTAATTTAACACACCTCCTGTATTTTCCTTTTTGTGAATAAAGGCAGCCATCTAACTGACAGGAATAGAGCCTGCAGTTTACTACCCAGCTGATATAAAATACCCAAGAGAGCTGCACATGAGGAAAAAAAACAAGGGATGCCCTAGGCAGAGACAACCTACCTCACTGCACACTGGCAACTTGCTGTCAAAGAAGCTTAACTTAGTTTTTTAACATTGTAAACCTCATTTTCCCAGGTTAGGAACCAGAAACAGGAAGACAACAAAGCACTGGGAACCTTTTGAAGGGAGTGAATGATTGCCCAGACAGACAGCAAACAGGATCTGCAGGAGCTGTTTAAGCAGTCTTCCAGGAAAGAGTGAACAGCAAGTAAAATGGAAACAGAGATTGTCATTGCACCTAGGAAACAGTGGTATGCTTAAAGGAAGGTACTTGAACACGATTTTCTTTTAGAATGAGACTAGCCAGAGAACTGCAGAGTTTGAGACCCAAGTTTTACCTACTACCCTGGCCACAGCCACCAGCACAAGACATGCTGTATATGAGATCATTCCAGGGTTTTGGAGACAAGCAGAATGAGCAGGCAATCTCTGAACAAGTATCAGATCATAGAATCACAGAATCCTAGTTGGAAGGACCGATAAGGATGATGTTGATTCCCTTTCAGAGCCTTGTTGCATTAGTCTAAGAACAGCATTAATCTTTCAGGATAGATTTTTAAAAGCCTGCTGATGCAAACATCTAACAGGCACTCATAGGCTGTTGCAAATATACATATGGAGATCAGAGTCAAAGTGATTTTTAAGATAATATCCTTAGTTGCCTAGAAAATGGTTCAACAAATTTGTTAAACTGGTGGTCCCATTTTAGGACTTTAAAAGACAGTTACTGGTTCTTCTCCTTTTATGGGCAAAACTTCAAAGTATAAACATACCAGAAACAGTAAGTTCTCAATTCTTTCTTTTAAAGAAAGCTTAAATCATAAATACTCACAATCCCTTGTAAGAGAAAGGAAGCCAGAGTAATTTAAACCAGTGTCTCTTTTAAGACTGAAGTGTCCAAGTATAAATAACAGGCCAATTTTCTGGATGCAGGGAACACTAAGTTTTCTGCTTTAGGTTTTAGTCACCTTGATTTAAATACAGGCATTAAAATGTAGAAGACCACACGCAGAGTCACTAAGTCTGTACTCCTGACCATCCTGAGGACTGCACTTACAACAAAAGGAAGGCCATCACAATTTTTCTTTGACACCACCAACTCCACCTTATTTCACACTAAAAGCAAGCCTACCAAACAAGAGGAACCTGAACTGCAGAATGTTTCCTTGTCACAAAACCTGGAATTCCCAACAAAACTTTGATGTTTAAAAGAAATGTCCACAGGAAGATTTCCGATTATCATGAAGAGACCTTCAGTTCTCATTCAGGTACCTGACACAATAAAAGCACAGCTCACATGAAGTTACAGATCAAGTCTCTGGAATGTGGAAAGGGCTAAATCCTGCTCCCAGGAAAATTCATCCTTATTGTTGCTGTTAAGAAGTACATGTAAGTTTTCTGCACATGCATCCAGGAGCAGAATTTGCTTAGAATCAAAGCTTTTCCTCCTATGTCTCTAGTTTTCCATACAATCTTAACACTAAGTCAGACATTAAGTGATTCATGTTTATTAAAAGAAAAAAAAAATGCACATCAGCAGTTTACACAATTGAAGGAATTGGAAGGACTACGTACTCTTCTTGAAGCTTTTGGATGGGGGATGAGGCTGAAATCCTCCTGCTGGAAGCCCATAACTGCTCATACGCTGCACAAGACTGGCCACATTGCCAGCTTTCTCTCTCCTGACCGGTACGGCATCATCCTTGGGTTCTACATCCTTCTTAACTTCCTGAAACAAGAGATTTAAAAGACTGAGAGGCCACTGAAATTACCCAAGAAGTCAATGTTTTTTAGACAGGTACTCCATAGGCTAACAGATTTCAGATACTTACAGTCTGGTGTGTACTGATGTCTTATACTCAAAAACCATGGCATTCCTCAACTAAACATACTAAAGGCCTTAAAATAAACTTAACCCTTCCATACAATCATGTTAGTAAACAACTAAGCTATTGTGCTGAGAAAACTGAGAAACAGGCAGTATTTTAGCCATCCACTCCAACCCTAAGTAGCTTTGAGCCCAAAAGTCTCTTATTATAACTCTTCAGTCACAGCTCATATTTGAAAACCTTTTTAAAAATATAAAGATTACTTCAATGACAGACCCATAGGATAGGGCAGTAAATAAAATATTGCAACATATAAAACTGTATTGGGTGATCATCTGTGCTTCAGAAAGCTCAAAGGTTTTTGTTATGGAAAAGATGCAATCGTACTGCTGAAAGACATGAGTGGAAAAAAGTGAGATACAAGAAGCAGAGTGGGAGGAACTGAGAGGAAAGGTGTAAGAGGAAAGTAACAGACAATTTTTCTCAGAATTGTCTCCCACCTTCTTATCTTTCTAAATTAAGGTGTTAGGATTGGAACTGAATGTGCTAATCAAGACTAAGAAGCCTAAAAACAAGAAATTACCAGTTCCTGACAGAAAAGGCACTGTACACAGCACTTACTCTGCTGCATCAGATCGTTAAATGAGATTCCATGAGAGAACTGATCCTCTGAAAGAAGGAAGTCACCACTTCGCACAAGAAGAAACCCATTAAGTTAGATCAATGGCCCACCTAGAGCACAGCGACTCTCAGCAGCTGCAATCTCAGATGCTCTTTACAGAGCTAGCCTGCAACCGAGACCCTCCCACATCCCCAGAGCATCCATAAGGGTTTCATTAAGGAGATACATCCTCTCCATTCTCCCTTTCAGGTCTGCAGATAAAGCTGTCTAATCCCTTTTTGTACTCAGGGTCTGGTCTGCCCCACAGCTTCCTTAGGGATAGGCACCAGATATTCACCCTCTGCTACTTAGAGAAACTCCTCTCATCTGTGTTAAGCTGCCACTTTACTAATCCCAGTGCATGCTCCCCATCACTACATTTAGTTTATCACTACCTTCATGGCTGTGTAAACCTTGATCATATTCCCCTTTGCCTTCACCCTCTCAACTGAAGAGTCCTAGTGTTGTCAGCCCCAATCTCCCCAAGGCAGCTGCTCCATCCCCTTAACTTTCTAGCTTCTTGTACCCATACTGGTCTCAGCAGATCTGATGACACCTGCATCCTGCTGGTGTTTTGGGCTGTCATTGCACATTGTTCTTTCAATTCTCCTCTACATCCTTCCAGGAGCTGGGGAGGAAGAAGGCGGGGGAGTGAGGGAACAGCTGCAAGGTTCTGAGTTACCAGCTGGGCTTACACCACAACATTGTTGAAAAAAGCTAGTACCACAACTGGCTCCTGCAGTATCCCATTGCTGACTCTTCTCTACCCTGATAAATTAGTGGTAAGTCCTTTGTTTCTTGTTCTTCAAGTACCTTCCAACCCATAAAATAATTCTTTCTTCAGTTCCACAGCAACTTCATTCCTTCAGTAACTTGGAGAGCTTCAAAGACTTTCTGAAAACCCAACTGTGTTACATCCACTGAATCTCATGCAGCTGTGTGCTTAGCAAGACCCTCAAAGTCCATCAGCTTTTTCACTGCAGCAGTACAATGTCTTGAGGAAAGCAAGCACCCATAAGGACTCTTTGTGATCCACTTCAGAACAATTCTTGCATCCACCACCAGCAGCCACTGGTTAACAGCTCCACTGGTTACTGCAGCTGTAGCTGCAATAAAATAATATTTGAAAGCAATATTGGCAATGTGTATATATATATGTATATATATATATATGCATGCTTACTAATGTTATGTGAATGTGAGCTTTAAAAAAAAACAGAATCCATGCATTGGTGAAAAGTCAAAAACAAGAGAAACATTTACCAGGACATATATGGTGCTCTCTGGAACATTAAACCCCAGGTTACTTAGAGCAGCTGTCCAGCTGAAAAACTCAGCTGTCTAGAATGCTACTGATGCTTTCAAACTTACTGCAAACCTCTAGCGAAACAGTCCAAAGCACCTTCCTATTTCCCAAAAGAGCAGAGCAAGTAGAATAAGCAACACTACAGGCAGCACAGTTTTTCCTCCCACTCACCTACATTACATAAAGAAGCTTTTCAGAAAATGTGAGTAGTTCCTGCTGTTACTCACCATCTCCAGGACTTCTATCCTGGAGATCTTAGCTCTGCTGAGATCCATCTTCCAAGTCAAGCCCCCTTCCCCCCAAAACACGGGAAAGCACAGCATCTGGTCTACCTCCTATTTAAGCAGACATTTTACATTTCAAAGACTTTGTCATTGTCAGTCTTACTGCTGTTTATTGGCTGGTTATTTGCAAGTCTGACAAACAGCTGAGAAGTGTTCCACCTCCAAAACACCCTTCAACAAGCTGCCTTACTGCAAGACCATTGTGCTCAACTGAAAAACATATTGGTGCTTGAAAACTTGCCTAGAGTGGTTCGGTCCCTGAATTTTCTAAATTATAATCTTTTGCCATGCAATTTATACAGCCTCCAAGAGCTTCCAGCTGCTCCAGGAGCTAACGCCTCCCCAGTTAACCAGTTTCTTAGTCCTAACACTTGCTAGTAAGGAGTCAGCTCCAGGCTCCTTTGCTGGGTCTGCACTTCACACAAGACTTCAGAAGCAGCTGCTTCAATAAATTTGTGAAAAGCAAAGAGATGCAAAAGGGAAATGGGGATGGCATACACTGGCAGTCCGGTGAAAAATATCACCTCCCTCTTTATTTATTAAAAGAAAAAAAAAAACCACAACAACAAAACCCCACCACCCATAACTTCTAAGTGCTACAACAAGCTGTAAGGTAAACATCACCTTCACCAGTAATTTGAAGTAAACAAGCAACACACTTTTAAGTCCAGAGGCAGTATCAAAGGCAGCAAAGTAATTTACAGGTTACAAGCAACAGGGAACAATTTGAGACAAAAGCAATGACCACTACAAAAGACTGAAAACCAAGGTGATGTTGGTTATGAAGTTTAACCATGCCAAGTGCAAGGTCCTACACCTGAGTTGGAGCAATCCCAGGCATAGCTACAGGTTGGGCAGAGAAGAGATTCAGAGCATCCCTGCAGAGAAGGACTTGGGGGTGTTGGTCGATGAGAAAATGAACATGAGCTGGCCTCAGTGTGTGCTTGCAGCTCAGAAAGCCAACCGTATCCTGGGCTGCATCAAAAGGAGTGTGACCAGCAGGTCAAAGGTGATCCTGCCCCTCTATTCTGCTCTTGTGTGACCTCAACCTGGAGTGTTGTGTGCAGTTCTTGTGTCCTCAACATAAAAAGGACATGGAACTGTTGGAACAAGTCCAGAGGAGGGCCACGAGGATGATCAGGGGACTGAAGCACCTCCCGTATGAAGACAGGCTGAGAAAGTTGGGGCTGTTCAGCCTGGAGAAGAGAAGGCTGCGTGGAGACCTCATAGCAGCCTTCCAGTATCTGAAGGGGGGCTATAGGGATGCTGGGGAGGGACTCTTCATTAGGGACTGTAGTGACAGGACAAGGGGTAACAGGTTAAAACTGAAACAGGGGAAGTTTAGACTGGATACAAGGAAGAAGTTCTTTACTTTGAGGGTGGTGAGGCACTGAAACAGGTTGCCCAGGGAGGTTGTGAATGCTCCATCCATGATGGCATTCAAGGCCAGGTTGGACAGAGCCTTGGGTGACATGTTTTAGTGTGAGGTGTCCCTGCCCATGGCAGGTGGGTTGGAATTAGATGATCTTAAGGTCCTTTCCAACCCTATTTTATTATTCTAAAAATAGAGAGAGGAATGCTTGAGCAAGCATCTTCTTTGCCAGGCTTAAGTCAGTAATCGAAGTAGTGATGGGTAGGAAACTCTCAGTAGCTTAACACAAGACTAGCAATGGCAAATTTAAATAGAAAGCATAGATTTAAAAGTAAGAATTAAAATAATTCTGTGAGTAATCTTGCAGTCAGATTCAAAGGCTGAAGACTTACTGACAAAGAATTTTGTCAGAAGAAGACAGAATGATCAGACAGAGCCTGGTAGGAACAGACTTTATGAAAGTTGAACACTTGAATATGCACTTGAGAAACCGTCCTAATCCGAGACATACATAAGAAAAGAGGATGCAAGGAAAAGATTAAGGTGACTACAGCAGCAGAGCTGCAAACAAATGAGATTTACAATGAACAGACCTGGGTAATGGACAGACCAGCTTTGCTTGAATCAGACAACAGTGACATTTTGCTTGCTCTATCAGAAAGCACTCCGACTGTAGCATCACATGAAGGTGCTTTGCAACAAGGAGAGGACAAACAGCCGCACAGGAGTCTAGTGCTGCAGCAGCTAGTGACAAAGAACTACAGAAGAAGGGGTTAGGAAGCAGGGCATGGATAAGCCAGCAACTGTATTTTCCATATTTAACCTACTACTCTTCAGAACAAACTTGTAAAGCAAGCAATACTTCCCCCCCCCACACACTTCTTGTTCAAGAGGAACTACAGCATTAATTATCCTTCCTCAGGGCATTAGAAACCACATTATAGCCAAACCAAGTTAAAACAAATTCAGGAATCCCTGGTCTCTGTACTTGCATGTGGTCCACTATACCACAACCTGTATGTCACATCAGTCCTCAAACAGTAAGAAACTACTCTAAGATACATTTAAAAAGCACCCACCAGCACTGCCAGCAGCTTCACCCCGAGCATCACTGTTATGACTCTGAGCTTTTGGACACATTAATATTTTACAAAAGACGTAATTTTGAAACAAGACACCAGTTTGGATCTCTGAAAACGGGCACTAATTGATGCAAACATTAATAAATGTGAAATAATAAATAATAAAGTGAAAATCTGACATTAACTGCAGCTGCAAATTTTAATATTTTTATGATGGGAGTCCACTGCAGTTCAAGCCTTGTCAGTGTTTCCATTAGCAACACAGATTTTATGCATTTATGACCTGGCAGTAGAAGGTCGCTACAGACTGTCTCTTGGCATAAGACACACTCAACTGGGAAGTAACCACCCACCCCTTCTGTTGCAAACTACAGCACAAGTCGTAAAGGTCTGAAGTTTTCATAATCTCCACCAGACACATTTCACAACACTTTTGCCGAAATCGCTACAGGCTGATACACAAAAATGTGTACAAAAACCCCATTGTGCTAATCTTAAGGGCATTAAAACTGTTTTAATTGTACCTGTCACAGTTTAATGATTTCTCAGGGAAATTTATATATTTACATAGAAAATTTCAAAATCACTGAAATACAGCAATGTGAAACAAGAATTAATCTTCCTTACATGCAGACAAAATCTAACATCTACACCCTCATGATGCCTTTTAAAATAAAAGAATAAGCATGCATTCCTGACCTACTTTAAGCTAGCAAGCAAGCAAGCAGCCTTTCCACCATCAGCCGCTTGCCCACACAAGGCTTCAGCAGGCATGGCAGGATCCCCCCTGCCTCCCTCGCCAGAAGCAAAGAACACTAAAATCGGCAGGGCAGTGGAGAAAGAGAAAGCAGGTCAGATCACCTGGAAGGACACGAGGAATAAATAGATGGTTGCAAATATGAAGTCTATTCCTGAATTACAAGGCAAAGCAAAATCCATTATCCAGCAAACCTAAATCCTTAGCTAGATTCTTCAAGCGTAAATATTAAGACTTCAGTTGGCATCTCCTCCTATATTATACCAAGAATAATCTGTAGACTTACTACATTTGTTCCACTGTAAACTAGGAAACATCAGCTTGTACAAAAGCAATGTGCATTTCTATTACTGACCAAGTATACTTTAAAGCAAGATCAAGCAGCAGAAAGTGGTCTTAATCTCTAAAAGATGTTGAGATGAAGGATACAGAGAGGTAAATGACTGAGCCCTCACATACGAATTATCTCATTTCCTTTCGCATCAGAAAAGCGATAAAGAACCAAAGGACTGGCAAATTAAGTTTAAGATTTTTTTTTTAGTGGAAATAAGGAAATCAGAATTCAACTTGTCACTATTTTAGGGGAGAGAGGAACTAGAAGCTTGTGATAGATGTACAGGCCATGGTTCTGTGTATACAAGTGTACCTCTTCCCCTCACAGCCTGCAAAACTAAAAAGCTTGTCACTGAAAAGTAACACATATGCAACTGTATATAAATACATACAGAAATCTGTACAGCTGCATACAGATAAGAGCCAGCCATAATCTGCTCAAGTGCAGTGAAACACCATGGCTCCTAGAAGATAAACTTCACATTGCTAATTACTTAAGCACCAGTCACTTCTCACATTTACAATCTCAGTTACAGCAGGACACAGGAAGGCACAGGGCAGATTTAACAGCTCCAGTTTCTTAAACCTAAGATATCCCACATCCTTTCATTTCGCCAGTGTCTCCTCCTTGAACAGAAAACTTGTTTTCTCATCCTCAGTGCAGGTGCCTACAGAGGCTAAATATTTAATACAGGCAAAGAAAGAAATATTAATAAATTGCAGCTATTCCTGTCTGTCTCATTCCTTTGCCACACTTGCCCTGAACTAAAGGGACAGATCAAGAAAACTTATGAACCAAACTAGCTGTGAAGATCCCAAGCTCTTTCCCTGGAGCATTCAGGAGGTCACAGCAGGTTCCACTTATCAGGAAAGCTCAGCTGGGAGAGGTCACAAGCTGACCCTGATTCCCCAGAGAATTAAACATAATTCTTGAAAACAGAAACAAATCACTTTAAAGATGAAAGTAGCTACCATCTGAAGAACAGTAACTTGTCATGGTTTGGAAGACAAATTACCTCCTGGGCAGATTAACATGTGTCATGGGTTGATTGTTTTTTTTTTTGCCTAATTTATGGCCAAAGTAGGGACTCCTTAACAGTAAATCACTGGGTTTATTTTTAAGCACTGACCCATGATCAGGCTGAAGCAACAGCAAAGCAGCATTATGCCTCATATTTTTGCCTCTTTGAAAAATGAAATTGCTTCATATTCTGATTTTTGTATGCGCCAGTCAAAGGCATTTCTGTTCAAGACTAAGGCTAGCAAAAAGGCTTCCAGCTGACATCAATCCCCAGCAGTTTCCACAGCAGCTACAGAAACATACTGCTATGGGAGCAATTTTGCTGTAGCTCTTCCATAAAGCCCACCATTTACTCAAATCACGGAATCATAGAATAGTTAGGGTTGGAAAGGACCTTAAGATCATCCAGTTACAACCCCCCTGCCATGGGCAGGGACACCTCACACTAAAACATGTCACCCAAGGCTCTGTCCAACCTGGCCTTGAACACTGCCAGGGATGGAGCATTCACAACCTCCCTGGGCAGCCCATTCCAATGCCTCACCCCCCTTCCTTATATCCAATCTAAACATCCCCTGTGTAAGTTTTAACCCATTACCCCTTGTGTCCTGTCACTACAGTCCTTAATGAAGAGTCCCTCCCCAGAATCCCTATAGGCCCCCTTCAGGTACTGGAAGGATGCTATGAGGTCTCCACGCAGCCTTCTCTTCTCCAGGCTGAACAGCCCCAGCTTTCTCAGCCTGTCTTCATACGGGAGGTGCTCCAGTCCCAATCATCCTCGTGGCCCTCCTCTGGACTTGTTCCAGCAGTTCCATGTCCTTTTTATGTTGAGGACACCAGAACTGCACACAATACTCCAGATGAGGTCTCACAAGAGCAGAGGGGCAGGATCACCTCCTTCGACCTGCTGGTCACACTCCTTTTGATGCGGCCCAGGATACGGTTGGCTTTCTGGGCTGCAAGCACACACTGAAGCCGGCTCGTGTTCATTTTCTCATCGACCAGCACCCCCAAGTCCTTCTCCACAGGGCCGCTCTGAATCTCTTCTCTGCCAAATCTGTAGCTGTCCCTGGGATTGCTCCGACTCAGGTGTAGGACCTTGCACTTGTCATGGATAAATTTCATAAGGTTGGCATCAGCCCACCTCATAAGCATGTCAAGGCCCATCTGGATGGCATCCCTTCCCTCCAGCATATCAACCGAACCACACAGCTTGGTGTCATCGGCAAACTTGCTGAGGGTGCACTCAATCCCACTGTCCATGTCAGCGATGAAAATGTTGAATAACACCGGTCCCAACACCGACCCCTGAGGGACACCACTTGTTACCGGTCTCCAGCCGGACATTGAGCCATTGACCACAACTCTTTGCGTGCGGCAATCCAGCCAGTTCTTTATCCACTGAGCGGTCCACCTATCAAATTGATGTCTCTCCAATTTAGAGAGAAGGATATTGTGTGGAAGAGTGTCAAAAGCTTTGCACAAGTCCAGGTAGATGACATCAACTGCTCTACTCCTGTCCAGCAGTTCTGTAGCCCCATCATAGAAGGCCACCAGATTGGTCAAGCAGGATTTCCCCTTAGTGAAGCCATGCTGGCTGTCACCAAGCACCTTGTTGTTTTTCATGTGCCTTAGCATGCCTTCCAGGAGAATATGCTCCGTGATTTTACCAGGCACAGAGGTGAGACTGACTGGTCTGTAATTCCCTGGGTCTTCCATTTTCCCCTTCTTGAAAATGGGGGTTATATTTCCCTTTTTCCAGTCATTGAGAACTTCACCTGACTGCCATGATATTTCAAATATGATGGACAGTGGCTTAGCAACTTCATTTGCCAGCCCCTTCAGGACCCACGTACGGATTTCATCAGGTTGGATGGATTTTATCAGTTGAGCATGGCTTTGGGAGTTCCCCTAAATGTTTCTTATAAGAGTTTTACATAGAGCTATCCGTTTATATTTAAATGTTTGCATGCTTCAAATGTAAGAGTACATAAAGCAAGGATGCAGAGTCCTCATGGATAAACTTCACTACCAAGGAATGCCAGAAGACATCTGTGAACTCTCTGCACAGCACAATTTCGTAAATTTTTAGACAAATATTCTCAGAATATTGAATTATTAATATTCATGCCTGCTGCAGATTCAAATCATAATTTTTAACTTTTCCCCCCAAGAATAAAATATAACCAGCTGCAGAAGAACTGACTCAAGCCAGGCTCACACTTGTCCACTTTGCAGACAGAACTCCAGCATTTCTTTCTATTAAATCATACCTACATCACATCACTGGTTTCTTGTTAAACAAATTCAGCAGAAGTTTAACAAGTTACCAATATTTTTACATATATTATGATCTATGCTAAATATAGAATCATTTCAGTTGGAGAAGACCTTTGAGATCATTGAGTTCAACCACAAACCTGATGCTGCAAAAGAAGTGATGTGGTGACCAATCATACTGCCTCCCTGTTAGAAAGAAAGGCATCATTAGTCAGGCAAGGTATCACTTCTTTCTCATAATGCATAAACAATGTGGAATAAGTAAGAGCTCTGGGAAACATTAAAAAAAAAAAGGAGTTAGAGTAATTTCAGATTTACAGATTAAACCCTGAGCCACTGAATAATTGTATTATTTGAAGGTGAAGAACAGGCAAAAAAATGGACTTTCCTAAATAAAGAACACAAGGGGAATGTAGAAGCAGGCTTGGAGTTTCAGATCTTGTTACAGGTTATATGTGTGTGTGCTTGTGTGTGTATATATGTTATTATACATGTATATATTTTAGTCTACATATATATAAACAAAAATAACTATTTTTTTCTATTGGGGAGAAATGGGTACCTCTAAAGCTTGTGCCAAATAAGTGTCAAAGATTCTGATCTGTAGTCTGTTAACATTGGCAAAATACAGAAGACCTAGAAACATGTAGCATTTTAGCATCCTAAGCAGCTTTTGCCACGTTAAAAAGACTCTTTCCACCTGCTTTTAACAAGGGCCTAACCCCAGATGCATAAAAGCACAGCAGTTAGATCACCAGGCCTACCAACAGTGGAGCAAAGCATCCTAAATCAGCAGGAGTAACTAAAGGAAGGACAGATGTTTACAGTGTTTCCCAACCATTTAATTAAGAAAAAAGTCTCTTAAAATACTTCTAAAACTAATACCTAAGTATTTGATAGTGCTGCCACACTCACAGCCAGATAAAAACCATCTTAAAATGTTAATTGCATTTCTTTTCTATTCTAATTGCTTACACCTATGAAAATTCAATTAGATTTCTTGTAATTGTTCTATAGACTAGCAGTTAATGTCCTGCCAACCACTGGCCACAAAAGTAGTGCATTAGATTAATGAAACCAAAAATCTCACATGGCACAGGGCAAGACATAGATCCAGCTTCCCCAGCACGTGGTGTTTCATCAAGTTTCCCCTACAAGGGAAGGCAGGAAGACACATTTCTTCTCCTTCTCCCGGTTAAGTGTCTATTGCTAGTCAAGAGAAATTTGTCATTCATTAACCAGTATGGGTCCACTTTCATGTTTGGTTCAGAACATCCTTTGCTCCTTCTCACCATCATCTTGGCTTCCTGCAGGATGCTGTACTCAGCTTTCTTCTTCCCTGCATCCCTTTTTCAGGGCATCCATCTCTTTCTATTCCCTGTAAAGCCTCCAGCACTTGTGGCTACCTCTTCACAAAGCTTAAAGCAAGTTAAAACATTACTACATCTGTGTCCCACCATAACTCTTGCCCAAAATACAGAATTAAATGCTTAAGAGATTTCTTGAATAAGGGCTAAAAATATAAATCTTAACACCTCAGTGGAGATCAGAAGTGTTTTAAAGTCGAAGTTTAATCAAAGATTCACATGTTAATTAACATTTTAAACTGAAAAGGCATCTTGCTTTCTGCTCCTGTTTTGTAAGCAGACGGGTGACAGGGCAACTGCCCATCATCATCAGTTTCTAATAGTCTTAAAGCTTATTACACCAAATACAAATGAACTCACACACATTCACCAGAATAATATTTTTAGGAAGAGAAATATCCAAAAGGTTGTTATGCCTTGAAAACATTTACCATATCTAACTTCAAAATCAGCTCATAATATGAGATAGAGCCCAGGAAAACATACATTCAAAAATAAACTTAATACTGAAAACACGACAGTAGAGGGGAGCTAACTTCCCTCCTCCAAAACAATGACCCATCCAAATAAGAAGACAACAGAATTCTCAAGTGGTGCAAATGTTCTGGGATTACAGGACAGTCAAGCTAGCCTCACACAATAACTTTCAAGTTCACAAGTAGATTACTTCATTCAGCCTCATAAAAATAAGCAAAAGAACAGATTTAATATTAACTGTGCTGGGTGTACACACGCTGATTTATTAGACATATGTCTAAGTACTAAAAATACAGCACTGAGATGCATGCCTAGAGCCTCCAGGATGTAACAAACATTACATCTTACAGTACCCGGATAACTGAACTTTTTGGTATTATTCCTCAATTACCTGCTAATTCCAGAATACATATTTATGGCTATAACTTAGGCTTCTGTATATAGTGACGGTCCAAACTTACTTTTAAGTTTTCTGCGCATGCCCAGTCAATTGTCACTGATTGAGACACTGGCAATGCTTTGCGTAGTTTACCCAATGATGCTTGCAAATGCCATCTGATGGAACACACCCTGTTTGCAAGCTTCCAGCTAGGGAATGTTTACCTTTCTCCCATGCTCAGAGAGGAAGTTATAAAACTAAACACAAATCAAAAGTAAAAACTAAATAAGGAAGGGCAAAAGAGCAGATGTTTCATGTGGTTAAACGAATAACTACTTGTACATACCTGTTGCTTCTTCCTGACTAGCTTGTGCAACAAACCCTTACACCCTAACCAAGCAGCACTACTGGTATCCAGGACTGTGCAGCTACAACAGAGTAACAGCCGAAACTGATACACCATTTAGAAAAGCAAAAGGCACATGTACAATCAAGGAACTTGAATAAGTAAAATCAGAGAGTTATCAGCATTTTAAGCAGGATTCGCATAAGTCATTAATTACATTTTAAACTCCATCCTTCAGAGCATTACTCCAAGTTCCCTTCCATACCTGTACTGCCACTGAGGCAAAATGAAGGAGTTATTTTTAGTTCTCACATGCTCTTAGAAGCACAGTATTTATAGACTCCCTATTTCCAAATGTATTTTAAATTCTAAATATTAAAAGCACCACCAGTGTTTTCTTCATTCTGTGTTCACATTCAATCATGGAAGACTTCACAATGCTACAGATTTTTACAGTGAAACAGCAGTTTTCAAATGCAAACTGAAACCTTCTTGACAGGTGATTTTTTAAAACATGTGCTCATGTGGAACAAGGCAAGGGCCACATTTTCTTCACTGAAATAGTTAACTTAAGGCAAGAATCTGTGACATTTCAGATCTAATACTCCATTAAGATAAAGAATTCACATAACCACATAACTTTCTCATGTCATATCTTCCTAATCACCATACCTACACTGCTTTGGAATATGCAATAATTCACATACCCAAAACCAACACAGCAAGGCAATGAAATCCTAGTGCTATACCATCCCATCATAGAGGTGACACAAAAAGACAACCTGGCACACAGGTGTCCATGAGCTGTGCCAATAGTAGCAGCTGTACAGAGCAAAGTCTCAGACCATCTGCAAACTCAAACCAACCTCAAGATTTTGTTTTTCCTCTCTTCGCACCAAATAGTTTACGGAACTCACAGGGTCAGGGCCCGACTGATCCAAGCAGTCAATTCAGCAATTCAGTTCAAAAGTCATAGGAAAAAGAATCATCCATGATGGGCCATTTATCCCAACAAAAACTCATATATGACTTTACACCTACATATCAGTGCCTTGAGTATAGCTGACAAAGTTTTCAGCTAGATTTCTGGGGTTATTTTAGTATTAATTTTAGACACAATGGTTGCCCCCATCATAAGTAAGGCTCACCCAAGCCATTTATCCTGACATTCCGGTTGGAAGAAAGTTGTTTCCTTGTTTATTCAGGACAAAATAGCTGGCTAGTACAGATCTGTCTCTTGCCCCACAGGCACAGAAATCATTATCACCATTCTCGCAAATCCCAGGCATGTACCAATGGATGGGATTAGCAGAAGCAGCTGAGACAAACCCACATGGCACCCCCTGATACCACACTCTGCAGCGGCACTATTTTCTCCAAAAACCAGAAGGAACAATTATTTGCACCATCCTGTCAGCAACAGGTCTTAAAGCACCAGCCAGAACACTCAGCTTCATTCCTTGCCAGGAAAAAGAGCCACCTTACACCCATCATTTCTCTCATATACTCAGTACTGAAACCCAAATTGCTTAATATGGCTTTCAATCTTGCATGTTATCTTTGTTTCTGAAAAACAAGAACTGCCAGCTCTGAAGCAAGTGTTACCTTCTTACCAGCAGGGCTGCCCACCTCTCCCTGGGAAGCCAACAACACCTTCAAGCTCCTCAATCTCACCACTCTATGCAAGCCACTGTGATTAAACTTTCCTCAGAACAACAATAAAGCAATGGAAAAAGCTCTATAAGCTATAATTTGACTGACAGTAATTGATAAATAAATGCATATCTAATTTTCTCCAGACTCTACCCGTATGCAAAAAATTCAGACAGGACACCTAGTAGAGGAACAAATCCCAATTCTGGACACAGATGTGTGTTTTATTCCATGTTACAGACATCCCAATTACTTCAAACTAGATGTGCATGGCTTATCTTATATACGTTATTTAAAAGCTTAGGTACAATTACATGCAGTAGTAACATTCAGAACAACCCAGAAGACAGGGACACTGTCCCACCCACAATCCCTCCCAACACCACGATTCCTGTTTAAAGTTCTGGGTGAGGTCAATTTTCTATTTTTGAAAAGGAATTACGGAAGGCACTATGCTAGAAGGAGTTCTCAGCCAAAACTACTCTCTCCAGCTCACAGCATGCTCAGTGCTTAACAGCATCCCACCAGCAAAAATGTAGGAAGGAGGCAGCAAAGACACAGCCTTAAGAAGATAGGTCAGCAGTGCTAATACCTAGTCCTAGTGTAGGGAGGCTTTTAAGGGAAGGAAAAGGGGATTGGGTTTTGTTTTGTTTACACAGACAAACACAGAGACCAGGAAGTTGAACAAGAAAGTACCCCTTAAAATAAAATCACCCTTTTTAAAAGAACTTCATGCAAGCACCATTGTGGTTTGCAGTTCTTAAGGGTCTCTATACACTACAGAAGAGTAGATAAGCTAAACCAAACCCAAGTAATTTTATTACACAACCAACTCTAAGGCCAAGGATTCACACAGTATATTAAATAAAATCTAAAACTTACACTGCAGCTACAACTTTCACATTTACATAGCTGTTCACATTCATTACCCTGAAACGCAAAGTCTGCTTATGATATTTGCTGTTAAGAACGTACGGAAAAATAAAGCAAGCTTACCACTTCCAGGGACATATTTGCTCGAACACACCCAGTGTTGCAGAGCTTTTTTATTCTGGGGAAGGAAGAAAAATGTCACAGCGAGCAAAGTTCACGTGCTAACCTGAGGAGGACCAAGGCTCGGCGCTGAGCTAAGTGGGAGCAGCTGCACACACCTGCACAGGCAAAAAGTTTTCTCTGAACCAGCTCTAGAACAGACACATCCTTGGCTGAGCAGGCAGCTGAAGAGATGCATATCCCAAACATGCTTGTTGAAGCGTCCAGTTTGCTCACCAGAGTGCCCCCAAAGGCCACCAGCAAACTTTTCTACCTTAACTGATGAAAGCTACTAATTAATCTACCCCCTGCTCCTCCCTCCTTCAAGTTACTGCCTTGAGCTCATGATAGAACTGGTTTTACTACCATGAAAAGCTGTATTACTCACAGTCTAGCCAGTTACAAAACTAATATAGCAGTGAATAAAATTAAACAAGGAACTTTAGTGATAACATTCTCAGCTATGTATGGACACAAACTTCAGAAATGAACAGAAGGACAAACACCAAATCATCCCTTCCAGCTGATTAACACAATAGTTGGCTGGAAAGTGAACAGAGCTACTCAAATACATAGTCCTGAAAATAGAAACAAACAAACAAAACAAACAAGCAAAAACCCCACAACTCAAAACACCTTCCTTATCCCACACACCTTCACATCTCCGAAAATCTCACACACTCACCCTAACAGTGTTATTGTGCTACTCTAGCATATAATGGAGATGAATGTGTGTGCGCACATTCCATGCTGTGATGAATTTTAGGAAGGAAAAACCACTCTTCAGGAAAACAATACAAGTTTCCTGGGTTTCCACTGCTAATTCTTTTCAGGAATTTATCAAGTTGTTGACTTTAAATTGCCCATACAGGAAGAGGGAAAAAAATAGTGATAATCACAGAATCACAGAATCCCAAGGGTTGGAAGGGACCTAAAAAGATCATCCAGTCCAACCCCCCTGCAAGAGCAGGGTAACCTACAGTACATCACACAGGAACTTGTCCAGGCGGGCCTTGAATATCTCCAGTGTAGGAGACTCCACAACCCCCCTGGGCAACCTGTTCCAGTACTCTGTCACTCTTACAGTAAAGAAGTTCTTCCTGATGTTAACGTGGAACCTCCTATGTTCCAGTTTACACCCATTGCCCCTTGTCCTATCACTGGATATCACTGAAAAAAGCCTAGCTCCATCATCCTGACACCTACCCTTTACATATTTGTAAACATTGATGAGGTCACCCCTCAGTCTCCTCTTCTCCAAGCTAAAGAGACCCAGCTCCCTCAGCCTCTCCTCATAAGGGAGATGTTCCACTCCCTTAATCATCTTTGTGGCTCTGCGCTGGACTCCTTCAAGCAATTCCCTGTCCTTCTTGAACAGAGGGGCCCAGAACTGGACGCAATATTCCAGATGCGGCCTCACCAAGGCTGAGTAGAGGGGGAGGAGAACCTCTCTTGACCTACTAACCACTCCCTTTCTAATGCACCCTAAGATGCCATTTGCCTTCTTGGCCACAAGAGCACATTGCTGGCTCATGGTCATCCTCCTATCCACCAGGACCCCCAGGTCCCTTTCCCCTTCGCTACTTTCCAACAGGTCAACCCCCAACCTGTACTGGTACATGGGGTTGTTCTTCCCCAGATGCAAGACTCTACACTTGCCCTTGTTAAATTTCATAGTGTCAGGAACAAGAACACTAACTCAAATATTTCAACCTCACTAAAAGGGCATATGCACACAGTTTAAAGAGGAAATTTCAAATCAGGTTTGGTTAATAGAACTGGATATTTATGCACCCAAATCCAACACTGCGTTACAGGTAGAAAAATCTTCAAAAGGCCTACTGCTGAAAAGTGAATTCAAGGAAATCAGCTTCACAAGTAGGCAGTGTAATTGCCTGTACTTCCTCTTTTTTTGTTACTTGTTTTCAACTACACACTCACCATAAGCTTCACCACCACCCCTGAGCTCTGGTTTCAGAACTGCTTTGGACATCCCACCCCAACTTCTCTCCCAACCTTTACAATATTCCCGTTCTCCATCCAAGGCATTGTCACTCTAGTACCTGAGGATGTTTTGGGGGCTTTATGGGGTTACCCTGAATCAAGTCCACCTGTGCTCTGCTAATGCAAAACAGTGCAATTGGAAGTCAGCACCAAGAACTGCACCTTTTGGGACAGAATCTCAGGATGCTGGTTAAGCCAACAAGTGATAAGCTTCCAGAAAATCCTGGGTCCTGGCTGGCATTAGGAACCAGGCACTGCCAAGCTCTGATCCTTCTTCAGGATCTCACCATCAATGGGCAGAAAATTTGGGTAGAAGCCAAAAAAAACCCAACTAAAATCTTACCAGCAGATGTTAAAAGGTGCCAAGCATCACAGCAGCATCCACAGGAAACTTCCATACATTCACTTCTGCATTTGAGTATTTCAAAGTCATAAGAGTGCTTAGCTGCTCTACTTGCCCGTGCAACAAATTAACTCATTTGAAAACAGTGTCGGCTTCCTTTGCTGCACTTTTAACAGCAAAGACCAAATTGCTATTGCTACACAAAACATAAACCCTCTATCACTACATGCAACTATTCTGCAATATTTGGAAGACTTGAGAAAGAGACAGACATAATCAAAAGGTATTTCCTGCATGACTAACAATTTCAAATGAAGTTGACAGCATTTGTTCAAACAGAAAAGACACATTTGTCAAAGCATGCAAAACTCAAAGTATGAAAAGTAGTGCAAAATGTCAGTAAATCCTATGTATTAGCAGACCCAGAAAGAGGAAGCAGAGGTAGAGTCTGAATCTGGGGCACTCAACACACCCAGGCAGCATGAAGTGATAATCCTCCTGTTGACCTCCAAATAGGCAAGAAACAGCTGCCTGACAGCCAAGGGCAGTCTGCATCTTCCCACAAAGGCAACAAGCTCTGTTCGTGCCCTCAGACAAGATGAAGAGAAACCAACAAAATGAGTGAAAACCCAACTAGCTGGACTTAGCACCTCTGCCCCCACCCACACCCCCAATTCTCCTGTAGTTGTCTGATGAAAATCAAAGCCTTCATTTAAAGAACTCATTTATCTTCTCTAAAAAGATCTGTCACTTGAAAAAGAAAACATGCTCATCTTCACTTTATTTAATCTGTCATATATTTGTTATGCTTTTAAATATTTTGTACATGAAGAAGACAGGCAGATCTAGTGGATAACACATGTGCTTTCAGCTTCAAATGCTAATCTCTTTCAGATCAGCGCAGATTATAATTTACCATCCAGATTCTGCAAGGGGAGGTTATACTCTGGCCTCAGTTCAATTCTTAACAAACCAGCATATATATATATATATATATATATATATATATATATATATATATATATATATATATATATATATATATATATATATATACACACACACCACAAAATCCTCAAATTTATCCATATAATGAATTCAGGCCAGATCTCCATCTAATGCATGAAATTACGCTCATAACAAGAGAATAAGAAGATTCTTTTAGTAAGGAATAAATATTCAAGTGCATTCTCAGAGATTTGCATCTAAATATGCAAACCTTGGTGCAACTTTTGGTTCTGTCTGGAGTAATTTGCTCTTTCCAGCCACATTTCTACTGACCTGACCCAAGATATCTACCCCATGCACCCAAGTTTCCCCCAGTTTCCTCACAGACTAGTATTGTTCCAGACCTTTCCACCTCACTGCACCCTTCAGATCGTTAGTCTCCTTTCCCTGCCCTGTGTGTCATGAGAAATTAGCAATATCTGTCCTTCTTCCACATCCTTCCTGTCATTATCCCTCCCAATGAACTTGCTACACTTCCCTACTCTTAACCCTGCAAGCCCTTGCAGGAGCTGTTCCTTCTTTGACTGGCAAGACACACCTTCTCACAGAAAGCTCAGTGGCGGTGGCCACCACCACCTGGTGATGCTGAGCTACTGGGTAAGGCAGCAAATAAGTAAATCCAGTTCTCAAGGACCTTTCCTTGTTCACAAGGCCAAAGTACAACCTTGCTTCAGCTTATTTTCACATTCTTCCGGAAGTTCACCCACAACCTGCAGGTGTAAACACTGCACCTGGCCAAGCTGAAGCATTTGAGTTCAATTGTTGAGGCCTGGTATTAGCATCCATCTGGTCATAGTGGTGTTTCACAGATCCTGGCCATTCAACAACTTAGAGCACCACAAAGTGAGCTCATTTGAGGGAGGAGGCAGAAAAACCCCACTTCCTCAGAAATGTTATCTCAAACAATCACTACCTGTAAATTAACTTTTAAGAAGAAACTATAATCAAATTGGCCATGAAGAAAACCACAACTTCCCTAACAGTTAATGCTTTCCCATCCTATCATCACTGCATGACAGTCTTCCAGCCTATGCACACCATCCTAAAAGTTCCCAAAATCAGCCTCATAACTGCACTCAGCTCCACACCAAGAAGGCAAGTTATCCCCTGTTGTCATGAAACAAGAGATAATTTCATTCTACACAGTTTCCTTTCCACTTTGACAAATCCCTATGCCACCTAGAAAACTAATTGCCCCCTGTAATTCAGGATATTCAAGCATGCCATACACACACTGAACAGCTGTGTAGTTAAAAATACCTGGAGCTGAGATGCATGAAGACTTTTTAGGATGGAAATCATTTAAAAGCCACAGCTGCAAGAGGGCAAGAAAACACCCAACAAGTTTAGTATTTAACATGGAAACAAGTCACAACTGACTCTTCTTAGTTGTTCAGTACCAAGCAGACGATCTTAATGACACAAGAACCAGGGAAGAGCCATGTTGGATGCTTTCTTCCCATATGGCACTTGAGTGCTAATTAAATATATCAACATAGTAATCACTGAAACACCACTTACAGTAAAATTACTACTTATACAGGACTCAAACCCAAAATGGATTTTGAACTAAACTATAAACAACATAAAGTAGACAAGTGAAAGGCATTCATAAAAATTCTCCCTGGTAGCAGACCCTGAAAACAACTGGATTATTCCCATCAGTTTTAAAAGGTAGATGCTGAAACTTGTCTGCACTAAATAAAAAATTACTAATTTGCTTTTTCAGGCAGATTAACAGAAAAATTGTCAAATTTAATATATACAGTGTAAAGAAGTGTTTATAGCAATGGACAGACTTTCCCTTAGGTTTAACAATCTGAAAAGAACACAGATCCATCAGATAACTCCATTTTGTAAAGAATTATTTTCACTTTAAAAGAAATTGAAATATCTAAATTCTCTTTGATTTTATGGAAGCTACACTAAGGAATCCTTGGAAGCTTCAAAAAAATGTTAGAAAGCATAAAGAAGCAAAACCTAACATCTCCGTAACATTTGCATAGTTTAGGTAAGAAAATATCTGCAGCTCAGCAGATTTCAAAGTAGAATAGCACACTTAGCTCCTTTGCAGGCTTCTTCATTGTAAGTAACTAATAAATAGGTGCATACTCAATATTACATTTAGAAAATCTGCAAAGAAAACAGAAAAAAGCTTGAACAACATGAACAAGAATTTTGATTAAAATTAGGACACAAACACAGAATAAATATAAAAGGTTAAATAAAAGGTTTGAGAAGCAATATCTCGCAGCAGAAAATTGGCATAGAGTTTGTCACATGGCACCTGATGAGACAGAGCTCCCACAGAAGAGGCTCGTCTTCAGTAAGATTATGACTAACCCAAAGATACAACAGTGCTACAACCCTGCAGAGCACTTACTTCACCCTTCCTGTTTCAGACACTTGCTGCTGGCAAATGGGGAGCCCAGCCAAGAAACCAAACAAGCTGAAAGCCAACCTGATTCCATAGTTACCTTTCAGCTGGGTACATTCCCTGCCCTGTCCCTTTGCATGGTCAAAAATAGGCAGTGCTAGCAATGGGGAGTCCACAGTAGAGCTTCAAACAAAGCAGGCTAATCCAGGCTGAAGTACCCACACACTGTAGCCCAAGGATGTAGTTTTTCATTATAGCTGAGATGACTGGGCTGTGAACCCACTTTCCCAGCTCTCATTACTTCCTGTCTTCTGCAAGGGTAGGCTTGGAGGGTTCTTGTGGTTTTGGTTTCTTAATCAGTTCATCTTACTAAAGCAGGTAACTATGGCTACAGAGAACTGTTAGTGTGCTGCAGCAAGAGGGAGACAGAACATACAGCGCAAGGGTACAGACCAAAGGAAATGCTGAAGTGAATGAGAACAGCAAACAAACAAAAACAGCTGTATGTCTTTGGCTTCTTTAGTATGAAAAAGCATACTAAAAAAAGGTAATAATTTAAAAGGTCATCCAGTTAAAAAAAAAAAAAATCATCTTGTTACAAATACAACTGATGTGTGTGCTAGCCATTTCAACATAGTTTCAGTAGTAATTAGCCTGCCGTACAATCACAGTAAAAACAAGTCAATACAGAAAACTCACCTTCACAAAATTGTCAGGGAACATGCCCCTTTTGCCATTTAGCTCCCCTTCTAACCATCCTTCTTCTTCCAGCTTTTTCACATTCTTGATGATTTCCCCAACTCGGATTGTTAACTCATCATTATGCACGGCATCATAGTCATATTCCACAATATAGTCCACTGAAAAAAAAAGAAAAAAAAATCCACAATGAATGCAACTCAGACATGGAAATGCAACCTGAATGTCATGCATGTACAGAAAGGCAGACCTAGCAACAAATGCTAAGAACAAGTGCTTCCATTGCTGCACCACTCATTTGGGAATTGTAGTGTTTCAAGCAATTTTGGACAGGGGAAGAAAACTGGACAGTCACCTGTTCAAATAAAGTAAATTTAGGAATATGACAGAGGGTCATATGTTGATGGCGGTGGGTAGGATTTTGGACATGTGTGGTGGAAGGGATTGCTGGCAGTGTTTTTTTTTCCCCTGCCGCCTAAGTCCCAGACTAAAATTTACCAATTATGAATCACTGCCCACAGGGCAATCATTTGTTACTCAATGCATATCTGGGGCCAAGGAAGGAGAAAGGTTCAAACTGTGCACATACGGTACATACATGCAATGTTTTTTTAATTCTCATACTTGCAACTGCTACTATATGTGCAAAAATCTGACTGCTGCACACAGAATAGTTTTGCCTGACTGAACCAAGAAATGTAACATAGCCCGAAGGTGTCCGATTGACAGTATCATACAACTTAAATTGCACAGACATATAAAAGGCACCATCTTTCAGATTTATCTGGTTTTGAATGAAGAAAGAATAAGCAAGAAAATTTGGATTTTGATATAAGAAAGTTTACCCAGAGGAACATAGCAACATATTTACATACTTGTCCATCTGTTGCACAAAATCCATGAAAGTTGCTTACTGACAGCTCAAGTCTTGTTTGGCAATAAAGGCTCGCTTGTTCATCAAGAAATTCTGTTTATGCCAGAAATTTCCACAGACCTGTAGCAATCAAATTATCTTCCCTCACTCAAATCTAGTTAGGACAGCCAGGCACTACCAAGCGTAGCACTGTGCTCACTGAAACCTCCCTCTGCTCCACACATCACAACAAGCATGCAAAGATGAGAGCGCAACATGGTTAAAAGACAGAAATCCTGAATGGTAGTAAAAGCTTTTTCCCAGATTACTCTTTATTCTATCAGTGCATAATAATATCCAACAATTCATTCACAAATTAAGGAATCAAATAGAAGAAAGTATTATTTCCTGGTACTGAACTTACAGCTTCATTAAATCCATGTATAATTCTGATCTGTGAACAGTTTTGATCAAAAGTGTTGCTGCATGAATATTGTGATATATCCTTTATCCCCCTGTCCCTGTTGCCTACAGATGAAGTCAGAAAACCTTCAGTAAAAAAAACAGAACTACATCATGGTGCCATGAATACAAGAGAAGCCAGAATGATTTGTTTGGCAAACTATTTTCTGAATACATTCATTGACAAAGGAGCTCAAAGGAGCCAGTTGAATATAAACATGAAGACTTAGTTTTGATTTTTTCCTTTAAGAAAGAAGATTTTTCTTCATCATGAACAGAAATCATCACCAGATATCTGCTCATGATACGCTATGGAACTCCCCAACACACGCTTTTTGTACTGTATATATCTGCTTTTTGTAGTGCATATATTTATTCTTGCCAAATGTATTCTCTGAGCTTACTTCAAAGCATGATTTCCCCATTACTGCCTGCAGCAAGCATAGTAGTTTTGTCTTGCTTCTGCACTGTCTTTGGAGTTGCTGACATGAAATATCACCTAGATAGAAAATTCTGGCAGCCACAGATCATAAAGACAACAGCCATTCATCACTTACAGTCTGGAAACAAAAATGTCATCTTCTAACCAACTTAACCCAAGCATTTTAGAAACCTACAAATGCACGAATAAGCAAGAAATCGACATGTTACGTATTTCTCTGCTTTTAAGCATATTTCAGTATCACACTACAGGACAGTTTTACAAATTTAAACATGGAAAAAGGCTCAGAACACATTGTCAGTCATGGTAAATGCTTACAGCACTGCAGACTATGACTCAAACTGCCGAACACCTGGTTCTTTTTCCACAGAAGCAGTAGGTAACCATACCCACACTATGTCAACATGAACTAATTGTTCTGAAAGTTCCTTTATTTTCTCAGGGGAGCATTTCTATATTTGTGCTTGAAATGCACAGCACATTCATTTTGGTCACGTCACCTTTGCTGACTGTAAAACATTGATTTGATCATGCCAACAGCAAAAGGAGGATCTCAAGAACCTCCCAGTCATCATCTATGTGTCTTTGCATTCCAAAGACAAGTAGCAGTAAATTAATATCAGCTTTTTATGTTTGAAATTTAGATTCTGGATTTCCTCTTATCAGTGCTACTTAATACTGCCCTCACTCTCATGGACACACATACAAAACAGATCTAAACTTTGTTGTCTCACCTGTAAATTGGAGGGGTCATGGGGAATGTTAAGATTGTTTCATCCCATACTTTTCTACAAATTGGTAATAGAAACAGCAAGAAACTACACATCTCACTACTATGTGGTCCTCAAGAGGAACACAAGTTTTAGCAAGTAGCACTGAATTAACTGTCCAGGTAATTTGGACTGCAGTGTGATGGGCAAAAAACCATTCTAGTACCAAAACAGGCCAGTTTAAATAAGCCTCTGAAAGGTCTTCAGGCATAATATTTACCCAAGTGAAGACATTGCCCAGTGGTGACAGAAAGTGTTTCTAAGGAATTACACTCCTTATAATAAGAATAATTAGGAATCATGGCAGTCCACAGTTTATACTTCTGAATGCTTGAAGTAGTTCTGAATGCTCCTGAATTATACCTCTGAACGCTTCAAGTTCTTGCTTAAAAATTTTACTCAAGAACAGATGTGACACTAAAATCATTCAGCAGTGAGTTGGACTGCAGTAATATAAGCTGGTCAAAACATTTAAAAATCAGAAAGTCTTAACTGGTTGAAGGCGCAGCAGAAAACCTCGGCAACACAAATTACCAAACACACCTATCTTACCTCCACTCTGCTTTTTACACAGCTTTCTCAATTTCAAACTGAATTCAGATCCATTATATGTAGCTTAAAAGTCTATAATGACCAAGTACTGACGAGAAAATACTCTTCTCAAGCTTGAGTATGAACACTGAGAGGTTAACCACGCTTTGCTTGCACAGCCAGCAGGATTAAAACTCACCTAAGACAACATTCTCCCAGTATTTCACAGGCAGCATGGGCCATCCCAAACCACTTCCTTTGTCCTTTTTGTCTTTATCCTAGATCTCTAGCAAATGACAATCTTGTTTTGGCAAGAATTCAAATATAAATATAAGACAGCACCTGGCACATGCTTCCAATCAAAGGAAGAGGGAAGGAAACAAAACCAACCAACCAAAACACACACAAACCAAACCAGAGTCAGGTCAATTAGGATATTGTAGAAAATAGATTGTAACAGATGAAGACCTGACAGAGCATATTTAGAAACACAGGACCACTACATTTAGCACCCTGGTAGCAGTCATATAGTGCCCTTGTAGCAGTCAAGGTGCTGGAAGCTCTGTTGGATGAGACAGAGAGAGCTGGACCAGTGCCATTCAAGAGTACCAGGGTGGTGATGGTGAGAATCAGCAAAAATATATGAAGAGAAAATCATGCCTGACCAACCTGACAGACTTCCACAATGAAATCACTACTTCACTAGATGATGAGAAAGCAGGGGATGCTGTTTCCCATAACATTCTCATATACAAACTGATGGAGTACAGGCCAGATAAGTGTAAAGTGAAATGTACTGAAAACTGTCCAAAATGCCAGGCTCAGAGGGTTGTGATCAATGGCACCCAGTCCAGAGTCACCAGAGCTGTGCCCCAGGAGTCAGTGCTGAGTTGTTCAATATCTTTATCAATGACCTGGATGAGGGGACTGGATATATGCTCAGCAAGTCTGCAGATAATTAAAAAAATACTTGTAAAGTGGCTGACAGAGCAGATGGGTGTGCTGCTATTCAGGACCTCAAAAGGCTGAGCAAATGGGCCAAGAGGAACCTCATGAAGTTCAAAGCAAAATGCCAAGTCCTGCCCTTGGGGAGGAACAACCCCATGCACCAGTACTGGCTGTGGATTGCTTGGTTGGAAAGCAGCTTGGCAGAGAAGCACCTGATGGACATGAGCCAGCAATGCACCCTTGCAGGAAAAAGCAGCCAACAGCATCTTGGGCTACATTAGGAGTACAACCATCACTATCAGGTCAATGGAGGGGATCCTCCCCCTCTGCTCAGCTATGGTGAGACCCACCTGGAGTGCTGGTTCATGTTCTGGGCTCCCTAGGAAAAGGCAGACAAACATACTGAAGTGAGCCCAACAATGGGTGACAAAAATGACTAACAGACTAGAGTATCTTTATGAAAGGAAAGGCTGAAAGGGCTGGGAGAAGGATCAAAGTGGTCTTACTGATAAAGGAGTGGAGAAGACTGAGCACTGCACAACAAAAGCATGAGAAGCAGAAGGCACTAGCTAAACAGAACAAACTTCACTTAAGTGTGTATATATATATATATATATATATACACACACACACACATACATAAATAAATACACACACTGAGAGTGTGATCAAACAATGGAACAGTCTGTGCTGAGAGGCTGCATAGTCTTAGAGATGCTCAAAACCCAACTGGACAAGGTCCTGAGCAGCCTGCTGTAGCTGACTGCTCCTAGAGGAGAGTTGGACAAGATCATCTCAGACACCTTCCAGCCTTAGCGATTATGTTACTGATTTGAGCCAAAGATATACCTTTAGGTGGCAACTTTCTGCCATCCAGCCATCAGAGCTTTGCAACATAACCAGAAAACATCCCAGACCATGTTTTTTGAAGGTTTTGACCCATTTTCAGGGGCAGGGGATTGATATTAAATCAACAGTGTTAAGTAAAAAGGTACTGATGGGACATCTTTCAGAGAAATGTGGTTATAGCAGGCTTTATGGGAGCAGCCTGTTCAGCTCAAGGTTTTGAATAAGATGACAACTTGACTAATGAAACAATAAAGCAGAACAAACACATCAAAGCCAGTCAGCCCAGTCAACAACTACAGACTACGCTGTTCCCCATGGCAAAGATAAAAAGCATCTTAACAGAACAGAACTGCCTCCTTGGCAGAACAGCTCCCACTGTTAGCCAACACAGCAACGCTGCCTGCACAAGGCATTCAGTCACTGCTGGCACAGGTGGACTCTGCTTCTCCAAAACTGACATAACCGGCTTTTCTGCCAGCCACATCCCCATGCCAAAGCAGAGGGCAAGCCTCCTGATAAGCATGGCTGCATAATACCCACCTTCACTGATTTTAAACAGAGGAAGTCTTCAGCTACTCAGACTGTTTCTGAAGGTGGCTGTTATAGGTAACTAAGGCTCTCTGGAGCCCTCCAAAATCTATAAATAAATGAAGGAAAAGTGGAAACATACTGAAATTCTAGAACTCCTGTGCCTTTAATAAGAATAACCAATTGTCAGAGACTCATCCAGCAAAGAGCACAATTTCACATTCTTGGTACTTTGTTTAGGATGTTACTATCAGAATCCAGTGACCTTTCTGTGGTTGCCAGAAAAAGATACAAACCAGATACAAAATAAATCCCATGAAAACCCACATTTAAAAGCTTATAAAATGAAAAAAAAAAAAATAAGATTATGGTATAACTGAAATCCTTGCACATAACTCTCAAGCTATTCAAGAAGCCTTGCTGAAACTCGCTGCAGACCTGGAAGGACAGAGTCCAGCATTAAACAGCAAGAGGAGCTTGAGGTGCATGCCATGCTGTATAAAGGTCTCTTCAGGGATGTTTTAAGTCAGTTCATATTCTAAATCATTTATTGGAACATGAACTCTGGAAAGTTGTGTGGCCTCCAAAAGCATCTTGCCAACAGAACTGCAGTTACTGAGAAACTGAGATTTTGCTTTTCCAATTTATCATAACACACAGTTGCTAAATGCCCAAACCAAACTTTATTAGTACTGTTACTTCCACTTATCCGTCACAAAAACCCCAACAGTTTAGACTCCTATAAAACCAATTTACCATTTGTTATTATGTATGAATACATAGAGTTACTAAGGTATTTAATTTTTACTAAGGTGTTTAGGTTTATAGCAGATAGCAAGCTTACAGTGGACACAAAAGACAACAGAAGATACAATCTTGTCCTTGTAACTATCATACTTTTCTTCACAGCTATCTCGAAATCAGATGTTGGTCTGAAGGAGAAAGCTTCTTCCAATTATTTTCCCCCAGAAACATTCCTACAATTTGTGAGATATAAGTGTTCCAGCTGTTTTAATACCACTACCACAGTATACATTTGGCCACTGAAGACAGATCTTAACACTGAAAAAGCAGTTCAGGTGTTTAAATGCTGAACAATGGAAACACCTCCAGAAGTGTTAAACATAAGTAGTGGTTATAAGAATTTTTTTTCCCCACTTCAACACCACATAATTAATCCTGTTACCTGACCTGAGTCACTGGTGACAACCCATATGCTCAAATAAGGAAACCTGGTGGACTCCCATTGCCCTTAGAATTCTATACCCTGCTTCCATGGTCCTTGCAAAGCTCTCCTGGTAAGACATGCGCAAGGTGAGCACCAGGGTTTGGCAATAAAAGACAAATCCCTTCCGGCCAAGAGCCTCCACTGCTCTGAAGCCAAGCTCTTTTGCTCTGCATCTGCTCCTGAGATTCACTGTCTTGTTTACACAACAACCCACGATGGCCACAATAACCAGTTCTCCAAAAATCAAAATATGCTTTTGGGGTACAGATGTGGGTTTGGTCTTCCTCACACTGAGTAGAGAAGTGCCTCACATCTACCAGTATTAGGGAAACCACAGTGACCACTAGTATTGTCCAAGATGTTTCTTGCCTTCCTTTCATGCCCCAGTAGCCATCAGCATAAGCAGCAGCCTACAGACTGAACCCTGAACAGATGGAAATATACAGTATTTCCTACTTACCCTCTCCTGGTGCCCAAAACAGCTATATCACCAACTCAAAGTGGGAAACCTGTAAAGCTGCACTTCTAAGACAACCCAAGAATGCTGTGATCCCACCCCCTCTTCTGTGTACATTCCCATGCTCCCTTCCCCCTGCTCTGCATTTAAATTAGTACTTATTTATACTCCTGCTGACTCAGTTTAAGAAAACTATTTAGTGCCAACTTTCTGCAGGTTTACCTCCCTAGGATGGCTCACTGCAGGGTCAGAGATGCAGGACTGCATCAAACCCAACTTAGATCAACATCTACATCGTTGCTACAGCCCAGACCAGGAGCAGTCTTCTTAATGAAACTTAAAATCGTTCTCATCTATTGTGCTTCAGTTCATGGTGTGGAGCAGTCTCGCATCAAGAAATCTGGATTTACTTTCACTGAAACTAAATCAAAGATATGTAGCCCAGAAACATTCAATGCACACTGATCTTTAACTGGTGTTAAGTCCATGGGATGAGACTAGAATTACAATGATATAAAAATGCCCAAAACATGCACCACAAATGCTAGGTCCCTAACACCAGCAGTTTCTTCCTATGGATCCACTTAACTCACTCCCCGGCACTTGCTGCTTTGCACCAAGCTGGCGTCTACCATGAAACCACATGCTAACATAATGCATAAACAATGAGGCCACTGGATTCCTGTCAGATCTGATGGCAGGGCTGCAGTTCCAAGATATTAAGAAATTAAACAAGGAAATAGTGTATTTAACTAGCAGATACCATACAGTCTACAGATATTTTACAGTACAGCTCACCACAGCCTTCATTAAGCCAATAGTTTTAAGTCACGCTATATAGAACAGAAGACACTTAACCAAGTTGAGCCATGTGGAATCATCACATTCACGTTCCACGTGGAGGAAGTGCAAAACAGCTGTGTTACAAAGACTACTGAAAGCATTGAGCATCACAAGTAAGATGTTCCACCCTCACAAGTAGCTCAGAAGGAGGTCAGGTGCCTCCTGCTTGGGATCATAAATAGCAGTGACACATAGGACAGCCATTTCTACCTGTCCCTACTCCCACATGAGCCATACCAGTTTTGCCAGCTCCAGCCCTGATAAACAGCTCTCTACCAAGGCAGACACATTATTTCCTGCTCCTAAAGCTTTGATCTGCTATATGCTAGGCAAACAAACTTCTGCCACAAGGAAGGGATGTGGCAGAGGAGGGACTCTGCAGTTTAAGATAATGCCAACCTCATATACCAAATATTGACTTAAGGTCCTGTTTTAAGCAAAGTTCCCTGAGCCAACAGGGTTCTTGCATTAGTTCAAAATGTAACAACATACTGCCAGTGGAACCGAGAGATTTCCATACTATTACATGCACATTTTCTTTAAAGTATACACAAATAGTTCCCAATCTGCTGTAAATTGATTATTCCTGTAGTGTATTATTTCATCTAGTAGTGGATTATTTCAGAGTCAGAGAACCTAAACCTGTAGAATTTATTGGCTCAGGTGCTGGGCAAATGAAACTTGCTTTCAAGCACTAAAGACACCTTCAATACGAACAAACACACACTGTTGGATCCAAGCTGATTCTACATAAAGACAGATCAGCTGTGTCCACCCAAACTCAGGGAGCACCACAAACATCCTGCTGCCACCCAGCAGGGACTTGATTTGGATCCCAATAGGATTTGCTCCATTTGAAGCAACAGCCTTCATAGACTTAACAAAACACCCCATGTCTCAGTTTTTTTAAGTTCAGTGCAGCAGTAGATGAGCAATGGCAATCCATCTCTACAGAGTCAGGCCAGATTCCCAGCAAGCCCCCTTTCCACTTCCCCAGCATAACAGCTGATCAGACAGACCTGTCCCAGCCCGAGCTTGCAGTCACACAGTGCTGTGCTGAGACAGCTTAGCCTTCCAGTCCCTGTTCTCCTTCCTCTCCCAAATTAAAAACCCAGTCTTTTTAGAAGGGAGTTTAAAAACCAACTCTTTCCAAGCAACCAATTTTTCTTGGTTATCAAGAAAATATATCATTCTTCTGGAATACAGTGTATCTTTTCTATCACAATTCACCAATAAAAAGCTGCTGGATATATGTGATAGCTTACATTAGAAACTTAATGAGTACTTTCCAATGTTTACAGTAAACTTATTTTAAACTGTTACAAAGATAACTTTTAGGAAACAATAATAATAAAAAAAAAGTCAAAATAAACACATATGGGGACCCACACACCACCCCCCCAAAAAAAAAAAAAAACAGAAACAAAACCACTTTCAACCATTGTTCAAAATTCACAGCCTTCAATATTTCATTTGGGACTTGCCCAGACTTCAGCCCAGATACCATCATCTTCCCATTTTGATTGAATACTATAAGCTTAAAGGGAAAAGAAAAACTACCATTGCAAGAGGGGAAGAAATAAATAGGAATAAAAAGTAGTTCTGTTATTTCCACTGAAGTATGGGGTCTCAGAATATTTTATACTTTCTAATGATAATGGAGACCTTATTGCATCCTTTCGGCATATAAGGAGGGCTTATAAGAGAGATGGAGAGATACTTTTTACAAGGATATGTGACAGGAGAAGGGGGAATGGATTTAAACTGACAGAAGGAAGATTTAGTTGAAAAGAACTGCTGCGGTTTAAGCCTAGCCGGCAACCCAGACCGTCTTCCCCAGCAAATTCTTTGTGTGCACCACAGAATCTTTATCCCCTTCTACAGTATGCAAAAGTTCTGACTGGGCTGGGCCAGCCCTGTTGGCAGATCCTCTGGTGTTGACCAACCAGGTGGCCTTTGGTAAATGTGTATCCCAACGTTCAAAAGTCCCACCACCCATTGCTCTCAGTGTAGTTTTTAACAGTCCATTTTACCATTTAGCTTGCTTAATTGCAGCACATTATTCACAGTCATGAATAAGCTGGGCTATAGTGTCCATTGTTAAGTCCACCCCTCAATCACAAGCCCATCTGTATGTTGCATCTCTGCCCTGATGACCTGAAGTGTCATGGGCCCACCAAACCAAAAGTAATTCACTTTTATGTTGCCAATCTAAGTCCATCTGAGCCATTTCAATCTTAGCAGCTTTATCCACTTGTTGGCTCCAATACTGCTGCTGCCATAGTTCTCTGCTGTGAGGGTGGTAAGGCACTGGCACAGGTTGCCCAGAGAAGCTGCCCCATTCCTGATAGTGTTCAAGGCCAGGCTGGATGGGGCTTGGAGCAACCTGGTGCAGTGGAAGGTGTCCCTGCCCATATTCTCTTTCAGGATGTTTCACAACAGACATTCTGTGACTTTCACAGATTTCTTGTGATCCACAAGATCTGTCAGATCCCTCATTAAAGTTTCTCATATTTACAATTTTACATCTGCAGCTGACAGGCAAGTCTCCACAATTTGGCCAAACTAAAATTAATTTCAGCCACTGAACACTCCTCTCAAAAAATACATTTTCACTGCTATGCCGCTGACATCCCAATCACAAGTTCTCAGGCAGTACAATCACAAGCCAGCTTCAGCTACTGTCAAAGTCAGTGGTAAGGTAATCTGAGTAAATTTTGCTTTTTTGTTCTTCATTTTCCTTTCTACCCTGCAGTGGCTGCTATTTTTCCTTACTCTTTTTGCAACTTACTTTATTCTGCATCACCCCTTCCTAGCACAAACATTCTCTGCTTAGAACAATAATCCCTCTACACCAATAGCTTGCCTTTAAAAAAAAAAAAAAAAAGGAAAATAAAACCAAAAATAGCAATCTACCCACAAGACTGTCTAAAGGCAGGAGCCTTGCTTCTGTCAGCACAGAACTGGTCCATCTGAAAGCTGCCCTGGATCCACCTGTCATTTTTAGACTGGGCAAGTCAATGGTGCATTCTCCAAGAAATGACTCACGACAAATTCTTAATGAAATATTATGTCTAATTTTACAGCCCAGTAAGACAGGCTGAAATAATTAGGACAATGAACAATTGAAAACTGTGAAGTTTTTCTCCCAAAGTGTTTCAAGGATTGAGAAACTATTGCATTCTAACAGTAATCATCTCAAACACCAGATTCTCGAGCTGGCTCCAGCACAATTAGTAAGATACTTTGTGAAGGAAATAAAACAGTGTAGCAGAAATCCTGCCCGGCAGTCTGCCCTGAGGCATTAGAGATGTCAGACAACCATGCCTCATTTTCCTGCTTCAGGCTCCCGTAATTGTTTAGACTGCGTTCAAGTGGTTACCACTGTGTATAATAGAACACACTTTAAAAATTAAGCATTTGTCAATTTTCCCTTTCCTAAAGCAAATCATCTCCTCTTAATTTTACAACATACCCTCATAATTTTACAACTGTATCCTGTAGAAAAGTCATCATTACTAGCCAGCTGGGAAACAAAACATTTTAGTAATACATTCCCCACTGCAGGTATATTAAACCAACTCTACAAGCACCATCTGATCAAGCTTTCACCAACATTATCAGAAATACTTGTCTCAAACTTAGTTGCAGCTTACAAAAGGTTAGAATTGTGGATTTTATTTATCCCTTGCTTTTAGGAGCAGGAATTGCCAGACTCCTCCCTTCACAGTAAAAGGCAACATGAAATAGGAAGAAATAGAGTAACATCTCTACCACACACAGGTATTTAGTACTACCTTGTAAGGAAAGAAGAGGACAAAATGTTTTTTACCTGGGAAGTTATGCTAGGAAGTAGCACAAAACATCACTCTCTGATTATCTCCTTCAGTCTCACTAGAGCTCACTGCAAGAAATTAGCCTGGAAACGAGAGGTAAGACCTGCAGGAAAGGTAGCAGAAGTCTTCACAAAAGTGAAACTGCTATCAATTTAATATGCAGAGAAAGCCAGGAATCTTAGAGGGCACAGGGGGACATATTTTAAATAAAGCAAACTATATTTTCTGAAATCATGACTCAGACACCGCTCCATATATAGATTTACACCTCTTCCTCTCTTCCTTCAAGTCAATTTTATAACATTTGGCAAAACATTAAAGGTGAGTCATGAAACAGAAAGTTACAAAAGCTGCTAAACCAAAGCCATGCCAAAAAGCTCTGAAAAACAAAAAGACCATAGCTCATTCAGATTTAGTTCAAATCCAAAGCATCAAATAAGCAATAAAAGTACCACAGGGTCAACACCTATTCACAGGTTTTTCCCTTAAAATCTCTAATAGACAATTAGCTTGAAGATGTTTGAAGCTGAAGACTCTGTCTTATCTTAGTTAAAATTCTTTCTACAGTCACACCCTAAAAGAACCCAACCAACCAGACAACCAAACAACTGCATTTGAATCGTATAAAAGTTTGCCTCCTTGGATATCAGGACCTCATGATACTACAAAAGCTTCAACTCCTCCTGCAGATTTTTTTCAGGACTCTTCTAGCCAAAAATGACAGCATAGTCATAGCTCCAGGTTACGAATTCACAAGAAACAAAAACAAGAAAGTCTCTGAAAGCTTTGGGTTTAAACCAAAAGAAAACTCCTCTCACACTCATTAAAAAAAAAAGAAAAAAAAAAAGGGGGGGGGGAGGGGGAAGAGGAGGAAGCAGGTTTGATAGACAGCTTACAATTTGGCACATATCTAATTCGGAATGACAATTAGTATTTCTGCAAACATGGCAAGAATCTGGCTTTGAAATACATTTATGGAAACTTAAAAGCATCATTGGAAGCATGCACAAAGTGTTCCCTTCATCTTTAAAAACAGACATGATGCAACAGTCTAAATGGTCCCAGATTGGGATCTTGCAAAAACCACAGAATACGCTTAGCATTAAAAAAAGGGACAAGTGTTTCTCCCCGACTTCATGCTGTCTGCTGTCAGCACAGTACATACAAATTATGGCATTAATAAATTTAATTTACTTTTTAGTGTGGACATTTTAGTCAATACAAAAAAAAAAAATTAATTGATGATTGAAATGCATTGAGAGAAATCCTTATGCAGTGGATTTTTACAAAAGCCATTGTAATGGCAAATATTCAAGGGCACCCTACGATCTCATTCAGATAGTTTTAAAAGAGACAAAATAGCTTCATTAGCTCAATTATTTTCTAAAAGTTCAGAGATCAAGTCCTTCAAACATCCATTTGTAACTTGAATTTAGAAGGATTTAAGCATATATTGAGATGATGATTTAAACCAACATGGCTTGCAATACTTCAAATCACAATAAAACAAGGTCTGAAAGCGAAGACACTTTCTCTAGGTTACTTACTCCAAACTGGCCAGAGCAAGGCTAACCTCAGATCACTCAGACACCTCAAATCACTCAACCTCAGAACCTCAGGAAACTGCCTACCTTAAGTTTTTTAAGTCTTCAAAGGATGGAGATAAAACAGCCACCCTGGGCAACTTCTCTGCTACTGAACTCTCTTAGTAATCTTTGCCTATTATATCCAATAGGAATTACCATTGTTCTAATTTGCAGCCACTGATTTATATTTTTTCACTGTGCCTCCAAGGAAAGTGTGTCTTTCTCTTCTCCAAGCTAAACTAACTCCTTGCTCACTATATCCATCAGCCTCCTAACCACACTCAACTCATTGCTTTGTTGGCATCCCCTTTGCATTTGATGGGAGGGAGAAGTAAAACCAGACACTGTGCTTTAGAGGCAGCCTTGTGAGTGCCAGGTAGTGGGGAATACTCACTTCCCATGACCTGCTAGCTACTATCCTGCTTCTGCCACCTAGTAGACAGTGAGGTTGTTCTTTCGTGGATGCTGGATTATGCATTTGTCTTCTTGGAACTGCAGGAAGTTCCTGTTGGCCCGTTCTCCCAGTACTACTGCAGCACATCAGCCATTCCCTCCTCATTCACTGTGAGGTTTTTTTAGGTACTTGAACATAATACTGAGCACTTGAAGAAAACAGGCTTGCATGAGCATCCGTATCAGCCTATCCTCCTGCTCTGCTCCCAGTAATTCTTCCTCTGTACTCCCATTTGGTTGAGATGTGCCAGAAGAGTAGCATCTCCAAAATAAAAGCTGTACTACTTTTTTTTTTCCCCACAGAGTCAGCACTGAAACATCAAAATCGCCGTCCTCCCGGAGCAAAAGATGGGAGGACTGCCCCAACACTCTCACTCATTTAACCTGATGGTTGGCTAATCACCAAATATGCAGCTTGGAAACAGCTATAGAATGTGCTATGTCTTGCAGAGCTAATTGATAGTAACACAGAACAATCGGTATTTGAAGAATTCAGGAAGGAAGCAGAGGCCTTATGAGGGGTTATGAAAAGCTGTCTGGGGTAAGGGATACCAATTGCTGCAATCAGAAGATGAAGTACCTGAACCCAAGTTCATAGAAAGCTAACCATCACCTCCACCATTCTCAACACATTCGCTTGAATTAGTACTTTGGATTTCAGAAACATGGAGGAAATTCCTTTGACTGTCCCCAAATATTTCACAATTACCAGGCATAATGCTGAAGACCCAACTATCCACATAAAGTAAAATCAAGAGGAGAGGAAAATCAGCAATATAACCTCAGCTTTTAAAAAAACACAGGTCAGGATTTACCACTTCAACCACTGCTCAGAACTGCAAAAGCATGATACAGCAGTGCAAAGCAAGACACGGCAGCTCTGTCTTGATAGGAAATCAGCACAGTCATCTTGCTGCATGGAGATGGTAGGCTGTGTCTTATTCTACTGACACCACATCTCACATTTCATAAAGAGCTTTATTTCATCTGCTCTGCATCCAGCCTGAGGCTTCCTGTTACTAGGTATCTATCAGGGCAGGTTTCTACTACCCTCACATTAGGAGCCATTTACATTACAATCGGTATATATATTTTATGATTCTCTCTCAATAAGGGTGCAGCATTAAAACTGAAAGAGCAGACCCTCTTCCCACAAAATGAGCATCTAGTAAGATGATGAATACATCAAAATTGAAGGAAGCTATTTTATGCACTCTCAATTGTGCTTTTACTTCCAAAGAAACATATTGTTAATTCACATACAGCCCTATATCTCTTGCAGCTACAAGAAATGCCTTCAAGCTCTCTTCAATTTGCAAAGGGCTGCATCCAAGACTGTTTCTAATGTTCTTACTCCCAGGCACCACACCTTCATATCTACAGAAGACTTACTTCCCTCAGCACTTCCACTGCCCCCATTTCAGAATGGCATCTCATTTTACTGAGCTTTAGAACAGCACCAGCTCTGCTAAACACAAAAAGAAATGTTGCTTGGGACACTGAGGTTTTAAACAAACAGCCCATGGCCCGCTCTTCAGATAGTCATCTGAAACTCTGCCAGTGCTCCCAAGCAGCTTACAAATCTAGCTAAATTTGTATGAAATCTTGTACTAGAAACTCTGAACCAAAGAATATTCTTCAATTAACCACTTCAGAAAACAAACAGAGGGGCTCTGCTTTTCAGGAATGGTTGCTTCAGTCATTTACTGAAAATAGAGTTTCTTATAGCAATTCCAACAGTCTGAGGATGAAGGAATGACCCTGCATGCTCTCTCCCTACTCATTCCCATACCACTGCCTCTTCCCTTGTGCTCACAGCTATGCTGCTCCAGGGTGTGCCTGTTTAGTTTGCTGCCAAATTAGCCAGCTGGTTCCCTTCCACTTGGATTCATCTCTGGCCAGTGTCTTGAACTAGATCATCCCATGGACACATGATCACTAAATCTGCCAAAAGGGAAGATTAAAGAACATAATGAAATGGGCATCATCCAGGAGACTGACCATATCAAGAGATGATGGATCTAGCACTTCCCCTGGCAGCTTGTTTTAGTACTTAATAACTTCCCCAACAGAAATATTTAGATATTAAGATGGTGCAAACAGCAATATAATTTACCTTAAGTTTTGGGCAAGCTTGTTCTAGTTAATCTTGCATTTATGGATTCATGACAGTACTAAGTAAGAAAAATTCCATAAAAGCCTTCAAGTGATGGGAACATTAAAGTCCAGCCCAACTGCAGAAAACCAGGAAGGACAGAGGCATTTTTCTTTTTTTTTTTTTTTTTTTAAACATACTGGGTTCAGTTGTCTTCTCGAAGCATACACATTGCTGAGGACAGCCAAAGCCCACAAAAATACAAAAAGCACCTCAATAACAAATTCTAGCTTTATAGAGACTATTTTCTTTTTAAAGGTATCATTATACCAATTAAAAAAAAAAAATAATTTAGAGGCACAGTTTAAAAAAGACACTTGGCTTAAAATGGATGGTGGAGGATGGCAGGTTTAAAAAAGCATTTTAAAGATCAGGAACAAGAAAGCTGTGAAATAATCAGTTTGCTGGATCCTAAACACTTAGGGAGAGCAGTTAACAGACACTCAGAAGAAACTTATAAAATTTCAGTTTGGATCAAATGCAAGGTAACTGCAGGCTAAAATGGAAAAGAAGCAGCACCCTCCATTCCCTGGCTCATGAAATAAATTCCACTCTCTTGCACAGGAGCTAATGGCTGTACAGATTAAGGTCATTCAGACTACTGACATGACAGCAAACCTGGTACAAGGGTTTCTTACACACCAACAAGCTTGTCAGCTCTTACCATGGACTCACAACCCCTAGAGCCATGGCAAACGAGGAAAAGGCACCACAAAGCTCTGGCACTTTTTAGCAGCAGCCAAAAGTTATCTCTGCTGAAGCACAGTATGAAACTGCGCCACAGGATGACTTCAGGAGAAGAGAGATTACATGCAAAGCAGCCTCAAAAATTCTATTATAACTAAATATAGAAGTTCAGAGTTGAGTGATGTGATTCTCCTTTACTAGAGAGTGAAAACATCATGAAACTAGCAGTTTCATTTCTTCAAGCAGCAAAGATGGAGACTTTTCTCCCCTTATCCCCAAAGATATATTAAAGGGAAATTACTTTAATATTCTGAGAAGTTTGCTTATTGTTCTGTTTTTGTACTTTCCTGAAATGAAGAAACAATGCAGCTTGGGGGAGGGTAGTGGGGGAGGATAAGAAGAATTTAGGTAAACTGGCTTGTTTCTTACAAACCCACAATTGAACTAAAGAGCTAAAATAGGAAGACAATTTCTATAAGGCAGAACTTCAAGACTGCTGCTAGTGTGCTGTGGCTGACACCACAGTAAGTAGCATCCTCATCCTCTTCCTGCTTCCATTCACTCTTCCTGCAACCATAAGCTTAGCCTCGGTTTCTGGAGAGCCAGCCTGCCTAAAAACCAACCCAGGAAGATGGGAGAGTTTTGAAAGATTCAGTTTGTAGAAGCAAGGGAAGAGGACAACACTCTCTAGCCAGAGGTGAAGGATGAGACCTTATTTCCTCACCAGCTTAAATAGACCAAGCTACACATACAGTAAAAAAACATCTGACTAAGACTGACCACTTAGTAATTTTATCCAAGAGGTAGAAACTGATGACTTAAGAGACTTCTTTAAATGGTAAGTCAGGAAAGTTTCCAGGAACTTAGGCAAAACTGCCTTCCTTAAAACTAAAATAAAAATCATTAATAAGTCCAGTCCACAAAAAATCTACTCATAGCAGCCAAGACTCAGCTGCTACAGAAGAAAAAACAAAAAAAACCCAAATTAGATTACTTAGTAGTGCTTAACTCAAAACCACTTATGTATTCATCCATTATCAAAAAGTATCATGTTCATGGTTGTTTAGGTACTATTAAGAAAAGAGCTTAAGTCATTTAAATAATTTAAAATAAAATTTTATCTGGTTGAAGCAATAAAGATGATAAAATTAATTTTGAGTTTCTGTTGCAATAATGTTAAATTTAAAAATCAACATTTATAATCACAGAGCTCTTCAGCTCTAAGGCACACAAGCAGACAAAGCTCTGCTTCCTTCTCCAGAGATCAGTGGATAGTTCCAACTGCAACCCATCACAAGTCAGCACTGTCTACATTGCTGAAATGGCTCTTTTTTTTTTTTTAATAATTCAAAATATTAGATTCTAATGTTTTTCACTGATAGAAATCCTGCCTAATACCTTGAACATGTGTAGGCAATATATATTCCTTTAAGAAAAGTTAACTTTATATGCTAAATGACCTCATATTATATTCTCTTCAGCATAAATCACCCCAAAAGGGAAAAGATTTAACTCATCTGGCAAACAGACACATACTATGACTTATCTTACAGCCCAATTTAGGACTCTGGTAGCGGCAGGTCTTAAATTTTTCAGGAAATGCAGATACACTGTTCAGAACTATCTACAGCACTTTGTTTTCTTCATTCAAGACTTCTGAAAAAGCAACATTTCATACTGATTTTATATAAAGAAAGTCAATTCTGCATACAGCTAAAGCAATAAAACATAAGCCCACCTAAAAAGACTTGCTATCATTAGTAAAAGAAAGTAAACAGCTGTACTGACACCACAGCATTATTTAAACAAATTGAAGTTTACGCTAAGAAGCATAGAATAGCTTAGGTAGAGAGGAACATGAAGAGGACATCTAGGTGAACATCCTTCTCAAAGCAAAGCTACCATCAAAATTAAATCTTTGGTATGACTTTATTTAACATAGCAAAGGAACACTCTAGAAAATAGGTGACTGAACAGGTAGTTTTAGGTTCAGTCCTGCTAACAACCACCACAACAGGACAGCCAAGTGCGTTGCACAAGCAGGGTTATACTCACACCATCACAGCAACAAAGTTATGTAAAATTATTTCTCATCACTGCATGTTCAAGACAATAATGGACAGCAAGGTATAGGTGTCCCCTTCACAGCAAGCAGGGCACATCCTACATCACAATTCAGAACAGAATCTAAGAACCTAAGTCACTTCAAGCACCTTCATTGCTGCTCTTTCTTACTTAACAAATAATTAAGAAACTGGGTTAGGGAAAAACCAGACAAGCAGTCATACGTGATGGCATCTCCAAAGAAGCAACATGGATGGGAAGAATAGAGCAATGACAACCAGACCGGAACCGATAGGAAGCCGCCTCACTTAACCCCAGACAGTTCAGTGCTCTGGACCACACATTTCCTGTGTTTATGCAACAAAAACTCACTAAGGGACAAAAAAAAAAAAAAAAAAAAAAAAAAAAAAACTTAACACAGGCAGAGTGCAGAATGCCAGTGAAGGTGAAAAGATTTCAAAGACCATACCTAGCTGAAACAGAAACTCTAAGAACTGTTAGGACAACAAAGCAAGTCAAGACAGCAAATTAAATTATACCCCTCCATAGTGTTGAGTCCTGAATAACATGCAGAGTCCTGAACAATTCTCCACAACAAGAGGAAAGTGTTGAAAAAATTAAGATAATCATCCAGTAAAAGTGACCAGCACTCAGAACGGCTGGCACAGGATGAACGTAGATGTAGAGAGTCTTTCAGTTTGAAGTCGCCAATCATCTACCATTTCTCAATAAGCAAACGAGTCGGACAGAACAAGCAGTAGCTTTTGGGAAAAAAACTCATGCTGAAAAGACGTATATCCCACACACCCCACATTTATGCTAAACAGACACTTGCTACCACAGGCAATCGTGGAGGGTGAGAGCCATGTTTTTCTTTGTCCCCTTTTGTACAGCTCCCTAATGCTCCATACCCATGCATAAACAGGTCCAGTGAAGCTATAAACACCTTTGAGCAAGTCCATTAATTATTAATTGCCAGACCATGGTTTTTAATTTTACATATAAAATAAGAATTTTCCACGGTGGACCTGCTTTCCATATCATTTTCCTCCCTACCTGCCTCACAGACAGGACTCTTAGCCCAGCAGCTCTTACATTCTTGTTAAAAACAGAAAAGACGAGAGCAGAGCTGGTAGAATCACTCCACCTTTTCATGGTATTTCTCCTCTACCTTGACCCAAACCTAGCATCCATCAATTCCTCCCAGTTACTGTAATTTGGTTTCCCAGCAGCTTAGGCACCTCTCCTCCATAAGTCAACTTTCTATCACCTCTTCCCTTTGCATTTTGTCTTGAATCGAAAAAAAAAAAAAATATAAGAAAGCACTTTGCTCAACATTGCCTGTACAAGAACAGTTGGCACGTCAACATTAGGCTCATCAAGTACCCTAGTGCAGAAGGGTTGCAGTAACTTCTACTTCTGATAAATAATTACTATTTTTTTTTTTTGGCAATTTACTGTGAATAAAGATCAATATACATCACATCCTACCTATTTCTTGGTAAAAACAGTAGTGGAAGGACCCTTCATCTATCTTATCCCATTTGTTTGGGAATGTTTGGAGTGGATATATTGTTTTGGGGCATTGTGGGTTTGTTTCGGGTTTGGTTTTTTTTTGGTGTTGGTGTTGTGGGTTTTTTTTGGTTTTGGTTTTTTTTTTTTTTTTGTTTGGTTGGTTGGTTTTGTTGTGGTTTTTTTTTTTTTTAAATCAACAAACTTCGAAGTAACATTTTAACTGGATCTGTAACACTCCTTGAGGAAACTGAAACTATGTGTCACTATCTCTGTAACAACATGTTAAAAGTATCCAGTCTGTTTCTGACAACACTGTAGACTTCTATTGTCAAAATGAAGGTGAAGAAAGGAAAAAGCTTCACACAAATTTCACAATGAACTAAGTAGTTTCTATAGACCTAATATATTTACACTCATTCTGTTAGCAATGAAGAAATGTGTGGCTTCTTAAAAGTATTCCAAAGTTATAACATTTTCCTAAGATAAAATGAAGCAAATTCAAACATACTAATTCATGGGAACCATACATCAAGGCTTGCACAAATTTCTGGAAATTAAGAAAAAGGGGGGGCAGGAAATGCGTATAGCTAAGAAGATACTATCAGAAGCCTGGTAGATTTCAGTGCATTAATGTGGGAATTTATCAACTGTTGCTGGGATAGTTCATTCTTAGTTGTGAAGCCATACAAAAAACTAGTTGAATACTGCAAATTTAGCTCAACCTTTGTGTTAACATGCAAGCTGTTTAGTCAAATTGTTTCTCAAGTATAATTAGGAAAATTACCTGCTATTGAGCCATAAAAGTAAACCAGACACTACAAAGGCACCAATACATGGAACTCTACCTCCTCTAATTGGATATCAACCCCCAAGGCAGCAAAAAGATATTTCAGTCAAATAGTTTTTCCAGAACAACAGAATATTTTTTCCTTCAATTAACCCATTATTCAATAGTATTATGATTTTTCAATGTAGAGCCATTTATTGAATCCATGTTATTAATATAGTACAGAATGAAAGAATTAAAATGACTGAGCTTAAGCACATAACTGAGCACTACTAGTACCTAGTACTGTCTAGTGTTTGTCACCTCTGATATCCTCAACATCCTTTAAGTACCTGAAAGACAAGTGCGCTTGCAACATTAATTTCCATCTACTACAAGAACATAAAAGAATCCACTCCAAAGCATTTTGATCTTCTGCCTTTCCCCTTTTGGTTCCTCCAGAGTCATATAGCTCTATTCTTACTTCTCTGTAGATCTCAGAAACCCTTGAGCTTGCCAGATACCTTGACAGTCCCCCTGAGCCACCACTTACATGTAAAATCTATTCCATGAGCTGACATTAAAGACAAAAAAATCTCTTATCAAGAGCTGGCTCTACCACGATGTCAATAATAAAAGAATCAAATAACAACTTCTCAAGGTAAACACGAGGCCATCACTAAACACAGTGAGTGCAGTGTGAGCTAAACTTTGCTCTTCTTCCACTTCTTATTTTCAGAGCTGTTTTACTGTACATTCCTCCCCACTTTCAATCACAAGACAGTAACGCTTAAAGATCTGAATAAAGGATGAAACCTTCATAGAAAATCTATTTCAAAGGCTATGGGATCATTCTGCAATTGTTTATAGAGGCTTGCCAGCGCCCTGGCAGAAGCAGTTCTGTCACTGCACATGCACACAAATTGTCATGGTATTAGCCACACATGCAATAACAATATTTGCTACAGAGTGCATGCACCCACTTAGCTCACTTACCTCTGGAGCAATATTAACATGCTTACTACTGTGATCAGAAGAGAAAGAGAAAGAAGCCGCTCTTAAGTATAGGAAATTTAAGGAAAAAATACATAATGTAATATAGCAATCAGTCACAAACAGGATTTGGTCCTTTATTGACAGTCTTATACTGTATTCCTAACTGTTTACTAATAATTTGAATAACTCAGACATACCATTTGTAAATCCTCAGGTATTTCACATTTCAGCATTACAGGGTCTGAGTTTAAAATGTTTAATTAGCACATTAAACTTCTACACTTTAGGAGCTATCATCACAAGGCACCACAGTGATCTGGATATACACTTCTTCCTCACAAGTGAGAGAATGCAGCCCCCAGACAAAGAAACTGTAATTCTTACCTATTCAGAACAGTCACAAGCGCCATCAAAAAGTGAGGGGTTTAGTTTAGTTTGTATCAGAACTAAAACACTGATTTCTCTTTATATTTTCAGACTTCATTTTAACTGTGCTTTGTCCACATAAAACAACTTTCAGTGAAATGAAGACATGCATTTATAATCAGGAAGAGTGTTTAGCACTTCACTTAAGTGACAGCTTGATCTGGACACCACACACTCCTTCCCTTCTTAGTCCAAGAGGGAGGAAGCAAAGCTATCTGAAACCCAGATATCCTTCCACTTAAAAAACTTAAATCACACCCAAACGTGGCACTTTTGCACACAGCAGCATCAGCACACACACACACACACACACCCCAGCACAATATACAAAAGCCACCGTCACACGTTCGTGCACACACCCCTCCAGAAGTACAGGACAGCAGAGCAAAGGATGCAATACAAGCGAGATAGGAGGCAAACAAAATGGTCAGCCGACCTTTTCGGACCACAGTGGGGGAACTCTGTGTAAGGAAAGAGTGGTGTTTGAGTCACTGTTTCATACTTCCCTATGCACTCTCTTACATTAAAAAATCAGACCCAGCACAACTGGCTGTTTCTAGTGTAAACCTGAACTGGCACATTACCATAGAATCACAGAACGGTTTGAGTTGGAAGGGACCTTTAAAGCTCATCTGGTTCCAACCCCCCTGCACATGCAGGGACACCTTTCACTAAACCAGGTTGCTCGAAGCCCTGTTCACAGGAACCGCTGTAAGCTTGCTTTTAAGCCAACAGCTTGGTGGAGAAATGCATGAAGATGCAACCCAAACTGAAGCTGGGTAATAAAAAAGACAAAACGGCTGACTTCCATCAGAAAAACTTTTACTCCTCATCAAGCCGCTCCAATCAAGCTCCCTCCAACCAGCACAGCATCAGTGTTCACTACACGTCTGGAAGCCACGCTCCCCCCATCGAACACCACATAACTCCCGGCGCTGCACCCCGCCGCCTCCCGCCCCGGGTCCCCGCCGCAACCCCCAGGTCAGGCTGGGCGGCAGACAAGCGGCCCCGGCCTCTCCCAGCCCCGTCACCGCTCTTCGTCCAGCCGAGAAGCCGGCGTTCACCCGGGCACCTGCGGGCACCTGCGGGCACCTGCCACCGCCCGCCGCCACTTCTCCAGCCCCGCCACCGGCTGCCGTCTCCTGCCACAGCACCGGGTACCAGCCACGCTCCTGCCCCAGGGTCTGCCCGAAGCGGCGCTCCCCGGCACCGCAGGTCCGCGCTCTCCCCTCAGACAAAGGGCAGCGGAGGTGGCCCCCGGGCAGCGGGAAACGGGGACCCGTCTCGGCGTTGCCGAAGCCCTTCTCCACTGCACTCACCCATGCTGCGCCCTCCCGGGCTCGGCGGAGCGGCCCCTGGCCCCGCCGACACGCTCAAGCCGGGCACAACAGCTCCATCTGTGCCGCCTCGGTCTCGAAGGGGACCGCTCCGAGCCGCCGGCGGCCCGGGACAGAAGCTGCCGCAGCCTCGTCCGTCAGTGCCCGCCAGCCCCGCGCGTCGCCTCAAGTGAGCTCCGGCACCCGCAGCCCCGCCCGCCGCGGGGGTCGCCAAATCCCGCGAGATCAGAGCGCCACCGCCTCCACGCCGTGCCGCCGTTGCCAGGCGGGATGACGTCACCGGCAGCCGCCGCCGGTGCGGTGCTGTCCGCTGCGGTGAGGTGCCCGCGGCCGTTCCTGTTCAGGCCCGTCTGAAGAAACACCTTGCCTTAGAGCGGCCATCCCCTTCCCTCACAGGGTGTCCACGGCCCGCGCACCCCCAGCTCCCCTTCGGCAGAGCCCCGGCCTGCCCCGTGCAGCAGGCAGCTTCTCCAGTAGCCTCCCGGCTGTGTCCCGTGCCCGAAAACACCCGCCCTGGGGTCGTTCCGGGAGGGCCCCTTTGGACAGGGAAGACTGGAGAACGGGGCCGGTTATGGCGGAAGGATCAGGCCGTGCTTCCTGGCCCGGAAAGGCGGCAGGGTGCGTGGAGGGAGGGTCGGGGAGGGAAGCGGGTATGTCCTCTTGGCCGATGCGGGAGATAACCTGCGGGCTTGTGCATTGCTCTTGGAGAGTTTTATAAGACAAAAGTGTTTGGTTGGTTGCTTGCTCGTCTTTACTTAAGAGGAAAGTGTTCAAAGCTATAGCAGGCTGCCACTGGTTAGGGTTTTGTGGGAAACGGGAATGAGTGGAAACGACTACTTTTAAAGACAAAACTGACCCCGAGGCCAAAAGGACAAGTAAACATGGTCTGGGTTTGATGAAAATCAGGGAGTATAACGCAGCAGGCCTCTCTGAAATGAAAATACTCTGCCTTCCCTGCTGCAGACATCCTTTTATGAGTGGTTCAAAATGAGCCATTGCAGCCAAGCTCAGGACAAAATTAGCCCAAAAAGAATGTCAAGTATTTCCAGGAGTCAGCTTTTAGTTAGCATCTTTCTCATGGCGTATAAACAGAAAATGAGTCAAACAGTGAGTACTGAAGACAAAACGTGAAGTCTGAGGGAGTAAACAAGCATATAATGTGTTGTATATTTTATAGTATGATATTTTATCTCCACTGTACTTTGAGGCAGACTCTGCTTCCGTATTTTCATACAGCAGAACTGTACAAGTAGTACTCAGAATTTCCTTGGTGCAGGTATAGTGTTTACCACTGCTAAATGGCACCATGATACTGCCCTTAAAAGGAGAATTTCTTTTTAATAAAAATACAACTTCCCTGCAGCTCCCGATTTGCAATAGTTAATAGCAAGGGGAGATTTGGGACAGAAAGGGAACATCCTTGGGGGTCTGAAGTCACTCCCAACAGAAGAATTATCCTCATCTGTCTTCCCTATATTTTTTTACACTTCCTCTGAAGAGCTACATGCTGGGGAAAAAGAGTAAATGATGAGAGGAATTATAAATTTGACAATGCAGCAAATTATATCCTTTTAAACCATGCCACAAGGCTAAGTATGCATGAAAAAGAGGTGAGAAATAAAATATTCCTAGTGTACACCTTTACAGAGGGTTGAAGGAGCATCAAGTAGCCTTCTTTCAGGAAGCTGGTCTGGACTAGGGCAAAAGATCATTTCAGAGCATATTAGTTAACTTTACAAAACGTTCATTTGAGCATCATTGCTACCACTGGATGAGCTCTGATGCTGACATAAAGCCGCCTCTGTTCTCTTCTTCAATCTGGAACATGCTGGAGAGCAAAGCACTGGTTCTCGGTTCCTATGCTGAGGACTAATAAAACACTGGTGCTCTCAAATTCTCTTTTTTATTTTTACGTATCTTGCTGACTGTGGCCAGGGCTGACTCAAAGCTTCTCAGCAGTCCGAGTACAAAACCTGAATTGTATTTAGAGCCCATATGCTGTGGTGATAGTGCACCAGCATATAGCCAGTCCTCTGCTTTAGCCTTCCTCTTTGAGTACCAGCAAGGCAGCAATGGGATGGTTCCTGAAGGAGCCCAAAAGTGCTTTTCTCTCTGGATGACTGGCTGCAGTGCTGCTGTCTGCAGCCCTGTACAGTTTTCTGTTTTGCCTGTGTCTTCTTTAGGGCTTTGGTCCAAGAGTTACGTAGCGCTGAATGGCTGCATATCTCAGAGCAGCACAGGAACCTGTTCTAGCATTCTTATACTAGTTGACCATTATAATACATATAAAGAAAATATGTCTGGGCTAGGCTATTAAATATTAACTTATGGCTCAACTGTTTAGCCATGTGACTACTTTGTTTCTTTTCCATATGCTGTATGTCTGATGTCATGTGTTGAATGCTTATTTACCAGTCATTACCTTCTGAATCACCTCAAATGAGTTCCTTTGCTTTCCACTTTAGTAAAACTTGATAACATTTATTTAGCCATTTTCACTTGGAAGTTATGCAATAATTGGTGTTCATGTGGCCCTTTGAAAACATAACCTAGCTGTTATACTGATAGGGATACAGGGAACTCCAGATCTTGCTTTTTATTCAGTCATATCTTTTAGTTCAAGCAGAGTGTAGAGCATCAATACTCTTGACTGTCTAGAATTATAAGGAAGAGATTCTTCCCTGTGAGGATGGTGAGGCGGTGACGCAGGTTGCCCAGAGAAGCTGTGGCTGCCCCATCCCTGGCAGGTTGGACGGGGCTTTGAGCAACCTCGTCTAGTGGAAGGTGTCCCTGCCCATGGCAGGGGGATTGGAACTGAATAATCTGTAAGGTCCTTTCTAACTCCAACATTCCATAATTCTATAGAAGTGCATGTTTGTTTCAGGGTGTCTTCAAATCCAGTTAGGTTCTGCAGAATAACTGATAATTTTCCTTTGGGGTGGAATTTTTCAGCAAAACTTTTAAAACTGAAAGATTATAATTTTAAATGCATTATGATTGAGCTTAATGGAATATCTGAATTTCTGGACTGATTTTGAGAGAAGAGTTGTGACTTTCACAGAAAATATTCACTGTTAACATCAGTAACTGCTATCATTTAGAAGAGAGATCATTGTAGAGAGCCTTCTATATAGGTTTATAGCTTATAAGTTTTGTCACTTCTGGAGATGCTTTTTATTTTTTCTCACACACACAAAAAAAAAAAAAAAGAAAAAAGGATTATGAACTCTCTTCCTAGTAGTGCTACAAGTGAGCATTTCACTTGAACTTTTTTGCAACTGTGGTAGTCTTAAAATTACTCTGTTACTTCCAAATAAAGAAACCTAAACCCGGAACTTTCAAAACTTCTCCATAGAACACAAATAATAAAGGAACTGACTGTTTTTTTTTTTTTTTTTACCAAGTTATGGTTTCATGCACACTTGAGTGGCACATGTAGTGCAGTAATTGTACATTCCCCTTTAGCCAAATAGTTTGCTCCTGAACACTCCAGATAAGTCAATTTTTCACGCTTTTAATACTCTGTTGCTTTTTTCACAATAACTTTTTGCACAATAATACCTGTAAAAATTGTCTGGAAACATACACCCTCCAGCACTAAGGAGTTAAACAGTCTTGGCTGTAAAATTTCACCTTTTGTTTTCAGTAGCAGTTCCTACCAGGTAACCTAACATTGCTAAAAAAAGAAAAGACAGGTTTGTGCTTCGGAAGTTAAAATATTAAGTTTCTGAAGTTAAAAGATGAGAAAACTCCCTCTGCTGGTTTGAGGAAGCAGCAGATACATTTCCTTTTAAAAGAAACATAAAGTGTGGGAAAATACTCATTCAGCACACACAGTGTTTTTCCCTTCACTTGCATAGTGGAGAATGAATCTGCTTATTCCACAGAATGAGTTAGAGACAAAATATAGGAAGAGCAGTTGTGTAAGTAAAAACTGTATCAAAATGTAGATTTTCAAGGAGCAGGCAAGTTGAGCTTGCACACTAACATTTAATCCTGTTATTTCTTTTAACTGTTTGGGAGGGTGGAGGTCAAAGTATTTTAAGAAGCAAAACCGACTTTAGCTTTGTTTTCTTCCTGTCCCCATACAGACACGATGTTATGCAGCACCTTAACAGCTATGCAGGGACAGAACCTTTGCAAATACTGCACAGCTCCCTCCATCCAGGTCAAGAGGAGTAGTCATAGTCTTTCTTGCAGCTTATTGCTAGAGGAGGATGATGTAGTGTGTCACTACAGGCAGCTGATGATACTTGGGTTGCCGCTTTTCAGGCTTTTCAGAAAGGATCATACACTAGTGCCCTGTTTTTCAAACTGGGGAGTGTGGGTCAGTGATGATTTATGAGAACTTAGGAGCTAGTGTGCAAAATAATTGAAAATGGCTTTGTAAACTAACTACACTTGCATTCTTACCCATCAAGAAAGCAAGAAGCCAAAATGAGAGAAATAATACGGACACTGGAAGTTTATCCTGATTTTATTTGCCTTTACCTGGAAATTGTTGTGGCAACACCACAAAAATTGTTTGTTGTTTATTGGTTAAGTTCTTGGTTGAAAAGGTTGAGGAAAATGAGCTAGTGGAAACAAATTCCTCTGTCCTTTGTTTCAAGTTTAACCACTCTTGATCTGTTTATTTCCTCAATTAGTATCAACCTCTAATCAATCTCATTCTTTTCTCATAATTCTAGCCTTGACTAGCACATACTGTTTTTTTCTCTTGCCTTATTCTTTTGCCTAATGTCAGAAACTCTTATACCTTACTCCTTCCTGCTGGGCTGAGCACAAGACAGGGAGCCAGGACAGATTTCAGTTCTGTGGCCCCATTTTGTTGTATAAAACTGTGGGACCCAATGGTGATTAAAACATTATTGTAGGTGACAGCTTGTCCAGCACTAAATACTTTTAAAGTCCTGATTGAAGTATTAGAAATGTCATTTCTGTTGCACAGGGATGAAATAAAGTACTTGTAACTGTTGAATCGTGAAAGAAAAGAGCTGGAGAAGAGGGAGAGGTATCTGAAATTTGGGCTAAGTACAGGCAACTATTAATCCTGTTTCTGCCATAAGGCTGTTATAACTGTAGCCTGAAAGCATAGTTACCTACCCTGATGGCAGCTATTATGTTTATTCTTTGACATCTCTTCTGATGATTCAGTTTGTTTATACTGAGCTCTTACAACTAATTAATTCAAAGCTGCAAACAGCAGGGAGTTTGTGGAGAAACTCCATCCTCATTGTGCTGATAAAAACCATTTCATGTCGTCATTAACGGTATAACCATCTGTGTAACCATACATGTAGTTTTAAAGATACTCTATCTGATTTAAGTACAGGGGAGTTTTCATCTCCACAGCTTGGTTGTAGTACATCACACTACTTAAAAAGAAGCAGAAGAAAAAGCAAATTGTACTTTTCACTAACATAGCCGTTTGGGTTTGTTTGTTTGCTGGTTTGGGTTTTTGTTGTGTTTTTTGTTTTGGTTTGTTTTGGTTTGGGTTTTTTTGTTGTTTTTTTTTTTTTTTTTTTTTTTTTTTTTTGTAATAAACAGTCACCTTCCTGCTTCCCTTTTAGGTACGTTTGGTATTTTGCATTTGTATTAAGTCCCTTTGGCAGCCACGGTTTGGGATTTCCTTATGTTAACATCTAGCACAAAGAAATCTCATCTTCAGGGTCCAATGGGCTAATGGTTTCCTTCGGCATCTGAATAAATCAACAGCTGTGGCCTTCAGCCATTTTGTCTTACGAAAATAAGAGTAACGGAAAAATGGCTTGTTGTTGTAACAGTTCTCACACATGCTCCGGGAGGGGGATAAGAAGCCTTTTCTTTGCACAGATGACTTCACAGAAAATGTACAGTATTAGCAATGTAATTTTCCCCTCACTCTGTCGGTAACAGCAATGTAGTCCAAAATGTAATCATCTAAAGACACAAAGTTTGCTCAAAAGGTAGTAAGTTTGTTAAAGCATTTGATACATCATCCTGAATACTTCAATCCCTGTAATGCACATGCATTATATATTGGGGTGCATTTCTGTGCCACAGGTAAGTCCATGGTGTCAACTGTAGTGCTTTTATATTCAGTGGCAGTCACCGATACCTGTACAACCCCTTTGTGCTGTAAGTGTGGTGCCAAAAGCAGCTGAGTCACTGTCACAGCAATTGGGAAGTGTCAGGCTTTGACACTGCGCTTCTGTTTCTGGCTCTCACTAGTTCTAGTGCTCATCCGATGGTTTTGCTCAGTCAGTTCACCTTCCAGATCCAGCAGGAAACTTTTAAATCGGGGAATAGTCAAGTCTTCAGAGTAATTTGGACTTGTAGTTAAACTGTGTTCAACTGTAAGTTTAAGAATTTCAAATAAAAACAGTCTGTCACCAAAAAGACTGCCCAGGTGCAGAAACTACGCAGGTGTTACTTGCACTCAGGGAACTATTTTGAGTATGATTGCCTTGGGGGCTTTTTGTGGGTTTATTGTGGTGTTGGGTTTTTTTTTAATGAAAGTACAGCAGAGCCACACCCTGCAAGCCCCACGACATGAAGACACAATATTCTCTGTAGTGATGTGTGACAGGGGACCCTTAAAGCCTTCTGGGGAAAGGATATGGAGTTATCTGTATGTTTACATTTTCCTGTAGTAATTTTTCTAAGCTGACACGCAGTGAGTAGTGCATTTTCATTAATATCACAACCTTAGAGAGGTCAAGACAAAGGACTGCAAACATACTTGTCTATCGCTTCATGCTTTAAGCTTAACACAATGCCTCTTGTCTCTTCATTCCCAAACAATGTGAGATTGTCATTAATTTTCTTGAAACTGGCAGCCTTTTTGTGAGTGCTGCTCAGCCGCTTTTGAGTTTATAAATAGCATTCCCAAGGGGCAGTCTGTACATCTGTGGAATCACGAGAGTTGACCAAATACCCACTGTTCAGAAAATTCTATAATAAAATATTATTACTCCTGATAATTACACAGCCTAACCTTCAGTTATACTAACTGAACAATAGGATGTGTTGCCATACTCTGTAGATGCTCCTGTAAAGGGTGTAACTATTTCCAGCAAGCTACTAAACTTTACAAGAAAGTTGGTTTCCTGCATTTTCAATTCTGAAAGTTATCAAGTAAATCACAACTGACAAAACCATTAGGCGTTACTGCAGAGATGTTGCCCAGATCAAGAAAGGACACACATTTCTCGCTCACCACCTGCAGACAAACCAAACTCGGTCAATTTTGGTTGTTAAAAAAGTCAGAATTTTGATTGGATCTAATAAATATGAAATATTTTCAGTATAGAAGTGTTAGCTCTTGTCTTACTAAGGTACTCGTGACTGTGAAGAAGGGCCCCTTGGCAGAGCTTTGAGGCTTTCACTGATTATTTTTTTGTTGTTGTCATGCAGAGTAAGAACTTAGATATTTATCTACATTCCTGCAGGCTTGTATATCCTCTCCCTCAGGGCATTGATGCCTGCTGCCAGCAATGCGCATTAGGTTTTCTAGACAGACAGCAAATTCAGCCTAACAACAGACTGAGCACTTCAGAAGCACCTGATAGCTTTATATTTTCCCTCCTTTAACTTTAAAGAAGCTAAAGTATTGGGGATTATTCATTTTACCAGAGCATATTCCCACAAAAACAGCAGAAGATGAGTTTCCTGTTTCATTCACTGACTACAAGTGGAAATTTTTACTCTATTTCCCCTTTTTACAGTTATCAACATTTCAGCCTCAAGGAGGAAAAGCAGTTTTTATTCTGCTTGCAGAGATAATGAAGTTAGAGAGACAAACAGAAGGTTGGATTTATGTCTCGACAAGTAAAATATTTTTCAGTTCCCATCTTAGTTGGGGCAGTGAGCTGAGTTTATTTCTACTTTTCCAGATCAAGGTGCAGAGAATTGTAGGCTTTCAGTGTGCAGTCAGAGGAAAGCATCACAGATTAATTACCCAGAATAGTTTGTTGCATAGTTTGGACTTGCATTTGCCCACCTGAAAGTGCACAGAGGGATGTGTGACAGAAAAGGGAAGTGTGCTCCAGCAATGGGATATCACCAAGTACACTCACAAACCTAAGTGTTTTTCTAAGGAAGCAACATTCAGCTATCTAATCAGCTGCTGTGTGAGTTAATTAACCATAGACATGAGCATGGATAATTCATACTTTTCCTACCAAAATTAGGCACCCTCCCCAAACCCCCCCTCAGACAACAGTGCAAACACCATGTTTTCTATTCTTTTTCACTTCTCCATCTGTGTTATTTCTATCCCAGTCTACTTGAAATGTCAGTATCCCTTCTTGAATATAATTAATCCTTATGACTTGGCCTTTCACATCAAATTCTTTCCTTTTTAGAAATCCCAGTTTATAATTGTTCCAGAGTTCCTGCTGTACTCAGGAACTCCCAGTCTGTCTTCATGACCTTTTGTCACAAACAAGAGCAAAACCAATAGTTTTGTTTAGACACACCGGCCTGTTAAAGACTGTATTTTTTTTTTTGCGAGAGAGCACTTGGAAAACAGGATCAGTCTGATATAACGACAGATGGTAACATCGGATTGGTCAGAGGCAGTTTCCCATCTCAGCCATTTTCTACACCAATTAATCACAAATCTCTCATGGGAAATCAAAATTCCAAAGCTTATTCTTGTTCCAATTTAAAAATACAGTATTTCTTGCAATGAATGTTCCAGAAAACGCTTGCTTCTGGAAACAAAAAGTGGCTTAAATATCCTATGTTTTCCTTTCAGTATTTATATTTGTCTCACAGCATGTCAGTAATGACCAGATTCAGTGAGTTTAGTCCTTTTAAACAGTTCTCTGACACCCCAGGTAACTGATCCATTTTCTTCTCAGTGCATGAAAAATCCAAGTGCTGAAGCCTCAGCGTTTTTAATTCTTGCCGATTACTCTACTCCTGTGTTATACTGGAACATTTTGTTACTCTAGAGCTAGTGGCCAAAAGGAATGCAGGAATACCCATGCATGAAATTCACCCTTGTTATAATATTGAGAAAAGAGCTAATGTAATTCTAGAAAAGTGCAGCATGATACAGTTCATGTACCCAGACATTTCAGTCACTGACTGGAATATTCTTCTGAATTTTAAGATAAACAGTGAAGCTCATTTCACCCGATTTTAGCTGCATGTTTCAGTTACTCTGCTGATGCAGATTCATTTGATAATCTTTGGAAAGAAAGAAGCAGGCCCTGATTGGAAACATTTCATCAGATCCTAAAATAAGTGCCTAAGATATGAGTGATAAAAATCCTGGAGAGGTGCCAGCATCTTTCTGGTGGCTGTAGAGAGAATCCATACAACTAGCATAGACTTTGATGACTAAATTTTGATAAAGTGATGGGTGGATTACATGGATACATACTCCTCTTACAGTATGTCTGTATTATTTTCCCCTTTACATTCTACTAGTAAAATGTTTCCCTTGCAAACAAATTCAACAGTGCATTTTGGACAATCTAGAATTAGATTAGTTCATGTTTCTGGAGATTGCTTCATATACCCAAAAAAGTGAGGCAAGACCTAGACACAGCTGCTTAAAGAGGAAGTCTTGAAGTGGGAAGTAATAAAATACTGGTCTAATCCAATTATGCTGTTACTGGTTTTGAGCCTCTTGGGGAGAAAGATAACCTTTCAAACTGCAAGGTCCTGCACTGGTCCTGCATTTAAGCCAATGGTAAGGAGTTGTTCTAAAGGAGAGGTGTTGAAGAGAAAAATCAGAGTATACTCCCTAATATGATGCAGCCATAAAAATGACAAATGTGGTTCTTCAGTTTATCGGGAGAGGTGTTTCCTTTATGCTGATGCCATTATTTAACTAGTAAGACCTACTCTTGAAAAAGGAATGCAAAGCCATTCAAGAAAAGTAAATTCAACATGGAATAAGTATGGAAAAGGTCCATTTGAACCACACTGGAGTGTGTGCAGTCTAAAAGAGCTTGTTTGGTCTCACAAAACAAAGACTGAGAAGGGGGGTATTTGCTCTCTGTAAATGCAGATCTGAGGGAGAGGAAATGACTACAGTTTACAAGCAGCACTGCTCAGAATTGGTGGATGAAGTATGGTGGTAGTTGTGCTTAGACTGGGATTTAGAAAGGAAATATTACTGCAGAACATAGCCATGATATTCTGAAACAACATTCATACAGAGTTTGGAGAGAAGCTACATTAAAGGTTCCTAGGATGAATCTTGCTCATTTTGTGTAATGGATTATGCTGTTTGCTTTACTAGCAGGAAAAAGGATTTTGTCACATTACTTCCTAAGGTCATGTATATACATGCACATATATATATAATGTATCTTTGTGTGTATGCATACATGTGCTGTATGTACATATACATATATCGTAGAATCACAGAGTGGTTTGCGTTGGAAGGGACCTTAAAGCTCATCCAGTTCCAACCCCCTGCCACGGGCAGGGACACCTTCCACTAGAGCAGGTTGCTCAAAACCCCATCCAACCTGGCCTTGAACACTGCCAGGGATGGGACAGCCACAGCTTCTCTGGGCAACCTGTGCCAGAGCCTCACTGAAAAGAATTTCTTCCTAATGTCTAATCTAAATCTGTCTCTTTCATCTTGAACCCATTCTTCCTTGTCCTGTCACTATATTCCTTTGCTAAAAGTCCCTCTCCAGCTTTCTTGTCAGGCCCTTTACATACCAGAAGGCTGCTATAAAGTCTCCTCAGGAGTCTTCGCTTCTCCAGCTGAAAAACCCCAATTCTCTCAGCCTATATATTTATTTTTCAAAAATTCTATACACAAGAGTCAAGTTCTTACCATTCTATGGGAAGCAGAGTGCAAAGGCACCTATATACATTTATAGGCTGGTACAGTGCTTTGCAGAGCATGGTCTTCACTATTACCATTTTTCCTTTGACATGCAGATATTCATGAGTGACTGCAAAATAGCACACAGATGCCAGAGCAGTCTTAGCATCATCAAGTCTGTGTACTGGTGACAGCAGTCAGTATTAAGATCACAATGGGCTAGGTAGCTCTGCTGTCTCCAGTGGGTTATCATGGTCCCATTTGCACTCTGTGTCTCTCTTTTTCAGGATGAACAGTCTTCAGACTGCAGAAGGGCATTCCTAAAGGGGCAGGCAGAGGTGCAGACTTACAGTAATAAGGAATGAAACTATCTCTCCTTCCCTAAAAAAAAAGGAAAAGAAGACTGAAATAAAGAACTGAAATCTTGTATCAGCTTTGGCTGTACTCCCATACATGAACCAGGTGAGCTACCACGCCAGCCCAATAGTGCTTAAACAGTTCTATCTGACAGCTGCTGATTAACCTGCATAGTCTAGCAACAAAGTGAGAGGTGCCATACAGAAGCCAGACGCTTGAACTGTCACCACTTTTGCAAGCTGGTGGCCTGGAATATCTGTTTCTGTGGGGCTGTCAATCCAGCATCTGTCACAAGCATCTAGTTCTAGTGAGAAAACAAAGGGAAGCCTGAGTGATACATCTTCCAGCTGCAATCCCAAAGAAGTGTCATAGGAGGGCAATAGAATGCCTTTTCTGCAATGAATGAGTGGGTATTATTACAAGGCACATAAAATATGCAAAAGGTTGAATTTCACCTCTACCAAAGACAGCAGACACCAAATATATTTAACTGAAGGAAGCTCTGCAGTTTTGCTCTAGAAGGTCCTTGAAGAAAGCCATAGTAGGATGTCATGGCTACATGTGATAACAGTGTTGTAACTTCTATTAGGCATGATAATGAATGCGACGTAGTAACCTCATTCTTCTGTACTCCCATGCTGTATTTTCAGAGAGTGAGATAGAAAACAACAAGAGGCATGACATCATTTTTACATGGTAGCTTCTTGCCTTAGAACAGAAGATCCTTTTTCTTTCCATTTACTTATTTTTGTAAGTACAACAGCACTGCCCTATGCAGTTCACCGTCTCCTATTCCTCTACTTTGTCTCCTTTCATGTGTATTTGTTGGTTTTTTTTTTTAACAGAGCTTATTCCCCCTTGGCCTGCGCCACTTTTTCTCCTCATCCTCACCTCCACACAGACCATTTATTCTTCTTTAAATTATTTATTAATTTTATTTAATTCTGTAAGGCCACTTGCAAAAGAGATTGTATTTAATCCACAGATTTGTTCTGTATATCTTACTTGTTTGTAGAGGATGCTGATAATCTCCTTTCTAATAAATAGGCTTTAAGATGAGGATTGTAACTACATGATCTTTAAAGTCCCTTCCAAGCCGAACCATTCTGTGATTCTATAGTACTTGTTTCTGGAGCACTAGCTATATACCTGTTGCCTTAAAAAACTCAAATCATTTCCCTGAAGCAGTTCTAACAGTCACAAATATATTTTAGTTGCCTCTGGTTTTGCCTGCCTAATTTGTTATTTTATAAATCACCTAGGTTTCATATAGTAACTTCCACAGCCAATTTAAGACAGTTTGGACATCAGGGCCCAGTCTGATCAAAGCAGCAGAAGGGCATTACCAGAACAGGAGAGTAGGAAGTCCATGGCCTGGGAAGGCAAATTAGCTCCAGGCACAGAGGTAAACCTGAGAGAAGATGAAAAGACAGGAGCCTGAAGTTAGAGGGAGGAGAAGGCTGATAAGGAGTTGTAGGCAATACAGCACACACAGGCCAGGCAAACAAATGTCATTTCCAGGAAATGAGCACAAGCATTCAGGAGGAAACTTGCCTCATACATAGTCTTTGCATCAGATACATCTGACCTGAACCTCGAGCTGTAAGCCTAATGATTGAGTTCTAAGGGAGAAGGGCAACCCCATACAGAAATCATTAAGAGGATGGCTGCTTGGAAGAAGGGAGCAAACAGCTGGAATCTGGTAGCAGAGAAGGGACCTAGGGGAATACATTAAGTCATGTTTGAGGCAGGCATCTGAAAGATACTGGATTTTCATTTAAGTTTTTCATATATGGAGCATATATGGTAAAAAAGCCCACAAAACAAAACAAAACAAAATCCCAGGCCTGTGAAAGACTGAAATTACATAGTTACTATAACATAAGAAAAAACTGAGCAAATCAACCAAGCCAAAACAGGCCTGAAGTGACTGGTCTGTCTGATCTCTCACATAGCTTGTAGCTTTAGTCCATGAAAGTACATATTAAAAACAGAGAATGAAGGAACCACAGTCAAGAGAATCCTTTGGGAAAATTTGGTCTTGGGGAGGAAATCACTGATGAAGAGGAATAATGGTCAAAAAGGGACAGCTTGCTAGAGAAGCCAGAAGAGAGAAAGAGCTCAGGGTGGCTGAAGGATAGTTCAGACTTGAGGCATCAGCTTTTTTATACTGGGAGGAGAGGCAAGGCTCTCAGGCTGCCAGTATGGGGTGTTAGTCCTGGAGGCACAAACCAGCCTGCAGTTTGTTTGCCATGAAATTATAGAGGAAAACTTCAAGTTGGCTTACTTTGTTTATTGCTTGACATTGTGGAAGGTGCACCCAGTCATTACATGCTATTGTGTTTATCTTTTCTTCACCTTTAATAAGCTACTACCATTCTAAACACTGACTCATTATTGTGATAGGAAAGGAAAATTTCCCAGGTGTCTGGGCTGGGGCTTAAACCAATCTTCACAACAGACCTTTAGAGATCATCAAAGCCGGCCCTTATGGCTGCCAACCAGGGTCTTCCAATAGTATTGCAGAAAAGCTCACAGTACTTATGATTGATTTGGCTGTTGTCAAAAGGCTGTAGCTGTGCTAAGTGCTGTGAGACCAACACCTGTCCCCAAAAAACTTTGAGTCCAAATTTTGGGAAATTACCTGGGGCCACAATTCTGCCCAGGACCAAAAATAATCCAAGAAGCACAAGGAAACAGTGCTAATTCAGCTGAAGCACAGAACCAAAAGGACTTAATGAAATAAGAGGGATCTAGCCACAGGCAGATTTTAGAAAAGCAAAGTTTAGCCCAGTAGGATCTGAAGGCTGGAGGCTTCTCCTTCAACACGTAAACCAACAGCCTCAGAGTGCAGTTCTTGCAAAGTCTAGTAACATTATTTCCCTATGACGGTGTATCGTTTTTCTGACAAAGCTTCTTTTGTGTCCCTGTGGTTTTTCTACAACAGATATTTATAGAAACTGTAGTCACAAAGCTGCCAAAAGCACTTCCTGTAAATTACATAAAGTGTCTGTCTCCCTTCCAGTATCACGAGGACCTACTCACAAACTTCCCATTACTTTGAGACCTTTATTTTGCAAGATAGAAGAGCTCTGACTGTTACCATATGCTATATATGTGCTCAAAGAAAACACTGCTGATCGAAGAGGACTGAGGCAGACAGTAACAGGCAGAGAGTAACTGGAATAGTGACAGTGTTCATGTTGTCATAGGTGGTTTTTTGGTGGTTTTTTTCAGATCTATAAAATGTTTTCTTGAGCAGATTTTTCCTCTGAAGATGCTTAATCAGATTCACCAGCATGCCCTGTATTGTGCTGCTGATGTGTCCCAGGGCAGAAGTGCCTGTGACTGTAAACTCTCTTTAGTATCTATCAAAATGGCGTATTCTCCCTCCTCACCCAGTATCTTCACAGTAAAGAAGACGTGCATTTCCCCCAGTTAGATCTGGGCTATGTTCATCTTTATGGGTGAGGACACCCTTGTGTATTCCCAGCAATAAGAGGTAGTTTAAAATACACAACATTCTGAAATAAAGGTGATTTTCCTGGGTTAATTTTACATCCAAGTGAGCATAAAATGGTTGATTATAGTGTTCGAGAGGAAAACATGAGATTAAAGAATTGATCTAATCTGCATTGTACTTAGTACGAAAACATCCACTTATTTTAGTGGGAGTGAGTTTGGGCCCAAATGTGCACGTTTCTTGGAGTTCAAAGGAAAATGAGATCCAAGCAAAAGGTATAAAAAATGTGGAGAGCATGTTGCATAGTAAACAATCCCATGAGCTCATGCTGTGTCCTTTCTTTGCCTGCCTTTGATGCTGGAGCTCCCATTTTATTCGTACAGACTTGATCCTGCTGCCTCTGAATTTAGTGGAAAAATCTCTCACTGACTTTATGCACAAACTGGCTTTATATACTTACATGGCTTTTATAGGGAATGAAGCAGTTTCGTGCTTTCATTGTGTGATAGGATCCTAAACTCCCCCAGTGGAGGAAGGAAACAAGCAGGGCTGTATGACTTACACCAGCTTTCAGCTCCAGGCAGGCCCAGGGACTGCAGAGGACCCACACCCCCATTTTCCATCTGCTGTCCTTTTTCCTGTCTTCAGCAAAATGCCAAAGCAGACAAGAGCAATGGTGCAAAAAGGGATTAGTGGGGTTCCAAGCACGAGAAGGAGCAAAGGAAAGATGGAAGGAGAGGGCTGTATGGAGGGATATAGAACTGTAGGATCACAGAATAATGGTTTGCATTGAAAGGAACCTTAAAGATCACCTAATTCCTGCCACGAACAGGGACACCTTCTGCTAGACCAGGTTGCTAGAGCCAGGCCTTGAACAGGTTTGGGCCATCCACCACTTCTCTGAGAAGCCTGTTCCGGGGGCTCACCACCCTCACAGTGAAGAGTTTCTTTCTAATATCTAAACTAAATCTCCCTGCTGTCAGTTTAAAGCCATTTCCCCTTCTACTGTTACTACAGACCTTTGTTAGAAGTCCCTCTCAATATCTCTTGTCAGCCCCTTTAGGTATTGGAAGCTGCTGTAAGGTCTTCCTGGAGCCTTCTCTTCTCCAGGCTGAACAAACCACAGCAGAGGTGCTCCAGCCCTCTGAGCATCTTTGTGGCCTCCTCTGGCCTTGCTCCAAAAACTCCAAGCCCCTCTTATGTGGAGGGCCCCAGAGCTGGATGCAGTACTGCAGGTGGCATCTCGTGAGAGTGGAATGGAGGGGCAGGATCACCTCCCTTGACCTGCTGGTCACGCTCCTTTTGATGCGGACCAGGATATGGTTGGCTTCTGGGCTGCAAATGCACATTGCTGGGTCATGTTCAGTTTGTCAACCAACATGCTCAAGGCTCTGCTGCTTTCAATTCAGTCTCTGCCCAGCTTATGTTTGTGCTTGTGACCCAGGCTCCTGCCAGCAGCCACCTGCAATGGTAGCCTCCACCAGATGAGCAATCACTTTTCTAAGAGCCTGGGGCAATGATTAACAGAGGATAAAATCCTGCTGAGGTCACTCACTCACTGAGATTGGTCCTAGCCTGTACAGCTCATTTTTTGAGTAAGATTTACAGCACTATAGCAAGGGTTAGGAAGTGCCAGTGGAGGCTGTCATGTGCCAGCCCCAGCCGTTGTTATCCCACAGGACATGGAAAGGTCCTGGCTGTGGAGTGAGCAGAAGGCTGCAGGCTCCTGGGAATGGAGACTGATAGTGGAGGGCATTCAGTGGGAGGGGAGCAGAGGGGCTGTGAGCATTAGACAGCTCATTATGGCTTTGGGATTTCCTGGCAACATCACACTGTTCTAATTTAGTGTGGAATCAAGGTGATTTCCCAACACAATGTTTTGCTCTTAAAACCTCTCCCTTAACTCCCCTTGTGTTAATTTATTAACAAATTAGGGTGTTTTCTGTAGCAGATGAAGCCACTTGCATCGACAACTGCACTACACTGGTTTAAAAATAGTAGCAAGTAATTTAATAGCTCAAACACAAGAGTGTCTACTTGGAGAATAAACATGTCTTCAATGTTAGCTCAGCTCTTCAAGCAAACTAATAATTGCTTCCAGAGATAAAATGTTTGTAAGCTGTTACTACAGTGCTCTTTCACTAAAGGGAAGGAAACACACTTTTCTCCTTGGAGCAGGCAAATGGCAACAGAGAGAGTTGTGCTCCGTAATTAGGCTTCAAGAACCGTCAGGTACCTGTATCTCTGACAGCGCAACGTTAAAACCATACAGGCAAAGCATTCATCCATGCTGCTGTTTCCCAAGCCACCCAAAAGAGGTTGTGAATTTGTTAATTAATTTCTGAAAAACGCCGTGTTTCTGTCTCTGAAATCAAATAGCCCAGGGAGATGTAAAATGTTCTGAGCAGTGAACACGAGCCTGCAAGTGATTTAATGGTCTGAATATTGCATATTCTTCAAAAGCAGTGGAAGAGGAGGGAAATGGAAGTGTCAGTTAGCTCGTGTCTTCACACAGAGATGTGTTTTTTCTTGCAAGTGGCTGTTTCAATTCAAAGTATCTGATCCTACAACTGCTAAAACTGACAGTCAGTGAAGTTGCTTCTTCATCCCAGGGCAGGTTGGTTTGGGGACTGTCTGTAAATAACAGAGGTAGTACATTGCTTTCCAGAGATTTCTGTAGGGTTATGCAGTCCAACATATCACTGGCTCTTGTTTACAGAAATATCCCTTATTCTAACTTCAGCAGCATTTCCGATCACAGTTTTAGTTCAGCTTCTCCCATTCTCTACATAATTTGGAACAATTTTGTACTAAAAATAACCTGGCAGGAAAAAATAATCAAAACAAAGAACTCAAGTCATAAATCTGCATTGTTTCCCTCTCAAGGGATAATAATACTGTGATATGGCAATAGGCCACAGCTGTAAATTGCCCCATATCTACACTGCACACTTGCTGCATCAGAACAGCACATTTCTGTTCATAGCGGCACAATCCAAAATTAACTTGCCCTAGCAAGCTCAGTTAAAATCGTGATGTTTAAAAAATGGAGACCCTCACTAGCACTGAGGAGGACTCATGAAGTACATAACCTGCTTCTGAGCTTTTAGCATCTCCAGTGGGAACCCGGTACATGTAAATCCCAGGACTGCTCACATGTTTTGCAGTAAACATTTGTCGGGATTAAACCTCTCTGGACTTAATTTTTGGCTAAGGGGCTACTTAGAATTTAGAAATTAGGCAAGCCTTGGCAGGGCAGATTCTCTCCAGCCATGTAACATAAACTAGTGTTGTGTTCCCCCACATACAGCTGAAGGCAATGCCTCCCTGTTGTTAGAACCCTACTGCCCAGATCTCTTGCCCAGGAGGAAGACAGTTACAGGTTTTCCCTGAACTGCTTTGAATTCCCACCTTACTGTACTCAACTAGATCATCTCAGCAGAGATTCCTCCTCCAGCCCTGCTAAGGTAAGGCCCCTATGGGCCCATAAACACACAGTGAATGCAACCAGAACACTTTCTGTGACTGGAGGGGTGTCTTCATTTGGGACTGGGGAGCCTTAGGGTACTGCCTGCTGGCTCTTTACGTGTATCTGTAAAGCCACCATTTGGTAAAGAACAGAGACCTTCAGGCAGCTCCTACTGTCGTCATGAGCATCCTGCTTGTGGTTACCATCCTAACATTGATCTGGAAACCTCACACAAAGAATTTGGGCATTGTGAATTCAGCTCCTACAGCATCCTGCAGATCTGCCTTTGTAGATCTGCCTTAAGAACATTCCACAGATGGCAGAGCCCTTGTAGTATGTTTATCCTGGTTCTGTACCTCTCTTTATTATTCAGAAGGAGCCTCTGTAAATAGGAAGGAAGTTTTAAACGGATTGTCTGCAAGGATTTCCAACAATCAGAACTCAAGATCCGTGGGGATTATTTGTAGTTTATTGTGAACCGTGTCTCATTTGTCCTCCTGAAGAGGAAGCTCAATGACTCACTGTTTGAGGTATAACATAATGATTTTTGCCAGATCAACTTCCAACAAAGGAGAGCATTTAGTGTAAACAAATCACTTATTGTACAGCAGGTCTTTGACTAGTTTACAGTGAGACAGAGGACAGAATTTAATATGCTAAACACAAGTTGGAATGGTTCAGTCACTTGGGACTTCAAAACATTAGTGCAAGTGTACTTTCTGTAATTCAAGCTGATTATTTTATGTCCTTTTGCAATATACAGGAAAAAAGAATCCAGTTTTTCTTTTCAGAAGTATTTTTGCGTATGCAAAGGCTGTTACAAACCTCACCATCCATTCTCTTTTCTAGAATTGTCTAGAACTTTCTAGAAATGGATTAATTGTCTACACCTTTTCTGAAGTGTTTTTCGCAAACCAAGCACACTTATTCCATCTGCAGCCTTAGCAATTTATCTAGACTGGAAAGACCATTTCAACATCTTACATGCCATAGGCTGGTTAAACAAATCAATTCTTTACAAGTCTGCCTTGTCTGTTGTTAATTAGATGTTTCCTGCATTTTAGAAACACTGTTTTGATATATTTGATATATTCTCATAAATGCAGTCAGACTGATTGGTCACAGTTCCTGTGTACCTCCCTTCCTTCTTTTTTACCATACTCACCATGCTTGCTCTTCTCCAGTGCCCTCAGACCTCATCTGTCCTCACCACCTTCTCAAGGATGATCACTCACATCTCATCCTGCTTACAACAGCTACTTCAGCATTTTAAATAAACTTCCTTTTTCTTAAGTGACTACTGAAGGAAAAAAGACATTAAACCTATCAGCCATTATCATTCCTCCATTCCCATCACGTAACTCTTTCATACATCATGACTTTGGATAATGTCCTCATGTTATTCTTAATTCAATTTCCTTGCTGCATCTTATTCTGATCTTCTCCCCCCCCCCCCCCCCCAAATGTTTACACTGGTCATAGAAATTCAACCAGTGTCTACATTATATCAAAATCCATTTGATACAGGACTTAAGTGCAGTAACTTAGCTTTTGTCTGTTAGGTAATAGTAAGCAAATACTGCTTAAGCAAAATACCACAGACTTTTTGCACTCATGTCACTTCTATATTCAAGGGGGCAACTATGCCTGTTCCCCTCGAGCTCCTGATGAAACTCCTCCTTACACGCAGGAAGGTGAAGGTGTTATCCTGAGCCTCAGTAAGATTGTGTGAGCATTTCTCTCTCACACGGTGAAATCACCAACTATTTTCAATGTGTGCAAAGTCAGCAGGGAGATGGCAGCTAAGTGCAGTAAAAGGAGAAGGAATATTGCATAATTGTGCTTAGTTGGTGAAAGAAAATAAAAGACTCAAGGTTAAATGCCAATGGTGAAAGTAGTACTTTGCTCAAAGATTATTAATAAACATGCAAAAGAGGAACATTTTGACCATTTAAAATCATATTTTTAGTCTTTTTGAATACCTGAAACTTAACAGTATGATCAAACAGCTGCTGTGGCTAAGGTCGAATAAACCAAACCCAAGTATTTTCTGGATGTTTGTCTGTTTCCCACACTAACCAGGAAGCAGTATTTTGACAGTTCTGAACTCTGAAGTGTTTCTTTAATACTGTTTTTCTCTGGTTTTGATTTTTTTCCTACTGTTTAAAATGTTTTTATTTAAACAGAGAGATTTAACAGTATTTTTTGTAACATTTCTCTAATCATTACTCAAAACACAATGTGAGCCTGTTCTAATGTATTTTTACTAGTGAGCAAAAACATGAAAAGCCCAGATGCCTGGCTGCCTCTGTGAGCTGAGGGCAAAGTTTGAGCCACCTGGTATTTACTCATAACCAACTTTAATACTGTACACTCCCCATCTTTAAAATCCCCTTCAATCATTAACTGATCCCTCACAGTTCAGCAATGCAGGTAGATTTATTTCTTCCTGTCTTGCAGACAAAGTGATACAGTGAGTTGAAAAGCCGCAGAGGGAGTCACCGTCAGTGCCCCCATTCAGAACATGATTTAATTAATTTTTACATGATAGCAAAAATGGCTGCGTCTTCCCTTTCACTCCGTGTGTCATCCACCCCACTCACATTTTCGCATCTTTATTACACACTTTTCTCCCCTTGGCTTTCACAAAAGAAATTCTGTTTCTTTTTTCCTATCTGCTTGGTCTCTTTCCCTGTGAAAGCTCTGGCCCAGGGGAAAGGATCCTGCGTCTTGCTTTTGGATAATCTCTTCATTTCTTGGCAGACAGTCAGGTGAAAAGCAAAGCAGAAAGCTTTGGCACAAGCCAGAGGCTCAGTGCTTGGTTGTTTGGGAAATTTTTTAATTGTTTCTAGGGGACTTTTTTTCCCCATCTCTTCTTGGGAATGTTTCACTTAAGCTGCCCTTTAGTCCAGGGAGAGAATAAGAACCCATTATATTAAAGGCTGAAGTTTGATGTTACAACTATTCACAGGAAAGTGGGACTTTCCTTTTATTGTTCACAACAAACATTTTCCTTTATGAGAAGCATAATAGAAAGGCAGGTCTGAAGCTAGGAAAAAAGATGTTTTGCCCAACTTTAATCAGATATGAATTGCTTGTGAAGTTTTACGAGAAGCATATTGTTTGAGCTTATGAACACTGCCTGATACTTCCTTTTCTTCTTGGATGCATCATTACAAAATAAATACGGGAAAAGATAAAGTGCAACTATTCTAATGTTTCACAAAAAAAAAAAAAAAGTCCTGTTAAAAAATAACTGGTGATAAGCTGCTGGATCCCTGCACATGGTCTGACCGCTCTGAGTGAGCTGCTCCTGAGTCTGTAGCACCTCTGCGTGGGCTGAGCCAAGAAAAGTGATTCCTGCTCTGGTTGCAGGATTCACTGCTAGCCAGCGATCATTTCCCACCTGGCATGAAACATCTTAGAGGTGTCCATGCTAACTCTTTAACTGCCAGATTTCCATCTTTTGATGGAAATAAATCCCTGTGCTTTTTTAAATCAAACATGACCTGGAACATTCCAATTTTAACACTTTCCAAGCCTTGAGTGCTATTAATAATAGACAAAACTTACCTCATGAGTCCCCATCCACTACCAACATGCAGCCCATCCTTGAATTCACCACAGAGAAGAATGGCTGTTTTCTCATCCCGACGCAATCAGCTTTGGCTGACACTGAGGACCTCCTGAGGTGGAGAAATGATGCAGAAGGAGCAGGAAAATCTTGGGCTGCACATGCCTCTACTCCATTCTCTGGCTCCTTCTTCACCCATCCTGTGGGGCAGCTAATGAGAGTAGCTGAGCTTTGTTTTCTGTCTACAGCTACGTACTATGGATCAGCATCACAAAGCCAATGTCTCCAGTAGGACATAGGCCAGTCTTACAGTAGAGGGTAAGATGCTCTCAATGTGGCTCTTTCTGTATCATGGCTAGCTGATGGCATTAGCAGTTGTATCTGTGGGGGGAAAGGACTGTTCAGTCATGCTAGAATTAGTCTTACATGTACAGGCACTTAAGTACATACACACTGCAGGTGCTGTATGGAACTGTTTCTCCTTTCTGGCAGAATCTGTATGCCTCATGATGCTCATACAGGGTCTGCAACAGCTGGAGTTCACAGGATTGTTGAGCTTCAGCTGACAAATGTTGAGTCCCTTGGCAGCAACTCTGATCTAAACAGTCTTTAGATTCCTAATTCAGTGATCATCAATCACAATTTCTGTAAAATAGGTATTTTCTAAGTTATACAAAGTAGGTGTGCTCTCCTTTTCTACATTCCCCATGTCTGTATAATATGTCCATGAAGCACAAGGCACAGTCTTTTCAGCAAATCTTGCAGGTTGCCTTCATGCAAGCTTACTCTGAAATAATTACATCAGTGTTCTTACAAGTTCCTTATTACTTCAGCGGAAGTCCATGAATGAGCATGTTTCTTTCAGAGTAAACTGAATTGTCAGCCAACAAAAGAAATAGCCTGTATGGGATGTTTGCTAGAGGGGAAGAATGAAGCTGATCTAATTTAGGCAGATTCGGAAAGGTAAAGTCTGGAGGCGTGAAGAGCTAAAGTCTACTACATTCCTGGAAAACCTCTACTAGAGCAAAGTTCATGGGGAATTACATGACTAATGAATGATGTGCTGGAGAGGGCAGAACTAAAAGGATGAACCAACTCCGTGTGTCCGTAAGGGAAAAAAAAACTAGTCAGTGTTTGGATTAAACCAGTTTTGAACTATGCTCACTGCAGTCCCCTGCGTTTCTTCAGGAGATGTTGTCAGGCTGAATTCTGATTCATTTCAGCAGCACAGTTGAAATCATGAGTTTATTGCATCAGGGCAGAAAGGGAGAAAATAATTTCAAGAAATAAGTTGTATCAAACCTCGGCCTTGTTTTTCCTCACCAAATGCCAAAGTGAAATTTCACAAGACTCATTTTTCAATTGAAATTGCATGGCTTGTTCTCCAGCCATATATTGGACATTTCTGTCATAAGGGGTAAAAACACCAGTAAAACTCTTGGTTTAGGGATTAGATGCTATAAAAAACCCCATCTGTTGTTCATACTATCTACATATGCCAGTGGTACAGAAGGATTTGGGCTGTGCTGACAGCTAATGGTAATGTTTGCATCATACGTGCTTGCACGTACAAATGCACTTACAGAAATTAAATTTTACAAGTTCATATATATATATCTTGCTATAATTCAGTCAAGTAAAACTGGAAGAAAGTGACTCTCGAAATAACATGAAAAAATTTTCTTTTGTTTTTTATAACCAAAATGATTTTCCTATTCAGAATGCTTTAATAAACTCATACCACAGATTAAATTGGTTGAAGACCATTACTTGTGAAATAAAACCTTTTAACCATCATATAATTAATGCTGACATGCACAACCCTTAATTAACTGCGAGGTTTTTACAGAACCTGATGTTTTCAGTGGGAAATTTCTATTAAAATTTCTCCAATATACAAAAGACCACATCCGAAGGAAATGCATGAATAATTTGCCTTCCAGCACGGCTCTCTCTGGAGAGATATGTATCTCTCTGTGCATCCTTTCTTTTGTGTAAATACTGGGAAACTCCATGAGCAGAAGTGGATGCAGAGTTAGCCTTATGCCAAAATGTCTTTCCATGTTGTCACAGCCCCTTTTACAAAGACACTTAGAGGTTTTTGGACATTCATCAGACCGAGCAGGAGGGTTGGTCCACACAGCCCAGTCTGGTCATTGTCCAAGGTGCTGTAGCATTAATTCAGTCAAACTTCAGATCTCACAAAGACAACTCCCCCAACGAAGGAAGCATCTGGCAAAAAAATCCCCCATATTTTTCCTCGGTTTCTTGGTCATGGCATTCATTCAGAAGGGATTTTAGATGGAGAAGCTGCCTGGAATAAGAACTTTGAAAAATCAAGAGTTGTTTTTATTATACCAAGGTTCACCTAGCTCTTGAGTATGAAGGAAAGGGAGTCACAGGAAGCATTCATCTTTTCATGTTCCCCACAGGCCTGTCACTATGATGAACCAAGTGGTAGCGCATCCCACAGTTGATTTCCCCTTGAGCTCTGCATGCTGCCTGTCTCACAGCCTCTATCCAAGTATGTGAAACCAAGTGCCAAGCACTTTGGCTAGGTCAACATTGTTATCTACCCACATTCTGTCCAGGCAAGTTATACCCAGAGATAAGGGCACATCATCTTTTCTAGGTGCCACCTAACCCCATAGTGCTTCTGCTGAAGCATTGGCCAAAGGCACCACATACATCCCTCGGCCCCTACTTTTAATGGTTGGACTCCATGATTTCAAAGATCTTTTCCAAACAAACAATTCAATAATTCTATACTTACAATATACTTGTGTGTGGCACTGCACATTATCACCCCCCTCCCTGCCTCAAGGCTGGCATGGAAAACCTGATGCATCCCACCGTGCAGAACTGTCAAGTTTGCGCAGGTCTCTGTAGACTATAACCAGCTGATTTGTGTGGGGCAGTGGGTCAGGGCCAAAAGGAATCTGATATTGCCAATGGTTGTACAGAGGTGCTGCAGACTAACTGGGGGAGACTGAGTGAATGTCACCAGGAAAACAGAGATCTTGCTGTCCGTGTACATCTAAACTGAAAGCTGAATGGGGCTGGCTGCAAACAAGTATGTAGGAGGGTGCTTAGAAAGATGTCCTGTGCTTCCCACACTGACTAACGATTGCTTCTTGTAATCTTGGTGTTCTCCATTGCATTCTGGCAGAGAGACAAAGAAGAGGCAGGAGGCTCAAGCTGATTGACAGCAAATATCACTGCAGCCTGTGGTGACCCAGTTTGCAACGCCCTCTGCTTTTCTGTGAATGCAGGAAGGTCTCCACAGGGACGAAGGGAAGCTGATGGTCCTACCAAGTGTTTGTCATCTCCTGCCCCTGACATGCATCAGTTCTGTGCAAGGAGGTCAAGTGAAAATTGAAAACAAGTCTGTATTCACAATTCAGACCAAGCTGATGCAGAGCAGATTAAGACTGGCCCAGCTCAGACTGATGCACAGGCTTCCCAGGAAAGGGGTTGAGTCACGATCCCTGGAGGTATTTAAAAGACCTGTAGATGTGGCACATGGTTTAGTGGCGGACTTGGCAGTGCTGAGTTAACAGTTGAACTCGATAAACTTAAATATCTCTTCCAACCTAAACAATTCTTTGATTCTATGATCTGCTGTCTGACTTGCTCCAGTGTTTTTCTGATAATAGTTCTTTACTCCCTTCACCTTCTCCTTAGCCATACAGGCCCTTCCAGAAGGGGATTATGGGCTTTTCTCATCCTCCATCACCTGCAGCTTCATGTTCCTTCGAGTGTCTCCCACTGGCAGCATGCTGAGAACAGCACTGTCACAGTGTGCCTGTTCTTAGACAGTACATGTCTGACTTGTGACTGGTCTTCAATGTAACACTAAATAACACAATAAAACCTTAGAGGAAATGTGGTGCAAAAGAGATGTGTCACAAATCACAGTCAGGCAGGTAAGGCACTCAAGTGACAGCTGCTTAACCAAGATGCTGCAGAGGCAAGTTTCAGCCCAGGCTTGATAAGGGACCATAAACCCACAAACTAAACCCAAACAAATAAAAAGTTATAAGTGAGTAAACATTACACGTTGGTCTTGAAATGCAAAGCAAGCACACATAATGATGGTGCATTTCAATATGATGGGCAGAGATAAGGCTCTTTTTTGGGGTATGTAGCATGCCACATTTCACATGTGGTTGCTTTTTAGAGGGAATTTATGTTCATTATTTAGGTACTATATGGCATCTGGTCATTCCTATCAGGGATCTCATATTTGCACTGAACAAATACAGAACTGAAATATTTCATTTGTGTTTTACATACAACCCTGTCCACGGAATTGCAGATATGTCAGTGTCAGGGAGAAGGGGTCTGATGTCCTGTGCCACGGGGACGGCTTTTGTGTCAGGAGTGTCATGCTCGCACTTCACCTTTTCTGCATATTCTAATGACCGAGCAACCCTCTTCCCCCTTGCACCGCACTGGACAAAACATTCCAGTGTTGTGTGCAGGAGCCAGGCTATACCGGCCACAGCGCACACGGGCTGTTCTTCAAGTAACCTCTCAATTGCTTGGACCAAGTTGGAAAAACCTACGCATTAGAGGGAATAACTCCTTGTCCTGCATCATTTAGGCGGTAGGTGGCTCTGCAAGCCTTGGAGTTGCGTGGTGGCGATGACGGGGAGCCTGGCTGTGTGCCCTTCCGCAGTTCCTGCTTTCTGCCTCAAAACCTGCAAACCACCACGGGTTTTGTCTAACCCTCGTGCTTTCTGACATCTTTCCCACCCTGACCTTGTTCTTTTCCGACAGACGTCCATTCACCCCATGCTGTTCTCCCTGGAGCTCCAGCCCATGATAAGCACACAGTCATTCAATCTCATCGCATCGCAGCTGTGCTAGGATGTGCTTAGCTGAACGCCGATGACATTAGCTGGGTGAGCACATCAGTGTGACAGTTCCTGCAGCTGCAGTGGGCCTGTGCAGGCAGCATTGCAGCACTGTCCTCCTGCCTGCAGCATTGAGATACTTCACATGTATTTACTATGCTGCATCATGCCTCTGCCAGCATTGGAGATAGAATCATAGAACCACACAATAGTTTTGATTGGAAAGGACCTTAAGATCATCTAGTTCCACACCCCTGCCATGAGCAGGGATGCCTCACACTAGATCAGATTGTTCAAAGCCCTGTCCAACCTGGCCTTGAACACCGCCAGGGATGGAGCATTTACTGTTTCTCTGGGCAACCCATTCCAGTGCCGCACCACCCTCACAGGAAAGAATTTCTTCCTTATACCCAATCTAAACTTCCCCTGTTTAAGCTTGAACCTGTTACCCCTTGTCCTGTCACTACAGTCCCTAAGTGCTGAGGTGCACTGTCTGGCACTGAACAGGTTAAATCAGCAGCTGCCATCTAACATACTACAGAAGGCACAACTCATAATAGTATTTTATCATATTTTTCCATACCTGATGCTGGAAGCCCCTAGAGGTCCAATCCGTTTGACATTTATTTCTACCTGGCAATTCAATTTTACTGGCTGTGCACAGTCAAGAATTGCATTTTATAGATAATACATTTAGGTTGGGGACGCAAGCCAATTTAAAAAGCACTTATGCAAATTTGAATAACACAGGCTTGGAACAGCCACAAAAAAGGCGCATCCCTTCCAGCTAGAGCCCTTTGCAGCAGATTGCTATGGAGATATCAGGAAGATTTGTCATGGGTGGCAAAAGTTTTTCATGTAAACAGATCATTACCAACACAGTAACATCCAGGATGGGCAAAAGGGGTTACAGCTTTACCTGATACCTAAAAAGATGGGCTTGTTGTCTAAAATAGGTTCTCTAAATTAGGTTGCAAAAGACCTTTAAGGTCATCAAGTCCAACAGTTAACCCAGCACTGCCAAGTCCACCACTAAACCATGCCCCTAAGCATCTCATCAACATCTAGTGGTGGGACTCCACCACTTCCCTAGGCAGCCTGTCCCAATGCTTAACAACGCTTTCAGTGAAGACATTTTTCCTAATATCCAATCTGAACCTCCCCTGGTGTAACTTGAGGACATCTCATCCTATCACTTCCTACTTGGGAGAAGAAACCAACACCCACCTCACTACAACCTCCTTTCAGGAGCAGCAATGCTGAGTTTTGGCTCCCTTGTCAAATTCCAGGCAAATCAGGGCAAGAGCATGCTCATTTGGCCCGACAGTGATTTCCTGGCTGAAAGCCATTGCTTCAGGGAAGCTGGCAGAGCCCACCCAGCACACAGAATGAACCACACTTAGCCTGTTCCCACCTGCCCAACTCAGCCCAGCAGTCAGCAGGGTCAGCTTCCCCTGGGGATGTCTCACAGGCACTGCGTAGCACAATGTGGAAGGGAAACGTAAAAAGCTCCAGTTCACATGCATTGACAAAGATGTCTGCGTCCATCTACAGAGCCCTTGCCCTGCTTTTCAACCCAGTCCCATGTCCTCACTCAGCTACAGCTCCCCAGATGGATCTGACCATGCAGAACCTGTGTCCACACTCTGGCTGGTTCCAGGGCTGCAGTACAGGCTTCCTAGTGCAAACACACCTTCATGGACCAGTTTGGTGGACATGCTGTGGACTAGAGCAAGAAAGGCACCAGGTGCTTTCCCTTCTATCCCACCTGCTCTGCTCTTGCAGGAGGCATGGTCACAGTGGGGAGTCACAAGTCAGGCATCATGGCTGGATATGGCAGTTTGTGTGTTGCAAGAGCCCAGATTGCAGGATATGTCCCTGGAGGTCTGACCTCTAACTGCAGTCATCACTTTGTCAAGTCACCTATGTCAGCAATCAGCAGGTGGCTTCAGTGGCTGCTCAGGTTTCTAGTTTTCACCATGCAATTTGCAAAAGGCCCCAGCATCTCCTCTGGAGCAGCCCCATAGCTCTGAAAGGGCCACCCAAGGCACGTGCAACCTGCTGCTGCAGGGGCTGCTGCGGGTTGTCAGCACCCTGCAGACCTTTCCATGCCTCACTTCTTCATCTCTGAGAACAGGCAAGGAGACATCCTTGCACCATTCAGTCAGGCTGTGTAGGAGGTATAAGGCAGGGCTCAGCAGCCCTGTGACTCAAACCAGGAGAGCACTGCAGAGTGCAGTACTTTAGTGGACAACAGCCTTAGAAAGAACAGCAGTTACTCCTTCCCTGTCCGTCTCCTCAGCTGTCTTTCTGCATGTCCTCCAGTCACTCCTTTTCTCCGCTTCCTGTCTCCTTCCCAATGAGCTGAGCCACAGATCACTGCTTTGCCTTTGCAGGCTCCAGACTGACACCAGGACCAAAACCTGCACTGGGGCCCTTCTCCCCTGGCTCAGCCTTGTTGACTGAAAATAACAGCAAACAGAAACTGGGCTCCTTGCTGGGTTTCATCATTACTCATCAGTCTGGGCAGGATGGGACAGGGTGAAGGTTGCTCAAGGATGGTGCTTGATGCCATAACAGCCTCAAGCTGCGGCAGGGGCGGTTTAGATTGGATATTAGGAAAAGTTTCTTCACAGAGAAGGTGGTCAGGTATTGGGACAGGCTTCCCAGGAAAGTGGTGAAGTCATAGTTCCCGGAAGTGTTAAAAAAACCTGTGGATGAGGCCCTCAGTGACAGGTTTAGTGGTGGACTTGGCAGTGATGGGTAAAGGTTGGACTTGATGATCTTAAAGGTCTTTTCCAACCTCACTGATTCTATTATTCTATGTAAAGAGCCAACCTGGGGTACTAAAATCTTTGGAGCATCCATTGCCTAAGGATGCCTTCACAACTCCTGGCAGCACAAAGGAGTCTTGCTCTCAGTATTCAGGCCTGGGGTGGCATCCAAAGTTACCCCGAAAGTATCCTAGGCTGGGCTGACCTGTAAATGGCAAAGCTTCTCAGTCATTTTTGAATGAAAAATGTGTTTATGATGAAGCCTTAAGCTATTAACAGCTTTACCCTGCTGTGCAATGGGTTCCGCCACTTCAGAATTATGATCTTTATGAGCCTCCAAGAGGTGTTTCAAAGCAGCCCTAAAGGATAATGGTCTGTGTCTAAAAACCTTGACACAGCGATCTGTCTCAGAACCCTGATTGCGTTATCACTCAAGGGCTGAAATCTGTAATCAGAAGCTCAGCTGAGCCTCCACTTCCCTTAAAACATCTCCCTCCTTGAGCATCATCAACACATCAGCCTGATGGTACAAAGCAACAGCTCCTTCATCACTAAGCAGCACCAGCACAGCTATGCATGGCTGCGATTTTAAGTTCCAATATGGAGACATCAAGGGCCTTTGGAGCTGCTTTTCTCAGCAGTAAAACCCCTGTCCCTATTAACCAGTGACATTTACTCCTGGCAGTAGCCTCCAGCCCCAGATTACCATTGGGACACCTTAAACAATGAGCAGAGGCAGGGCTGGTGGCATGCAGTGCGGAGCTGGGGTTTGGGTCTGTGCTCAAGTACCTCCTGCACACGTGTTCGATGGTTGGAACAAGGCACATCTAGAGACACCCTCAGCAGCAAGGGAAGGCTTTCTTTAATAAGATAACAAACCCCCGCAATCAGTAACAGGTTTCCACATACCTATTGTATTGAATGTAGGCATCTGCCATGACCTGTCCTGGCAGCTCCCCCTCCCTGAGCAGCCCTGAAGTCCCTGGAGTCTGCTTACTTTTATCCAAATGCTGCCAGGTATCTTGGAAGCCAGATTTGTCTTCAAAAATGTCTGTGTTTCCAAAACAAAACTGCAGTATTCTGCTTTCACTGATGTTGTTTGAGGTTTCCTTCCAGCTCCTCATGAAAATAATTCTGCAAATTAAGGAAATTGGGCTTCCTGGTCTGCTCTGGCATTGTGAACCCTCTTATCTCCCCACGGCCATGTCTCCGGTTGCTGAGACATGGAGGGATCACCGTACTGGATTTATGGAACACTGTGCCGATCTTCCGGAGCACCAAGAAGTAAGGTTATAGGAGAGAACAACAAGGTCCTACACTAAGCCAAAGCCCAAGACTTTCCATATTCTTCTATTGCATTGCTCCCAGAAGCTTCCTTCCCTTCACGAAAAAAAAGGGCTTTTCTTGAGGTCTTCCCGTGGAGGGGCAGCTATAGGGCAGTAGCCCACATGTCAGAGCCTCTCAGGGTATAGGATAATCCAGGTTTAACATAAGGAATGACCTGTGCAACACCAAGTTAGCCTGAAATGGTGCAGATAGCTCCAAGCAAAACAAAATACTTGGTTTCCTTAACTGGGAACTGGAGGGAGAGCTGCTAATTCCTGCACTGTTCAGCTCTGCCACTAGGATGCGGGGAAAACCAAAGAACATTGCTGGTAAAAAGCTGGGGATTGCAGGAAGATTGGTGGGATAATCAGTAACTGCAGTGACAGAGCAGTTGTACTGGGGCTTGATTCTCTTCCAACTGTGTAGGATGAATAGCACTCCATGCAGTGGGATATAGTGGGGAAAGGACACAAGCAGTGCCTATAGCATGGGGACTCAAAAAGAATTTGAGGGATTTAGGGGGATCATCTGTACCAGCTCAGAGTGTGGTGCTGCAGCAAAAAGGACTGAGGCTGAAGAACAGATGGGAAATCTGTGCTTTAGTCAAACACAAGCTGTTGAACTGAACAGAAGGAGCTGGTTACATGTTATAATTCAGTGTCAAACAAGAAATCAAACTAGATGTGCCAACAGTATATAAGTTTATGATCTGTCAAGGGTCACACATGGTGTTTATCATAAAAAAGAAACTTGAAGAAGTGTCTTGGAAGCCCCACGGCCAATGCCCATCCTCTGAATCTCTCTCCCTTACATGAGAAATAACAGTGTTCATTCCTTTTCCCTTCCTTCCTCTCCCCTTTGATAAGGAGTGGGCTGGCTGGCAAAGCTATGGTTGTGTAAGGCTGCACCCAGTGCTGTTAGCAGGAAAGCTGCTTTTGAGCAGAAATTCTGATTACAGCACAACCTGTTGTCCTGCTGCACCTTGTGCTCAATCCTGCTTGGATTCTGCAGTCGGAATCTTCTGCAGATCCTGCTGCTGTGGGCACCCAGTGCCATGTGAAACATGGGTCCAAGGATTTGCTCCAAAGTTCTCCTGTTCCCAACTATAATTGCCTTGGGTCTCGTGTAGTTTGCTCTACAGTAATGGTGAGTCACTGCTTCAGAGGGGCTCAGAGCTAGGATTCGGTTTGGAATGGCATGCTCCTGGCATGCTGGCAGCACTTGTTAGCTTCACATCAGAGCTGCTACTCCGGAGACGTGGGAAGTGACATGCGGTTCATCTGGGAAGCTTGGCAGTACTTTCACTGCAAGCAGTTCAGCTGTGCTCCTCAGGGAGAGAGTAGGAAGTGTCCTCATTTCCCCAGGAGCACGAGGCACAGAGTACTTTTAGCATGTGTCCATGAGAGCCATACCTTCACCTGGCTACTGCAACCAAAGGACATTTCCTTCCCTCGCACACAACCACATCCCAAGGGACACACAGTAGTAATACAGAAGAGATCAAAGATGTTTTTTGCTGGAGGGCTGGGAAGAGAAGGGTTATAAGGTCCTTTCCCATCCACGCCTTTGGGAATTCTGCTGGAGTTGCAGAGAGAGCCTATGTGTCCCCGCTGGCCAAGAGCTGAGCTGCCTCAGAGGGACAGGAGGAGCTCCATGGAGGAGTGCTCTGGACTGGGTTGCCAGCAGGTTCCCTGGGGTGTGAGACAGAGCCTGCAGAGCAGCGGGGAAACCATGTGAGTCACCAGGTTTGCCTCCTCAGCCACAGCTGCCTTCAGGTTCTCAGCTGTAGGGAACATCCTTCTTTCCACGTCTTTTAACACCCATCTCTTGATGGCAAAGCCTAATGTCGCCACAAACACAAGGAAAACCTGGGGAGCTGTGGCTCCCTGTGGTAAGATCTCCATGCTGACCTGCTTGGGTACCCAAAGAAGATACTTGCTTGCTACTCCCCAGGAGAATACTGAGAGTTTTCCACTGCTTTATGCTCCAGGGTAAGGTGGGACAAGCCAGTTAGGCCACTGGTCCCCAGAGGGCACGGTGCCACAGCCAGTGCTACAGCCAGGCCCCCAACCTGGGCACTAGCAAACCTGGTGCTCTGTCTGGGCCAGCTCTTTGCTCCCTGAGCATTTTTTTCTCCAACATTGCCTTTCTCTCCCTCTATCACACACATTTTTGGCATTACTGATGCTCATTCATTTTTAACGCTGAATACACTTTTCCTGCTCAAAGCCTTTCCTAAACATCAACTAATGATGCCTCCACACTCCCCTTGGAGACTGGCATCGGGCAAGATTATCCCCATAGCAGGGATTTGGCCATAAGCATGAAACAGGTCAGCTCCAGAACTGGATCTGAGCCTGGAGCTAGACAGCACCAGGGCTGTGTCCAGACCAAATGTATACTTCTGGAAGGTCTAAAGCCATGCACAATGTAAAGGATAAGAAGGGTTGTCCTCTCTCTGTACCAAACTTGTCAGCTACCATTGCAGAGATGTTTTGTTCACAGCAGAGACCATGCTGTGAACAGTTATCATTCAGTTTAAGGTTATAAACAGCAGTTCCTCAGTGCAGGATATGAGCCCAAAAGCCTCTGTGTCTGAAGGGTAAAATCATTCACCAGCCTGTCCAGGTTCCTGCTGCCTGGGTGTGCCTGGCCCATGGTGCTTCCCAGACCCAAGGAGCTATCTTCATCTAAACACTAACTGCCTTCAGCAGTGTTATTATTATTAGAATCATAGAATAGTTTGGGTTGGAAAGGATCTTAAGATCATCTAGTTCCAACCCCCCTGCCATGGGGGCTTATTGTTATTATTGTCTCCTCTGTCTGCCTGCAGCTTCCTAGAAATTTCAAGTCATTAAAGCAGGACTGGAGGGGGTGGGGGAGACCTCCATGCAAAACTGTTCACTGCTTTCCAGCCATCAGCTTTGCTTGCAAGTGGCAGCCAGATCACGTAAGTCAAAACTGAAGAGCAGGAGCCACTCGGATGTGCAGCATGGAGCCGGTGCACCCCACCACCACAGCTCAGAAGGTACTGGGGATGGCTTGGCACAGAGGGATGGGTGCCTGTGCCTGCAGGCTGCCTTGCACATTCACAGGCAGTCCCACTGAAGGATGCCTCACTCTTTATGGCAAGCTATTGCTTCATGTGTCTTCTTTACTGGGTGGCATTTCAAGGAATATATAAGTGTCGCTGGTATATTAAATGAAGGACAGATGAAATATGGTGAAAGGCCCATAAAAATGAAATGTGTGCGTGCCTCACCCTGCTTCTTTTCTAACTCACATTTTTCTTTCTTTGCATTTACAGCAGAGCAGCCACAGTAGGAGCAAAACCATCAAGGATGGAACAGGGCAGAAGTGGGCTGGGAACAGGGGACGTCAAGCCTAAAAAGCCTGTAAATTAGTGGCAAAATGCTTATTTCAGTGCCAGCATGACCCCGTTATGAGGTATGTTTTATTATCAGCAGCAGATCCAAACTGTTCTCTCCCCTCCAGTGTAGGATATGCAGGGGCTGGCCATTCCTGTGGCTCCTCACTGCAGCCCCTTACTGCAGCCCCATACATCTCCCCGGTGATCCCACCAGCATCGCCAAGGGACTGCATCCCCCTGTCCCATGTACAACAAGAGGTAGCAGGGATGCTGCATGTGTTTACCAGGGCTCTCCAGCAGCTACAGGAACACTGTAACTATTGCTCCCAGTGCTGTTCTGTTGTTTTGCTTTCCAGGTCAGGAGGAGCAACCCTGCCCTGCACCTGAGGCCACAGGGCTTGGGCTGCTTAAAATCCTTCTGAATGGGATGTGGTAGGGCAATGTCAGCTCTGATGCTGGTGCTCTTAATTACTCCACGAGTCCTACCAATGCCTTGAGTCACACCATTTATTTGGAGTGTCAATGAAGAGAAATAGAGCTTTCTTTGGTAAGGCCTGTATAGGCACTGTGTGCAGTTCTGGTGTCTTCAACATAAAAAGGACATGGAACTGCTGGAACAAGGCCAGAGGAGGGCCACGAGGATGATCAGGGGACTGGAGCACCTCCCGTATGAAGATAGGCTGAGGAAGTTGGGGCTGTTCAGCCTGGAGAAGAGAAGGCTGCGTGGGGACCTCATGGCAGCCTTCCAGTATCTGAAGGGGGCCTATAGGGATGCTGGGGAGGGACTCTGTCAGGGACTGTAGTGACAGGACAAGGGGTAACGGGTTAAAACTTAAACAGGGGAAGTTTAGATTGGATATAAGGAGGAAATTCTTTCCTGTTAGGGTAGTGAGGCACTGGAATGGGTTGCCCAGGGAGGTTGTGAGTGCTCCATCCCTGGCGGTGTTCAAGGCCAGGTTGGACAGAGCCTTGGGTGGTATGGTTTAGTGTGAGGTGTCCCTGCCCATGGCAGGGGGGTTGGAACTAGATGATCTTGAGGTCCTTTCCAACCCTAACTATTCTATGATTCTATAATTCTATGACATGTTGTTATGGGGAAATGCATACCCACAACTTTAGCTGGCTTTTATTTGAAGACCAAACACACAAACAAAAAGGTGCAGCAGATATTTCATGTTTAGATGATGTGTAATGATGTGTGCGCCCGGGGAAGCTAGAGGGGGGTCGGCAGCATTACTTTCCTAGACCATATGTTACCCCAGATTTGCCAGAGAAACACAGCAGCATGCAGTAATGGACGTGCTTGGAAGGCAACATTTATTCCCTGAGGCCTCATCTCACCCTGCAGGATTATGCCTGATAATCCCAGGGTGATAATGGCAGTGAGTTTTGCTTCATCACCGTCTTTGCTTTGGCCTTGCTGGAGGGGAGTGGTTATGTCACATCCTGACCTCAGCAGAGCAGGAACACTTCTGTTCTCAGTCACATACACAGAAATGGTTTTCTAGGGGTTTTTTGGCTTTGATTTTCATCTCTTTGCCCTGAGATTGATCTTACTGCAACAAGCCACTGACTGCAGGTATAAGAGATAATACTTGGCTAAATGTACAGAGGAGCACAAAGAAACATTAAAATATGACAGAAACCAATAGATTTATACCAGTTTGCACTCCTGGTGATTTCAGCCTGTTCATCAAGCCAAAGTTGAGTTTAGTTTCACCACTTTGTACATGAGCATCTATAAAACTGACATGTACAACCCATAAACAAGTATACGCGAGCATATTTCTGCACCTCCACAATTTACTACCTTCCTGAAATTGTCCCTCTGTGAGTACGGAACAGATGTCGACGTTACACGTCTAATAAATTCATCAGCCACTCGGTTCCGCGTGCAGACACACTGTGTCTTTTAAAAATGGGACAGAATGCAGAAAGAGAAAAGAATTAGTTATCAACAGCACCCTCCAAAATGCGGGAGTGTGTGAACAGCCAGAAGGCGAAGCGGAGGTGGGAATCTGGCGTCTTGGAAAGTCTGCAAGCAGTTTTATGTGTAAATCATATTTTACTGTCTTGTCCACTGTGTCATGAATCTCTCTCCAAATCTGCATGTAAAAATGCCACCACCAAATTATTAGCTATGAATTAAATGCTGGATTCAAGCGAGAATTACCATAATGTGCCACAGCATCCATAAATATGAGATTCAGTGGGGGCATAATGGCCTTTTGTTTCCCTCTGCAGAATTGTATGCATGACCCAGTTTTTTCTAATACTGCAGTGGCAGGGGAGACATAGCACTGTTAGTTCAACACAAAATGGGGAAGGAGGAAGGGCTCTATTTTGCGATGTACAGTAAATAAAATCTTGGACTGCAGAATAAAACCAGAGAAAAGGTGCTCAAGTCTCCTGTTTCAGCCAGCAATATTTGCAGCATCATCTCACAGTTACTTATAACACTTTCTGGAACTGTTTGCTGCCAATCTCAGAACCCAATTTTCATTTTAAGTACTCCTCTTCTACATCCAGGATCTCTTGCTTGCATTGCAGGTTGGCTTGACCTGCTGGTTTGGGTGGAAGCTGAAATCTGTGAGCTGCAGACCCTGGTGCTGGTGGGGTTTGGAGGCGCTCAGGGCTCTTCGGAGGGCAATGGAAGTGAAGAGTGCTCAGTGGGCTTGGACACCAGTGGGGCATCAAAGCTGGGGAGGTGTTTGGCCCTCACCCCTGACAAAGAGCACTCAACCTTCAGCCTCCACGGTCACTGGGACAAGCAGTGTGAGACATCCTGGCCACCTCTGGCTGGGGATGAAGATTCTGGTGGCTGAGAAACCCTTGCCCTGGGCAGAGGTACATAAATACGGGAGATGGGGGGAAGATCCACTCTTCTTGGAGAAATTACTGTGCTGGTTTAAGGGAGAGCTGACAAAGAGAAAAAGGCAACAGAGCATCTATCAATGTCTCTACAACATCCCCCAAGAACCTAGGGGATAAATAAGTACAACGTGAATTCCTAAGGCACAGACACAATGGTGACATTATGCACAAGGAACTCACAGCACAGAAACCTACTTATGTCCTTATAGAGATAATCTGGGAAGAGCAGAGGAAAGGAAGGCCATGCTGGGAGGACATGTGGCTGTGCCTGGGATGTGGCCATGGCAGGAGATGTGAGGAGGAGGTAGAAGATGTTCTTCCAACCATCATGAACAGTCAGAGTGAAAGATGTTATTTTAATTACCCATAACTGGAAACAAGACAGGAAGAGACACAGTCCACCAGGTCCCTAGGCTGCTGGGGATAAAGTTTCAGCTCAGATGGACAAACAACTACATGGACTGGACTGTGACCACGAGCTGATGCTGGGAACTGGAGGGCAGAGTGATTTTTGGGACGGTGATCACAGAGTGGCAGAATTCGTTCTTCTCACAAACAGGAAGTGGCCAGAGCAAGGGCAGAGGGACACTGAACCCGAACTGGCTGATTTCAACACACATGGGGAAACCGTGTGTAGCTCCTGGGGAAGCAGGAGGGTCGGCACAGCAGGGGAGAGCCCTAAAGGCAGCGGGAGGGTTATCCTGCAGGGAGGAAGGCAGAAAAACAACCACAGATCCCAATACCAGTGGTCCTGCTGCAGACCCAGGGCAGAGGGAGTCTGCAGCCCTGGGAGTTCATTACGTATCTGCAGCCAAAACAGCCCTATTGCGAAACCATGTGAGAAGGCATGAATGAGTTTCGGCTAACAAGGGTGGGAAGGCAATAGAAGGATCTATAAATACGTCAGAAGGAAAAGAAAGAGGAAAGAGTAACCAAGGGATGACTCAGAAAGGGCCAGTGCTGCGTTCGCTAAAAAGGGTCCTTGTCACCAGCTGAATCACTTTAATTACGTGTTAACCAAAGAGGTGGAGGTGAGCAGAGAAAGCAATTGTGATGCTTTTGCCCAGACTCCCTGTCCTGAGGGGCAGAAAGGGCAAGAACAATATCTCTCTTTAAGGAGTGGGAATTATACACCTTAAAAAGCTTAACTTTGAGCCTTGGAAAACTTCCAGAATAAATGATTAAACAAACAGTTGATACAAAGCCAGAGGAGAATATGGGGATAAGAAGAGAAGGTGAATTTGTCAGAAATAAAATGTTTAACCCAAAGTAATGCTCAGTTCAGGTTTCCTCTTGGGCAGCTGAAAAGTGCTGCGATTTAGGTAAAGCTTTTGGAATTGTCCCACCTGGCATCTCACAAGTTCACTTAAATTAAGGAACAACTGAATAGAAGACACTTGGAGTCACTGCTGACGGTTTTCAGCCAGGCAAGGAGCTGATTCTGAGCAGTGTCTTCCTGGATAGGGTATAAAGGAGCTTCTATTCAATATTTTAAACTTACTGACTTGAATGATAGCCTGGGGAATGCATGTCTAAAACGTGCAGCTCGTGCCGGACACAGGCACTGGATGAGAATTCAAAATCACCTCGAAAAACTGTAGAAAAAGCCTGAATCAAACAAAATGAAATGCACCAAATAACAGCAAAAACTGTGGCCCTTAGAGGAGTGATATCAAATGTGCAGCTCCCACTGGGGAGCTCTTACCAGGTGTCAGTACAGAAGAAAGAGAGGAGGTATGGCAAGTCACAAAGGACGGGGATGAGAACTCTGTCGTTGGGAAAACACCAGCAGAAGCAGCAAATCTCTTTCTAGGATGCAATAACAGGACTGTTGTGGGCAAGCCAGAGGAGGTAATTATTCAACTTTCTGCCATGCTGATAAGGTCTTGGCTGCCCTAAGCCTCCTACTTAGGATACACTTTGAAAAAGACGTTCATTAATTAAAAAAGATTAAGATATGAAAAAGTAGAAAGGTCAAAGGATTTAACTTTGTTTTGTCAGGAAGGAGAAGCTGTGATAAAAGCTCTATAATACAGCCAACTCTTACAAAGAGCAGATATTTGAGTGTTGTAAAAGGAAATCACATTAAACTGCAACAGGGCAGCTGCTCCATCCCTATTAACCATCCAGCTGCCTTTTCCGGTCCGTTTTTCACCCCGGCACACCTGCTTTGGGGTGTAGAGTCTGGAGCAGCACACGGTGTTCACTGTGTGGGTTTAACATTGCTGAGCACAGGAGCAGGGCAGAGCAGCCACGGCTCTTGCAGTGAATGAAGCCGGACAGGGGGCTGGAGCTGGATGGTCCAATTTAAAGAGCAGATCATGGGTGTATGGCCACCCTTGGAGCGGGCCTTCTAGCCCCCTGCCTCAGCCTCTTTGGACTCTAATCTGTTTCGAGCTGTTGGATACACATCAGTTGAAAATAAGCCCAGCAATAATTAAAACACTGCAATGCCTTTTGCTTTGGGGTGGGTAAGAAAGAAGAAGAAATCTGATTGGTTTTCTGGTCTGGTTTTCCCCATTTTTTTTTACTCAGAAAACAATTCTCCTTAATTACGATTGTCCTATGTTCCCGCTCGTGTTCCTCGCTCGTGTTAATGTGAGGATTTAAATACACCATTTGAAACTGACATGGGCCAATGAACTCCTGGTTACACTCACACTCCCAGACTGCAAGGACGATGCATGATTCTATAACAGGCAATAAAAAATCCTATTATGGGTCTGTAGAATAAGAAGTAGATGATACATAAAAACAAGGAGTATGTTTAATTTATAAATCCAAGTTATTGCATGCTGTGAAGTGCTAGAGAGAGAAATGAATAAAGAAAGGGCTTTGTACTGTTGCTCACTATTAAGCATTTCAAACAGCAATATATGTCTGGATGTCAGAGCCTCCCAGCAGCTTTGCACCTCAGGCAGCCTTCTGCCTCCCCTTCCCCTGGGGCAAATTGTTTCCTGCTTTTCCAAATCCAGGGAGAATTTTTGTTTCATTAGCCAAAGAAACCCTCACCGCATCATTAGGGATTCTTATGCTGGCGACCCGGCCTTGGGGCTGGGATGTAAAGCGGAATTATACAGTTTCTCTATTAAAATTCAGCCCTGGTAATTAAAGTTTAATAATAAAGACCAGCTCAGCACGCAGATGCTGCAGGGATGAATTTCTTGGGTGTGCTGCTCTCCCGAGGCCCCGCTCTCCTGGCAGATGACCACTCCCCATTTAATTTTCAGAGGGAAAGCGAGAGGTATATTGTGCAAAACACACATAATTGCATGGATGGCAATTGTAGGGACTGCTTTGTCTTTCCGGGAAGGACTGATGAAGTGGGGTGCAGCCCTGGTGTGAAAAGCCCTCCAAGGAGGGCTGTCAGGTCAGACTGAGGGCTTGGAGAAGCGCCTGAGCCCACCTCCCTCTCTGGATGGGAATGCTGAGGTTCCTCCACGGGGGCTATGCTCCGCACACGTGTGTCAGTGGTAGGTTATTGCCCTCTGCGGAGCAGCGCCTCCAGCCACAGCAGCTCTGGTGACAGACGGATGCTACGAGGGATGCTAGCCCGGGGTTGACTGGAGCCCAGCAGCTTGCTGAAGGGGGTCAGAGGAAATCCCAGAGAGAAGAAGTCAGGGTGAGAGATAACACAAGGGCAAGACATCTCCGACCTGCAGGGAGGGCTGGGAGAGGAAATGGTCCATTAGCAGCTCTCTGTTTGGGAGAATCAAAGAGCCATTGTGCGCTGGTCTCCGCATCCAGCTTTCTCAGCATGTTTCCACCTCCCTGGGGACAGTGCTCCAGCCTCTCACCTACTTCTTACGTCAGTGCCTTTCCCAGCAGATTTCCCCATCTGTTTATCATCTCTGGTGCTGAAGGATCTCACGGGGAGCTCTGCCGGCTCTGCATCTGCTCTTGTGACAGGCTCCGCTCTGTCTGCGGGAGATGAATGAGCAGCCCTGGGGTGGGGAAGTCCTGGGGATAAATACTCTGGTCTGAGGGGGACCTTTCTGTGATGAGGGTGAAACCCTGCACGGCTGCTGTGGTAAGCTGGGGAAGAATGGCAGCTCCCTGTCAAAGGAGCCAAGGGGGTCTTTGTCTTCATCCACAGAAAACAAATGGTATCTTCCTACATGTCTCATTTCATATGGTCTTTAAAGACACTGTCATTCCTTGGGTAATTAGTGGAGAAGAACGTTATTCTGCCTTGCCCCAACCAAAGGCGATGACCATTTCCCAACACACTTGCACATGGCAAAGGAAGACGACTAACAGATCCTGCGCCAAACATACCCCACACCAAACTGTCTGTGAGGGTCTGCTTAGCTCTGCATAACAGGGGGAACCAACCAGCAAGCAAGGGCAGAGAAGTCCAGACCACCCAGCTCTTTGCCACAAACAAGCATGTGCCCCCAGACTCCTCAGAAAGGCTGCACAAACAAGATGTGTGTTGAGGGATATCCCACCAGGCAGCCAAATGGACCCCCAAGGCCTGAGAGGACACAGTCTCCCTTCCCTCCTGACAGTACTGTGGCCACCAGAGAGAAGCCCCTGACTTCTGAGGGTTTTGCAATGCAGCACTGTCAGGAAAAGTCCTGTCTGATGTCCGCAGTGCTCCCACAAGTTCTCTCCCCGCACTGGATGATGTAGCAGTTTTCCTTGTGAGATACAATTCTGCTGTTCGTGGTTATTTCACTGGCCCATGCTATATCAAGCGCCTGAGCTTCCAGCCATCACAACATCCCAAATAAGCAGACTCCCTAAGACAGAGGTAGGGTCTGGAAGGAACTTTCCAAACCGTATCAGAGCAAAAATCCAGGTGTCTAGGGCAAGCCCATGAGGCACCTGCTGGCTGGCCACTCTCTCCTTGACCTGATACTTCAAGGATATTTGTGAACTTCATCAAGGACAAATACCAAGTCCAGCAGAAAGACCTGAGGGTCTTGGTGGACACCAGGTTGACCATTAGACAGCAGTGCATCATTACAACAAAGAAGGCCAAAGCCCCTTGGGCTCCATTAGTCACAGCACTGACAGCAGGTCGAGGGAGAGGATTCTTCCCCTCTGCTCAGCCCTGAAGACAGCACTCCTGGATATTGCATCCGTGTTTCAGCCCCTAATACAAGAGAGACAGGGACACATGGAGTGAGTCCAGTGAAGGGCCACCAAGATTGTCATGGCACTGGAGCACATGGCCTGGGAGGGGAGGCTGAGGGTCCAGGGTTGGAGAAGGGAGAGCTTTGGTGGGGATCTGATAATGACCTCCACTACTTGCAAGGAAGATATGAGGATGATGAAGGCAGGCTCTACACAGTGGCACATGAGAGGAGGACAACAGACGTAAGCTGAAACAAGGGAGGTTCAGGCTGGATATGACGAAACACATTCCCAGTGTGAGGACAGTTCAACACTGCTCCAGGATGCCAGAGAGGCTGTGCTGCCTCCAACCTCAGAGGTTCCCAAGACCTGACTGAGTAGCCTGGTCTGACCCCAGAGCTGGCCCTGCATAAGCAGGAGGTGGGGCTGGAGACCTCCTGCAGTTCCTTCCCACATGAGCTATCCTGTGATCCTACAGTGCCCAAAGGCACCCTGTGCCCAAGACACACAGTGCATCTGGGGCTGAGTCACTGCCAAACGCTGGCGCTCCTGTCTAGGAACAGGACTGGTGACTGATCCTTCTCCCTTGCTGTGGGACCTCCACCAAACCCACAGCTACCAGATGGCTAAAAGCTGCCTCCCCCCAGCACTAGCAGAGACGGGGAGCAGGGAGCCTCCCAGCGCTCTCCCAGGCATCCCTAACCACAACATATTGTTCTGGGCATCGCACAATAACCCCAGACAGAGCGGGGCGTCGTGGGGGGGGTGGGATCCACAGTCATGTCCGGGATGCTGTGCATCACCCTTAGGAACAAAGCCTTGCGGGAGAGGGCAGTGGGCTGTGCCTGCCACCCCTCCCTGCCTAGCGCAGGCTGCAGGAGGGGTGAGGAGCGCAGCCCTCCTCCCTCTGTCGCAATCAGCATTTGATTATCCCAAACCAGCAGTTGTAAAAGTCCCCCACTCATCTGGTAACAATAATGAGCAGGGGAACAGCTCGTCCCTTGCCTGGCACCACGTCACTCATCAGGCGATGCGGCCAGAAGTGCACGTCCCCATGCTCCCGCGCTGAGCCTCTCCTCTGCCACTCTTGCTTGAACACAAAGTGAACCCGGCGATGGAAAACCGGAGGTTCCACAAGCACTCCTGTTCCTGGGTCACATTCCTGTCACTCCATGACCTTAAGACCTTAGTTCAGCACAAATGCGATTATATACTGTGTGTTAAAAATGGGCAGGGACACCTCATACCAGACCATGTTGCTTGAGGCTCTGTCCAACCTGGCCTTGAACACCGCCAGGGATGGAGCATTCACAACTTCCCTGGGCAACACATTCCAGTGCCTCACCACCCTCACAGTAAGGAACTTCTTCCTTATATCCAATCTAAACTTCTCCTGTTTGAGTTTTAACCCGTTACTCCTTGCCCTGTCACTACAGTCCCTAATGAAGAGTCCCTCCCCAGCATCCCTATAGGCCCCCTTCAGATACTGGAAGGCTGCTATGAGGTCTCCACGCAGCCTTCTCTTCTCCAGGCTGAACAGCCCCAACTTCCTCAGCCTATCTTCATACAGGAGGTGCTCTAGCCCCCTGATCATCCTCGTGGCCCTCCTCTGGACTTACCGCAAGAGCTCCATGTCCTTCTTTATGTTGAGGACACCAGAACTGCACACAGTGCTCCAAGTGAGGTCTCACAGGAGCAGAGTAGAGGGGCTGCTGCTTGGGAGAAATGCATAGCCTGAGGCTTGAGACCAGTGAACTGAGCTCAGTTCGATGCTGCAGGACAGAGGCAGTAGCCAGCTTTCCTAGAGGGCCCCAGAGAAGCAAAGAGAAAGGGACAGCTGACCATTTCTCTGTGTACTTTGGATGTATGGTTGTTTATTGTTATACCATCTGCTTTCCTGTTTCCCTTGCCTCTCTTCCTTTCAGTGAAGCACTGCTCTCTTAAGTCTCTTTGTTCACAAATGGGGAAGAATAGCTGGGAAGGGAAGTAGGGAAAGGAGAGCTGGAGCATGGCAGTGGGAGAAGGCAACCAGATGCATAATGGTGGGGAAAGGCTTGCAGGGCAGGATAGTTCCTTGACTGCTCAGGCTGGTTTGGCTAAATTTTCCCAGGTTTCTGGCCAGAAACTAGTGATGTGCTTGCAAGGACCCTTAGAAAGAAGGGATTTCTTAATTGCTCTCTTGCTGCTGCCAGAAAGATTGCATTTATTACAGTATTACCCCTAGACAGGGCAGCATCTAGAGCTTTTAGAGCTGTGACCTGTCATTTCCAAGGACAACTTGCCCCATAGACACTTAAGAGCTTAAAGAGGAGGCTCACAAATGTGAAATGGAAAGAACTGGGCTAAAAGCAACAATGTGGTAGCTACATGGCTAGCTCTGTACTACCTCTAAGCAGGCTTATTCCATAGGCATAGAACTGGGTATCCAACCATCCTCCTGCTACCCAAACAACAAGTGCCCCTCAGTGATGAGCTCAGGCTGAGATGAGGTCTGTTTGGCAAGCTCCTAGGCTGGTTCAAGATGAACTGCTTAAGCCACGGTTGAAGGTGATTTGAGCTCAGGGAGTGGGACTTATCCTCTGTTCTCCCTCTCATACAGCCTGAGTTTACCTGCAGTGGCAAACAGACCAGAAACCACCACAGGAGAGGGTCTGAAAGCTGCCAAGGGAACAGAGAACTGCCTAGTCTCTGGGAAGGACCTGGTAAGATGGAAGGGATGTGTTCTTCGCGTGAGCTGGCCTGCGACCCAGGTGCTGCTTTACACATCAAGCCCTGAGAAGGGACGTTACTCTCTCCAGCACTAAAGATGCTCTCTTCCAGAGTAATTTAGCGCCAGCGCTAATTCTAAATTTCCTGGAGGAGGATTTGCACGCATTAGAAATATGTGAAGGCAGGAGAGTGACAGACTGCAGGGAGTTTCCTGACGGCTCTTCTTGCCTCCTAAACTGGTGCTTAATGCAAGGCTTGGGCTCCCTTGTCCTCCAGGTCTTGCTGCCTGGGCCTTTGTCTCCATTGAAAGCTTATCATGGCTTAACCAGCTCCTTATACAGCCCACCAAGCTACTCTAACTGACATTAAGTCTACAAATTAGTCTTTAAACTACGTCTGCTTATGCGATGATTAAATAGCCTGAAGTGATTTAAATCATCCAAACTTGGGCGAGGCTTTTAAATGGTTGTGCAGGACTACAGGAGCTCGCGGACGATGTGACACCTCATTACCTCCAAGCCACTTTGCCCTGCTCCCCATGGTTCTGAGGACATCCCCACGGTGCTGAGGACATCCAGCCTCACTTGGACCCCAGCCTACAGCCACAGCAGGCTGCTCCATGCATGCTTCCACCAGCGCCTGCTCTAGGGGAAAGGCTGCCTCAGCACTCAGATGATGTGGCTGGGAACACCCAGCACTGCCAGGGCTGAGGTTGCACAAATCCTGGTGATTCAGAGACCTGGCATGTTCCCAGGCTGTCACCTACGCAGGCTGTGAGCGATACGTTACCAATTTCCCCATTGGCTTTCTCTGTATCACCCGTGACTTCATGTCATGGCCTCATGTCCCCGTGAGCCCTCCCTCATGTCGCCTGCTGAGCCCTCCCAAACCAGGGGCTCCTCCATACCCATCACCATCCGCATGGATGCAGGGGAGGTTGTTTGCCTTCCCTGCCCTCCACTGTGGTGTGATCAGATACCCAGGGGAGCCTCTGAAAGGCTCTGGGGTCTCATTCCTGGGTGGCAGTAGCCCACGTGGAGGGAGTCCTTGCCCCTCTTCAAGGACACTAAGTTTTACATGCCCTTGTATTGCCTGCTTAGGTGTTATTTTAAACATTTTGCATCTCTTTGCTATCACCCTTAATGATCACCCTGGGTAAGTCTGTACCCTGTGCACACACATCAAATACGATGTATAGTGCAGGTACAGAAGAGCCCTTGTGGGTTACTTCTCACCCTGACCATCCTCCCCCATGGGCACAGTTACCTGGTGACTGTATTTTCCTTGGCACAGACATGTGCATAGCCTTGTGTACCCTCAGCCCCAGGACAACAGAGTGGTGGGGTGCCCCTTATATCAGGGGAGTGGAGGAGACCTTCAGCTGTGACTAAGATCACTCAGCAATAAGATCTGCTCTGCTGGGGGCAGCTGGGGTGTCTGAGCAAGGTCACTTGGGAAGGAACATTCTTCTGAGGCCCCAAATACAACCCCAAGGCTGCACATCTGTCTTTAAGCTCTTGCTCAAGCAAAAAAGTGCTGTGCTGAGCGGAATGAAGCCAGCTGGGTTAGAGATGGTGGGAGTTAGTTTCTGGTTCATCTCCATACCGGGAGGGTTTAGGCTGGTTTAAGCAGTGGCTACCCGTGCCACTATGAAGGTCCTTCTACAGGTGATACTAAGCATAAAGCTAGCAGCATCATGAATGCCAGGTAGTCATACAAAACAGGGATCTTGCACCCACAGCTGACGTGGATCACAGATTTGCAAGGGGGGTTGTTGGGTGTCTTTTTGTGATGTTGAATGTACAAGAGTGCACAACCCTCCCAAGAAAGCAGCTGGCTTTGGGAAACTCCTACTGGGTTTTGCAGTGGTCTCCCAAAGCTCTGCAAACCAACCCATCACCTTGCCACTTCCCCATCCCATTCAGGCTGGGCTCAAAGGAGCAAGACGTTGTCTTCTACTCTTGGCTTTGCTGCTAACTCTCTGATCATAGCTATGATGCTTAATTTGCTGCTTTGATTTCTCCAATGTAAGCTTAGGGACACTGCAAGACTTTCAGATACATGCATAAAAATGATCTTCACCATTTTCATTTCCAACTTCATGACCATCAAGATGCTCCAGCTAAGAGCAAGGCTCAGCTTTGTGAGGCACCATTCAAGCCTCAGCTCCAGAGCACTAGCATCCAAGGAGAAGCAGGAAGCATATGAAGTGCCCAGAGTCATAGTGGGTTTGGTGAGGTTGAGATGAGACTCCAGGCTTCAAAACATGGGCTTTGCTCCCAAGCTGAACTGAAGGACCTCCTGCAAAACAAGGCTTCGTATAATTAAAGGGATAACCCTCCCCTGAGAGAAGCATTAACTGTACATCGGTTCATGATTTTTCCTCTAAAAGGTGCAGATGTGACTGCTAGGCTTGTTCCACCTGCACTGAAGTTGGCATGCATTCAGATGGGAGGTAACTGCTCTGCTTTACAGCACTTGCGTTGCTGTAACTGCTCTGGGGGCAGAAAGGAAATGTCTTTACGAGCCACTGACCTGGAAAGGATTTGTTGTGCCAGCCCCAAGTGTCCTTCTCCCTTTTGTCGCCGGGGGTGAAGATGCAGTGCCAGCTGTGCTGCGTGTGCAGCCTCAACTCCCCACCTTACCTGCTGGTTATCTCACCGCCATTACCCTGGGCACTGGGTTAAAGTGGTGCTTATGCACTCACTCTTGCCTTCTCCTTTCTTGAGGTCCTCTGTGAAAACAGGCTTTCCAGATGTGCACTGGCCTTTTCTAGAAAAGAGAGAAGCTCAGGAACAATGGTGACCAAACCTGAACCAAACAGCACCACATTTCATTTCCCAGCTGCCACCCCCAGCTCCTTGCCCATGGGCTACTTGGCAGAACATCCATCAGTTATAACACACCTTCTCTCCTTCAAGATGCTTCTCAGTCAGTGGAATCAATATAATACATAAAAGTGACTTGCTGCTGGCAAAAGAAATTGATGTAGGGACTAGAGTCTTTATAGGCAGACCCAGGCTCATCTTAGCTCTGCATTGGAGAGTATGATTTTGTTTTCCCACAGTGTAAGGTGAGAAAAGCTCATTTAATAAGGAGATGGCAAGAAGTACACTCTGTCCCAGTCTGGACAAATGGCCACGGGGGAGCTGCTCTGTCTGCTGATCTGGAGGATGTTCTCATGCTCTTTTTCGGTTGCCATTTCACACTGGAAGACCAATGTTTTCCCCTCTCTCCTCAACGACCCAAAAGACCTTCCTGCAGACAACCCTATTTGCCGTGGATCTTGCTAGAAACCACTGTGTTTATATATGTGTGTATATATATCTCTATACATTCCTGCTGGGACCATCTGCTCTTGGTAGACATTTCCCTTCCCAATTTCCTGGAGATCATAAGGAGGGCCAGAAGGGCGAGAACTCCCACCCAAACTATCCTTTCCCTCACCCACGGAAGTCTATGGGCTGTGTTGATTTAACTTCCCAATTTATGTTAATGCAAGTGATAATTGTAGTTTCTGTATGAATCGGAGCTGCAGATTTTCCCATACAGTGGCTGCTTTCCCATAACAGCAATAGAACATAGAAATGTTCTGTTTCGACAGGATATGTGGAAGCAATGGTCCATGTACAGAGAATGTACAGAGAATGAGAAAGTCCAAAAGTAAATTACGTCTGCCCCATTAGCCTGGCTTCTTCTATTCCAAATAAGAGGTGAGAAATCACTTCCTAGAATGCTTCTGGTTTCTAAAAACTTAAGCAAGTGATGGTGCTGTAGCGAATTCTTTTAACATCTCCCCAAAACTTCTTTCGGTGAAACAATTCCTCCAATCTCATGAACATGCTTTAAACAGCCTCAGATGATGAAGCAGGACCAGGGTTTTCGTTGTGAGAGAGGAGGGCTTGCCGTCGAAGAGAAGACAGCACCTGGTGGCAAACCAGGTTGGTGGATGTCCCTCCATCACTCACTCAGGCTCCTGCCACCATCTTAGCGAAAACCAAGGAGTCTCTGGTCAACACGAGCAGCGAGGTTCACCAACTCTGATTAAAAATACCCTCCTTCTTGTTCATTTTAACAGCGTTACAAGTTCACTGACGCGGCTGATCCCCGAGGCCTGTGTATGCATTACTCATGGGGTGGCACAAGGCGGGGAGAAAAGGAACCAAATGCAGGGAGGCGAGGAGGAACTTCTTGAGCTGCTGTTGCCAGCAAAAACGCAACATGAAACTCCAGCCTCAGTCATTTGCTTCCCTATTTTCCTTTCAAAGAGTGAGAAAAGTGGAGATGCAGCAAGCTGGATGTTAATAAGCCATTTATGTTGCAGCCAGTACTAACCAGTCTAGGCAGTGTGACTGGTGTTTGTCATTATAAGGGCTGTGACGGGGGGGAGTGAAGGGAGATTTACAGATCAGCCCACACATTTTTGGATAATCTGTGACTGCCTTTAGGTTCTGTATAAATAATAATAATTGAAAGCGGATGTAACTAACTGGAAGCCGTTCCACGGCAGTAACATGATCCATCTTATTGCCAGTCCCCTGAGTCACTCCATCCTCCAGATGATTACATTTCTGCTTTTCCCTAATACAATCTGAACACTGCCTTTCACATTGCTGGTGGATCCACTGTGTGTTGGTGCTGCCAGGGCAATTCAAACCCTCTTCTAGCCTGGACACAACCATCCTGGTTAGCTCTGCATCAGTGGAGCAAGATTTGCCCTATGTTTAACCAGGAAGCTGTACATGTTCCAACTTAAAATCCCCTTCAGCATCCCAAAATCTGGTGTTACCTGTTGTGCTATCACCTATTATTTGCCCCATTTATTTTGAACTAAAAGCAGCAATGAACATTCCAGGTTTCCTTCTGGGCAACCTTTCTGGGTCTTGCTTTGCATCATGATCTCTGTCTAGGATGAGGCTCCCCTTCCCTGACCTCTTGGGAAGAGCTTGTTGTTCCTGGGTTTGGTGGCCCCAGGGGAAGGCAAAGCTCGAAGCAGAGCTCTGCAGCACTTGAACACAGCCAGCTGTGGAGGAAGGTCCTCTCCCTCTGCACATGACACGGTCTCTCTTATCGCCCCCTGGGAACAGCAGTCCTGCCACTGCAACCCCAGCTCTGGGAGGAAAGCTCTTCTCCAGGCTCATTCCCAGGCTCCAGGCGGTTGTTGCTCCCTTCCAGGATTAGATATGGGGAAAGCACAGAGATAAAAAGTCCACCTTGGCTGGGAGAGGAGCCTTCCAGCTTGATTCAAACCTCCCTGAAACCAGGCGGAGGCTTCTTGTGAGCTCCAGATAGGTTTGGATGAAACCCGTGCTCCTGTAGAGCAAGAACATCATTTTTTCTTCCTCTTTTTACTTTTTTTTTGGGGGGGGAGGGGGAAGACTTTCTGTCATTCATGGGGGTTCTGTGCTGCTCACTTTGGTGTGACACTGAAATCCTCCCTTACTTCATCTGCCTTTAGGATGCCTCCAGAAGGTCACCGTTGGCCAAAAACAATTTCTGCAGCCCCTGGAAATAAGGCATTTGAATGCTTTCCTCCATAGGCAACCAGCAACACAGAGTCATGTAATGCCTTGATTTGGTGCTCTCATAAAACTTCAAGGCCCTGATCAGCCTTGCTCCAGGCTTTGCCCACCCATGGCTGGGTCTCCTGATTGGACCTTGGAGCCACCCTGAAACCTCATCTCTGTCTCCTGGAAGGACCTTGGACTTTCATTGGAGCCCTTCCAGTCCTTTCTCTGCCTCCATCTCCTGCTCCTCTTGGCTCCCTGGAGAGGCCTGGACCTGTTTCCATCACTTGCCATGGCCATCAACAGATGCTGTGACCAGCACCCCACTCTGCCCATCCTGTTCAGGTACTGCACTGTCTCTGCTGTAGCCACCCTCAATTTCCAGCTAAGCCTCACTCATGCAGGGATGTGTCTGCTCCCTGATGCTTCCCTCAATCACGGGGAATGGGCTACATGTTCATAGAATCACGGAATGGTTTAGGTTGGAAGGGACCTTAAAGATCATTCAGTTCCAACCCCCTGCCATGGGCAGGAACACCTTCCACTAGAGCAGGTTGCTCAAAACCCCATCCAACCTGGCCTTGAACACTGCCAGGGACGGGGCAGCCACAGCTTCTCTGGGCACCCTGTGCCAGTGTTTCATGACCCTTGTCATGAGAAATTTCCTCCTTATATCTGGTCTGATGTTGGAGAACAAAGAAAAAAAATAATACCACAACCCAAAATGTGATGGTGTTGCACGCTCACTGCCCTGCTGTTTCCACATGCTCGCATCACCCAAGCAAAACTTTGTCAAGGAAAAGAAACTATGCCTACCCTGTTTATAGAGAAGATGATGGAGAGAGATGTTAAAGCAACACACAGCAGAGCTGGAGCAAGCACATTTCCTACACAGTGCTTCCATCCCTTGAGTCCCTGGTGGGTGAGATGGTCATCCTTCTGTGGAAGTCCAGGCAGCGGAGGCAACGCCACTGCGTAGGGCCTTACTTTTATTAAGTAGGGATAGGACAAGGGGGAATGGCTCCAACCTGAAAGAGGGGAGATTTAGATTAGATACTAGGAACAAGTTCTTCCCTGTGAGGGTGGGGAGGCCCTGGCACAGGCTGCCCAGAGAAGCTGTGGCTGCCCCGTGGCGGTGTTCAAGGCCACGTTGGATGGGACTCGGAGCAAGCTGCTCTAGTGGGAGGCGTCCCAGCCCGTTGAACTGGACGAGCTGTAAGGTCCGACCCGAACCGCTCTGTGACTCCGCGACGCGCGGGTGCTTGGCACAGGGACAGATCCGGGCGGGCAGGGCAGCGCTGTCGCTCCAGTGGAGCGGGCCGGCGGCTCACCGGGCCGAACGGCGGCAGAGCCGGGCGCGGTGCAGGCCTCACGGGGATAGGGGAGGGGCAGGGGGCTCCGCGCCGCATGGCGGCGCCCGCAGGCAGCGCGCGACCCTTCCGCGGCCGCGGAGGGCAGACGCCGGGGTGGCACGCTCCGCGCGGCGCTGCGCGGGGGGGCGCCCTTGCGCGCGCTCTTGCGCGGGCGGGTGACGCCACAAAGCGCCCCGCCCCGCCGCGCCGCCCCACGTGCGCGCCGCCCCGCCGCGGCAGTGCGCAGCCCGCGGCCCCGCAGGCAGGTGGGAGCGCGGCGGGCGGCAGGGCCCCCGCCCCGGCCGGCCCCCGCCCCGGCCCCGCCATGGGCGCCTGCCCGCGCCGGCCGCCGCTGGCACCGCGACCCGCCGCCTGAGGCAGCCCCGCGGCGCGGCGGACCCGGCCCCGGCCCCGGCCGCCACCATGGGGGCCGCCGCGGCGTGCCCCAGCGCCGCCGTGTTCGCCGGCTTCCTCACGGTGAGTGCAGCGGGGCTGCTGTGCCCGTCCGTCCCTGCGCGCTCCGCGAGCGCAGCGGCGCCGCCGGCGCAAGATCCGCGTGTCCGCGGGGTGGGGACGTGCTGCAGTGCGGGGCTGCCGCCCGCCCTCCTCCTCCTCCTCGGGGTGTGTGTGGGGAGCGCTGCCTGGCCGGGGGGGGCAGGCGGGCGGGCGGGGGTGTGTTCGGGGGATGCAGGTACCTGGGTGTCTCACCGCCTCTCTTCCCTCGGCCCGTGCGGTGTGGGTGCTCCCCTGTGCTTGCCCTGGGGGATGCTGCCATCGCCAGCCTTGTGGCGGGCACCGGCTGGGTGCCACATCCCCTGCTCCATCCTCGCCGTCCCCTGCAGGCGGCCGAAGGGCAGCATCCTTCCCGCAGCCTTCATCCAGGGCTGCGCCCACCTTGAAGTCTGAGCAGCGCCGTGTTTTGCCCCCGTGTCCCACTCCCATTGCTTGGCACTGGGCTGGGATGGATCCATCCATCCATCCATCCCCTCCTAGCTGCTTTTCTCCACCTTTTGGACAGGCAGCAGAATTCACAGCTGCAAACTGCAGGCATTTGTCCTCACTTAACATGAGAATATTTTCCGGCAGGTTCACCTCCAGGTTTACCTGCCCAGGTAGGGCTGTTCCCAGTCAAGTGCTTTATGGCTATGTCCCGTTTCTTTGAGAAGAGATGGTAATTCAGTGTGTCAGGCACACGCCGCAGCTGCTGTGGCAGGGTTGTGTAACCGAGGAGTGCACTTGCTCTTGAACTCAAGGTGGATTTTAGCAAGCTGGCGCTGGCTTGACAGGAATCCGTGCAAACAGAAAATAATCTAAAGCTGGGAGAGCATTAGGTGGGACACAACCTCCTTGCTTTGAAGGCAAAGGGTTCAGTCGTGGAGCATCCAGGGTCCATGCGCGGTGCTGGCTGGGTGCTCCTGACTGCTGGTTTCCTGCTGGGAGAGGCTAGTGCTGCTGTGTGTCTGGAAGATGCGATGCTGATGGGGAGCTTGAGATACAGAGCTCCAGCTGGGGTCCTGGAGGTCAGTTGGGAATAGCTGGCATGGGGGGAAGGGTGGGGGGGTAGCGGGGGAAGTGTGACATAATGGTGTGGGGAAGTACAACGGCAACTTTGCAGAATGAATTTGAGACTGAGCAGGCAAGCACGAATGTTGCTTGTGCACGGGTGTACTAAAACCTCTGTGTGTGCTGATGGGATGAGCAGGCGGGCTCTAAGGCAAAATTCCCGCTTGCTCATGAGCTGGCAGGATGCTCCCATAGCCACCAGTCAGGGGTTTCTTCATCCAGCATCTTCATCTTCAGGATTTTGGGCAATCCCTTTTGTCCTTAGAAGGAATTAATGTCTTTCCAGCCTGATGGAAGGGTTTAAATCAGTAGCTGGTGTGTCTCGTGCTGGTGCAGCAAACCTGAATCCGCTTGGCCGCTTGTTTTTTGAGCAGTAGCGGCTCAGCAGAGATTGCATAAGTCTGGTGTTGGTCATGGTTTCCCTCACTTGGTGAGCGCTTCAGGCTCCCGCTGGCTGCTGCAAGGTAGTTTCCACCGTTTCCCTCAATGCCCTTGCCTCAAACCAATGCTATGTCACCTTGCTTTGACTGGAGGCTTTCAGGAGCCTGAGGGATTTCATCTGCTTGGAGCGCAGCTGTAGCTGCCGGGGGTGCTTTTGAGCCTTGGTCTGCACTGGCTGCAGGGAATAGCTGCTGAGTTTTCCTTCATGGGGACCAGATGTGCTGGTGCTGCTGTTTTGGCAAGCTTGGCTGCTTGTGTTTCGAGATGTAGTAAAGGGACTGCTGAGCAGGGTAAGCCCCGGACTTTTGGTTTCATAAACCCCAAACCAGCTGAAATCGCTGGCTTGCATTGCAAGAAGTAGAAACTTGCTTTGCTCTTCAATACTCTCCTCACAGGCAACTTTTTTGGAGTAACATGATCCTTTTTACAGTGAGCGAGGCAGGAGGTGGGCTGCTTCTGTCTGCGAAGTTACCATAAAACTTCCAGAACAGTTCATTTGTCTTTCTGGGTTTGGTTTTCACTTTTTGTCTCTTATTTTAATGTCACAAGTGACTTCCTGGTGCTGGTTAGCAGGGGGTGCAGGCATCCTTCAGGGAGGGTGGCAGGCTGTGCAGCCTATACCTGACCTGTGCCAAGGCATTCCCACCGAATTCTGGGTGTGCTTGGAAATGGTTCCTAGAGCGTAAATTTAGCACTGTTGGTGCTTCTCCTGCTCTTCTCTACCGGGGGTGCCCTGTGTTTAGATGCTTGGGTTTCTTTATTTTTTCTTTATTTCTTGGGTTTGTTGCTGCCTCCCTGCAGGGCTGGCAGCAGGGTGGCACTGTACACAACCCAAATCTATGACTGTCTTGAGGCGTCATCCCATTTCAGGACACAAATACCTGTTGATCCACTAACTTTCTGCTGGTGTTTTAACTCACTGAGCAGGTTCGGGTCCCAAATGAGCTGTTGCATTCCCAGCCACGTCCCCCATTTGTGTGCCCAGGAAGCTTGTAGCCCCCTAAAAGCTATTTACTGTGTGAATCCCCCCCTGGATCTCTCCTGCAGCATGCAGTTAAGAGGGTGAGGGAGGCATGGTGTGGATGTGACTGTTGAGATAGGGCCATCAAGCTGGTTAACAGCAAGGTGGGTCGTGCCCACATCAGCTGTGGGGTGCTGCTGGCTTGAGAGCTTGTTTGCAGCGTTTGAGCATGAAGATGCCCTTGTCTGAGCCATTTCCCTGACCCAGCCTTATCTGCTTTCCTTCTGCCATAAAACCTCCATGTGTTGGAACAGGTTGAGATGGGCAGGAAGTGCCTTTGCCAGTGTGGTGCAGGGTGTTGATGCCGAGTTGAGGGTGCTTTTTGGGATCTGTCCCACTTGATCTTTTTGGCTTCAGTGTTGAGACGTGTTCCTGCATTGGGCACAGAGAGCAGCACCGAAACTGCTTGAAACCCAATGTGCTTATTAGTGTTGTCTTGCACCCATTCTTTTTTTCTATGTTTTTTCTTGTTACTCTATACATTTCGTTTAGTACTGGAGTAATGAACTGAAATGCAGTGGTGGAGCAGAGCTCGCTTCATTGCTTTGCTGCTTTCACCACTGAAACTGGGTGTATCAACCAGGGGGGTTTAGTTTTGCATGTGGCTGGGCAGTCCTGAGAATGAAGGACCAAACCAGCAGGCACCCCTTTATGTTAAAGACAGCCTCCTGCTCCTGGACCCCTCTTTGACAGATCTGAGGGGTGCCAGCCGTGAAACCTGAGCAGCTGGGGTATTTTTTAAAGGACTGGAAGTGCCAAACTGAATAAATCATGGGTGCTCAGCGTTGCTTAGCCTCCCCTTGTGGGGACTTGCTGCTGTCCCTAAGCTTGCTTGCTTGTCCCTTCAGCCTGCAGCTGAAGAATTGGAGACGTTTGAAAGCACCAGTGCTGCTTTGCTTGAGAATAGGATAAAAAACCCCAACAACCCAAAACCGAACAAAACCAAACCTGGTGCAGGTTTGTACAGTACACTATTGTACTGGTACTGGGATGAGTGGTGGAATGATGGTGAAGATGAAAAGGGAGAACAGGGGGGATTTGTGGCACATGCAAGGTTGTCTGTGGATTTCCTGAGGTCTGGCTTAATGCAGAGGGAGAAATCAGTATCTGAGACAGCAGCATGCAGGTCATCCCCAGCAAGGCAGGAGAGCTGCTGCCTCTCCCAACACCCTGTCTGCTTGGTGCTGTCTTGGGGACGAGGATGAGTAACACAGGTAATCCCCCCATACAACCTCGAGCGGCTGCATCCTGCTGAATCTGGTTTGCTAATGCAAGGTTGTGTCATGAAGATTATGGGGGGGGGGGTGCAGCGGGCAGGTTTCTTTAGAGCCGTCTGAGCGCTTTGTTAAATCGTGTCTTAGGGGAGGGGAGAAATAAAATACCTCCTGTGTAAGCCTTTGGTGCCTGCCAGGGCAGCCCTGCTTCTTAATTCGATGTGCTGTAATTAGCCTGGCCGCGGCAGGATACCGGTCAGCTCCTGCGGGCTTGCCTGCTTCTGCCTCCTCTGTAATTGCTGCCGCTTCGGGAGAAAGGCAAATAAAACACTAAGACTCAAGGTGTTTTGTACAGGTACCGAGCTGTAAGTGACTGAGCAGGTGAAACAGCAATGTGCGGTGTGTTTCCAGGAAGCAGGAGACTGCACCAAAAATGCCGCGGCGAGGCTTTGCGGCTGTGCTGCGATGTGTCTTCTGCAGAGTCATGTTGTTGGGAGCCTTCTCTTTCCTTTTTTTTCCTTCTGAATATCTTTTTGCTGGCTGGTGGCCCAGAATAGGTAGCGGAGCAAGAGGCGAGGGCTTGTGTAACACAGCCAAGCGATTTATGTGCCTGGCTGTGCAGTTGGAAAGTGTTGAGGTCTGTGGTCTTTTCACCTTCCGTGTAGAAAGCACCTTTGGAAATACAAGGTAACGTCGGCTCATTCCTCTCTCCCTCTCCTAACTCAGCCTGCGGCTGTTTGAAAATGTGCTTTCTATTGCTGCGTGCTGTGTGAGGTTGTCAGCCTTTCTTTTGATATGCCTTTTGTTCTTAGTGTCTTGTCTCTGCTGGCGTAACTGACGTTAAATCTGTGGACAAGAAGTCTTTGGGAGGAAGCAGAGGTCTGACTTGGTAGATGGAGTTTCTCTTAGGGATGGAACGGCCTCGGTGCTGAGGAATTGACGGAATAAAACCTTGGAACTGTGAATAGGTGTAGACAAACAGATTCGTAGCCATCATCTAGCCAAGCCCAGCTGGGTGCAGTTTAGTGTCTAAAAACTGGAGACCTGTTACCTGTATCTGGTGCAGTGAGGAACTGAGCTCCGCAAATTGCTCAAAAATAGCATCAGGTTTCTCTCCTGTTGGTAATGCGTCCGGTTTAAAGTGGGTTCAGATGTGGTTGGAGGCTCAAAGCAGAACATCCCTTCTGGTCTCACCAAACCCTGCACAGGGTCTTAAAACTCATGGAAGGGCGGAGGTGCTGAGAAATAGCCCGGTAGTGGCTGCTAGCCTGGATTTCATCACTGTGTTATTTATAAAGGTAACAATTTGGGCAAGTGCAGATTAACAGACACAGAGGAGGAGCGTTTTACAGGTCAGAGCTGCCACTGGCATGTGTTTTCTGTGTTCTTGGCAAGCGCCTGGCTTGTGCTGGAGAACCTCAGCCTTGAAGTGCAAAGCTGGTCTGAATTCTCCTGGGGTGGCAGGTAGCACGTACCGCTGAAACACAATTAGCGGTATTTACCGCCCTGTCAGGGTTGCAGTGTAAATGGTGCTTAGTGTCACCTAGAACCATGGTGTCAGATTTAAGGGATTATAATTGTAGTTGGTGATGTGTCTGTAGAGCATGGTGCTACTTCTACTGATTGTTTTCCACTCTGACCCTGCTGAGGTTGCTTCCCTGGGTGTAGTAACACTTCCAAGGTCCCAAGGCTCTGGGACATCCCTTGTGACCCTGCACGGGATCGCTGGCAGAGAGGGCTCCATCTCATGCTGTTGCTGACTAACACCTCCTGTCTGTCTTCCAGCTGCTCATGCTCCTTGGCACCACTGATGGTCAGTTGAAGCTGACCTCCGAGCAGAATGCCATCAGCCTCTCCCCTGGCAAGTACCGCCACCTCGACCGTGCCACCAATAAAGAGCTGATCTGCGATAAATGTCCTGCAGGAACCTATGTGTCTAAACACTGCACAACGAGTACCTTAAGAGAGTGCAGCCCTTGTCCAGATGGGACCTTTACTAAGCATGAGAACGGCATAGAGCGGTGCCACCCTTGTAGAAAGCCCTGTGAACTGCCAATGATTGAGAAAACTCATTGTACTGCCTTGACTGACCGCGAGTGCACTTGCCTGTCTGGTACGTTTCAGACAAACGATACCTGCGTCCCTTACACGGTGTGCCCGGTCGGCTGGGGCGTCCGCAAGAAAGGAACCGAGACGGAAGACGTTAGGTGCAAGCCGTGCCCTCGTGGTACCTTTTCTGATGTGCCTTCTAGTGTGATGAAGTGCAAAACATACACTGACTGCTTTGGGAAAAACATGGTGGTCATCAAGCCAGGGACAAAGGAGAGCGACAATGTCTGTGGTTCTCCAGCGTCTCTCCCGAACACGTCTTTGACTTCGTCCAGCGCCGAAGTGGGTGAAGAGCCCTATGAAGCTCCACCCGCTGCTCAGCTTCCCAAAGGTAATGTCCACCACTGAGCCACAGATGTGATTTTTGGTTGTGGCATTGCATTTCTGCCTCGGTCATGGTTGGTTTTAGGCTGTTAAAGGGCAGCCTGGTTTAAATTGTGGGTGGTGCTTTTGCTTCTGGGCCAGAAGGCAGCTCCGGAGTGCATGAGATAGCCCTCACTTGTGTTAAACTACCTTTGGTAACATTTTCACTGAGACTGTAGTAATGATTGAAGTTCTGTCTGTCCTACTGTTTGAACTGAAAGGACATCACGTTCCCCAGCCTCTTTTCCTGCCTCTGTGTTGTGCTGGTGCAAGTCTCTGTCCATTTGTGACAAACGTGAGGTGGGGTGCAGCAGGAAAACCCAGAGAGGAGAGGAGCATTGCTCTACCAGACTCCTCTGATGAATTCACTGCTTTCACACCCATGCTTTCCTTGCTTCATTTCCCCCTGTACTGTGCTGGTGTATTGGCTTGAATGGGAACCATTGCTAAATGAGCTGTCCAGGAGCCTAGCCTGTCCTATAACATTTTTTCTTCAGTCTCTAAGATTTCCATTAGTTATCACTGGTGGGGAGGCCCAGGTTAAATTTGCTATTCTCTTGCTTATTTGGAAATGGTACAACATCATAGTCTTTATTGAGATCTGGCTAGTTCCGGTGGTGCTGTAGGACCCCATTTGAGGCGGTGCTCAGCATTCCCTGGGAAGGAGTTCCTTACAGTGTCTTGGATAGGGCATTCTAATTGAAAAAAATGCAACTTTTGATGGCCTGAACACGTGAGTTGGTAAATATGATAGGGAAGTGTTGACAGTGGTAGACCTCCAGTGACTCTTCCTTGTTAGGTTTCAAAGCTTGATAGGATATTTGTGTGTCATCGGGAAAGGACAGGAGGTGTTCCCTGAATGTTGAAGTTAACTGTAGACAATTAGGTAAAAGCTAAAGCATTTTCCCTGTTCACATCCTGGTCAGAATGTTTTGGGTAACCAGCTCAGAGGCACAGTCTGGTTAATGGTTACAGCCCCTCTCTGGCTCAGGTGGGGTGAAGCGTGATCTTCAGTTTCCAAAGTAAGCTCTAGTTTTTGCCACAACAGCCCTTCCTTTTCTCACCAGGCTTCTCATCTGGCTGGGACCTGAGAGCTGTTGGTTGTTAAGAAAACTCAGTAAAGATGGAAAGTAGCGCTTAGGGGGAAGATTGGTGTCTTCTGTTGCTACAGAAACCTGTTTTGTAGTTGATGGCATCCACAGCCGCTTGCAGTGCTGATAAAGAAGCTAGTGCTTCCTTAATAAAACCCAGTAGAGGGATTCTAAGCCTCCGAACTCTCCCGTATTTTTAGCCCCCCAAAAACCTAATTCCACAACAGAAGTAAAACTGATGTTCGTAAGAAAGAAAAAACTCCCTCAGAAATACTGAATGTGGGGCAAACACAGATTGACAACATGCCTTTAAGAACTCATTTTTTTTAATTAGCTGCCACTAGTCTCAACCAGCAAGGGTCAGTTTTACCTTGAACCTGTCTCTGTAACCGTACCCATCTGTTCCCAGAGTCAAACCTCAATTTCACCCCTTCCCTTTCTCGCTGTCTGGCGTTGGGTTTCTGTCTGCTGGCCAAGCAGATGCTCAGGCAGGTCTTAGACTGTGATGTGATGCCGTATCGCATCTCTGGTGCTGTGACACTGAACTCTCTTCTCTTTTCGCAGGCCTGAACTCTTCAGTTCCTGATTTTGTCCCCTCTCCAGTGCCACGCATGTCCAGCGGCATGGCGGCCAGCTACTACAACGAAACCTCAGCCAATGAGACAGATAGCGCTGGTGGGACCCTTGCTGGCTCTGGTGCCACCAGCCAGGCACAGAGCTACCGGCACAAGCAGACTAGCCAAGGGTTGGAGAAGCAACCATCATTAGAGATGGTAGGGGGTGAGAAGTCCAGTGTCCCATACAGACCCCCCCGGCGAGGTCCACCGAACGTCCACCAGCACTTTGACATCAATGAACACTTGCCATGGATGATCGTCCTCTTCTTGCTGCTGGTCCTGGTGGTTATTGTTGTCTGCAGCGTAAGGAAGAGCTCACGGACTCTGAAGAAGGGGCCCAGGCAAGATCCCAGTGCCATTGTGGAAAAAGCTATCATGAAAAAGTCCACCACCCCGACGCAGAACAGGGAGAAGTGGATCTATTACTGCAATGGGCATGGTGAGCAGTAGCGACTGGGGGCCACGGGGATTTGTGTCCTCTTCACTGTCCTGTGCGGTGCTTTAGAGAGGCTGACTTCACATCCAGTGACCTGTCTTTTCTAACTTGCTGGGTCTTGTTACGAGGACAAAGCCCATGTACTGGTTCCTTTGATGTTTCTTCATCCTTGGCTTCTCCGCCTTCTGTTCCCATGGTGTGTGCCTGCTCCTGAAGGAAGGGTTAATGGAGGCGATGACACCTACTCATTCCAGCTCCTCTCCTTCTTCCCACCATCGTTGGTAGAAGGACTTTGAATGAAGGCTCTTTTTCCTTCCTCTCCATACCTCTTTCCATTTGTCTTGTTTTGCGTACTCCTTATTTTCTTGGTGACTCAGGCATGGGTCTGTTTGTCTTTCATGTCTTCTTTTTTTCCCTCACCCCATCTGTTTCTGGAAGGCGGAGTCATCCCATGCCTCTTGGCAGCTCCCCAGTTTCAGGTTCTTAGCCCTAAATCCTGACTGCTGGCTTGTGTCCCCAGCCCCTTGCCCATGCTGGAGCCAGGAAGGTTGTCCTTAAAGTTTGTGTCACAGCTCCATGAGTGTTATGAAGCCTTTCTGGAAGCTCTGCTTCGTGATGTTTTCTCTTTTGGTGGGTGACTTGCTGTCAGCTTTTTGATGAGATTTAAAGATGACTGGTTGTGGTCATTATATTGAAATTTGTAAAAATCAATGATAAATTAATGGTGGCATGTACATGGGCACCAAGGAGCTGTGATCTCCCTAGCAGGATGCATGGTTCTTCCTTGCAAAGCTATAGAGGCAATTTTGACACGCCCCCCCTTATCCTGTGTAGACAGCGCTGATGAGTCTGTACTTTAGGTTGAGGTTGCTCAACCTTAAACATCCGTTCACAGTTAACCTTTAGAAAAGCACATTTAACAAGGGGGGAGGCAAATAAAGAATGGATTGAAAAAAAGATTGGGAGATTTACAAGATAAGTCTTTGAAAGTCATCCTTGAGTGCTTAAGTACAAAGCAAAGAAGGCTTTGAGTAGGGGCGTCTTATGTCATGTACTCTCTTCTCCTTCCCGTTGATTAATAGACGTGCCCTTTGTTTGCCTTCATTAGTGCATTTATAGAACCAGTAAGATCTTGTTGGAATTAGCTTTGTGCCCTCTCCTGTGTTTGTGCTACTTGCCAATTTCCTTTTGAATCTTTTGAATTCTTGAGGTGAGGTTTCTTGGGTTTTTTTTCCATTTGTGGTAACTTTTTCCAATAACACCTGCACTCTAGTGTCTCTAAAATCTGTGGTACCCAAAGCATGGTCCATGAGGCTATGGTGATCTTCAGTGGAGTTTCAAGCATTATTAGACATCCTTATTTGGGGGCACCACCAGAAATACTGCATGGCTTTGACCATGGTTCACTGGCTAAAAGCAGCTGTTTGTTACTAACTTGTAATTTTTTTTTCCTCCAAGACCTAATTACATGTTGGTTGAATTTCTGACTCCTTCCTGATTTTTGAAGCGTGTCAGAGCAGGGGCTGAGTTGTATAACCCATTTAGGTATAGCCCATTTAGATATAACCCCACCTCCCAGCTCTTATCATCCTTTGAGGGACAGCATAATTCATGGGTCATCCTGTGCTTCACATGATGAGCTGCTCCAGTCTTTGTCATCCTTTAACAGCTGAATTCAGCTAGTGCATCAAATTCACGAGATACTTGTTAAGTTTTCCCCTTGTCTTGGGAAATAAGGTGGATGCTACAAAGCAAAACCACACTTAGGTGATAAACTGGCCCAGTATCTGATCAAGTTTCTCAGGTCTGGAGGCAAATTGCCCTGTTATTGTGGATTCCTGGCCAGGCAGTTTCTCACATCCCTCCCAGTCATTCTTGCAGCAGTCACGCTGTTTCCATGTTGGCATGGGTGTCTTCGTGACTTCCTCATGCCACTGAATGTCCTCAGTTGACCTTTGTGCAATGAAGGCAGACAGACAAGCACAAACCAGTTAATGCTTTGTCTTGCTTTTAGTGCAGCCTTGGTGTTGGCCAAATTCGGTTGCGTTTGGCAGTCCTGGAGTAACGGTTGGACTTGGTGATCCTAAAGGTCTTTTCCAACCTAGTTTATTCTACTATTAGGTGAAAGGGCCTTGCTCGTTAGTTCTTACTTGGTGGTGGTGCTCTGTTGTGTTGGATATGGAAATTGCTCTGCTCCGTGGTGGTGTATAAATCCCTCTTTGGTTTTCTTATTGAAATGTCTGGCTCTTAAGACTGTTTACTTGAAATGAGAGAAGATGTAGTGCCATGGAGAAATTGACCTTTTGCTTAATAACTAGCTGTACAGCTAAGATGTACTGCAGAGCTGCAGCGTCATAGCTTAGCTTTCTGCTGCTCTAGCAGTGTTTGTACCCAAGTCATGCTTCATCCTGAAGCAGTGTTTCAGGCAAGGATGAATATAGCTAGGAATAGGCTTCAGGCTGTTGCAGAGAGGAAATCTTTCCCCTCTGGTGCTGCCAGCAGAGATCCCTCCACTGTAGGCAGCCAGAGCAAAGCATCCATAATGTGAGGACCACAGCTGATCACCACATCTTCGGGCATCAGCCTGGTTTGTGGTTGCACTAGGGGTGTGGAGGACAAGCAGTCTGGCTTAAATCTTCCGGGGGTGAAGGCCCAGGGTCTGGTATTGGCAGTGCACCCACATGAGTGTGACCTTCCTACCTGTCCATTGGTTGTCTGTGCCAACAAGGGGTTAGGGCATGCTTATCGTCAGGGCAAATCCTGTGTGCGTAGTTGTTGCACGCAGTCTCCCCCCAGCTTCTTCCTGGTTTACTATCTCCTCCCTCCTAATCCTTTCGGTAAACAGCTTTAACCTTTGAAAGGGAAGACGGGGTCTGACGTAGGTGCTGCAGGCTGTGCATGGAGGAGCTCTGCTTGAGTGGATGCCCTTGCAACAGCACCCCTCAAGCCTCCCATGCATCAGATGGGCCTGCAAGGCTTTGCCTCTTTGGAAGATTGTATTACTGTTTGCTTCAAGCCCATCAGTTCTGGGTGAAGCATGGCCAGGGTGGTACCAGCATGGCTGGGTGCTGGAACAAAGACATCTTGCAGTGGTTGGGCTGCTTCCCCAAAGAGGCAGATTTTAGGGTGGCACCAGTGGCTCAAACTCTTGCCCAGTCCCTGAAGGCAGTTGCTATACTGACTTGCTTAAATAGTTGAGCTGATAGGTGTGCAATCCTGAACAGCAGTTGTTGTCATGGGGTGTTTCGCTTGTCCTCATCTCCCCGTGCACTGGTGTCTCTGCCCTGTGCTCTCTCTGGTCATAGTACATGCCTTAAATAACAACCCAAACCTAAAAATAGCAGTAGCTTAGGAGGCTGGTGTTAAAACTAGACCTATGTCCTTAACGTAGATATATTCCAGCCAGGGCAGCAAATGCTGACGATTGTCACTGGATTAAATGGCTCAGAGGTCTAGGAAGAGCTTGTGATGACTAACAGCCTGAGTTAGCAGCCAGCCTACCTCCACATGTGTCCTCCTGTCCGTCTGCGCAACAGGGACACATAGACGAGCCCCAAGGTCTCATTTGCATGGAACTGTGAGGGTAGAGCAACACCAACAGTGCAGCTGTGACTGGAGAAATTAGACCTCTTTTGCTGCTTCAGCTGGCTCTTGCATTGTAGACCTGCAGATGGGAACCCAAAGGGGAAAAGCAGTTTGCCAATGATTTCCAAAGAAATTATCGATGTGGTGCCTGAATGACGTGGTACTGGGCTGATAGTGCTCTGTGGTTTTAACCTTGTACAACTGCTTTTAGAAGATCAAGAGCAGCCTACACACTGGAAACACTTTGTTCTAAGCAGTCGCTTTATTTTAGCAAATACCCATTTCCTTTTTTCAGCTCTTTCCCAGGGTAAGGAATTGATCTTGCAGAAACCTTTCAATCAAAATTGAGAGTTGAAGCCTGTCTCTTGAATGTCTTGGAAATGCCACATTTGGCATCAGTCTATGCCAAACATGAAGATGTTCTTGAAACCATCTTGCAGAAACTGCTGATAGTTTTACTTTTGACCCATTGAGTAGCAGAGGATGAAAGGCAAAGATTGTGTAAAATATTACGGGTTTGGCTAAAATCTGTGTAGAAGGAGCTGCCTGAAGCAATGTGACAAAAGGCAAGAAGGGAGTTTGGTGATTTATTTTTTCCTGGAGTTGAAAGGCTGAAGAGCAGATCTTGGCAGCGCTGGCCTGGCATGATGTTCCACTTCCCTTTAATTTTTCTTCAAGTCCTGTAATTGCACATTATTGCAGTGGGTGGTGAAAGCGAAGCGAGGAAGCCTCTTGTTAAATAATCAGAGAAATAAACTGTTCTGCAGAAGCTGTTTGCAGCTGTGATGGAGCTGAGGCTTGACTACCAGTAGAAGACCGTATACTGAAAATGGCTCGGTGGGGAGTTGAGGGATGGTGCTGGAAAGATGGGGAGTATTAGGATTTGAGGGTCTTGGTTGCTCAGTTGTTGGGGTGCCTAGTTGTCAGCACATTGGGAGCTAGGATCTTCTTAGTTGGCAGTTCACAGGGAATAGTCCTTGGTGTGCAGCTTGTTTGGTGTAGAACCAGGGCTAGGCTTGAGCTTGTTCTGCTTCCAAGGAAGTCATTGAGAGTGTTGAAGAGGGTGTTACCTCCTTGTCCCTCAGAGAAAATGGTGCTGTAGGTCTGAAGCTTCCCCCTGTGAATATAACCAACGTGTGTGTTTGGCAGTATGCACCAAGACATCTGGGTCACTGTGGGTTTGTCCTCACGTGGAATTAGATACTCATTTATTGTTAGTGTTGGAAGAGGTTTACTGCTAGATTCTTTTGCTTTTAAAGCGATGGCACTTTAACTGAAAAAGCTCACATGTAACTAATCTTTTCTATAGATCACCTAATGAAGGGTAGCAAGTGCATGCAAACAACACAGCAGGGAATATTCTTTCTCAAGCCTGGTATCCCTCACTATTCAACTGCTACCTTAAATAAGGAAACGGCTGCAGAGATGGCATCTGCAGCTCCACAGGGTTACAGCTCCACAGAGCTCTGCAGAGACTGGGTGCTACTTGAGGACCCCTCCTTAGTGCTTGTTTGAGTAAATGAGATGAAAGCCATTTAGTGTAGTGGTTTTGTTTTGTGGAGGTGGTTTTCCTTCCATCAGCTCCTGAACACGTCACAGCTTGATGTCAGGAGCATCACACTGGGGGGCAGGGTGAGGATGGAGGATGTGGAAACGCACCCCTGGGGACTCTTTTCTCCTCAACACATCTGCAGAGCATAGGGATAAGCAATGGAATTAAAAGCTTCAGCAGTCTCAGACTGTGGTGGTCTCATGGTTTTGTGCCCAGGTAGGGAAGAGATGACCAGCAGCATCTAGTGAGGGCAGGTCTGCCCATTGCTGTTAATGTAATTTAGTAATTGTTCTTACATCTGGAGAGGAGCAGCCCTAGGCTTGTGTATGAATCCTAATGCTTGCACTAGCAGACAGAGCATGAGGTGAGAGCCTAATGTTTGTCTACCTGCCAAAACAGAGAGGCAGAAGGTGTTGGTAGTCTTCTAATGTCAGCCTGTCCACCTCTGCAAAGTGAGACCTGGGCAGAAAGGGAGCTTATTAAATTGGAAGGGGCAGGTATGTACTGGGCACCATGATGAATATAGATGCTGTGATCCTGCTGAGCCTTAAAACAAGACTGCTCCCTCACCGCAGCTTGCTCAGCTGCGCAGGAGCTCTGCGTTTCATGCTGTGTTTGCTCCAACACAGGCATGATGCTCTGCTTCGGGGTGGGATGAAGCAGCTCTTCATCCGCAGCACAAACCTCTGCCTTGTGAGCTTTGGGCTGACATCGGATGAGTTCAAAACATCACCTGCCTCAAACTACTCCACTTTGCTCAGGTTTGCCCCAAACTCATCCTTGACCTTTTGGGAAGCTCCGTGGTTTCCAGAGGGGGTGTGCAGGAGCTGACCAAGCTTCATGGTGAAAGGGAACCTGGGAAAATGCAAACGAGGGAGGCTGCTGTTCCTCTAAGAGGAGGAATCCTAATCATGTGCTGATTTAGCATATCTCGCTCTTCAGCCGTATCGCATTAGTGGGCCTGAAGACCAGTGCGTGATCACTTTCAGTGCACATATTTCCATGAGCCATCTATCCACAGCGTGCGCAGGGCTGTTCGAAGCTGCTATGAGAAGCTGGTGTATTTGCTCCAAAATCTGCTAAAAAGCAAAATTATCCCATGGCCAAAATTCGTGGGTGGTCCTTGGGTTAATTTAATAACGGATCGGGATTTGTGCCTGCATGCTAGGTGTAGGGCTGAGTGTTGGAAGCAGGGCAGCTCTGCTGCAGAGAGGAGGGTTGTCCTTGTAGAAAAACACACTGAGCTCAGGGTTGTTTTGCCAAGCCCCAAGCACTGGTTTCTGTGCTGGGAGGGCTGTGATTTCTCCCTTCAGCAGGGCTTTCGCACATAACTCATTGAATAACAAGGCAGGCTTTTTATTTTGATCCTGTTCCTTCACTGGCCAAGGCTTTGTCTGGGTTGAGGGGAAATGCAGGAGGCAAATTTAATCCTCAGGTTGGCATCCCCGGGTGCCTGGATATTTATATGGCTGTGGCAGTGTGCTTGCTCAGGGTTACCAGCTGTCCGAGAGGGTTATAATGGAGATTAACTCTGTGCAAGCCCTTTAAAATTTAATAATTACATAAAATACTTACGATGGACGTTTCCTTTTAAACTAAAGGAGGAGCAAGTATTCTAACTATTCTTAACTATTTTAAGTCTGCTCTGCGGGTCCTCACTGCCAACACCAGGACCCAGAGGGAGCATCATGTGGTGGTGGGCAGGAGCACATAGAGGTCCCAGGAGGGCTGGATCAAGGGTGCTCTTATAGAGGTGACTTTCCATGGAGGGAAAGGGAAGTCTGGTCTCCTGCTGAGCCTCAGGTTCCTGGGTCTGAGACATGTTCGTAACCACTTGTGGCTGATCGCAGATATTCCTCCGCTGCCTGGTTTGGTTGAGTTATATTCCAGAGTGTGGGAAGTCTTCGTCAGGAGTCCCTTTCCTGCCCTGCAAGATTTTTGTTTCCTTAAAAACCCCCACAAACATCACCATTTAGTGGTTTGTTGCTCAAACAGTGGTTGCTGAGGATGTGACTCACTGGCTGCTGGGAGGGTCTGATACCAGCACTGTCCTCTCTGAGGGAAATAGCAAATTGCTAACGAGTACTCTTAAATGTGTCTTTTCCTTCAGTTTGGACAAAGGCTTCTGTTAGCCTTGTGGAAACACTTGTGTTGGAAGGGACCTTCAAGCTCATCTAGTTCCACTGTGAGGGACACCTTCTGCTAGACCAGTTTGCTCCAAGCCCCATCCAACCTGGCCTTGAACATTGCCAAAGATGGGGCAGGCACAGCTTCTCTGGGCAACCTATGCCAGTGACTCGCTGCCCTCATGGGGAAAAATGTTTGCCTAATACCAGATGTAAATCTCCGCTCTGTCAGTTTAAAGCCCATTCCCCCTTGTCCTATCCTTACATGCCCTTGTAAAACATCCCTCACCAGCTTTGCTGTAAGCCCTCTAGATACTGGAAGCTATTCTAAGGTCTCCCCAGAGTCTTCTCCAGGCTGAGCAAGCCCAAATCTCAGCCTGACACCATAGCAGAGGTGCTCCAGCCATCTGAGCATCTTTGTGGCCTTCTCTGGACTCTCTCCAGCTGGTCCACATCCTCCTTATGTTGGGGCCCCAGAGCTGGGTACAGGACTGCAGGTGGGGTTTCGTGCAAGCAGGGAATATTATCTTATTTGACCTGCTGGTCATGCTCCTTTTGATGCAGCCCAGGATATGGTTGGCTTTCTGCGTTGTGAGTGTACATTGTGGGTTCATGTCCAGTCTTTCATCTGCCAGCATCCCAAGGCCTTCTTGGTACAGCTGCTCTCAATCCCTTTGTCCGTCAGCTTGTGCTGATACCAGTGATTGTCCTGACCAAGGTGCAGAACCTTACACCTCTTTTAAATTTCCTCATTTAGGATCTGGAATATATCTGGGGAGGGCAGTGGTGGGGGGGTGTGTGGGATATGTGTGCTGAACTTCCGGTAACTGCCCCTCTTTGGTGGCGGTTGGTGACATTTTCACGTTTTGGAAAGGCATTTGTGTCAGGGATTTGGGGTTTCTAAGTCCTTTGGCCGAGCCATTGTGTCTCATCAGCTGGAGTTTGGATGTGCCACATTCTGACTTGCTTGTACATGCAGTCTCTTCGTTTGTGCTCAGAGGTAAAAATAGGCTGCTGTGGCTGTGTTTTGCATGAGTCAAGAGGATATTTGGAGGAGGTAGGTGGGCTGAGCTCAGGAACAGAGCTGAGTTTGCAGTGATTTGAAGCCCTTATCTGAATGTAAGGGAGGGTTTGGCTGCATCACTGTGTTTCTCACGTCTGACTTGCATGTGCCCTTCAGCTTTGCTCTCTACCTGTGATGCTTCATCCTCAAGGTCTGTGCAAGTGTCGGAATCCAAAATCGGGGTTTGTCACTGCATGTGGTGTGCAAATTAATATCACCCATCTCTGGAAAACCTGTCTCGGTAGATAGGTGGTGGGAGCTCCCTGGGCTCTAGCTCAGATTGGTACTGGGATGGTGGAGGTCAGTTCCTGCAGGTTTTGTGGGTAGACTGGTGGGACTTGGCCCTGCTGAAGAAGGGCTGGAGTGTGGAATCTCCAGAAATCCAGCCTTTCTGGAAACTCAGGAACCCCAGCAGATGAGCTGCTGCTGGGTGAGACCATGCGTGCCACAGAGCCTGGAGAGTCTCCTGAGTTTTGCTTCTCAGCTGTGTAAGACAACCTGTAAGAATCATAGAATGGTTTGGGTTGGAAAGGACCTTAAATCTTCCAGTTCCAACCCCTGGCATGGGCAGGGACACCTTCTACTATACCAGGTTGCTCAAAGCCCCATCCAGCCTGGCCTTGAACACTGCCAAGGATGGGGCATTCACAGCTTCGTTGTTACTCACAGCATCGCTTGAACTGAAGTGTTAGTAGTTTTCTCTGTGCTGTATCCCTTCACTATTTATGGGATGGGAGGACCTATGATTTTGAAGGGCTCTGTAGCTTCGAGATTTCTCCTTCAAGGTGGCAGCTCCTCAACAAGCACTCTTCTGAAAAAGAACAAATGATGTTTGGCTAGAGCTCCAGAAATGAAAATGATGATGGCTTTTTGTTTGTCAGAGGGCGGGGAGAGGAAGGAACCGAAGCTCCTCTGTGGCTAGGCTGTGGTTAGACTTTGCTGTATCTGTTGCCAGGTGCTTGGGTGTAGCATTCTGGCTTCCACTCCTCGTGAGTTTGCTTGAAGCAATGAAAAATGTAATGGCAGAGAAGAGAAATGGTCTCTCGTAGGTATTGTACATAAACGTGCCAGCACTGCTGGTCATGGCCCTGTGCCGCACTGGCCTCCTGCCCCACATGAGGCCAAGTGATCACTGAATAACTGGGTTTGTGTCCATCCTGTAAATAGCAGGGGTATGGGAACTGAGTGAGGCTTGTTCAGAACAAGCTCATGAGAGTCATCAAAGCTCAGCCAAGTCCCATGTGCGTGTGTGGTGACCACTTTGGTGATGTTCACAAGTGCGAGGAGTGACTGCTCTGTTTGCCCCAAGCTGTGTACCACAATGAGGCTGCAGCCATCTGAAGGAGATGGAAATGGGTGGGAAGAATGTTAAACCAGGTTCAAGGAAGTCACTGAAATCAACCGAAATGTGTTTATGGGGAAGACTGGGGCAAAGATAAGCAATGTGCTTAGGGAGACCTGCCTACAGATTGTCCCTACCTCTCCGGGAAGGTCCTCCCTTCAGCAAACACTGCTGGACGTGTACTCAGCAGTGCTCTTTGCTTGTGCGGCTCTACAGGCATCTGTCTGCTCTGGACTTGTCTCCATTTGTCTCTGTTTGCTCTGGCTGTAGACATGCCTGGTTGCACCCATGTTCCCTTGTGTGTACATTCATCTTTGGGCTTTACATTTGCCTGTTCAGAGCATGTTGGCTTTGTCCTGGCTTGAAGGGGAGTTCTTCATTGCTCTGGGGTTATCACCACTTTAAAATATTGGGTGCTTATGTGGATTAGCACATTCAAACATTTAGAGAAATGCAATGTTCAGGTGATGGCAATTGAAATGCCATCTGCTCAGGTGCCTAAGACATGCATGGATGTCTTGGATCCATCAGATATTGTTGCTGCCTTCTACGGGATGGCCGTGGCACACACAGCTCTGCTGAATGTAGCCATGGGGGTTTCACAGCAAGGGCTCCTTTTTAATTCCAGTGTCGGAGGCAAGCAAAAGCTGGGTGATAAATGGTGATGGCCCCTGGTGGTGGTGGTGGAGGTGGAGAGGGTAGTGGTGCCTCCTGTGTTAGCAGCATGGTGGGGGCAGCTCTCCCAGGCTGTTCCCATGGCCCGCAATAAAAAAAGGAGGATTCGGGTTGTTCTCTGGTATTTGCAAGCTCAGGGCAGCTTTAGCATCACACCGGTGTGGCTGTAACCAGCCTTGCATGGGAAGTGTGAAGTGTGTGAGTTAAAGCACTGTCTCTGCTGAGCTCAGCCATTTTACTTGGGATTGGTGGGGTCTGGAGGGCTTTGAGCATCATCTCTAGCCTTGGCATGGAGATGAGCGTGGTAGGAGAAGGTCCACATGGTTTGGTGGTTGGGGGGGACCCAGGACCGAAGGTGGAGCTGGGCTTTTTGGTCTGTGCACCCTGGTGGGTGGGCATCTTCCCATCCCAGTGGGTGCTCCAGCACCATTACTACCCTTCGGAGTAACTTACAGGGCTTCTGGAAATGTGGAAGTAGTAGGACTGTAATCTTATTACAAGCATTAACATTTTCTTTAGTTTGAGCAGTAATACTTGGCAGTGTGCAGCCACAACTTGTCATGTAATGGTTTTAATCTTATTTTTCAAGAACAGAGGGAGCAATGGTTTTCTAACTGACTGGAGCCAAATCTGTGCTCACGTCTGTGTCTCTTCCATATCTCTCTGGGGTTTTGTTTGCCCAATATTGTAGTAGTTGTGGTGAACATATGGGGCTTAAATTCATTTAATAGTTGCAAGAAAATGAGTTTAAGGTTCTTATAGTATTAAGGTAGACGTTTCCAAATTCGTTTTTAATGGAACATTTGTTCTCCAAAGATTATTACACGCCATTAAGTCCTCTGCTGCCTGGTGCGTTCTCGTGCCCTGGGATATTATTGCCAAGGGATATAAACATGTTTATGGGGCCACTTTATTGAACGATGAGATTAAACATGCTAAATAAACTTGACAATGTCAGTAGGAGTACGAGCGCTCTGTCATAAATCTTGTGCAAGAACATTAGGGCATAAATATCGTGCCACTGCATAAAACTGGTACAAGTCGGGTTGCGACCAGCTGAAAAGTCTTCTCACCAGTAGAGCAGCTGCAAATACTGGGATTTATCAGCATGAGATACATAGATGGGAACAGGCAGTATATGGGCTTTTCCTTTCCTGGGAGGACTAGGTGCACCATGCAGGCATCATAAACCAGTAAATTATGTTTTAATGCTTCTGTATGACTGACACACATGGGTGTGGGTAGACTCCTAGCCAGCTCTAATACTTCGTATCATTGCAGGGCACCACAGGGGGGACTCAACCCTCCTTATCTCGTGTGTGTGTGTATATATGTATATGTATAATAGGCAGCATTATCTGTATATATATATATATATCTCAGTATATATCACTCAAGCCAGGAAAAAACAATCCCTGAGTATGAGAGTAGAAAAAGCTCTGCAAGATTTATGCACTACAACTTATGCATTATATGCCGAGGTATCTCACTGCATTAACTGCTACCTATCTATAGATATATAAGTAGTACTAGACCTGCTCATCCCTCTGCATTGCTCTCACTACCTTGGTGCACAAGCCTTGCAAAGCTTTTTCTATCCTTGTATTCAGGGTTTTATTTTGTTCCCTTGGGTGGTTGAGTGATAAAATCAAGTGTCAGCTGCATAAACCTGGCATTTTGCTGCTTTTATGTTAACAGCAGTTGAATTTGCTGGTTTAAAGGATCCAATTCAAAGCCTGTTGGCTTTTGGGCTTCTTGCTGACACAAGTGTGATACCCAAAGGTGCAGGGCTTGACTGCTGGCATGATTTGTGCTGTCTGTCCTACTTGAGCAGGACTGATGGCTAACCCAGATGCAAAGGTATCAAGTTGGGAGGAATTTGGAGCCTGGAAGCCCACAGTCTTGAACTGAGAATTGTTAGTCTTCATCTGAGTAATGGGAAGAGTTAACAAGACCAGGCTTAATTCCTGCTACATAGAGATATGTAAAAAAAAAAATATATACCATATATCTGTGTGTATACATATATATATATATGTATACAAACATCACATGTATAAAGAAGGCGATACAAACTATACAGCCTGATGCATATTTATATATATGTATATTAAGATATATCAATATATCTATATTAGTTTGTATAGCTTATATATATATATCTATATGTATCTATCTATTTGGCTGTATCAGGGCTGTGACCTGAAGGTTTGATCTAATTTGGTCTAGAAACTGTTAAATTTTAGGCCATTGGGAAAGACCCTGGCTCTGGTATTCTTCATAAGCAGCCACTTTTGCTGACACAACTGTGGTGCCTGAGGAGGGAGAGAGAAATAGTCCCTGTAGCGATGGAAGTGGTGCTGGCTTATGAAGAAACCTGAGGTGTAGTTACTTCTCTGGAAAAAGTGAGCTTCTCTTTGCAGCTCGCCTACACCCAACCCTTAGTGTGGTTGCTGGAAACAAGGTGGTGCTCAGTTTGATGAAACAGGGTTAATTAGCTATTATGGAGGAGCTATGGCTTTATTTGAAGGTTTAACTCCTGACCTCTTAGTAGGTTCAAGAATAAGCATGCTGTTTGCATTGCCCCTGAAGCTATGGGGAGGGAAACCCTCTCACTGTCTTGAGCCGTCATGTCAGGGCAGAAACCCTGCTTTTGTTCTTCAGATCCCCTACCAGACCTTCCATTCATCCAATTCTTCTGTCCCATAACTGAGTCATCCCACCGGTCTGCACTGGAAACAGCTCTAAATGTGATCGTAGCTGCTCTGGGTGCTCAGTTATGGAAATACTCATTTGTACAGAGGTGCTTTGATGACTCACCTGTTAATCCAGCTCCCGTTCAAACTGGTGGCTGCAGTGCGGGTGTATGGGCAAGCACATTGCCGTATCCCCTGTTCCTGGAGCCATGTGGTGGCTGAGTACAAGGGGTTTTCCTGTGCCGAAGAGTGCAGGAAATTAATGTGGTTAATTTTAGTGTGCATTTGCCTTGATTGGAGCCACCTATGGGTCTGTCACCCTTTACATGAATAGCAGATGTTGAGGACATTGCAGGTGCCTGTTTGCAGGGCCCCTTGCAGCCTGGACTCATGAACAGTCCTAAAAATAATGATGATATTAAAATCTCCAAACAAAGACCAACCAAGCAAAAACAAAGCAGGGATGGGATGGGGAGGAGAAGCTTTGCTAAAGCTTAGGTCTGCAGTGCCAGGTGGCTGCAGACCCCTGTTCCTCACCTGTAGCTCTTCTGCCCCACAGGCATTGACATCCTGAAGCTGGTGGCAGCCCAGGTAGGGAGCCAGTGGAAGGACATCTACCAGTTCCTGTGCAACGCCAGCGAGCGTGAGGTGGCAGCTTTCTCCAATGGCTACGCGGCTGACCACGAGCGCGCCTACGCCGCCTTGCAGCACTGGACCATCCGCGGCCCCGAGGCCAGCCTGGCCCAGCTCATCAGTGCCCTCCGCCAGCACCGGCGCAATGACGTGGTGGAGAAGATCCGAGGCCTGATGGAGGACACCGCTCCGGTAATGATGGGCTGGGTTTTGTGTGCTCTTGTCTGATGCAGTGCATGTCTTGTCTGGCTATGTTAAGCATGCATCATCAACTTTAGCTCATAGCCAAATAGCTGGACACCATCTCCCCCTGGAGCTCCTCAGGGGCTTAGAATTAAGCTTTATATTACTTTTGAGTTTTGCCAAAGTTTGCTCAAAACCTTGTCAAAGTTTTGATAAACTCTTAAGTCCCAGGTGTTGTAGTTTGTGTGTAGTTTTGAAGGTCACCAGGAGAACCTGTTACTTGAGCCCTTATACTGGGGATGGTCAGCCTTAGGTGCTGGCCATTGCCCTGTCTGGAAGGTCCTGGACCAGTTGGTGTGCTGAAGCAGTATGTGGGATGTAAAAGTGTGGAAGCACCCTGGGGTGCAGACTCAGCATGGTAGCACATTGTGTTTCTGCAAGGTTTTACTTGCTGTAACCTGTTTGCCTCCTCTCCCTGAACTGGCTCCTGCACTGTGGATGTGGGTGGTGAGAGAATGGCCCTGGGAGGGACAGAGAAAGCTGTGGGAAGCAGCTTGTTCAGAGGAGGCTGAATCCCTGGAGCCTCATGCCAGTGGCTGAGCTGCACCACAGCATCCAGATTGTGAGTGGATGGGGCAGCCGACTGCTCAGTGCTGGGAGCAGGCAGGGAGATTGATTTTGGTTTTTTCCTAATCTGCTGGTTGGAAAGCCTTTAATGAGTGCGAATTCCAGTCTGACTCAGTGATTCGTCTGTCCAAATGCAGACAAATCAAGGCAGTTTCTCTCTGTACCAAACTGGTTTGATCCGAGTGAGCAGGTTGACCCATTGTTGATAGCACTTTGTGCTGTGGAGGAAGTGAGGACTCTCATAAGCAATACAAACAGATGCGTGCTCCCTATGGCTAAGGGCATGATGCCCTTGGGGTAACCAAAGCCAGCAGTGAGCACCTAATGTGTGTCAGTGTGTCCTAGATGAGCTCAGGAGGGATGCATGGGTGGCTATGCCATCCGTGATGCCTTTGGCCCTGCTTGGCATCCCTGGGAGCAAAAAGGGGTTTCCCTATCAGTCCCCATGTTCCTGTGTCCATAAGAAGGGAACGACACCCCCGGCTCATAAGTAAAAATTATGTTATTAAAAGATGCAGCTCTTGGACAGCAAATACCTAAACCCAGCCAGCCTCTCTTCACCATCCCATCTGCTATCACATTCTTGCCCAAATCGTTTACCTGGCGTCTGACTTAAGCCTGCAAAACCTGTGGAGGCAAAGCTGCACTCTCCTATCTGTCCCATTCCCTCAGGCAGCCCTTTGAGCTCCAAAATCCAAATATTTACAACCCCTGATAGGAATAAGGGAATTAATGGGAGTCTCTGGAGCGTTACGGTACATTGCAGAACATTTTCCCTCAGGTGGGGAGCAGCTCCACTGAAGACTCGCCAGCTTTTTTAGCTGTGGGAGATTATGCTGGTTTTGCATCGTGCTGAATGAATTTAGGTTAAAACGAGATTAGCCTTCTGAATCGCTTTGCTAGGGTTTGTTTTCTGCAGCGAGCATAGCAGCTGTGGGGAGGTTTCTTGGGGTGCATTTAGCTTGCAGGGCTCCTGTTTCAGGCTTGCTCTGGCCATGAATGCTTCTCAGCCTCGAGGTTTGCAGAATCTCTCCACTTGCAGCCAGGCTTGCTGAGCAGCAGCATGCGAGCCTGGGCAGTGTTCGTTGAGCACAGGCACACCCCAAATTAGTGCTGAGAACAAAAATGGGGGATAGAAGGGCAAAGGAGGTTTTTCACTGCTATCCGAGGGAACTGCGATTCTCCATTGTGACGGTAAAACCAGAAAAAATCAGTGCACTGGGCTATGGGCTTTTTTGGGGGTGCATAATGGCATTGTGCAGATGCCAAGGGGTGTCTGTGCTTGCCTGGGCTGGCTGGGAGCATTGCTGGCACAGCTGGCTGTGTTGGCTACTGTAAGTGTCCTACCGTGAGCAATGCGTTAAGAGCTTTTTATTTATGGTTCTGCTGGCCTCGGCTGAAATATTCCAGGGAATGGATGGAGGGGAAGCAAACAGCCCTGCTCAGGGCGTTCAGCAGCGCAGCCTCAGCAAACCTTATAGAAAAGAATAATAAATTAATAAGTGAGATGTCAAAAATGCAGAGGGGGAGGCTGCAGCCCTGAGCCCAGCGAGATTTATGTCTGTAGCTAATTGCATGCTGCAGATAATTGCATGAATCAGCAAATATGTCAGGGCTAGGTCTGGTGTGAGGCTAAGCAGTGCAGGTTTTGGGGGTGCCAAAAAAGAGGATGTGAAAGCAGCCCCGTGTCCAAGCATGCAGCTGTGTCAATGCCTTTTGGCTCTTTCCCTTCCTCTTTTGCAGGTCAAAACCTTGCAGGTCAAGAGCCTGGAGCAACATTCCTCAAATTCAGCCCCCAGCAGCTCCTGCCCATCCCCTTTGTTTCCTCTTTTGCAAAGCTGAACTGGGCTGAACAAAGTAATTAGCAGTTCATTTTGTGCTTTGTTAACCTCAAGTGTCAGCAGTGGAGCAAGGGTTTTGCTGGAGTGGGCGTCACTGCTTTACTCCTGGTTTGCCCTAAATCAGGAGTTGATTTTCAGGAAACCCAGGCTGGGTTTGAACCAGGCTGGAGAGTGTACAATAAAAGAAAAATAAATTATTTATGAAGCAATACAAAACATAAGCAATAGAAACACAAAAATACAAATTTTGCAGTTTGAGGTTTCCCTGCTGTGGTAGCCACATCTCCTAGGATTCGTGTTGTGTGTATTTGCAGTACAATGGGCTTGGGAATATAAAATGAAGCTAGAAGATGGTGCGGTCATAACAGGCTGAACTCAGTAGTGACTTAGGCTGTAGCTGACTTTGGAAACACTTCATCATGGCTTCATCATCTCTTCATCATGGTTTGAATTGAAAAAGTGGGTGAGCAAATCCACAGAAAGGAGAAGGTTCTAGAAGCCCTCAGAGACACCATCTCCTGCTTGGAGAAGCACTTGGCCCACGAATGGCCAGGGCTGATGGGGAAGAGCTGCTTCCTCTGTGTATGGTTGCGTGTTTGTCTTGGTGTCTAAACCCTCCCCAGACCCAGCACTGGGGTTCCATGAGGTTTGACTTGAGTAGCTGTTCTCCATGGCTGCTTGTGTTGAGGGATGCTGGCTCCACCACGGAGGTGGCATTGAGTGCTCCTCCGAAACCTTGCCACTGAGGTGAAGGGCACAGAGAGGACCTTGGGGCTTTCTCACCCCAGGGTGCTGAGCACCCCTGTGCCTTTCACATCCCAGTGAAGGGGTTGCCTCCTAACTCTGCAGCACCTTCCCACCATAGCTGCATCTCTCCACCACCTTGTGGCCTGGCCAGTGGTGTTTCACCGTCCAAGGTCTGGTCTGCCCTGAAGGTGGACCACCAAACACCACAAGCCCCATGAAGCTGCTCATCCAAACAGATCCTCCCTGTGACTGTTGGGACTATAGTGAGAACAGCATTGCAGGGCTGCCACCCAGCCCACCCTGCTTCATGTGCTGGGGTTCCTTCTCCTGCATCCCTTACAGAGGCATAACAGATCTGGGAATAGGGCTGGTGTCAGCCGGGTGTCATCTTTTGGCAGGGAATCCAGGAAACAGCCGCTTCAGTGCTAAATTTGTCCCGCCACATCCCGGGAGGGTGCACAGCCACCCTCTGTAGCAGTAAACCTGCCACCAGCTTTTATTACTGCCTGGTTGCTGCAGGAAGTATTGCCCAAGGGAGGGTTTTTTTTGATGCCTCCAACTGCTCCTTCCTCACATTAGCACAGCAGCTGCAGTTGCTGGTGACCAAGTTGATCTTTTATTGCTGTACAGTAAAACGAAGCAGAAAATGGGACCAACCAGTTCAAACAGAGCTGTTGGGACCAACTGTCAAAAGAAAACAAAGCCAAGCCTATGTCATTTTCTGCCCCCTTTTCAACCTTCAGGCACTCTGAGCTGCTTAGAACATCCTTCCAGATGCATTGGGATCCAAGAGGATGTCAGTGCTTGAGCCGCAATCTAAAGCTACAGAGAGGCATTTAGGATGCTGGGGTGTTTTTTTTGGCATTGCAAGCCTCTTGCTGCAGTGCTCAGAAAAACCCAAAATCGAATTGGCAGGGTGCCCTGGCTGGTCGCAGGAGGCTTCTGATGCATCAAAGCCACCACGGCGCCTTCAGTTTTCATGCCGGACCATCCATCTAACAGTGTCCCATGTATCTGTCTCTGCAGGTGCAAATGCAGCCTCAGTGGCAAGCGCAGGAACCCTGCAATGATGATGGAAAGGTGAGCAATTTGGTGGCTCTGGAAAGGCAAAAGGGCTGTGGAGGGTGGTTTTGATTTCTTGTCTTGTTTTCTTTTTTTTCCCTGGCCAGAGCTGGGTTTCACTCGAGCACCACTGTTCTTAAAAATAGGAATGGCCAAGGTGGCTTCAAGCAAATGAGTCATGGGCTACGAATAGTGTATTTTCACACCTATTCCACAGGCTTCACCTCGCAGCAACCTCTTGCTTTCCCTGGCTTCTCAAAACCCTCATTCCCACTTGCTTTCTTCCTGCGGTTTAAATATTAACACGCATCCAAGCATCCTGTTTGCTTTGCCTCAAGCTCGCTACCGTTCAGCTATTTGGAAAGCTTTGAGCTCCGGGGACGCCTACAGTCAAATAACCTCGGGTGATTTTTTTCTCCTAGTGCGCTTTAGCAGCTGTTTAATTAAACTCCAAATGACTCACTTCTGGGAAGGGCTTTTCCCCTCTGCTGGGAAGGCAGAGCCCGGGCAGATGGCTGCTCCCTGCCCTCCCTGTAATTGCTCCTCAGCTGCTGGCCCCCTTTTTGGAAATGAGGAGGTGTGTTTGCGGCTGGATCTTAGATGAGTTTGCATGAGGACAAACTCACCCCTGAAGCCTGTCTGTTATTTTTAACGGTGAAATCAGAGTGTGTTGCAATTTAGAAAGTGGCCAGCCACTCTTCTGCTGCTTCGTTTGCTTTGTCCCCGTTAATGGCGATGGGCTGATTCCCATCGGTGAGCCCTATTGGAAAGGGAGTTTCAGGAGAGAAGGCAGATTCTGTTACTTAAAAATTAAAGCTGACTTTTATTTTTAATATGCCTATTGTGTAATACGCTGAGCTAGAACAAATCCCCCCCTGTTTGTTTTCAATGGGGGGAGAGGAAAAAAAACCCCTTTCATACTATCAGAAACAGGCTTCAATGTTAATTTAATGTGAACTAATGGGCGTCTGAGCAGACATGTGATTTGTGGGTGGCGAATTCCTCGACATGGATGAGGAATGTGCCGGCACATCCATGCCGACGCGGAGGTGGCTCAGCAGCTCCCTTTCCCATAGCCTTTAATCCAAATTTCACATTTTAATCCCTGGGTAGTAAGCAAAGCATGTTAGTCGAAATAGCCTGGTCTTGCCTCTGTAAAAGGAGAAAACAGGTTGGGAGAATGGGTTGCATGTGGGCAGGGCTTGCATATCTGTTCTCTTGCAAGTCAAACAGGGATGCAGGCTTTGGGAAGAAGTTAGATATTAGGTGGTCCTTAAAGCAACCTGCTTGGGGGGACCTGGTGACAGGCAGAGTTGCCCAAACTGCCAGCCAGGGATGTGGGATGCTGCCCCAAGCCTCTCATCACTGCAGGGAACGGGAACCAGAAAAGCTTTGCTTGAGATTTGCACCCTGAGGGATGCAGAGAGGCAGAGGAGGGTAGATAATGTTGGCTGCTGCCATGCAGGTGGAAAGGAGATACAAAAAGGAAGATGAAGAGCACCGTCAAATTAGGAAGCGGGTTCACACCACCACCCTTGTGTGCAGCATGTCCCAGCAGCACTTGCTGCTGCCGGTGTCTTTGGGACTATGGAGCCAAACGCTTGCCTGTGGCTCACAGCAGGGTATCATAAAGCAAAGGTACTTGAGTGACACTGGGGTCAGTGCCAGCCCTTGCTTGTCCTTCTGGCCCTGAGCTTGGAGTCTGGTGGGGTGGATTTGTCCCTCACACTTTAATGGGGTACTCATGGGAGCAAGGGTGAGAGTGGGCAAACAAATCATTAACTTGCAGTGTGACCAGTGTAGCTGCTCACGGGAGCGTGCTGCAGTGGAGGTCCCTGGGGGTCTCGCAGCTCTCACCCTGTAGCCTTGGCACGGGTTGAAGGCATGGAATCAGGCTGTGCCTTGCTTTTAGCAAACAGTAGCTGTGGAGCAGGATGTCTGCGGGGAGCTTACCTGCTTGGGTGTCGTCACCTGGTGCCCCAAGAGCTGAGAATGAGAAGGAAAGACAAGTTAAAATGCTCTGCTGTGGTTCCATGTGCCAAGCTGGTGCTGCAGTTGCTCCTGCGAAGAGCATGGGTTGTGTTGCCCTCTCTGTCTGTTGAGCACTGACATGCCAAATGCCATCACTCATGTCCCCTTGGGTCACCTCCAGTCAGCGTGACCCTGGGAGGAGGAAGCCACCGAACATGGGGACCTTTAGCCAAGGATGGGCTGGGGTGTGTTGAAAGCCGGGATGCAGAGGAATTTGAATGCAAGCCCATTGCGTAGCATCCCCTGAGTTAATTTTCCTTCTCTTTCTTCTCCCCAAAGCTGGAAGCTGACAGACTGGCGCTGCCGGTGAGCCCCAGCCCGGTGAGCCCTGCGCCCAGCCCCAGCCCCAAGCCTCCTGAGGCAGCTGTCCTCACCGTGGAGCCCTCTCCTTCAGAGAAGAAATGCTTCTTCGTTGATGAAGCAGAGCCTCTCCTGCGGTGCGACTCAACCTCCAGCGGCTCCTCTGCGCTCAGCCGGACAGGCTCTTTTATTACCAAAGGTACCAAAATCAGCCTGGGGGAAGTGGGAGGACCAAAGGGTTGCCGTGGCATGTCACATATGTTTAGCACATGCAGTAGAGCTGCCCAACATGATATCATTGAAGTAAATAACTGGGAAAACTGGCTCTCCAGGATACATTCATTACATGCTTGTTCCGGACTAGAATATCCTGTTAGCAAAGACGATACAGATTTGAGAGGGGAAAACACCTTGAAAGGCTTTTAACTCTTTGTGCTGACAGAAAAGTTGTAGCATCCCTGGATGTCTGGGGGCGGTTCTCCTCACTTTTGGCTGTTGCATTGCCCTTGCATTATGGCATGAGATGAAGCCAGGAAAATGTCATTTCAAGATTGAATTAGTATTTTTCACCCTTGGTCCTGCTTGCTGCATCATGTGACTTGAGATGTCAGTCACCATTAGTCACCCCCCTTCTTCTTGAGGGGGTTTAATTTACTGCATTTAACCTGCTGTGTTTAATCTCCTTTAACTTCTGATGAAGGTGAGACACTGAGCTAAGTCAGTCTACCCAATGTACACGTGGGTGCGGAAATGAAGCTGACCCAACAAAAACAACTTAAAAGAGCAGAATTCAGCTTTTTTTGGCTCCCCTTCTGCCTTCATTTTTCCGTATTGGCCATTCAGCATTTATAAGCGCTGTGTTTGCTCTAGTGGGATACTGGATTAGGTGCCTCAGCAGAGTGGCTTCTCCATCTTCTCCCCTCCCTATCATTCCTCACCCTCCATCTTTTCCCTCTGTTCTTGTGACATGTATCTCTTCACAGTTAGCAACAGGAGATGGACAAGGAAAGCAAGCCCTGTTTAGCAGATGTTTCTTGAAGGGTTTCTTGACCACCGTCTCTTTTCCTCCTACAGAAAAGAAGGACACTGTCCTGCGCCAGGTGCGCTTGGACCCTTGCGACCTGCAGCCCATCTTCGACGACATGCTGCACATCCTCAACCCTGAGGAGCTCCATGTGATAGAGGAGATCCCACAGGCTGAAGACAAGCTGGACAGGCTATTTGAGATCGCTGGAGTCAAGAGCCAGGAAGCCAGCCAGACCCTCCTGGACTCTGTCTATAGCCACCTTCCTGACTTACTGTAGACTTGCTGGGTCACCATGCACTCTCCAAATATCTGCTAGAGCTAGCTTGGCACTCGTTAAGATGACCGACAATACACAGGCAGGTTTTGTTGTAGAATATATGGCCAGTATTTTCATTGAGGTGTCCTTGGTTTTTGGAGGGGGGGCAGTTTGCCAGCGTTGCACCCCTCCATTGTAACTCTATCGCTCAGTCCAAGTCTTTGCACCCTCTGCCCCCTTCCCCAGCCTCTCTTCTCCCTGTTCTTATTCCAATCAGATCAGTTGATGCACTTTAAAAAGAATAATAATATTGCAGTTAACAAACTAAAAGACCATGAATCTGGTGTAATTTAACACATTGAATCGGGGATTGCTCTATAACCCGCGTCTTCTGTCAGAGCTGTTGCTCAGAGTGACTGTCTCCCACCACCTCCCTTTGCCTCGGAGCGGTAAATGGCAAACACACACACAAAAAAACCCCAGTCGTGGCTGGTTACTGTCTCTTAACACAGCTAAGCTTCCCACCCGAGCTGACTTTTTATAATGTACTATTGTATAGCTCGTATCCATTGCTGAGATTTTACTAGCACGGTTATTTATTGTATGGTTTTCACCCGGACAATGCATCGCGCTCCTATAAGCTAAAGCAGAAGCGCTTTAACCGCAAAAAAAAAAGGGTCAGCCCCACCAGTCTCCGAGGCAATGAAAAGGTCCTTTGCTTTCAGTCGAATGTAAGAAGTTGTCTTGCCTTGCTGCTTGCGGGGATGGAGGGGCCCTGAAGGGAGCCGGTGCTGGATGTGGGGAGGCAAAGGCGGCTGCCAGTGTTCCTGCTCTCCTCATGGTGTAAGACTTAAACCAAGCTATGCTTTTACACTCATGTCTCTTGTTTTTTATACAGACGTGGCCGATAGGTTCTCTGAAGACCTTACCCGGTCTTAATAGTCTCTTCAAATCACACTTCACTTTTTATTAAAAGAGATTGAGGGGTGGGAGGGGGGGAAAGCTGCATCGTAAGAAGTCTGTCTGATTATATTTGCAACTCTTATGCTCCCGTAACAAACAGTCTGTACTACACTCAGTTTGAAGAAATCGTGGTATGAGGGTGGCGTGTGCTGCCCCACGGGAAGGGTGGGAGTGGGGGAAGAGGGGAATGAATTGAAAAATTGCCTTCCAGTGTACTAATTTATTAATAAATACTAGGTGTTTGTTACTTGACATGATTCCATGTTAACCTCCTTAACACCTGCCTCTGCCTGGGGACACCAGGGTTGGAGCAGGGGCTGCTCAGGGTGTCCATGGAAGGGTGAAGAGGGAGATTTGGGGGTTTGAAGGTGGTGAGCGGGTTGTCTTCTGTAATTTTGAGGCCAAATGTGGCTGCTTTTGTAATTTTGAGGCCAAATGTGGCTGCTTTCTGTTGACAACACTGCCTTGAGTCCTCATGGTCTACACTGGAAATACTTCCCCCCAGGGCAGGTCCCTGCACTGAGCCGGGGTGGGGGACACGTGTTAATCCCCATAGTGATGAGCAGATCAGATGGCTGATGGGGCTTCCAGGGTTGGTTTTTGCAGGCTCTCAAAGGCTTTGCAGGCATCTGGGGGGGGCTGAAGTATTAATTTTCCAGGATGCAGCTGCTGTGCTGAGTCACTCCTAAGCGGAGGTCTTGCAGTCACAGCATTTCTGTTGTCCTGTTACATTACCAGTGTCCTTAACATCTCCACTTCCAAATAACTCATCCCTTGTTATTCTGTCTACGAATGGAAATGTTAATGGGACAAATGCTTCTGGTTTATAATACTGTCATTTTGTATACTTAGCTCCAGAGTGTTTTCTGTTAACTTGGGTAGTGTGTTTTCCTTCTGGCTGGTGTTGAAAATTGCTGTTACAGAACTATACATAGGTACAGGATTAAAACTTTTCAACAAATGGACATATCAAATACAGTGCAAAACAGCACAGAGCCTTTACTGGGAGCACTGGGGTGGGCTTTTTCCTCACTGGCAATGCCAGCTTGCAGCCACTGAAGAGCTCAATGCTTCAACATGCCTTCAAAGCATCATGAAGAAATCGTGAGCATGGCTCATGTTCCTGGCATACACCAAGTTGCTAAAAGCAGTATTGAGGTGCAGCCCAGCACCACTCTGTTGGCAAGTGGATTTTTTACATCCCCATATTGGGAGTGGTGGTGGTTGCTGTTGATGTGCCCAGGCAAGAACTGACAGGGGGAAGGAAGGTGTGTGATCATGGGTTCAATCTACAGCTTAAGGCAAGTGCAAACCACTGGCTTTAAATTATCCTTAGCAGGCTCTTGGAGTGAGTCCAGCTGGGAAACTGGGGCTTTGTCCTTTACAATGATGGTTCAAGTTCTTCCAGGTACAGACATGGCCTGCAAGCACCAGAGCCATTGTGCCACCTTCCCAGGGCACCACTGCCTTCATCCCGCAGCTCTGCTTCCCATCCTGGCAGCTGCTCGTGCTTTCTGATGGGCTTTGAAGGTAAAGTGAAACAAAATGGTCCTGAGAAGAGGATTTAGCAACCAGCTGAAGAAATCATAGAGTCACAGAATGGCTTGGGTTGGAAGGGACCTTCAAAGGTCATCTAGTCCAACCCGCTGCAATGAGCAGGGTCATCTTCAGCTAGATTAGGTTGCCCTTCAGAACCACATCCAGCCTACCCCCAAGTGTCTCCAGGCGCGGTGCATCCACCACCTCTCTGGGCAACCTGCGTCAATGCTTCACCGCCCTCATTGTAAAAAATTTCTCCCTCACATCCAGCCTCAATCTCCCCTCCTTTAGTATAAAACCATCACCTCTCATCCTATCACAACAGGCCTGGCTAAGAAGTCTCTCCCCATCTTTCTTGTAAGTCCCTTTTTAATACTGAAAGGCCACAACAAGGTCTTCCTGGAGTCTTCTCTGTGTTGAACAACGCCAACCCTCTCAGCCTTTCCTCATAGGAGAGGTGCTCCATCCCTCTGATCATTTCTGTGGCCCTTCTCTGGACTGTCTACAACAGGTCCGTGTCTTTCCTGTACTGCGGACTCCAGAGCTGAACACAGTATGCAGGGAGGGTCTCACTGGAGCAGAGCAAAGGGGCAGAATCGCCTCCATTGAGCTGCTGGCCCTGCAGCAGGTGTGATGTGGAGGCCAGGAGATTCTGAGGAGGCACAAGGAGGCGTTGGTGGGTCTCTGGGCTGTGTTCAACTCATCTTGGTGGCAGGTTGTGGGACAGGCCAAAATTTGGCTCCATCCATGCTGTGCACACTTCCAGCATTGCTCCCTCCTGTGCTTGCACCTGGGTGTTGGTCTTGTCCCTGGCACCATCATTTCCCATTTCCAAACTCTGCCCTCTAAGCAGTCCTCTGCTGTTTGCATATGTGTATGTGTGCAATATGTATATTTGCTAGATACAAATATTGTATATGAATATATGCTACATTTTTCTATACATTTTAAAATTCTTTTTATGTATGTATATATGTGTATAAATATATATATGTATTTTATGATTCTGGGGGTGTGCATGGGAAATGCCTGAGAGCAGCTGAGCCACACTGAACCCCACATACAGGTGGGGTATTTCCTGACAGTGTGGGAGGTGTGAGGAGCCACAAGCCCCATGCCCTCACCCTTCCTCTGAGCCAGTTCTAGGGCCTTGAGAAAACAAACCAGGCAGGTAGGATCAATGGGTTTGTGACCTGGAGGCATAACCCTACAGAGGAGAGAGACGGTCCTTGTCCTCTTGCGTGGCTTATTTGAGGCATCATGGGCAATACATAAACCTTGCACACCACAGCACTGGTGCAACTGTATGTGTGAGGTTTTGGGCTAAATGGGTTTAGCAAGGTTAAGCCGTGACTATAGAGACCTTTATACATGTATCTAACATGCATTAATGCACATTTTGCATTTTATGTAAAGTATGCAGTAAAAATGTACTCCAGTGTGCACTGTAGGCGAGAGGTGGGGTGTGAAACGTGTGGCTTGGCTTTGCCCCTTGTCTGGCCTTGCTTGCTCAGTTATGCTTGCTCCTTATGTGCTGTTCTCTACCTAGGGACAGCCGGTATGAGGGGGGATTTAGGTGCTGGGGTCGCAGTCCTGGTTGGGACAACCTGTAAAACCACCAGGGGGACAGAAAGCAAAACAAGAGTGCAGCCATGCTCCTCAATTCTGCCTGCTGTGGGTATCTTGTGGCAGAGCAGAGACTGACATTTCTCCTGTAGGTCACGCAAGAAAATGCCAGCTGCTCTAGTCCTGCTTGCTGTGGGCATGGATATGAAGTGTGAAGATCGCATCTCCCACCAAGATCAGTGTTTGCTGGGACAAAACTCTGGAGATGCCTCCAGTGTGGCCTAGCATCCTCAGGGCTAGATGGCTTTGCTTTTCCAGAGCCTTTCAATTCCTCCAGTGCAAATGAGGTTTGGGATTATTTTTATTATTCTTTTTCTTTATTTGCTCCACGAACTGCAGGTGCTCCGTGCAGAAGAACAAGGCACCTGGTGCACTTTCCTCCTACCCCAGCCTAATTGGAGTTTATCCTAATTGTGAATTAATTGCAACCCTCCAGGCGTGGCTGCTCACATCCTTCCTTGGAAAAGCACCCAAGTGTTCTGGGAGGTTATTCACCCCTCTTACATCAGCTATTGTCTGGCTGAATTGCGACACAGCCTGTGCGTAGGAGGAATCGTCTGTGCAGCCGTTGTGTGAATAACCTGCAGGGAGATGGGTAGCGATGCCGCCCTAGGATGCCCGCGGGCTCGGCGTGTGATGCGGAGTTACCCAGGGGGTCCATGCCCATCCCGGGGCTGCGGGGCCAAGCTGTGCAGGGTGTGGGAGGGAGGCAGGTTGGCACAGGGATGGCTCACACCAAAATCCTCCTCTGGCATTGCTGGGCCATGAGTTTCAAGTCATGAAAGCTTTGCAGCTGCTTTTTCTTCTCATGGACTTGCTCCTGTGAGTACTGTGATGGGGAAGTTTCCAGGGCAACTGGTAGGAAATAGGAAGCTGGAGGAGAAATAAGAGGAGCCATTGTTTATGTATTCGAGTACATGCCTAGTGGTGGCGTCTCCCAAGGTGTTTATCAAACCAGCCTTTAGACATGGCTGCTCCTTCACTGTGTGAGCATTTACAAGCTTTGCAGTTTCCTTTGGACTGTTGTAATTTAATTTTCCCTTCCAGCTTTTCTCCCTTTCTCAAGCATTTTCTTAACAAATATAATGCAGAAAAAGGGAAAAAAAACTCCAAACAAAAATGACACCAAAAGCATCCAAATAACATTGGATCAGCTGTTGATGAAGATGCTGTCCAGCAGCTCAGGCAGCGACTTTGTGGGATTTCCTGAACTTGCACCAACCTTCCTTCTGGTTTACGTGCTATTAAAGCCAGGCCAGGTTCTACTCTGTGTTCTTCAGGTGCCCAAATTGCCCTTGGAGTAGCTGGCTTCAAGGTCACTTAAGTGATGTTGGAGATGTTCCTCTCTGATTTGCTTTGGCTACATGATTAAACTGTAGCAATGACCAAATTAAAAATCAGAAGCTAATCTTGCCTTCCACTACCTGAAGGGGGCCTATAGGGATGCTGGGGAGGGTCTCTTCGTCAGGGACTGTAGTGACAGGACAAGGGGTAACGGGTTCAAACTTAAACAGGGGAAGTTTAGATTGGATATAAGGAGGAAATTCTTTCCTGTTAGGGTGGTGAGGCACTGGAATGGGTTGCCCAGGGAGGTTGTGAGTGCTCCATCCCTGGCAGTGTTTAAGGCCAGGTTGGATGAAGCCTTGTGTGGGATGGTTTAGTGTCTGGCAGGCGGGTTGGAACTAGATGATCTTGAGGTCCTTTCCAACCCTAACTATTCTATGATTCTATGATATAATCCTTTTCCTCTAAAAAAAAGAAGTTTATAAAATATGTGATCCTATGAATTTTAGTTTTTCTTTTTATTCTTTAAATGTCTGTTTAATATTTCTTTATCCCTTTTTTTGTGTTTCCCCGATGCTGAAGAAGGGAATCTCATGTTTTGGGCATGACTGAAGCCTTGCTACCCCCTACCCCCAATAAGCTCACAACTGGTAATTTACAGACACGAATGCACAAATTATGGCACTTTCCCCAGGGGCTTTTCTTCTCTGAATGCACGTGAGCCCCTAACTTGGGGACCTCACCCTAAGAACAGCTGAAGGTGGAGGAGTTTAACCACATTTAGTCCTAACATTGGGAATAAGCTGCCCTGCACAGGCAGGCGCTCCCTGATGGTGGTGAAGATCTTCTCAAACCAGAGACCTGTCACTGATAGGGTCCGCCAGGGGCTGCTATTGGGCCCAACACCGTTCAATGTCTTCATAAGTGACCTGGAAGATGGGATCAAGTGTACCCTGGTGAAGTTTTGAAGTGGACACTTTGTAAAGGAGAGCCACCATGCAGGGTGACATGGGTAGCAAGAACCTTGTGAAGTTCAACAAGGACAAACGTAAGGTCTTTCACCTGGGTAAACCCAATCCGGGAGTGCAGCACCAGCAGGGATCAACCATTCTGGGGAATAGCTTCGCAGACAGGGACCTGGGGATCATGGTGGACACGAGCTCAATGAGTGAACAGGCAAAGGAAGCCAACAGTTTACATCAGCAGGGTGTCACCAGCAGACATGTAGATGTTATTAGATAAGAGCAAGATAGCATTTTATAAGAGCGAGATAGTGTTTTATAAGAGCAAGTAGTGATAAGACAAGGGGGAATTACTTTAACCCGAAAGAGGGTAGATTTAGATTAGATATAAGGAAGAAGTTCTTTACCATGAGGGTGGTGAGGCCCTGGCACAGGTTGCCCAGCGAAGCTGTGGCTGCCCCATCCCTGGTGGTGTTCAAGCCCAGGTTGGACAGCGCTTGGTCTAGTGGCAGGGGGTTGGAACTGGACGATCTTTAAAGGCCCTTCCAACCCAAACCTTTCCATGATTCTATGATTTCTGTCAGCCATGCTTCTTGCACTGAACCCTGAGCTCTTGCAGCTTTGCAGTGCTCAGCAGAGCTGAGCCAAGACACCCTTGTATGTCTGTGTTCCTGCAACCCCATTTCTTCTCCAAGCCCCACAAGGACCCCGTTGCTGCAATGCCAGCTTCACCTGTCTGCTGTCTTTCCACTATGTATGAGATTACTTTAGCTTTAATTTAATATGAAGGAAATGAGTTGCTCTGCAAGCATGCTAATCTCAAAATACACTTCTGGACACAGAACCTTTTGCCAGCACCTGCCAGGCCCAGTGGGAAACCAGGACTGTAGGCAAGACATTAATCGGCCTGACTGTTTCTGGCAGCTCAGATCTTTCCAGACTACTACTTGGCTAAGATTAGATTGATTGAATCATTGATCTTCCAGGGTGCTTCAATAGGCTGGTGATTGCTTTTGGTGGAAACTGCTTCTTCTCTTACACTGATGGTACTAATTTATTGTAATAGCTAGCTGTCTTACAACTCTCCCAGCGAGGGGAGCTCCAGGTACCTTACAGCTGAGGCTGGCAGTGTTACTGTCATTTTACAGGTAAGGAAACTTGAAGGATGGAGATAAAACTGCCCAACAGAACAAAAAAAACCAGGGTGAAATTCAGAGAAACCCCATCAGACCCCACACCATCCTCTCTTGAGGAGTGTATGGGTAAGACTTGGGGTTTGAAGTGCTGAGCCCCAGCAAGCAGAGAGGGTTGGGGGCGGTGTTCCCAAACCATTTTTTCCGTTAATTAATTTGCACACTAAACTATTTTTTTAGCTGGAAAATAATCTATGGCCATGGTGGCTCCCTGGTTAGACCATTTGCTGCCTTCTTGTTCCGACTCGCAATGTGCAGCTGGGAGGAAGGTCCAGATCCAGAGCTAAGCCAATAGGCTCATTCTTTGTTCTCTGCCCTCTGCCCTGTTTCCCTATTCTCTCCTGCCTTATGCCCTAGGCTGTCCTGCCTCCCCAGAGCAGGGATATTCCTTCTCTCTGCTCTGTGCAAGGGCATGGCATGGCAGTGATACTCATACAGGTGTCAATGGAAGACAGACATGAAATGGGTGAGCAGAGCTGTTGGCATTGCAAGCAAAGCAATTCCATGGGGCCAGGGGTTCACAACTGGAAATCACAGCTGTCCGTGGTGACAGCCTTCTCATCCAGTTTCCTCAAGGGAGAGAAGGGAATTAAACCTGTTGAAATGCAACATAGCAAATAAAGATTCCGGTTGCTTAACAGCAATCAGCCTTTCCCCCTCCCCCTGCTGTTCCCATCTTCTAAAGTTTCCTTTCTTAAAATGACATTTAATCCTGAAAACAGATTTCCTTTTTTATTTCTCACCTCTGCTTTTTTCTTCTTTTTCTGCTCTAATGGCTGTGAACTTTCTTCTAATTAAATGTACCCATGGACAGACAATCCTGTTTTGCTCTAGTGTCAATATGGTCCTTTAGCTAAATGAAATGTTTTCCCTGCCTGATGTTTATCCTTCCTTCTCTGCCCCTTGGCTCCCTCCTGGAGGTATTTGAAGACCGTGAACCCATTCCCTCCTTTCCTTCTTCTTCTGGGCTCAGAAAGTCAGGTTTTCTCAGGGTTTTGACTCATGTGTGGTCATTTAGAGAGCTCCCATCCTCAAGCATCTGCTCTCCCTCTCTGGATGTTTTCACCCCTGTAGCAGTGGTGGTGAGAAGGAGGCAAGAACTGACTCCTGAGAAATGCCACTCGCCACTAGTCTCCACCTGGACATGGAGCTGTTGACCACAACTCTTTGAGTGCAGCCACCCAGCTAATTCCTTATCCACCAGAGACAATGATGTTGTGTGGGACAGTGTCAAAGGCTTTGCGCAACTCCAGGTACATGACGCTAGCTGCTTTTCCCTTATCCACCAACAGTGTAACTCTGTTGTAGCTCTTTGTTATTTGACACAGGTCCTAGCTAGTCCCCTCTCCCTTCCCATTGTGGACACCCATGGGAGGGCCCCCACCACTGGGAAACCCTGGTTACTTTGCAGTCTTGTCATTTATTCCTAATATCCTTGAGATGGTGAGTAAACTCAACAGCACCAGGGCCAGCTAGTACATTAGCTCTCATTCTCTTACACAGGGTGGCCCTGTCCAAATATGCCTCAAGGGCAAGGTGATGTCTCTTATCCCCCACACTCCAAGCAACACACAGGAGACCTTTGAGAGCTCTCCTGGGCCAAAACCTTGCCAGAGACAGATGCTCCTCAGACCAGTGGCATTTGCAGCCATGGTCTGGTGATGCTGTTTGCGAGCTTTGCACTGTTGAAATCAGGAGCCTTTGTCATGGCCCTGCATTTGCTTACATTTTCACTTCACTGCCATCAGCTGTCTTGTCTGGACTAATGCAGCCTTGCTCTCCTCAAACTTTCTGTGACTGTGATAAATCATTTATGTAACAGGCTGAGTCAGGATTTGTTCCTGGGATAAAGTGCACAGGCTTCTGCAAAACACGCCTTGGTCTTGCTGTTAGCCTAGAAACAGGGCCACTAATGTATGAAACACGGAACAGTCCTGGCTCTTCTCCCTCCTGCAGTGACACAAACTGGGGATGACACTCAGGAACTGCAGCTGCTCATTTGTGCCATGGGCATGCAGGATGAAGTGCCAAGGAGACGAATCTACAAGGTTTTCTGGATCTGGGAGGGAAATAAAAGCTGGTCCAGCAGGGACCAAATCCTGGAGGATCAGTGGCAGGCTTATCCTTTAACTCACAGGCTATGGAAGAATCTCAGTATGTCTCCAGGATACCTGAGCAATTCCATGGGGGAGGAGGGGGAGAAGCTGTTTTGATGGGAAAAATGAAAGTAACCTGGGTATTCTGCACCACATACTGAATGTCTCCCTACTCTTTACTGTCCTTTCCCACTCCCCTTTGTTCTGCTCCATCTTCCCCTGCTCTGTGCCCTACCGTGGCACCCCTGCTTCACAGCGTGGAAGAATCTGGGGTGGGAAGGGCTTGGGGTGGGGAAAGCCTGTTTTCCTGCATCCACCCCAAGGTGATGCACTCTTGTACATGATCCCCATGTATGAATAACGCCAACAGTGTTTTGCTGCCACGGATGGCCACATGGGCCTCAGTCTGAGCCTGACATCCCAAGCTACAGGTGCTCTGCCCCATTCAACATGCTTCTGATAGAACCAATCTAGGATGGCATACCAGATTTTCAATGAATACACCTGTATCTGTGGCACAGCATTTGGCTTGAATTCAGCATCACTGACTTTGACACACTTGCCCCAGTGTGCAATAGCCACAGGGGACTAGACCCTTCAGTTTGGGTTTGGGGCATTCAAAGGGGTGAAAATGCTTCTTCTGAAGTCAGAAACCCCTTCCTTTGGGGTTAACACCCCTAGTGCTGCCTTGGCCGTTGGTGCTGCCCTGGGGCTGGGGCTGTGTCCACAGGCCGGGTCCCAGTTATCTTCTCAACTATCACCCCCTGGAGTCTCTGTATGAAGCCCATAGGACTGTGTTCCAAACTCTATGAGTGTTTGCCAACCAGACTGATGGGTTAGTCACCATAAAAATCCAGCTCTGCCATCATACAGTGACCTGCACTCAGTGGAGATGGGTGGACCTGGGGAAGGTGCATGATGGACAAGTCACCCAGAATAACGCCTCATTTGACTGGAGTCCCAGCAGCTCCTGGAAAAGGAGCTGCACCATTAACACTGCAGCACCAACACCTGCTGATGCAGCACAGCTAATTTTAGAGCTGAGGCTCAAGCAAGCGCAGCACAATTAGCATTTCTTAGATGAGTAAGAGGCAAGACTGCTGCTCAGCTGGCCCCAGGCCTCCTCCAGGATAAAGGGATGCCTACTGGGAGCTGTCCTGCCATGGAGGCAGTCCTACAGCAAGCAGCAGGGATTTACACCCTGCTGCTCTGAGGGTGATGTTTGGGCTCAGAGTCCAGCCTTTAATATCGGAGCAATAAATTGCACGTGGCTTTCAAAGGAAGGCCAGGTGCTCTCCCCTGGTAACTCCAGCAGGAGGGAGGGAAGTGGTGAAAGCACATTAATGCTTGCAGCGCCTGTCCTCTGTGTCATTCGTGTTGCTCCCCGAGGCTCTGTTAAAAAGCACAAGGTGTAATTGGAGTGCTGAAATGCCAGTGTCTCACCACCACCCATCTCTCCACGCGCAGTCATTTCCTCACAGAGTGATTCGGAGAAATCTCCAGGATCTCGCCAACAAAGTTTAAGTTGACAAGCAGGTATTCTTCATTGTGGTGCTGGGAGACACGGGATAGCTCCTCCTAGCGTGTCTCGTCCGAGCACCAACCAGGCCGTGATTATATTGTCCTTAGACATATTCATTAGATTACATACATACTCATTGAGTTACTTATACATTACATCATACTTGTAGAATTCCTCCTGCATGTGCACTAAAATGTGGTAGTGGGCTTTGGGACCCCTGGTGGTTATTTCTTCTTCATCTTCCTCTTCATCGCTTTGTTTTAGGATTGTTGTCATGTCAGTAACCACCAGGCTGGTTCTGGCCAGTTCTTGTGCAATGCTTATTTTAGCCATTTCCTTATCTCTATAGTTGCTAACAAAGCCTAATGTCCTTGAAGTCAACTTAGTTACAACCCTATTCTTCAATCAACCCCATTCTTCAATCAACCCTATTCTTCAGAAGGTAAAAAGAAATGCTTATTTTGACCAGAGAAAGCAGCTATATTCCCGTGCTTGCTGTTTTTTTGAGCATTAGGAAAGCTGGCATTGCCACATTCAAACTCTATTTAACATAATCCTCACTGCAGTGTCCAACAGACCTGCCCATCCTTGAGCTCTGAGAAACCTCCATGACCAGCACCATTAAAGCACCTGAAATTCCTCATTAAAGGCCTGGGACAGTCACTGTGCACCTATATATGATGACAGACACTGCTGTGAATGATGCCAGCCAGGACACCAGTTCCAGGCTGGAGTTTGAGGAGATTAAGTGGCCTTTTTTAGTAGGTCCTATTGAGATAGGACAAGGAGTAACTGTTTCAAACTAATAAAGGGTAGATTAAAACTAGATATAAGGAAGAATTTTTTTATGATGAAGGTGGTGAAACACCGGCACAGGTTGCCCAGAGAGGTGGTAGATGCCCCATCCCTGGAAACATTCAAGTTCAGGTTGGGCAAGGATCTGAGCAACCTTGATCTAGTTGAAGATGCCCATGGCATGGGGGGGTGGATTATACGACCTTTAAAGGTCCCTTCAAACCCAAACTATTCCATGATTTCTGATCAATGGATTGAATGGGACTTACAGGATCTCCTCGTGGGATGTAGGTGCTCAAGTCCCACACCAAGGGCGTGCACCCAGTATCAGGTGGGGAAATAGTACCATCGGCAGGGGAAGTACCATCAAGTAGTCCTGGGAGATGTGGTGGTTTAGAGGTCATCACTACAGAGAACAGGCTCCCTGCTTGTCCTCCAGCTTGCAGACCTGGATGCCCATGGCAGTTTGCTGGGCTTTTAGGATGAGCTCAATGCCCAGCATATTGACGCATCACATCCCGTGCCTGTGCATTTTTCCACTGCTTCCAGCCCAGCAGCTCTCTGCAGCATTAGAGCTGGTTAATGGGTTCAGCTGAAGAGTTTGATATTTAACCTGGTTCCACAGCCAGGCGGAGGCAGGAGAGATGACCCAACAAGGTCTTGCTCTATTTCAGCCAGGAAAATCACGTCCTGTTCTTTAGGCAGGAAAAAAACTTGGCCACAGGCATATTGCATCTTGTTGTGCACTGGAGGCATCTGCTCCTCACCCAGGCTTGTGTCACCTCATCTAACCCCTACAACGACAGGCTGAAAACTGGCACAAACACACTGGCACAGCATCATATCGATGCACTTAACTGCCCTGTCGGCAGTTTTAAAGGGTGACCCACATGGTTCTTGTGACTTAAAAACAACTCGCCTTGTGCCTGGGATTGGGCTTGCTCCATCTCACCCCAACAACAGCTTTGGGTTTGTGCCTGCCCTCATGTGCGACTGCACATCCCCATCACAACTGGTTTAATGAATCTGAGCAAACGAGCACAAAACCATCGAGCCGCACTGATGTTATGTCACTGCCAGATTTTGCACTCAGCTTGGGAAGTGGGAGCCATGGAGATAAAATACAGCTCATTTTGTTGATGCCAGCGAGGTTTAAAATTCAGGACAAATTAATTGCATCTGTATTTTTTGATTGGTGAAGGCAATTTTGTGAAGCATTTGTTAAAGATGCCACTTATAGAGGAATTTCGTAACTGCAGAAGTTATTAACTTTAAAACTGCTACTCAGGCTCCCTGAAAATGGGGCTTTGTGCTGCAAATCTCTTTGAGGCTCATAATTCAATCCTATTTAGAAGCAAATTTCTTAGATTTAGAGCAATGAATATTTAAATGCTACCAGTTGAAACATTTTCAATTTTGAGATAAATTTCAAAGCCAGGAGAGTTTGTAACATTTGGCTACTCCGCAATGATTTAGCGTCTGAATTGATCTGAATCTTAAGCAGCTTAAAAAGCTATAAAGGGTTAGAGTAGTTTAAAGGGTTGGGGTAGTTTAAGCAGAATATCATGTTTTCAGAGCTTTGGTTGAAGAAATGGGAGTTCACAGGCTGTCAAGCAGAGCAGCTCTAGATGAAGGACCTGACAAGCATTGCTAGAAAAACTCTGAAGCACTCATCATGTTCTCGGCTTTCAAACCTTGTCTGCTTTCCTTTTTTCTGAGAAAAAGGAAATGAAACAAGCAGTTTTGAACGTTCACACAAAATGCAGAATATAAGCAAAATGCTTTGGAAGTGCTGTGAACATGGGTTTGTTCTGACAACAGGCTCCCTGTATTTGACACTCATTTTTTCTTCAGTACAAACCACTTCAAAACACAGCAATGCTCTGAAAAGTGGCAAAGAAAAAACACATGGGCTTTGTGATGTTCGTGTTTGGCCTCTTTAATGTCAGATATGTGCAAATTAAAAATTGAAAGATGAAGATCTTAAAAACTCTTTTGCAAGACTGTCGTGGTTTAAGCCCATCAGGTAACTCAGAGGTTCTGTGCAAGAATTTGGCCAGGATGATTATTTTGGATGGGAAAGAAGACCAATGGAGAAGGAAGTGATTTTTTTGGTAAGATACATTTATACCATTCCTAGCCATAGGAAAAAACAGCTGTGTACCATTATAATTTATTCCTCTCAACTAAAATCCATGCATATTCCAGTATGGCTGCTCCATCTGTGCTGTTAATGCTGGACTGTGTAAAACAAACCAATTCAAGATTTATTGGATACAAGAGGCAGCTGAGGCAAAGACTCCTTAGCCTGGTATAACACAGACAGATGAAAGCAGGGGATCTATTTCCAGGTGTTTCTCCAACTGGACTGGCATAAGGACAGCATCTGTGCTGTCACAAGCCACCCATGCCTGTGCTGCAAAAAACAAGGTCACGAACAGTGGAACCAAGGTGAGCCTGCAAAGGCTCTGCCCAGGGCTGTCGCTGCTGCAGCGTCTTTGAACTGGTCGAAGGGGTTATAAGAACAGGACAGGACTGCTGTACTGGGTCACCCACATATCCCAGTCACCCACAGTTCTGTCCCTGACACCAGAAGATGTCTGGAAAGGTATGGGAATAGGTATTGACATTTTCTCTGTAAACCCTCCTGTCTCTGACCATTTGTGACCTGGGGTGACCCTCCATAGGTTTCTCTTCCATGACCATCTTGGCTCCTCCAGAGACAGCAGGACCAGCCTTTGCTTCCTTGCCAGACTTTGTACCAAACACTGGCTGATTTGTGTGTTTTGAGCCTGCCAACCTCAGCTGACGCCCTTATCTATCTATTTGTTTGTTTATTTCATCTGTCGCTGGATGAGGCAGTGAACAGCCTGTCCTCTCCCAGTTTCATAAGCCTTACTATGCTTCCCCTCCAGCCATTTCTTTTCAAAGACAATGTGCCCTGACCTACTCATTGCAGGAACTGTTTGATCTTTTCTGCTTTGAACTTATCCCCCTCTGTCCATGGTGAGCTGTGATGCCAGATGAGGCAGGAGCACACCCGTATCAGGATTATACCCTGACAGCATTATTGCTGCAGAAGAACATTATTGCCGCAGAAGAACATTATTGCCGCAGAAGAATGTTATTTCCAGCCCTGACCAAATGTCCCCTCTGAGGCTATTGCCAAGGACTTCACCACAGTAGAATCCAGGCAATCACTCAATTGGAAAAATAACTCAGGTGTTGTGTAATGAGATTTGACAGAAACATAGCAGTAAATGATTTAATTACTCAGCTTATTTCAGTGATGGTGCTAGGATGGATGCAGAGGTGCTGGGTCCCTCCAGCTGACATCAGCATCCTTCCATTGCCCAGCAGCAAGCCTGGGGAAAGCCTGAGCTTGTGGCCTCCCACCTCTCCATAAATATGCTATAAAATTGAATGATACTATAGAAAGTGAGTATTCTAAATGTATAGATGATATGCATGTATATAGATACTGAGATATTTCATATACTGATGCACCCAGCAATCCTATTTCTCCTTTAATTATCTTCCTCAGTGCCATTTCTCATCTCACCCCCAAACTGCTCCTATCCCATTCCATCTTACCTTTGTACCTCCTTAAAACCCATTTTTTTTCCAGATGTGAGTCATTATCATCTCTGCCCATGAGTATGGTATTCCTACCAGTTCTCACTTCTCCAGTTCCTTTGGAAACATACACAAAGACTGTTTTTCGAAACAGATACTCAGCATTTCCCAGGAATTAGGTCTCCTCAGCAAGTGGCAATGTATGTGTTGTCCTCAAAACCACCCAGCCCTTGCTTTAATACCAGCTGTCCTGGGACCCACTTCTCCGTCACTCAGAGAGATGGCTAGAGCACCAGGATGCTCTGATCCAGCAGGATTTCTATCCACTCTGAAGCTGGCATGTGGCAGAGCCCTTTCTTTCCTTAAGCACTTTGCAAGGAAACTTCTTATATATTGTACGGAATAGGAGCGTAACTTGTGCATCAGCACCATTAGGACTTCCCTGCATCGTCCAGGGTTCCTGGCTTGTGAACCAGCTCCTGGGACAAGCTACTGAAAACTTCCCACCTGACGTAAGGCACCAGGCGATTTCATCATCCCAGAAGCTTCCCAGGAAGTCCGAAGTCAGGAGTTCACGTTCGCCTTCTCTCCCCCAACCCATCGCTGTGACCTCTGCAGCAGTGGTCACGCCTGGGGGCCGGACACGTCAGCATGGAAATGGGCCGGAAAATGCACGATCTGCGGGGGAATTCCTTATCACGCGTCTTTTTGCTGCCCTTTCGTAAGCCTATCACCTCCAGCTTGGCTGGAGCTTTTGCCAGAGCCTTTTTGAAAGGTTTTCGCCCTCTGGAGGCTAACATTAGGAAAGCAAATGTTGGGGAACTAACATAAAAAAAGTCACAAGTCTTACATTTGCAGAAATGCAGCCCCCATGAGAGTGAACCTGCAAGGAGCTGGTGGGCTTCGAAGAGCTTCTCCTGAAAAGGTGATCATGGGCAAGGACAACTCTCACATGACATTGAAATCCTCAGTGGGACCCAGAGTCATTTTGCTCAGCATCAGCCTTCTCCTTCCTGATGCAACTGCACTGAATAATGTCCAGACCATGCTGAATCATCCTGCCTTCATAACTCCAGACAAAACCTGCTGATCTACTTAATTTTACAATGATTTTATTCCCTTTTTGTTCTTCCCCCATCTTTGCCATAGTTTGTGCATTCCAATATCTGAAGGGGGCCTGTCAGGATGCTGGAGAGGGATTCTTCATCAGGGACAGTAGCAACAGGAGATGGGGTAATAGGTTTACACTTAAGTAGGGGAAGTTCAAGTTAGATATGAGGAAGAAGTTCTTTACTATGAGAGTGGTGAGGCACTGGAACAGTCCTCCCAAAGAAGTGGTGAATGCTCCATCTCTGGCAGTGTTCAAGGCCAGTCTGGACAAAGCCTTGGGCCACTTGGTTTAGTGTGAGGTGTCCCTGCCATGGGCAGGGGGGGTTGGAACTTGATGATCTTAAGGTCCTTTCCAGTCCTAACTATTCTATGTTTCTGTGGTTATGAAGTACTGCATGGAAGCTAAAGTACACATGACATTTCTAAATTTTAGAAATTAAACGTCTGGATATCCTTTGAAATTCCTGCAGTTTGCCCTAATCAGACACAGCTCCATTCATTTGCCTGCAATTAGAACCAGGGGATCAAACCAGGAAGTATTTTTTGTTGAGGAAAAACACTGTGGGGAAAAAGGTGACACAGAAAACCTGAGCTCAGGTTTGGTTTGTGCTGGGCTTGGCCTAGCAGCATCCACCTATGTGATTTTATTTCCCTATGTCTTTCTGCTGTGACTTGGTCTCCACTTCCCTGGGGAGCCTGACACCTGTGTGGTCCTTCTGTTTCTCTGGATTTTTCTTACAAGACTCTAGCACATCCTCTGTCAAGCTAACACACAGCTCAGCCTCAGGAGTCTCAGGAAGAACACGGAAAGTGCTGTGCATGGAGGCACAATGCCAAGATCCAGGCATGGGTGATGTGATTCAGTGAGCCAGAGGCAGAGATGCAGAGTGTCCTCTCCCTGGCAACAAACCCACGCAGGACACCTTGTATTTTGTGTGTGGTCTCTTCCAGTCAGGACTGCCTGTCTTTGCATGTCTGCCAAAACTATAGCTTGAAGCCAGATGTGTGAAAGATCACTAGCACCTAGCTCCTACCGGTGGCATAAACACCCATAGATGCTGACACAGTTTAGCAGCCTATGTAGGAATGATGCTCCTAAACATCCTTGTAGACTTGGATCTTGTTTCTAGAAAACAAAGCACATAACAGATATGCTTCGTAACCAAGGATTTTCAGATTTCCACAGCTTCGGAGGCATTTGCTTGCTGCTTCCCACACCTACTGCACATCCATCTGTCAGGAAGAGTTCCCACCTGTGATCTATATGCCTCAAGAGCTCAAAAAATTCCCCCATTCTGCCAATATGTCACAGGTCTACATCACACTCATGGCTGGAAAGAAGATGTGCAACACCATGAAGCAGCCAAGTGTCCCTTTGTTTTCCTGACCAGCTTCATGCCCAGTCTTGACAAGATGCCCTCCTCCACCTCTGCAACATTCAACACTTCTGTATGGGGCCAGCTCCATCCCACAGGGCTGCTGAAGGGAAAGGCACAGCCTCTTCCAAGGGGAAAATGAGAGACTGTAGGAAAACAAAGTCCAGACAGGAGAGGGATGAAGAAGAAAACCTAGATGAGATTAACCATAGTGACTCCTTCCACATTTGGATAGGTCTGAACTTGGGGAAAAAGCCTTCTACGTGGCTAACCAAAAGGCAGTTGTCCTGGTTTTGGCTGGCATAGAGTTAATTTTCTCCCTACTTGCTGGTGCAGTGCTGTGTTTCAGTTTTAGTCTGAGAACAATGCTGATAACAGACTGATGTTTTAGTTGTTGCTCAGTAGCATTTATCCCGATCAAGGACTTTTCAGTCTCTCATGCTCTGCCAGTGCGAAGAGGCACAGGAAGCTGTGAGGGAGCAGAGACAGGACACCTGACCCAAACTAGCCAAAGGGGTATTCCATACCACAGCACGTCATGCCCAGTGCAGAAACTGGAGGGAGTTGACCAGAAGGGGCCAATCACTGCTTGGTGGTGGGCCGGGTATCGGTCAGCAGGTGGTGAGCAATTGTATTGTGCAACACTTGTCTTTCTTGGGTTTTATTCCTCTATTTTTGTTGTCTCCCCTTTAATAATAATTATTATTTTAATTATGATATAATTTTGTTCTATTTCAATTATTAAATTGTTCTTACCTCAACACAGAATATTTCCACTTCTCCTCCCCATCCCACCAGGGCAGGGGGGAGCAAGAAGCTGTGTGGTATTTAGCTGCTGGCTGCAGTTAAACCATGACAGCAGTAAATTACTTAATAATTTCATACTGTGCTCGACAATGGAGGTAAATACGTTCTGATGGAGAAGCGGAGGTAAATGAATTGCCTTGGTGGAGTACATCTGATGTGTACTGAAGTTACCAAGTAGGATCAGAAGCAGAAGGGCACTTTCACAGTGTGTGGTCAGAGGGGTACAGTCACGGGGAGGGGCTCATTACTGCAGATTTGGGGTAGGCTTTGTCAGTGCATTACAGGGAACCTAGGAAGGCGCCAGAGCTGTTTTGAATTCTGTCTGCAGGGCTGGGATTTGTACAGCTGAACAAGTTTTAATGTGATCTTTTCCAAGGCAATAGATGGGGCAGCCCAAGTGCCGCTATTACAAAACTCCAGCCCAAGCACAGGCACATTTTAAATAAGCAATAAAGATGCAAGAGCAAGTCAGTGCAAAATAGTAATTCCACTGAAAGATCACAGAGCCATGACCAGGCACAATCCAATTTTTTTATGCATGTTAAAGTAATTGGAAAGCTGCCTTTTGCTTACTCCTCATCATATGAAAGGGCCTGCTATGAGGACACGTGGGACTATTTTTTTGTTGTTGCTAGCACTCTGCACAATTTCTTGGCAGGGTTTCACAATGTTCCAGTAAACAGTTACCTGCTTGCTTACTGGAAAAGCAAGGATTTCAGACCTTCTTTAGAAGATGATTTAATTTTGCACTTGGATAAGCAGGTCAGCAGCCAAGGCTTGAACCAACAACAGGATCTGCCATCCCTTACCTTCTGCCTTGACCAGCACTGGTATGCAGGAACAAGGAAACCAAGGAGTGCTCTCACATGGCTGTGTCCCTGCAGCGTTAGCATGTTTCCTCATGCCTGATGCGCACATGCCATGTTAGCAAAATGTGTACATTCCACTCAGCTTGGCCTATACTGAACACGAGCTGGAGCCCTAGCAAGTAAACAAACCCATAAGTCATTCTCCAGCTGAGTTGCCAGGAGGCTCTTCAATACCTGGAGAGGATTCAGTGGGTGACACATTACCAGACTGCATTCGCAGCCTGCTGCTGATAAGGAAAGAACATTGCAGTTTAGGTCTCCTTTGGTTCACCTCAGCACGCATGGAGCACCAATCCTGCAGACTGATTCTCAGCTGGCCCAGCCACAGGAGAAAGAAAGGGAAGCTCATTTTAGAAAAAGCAGCACAGCTTTGCCTTGCTCAGCCTGCGGTTGCTCACGAGGAAGAATTGCACCATGCCCCCGTGTCCCCAGCGGGTTACATCAGTGACATACCACACGATGTCCAGCACGTTTCAGGAAGCAGTCAGTACTTCAGCTTAGTACCAAAACCTGACTTTTGCCCTGCTCATGCTGATCAGTGTGTTATGCCTGGTCGAGTTATCACCCACTGGTAAGCATACAGGTATCTCTGAAGTCATAACTGATTAGTAACTCCAAACACAGCCTTTCTCAGCTGGGCAGCTCTTTGCCTGTACAAGGGTAAGAGGAATCAGGTCTGTGTATGAAGTGAAATCCAAAACCAGGAGGATGAAGTGATGGTTTTCCACATGTCTAAGCTGGCTCTGACCCATCACCATTTTCCAGCTCAGTCCCTGTGTGTCCACTGTAAAACCGAGCGAAGGCAGGTTCCTTCACATCTTCTGGGGTGTCACGGCTAATCCAGCTGCTGTCACCCCTTGGCTGGGAGCTGCAAGAGCCAATACCTTTGGGTGGATGGAGTTTTTTGTGAGTATCTTACCCGTACCTCCTATCCTGTATAACATCTGCGCATCATGTGTGCTATTTGTCTGTGTATGAACATGGTGAAAACACCACTTGCAGCAACAACAGGGAGAGGAGGAAAACAACGCAAGAAGGGTAGAAATGCTTATGGTGAAGCAAAGAAAAAATATGAAGGAAACTATGAAAGACATGAGGAATAATAGAGAACCTCTGTAGAAAGCTACAGCAATGCTCAGTGAGATGAGAGCACATCTCCCTCTGGGTTCATTAACCGTGAACAGAATTTATGAGAAGAGTTTGTCACACTCTTAGGAGCATTTAGAAAAATGAAAAACTAATCTGGAAAGAGTCTTACACCCTATAAGCATCTATCCTTTCTAATGAACCTTATGCTTGTTAAGAGTGGAGGAAGTGAAAGGAGCCAAGTGGAAGTCAGGCAGGGTCTGGTTTGAGATGAAGCCCCTGAGGGGTATAAGGCCCTGCAGTCCTTGGCTCCTACAGGTACTTAGGGCTGTCTGAGGTTCCCTGAGCGCCTGGAACAGCCTCCAGCCACCACTTAGTGGCTGTTGATGTCCCGTAAGTTGCACCTGAAGCCCGTATCTATGCCTGTGATGCCCATAAGCACCTCAGTGATGCCTGAGGCCTTCAGTGAAGAAAAGCGATGGAGCTTTCATGGGCTTTTTGGTATGGGTGCTGCAAAACATGGGCCAGGCTCAAAGGCAAGAAGGGCCATACCCAGCTGTGGTGGATGCCGCAATTTGAATGGACTGAAATTCTTCTCTGTACCAGTGACAGTTCAAAATCTGGGGATCGCCCTTACTGTACTGCCCTTACAGATGCTCACCCTTACCTGGGGAGAGAAACTCCAGGCAATGACCTACCCAATAGAAACTGTGCCACCAAAGCCAGGACTGGGGAAACCGAGGCGGTTTCACAGAATCACTGAGTGGTTTGGGTTGGAAGGGACCTCAAAGCTCATCCAGTTCCAACCCCTGCCATGGGCAGGGACACCTTCCACTAGACCAGGTTGCTCCAAGCCCCATCCAGCCTGGCCTTGAACGCTGCCAGGTTTGGGGCAGCCACAGCTTCTCTGGGCACCCTGCGCCAGCGCCTCAGCACCCTCATAGTGAAAAATTTCTTCCTATCATGTAACCTAAATCCGTCCTCTTTCAGTCTAAGTTTCCGTTGCTTCCCTGACTCCGCCATATTGCTGAGCTCCTCAAGGCCTTCATCAGTTCTTCTCGGCTTTAGGAATCTTAAATGCAAACCCGTTAAGTGAGTCATTTCCAATGCCCTGAGCAAACCCACCCTGATAATCCTCAGCTCCCAACACAAGGTGGCAGGCTGTCCCCAGGATGAGAGGCAGCAGAGGCAGTCGAAGAGGACAGAGACAGTTCTTTCGTACCGCGGAAATCCAGATGCGGCTCCTTCTTGTTACCTCTTAGAGGAGGGCGGACGGGCACGAGGTTTCTGTGTTTCCCTAGTGACCTAGGGAGAGCCCTGTGTGGTGAATGAAAGCTTATTGCTGTGAAAGGCTTCTTTCAGGCCTGCGCTCTCACCCAAAACAACCTGCCAGCTCGGGAGGAAGGTGACTGAGGGGTGCCACAGGCTGGCTGTGGTGACGATGGGATGCTGCCGTGGATGCACCTCCTCTGGCTGTAAATTAGGTACTGGCAGCACTCATGGTTCATCCCCTTTAGTGGTTTGGTTACCAGGACTTGGGGCCAGACCTGCAGCAGACCTGCACCAGCCTTCTTGTTAGGGGAGAAATGACAGCAAGGACAGTGCCTTTGAAGGTCTCTGGTCAGCGCAGACAAAGCCCTGGCCCAGCTGCCCAGAATTACCACAGGGTTTCACATCACTATGGTGTGGGGGGCTACTTGCTCCCCACCATCCAGGAATGCAGCACCCATGTGGAGCGCACAGCTCCCTGCAGAGCAGAAGCTTCCCTTGGCTCATGGAGCTTCTTGCCATGAAGATTATTGACAGGGCAATTTACATTATATTGCAGAGTGACCAAGCATGGTGGGACCATGGAAAGAGCAGTCTAATCCACTAAGTCTTACATTTACTGTAGCACTAGGTGACTGATGTGCTACCTTTGACACTGGTCTCAGAGCTTGGGCACACCACACTAATGGCTTGATGCTTTGTCTGCCCGTTGCCCACCTGAGAGCATCCACAGTTCATTAAGCCTATCTGCATACAGCTCTATATGAAGTGCCAAGCGCAAGAGCAAAACTGGATGAAAGCTTCACCGGTGGGAACAATCCAAGGAAATCCCAGTGCTTGAGTTCCAGTTTGCCTCAACAGAGGGGAATTCAATTAAGGGCTGATTTGATTTGTGTTGCTCAGAGAAAAGCCAGCTGACTGGGTGTTGGACGTATTTTTGGCATTGAATCAGCCATAAATACCAAGGATTATTTTAAGCAGACTGAAATAAACATGCTGGACCAAGCCCATCTCCAGCTGCCAGCTGGGGAGTCAGAGTGGGCAGCAGAGGAGGCAAAGTTGTCCCTCACTGATGGAGGGCTGCTGTGTAACTGCTTGCAGGGGCTGCTTTCCCCATACAGCCCTCTCTAGGAGGAGACCCTATAGATTTCAGGAGTGCTGCATACATCCTTCCCTCCCTTGCAGCTTGCTCATGCTCTCCAGCTCACGCACACCACTACCCTGTGAGCTCTCAGAGACCTGCACAGATCATTGTACTAGAAATGCACCTTCTGACTTCAAGAGCTTTTGATCTTGCAATTGCCTCCCTGGGGACACTGAGATAAGGGCAGTGACCAGTTATGATCAACCTTTGCAGAAGTGATTAGGTATCCTGTGACTCATTATCTTCCTGTTACCATTTTCTTTTCTTCCTTTGAAAAAACGGTTTGTTAAATCAACCGATTCATCCTTTGCCAACAACACACCAGAGAAGCAGTGCCCAGTTTGGTTTCCTTTTCACAGGTTTCTGGCTGGGCAGACTCAAGATGGGTGGTTTCTTAGTGATCCCCCACATCTCTGCTGGGTACCTCTTAAACCCTATTAACTGCTGTCTACCCTAAGTCCTGGGGGAACTCACCATCCCTTTGAGTGAACAGGGAACTTCAGCTCTTGCATTCAAAGAGCTGTTGCACTAATAACATTAATGAGAACCTTGATCCCTAAACACAAGGGCCTGTGCGCAGCTTTGCTGCTACATAAACACAGACCAGCTCACACGACTCCCACAGGGACCTTCTCTGTCCCTGGGGTCTGTTTGTGCCCCAAAGTGCTCATGGACCTGCAGCAGCAGGCAAGCTCCAGTTGCCCATACTGGGAGCAAACAAGCTGCATCGAGCTGCCTGCAGCTCCCCAGGAGCTATGTGCATGGAGCAGGATGAGAGCTGGAATTGCTGCTTGATCACTACAAAAAGCATGGGACAAATAAGCAGCCCTGGTTAGCAGGGAATAAGCACCACTCAAAGACTAGCACAAGTTCATTAATTCCCTTAATACTTCACACATACACAGGGAATTAGAGGATACTTCTTTCAGGAAAATTCATTTGAGGTACAAAGTAGTCCCTTGGGTTGACAACACAGGGCATGTTTTCATTTGCCCAGGGATCAAAATGGAACTGCACAGCTCCAAAAGGGGGTAAAGAACTCACTTAAAAGGATTTGGCCTTCACATCTGAAGAAAGTCACTTTTGCTGTGCCTAAGGTCACATGAGAGGTGTCCATGTAAACCTCTCGCTTGTCTGCATTAAACAAGGATTTCTTGGTAGGACTGGCCAAAATTCCTCTCTAAATAAAATATTTAACTGAGCAGGATACCTTTTTTCTGCAGAATTTTTCTGCTGAAACCACTCAAGCAGGAAAATTCCAAGGGGTGAGTTCAGTTCACTTTTTCTTCTCCCCTGTATGACACATGAAGTCTTGAACAGAGCTGATTGCCCCTTTCCCTCACACGCTTTGCTGCGTTCCCTCCTTGTCCCCTGCTCTGTGGCACCCTGAGTGCTCCACCAGTTCCTCCGTCTGCTGCTTTGCTTCATCCCGCTATGCTGGCACAAGCCAGCTCAAAACAAAACCAAACCAAACTTCACATGAGGTTTCCTGCCAGCTCAGTACAAAACTGTCAGGGTTTTGGTAGCAATTGTAACATAAAAGTGGACAGTCAGTCTATCATTAAGCAACTGCAGCAAAAGCTAAACCTGTCTTTTTCAATAGCTGGCAAAGACTGCATTTAATACTAAATAAATATTGCATTCTTGGAACCATTTCCCTATCAAATGAGCAGGCTGGATGAAAGGCTTCCCTGGCCCTCCCAACTGCATAAAAAGACAAGATTTATTTTCTTGCTTGGCTAAGCAATGCCGGTGGACAGCCATACCTCAGGTTTTCCTTCCTGCTTCTATCATGTCTGCTTATCAGAAAGTATCACCTGTTTACTCAAGATAAGACAAACAGACTTTGCTCATTTGAGGTCTCTTAGAGACATTCTACAAGCATCCTTTGTAGTCTGAAGCGGACAACCTGCAACCGAGAGCTCCACCAGCACACAGCTCAGGCTGGTCAGATTTGCTGGTGCTTTGAGCTACATCTGTGAGGTTTTAAGCAAAACCAATGTGAAAGCTGGACTGTGCTCCACAGGGAGCATCTGACCAACTCTAAAGCTTTGAAACAGGAGAAAGCAAAAGCTGCTCTTCCCAGAAAGCAGTGGGTGCCTGTCCCATCTGACCTTGGATTTAGCCATGGGAATGGACATTGTGGCCATGCATACACAGATCTGTGCTGCCTGATGGCCCCTGGCAGTTTGACATGCATAAACGGGTAAGCATGGGCTGGTGGCAACATGCAGTCCTTGGTCTAAAACCTCTCAGCAGCAAGTGGCTCTAGCTTGTGCTGGCTAGTGGGAGAAGGAATGATGCTTTTCCTTTGGGACACATCCTACAACAGACAGCATCAGTGGAGAGATGTCCCATAGTGACTACAGCCCACCCATCTACCACAGGAGCACAAGCTCTGTACAATCAGCAGCACTGGACAGATATGTTTAGTGAGGTCTGTGCTCAAAGCACCTGCACATGTGTCTCCTAAGGTCATGGCTAGGCTCCAGCAGCCTCCATCGTGTATCAGCAGGAACTCATATTGCCCCCTGCCTCATGGTGCTGGGACCATGAGGAAAGTGGATTTGGATGAGCCAGAAGTTTGCTGAATCAGAGCTGCGCAAGGGATCTGGGGAAAGGAGATAAAACAGAGGATATGCTCCATATATCCAACAAAGTTCCCCTACGCTGTGCCTCTTCCACCTGCTGCCAGCAGCAGCATCTCATCTGCTGGGAGACCCCTCTGAGGTGTGTCGGGTGACAGCACATGTACCTCCACATTCCTTGCTGGGGTTAGCATAGGGCCAGTGCTTTCAAGTGTAGACTAGTCCCAAAATTTATCTTGCCAACTTCCCTTTCGTAACAGGAAGGATAGCGGGCAAACAATAATTGCCGGAAATGTGCAACTGACCCAGGCAAAGGTAGAAGGTTTGCTCTGGATCAGCCTTGTATGCAGATGGGAACAGGGAGAAAAGCCGGTGCTGAAAGCCTGTGGGTCTTCTTCATGGACTTTTTGTTTGTGTTTTTTTAACTGAGGAATGTTATTTTGTCACCAATTAAGTCTTGTGGAAATGTGTCTGACTCCACAAAACCGTGGAGGAAACACTGACAGGGCTATGTGTGCTGGAAGCCAGCCTGCTTTCTTACTGCCTCTGAGACCTAGCCACCACCAGTGATGCCTCCAGGGAAACTCTACCCAGCAGAGCTCTCCCATGCTGATGGTCCTAGGGTGTCTCAGATCCCTGTTAAAGATCCAAGGCATCTTAGATCCACATCTTGGACACCTGGGATACTCAACAAGCAACAGGAGCTACTTCAGGGCTTGGTGGAAGGCTCTCAGTGCCTTTGGCCAGGAAAACTTTCACCCAGTGCTCAAATTCTGTAAAACTCTGACTACTTGAGTATTCACTAGTCTTGAGTATTTATTAATCTGGCTGACTGCTAGCAAAGATGAAAGAAGCCATCAACATGGATAAGGCTGTTTCAATCCCAGATTCATTTATCAGATAAATGGAAGTATTTTGTTTATTTCAAAATATTTTTCCTTATTTCCTTCTCTTAGAGACTCAATTAGAGATCCTTGTTTAAGGTCCCAGAGCAGGATATGATGTGATGAATTTTAGCTGGAGGGAAAGTCCAGCTTTCAACCACCTCTAATCTCAGCTACTTCTCAGCTTTCATTCCCCAGTCCCTCAGACAGATTGGACACACCAAAAATTGGATGGGGAGAGAGCCTGCTATGCATCAGCCTTTCTGTAAGGATCAGCATGTTCAGTGATCCAGGACCTGAGAAGGAAGAGCCCCAGAGGAGGAGGACCACCTGCCAGTCCACAGGTCTGGTCCTCCTCTCCATCCACCCTTGGCGCAAAAGTGGTGTGAGAGGAAATTCAAGCTGAATATTGTTCAGCTATTATTCTGTTCAGCTGGGACTAGCGGGAAGGTCAAACCTGTGCCCAACATCAGCTGAGCTTGGTGAATGCAGTCCTGAACCCAAGATCAGGGTTTATTTTCATATACACAGTCTGCCGTTGATATTTCTTCCTTATTTTTGTGTTAACAATCAAGAAAGAACCACTTCTGTGCTGCACTAATAAAAGAGCCAGGTGTGCTGGTTAATAAACAAACCAACCAACCTTTTTTATCCAGAGATGGCATTTTCAGGTTAACCTGACAGTTTGGTGTTGCCTTGTGCTGTGTTCCCTTGTCTCTTGAAGGGTTTTTGGGATGTGCAGCAAGGGTTTTCTCTCCAGATCTGTTCTACAGGTGATATATTTGTAGTGGGCCACAATCCCACAGGTTTTCCAGTCATTTCTGGAGGTGAGGTCTGAAGGACTCTTGGGAGGAAACAAGTCTGGAGCAAATCATAAAGCACACATGCAGCCCCAGATCTTTGTCTTGGCCAGGGACAGCCTGTAATCCCCATTAATGCCTCCTTGTGTGGATGATGTCTGGAGCTGGTCCAGGCTGAGTTCCTCAGGAAGGGACTCAGAAACCTGTGAAGCTGAACACAGCACTTAGTTTTGGCTAAGGAATTGCAGACTTTAGAAATCACAGGGGCTTTCAGCAAAAACTTCCAAACTGTGTTGTCAGACACAGCACCTCACACTGGTACCTGCTACACATCAGAAATACCACTACAGTGCTGTCTCAGCACATCCAAGAGAGGTGAATGAGGCCATGCCATTACACTTATCTCACCCAAACCCTTTCAGGTTCAGTCTGCAGTTGCCCAGCAACAGCTGCATCAACTCTGCATGGGTGGCAAAGATGCCAAGCTGAGCCTAAGGGATCAGACCAGTATGACTGCATACCAGAGAGGCATTTCTGGTGCTGACAAATGAGAGAGCTCAGTGGACGAACAAAAGCCAAACCTTGGATGGTGAAATGAGCTGCAAATCAAGGTTATGTCTGGCATTTGATCCTTTTGGCATCTACTCTTTTGGCCTCTAACACTGATTTTCCTTGTGAATAATTGGGGTTTTTTGGTTGTTCAGGTCTGTTTTTCTCTATTAGTCTCTCTCTTACTTTTTCTTTCTTTTTGAACACAGTAAGCACAGAAAACTGAAGCCATTAGTGCAACTGAGGCCCCCAACCTGGGAAAAACCTTTAAGTGAGGCTGCTGAGAGAATCATCCCATATGTAGCAAGGCATAAAAGATTTGGTACTCAAATAGCACCCTGCTCTACAGCATTTTGCTCTTGCTTCAGCTGGATCTGAGACACAAAGCAACTAGTCCTCCTCATGTGTAATGGCAAGCCTGTACACTGAACTGAAGGCAAAGAATTACGGTAGCAGCAGATGCTGAGAAGAGAGGTGTTGCCTCTTTTTTCACATTGGGTCGAGGCATCTTATTGTTTTGCAGAATAACTGCATCTATATGCACTGAAGCACTCTAGATAGTCATTCCATATGGATTCAAATGTCTAAGGGCAAGTATCATGGTCCTGAGAGCACTAACAGGCTTTGCAAGCTTTTAAGTCCTCTCTCTGCTGTTTGCTTGCTTCTTCCCAAGGTTACCTCTGCAAGGGTGCAGCTGTGTAACCAGGGATCAGACTGCTGGGGAAACAGCTAAGGTGTGAGAACAAGGTAGGAGACAATTCACTGCAGACCCCACCTTGGTTCAGGAACCACATTTAAGTGGCTCTTTCCTTGGCCAAACCACATTGTCCATCTGTGTGTGCCCAACCTTGTACCTTGCTAATCCTGACATCAACTTGCTGATGTGACTCCCAGCTTCACTTTGGACCTGTGTCTTCACTATGGACTCATTTGGGATGGGACTGTTGCTGAACCCAGTCTCTGTCACCAGACTTGGTCTGCTTTCCTTGTTCAGATGCCATGGGACTGTGCCCAGCAGTGAGCACGCAGCTCTGCCTGTTCCCGGCTCCTGCCGTGTGGAGCAGCCAGCCTCTTCTGCTCCCTGGAGCTGGGTTTCTCCTTCACCTGTGGGCTAAGCATTTACCCAGGCAGTTGCAAGCCAAGTCCTAGGTCCCCCAGCAGGTGCCTTTCCATTGGTTTTCTTGGGAATTTGTGAGTCTTTGGAAACACACTACTGCTGGAGACTTCTATGCCAATGGAAACCACCTGAAGATTCAGGGTAACATCATGATACCTGCTGGTGGCTCCAATCTGCAGGATAATAAATCAACTGAATTGTTCTATGGCCCATCTATCTTGAGTAAAAAGCAACTAATGGGCTGATGAACATCATGGATCAGGCACAAAGCAATGACGCAGCCACCATAGCAATGCAATAGTTCAATAATTCTGCCAGGTGGTGAATGAAAGAGGAGTGCTCTTGGGAGGGGTGAGGGTGGCATTTGTCAGCATTCCCCTGGTAGGCAACTAAATTGTACAGATTCCTTGAACTCTACTGAGAAACAAACCGCACCCTTTCTTAATGCTGTTACATGGTAGTTTCCCCATTTCACATGGATGTAAGCAAACAAGGAAGTCTCTGTTATAAGGCGGGAATTCAGGTGAACCACCTTTCAGTAACACTGATAAAAGTCTGTTTAAATACTCCTGCAATGGAGCCAGGGTGTCCTTCCCCACTGCTCTGGCTCCAAGCTCATCTGTGTCTCACACCTAGGACGCTGGATTGGACTTTTCCTTCCAGAGTCTTTAGGATGCAGGAATATTTGGGATTCTTCAACAACCTTTCACCTGCTTAGCATAGAACTGTAAAAAGATGAAGTTGTTTTATGAACCATAGAAGTAATAAATTTTTCCCCAGCTTTGTTATCCAACACCTTCTACTGCAAGATTTTGGAGTCCCACCATATTCCCTGTAATACCATAACAATACTCAAGCCACTGCACTGGCCCTAGACCCTACTATACTCCTTTTGTGTACTTTCTATGCCTCTGTTCTCAACTGTCACCTGTATTTCCAACAGATCTATTCCTTTCCTCCCCACGGTGCCCCCCGATTACTTTCTATACTGTCCATCCCTTTCTAATATGTCAGCCCTCATGTCTTTAGTCTGACTCAGCCTGGCTGTTAGCCTGATGAAAGTCTTCACCATGTAAGTCAGCAATCATTTATCTGGTGTTTGAGTAGCTGGGAATCTTTTCTAGCTGTTGAGCAGCCAAACAAAACACACGTATCCTTTAGGTATTTGTACTTTAGCCCAGCCTCTGACAGGAAGCATACAGGTATTTATTATAACTGAGATTACATGATTGCAATATCTCACACAGAGAAACCATGTGATCAGACTAAAGGGTGATGAAGGAATTAACAAACAGTGCAATATACAAGTCATACTCATGGCTAAAAAAACCCCCTCTTCCTCAGATTAGTTTGCTTCTCCCAGTGCACATGGGTTTGTCTTAGAAATGCCACAGTTTTCTGGCCAGGGAACCTCTGTGGCAATGTTGTCTTCTTTTCAACAGCGGAAAGAGTGTTTCTTGTTCCAGAGCAAAGATGGACAGCAAAGAAGAATTTGATTTAATAGAAAACAGGTCTGGGATCTGGATCTCTGAGTCAGGGGGAACATATATGGTAAAGATGCCTCATTCATGTCTGCAAAGGAGAGAAAAGATCTGACTCACACAGGAAAAATGCCTTTCACAGAGAACTGTAGCAAAAACAAAGGTTTTGCTATAGCCAGTTTCTGTTTTGCCTAGTCATTTTCTAGGCAAAAGAGGAAACAGCTTACTGAATGAATGGACTATATGTATCTAAATATATATATGGACTCTCTGTAAGCTGGAATTCATAAATCCTTTTTGTACTTGCTTTTCTTTGGGCTCAATTACCTCTAGCTATCTATGTGGTGACTCCACAGCTCTCACGGAGGGATCTGACCTTTGCTGTCTCATGCCTGCTTGGATTTGCAGGGAGCTAAAGGGCGTTCAGGGCAGAAGGGTCTCTGGGAAGCAGCTGTATGATCAGAACGCTCTTTACCAGTAACCAGCATGATGCCTAAACATGTTCTGACTGAGTGAAAAGGTCTCTTCACTGGAAAGGGTGCACAAATCCATGAACTAAATATGCATGCATCCCGCTGACAAGTACTTTGGCCAGCACACATTAAATATGTATCAATAGAGGTTGTACAGTCCTTACTCTTTCACCCTGAGGCCTCTTACAGCTATCAGATCCCTTCTTCTTCACCTTCGTAAGCATGGAAAACACCTTGGAGGACCTGCCCAAGGTACTGTACCTTAATATCATACATGATATTTGCTGTCAAAGCAAGGCTTTTAAATCCACGTCTTCCTAAGAAAGTTCATTATCCTAACACCTACCTGTATCAGGCTTCCTTTCTCTTGCATATGAAGTGAGTACTAAGTAAGTAGAGTACTAAGTGAAAGGAGGGTGAAAACATGAAAAAAGGCAGTATAGTATAGCCCATCTCCCCAGTGAAGAAAAGCTGCTGGAGCTTTCTCCCCACTTTGCTCCAGGAGCAAGTATTTTTTCGATCACAATATAGCACATCCTTTCCAACCTAACAGTGCTATGATTCTGCTACTTGTCCTGCTCTTTGGAACAGCAACTTTGGGTCTGTACATCTTCAATACAAAGGTTGTGTTGTTGCTATTAGAATGTCAGAATGGTTTGCGTTAGAAGGGAGCTTAAATCTCATCCAGTTCCAACCCCTGCCACAGGTAGGGACACCTTCCACTAGACCAGGCTGCTCCAAGCCCCATCCAACCTGGCCTTGAGCACTTCCAAGGATGAGGCAACCACAGCTCCTCTGAGCAACCTGTGCCAGCGCCTCACCACTCTCACAGGGAAGAACTTCTTCCTAAGATCTCATCTCAATCTACCCTCTTTAAACCTTTTGTGTTTAAAGCCATTCCTCCTTGTCACAGAATCACAGAATCACAGAATCCCAAGGGTTGGAAGGGACCTAAAAAGATCATCTAGTCCAACCCCCCTGCAAGAGCAGGGTAACCTACAGTACATCACACAGGAACTTGTCCAGGCGGGCCTTGAATATCTCCAGTGTAGGAGACTCCACAACCCCCCTGGGCAACCTGTTCCAGTGCTCTGTCACTCTTACAGTAAAGAAGTTCTTCCTGATGTTAACGTGGAACTTCCTATGTTCCAGTTTACACCCATTGCCCCTTGTCCTATCACTGGATATCACTCTCTGCCTTCTTCCTTTCAACCAGTTCTCGATCCACCTCACTACTTGATCGTCAAGCCCACACTTCCTTAGCTTATCTATGAGGATGCTGTGGGAGACAGTATCAAATGCCTTACTGAAATCAAGAAAAACTACATCTACCGCTCTACCATCATCCCTCCACCTAGTCACTTCCTCATAGAAGGCTATAAGGTTGGTCATACATGACTTCCCCCTCATAAAACCATGTTGGCTGTTCTTAATGACCCCCTCATCCTTGATATGCCTAGTGATGGAGTCAAGAATAAGTTGTTCCATCATCTTTCCAGGGATGGAGGTAAGGCTGACCGGTCTATATTTACCCGGGTCCTCCTTCTTGCCCTTCTTATAGATTGGTGTGACCTTTGCCATCCGCCAATCCTCAGGCACCTCGCCCGTTTCCCACGACTTACCAAAGATGATGGAAAGTGGCCTAGCAATGACCTCCGCCAGCTCCCTCAGCACCCGTGGGTGCATTCCATCCGGACCCATCGATTTACAGATGTCCAGTTTGCATAGCTGATCCCTAACCCAATCCTCATCTACCAAAGCAAACTCCTCCTTTGTCCTGACTCCTTCTGGGGCTATAGAAATCCAGGGCCCTCGGGGAGAGTCTGTAGGAGTAAAGTCCTGTCCCTATAGGCACTTGTAAAAGTCCCTCTGCAGATTTCTTGTCAGCCCCTTTAGGCACTGGGACCTGCCCTAAGTTCTCCCCAGAGCCTTCTCTTCTCCAGGCTGAACAAGCCCAGCTCTCTCAGCCTGTCTCTGCAGGAGAGATTCTCCAGCCCTCTGAACATCTTTGTGGCCTCCTCTGGACTCTCTTCAGCAGCTCCATTGTTGGGGCCCCAGAGCTGGATGCAGGACTGCAGGTGGGGTCTCTCAAGAGCAGAGCAGAGGGGGAGAATCACCTCCCTCGACCTGCTGGTCACGCTTCTTTTGATGCAGCCCAGGGTGTGTTGGTTTCTGGGCTGCAAGCATGCACTGCCAGGTTATGTTGAGCTTCTCAACAGCCAGTGCCCACAAGTCCTTCACCTCAGAGCTGCTTTTCATCCATTCTCTGCCCAGCCTGTATTTATTCTTGGGATTACTTCTGTTAACAACTTTGCAGATAATCAAAATATGTGGCACTTCCTCAGCACACTGCATTGTATGGAATCCTTAAGCCTCATGTTATGTAGCATACAGCATGACAGAGCATTCCACATGCAAACACTTCTGTTTGGTAATACACTATTAAAAAGCATTTCCTTCATTGCACATTGTCAGAAGAAAGGACAGGAAAATAGGCCATTGCCTGGAGCCATTCAATTTAAACAAGGTCCAGTTAAACCAAGGAAGCTGCTTGAAGTTTCAGAAAGGGATGGGTGGGTTGTACTTTGTGGGTAGGGACTCAAAAATCCCTGGAGGAATTGCTGCATGTTTTCTGGTAGGGGAAATCCAACAATCGCATGAGTACAAAGGCTACCAGTTACAGGCATGTCCATTTCCTCTATTGGTTTTCACACGAGCTCAATGAGTTCTCCATCGTTCTGCAGAAGTCCCTACTTTGGCCTGGGTCTCTGCACTGGGATTTCCTATCAGCTATGAAGGCCCTTGGTTGCCTATTGTCAAAAGTGCTTTTAGCTCATGAAGCTTTATGTAATCCCAGACAAAACATGTTGTTAAAACCACAGTCTACTAAAGCACCTAGATGCCTAATTTAGTAATAGAAGAGCTTCAGGAAGTCTAAAGGCTGAAAGAGCAGGTTATGTATGAGGGTTGCCAAATAGCTGTGTGTCCATCTAAGCCCAATAATGAAGAAAAATGAAACACCTCATGTAGGAAAGCAGCCAGCTATGGTATGAATGTGTCAAGTATTGAATCACACAGAAGTTTACATGTGTGGTTGACATCTGGAATTACTAAAAACATGAAGCTTTGCTTTTAAATTAGATTTGTCCATCTTCAGTTTCCAACATTTGATTCTTCTTTGCATTTCTCTAGAAGATTAAATAGCTATTTAGGAGTTTGTGCCTTTTCAACACAATGATTACATTACACATTATTGTAGTCATCACTCTCCTATAATGAAATTCATACAAGCGTGGTAATTAGTCTGAAAACCCCACATTTTAAACCACTGAAATCTAAAATAAGCCTGGGCAATAGCAATGTATAACTGAAGTATTCTGATTACCCAAATTAATTGTTCTGTCACTGCAATGAATTCCTGGTGCTTCAGGAAAAAAAGTAATGTTCAGGGGCCTTATTCAATATATGGTTTTAGCTGACCATTGGCTGCAGTGAGACAAGCCAGAGATTGTCATTCCTTTTGGTATGAAACCATGCAGTCTGCAGCACTACTGTCAGTTCTAAATATATTACTGGAGTCAGTTGTATAATGAGACATTTCATTACTTCCTTCCTTCTCAGCATATTAGAGCAAAGCACGTCAGGATTTGCTGTCCAGGGTATGAGCAAAGGTTAAGTCTTTGCTCTCTTCCAGGATCACCAGGACAACTGAAATATCCCCTTACTGTCCCTGTGCATGTTAGAGCACTGCAGCTTACTGACACTCCCTGATGGCAGGACAAGCTTGTGAGATAACTGCTGTATCACCCTTCTAGTGGCCTGTGGCTTTTAATGATTTACTGTTGTACTGAGATGCCCTAGCCATCTTCAGAGCCCTGTAGCGCTCGGAGTTAAAATTAAGCTTTGATATGCAAAGACGGAGATGATAGGACTCTTTTGCGGTCCTGTAAGCCTTTCCTAATCTCTAAACCAGAATAATCCAAACCTAGGCATAGCTTGCATTTACTCGTGCCTGCTTAACTATCAAAAGTTCAGACTTCCCTTGTTCCCTCTGAAATTTCCTTCTGGCCTACGCCCCAGTTTGCTCTCTGGCAAACGGAATTGTTGGATGATGCTGTTGTTAAACCATACCTGTCAGCTCTCATCTTGAAGTCCAAAGAGACATTCCATTTTGCATAATAATAATGTCCCATTGAAGGCAACAAGGTCTTTCCACAAAGACTAGTATTCATCTCACTTTGCTCGAAATTACCACAATGTAGGTAACTGCTCCTAACCTAGTCATTGAGGTTCCCATTAGTCAATAGAGAGAATAAGCATCTGTAGTCTGAACCTATCTAGATACTTTCTTCTGAGTCATTTTAGATATTTATTTAATCATTCTCTAGATTACCCACTTCTCTCCAATTCCCAGGTGTGACAATCCCAGATTTTACATTTATCTTGATGTTGAACAGGAACAGTTCTGAAACCTTGGAAATTACCACAGTGGTAGAATTCTCACTCACCAGTGAACTGCAATATAGATGGGAATAAAAGTCAGGAAAACAAGCCTGAGCAATAAACGTAAGTGCTTTCTATATACTTTAAAAAATAATCTCTCAAATGCTTTTGTTTAAAGAAATAATAGTTCTGTCATTCTAAGGAAAGCATTGCAGAAGTATTTTTGAACAACCTGCTCTAGTAGAAGCTGTCCCTGCCTATGGCAGGGGGGTTGGAACTAGATGATCTTAAGGTCCTTTCCAACCCTAACTATTCTGTAACTATGATTTTCTTTCCTAGATGCCCTAACCATCATATTTTACTTATCCCAGACAACAGAAGGAGATGGACAGGAATAAAACTTCCAGCTCTAGCCAGACTAAAAGAAATGAAACTGAAAAACCCACTGCAATGAAGTGGCTGCTGTTAGATATAAAGGCTGCCATTAAATACAAGAAATATGGATGACACTCATTAATCAAAAGCACATAAAGACGGGGTACACAGCTCTCCTTCTCTGTCTCTTTCTCTCCCTCTCTGTGAAAATACAAGCCTATGTCAGTGAGCATGTGGGTGAGATGTATTCAGCAGTGAAATGTCCATTCTTCTTTTTATAGTATGAACTAGATCACAATAAAGTAACTAAAAAGTGATCCTGAGTGGAGATACCAAGTTACTAAAATAAATTCTTTTGGTGTCTAGAAAGAAGGACACTATTAGCTGTAGAGTCCATTATCATATATACAACTTTCTATGTTAAGACATCTTCAAAAGGATGGTTCAGAAGGATGGTTCAGATAGACTACACTCAGATGCTGAAACAGAGAGACTAGCTGTTCTCAGCTACTTCTACAGTGAAGAAGGAGTTGCTGATACTTCCAGAGACCAATACTCGTCACAGATGGTACATGCCCTGTGCTATCAGATAGGTTGATGATGTGCCACTTGCAAGTGTTATCTTGCAGAGATGATGCAAAGCCAGGAGAGATCAAAGGAGGCCATTACAGCTCCTTCATTTTATCACTGTAATCGGGACTCAGCTGTGGGGAACCATCCCCATCTTCCTGGGGTGCAGTCTTTTGGCTAGTGCATGAAAATCCCATGCTGATTGCCCCAGTGTGAGACAGCTGGGCCTGTTTGCAGACAGCACAGTTTGGGGGTTACTCCAGGCATAGATGTCCTTCTGGATGCGTGAGCCTCCCCAGATTTCTTCTGTACCTTGACAAGAATCCTTTATGCCATGGCTTCATCACTGGGGTGTTGCTGAACATGAGCTCCCTGTGAAAAGGCTCTCCTACATCAATTTACAGAGCATCTCAGCACCTCTTAGCATGAACGGCACCACAGCTGAAAGTCTGAGAAGCGCCCACACAGCTGAGCTCACTGTGCATAGTGATAACTGAGGCTCTTAGAACATTTACCTTAGAAAAAAAAAATAGCAATTTCTTTTAGTTCCCTGATGACCAGAAAAGTGTTTTCCTCATCTTGCAGTTGCAGTCCCCAGCAGCCCTGTTAGCACCCCCACCCAAGTGTCTCTAGCATCCACTTTCCTCCCCCCACAGCAGGAAATCACTGAGAAAATATTTCCCAGGTTCCTTCCTGGCTAGAGGTCACCTCGGTGTTTCGGACCAGCAGGAATCACCATGTTCCCTGACACAACAAACGGAGAAGGAAGATCTGCCCTGCCCATCCAGCACTGCGTTTTCAGGCTTGTGTTTTTTAGCTGCAACTCCACCCCGTGCTGGTGGAGAAGGGAGCTGTTCCCACTGATCGCAGGAAAGGGAGGTCACGGGGTTTGCTTGCTTAAATCACCACAAGCCAAAAGGTTCTCTCTCTCGTTTACTGAGAGCTGCTCACAGGCTGTTTAATTTGTTCCAAAAAGAAAAGCAAAACAAGAAACAAGCCCCGAGCCCAACAACCAACAACACACACGGAAAAGCAGGTGTGTCTCCAGATCTTGGGAGAACAAAGGGCAGAGACTGAGGCAGGAGGTGACACTTAGATGGGAAGTTCTCCTCCCAGCACAGGAGGACAAGTTTGGAAAAGGCTCGGACACGAACAGTACTTGCTGTCCTACAGGTATGGACGATGCGTGTGAAACGTGGCATTGGTTTCCTCATGCGGTTTAGCTGTTTGGGGCAGGTGGAGGCTGATTGGAGAAGTTTTCAGGGCCAGCTTGTGACATTGAGGTGTGAGCTTTGCATGACCAGTAAACCTGCTGCAGGTTCCTATTGGGAGACATGCGATCGGCACGTGTTTAATTTTGTGGTGATTAGTTGGCAGTTTTCTGTAGGATGCTTTTGGCTTGTGAGGGTATGAATTAAGCCATTCAGATGCTGTCAAAGTGCTACTGTCTGCTAGCTTGGCTAGTGAATTTTAATAGAGGCTATGGTTAACCTAGTTTAAGCTTGGGGCTGCAGAGGTAAAGAGAGACGTGCATGGAAACGCTGTGCTTATCTGGACTGCATTTATTACCTCCTAGCGCAGCTACCTAGCCTCAGAAAAAACCCAAACAGATCAACTGCAAAAGCATTTGTATTATTTTCACTTTGCTTTATGGCTACAGTGGCTGGGATTTGCAGTGCTGGTAACAGGCAATGTACTTTGGCAGCTGTACAAAATGATAGGTTTGTTCCTTTTAAGAGCAATTTCTTGTATCCCCCTTCAGTTTCATATTAGGTGATGACTGTTGACAAGGGAGAGGGACCTGGGGCACCCATGGCCACAGGCTGAGACACTGCTGTGTAATGTTTTTGAGTGTCACATTTATCTTGTTTCCATTATTTTCTACCTGTGTTTTGAGCTGCTTTAATGAAAGTCAGTTTTACGGTGTCATGTTTGAGTGCTGAATTGCTGTTGCCAGTGCTTGTGTCAGGCGGGATGCAGGGATGCTTTCTGATGCTTTCACCTCCAACAATGCCCATAACCCTGAAAGTTCTGCTCCATCCAAACATGTCTGGTGCAGCAGTGTCTACTGGATGCTTAAATGACTGTCATTCAGAAAAAACACAGTTGTGGTTTGAGCTGGTACAACCTTGTTTCTCTCCCTCTCAGTGAGAAAGTGATGCTCACCTGGGTGCATAAGGAGCTTTCAGATCTGGGGAAGAAAGGTGTTACTGTTCGAATGCTGTAGCTATTGCTTTCAGTGACAGTTTTATGGAAGGCAATGATCTTGTAACAGGCAAGGGAATAGCAAATGAAAAGATGTTGGAAATTCAAAAGCCTGAGGCTGCATTTTTCCTTTCTCCATCATTTGCTGTTGCATGATGAAAATGGCATTTCTCGAGCCATAGATCTTCCTGTCATCCAGAAAATTCCTCATCTGTTTCTGTCACTGAATCTGTCTTGTGATGTCTGGTAGCACTGCAGAATGAAGTGATATATAAGGAAGTTTAGAGGCAAATTTTTAGCATCTGCATAGCAGTGACACTTGACTGAACTCAGTAATGGCTCGGCCAGCTTGGCAGGAACCTGGTGTGACTATTTGGCATTTGTCATTATTTAACTTCCCTAGATTCCTCTGAGTTTGCCTCCGGTGATCCAGGTTTGAAAGCCAAGCAGAACATGCGTAGGCTCTGGGGAGATATCTTTGTCCTCATCTCCTTGATTATTTTTATTTTTTTAACACCTCTTAGACAGGCTTCGTAAAGCAGTTTACCAAAGTCTGAATTGGAGACGTGGGAAATTCCTCAAACTAGGCAGAGCTTCCTCTTATTGTTAAAACACAAAAGAGCAGCGCAGCCTTTACTAGAGTTCCTTTTTTAACCCATTCATCTTGATCAAGAAAGCCTCCCTGATGCTGTCACCGTTCATGGCTGCAGCCCCCGGTTTCCCAGAAGAAACAAGGGCTTGCAGTAGGCAGGCATTGTATCACCCATGAGGGCATCAGTAGCTTTGGGGCTATGCTTGCACATCATAAAGGAAATGTACTTGAACTTGAAACTGAAATTACCTGCTGCTGGAATTCACCTCCACCTTGTGCAGGAATCATGGCTTTTTAAGACCAAGCTACAATAAACCCAGATACCTTTCAGAAAAACATTTCCAATTTTCCAGGAAAGAGTTTCTTAGGGCTGTGATCTGAAAAAGGGGTCCCATTGTAATCTGTGAGCTGATCCACTGTAATTGCATAATTAAATGATTTATTTTTCAAATGATCCTGCTTTTGCTCAGCCTGCCCATTGGCAGTTACCATCCATCAACTAATTTGATCCAACACCTGGTGTGTGTGGTAATAAAGCAGCAGCTTGTCCCCCCTATCTGTGCTAGGCAGCATCCTCCATGAGGACTCGGTGCTGGGCAAAGGCAGAAACCGGGGGGCTGTGATGGTGACCCTGCAGTGGGTTGGAGGGGTTGGTTTAGGGATGAGTGTGAGAGGGAAGGCACAAAGTAGGTGTTCAGGAGCAGGGAGCAAGGGAAAGGGCTTGCAAAAGGGGGTTTGTAGTGGCTCGTTTCTCTTTGACAGAGGAATTATCTGCTCCATGTCTTCTGCAGTTCTTGCATAGCAGCTAATTCACTGTAGCGGTTGTCTAGTAGTAACAGCACTGTATTTGCATGTTATAATGCTGCACCAATGGACTTTGTTAAGGAATTTTTGACTACATTTGCAGCCTTATCTGAAGGCTTCTCTGCTGATGGTGGTGGCCTGTAAGAGAGGTATCACTGTGACAACCACCCCATGACATGGATGTTATAACCTTAATTCACCATCTCTGCTCTCAGCCCCTGTCTTTTCTCCAAACCTCAGTTTATCCCTGCGAAAGCCTGTAATGAATTCTCTCCCAAAGCCCTCCCCTCTCCATCATAACTCCCTTCTGAGTAAGCCAAACAAGATGGGTGTACTGGGTCTGGCTGGGATGGAGTTAACTTTCTTCATAACCATCCATAAGGTGCTGTGTTTGGGATTTGTGGCTACAGCAGTGTTGCTTGTACACCAACGTTTTAGCTTTTGCTGAGCAGTGCTTGCATATAGGCTTTCTTTTCCTACCACTTTGCCTCTGTAGTGAATGGGCTGGATGCTGGGAGTGGTTAGCTGGGAAAGCTGACTCCAATTCACAAATAAGCTATTTCAAACCATATAAGATCATCTTCAGCAATAATAAATAAGGATGGGGACACGGTTGTCTTCCAAGGTGGCCATTGCTTGGAGACTTTCTGCTTGTAGGAGAGGATTTGTGATGGCCTTCATATCACTTTTTTCTTTCCTTTCTTTCTCTTATTAATCTCTATTTATCTCAACCCACCACTTTTCTCACTTTTCCCATTCTCTCCCTACTCCTGCTGGCAGGTGGGGAGTGAGTGGCTGTGTGAGTGCTTGGCTGCAGGACAGTGTCAATGCACCACAACAGGGTATCTAGCCCACCTTTTAGATGCTTTTGAATAAACAGAAGGTTTTTCCCAGCCCAGGAAAAAACTTTAACTGCCCTGTGTCATCTCAATCAGCTGATTTCTGTCTTTACTGTGAGGGTGGTGAGGCACTGGAACAGGTTCCCCAAAGAAGTGGTAAATGCTCCACCCCTGCCTGGCAGTGTTCAAGGCCAGGCTTGACAGAGCCTTTAGCGACATGGTCTAGGGTGAGACATTCCTGCCCATGGCAGGGGATTGGAACTGATGATCTTAAGGTCATTTCCAACCCAAACTATTCTATGATTTACACAAAATAATATTTGTTTTAGGAAGAGCTCAAAGATCACCAAAAATTGACCAGTCCTGGTACTGAAATCCTTCCTTCTAGCTGAAAGGAGAGCTGTGTCTCATTTGCCTTTGAGGTATTTCTACAGCTCTTGCTCTATCAGACTATTAGTGCAAGCAGTGATGGCTTATTCCTGCCCCAGGTTGTCTCTAAACACCCTGTCCCAGAGTAGGGACAGCTAGTACCATCCTTGGCAGCAGAGAACAGAAGCGTGGAGATAGTGAGGGTCTGCTTACATGGGTGGCTGCTGTCAACCCAGCTCCCACTTAAACCCACCTCAACAGGAGAGACGATGCTGTGGAAGGCCAGGTTTGAGGATGCCCATGAGCAGCAGAGATGTATGTATTCACCATTTGTATCTTAATATGAAACATTAATTTCCAAATGCCTTCCCCAAAAACATAATAGAGCTGTGATCTAGTATGTAATTTACTGTCCTCGGAAATTCCTCAAAACGGCAGAGCTTCCCCCAATTGTTCATGTGCAGGGGAAAAACTCTACTAGAGTTCCTGCTTCAGCTCACTCTTGTGGCCATGGGCTTGGCCCTCGACAACCATCAGACCAAGTGCGTAAAAACCATCTTCATCCCAAAGCTGCCCCTACGTGCCTTATGACAGGCTGTTCACAGCATGCCCCTTGCTCTTGAGATAGTTCTGCTGTTCATTCTTGAGGAGAAATTCTTTAAATTCGTGCATGGGGTCCCTAACATCCGGGTTAACTGATCCTATGGCTGAGATCCCAGATGAGCCTGTGCATGCCTTAAGTCTCACTGGCTGTAAAGCAGGACCGATGGAACTTCCTTCCTTCCTTCCTCTCACTATCCATCCTGTTTCAAGCCTAGAGCTTAAAAAATCCGATTGCTGTTCATAAACACTGGCCCTTATTTCAGAAAGGACACAGAAGATGTTAGAATCATAGAATCACAGAATGGTTAGGGTTGGAAGGGACCTTAAAGATCGTCCAGTTCCAACCACCTGCCACAGGCAGGGACACCTTCCAGTAGACCGGGTTGCTCCAAGACCTGTCCAACCTGGCCTTGAACACTGCCAGGGATGGGGCAGCCACAGTTTCTCTGGGCAACCTGTGCCAGGGCCTCACCACCTTCGCAGGGAAGAATTCCTTCCTAACCTAAATCTCCTCTCTGTCAGTTTAAAGCCATTCCTCTTTGTCCTGTCATTACTTGCTCTCATCAAATGTCTCTCTAGATTTCTTGTTGGCCCTTTCAGGCACTGGAAGCTGCTGTAAGGTCTCCCTGGAGCTTTCTCTTCTCCAGGCTGACCAACCCCAATTCTCTTGGCTTATCTTCATAGTGGAGGTATTCTGTGCTATTGTTTCCTGGTTTTGAAATGTGCATTTTACCTGAGGTCATACTAGGAGTAGCGGAAACATGCAACAGTGACAGTACAGCATGAGAGCCTAGAGTTGTTCCATCTGTCAGGGCAGAGCTCACCTCCATATGCCTGAGCTCCATTTTTCCCTCGAAAAGGCAGTTTAAGCTGTGCTGCTGACAGGGAACAGCCCCTGATCCATACTGCTCTTTGAATAATTTCCATGGATCTTGGCATTGGCGTTAGTTGAGATGGGGAACAGGCTAAGTATTGACTAGGTCTCCTATGCGAAACAGGGCAGAAAGAGACCTCAGCAGCTCACCTACTCCAGCTCTACATCTCATGGCAGGTGTTTGTTTAAGCTCTCCAAAGGCACCCTGGGGCATGAGAAATGCCACTCAGCTACACAGGTTGGTGTTGGATTGCATGAACAAACCTGCCATTAAGTGCAAGTTGTCTTTGCATTGCTCCGAATTTACACTATGTGAGCCCAACATGCACCACAGGGTTCACAAGTCTGATGTTATTTTGAACCAGGCCAAGCATCTGTCCGAAGTCTAATGTTCCATAAAGTCTTCTGAGCATTAGTAAAACAAACCAGACCCCTCTGTGCTGATGATGTTCTGTCTTGATCTCACACCTAATGCCAGTGTCAAAGAGAAAAGAGTTCTGATGATTTTGAAAACATTATAGACGAGTGTAGCTTCAAAGAAGTTTGATACTGGCACTATTCAGCATTTCTGAGTTATTCTGTGCTCTGGCAGACAGATGAGTACAAAAATAGTAAGGATGGAAGTGAAATCAGTGGAACAAAATATAAACGATTTTTTTTTCTCTCAGGCCTGATCATTAGAGAGGGGAATTATGAGATATGGACAACAGAGACCTGCCTTCACTGGTCTGGGGGATTTTCTTCCATTTATGCAATTCTTTATTTGAAAGGTGGATGCTACTTTTTACATCTACATTTGTGTTGCTAGGTGTGACAAGCCAGGCCTTCAGGCAGGAAACTCCTGCTGTACAGAGTGGGATTATACAAACTCCAAATGGCTGACACCTACACAACTCGCAGTAGCTTCCTATACAGCCAGCTGTGCTTGCAGCAATAACAGGAAAAAAATCAAGAGGTTAATAATATGAAACGAGCAGGAAGCATGCAGTCATTAGGCTTTCTAGTACTTCAGTCTATAGAAGTAACCCGTGGCTGGCCTGACTTAGGGATCTAATCCAAAACTCATTGAAGCCCATGGAAATTCCGTTTCAACAGATGTTGTTAGACCTCACTCTTTGCTATATTGATATGGCAGTAAGTGGAGAGTTCCACCTTCCCTGTACTTGGTGCTGAGCTCCAAATCTCTTGCATCATTGCTGCTAGCTGTGAGATAGACCTGCCACTAATAACTCCACCTGCTCCAAAAGGGCTGAGGAGAAGAAAGGAAATACCATGGCTGCGTCTTTTCTCCCATCCCAGCCATCAGAGGGGATCAAATGTATGCTGGTGCGTGCTTTCCCACAGCCATTTAAAACATATGGTACTCAGCTCCCTGCAAAAAGCTAGAATAGCAGAGTGGAGCTCATTGTTTTGAATTTTCTTTCTTTCCTTTTTTCTTCTCTTTTTCCTTTGTTCTTTCTACAAAACTCCAACACAAAGGTCAAGCAGCAGCCATTAGCTGGAGTTGAGAATCTTCACATGAAATGAAAAGCAGCCATGTTGAGTGTGATGCTCTGTTATAAACCTGAACTCCGTACTTGTTCCTGCCTTCTTCGTGCTTTATACTTTATACTGATAAATGCCTAACTTTAATCAGTTCATTGCCAAAACGTTTTTCTTTGTCAAGTAGAAAATTATTATTTCCCGAGCAGAGGTAAGGAAGAAATGCCAGGAAGAAGGCAAGAATTGGGTAGGGCTTTCTTTTTCCAGTGAAGTGCTGATTTAAATGCCTTTTTCACTTTGGTTTCAGGGACCTGTTTTCAGTCTGACATATTAATGTCCCACTTGGCATGGGGAGCATTTATCCCTTCATTTATGAGTGCCAGAACATCTGTTTGCACACAAGTAGCTCACAAAAAATTAAAATAGCCCCTGAAAACAGAACCTCTGCTCAATTTCTGCAGATCCTATAGTCCACCCGCTAGCTCAGCCTCCTGCACCATGCTAGGGACAAAGCCGGAATAAGACAGTTCCTCAAACATCACAGAGAAAGTATCTCACAGCCTGTTTATTGCCTGTTTGAATCCTTATCACTCGAGTGGTTTGGTTTGGAGTACTTGATTAATTTGTGTTTATTTTTGTTCTCATTCAGATGTGTTATCTAAGGTCAGTGCAACTTCCCCTGTCCCCCCTTTCCCTTCTAGCCAACTCGCCAATGAAATATTGTTGTGCCTGGGTGTGTGTTTCTTAAAGTCATTGTGTTTTTTATGTCTGAAACAAACATTGTCTGATCATCCAACTTATTACGCACTACCCAAAGGTCATGTTTTATGCACAGAAAAGAAAGATTTTCTGTTGTGCCTGAGGGATAACAAACTAGATGGTCACTGAAAACAAGGGCTTTAGCCCCAGAGACTAAGCCTCTGAAAAAATGCTCAGTGGCTGTTTGGGAAGGGTAAACCAGGGCTCAGCTGCTATAAGCTACTGGGCAGCTGTAGAGCTTGACTGTCTTGTGCCAACCATGTATCTCCTCCCTTCACACCTTCTAATCTTTAGCAGCTCCTGGTTCCTCTCTCTATGTGCTCTTCACTTCCACAGACCTCACGGCACCACAGGCCTTTCATCCAGAATGTCTTAAAGGGAGGCAGAGCTATTTAGGCCACAGAACAATGCTAACATGGCAACAAATGTGCTTAATTAAGTTCAAAAAATGATACAGCCCAATTAGAAATATGCAGAGCAGAACAAATACCAAAGAGGTGGGAGGACTGCTGTGCTAGAATTACACAGACAACTGGTGGGGAACGTAAAACTGATGTATGCTGCTATGAGGCCATAGAGCAAGTGTGCCATCCAGTTTGATAATCAAGACCCTAATGAGTGGTAGATTCAAAACAAACAAAGGAGATTTAGACCTTCATGCTGCTGGACATCATGGGTGTTGGACACTCTCCTAGGTTTCCTTGTAGATTGCTTCATTTTGTGTAGGCTTAACAGGCTATTAAAAGGGCTGCTAAATACCAAGGTCTTGCCTTTGCCTCCAGAATTCCTGTACCTCTGATAGGCAGAAGGGGAAAGAACATTCTGGCAATCTGCTGCTGCATGCTCACTTTGCTTTTGTAAAACTCTTCCCTAGGGCTTCTGATATAGCCTATGTTGGATAAGAAGCAACTGGGCTAGAGGATACTTGCATTCAACCAAGTGCAATTCTGCTTATGACATTAAGCAACCAGTACCCTCTAGAGAGGTTGGGGGATGGTCTCTCAGTGTGCACAAAGGAGTAAACCCACAGAACTGCCTTCTTTTACAATGAGGTTTGACAAAACTCTAAAGCAGAATAGAGGAGGCCACCCACACAATGGAATCATAGCCTCAGTGACCCAGGGCATGTATTACAGCCCTAGGAGAGGGCCAAGAGCTGAGGCTATGGACTAATATTCACCTCACAAAGAACTCTGCTTTGTTGCAGATACAGAGTTGTTTGTTACCCTCTTCCTGCTGGTGCCAAAGGTGTGTCTATCTCTACTTCTGCACAAAAGTGGCCACGTTACCAGACACAGAATACAGAGAAGTTTCAGCCAACAGGGATAAAATACCTGTATCTGGGATGGCTGCATGAGGATGGATAGCTCTATGTCCAGAAATGCTTGTTTCAACTTACACTTCTGCATTCCCTCACCAAAGAAACCATTCTAGAGTGGGTGTTTTTTTAGTTTCTCTCATCAGTTATTTATAGACATTGACTAGATCCCCCTGTGCCTTTCCTTTCCCAGGATAAACAGCTACAGTTCTCTCAGCCTTTCCTGGTATAACAGATGTTCCAGCTCCTTAGTCTTCTTCGTGGCTCTTTGCTGGACTCACACCAACATGCCTATGTCTCTCATACTGGGGAACCTGGGAACTGAACACTGGGCTTCAGATATATCCAGAACCAGGAAATCTTCTCATCACTAAGTCTGGTATCATATTCATAGAATCATAGAATCATAGAATGGTTAGGGTTGGAAAGGACCTCAAGATCATCTAGTTCCAACCCCCCTGCCATGGGCAGGGACACCTCACACTAAACCATCCCACCCAAGGCTCTGTCCAACCTGGCCTTGAACACCGCCAGGGATGGAGCACTCACAACCTCCCTGGGCAACCCATTCCAGTGCCTCACCACCCTAACAGGAAAGAATTTCCTCCTTATATCCAATCTAAACTTCCCCTGTTTAAGTTTTAACCTGTTACCCCCTGTCCTGTCACTACAGTCCCTGATGAAGAGTTCCTCCCCAGCATCCCTATAGGCATATTAAAAATGTTGTCCCAAAGAATCTAGAAAGAAGACATGGCTGGGCATGCTAAGAGAGGCTATCAAATGTGTCTGCCTGTAAGAGACGAGAGAGTGGAAATCAGGAAGTCAGACAGAAGGATAAGGTAGAATAAGCCAGGTCCTACTGAGTGAACAGTGGCTACCTGAGCTAGAGAACCCGTGTCACGAGCCACAGGCCTGTAAGAGTGTCTATAGAAGCAGCTTGGCCACCTGACATGAGCTACCAAAGTGGTGGAATGACCATGCCTGGAAGTGTTCAAATACCATGTAGATGAGGCCCTTACTGACATGGCTTAGTGGTGGTCCTGGCAGTGATGGAGTAATGGTTGGACTTGATGATCTTAAAGGTCTTTTCCAAACTAGTCAATGCTATGATTCAGTTATCTGGTTGAGCAGTTCCTATTTCAGTTACTGTGCCTTACAAACATGAGTCTTGCAGAGCTATATTTTTCCTTGCAGGAAGCCCTGCTTGGTCATGCTATGATTTAAGCCTGATCTGCAGATAGCTGGACTTAATTATTTTAATTTTCCATGTAGACTATTTGAGTATGTTAAAAGGTCATCACCAATTCACAGGGAGGCTCACAGAGGAATAGAGGAATTTAAAGTCATAGGTCAAGAAGGAAAAGTATATTCTTAGTAAATAAGGATGGAAAATGTGACTTGATGTAGAAAACGGTGCGAACCAGAGCCCCTCTCTGGAAATATCATTTTGGGGAAACTCTTGATAAGGCTGTAGACACAGTTCACCTGCTCTGCGCTTAAACCAGTGGAAATGTTGTGCTGGTCCAGAAAGGAATTCCTGAACTTGTCTAAGATAGAATCATTTAGTTTGGAAAATACCTTTAATATAATCTAGTTCAACCGTTAACCCAGCATTGCCAAGTCCACCACTAAACCATGTCCATAAGTGCTATTTCTACATGTGTTTAAATGCCTCCATGGTTGATGACTCAACCACTTCCCTCGGCATCCTGTTCAATGCTTGACAGCCCTTTTGGTGAGGAAATTTTTCCTAATATCTCCTGGCACAACATGAGGCCATTTCCTATTGCCCTGTTGCGTGTTGCCTGGGAGAAGAGACCAACCCCACCTCACTGCAACCTGCTTTCTGGTAGTTGTAGAGAGCCATAAGGTCTCCTCTGAGCCTCCTTTTCTCCAGACTAAACAACCACAGTTCCCTCAGCTACTCTTCACAGGATTCGTGCTTCAGACCCTTCACCAGCTTTGTTGCCCTTCTCTGTACTCACTCCAGCACCTCAGTATCTCTCATGTAGTGAGGGGCTAGAACTGAACACAGGATTTGAGGTGCATGCTCCCCAGTGCTGAGTACAGGGTGACAGTCACTGCCCTAGTCAGTCCAAACTGAGTTCTGAGTACAAAGATTGGTGGTCTTGCATGTCTCTGAATCTCTTTGAGCTCTCTGATTGCACAGAAGTAGAAGCAGTGTAACAAAACTGAGGTAATTGGAAGAGGTCAATAAACCATCTACCTGGTGCCCCTTTTTATGCAATTTTATTGCCTGCTCTTAAAACCGTCCAGTGAAGGAAACTTTGCAGCTGCCCTGGGTAGCTCTGTTCAGTGCTTCTAACCTTTACAATTACACATTTTCCATAATCACCAGCATATTTAACTTTGCTTCAGATTGTATGATTCCAGATCATCCTTCACCCAGCTGTTGCTGTGAACATTTATGTCAGTCCTTTATCAAGCGACAGACAAGTTATTGCGCCCTTACCTGAGTCTTGTCCTGACTACACCAAACAACCTTCAACCTGATCACAAGATCGTATTCTGCTCATGTCTTAGCATTCACATTGCTCTCCTTTGGATGCTCTCTGATACAGCAACATCCAGACACAGCACTCCAGCCACAGCATCAAGAGCATCAAGTAGAGCACTTTCGTTACCTTAAATTAAAAATACTTCAGAATTAGATAAGCCTTATTTGCAACATCATCTTGCTGAGTGGATTTAGGTAACAATTTACTAGGAGTTTGTCCAGATTCTTTTCTATAGGACTGTGATGGGCAAAACTATATAAAGTCATGTAAGAGAGATGATAAATGAAGCCCCAGGCACTGCCAGATTCATTCCCAAACTTTTTAGCTCAGAGTAATCTGCCTGTTAGTTCAAATACACTGGGATTCACTCTGTCCTTCCATTTCAAAACCAAATCTCTCTGAGAGGCTGACTGTGCAAATTCTGAGTCCAAAATAATAAGAACAGCAAATGGTGTAAGAACCTGCAGTGTTGCATCCAGCTTCTGAGAGGTTTTGACATCTTTTTTCTGAGTCCAGAATACAACATGAGTTCAATCCCAGGCTTTCCAGCTGACTTTACACAAGCTCAGTGAATCGCTGTCTCACACACATTGCTGTGGAAAGAAATTCCATTGATAAACCAGCTGTGATAAAGCACTGTAGAGACAAGGTCCCCAGGGTTATTTGGACAGATGGTCCCTGCTTGCGCAGTGAGTTTTACAGCTCCAGATTCTATTCAAGGTAGAAACACCAGTAACACATCAGTTTCCCCTGGTTTCTGGGATTTTCCTGTTCTTCCCCACCTTTCAGAGTAGCTATCAGAGTCATAGGTCTGCATCCCTGCAGCTTCTCCAAAGGCATCAACGCATGACACTAGTGCCTTCCAGGTCCAGCCCATAGCAAACATGCTGCCAGCATGTATAGGAAAACTTGAGGGTTTTCCTCTCTTTTTAATTTAATCAAACGCACAGACATTTAGCCATAGCTGCAAAACATGATTTTACTGCTTTCAGTCCTCAAACACCTTCTTTTGTTAGAAGAAAGCAGGTGAGTAATAGCAGCAGAACAAGTTAGTCCACTTGATAAACTAATCTGCAGATAAGAACCTGAAGGACTTAGATCAGTGCAGCGGGAAGTAATAAATACCACCTGAGGGATGGTATCAGGAAATAGCTCCTCTTAAAATGCCTTGTGGGTTTTCTGCAGTGGCATCTCTGGTCATAACATGTTCAGCTAATTATACAAGTTCTTGTGTCTTGGTTTCCCTCTGGGAGAGTAGACTGGGCTGTAGTAGAAAACAAAGGATGTTTAAGATGGATGTAATCAGAAGGTCTTCAACTTGAATCACCTGAGAAGGTAAAACAGACTATATCTCGGGGTAATATTTTATTTTCTAAAATATACGTGATGGTTACTATTGTGATTTGTAAGAGGGTGTAATTATTTTGCAACATTCATGGAAAAAAGAAACTTACAGAAAAAGTGGAGAGAAGGTCATGTAGATCACCTCTGTCCTGGGTTAAAATGACAAGTTGCTATTTACCTCTAGGAATCTTCTGCACTTTAAAATTAACTTTAAACATTTTTTTTAATGTTTTAAACATTTGAATGCCGTGGAGATGTGATTTGCTAGCAAACCTGGGTTTGTGTAGTATATTGGGTCCTAATAAGTGGAAGGTATTTATTGCCTCCCAGAAGACAGTTTGTATGAGAAATGATGGATGTGTCCCCATATCTTCTGTTTTACCAACTGAAGTTAGATAGATACTTTAAGAAATTGCTCACTGAAAAGTTTACAGCAATTCTTTTTTTTTTCAGTGAAAAGTTAAATGAACAAGGGGAGCAGCCACGTTACTTGAGAAGAACATTGATATTTTCCCCCATTTGCAATTTGATATTTGTCAGTTTTCTGGCTTTCTAGATCCTGGTTTGAGTACTTTTAAATAGCTATCAAAGTCTGAGTAGCAGCACAGTTCTCAATTAACAGGGCGTTTGGTCTCAGCTACATGGTTGCAGAAAGGGTGCATTTGAAAATAGATGCTGACCCACAACATCTGAATATGAATGCGTTTGTGAACAGTGCCAGCAATACATGCAAAACTATAGCAGATGCTGTGTAACCTCATCATAAATTTTGTTTAATGGCTTTTTTTCCTTCCTGTTATCTGTTCCATCAACCCATTACTAATGAAATACAAGCTCTTTGTGCAGATTAAGCTAATGTACCATATGCTGGAAGCATACGTGCATATACAAAACTATCAGCAACCTTTCTTTTGTTAGTGTTTCTACTAGTAAGTCATGTCACTATCTTAAGGATCTGTGTCACAGCTTATAACTTGACAATGTTTCCCTCTTGATCCATCTTGGTCTTGGGATTAGCCAGATCCATGTAAATTTGAGGTTGTCACAAGTGGATAATGTCTTCAAAACAGCAACATAGTGTCTTTCGTGGAATGCTGGATACATGCTCAGGAAAGTTAATTATAATGCCTGACATGCTCAGGAGAGTTAAAAAACTTCTGTCCCTACCTCTCGCCACCCCCAATTCTGACAGCCATTCATCCAATGCATTAATATATATATGCAATATATATACATATCTCCTGAAACAATCTTCTTTTTAATGGATTTTAGGGTGGGGTGGGAAGATAATCTGAATCAGCGAGATGTCTTGCTTTCTTGTTATCCCCACATAGAAGCATAAGAACAGCCATGCTGGGTGAGCTCAAATGTCCAGATACTACAGGGGGGTTATAGGGTTTGGGTTTTTTTGTTGGTTTGGGGTTGGGTTTTTTTTCCCTTTATTTTTTTTCTTATTTTTTTTGTTTCCCCCTCTCTGTTGCTAACCTAGAATATCTTAAAATTAATTTTCCTTCTTTAATTGCATCTCAGAATTCCACTGACATTTCTTCAGAGCCCATTTTCTGATTGGAAAAGCAAATAATTTCCTCCTGCTTTTTTTCCCCTATCTTTTAATCAGTATCCAGGTGAAGTCTCATTGCAGATGAATTGCTTGAAAAGCCACGTTCCTGCTGGATATCTGCGTCAGTGACATCAAGCATATTGCTTGGCTATAAGCTCATTGCTGTCCTCTGTCCATTCACAAGGTGAGAGCTCAGATTATGTTCATATTGTAATTTTCCATCACGGGCTCTTCTGATCTGTAAAGTCACAATGAAGCGCCCTGTCTGCTTGTGAGCCCCAGCAATGATATGCAACATGGTGGCAATCAGCAGTCATTGCCAATGTTCACTATCATCTCAGGAGGTGCTGATATTTCTGCTTTCCCCTAGTGATTCACAGCCTTTCACAGCCAGATTTTTCAATGCAGAAAGATCATAACTGTACAAAAGCTCATTATTTTAATGAAGCTGATGTTATCCACTCAGGTACTGTTCAGTGCTATTCTGAAGTCTTTTCTCAGTACTTTCCTTTATAAAAATGATTCTCATAATCTACTTGGTTTCTTCCTTTTCATGTACCTCTCTGCTAGCTGCTCATTCTGGAGCTAGGAAAGTGTGCTAGAGGCATGTTTTGCCTCTGGTTTTAGGAATAATCAGAAAGTGTATATTCATAGGAAAATATGTATGTTTATGTATTCTTCAGCTCCTTTCTGTTTCATCTGGTTGCAGAAATGCATCAAGACCTGTAATAAGGGTTCATGCACATTTTGCCTCTCCCTTTCTATTTCATCATCCAATCTATTGCACAAGTAAATTAGCTTAGGTATGAATGAGCTGGAAAAGGTTGGGGGTTTCTGGGTTTTGGTTTTCTGATTTTTTTGATTTCTCGCCTTGTTGTTCCAGTGTGTCAATATTGTGTTTTAGGTTATTTATTTGTAAACTTCAGTGCAGTTAGTGGAGATATATGCTAAAAATTCAGAGTTACAAGGATTTTTTCAAGAAGATAACACTTTTCGTTGTTTCTCTTGTTAGCCAAGGGGTAACAAACACACAGAAATCTCTAGCTGAGTCCATGATATTACTACAGCCCTCTCCAGACTGGGACATGACTGGTAGCGAAGTTCTCCCTGCTGCAACAGGACAGGCCCTCACAACAACATTCCTAACTATTTCCTCATGTTCTGGCTGTGCATTTGCCAAGTATCACTGTGAGAAATATCTGAAGAGCTGAAGTCAACTTTTCTCATGGCACAAGAATTTTTAGCACCTCATTTGTCCTGGTTAGGGATCTATTTGTGACTCTGCCTTCTCCAGGTGATTTCTTTCTCCCTCCTTTTTGAGTAGGTACAACTGACGTAAAAAACAATGACATATGAGGGAAACAGTCTGGTGACAGTGGCAGAGCTTGTTCCATGCACTTCCTGGATGGAGCAATCAAACAGAGGGTGCCGAAAAAGTCTGAACACACTGGTTTTGTAGAGTGTTTGGTGTTTCCTACTGTGTGAGTCAGCTGAAAATCCCCTGGTGCTTTTGCTTCATTTTCTTTTCAGGCTGTACAGCAAAGTCACTGGGCAAAATGCCATCCCTGATTACTGAAGGTCTCCACTGCCTGTTTCTGCTGGTCACAGCATGTTGCCAGACATCACAAGACTCAAACTTTGAACCATTCATCCGATATGTAGTGAGTATCCTTTCCCAGCTCCATTGGTTTTCATTTGGTCTCTAGTTGTAGCACCCAGCTACAATAGCTCTCCTTTTTATCCACAAAACCTTAGAGAAAGTCAGTATATGATCATATGGGGAAACTGAAACCAGGTGGGGAAACTTTTACCCAGTGTGTAAAAGAGATGGAGAAATCCAGGAACTGGGGTCTCCTTGCTTCCCAGTTTTACCCCTCTCCAGAAGAGATTGAGCAAAACTGGTTTCTCACTTGTGTTAGTCCACAAGGGATTTAGATTGCTGTCCCTGGAGCTAAACAGTTACATGAGCACTGCTCCTGGGTGGAATTTACCTGTCCTGTGAGAGAGAGAAATCAAATAAATCTTGCCTAGAAGTAGCGTGCCAACAAAACTAACTCAGGCTCGGAGGTGCTTACACACAGGTGACAGGAGTTTTACCACTGTCTTGACAATAGGACAAGTAGATGATCAAAATGCCACTCCTGAGAGACCTGTGTTTAGGCATTGTGCTTGCAGTCAGACCTCACTTCAGTTTCCCACTGTTTCAATAATCTTCCCATACTGTTTTTGCTTCATCAATAGTGTGAACTATGGAAAAACCATTTTGTGCTTTGTCCTGTATATGGTTTTATTACCAGACAGTTTCTGCATGAATAGTCCCTAACTGGAAAGGAAAAAAGGGACAGAGAAAAAAATGGTATGACCAAGTGGAAGTTAATGTAGTTTGGTAAGGAAAACTAATGTACAAATCTACCAACTCTTGGTCTATCACAATTATTATTGGTCCAGAAAACGCTTCTTTCATCTTCTACATTATGAATTCTGTCAAGCCAAAACGGACTCCCAACATCTATATTCAGCCCCTAGCACCACAGGGACCTTAGTTCTGATGGACTGACCAGAGCACAATGTAATTTTTTTAGCAGGTTGAAAAAAGGCATGCAAACTTGAAGAGGAGGGTGGGAACTCCTTAAGCTGTTCCTGCCACCAATCGTTTTTCTTGGCAAGCCAAGATACAGCTGATGCCAGCAGCCTGATCTGCTCTTTGGCAGATGTATAATAATGACCAAGTATCTCGTTTGCTCTGTTTTTCCAAACTCTCTCCATTTCGGCACTTAGGCATTTTTATTAAGAGTAACACCTTGTTTTTCAACATCATTGATGCCTATTTCAACCTGCAAATGAGTCATCATTGAATGCTGTGAAATACGTGAAGTATTTAGCAATGTAGCGATACCCTGCATTTCTTTGGGAGAATAATTGAAAAGGAAAACCACTTGGTCCAAACCTGGAGGAAGAATCACAGTGGGCTTTCTGTAACTCTTTTAGCTAACCTCTGAGGTGAACAGCGGTACCTCAACAGTGCAAAACTGCCAGAGCACTTTGGGATCTTCACTGCCAGCACAGCTGCAATATGAAGCCCAGTTCTAATCACACACCAGATGGTTCCTTTATGTAAAGAGATTACATAAGAGTTGCCAAGCTATTCACCCTTTCTGTAAATAAAGATTTCAGTAGGAATCAAAAAAACTGGCAAAGCTGTGAATTTCCTGCCTGTGTCTTTGCTTGTTCTTCAGCCTTTCTTGCTAACTGTGGTGCCCGTGTATTTTTAGGGCATGATTAAAAAATTAAGATGGCCTGCATCTCACTTGGCTGTAGCCTGCGTGAACCCAGTCACACTGAAATTGTGCCACCATTGCCCTAGTGAACCTTGTGCCCACAGAATAGCTGACCTGACACCTGAGCTGGAGCCAAGACATTTCAAACCCTTTTCTACTCCTACTCATGTTGGCTTTGCTGCTGCAGAGCTGGAAGCTCAGAGCAAAGAGGAAGGCAGAGGGTGGCATGAGTCCATGTTCTGGATCCAGAGGCTGAGTGGCTAGGTTTCCCAAGAAGTTTGCAAGGCTAGCCATGGCCTAAAAGCACAGAATCAGCTCCTTAGCTGATGAATTCCTGCTAAGTTGAGGCAACTGCCTTGCAGAAATATGCAAGGAGGCACCTACACCCTCAGTACATCCCTCAGGTGGTGCCTTGCTTTCCTACATGGAAGATATATATATTCTGTTTAAAGAGGAAAGCCTAAGAGGGGCTAAGATTGGTGGAGGGAAGAAACCCTATCTACGTACATTCTCCATCAATTCTTTGCCAACAACAGCAGCTAAAGCTTCACTTTGTTTTTTTCACAGAGCTTCACTCTCTTTTTTTCCCCCACAGATTGACAGTGAGCTAGTAGAGGAAAACTTCCAATCAGAGATGCAAAGGCAGAAGCGAAACAGTACGTACACAAACATGTGGTAACAGCATGATTCTAGTAAGCCAAGGGTGAAATCACTGTCGGGGCTAGCACCTCTTAAGGTACTTTGACTTACTGAGTCAAAGGAGAGAAAGGATGGGACAGCTTTTCTCTGTATGTATTGTGCCATTTGTATCAGCTTCCTATTGTCCAAAGACCAAAGAAATGTCTTTTGTCAGACAAGCAGCAGTTAAAACATGTGCGGAATATCTGCTGAGTAGGAAACAAGATTTCCTAAGCAAAATGCCACACTAAGCAACAAAGACCCCAAATGCCGAAATGGAAGCTATGAATTTCTGATTTTCCCTCATGCATAGCTTAGTCTCATGCTATTTCTCTTCTCTTTCAGTGCTTATTTTTGACCTTCCCCCTCTGGAGTACACTGTTGACATTGAAGTAAGCCTTATGGATTCATCTTTCCTGGAGCCAGTCAAAGACTATTTCAAAAATCTTAATCTTCCAGTTTCAACAAATATTTCAAATGTAGAAATGACAGTTTCAAACATCAACATTACCACAGGTGGGTTGGTTATTTACTTTTATATTCTGCTTTACTTTTATATAGTATGCTTTTTTTGCCAACAGTTGATCTCTCCCAGTTTTACCATCTGTCACGCTTAGGAATCAGCAAAACTGAACTGTCTCTGGAAGATCCATGAAGACTGAAGCTCACAACAGCATGTTTTGTTATCTGCATCTCTCCACTTCCCTTTATATAACGTTGGCATTACGAATAGCCCTGAATGATTTTCTTTTCCTAAGGAAAGGACAAAGCCAGAGGAAGCCTGAGCCAAAGGATTTTGCTCCAGTTTGACTAACAGGCAGTCTGAGTTACTTTCAAGTGTCAGGAAGCTGTGACTGTGGTTATCAGACTGTTTACTTCCCTCCACTTGCATTTGAAACGTAAATTGCTGTAAGAGGCTGTACTCTGACCCTGACCAAGATAGGCTGCATGAAGTGCAGTCTTTCCCTGGTATAACTCTCTAACCATGTTCTTACTTGACAAGATACCAGGTTTTATTACATGAGCTGACCCATAAAGCAGTGAAAGGAAGTGTTCATCGCTTCTCAAAACAACATGCAAATGGATCTTCTAGAGGTCTTCAGGGTCACATGCAATGTGTGAAAATTACTTTAATACCTTATTTTATCAATGGTACATTAAGAACAGAAAAACTGAGAGTGAAGTGGTTTGGGGGTTATGTTTTTATTTTTTATTTCTTTTATTAGAGAGAATGTATGTCTTTAAAGGACTTTGTGGTAATGTTACCTTCTCTCATGCAGCATGTGTCAGGAGACAGTATTTAGACAGCACCTCACTAGTCACCATGTAATGACCATTATATGTTCTTAAAATCTTTAAAACCCTAGACGTTTGCTTCCAGTTTAGTCAATATAGAAACACCCAATCTGAGAACTATCATAGGACCCTGGCCAACACACCAGGTAAATTTTTATGATCAGGGTTCACATCTGCATTCAATTACTTAAAAGTGATTAATCAGACTTATCACCGTACCAGTCTAGTCCCCATTTCTGGTTAATTATTTGTCATTAGTATAGTAAGGTTTGCAAGGTGTCAGATCATCATGTTTGCATCATTCAAGTGAACTCACAAGAAGGGCAACATTTAGTTCAGATCACTGGCATAAAGGTACACAGGGTGAATATATATCGTACAATACAAAATGCCATGTTTACCATTCTCATAGTGTTTCTGTCTGATACTAGTCTGTCTGCCCAGTGGTGAGAACAGCAGCTGTTGTTCCTGTGAAGATGGATATGCCTGGCCAAGTGCGGTGTGTGGTGACTTGATAACCTGCCCTTCTGTCAGCCTAGCACCTGATCTGCCCTGTGGCTACATGAAGGAAATGCCTTTCTCCGGGCCTTACTGTGAGCCACAGACTAAAGGTAAGGAGAAAGAGTGCTGAACTTCATCATTCTGATGTGGGTCCACCTTGACCCAAGTACTTGCAGATATTTAGTGCCATACTGGAGCCCCAGCTCCTGGAATCACTCTCTTGCTTCTTCAGGACTTCCAGCTTCTGCTAAGTAAAGGAAGTTTCATCTCATCATGTTTTCAACAAAGGAACTTACAAATGTGATCAATGTGTGCCACAGTGCTCAAGAGAAGAGAAGGAGCAAAAATCCAGCACAAATCTTTTGTCCGGCTTTATTTCATGGCTCTTGTGACAAGATGCCCATGGGCTTTTAGGAACCTGACTGATGACTAGGCACTTAGGCTTGGCAGCGCTGTGATGGAACTCTGCTTCTTGTCTCTGCAATCCAAGACAAACACCCATGAGGCTCTTCCTCTGATTTGTGATGAGCAGCGTGTAGAGTCATCCGGAGGCAGCCCGAGAGCTGGAAGCAATCCAGTGCTGTCAGCATGCCCGTTCTAATCAACTCTGCCTGGAGGCAATGTTTTTATCACAGGGCAGCCCATTATCAGCACTGCTGTACTACTTCCAGAACTACACCTACTATCTCTTTCATATGGAAGTCACATACCTCTTGGAAGTCCAGGGCCCATGGTACAATGCTCTTCCACTGGATGGTATGGACATGTCCTTAAGTGGGCCCAACTTAGAAAATTCCAGTATCTCTTTAAGCATTTTTATTATTTTGTGCCCATTGATGGGTTTTCACCCAGAATATTACCCTTCCAAAGTCACTGAGGATTTTTACATTCATTTCAGTGAAACATAAGTGGATATTCGTCCTTTGTAACTTTCAGTATGTGAAAGATAAGTATTTGATCAAAGTTGTTCATACAAACTTTCTATAGCTAGAGCAATGTAGTAATTCAACCACTGTAGGAAAGATGTTTATCACCTTTTGAAGGTGTCCACAGTTTTGCATAGATTTTTAGCAGATGCCAGGCATCTAAATTAGATATAAAATATTAGGAGAATCCCAACCTTCCTATTATTCAAATGAATCTTGGCAAGTTGTAAGATTTTGATTTAGGATTAAGATAGCTTTACCAAGGGTGAATTGTACCTGACTAATCTAGTGGTCTTATGGGGTGGACTAACTGTATCACTGGACAAGGGAAGAGCTACAGATGTAATCTATCTATACTTCTATAAGGTCTTTGGTATGATCCCCTAAAACATTCTTGCTGCTAAATTGGAGAGATAGGAGTTTGACAGATGAAATGCTAGATGGACAAGAAACTGGTCAAATGGCCATGTCCAGAGTTACAGTCAGTGGTTCAATGTCCAAATTGAAGCCAGTTACAAGTGATGCCCTCAAAGATCTGTGCTATTATATTCATCAACAACATAGGCAGTTGAATTGAGTATACCCTCATCAAGTCTGCAGATGACACCAAGCTGAGTGATGTACTTCATTCACAAGAGGGAAGGGGTGTCATCCAGAGGGACCTCGACCACTTGAGAAGTGGGCCTGTACAAACCTCATGAAGTTCAACGAGGCCAAGAGCAAGGTCCTGCACATGGGTCAGGGCAATCCCCAGTATAAATACAGGCTGGGGACTGCAGGGATTGAGAACAGCCATGCTGAGATAGTGGTGGATGAAAACTGGGTGTAAGCCTGCAGTGTGCATTCAGCCCAGAAAACCAACCATATCCTGGGCTGCATCAGAAAAGACGTGACCAGCAGGTAGAAGGAGGTGATCCTGCCCCTCTACTCTGATTTTGTGAGACCCCACCTGCAGTCCTGCATCCAGCTCAGATCCCCAATGCAAGAGAGATGTGGGCCTGTTGGAACAAGTCCAGAGGAGGCTACAAAGATACCCAGAGGGCTGGAGCACCTCTGCTATGGAGACAGGCTGAGAGAGTCAGGCTTGTTCAGCCTGGAGAAGAGAAGACTCCGGGGAGACCTTATTGTGGCTTTTCAATATGTAGAGGGGGAAAACAGTAACGAGTGGTGTCCTTCAGGGCTCGGTGTTGGGCCCAGTCTTGTTCAACATCTTTGTTGGTGACATGGACAGTGGGATTGAGTGCGCCCTCAGCAAGTTTGCCGATGACACCATCTGTGTGGTTCAGTTGGTATGCTGGAGGGAAGGGATGCCATCCAGAGGGACCTTGACACGCTTGTGGGGTGGGCTAATGCCAATCTTGTGAAGTTTAACCAAGGTCCTACACCTGGGTCGGAGCAATCCCAGGCACAGCTACAGACTGGGCAAAGAAGAGATTCAGAGCGGCCCTGCAGAGAAGAACTTGGGGGTGCTGGTCGATGAGAAAATGAACATGAGCTGGTTTCAGTGTGCGCTCACAGCCCAGAAAGCCAACCATAACCTGGGCTGCATCAAAAGAAGCATGACCAGCAGGTCGAAGCTCTGCTCTTGTGAGACCTAACGTGGAGTATTGTGTGCAGTTCTGGTGTCCTGAACATGAAAAGCACATGGAACTGTTGGAACAAGTCCAGAGGAGGGCCACGAGGATGATCAGGGGACTGGAGCACCTCCCATATGAAGACAGGCTGAGAAAGCTGGGGCTGTTGAGCCTGGAGAAGAGAAGGCTGCGTGGAGACCTCATAGCAGCCTTCCAGTATCTGAAGGGGGCCTATAGGGATGCTGGGGAGGGACTCTTCATCAGGGACTGTAATGACAGGACAAGGGGTAATGGGTTAAAACTTAAACAGGGGAAGTTTAGATTGGATATAAGGAAGAAGTTCTTTACAGTAAGGGTGGTGAGGCACTGGAATGAGTTGCCCAAGGAAGTTGTGAATGCTCCATCCCTGACGGTGTTCAAGGCCAGGTTGGACAGAGCCTTGGGTGACATCGTTTAGTGTGAGGTGTCCCTGCCCACGGCAGGTGGGTTGGAATCTTAAGGTCCTTTCCAACCCTAACTATTCTATGATTCTATGATCCTGTATAAGAAAGACAGAAAGAGTTTTTACCAGGGCCTGTAATGACAGGAGAAGGGGCAGTGTTTTTAAACTGAAAGAGGGTAAGTTTACATTGAACATGAAGAAGAAATTTTTTACAATAATGACAGTGAGACACAGGAACAGGTTGCCCGGACAAGTTGTGGTTGCTCCGTAATTGGAAGTATTCAGGTTCAGGATGGATGTCCCTGACCATGGCTAGAGGGTTTGACTGGATAATCTTTAAAAATCCCTTCCAACCCAGCCCGTTATATGATATTATAATTCTATGATTAAATTAGAAGAATAAGCTAAGAAATCACTTTGTAAGCACTGATTTTGATTGTTTTTTTTACGCTAATTTGAATGTTTTTCGTTACAGATTCATGTGGTATGGGAGAGCCCATTGTAATGAATATGTCAGTCAGACTTGACTCAGACTTTCGGGATGATCTCAGGGATTCTTCTTCCGAACTATACAAACAATATAAAGCTGACCTTGAGAAAGCGGTAATGACTTCAGTTTTCTATCTCTGAAGGAAGAAAGCCCTCTAAGACACTTATGGTGTCTGTTAAATTGGGTGTACTGTCACTGTGTCTGTGGGTAGCTGCCAAGTATGCAGCGGTGGTAGCTACAAAGTGGGCTAAGGCTGACCTCTGTTGAAAGGCAATGACAATATTCCCATTAATTTTAATATGTTTGTAAATAGAAAAGTATTTAGGAATGTTTTGCATCAAAAACATGAAAAGAATAAATCACATAATGGGTCCCAGCTTAAATCTACATGAGCACACATAGAATGAAACCATCAACACAAACTTATCCTATGAAAGTGCAGAAAACACCAGGCCTGTTATATCAGATATGCTACATGCCCTTACATCAGTGTGCAGAGGAGAGTTTTTCCCATTTTAATGTCCAGAGGACTAGAGCAATGTACAGAGGACTTACGTCATGTGATATGTCTTTTTTTACAGTTTAATGCTAGCTACAGATGTTTACCAGGCTTTGTATCGGCAACAGTGACTGGTTTCAGGTAAGTAAACAATTACATTTTTTCATGAAAGACACAAATCCTTCTGTCCAATCTCAATGAGACACCAGTCAGCAAAGACTACATTCACTCTGGCTAGAATCCACACTCAGTATATACGTGCTGAGTAACAGTATAACAGTTGCAAAGGAAATGCCAACTATTAGCATGGAAATAGGATTGTAGGTAAAACTCACTAATGTGCAAAATTCCAAGAAACATAACTGTTCTCCATCTGGATCAAAGCTTTCTGTGGGAAAGCCTGAATCCCACCCAAAAGGGGAAATAGATGTGAGTAAACCTTTGTATCGTTTGCTAGGTCATCAGGAAGATGAGTTAGTACATTGACTCTGGATATAACATTGGATCTGAGTCACAGAGATATTATTTATGTCCACGTATATGTAAATGTAGCTGTATTTTAGGTATCTAAGAGAAGTTTAATAGAGATTAACAGCAGGCAAAGGAGATCTCACATAGAGGGGTTCTTACTTTGGGAAGAGCTGTAGCATAACCTTCATGTATCCCAGAACAACTTTTGATTCACATCAGGAGCCTTCAAAGGAGAGCCCTGTGAAGCCTTCCTAGCCACACAAGATGGGCCAACACAGTATAGAAAACCAGTAATATGCAAGGATATTTAATTCTGGTGCTTCTCTCGTTCTTGTATCTCTTCAGGCCTGGAAGTGTTTTTGCGAACTACGAAGTAAAAGCAGGAGCAGTAAGCTTTGAACAGCTAGCAAATGCCAACAAAGTTACACCACAGTTTCTAGATTCATCATACCAGCTAAACCCAGCTACATACACAGCAGAAATAACTAGTAAGTTTAAGTTCTCTCAGTATTTTCCTTCAACCTTTACTTTGGTATTTCTAGCCTGAACCATGTAGCTGCCTTATACTCTTGATTATTTGTTACTGGACCTTTAAAAATCATTTATTTCTCTGGCTATTCCATTTCATCCTCTACCACCAAAGCTTAGGACTTACATGAGATGACCATGCATGCAATACCTTGCACAGAAAACCAAATCCTTCTAGATACTCCACTGAACTTTTACTCAGTCCATCCATGGGAGAGAGCTTGAATACTCTCAAGTTCACCTCCAGAACTGAGACAATTCTTAGCATATCAGGCTGCCAGCACTTCCCACATCTTCAAACAAAAGCAAAAGCTCTTGCAGTTGACATGACAACAGGTTCCCCCTGCCTTCCTTGAAACGTTTTCGTGCTGCTCCTGGACAGTGTGTTACAAATCGGTTTCTTGATCAAGTGCCCAGAGGTGCTGTATTCTCAGTGCACTGAGCACTGGTCTGTTGGTCTCAGAGGATTACTTCAACCTGATTGCTTCTTTTCTCAAATTACCTGCTTAGATAATAGTGGTGGGGATAATATTTCTGGCCCTCTGTGTAAAACCGTCTGGGATCTTTGGCTGACAAAGATAGTAGAAGAATATGATGAGGAAAAATTGCATACCTTCTATCAGGAGTAGTGCTCTGCAGCTGATGTTGAGTGTGTATTAGCTGTGAAGCACCTAGGATTCCCGCAAGATGAAAGACATATGAAAGATAGAAAATGTGAGCTGAAATGACAATAATGCAGAATGTTGCTCTTTGTCTTCCTAGATCAGACAAACTTCACTGTGAGTCCTATAGACATTTTTGAAGGGGATACACTAACACTGATTTGTGAGATAAATTCAACATCCAAGAATGTGACCTGGTATCACTTTGATCAGATCATCTCAACCTCCATGCGGTATTCAATGGAGAAAAAAGTTACAACAAAAACCTCGAGGTCGACTCTTAAAATTGCCAGCGTTACGATGAAGGATTCTGGTATGACTTTCTATTGTTAAAACAGCAGATGTAAATTTCCAGTGTGATTAGTTCTATAAAAAGCAAAGAGGAATGCAGTGACTGCATTTTCCTAGGGCAATTGTGGAAGGTAGAATCATAGAATCATAGAACAGTTTGGGTTGGAAAGGACCTCAAGATCATTTAGTTCCAACCCCCTGCCATGGGCAGGAACACTACACACTAAGCCATGTCACCCAGGGCTCTGTCTAACCCGGCCTTCAACACCACCAGGGATGGAGCATTCACAACTTCCTTGGGCAACTCATTCCAGTGCCTCACCACCCTTACAGTAAGGAACTTCTTCCTTATATCCAATCTAAACTTCCCCTGTTTAAGTTTTAACCCATTACCCCTTGTCCTATCACTACAGTCCCTGATGAAGAGTCCCTCTCCAGCATCCCTGCAGGCCCCCTTTAGATACTGGAAGGCTGCTATGAGGTCTCCACTGTCCCTCATAGTTTTTTCACCTTTAATGAACTATGTAGTGACTGGACTGACATTGCCAGAAAGATGTGAAATGACTGAAATGATTATACAGGCTTGGGTGTTCTCAGTGCCAGGCTTCACTGCTGTATCACAGGAGACAGCAGTGACTACACGGCTGTGGGGCTTTCTCACTCTTTTGGGGTGCTAATTTGAGACTGTGGTTGAATTTGTCCTCGATGGCCCTTGTCCCCTTTGCAAGCATCACCTAACCAATCAGAGCTCACAGTTACAGTTTTGCATGTTCATGTGTAGGGCTTTTTGAAAATCAAAACCTGTTAAATTGTGGTGTTTTGCTGAGAGGAGTTGTCAGGGGAATTATCATGTGTTATCAGAGCTTTGACTCAAGCTCCCACTCAGTTCTTTGGACCATAAATTTTACATTCAACTTCAAAAAAGGGAATCTGTAACCAGGTATTTGGGCACACATCCACAAAGTGGGAGCCATGGGTCCACACTTCTTTGGGCTAAGGACGCCCTGAACCATGGTGTCTCTACTCCAGTGTAAGTGGCCTACTCACTTGCCTATCCCAATGGGGAAAGGGAACCCACATACCTAAAGTATGAAGGGAGTTGGGAGCTGTGATTACCAATTTCAAAAGGAAGCCTGGCTGCATCCAGAGGAAAAGTGCCTGAGAATGTGGCTCATAAATACTTCATGCTCTTTGGCAATACCTTCTGAGCAGCATATGTACTTACACCCAGGGTGCCAGCTCTTCTGGACTCCACCCTGGACACCTATCTCTCACCCATTCTGTGTAGGAAGCTTTTGTACAGTCAGTCTATATTCTTACTATGACATATTGCTGCCATGTGGACTATAGGCAATACACAGATCCCCAAAACACCAACTCAGCCAGATTTTAAGTATTTCACTCCCAGACTGCTGGTCTCTTCTCAAGTACCCATCAACACGGAAGCTGCCTAACCTGAATACATTCGGCACCAGGAGTCTGCAGAAAGCATAATGCAGATGACTTGAGGGTACATTTTAATTAGCAAGTAGGAGAGCCACTGCAGTGCAGAGAGACGTGAAAACCAGGGATAGAAATAGCTCCCACCTCCTGATTCCATGTGTAGAGGAAAAACCAGCAAAACATCTTCTTAATGGTAAGATATTGCCTATGTTTTACAGGTTCCTATAAGTGCACTTTCACAAACAGCGATCAGTTTAACACACTGATATACAAGGCCACGAAAACAATAGCAGTGTCTCCGCTATACATCACTCCAAACTTAAAAGACATCAATGTTACATGCAACAGTCCTGAAATGCAGGCAAATGGTCCTCTGCTGTCCTGTTGTATTGACAAACACTTACCATCACTAACTGGTCACTGGGAAGTAAATGGAGCAATCAATATGACAGGTAAGATTAACAAACGGTTGTCTTCCACCTGCTGGGTTTGTTTGCTCTTCAAAGATCTCCTAATTGGCCACCCCAAAGGCCAAGTACTAGGATGAATACAGGGTATGCTCCAAAGGTGGGGGGCAGGAAGATGATTGATGGACGGCATGGTACAGACTCCATATGTGCTGTGCCAGAGCCAGCAGGCTTCTGGGTATCTCCATGTACTGTGCAGACATTAGTGCTTTAAACTGTGCTGTCCTGGATGCAAACAGCTGCCAGCAGCAGCACCACACCAACTTCTCCCAAATGCTTTATTTTGTTATTGTCTAGTTTTGAGAGCAAGGGTGAGTGCATCAGTCTCTTCTGCTATCTCCAGAATCATTCTTGGGGAATGAAAAGCTTCTCTGTACCACATACCAAGATCTGGCAATCAAGAGAGGCAGGCGCTACACTTTAAAGCAGTTGCAGCATAGCTTAATACTGAGTGGACAGTTTCCCTCTCCACCTGTAGCTGTGATATATCACATGCCAGTAACATTCCACAAGGGTTTGCTTATAATGTATATAGAAAGAGTTAATAAAGCACCAAGTAAATGTGTTGCAAAGAGATACTCATCTTAAATATCTCAGATAATCAGGTTAGGCCAAACCAGAATATTCTAAATTTTGGCTTATCCTGAGCTGGCCAAGCAATGTTGATGCTTTGAGACTGATTTAGGCAGTAGGTGCCCAGCACCGTGCAGACAATTAAGCCTTTGGGATAATACTGTGAAAAACAGAGTAAAAAATGTGAACGAACTTCAGCAATGATGTATTAAAAGTGCCATGCTATCATATAAACGCACGAGGTTTTCCTTAGCTGGAGTGATTGCTTGTGGTTTCCAAAGCCCAGGTATTTTTTGACATCCACAGCCCTTCAAGGAATGTTTATTTCTCTTTAGGAGTCGCCAGTTTCAGTGAAAACTGCACTGAATACAAGTTGAACGTCAATGAGTCGCTATGCCCACCTGAAAAGTCAGGTACAGTGACTACATATACATGTGAGCTACAGACTGGATATGGTGCCAGGCGCAGTGAAAACATCAGAGTGACATATTTCCGGACAGGTAAGAGTCAGGTAGCATGTAACAGACCACCAGCACTGCAGTGCATGGGTAGTCTCTTTGGGACATGTCATTTGTAAGGATATGATTATAGTAAGTGACTCTCAGAAATGTGATGTCTGTCTTGTGTTGTCTTAGCCCATGTAACAATATCTTCAAGCGTAAACTCAGCAGTTTCGGAAGGATACTCGTTCAATCTAACATGTGAAAGTGATGTGAGCAATTATGAGAGTATCAGCTGGAAAATCCAGTCTGGAAATCACACAAAAATAGTAGACTGTGATGCATGCATCAAAACCAGCAAATTTCCAGCTACATCTGTGCTCACAGTGAAGACTGCCACACAGGACTGGAGCGGTGAGTGAACACGGTTTATACTGGCTACAAAGGCAATGAAATCTTTGCATCATTTATAGTATCCTTAGCCCTGCAAATCGCTGTGCAGTCTGGCCACAGTAAATTAAAGCAGGAGTTAAAACTGCTGGAGGACAGCAAGACTTGATGCTGCTGACGGCACTGTACTTGCTTAGTTTAGGACCCAGGACCATTCAAAAACTGAGAACCAATTGCACTGACTGAGACATGTTTTTTGTGTCACTCCTTTCAGGCACCTACATCTGCACACTGTACCAGAAGCACGCAGAGAGTTCTGCCAATGTGACAATTGAGGTTATTTCCTTGCCTCTGAAGCAGAACATCCTGATAGACCCCATTGCATCACCTATGAGGTGCAAAACGCAGCAAGCCCTCGAGTGCTGCATAAGTGCTAACACCAAGGAAGAATACACTGTTACGTTTGTGGTTCAACAAAGTGAATTTCAAGCTGGTAAGAAATCATAAACTTGCAGAATCGTTAGTTGCATTATGTGTCACAACCAGTCCCTTGACTTTTTGTTTTCAGTTAGGTCTCTGTAACCAATTCAATCTTACTGCTATTATGACAACTCATAAGTACTCCTGAGGGTGGTTAGGTTACCATGCCTGTTGAGCACAGCTGAGATTAACAGAAGAGCAAATGAAGTCATTGCTGTAGTGATAAATAGGTAAATTCAATGTTTGGTCTGCCTTGCCAGGCAGTGAGAAGTGAGCATCCTCACCATGGTTCAGATTAGAAAGTGCTGGACTGCATTTATTTGCTTTTATCTTCCACACTGCCACTTTTTTGGACTAACTATCATGGAAACATTACTTAACAAGGTCTACTAATTAATGAAAAATGTAGAATAACTCATTAAGAATGCAGTTCAAAGAACTGTTCTGTTTTCTTCAAGGATACAGGTAGCGTATCTTTAACAGCACAAAAGCCTAGGTTTCTATGTCTTCAAATTTAAGGCAGTTCTACAGCTTCCTGGCACGTTTTTATAGACTAGAAGCTTTTAAGTGGGTTACAAAACAGTTAATTTGAAAACAAAACCAACAGCCCACCTAAACTAACCCAGAAGACATGCAGGAGTGCAAGCCCAGGCTGAACTGTAAAGCAGGAGGAGACTGAGGAATCCCCTGGTTGCTAAGAGAAATGCTGAGATCTCAGAAGATATCGCATTCATTAACCCTCAGGCACAGGCATACTGAAAAGCAATCAGAGTGTAGTTCAGATCCTGAGTTACAAAGAACCAGATAAAAGCAGCAAAGAAGTATCCTAGCCTAAACGAAACACCTGTGGTAGAAGCAGAAGCAGGAAGAAGCATTCTCCAAAACAGTTTCTGAAGCAAACTCTGGTTCCTGCACAGTAAAGGAGGGTTTGGGCAGGATTTGAAGAGGTACTGATCACGCAAGAGCTGCCAGAGGATGTATTACATGGGGAGTAACAGACAGAGATCAGTGTACAGAAAGGAAGTCTTTCCACAAAGGAAGTTTTTTTTCTCTAGGACCCACAGGAAAGGAAGTTTTGCTGAAGCTTTCTGCTGTCTGCTAGCTGATTGACCCCAAATCTGCATTAACTTATCTTAATCCTTCCATACAGAGAAAAAGCAAAAGGGAAATTTGTTTTGCTACATGTGCAATTACACAGAAACAGAATGCAGCGAGACGAAAGAGCTCAGAGCACATTGCAAGTTTATTAATCGCATTGGACAGGAAGTCAACAGTGAAAGTATAAGACTGCACCTGATAGCTGGTAAGAAAAAAAAAGTTGCTATTTAAAGCTTTTAAATAGGAAATCCCAATATCTTTGTTAAATCAGATGCCACAGATTTATCACTGGTGACACCTAACAGGAGCAGGTTTTGTTAGCTAAGACTTTTTGTCTCTATATTTGATGAGAAATTTTGAAATACAGAGGAAAATATCAATTTTGCTGTAATTAAAAAAAAAAAAAAAGAAAAATAGACAACATGTTTTGTCTTCACTGTGTTTGACAGTGGCCCCAGTATGTTCCCAGGCAGTTATAGTTCTTGTATCTGTATCTATATCCATATAGTTATAGTTATTTCCATGTAGTTGTAGTTATAGTTACAGTTGTAGTTCTAGTTATAGATCTCCTGTTCCTACTTCTATATGGTGCAGCGTGCACCACCAAGCTTCATCTCCTGATTTGAAATGTGGTCAAACATCTCCCAGCTTGCTCCAACAATTTAGCAAAGATAAGACTGTGGTGCCTCAGGAAGAAGTCACCTAGTTCAGGAGGTCCTCCTGTGGGAGAGCATGTCCACTTTAAACACATGGGTAATTACAATTCAACTTTGTTAAATCCAGTTTCAAAGTTTAGTTCTGACCAGAGTTTGAATATTTCCGTTTCTATTCTAAACTGGAAAGAAAGAAATGTTGCACATCCCCATAATGTAGAATTTTTTGGTTTTTCCACAGTAGTGGTGCCTAATTTGAATCACAGCAGATACTTACTGATATTACAAACCAAATGACACCAATTAGCAGGACTCACTCTCCATCAAAAGCTGTTGAGATCTCACAATCAAAGTCTTAATGAATTTCCTATTAATGATGCAGCAGCACAGAGACAGCAGAACAAACTTTGTGTGAGTTACTGTTCACATAGCTGTCCATGTAATCCCACTCCGCCTCTATCTAGCCCTGCACTGTAACAGACAAATCCTAAAACTTTGGGTATTGGTTTGTTGATTTAATTCAGTATTCAAAACCAAGGAGCTTTATTAAATTTCATTTTCAATTTCATGATTCCAAAAAATTGGAAATGCAAGACATAGACCCTAAAAAGTAATAATCAATGAAGAAAGCAAGCTGAAATCCTCGGTAATTTAAAGACTTTTTAACTTAAGGATGTCACAGTTTTGATGGGTGTAAATTATTCATCTCCCTGCTTCTTAGTTTTCCACCTCCATGTCTTTTTCTCAATACAGATAAGGAAGTTTCCTGCTCAGACAGCTTTGGGATTGGAACAGAAGGAGACATATTAATAAAGCCATGCTGTGAGTCAGATAATCCATACGGTTTTACCCTAGGCAGTAAAAGTTACAAGTGCTCTGGCAAATCCTGGAGGCTTGAAAGGAATGACTGCCTATCTGTACCAATAAGCAACCTGCTGACTAGTGCTGAGGTAACATTTATGAGTTTTCTAGAGGCTGGGGTGTGGGAGTGGAAGAGAGCAAATATTTTGGGGTTTTTTTTTTTTTTTTTTTGCTTAACATATATAAAATAATAATAATATAATATAAAATTTATGAAGCATTAAAAAATCAAATAATTAAAACTATGTTCTAAAAGATATAAAGAATTGTACCTATATCTGCACAAGTCAGTGAGGCTAAGTCCCCTTTTCCGACACAGAGGGCACATTGCATTGCATGGCTAATGTCCATAGATGCAAACACCCTCTTCCCCTGGCAAGGTGACCTTATTCATAGCGTCACTGGCCTGCAGTGTCCCTTGAACCATGCTCAGCCGGGAATGCTGTTGCCACAAACCCAAAGTGTGCTACAGAGTACACTAACAATGATGCAGTTGGGCCACTGCCCAGCCTCAGACCCAGGCCCTGTTTAGCATTTCCCCTCAGCCACCATGCTTCACAGATAAGTGCTGGGCCTTGATTTGCAGCCTAGGTACCCTGCCATAGTGGTGTTTGCTTGTACAAACCATTCAGAGTGACCTTTCCCTCAGTGAGGTTAGATGAGAACAATTGTCTTTTTTTCATCAAATACTTCCTATGTTTATCTTAGTAAATTAGGCACAGCAAGGTCCCAGGCAGAGGTACAGCCACTCAGTTATATATTTTTGTCACTTGCTAGATTTTGCTCCCTCATATGTTTTGGTCCAGGCAAACTATTTTTTCCCCCAACATTACCAGAATGGACTTTATTGCCAGGAGTCTGAGAGTTAGCACAGACAAGACTGTTCTGTGTCACGAAGACACCACTCTCCACAATACCCTAGATACTAACCCAGAACAGGTTAGGATGCTGTGTTCTGGAGGGTCAGAGAGTTGAACATTAACAGCCTGTCTAGAATGACCCTGGTTCTGTTTATTTTACTGGTGTAGGTGTAGCCATTATGTAGGAAGATCAAGCTCTAGGCAAACTGCAAACATGTGGTGTGCTGTTTGTTATCTTCTATTCCAGTCCTTGGTCAACAGTCCTGAGGCAAAAGCAAACCTACCTAACTACCTTGCAGAGCTTAAGGAAAACACAGAAAAGGAGCAAAACGTAATAAACAATTCTCCTGCAAACCTAGGCGCAATTGTTACCATCCTGGATATGATCTCCTCTATCCCAGCAGATGCAGAGGAGCTCACTATTCAAGTAAGGTTTTATTTTAAGTCTTACCTATTCTTACAAAGCCCTTTGGCCCCTTATGTCACAGGGGATGACGTTCTCCCTGAAGAATTTCCACAGTTACTTAGGGTCAGGAACACGAAAGTATTAAGACAGCAAATATGAAATGACAGCAAAGATACAAAAGAGTTTATAAAAGGTCAACATGATGAAGACAAGAAGCCTGTGCATGAAAGAGAGGATGTGATATGCTTAGCAACTAGAAATTGGACATGAGTACACAATGTGCATTTGCAGCCCAGAAAACCAACTGTATTCTGGATTACATAACAAGAGGCATGGCCAGCAGGTTGAAGGATGAGATTCTCCCCCATTATTTTGCTCTAGTGAGACCCCGCCAGGAGTACTACGTACAGCTCTGGAGTTCCCCAGTATAAGATAGACACGGACCTGTTACAGCAGGTCCAGAGGGAGGCCTCAAAAATTATCAGAGGGCTGGAACAACTCTCCTATGAAGAAAGGCTGAGAGAGTTGGGGTTGTTCAACCTGGAGGAGAGAAGGCTCTGGGGAGACACTGTGGTAGCCTTTGAGTGCTTAAAGGGGATTTATGGGAAAGACAGAGGAAGACTTTTTGCCAGGGCCTGTAGTGACAGGACAAGGGGCAATGGTTTTAAACTAAAAGAGGGGAGATTTAGTTTGGATATAAGGAAGAATTTTTTTACAATGAGGGTGGTGAGACATAGGAAGAGGTTTCCCAGAGAAGTTGTGAATGCCCCATCATTAGAAATGTTGAAGGTCAAGATGGATTTCCCTGCCTATAGCAAGGGGATTGCATTGGTCTTAAAATGTCAGAACCATTCCATAATTATATGATTCTATGTGTAGAAGGAGAAATAGAAAAAAAGTTTGAAATACAGTTAGGGAGAGTGAATTCCAGGAGCCATGATCAAGCAAGGAAAGTCAATTAGATGTGTTACAACAAATGATTAGCAAAGCAAATCTTAGAAATACTTAAAAACGTCGATTGTGAGGTACGGAGGAAAAGCACTGCTCTTCTGAGCAAAGAGATGATGTTTTGGAGCTGGAGAACCCTCCATGATAGAAAGTGACAAATTAAAGATAGCACGAACCCCAAGAAAGAAGGAAAAGAAGGCTGGAGAAGACAAATACCAAATAATATATAAAAAAGAAAGCACCACACAGCTCCATTTCTGGAAACTTTAAAATAGAGCATTCAGAGGGTTAACAACTGTAGGTTTCACATGGATTGAGCAACATAAGAAGATGCTGGGCTTTTTCAAAAGGCAATTCTAGGCCCACACAAAAATTACCATCAGAAACAACAGTGATTTGTATGGGATTTCAGTAACAACATTATTCTTTTGTTGTTCCAGAATTTCCTCTCTACAGTGGACTTCATTGTTGCTGATTCCACAGCTAAAGTTTGGGAAGACCTGAATAAAGAAGAGAGACTCAAAAGTTCTTCGTTACTTCAATCAGTAGAAAATTTTTCCCTGCGTCTCCAACCAGTTAATAATACCATTCCTGCTGTCTCTGCAAACAGCCTTCAGCTACAAGGTACAGTTGTCACAGAAAATAGCAACATGGATTACAATAAGAACTTCCGCAGTACAGAAAACCTCACAGTTAGTGTGCTTATTGATGAAACTGAGATTCAGACTCTAACCCAAAATTCGACCATTGTCAGTGTGATGTACTCAAAGCTCGGACGTATTTTGCTCCAGAATGAGTCTGAGTATCTGAATGGTTTACTGCTATCAACAACAGTGAGCAGCAACAGAAGCCAGAAGTTCGATATTAATATGACCTTCGCAAAGAAAAACTTGTCTCTAAAGATGCCCCGATGTGTCTTTTGGAACTTCACACTCAACAAATTTGGAGGGGGCTGGGATACTAATGGTTGCACCCCCACAGAGGTAGAAGATTTTGTCATTTGCTCCTGTAATCACTTGACATCATTCTCCATTCTGATGTCACCTGATAAATCCTCCCAGTTAATCTTTGAAGATTATATTACCTACATTGGCCTGGCTGTTTCAATCTTGAGTTTGGTGGTCTGCATTATAATTGAATCCTTAGTCTGGAAATACGTGACAAACAACACAACCTCCTATATGCGCCATGTCTGTATACTCAACATAGCTACATCACTTCTGATTGCTGATATTTGGTTCATTGTCACTGCCTCCATCAATGACCAAAACCAACAGATGAGCAGAGGTATCTGTTTAGTGGCTACCTTCTTCATCCATTTATTCTACCTGTGTGTCTTTTTCTGGATGCTCAGCCTGGGCCTCATTCTTTTCTACAGACTGGTCTTCATCCTGCATAACACAAGCAAGACCTCCCAGAAAGCAGTGGCATTCTGTTTGGGATATGGATGCCCCTTTGCCATTGCAGCCATCACCATTGCTGTCACACTGCCAAGGAACAATTACACCAGAAAGGATGTCTGCTGGCTCAACTGGAAGGACAGCAAAGCTCTCTTGGCCTTCGTCATACCTGCCCTGATCATTGTGGCTATGAATTTGTTCATTACTGCAGTTGTTATAATAAAAATACTGAGGCCAACTATTGGGGACAGGTCAAACAGGCAGGAGAGGAACTCTTTGTTTCAAATTGGCAAAAGTGTGGCCATCTTGACACCCCTATTAGGCCTTACCTGGGGATTTGGTCTTGCCACCATCATCAAAAACAGTCATCGAATCTTCCATATCCTCTTTGCTTTTCTCAATGCATTGCAGGTGAGTTGCACATACATGTGGTTTTGTTTACTGTCTCACCATTTAACATGTAGTGACATTCTTGTAGTGCTGTGTTTGGAGAGGAATAAAAACAGTTTGGGAGAGATCAGGTTTACCTTACACATCCTTATTCCCAAAGGGCTCTTTGAGAAACCTATTCCAGGAATTCAGCAGCATTTCATATTCCCAGCTGCCTTAACAGATGTGCCTTATAGATAAAGCTGACTTAAAGATAACTTACAACTTTGTCAGTACCTTTGGGAAGAATTTCATTCCTGAAGATCAGGAAAATAGCCCTGTTATGTTCAGGTGGGCAAGCTTCAGCTGCCTGGTTTCATTTAGTGCATCTGGAGGCACCATATTTATCTCTTGTGTGTTCAAGAAATTAGTATAAAGAACATGAAAGTCACCAAGAACAGATGAATAATACTAATAATGAATACACATGATTGAGAGTTTTCAGTCAGTATGATTTTTGCAACAACATATTTAAGTAGCCAGTAGGATCCTAATACAATGGGATTTCTTAAGGACACAGTAGTTATGTCTACTCTGTCTCTAAAGAACAGCATAAAAATTGTATGCTTCAAACTGCTAGCTTATCTGGGAAGTATAGGCAGGGCATGTCTTCCATACACAGTGGTGCCTTCTTCTAAATGTGTTCAGTGCTGGCAAACTATCTGTGCCACTTCTACAGAAGAGATATACATCAGGTTTATATAGGCCTGGCCAGGCAAACTCTTACCACATTAACACTCCATTATGAGATGCAGTTAGAAAAATGTCCTCTGTCAAAGAGCTGAGAGTTTAAATGGTCAACGTGGACAATATTTGAAATAATTATTAAGTACTGCAATTAAAAGGTATCATCAAACTGCATGTAACTGTCTGTCTCCTAGGGATTATTCATTTTGGTGTTTGGGACTCTCTGGGACAAGAAGGTAAGAATTCAAATTATTTCTTATATTGCATGAAAATACTGTTGGAATTCGAACATAATTCTGCATTTACCAATTGATCATATTTTTTTAACAAATAGATACAAGAAGCCCTGCTGAAAAGGAATTCAATGTCCAAATGGAGTTCTCAGCAGACAAAGGTTAGAAGTATGACCTAGGAATCTATTTCGGTTACTGCTGAATAAAAGAGAAGATACTAACAGCATAAACAGATGCACATTTTCAAAGTTCATTGTTTCACCTATGATTAGTAAATAATTAGAAGGAGGTTGGTGGACATTTGATCTAAATTCCACAAGGCATAAACCACAAAATATAATGGAAATTACATTTTTTTTAAGTTAGAAAACAGAAAATTTCAGTGGCACTAGTATTTATTCACAACCTAAGGGAAATACAAAGGGAACTTCTTGGGGAAGATGCCCTTCAGCTACGAGCAGGAAAGGATGGAGATATGGCAACTTGAACCCTCTCCATGTGACCCACCAAACAGTCCATCCATACCTCTCCTACTGGCCATCTAGTCCAGTATTGCATCTGCCCTGATAGGGCTCTCTATTACCTGGTTTAAGTGATTCTCAATGCACTCCAGGAGTCTCTTGGATTGCCTATAGCTCGCCGTGCTACTTTTCCAGCAGATGTCAGGATGGTTGAAGTCCCCAAGCAGGACAAGAGCCTGCAAGCACGATGTCTCCTGCAAGCTGGAGTAAGAAGGCTTCATCAGTAGTATTCTGATTGGGCAGCCTGCAGTAAACACCAACCATCCTTTGTTGACACGCTCTCTGGTTCTTACCCTTAAGCTTTTGACCTGCTCTGTGGCTATCCAACCACAGAGCCATGTATTAATGGACTGTGTCTGTCTATTGGTTCTCACGTTGCTGCCCACAACTGGAAGGAGAGAGGAGAAAATAACCTGTACTCTGTATCCCCTTATGAGCCTTGATTTACTTCATGCTGTGTAAGGTTAATAGGCCATTAAAGGCTGTTAAACACCAAAGTATTGCCTTTGCCTCCAGAAGTCTTTGTACCTCTGAAAGGCAGAAGGGGAAAGAACATTCTGGAGAACTGCTGCTTTGCTTTTATGAAACTCTTCCCTAGGGCTTCTGATATAGCCTGTGTTGGATTAAGAAGCAACTGGGCTAGAGGATACTTGCATTCAATCAAGTGCAATTCTGCTTATGACATTAAGCAACCAGTATCCTCTAGAAAGGTTGGGAGACAGTCTCTCAGTGTGCACAAAGGAGTAAACCCACAGAACTGCCTGCTTTTACAATGAGGTTTGACAAAACTCTAAAGCAGAATAGAGGAGGCCACCCACACAATGGAATCATAGCCTCAGTGACCCAGGGCATGTATTACAGCCCTAGGAGAGGGCCAAGAGCTGAGGCTATGGACTAATATTCACCTCACAAAGAACTCTGCTGGTTGAAGACATGTTGGGACTACAGAGGTGTTTATTACCCGCTTCCCGCTGATGACAAAGGTGTGTTCGTCTCTACTTCTGCACAAGAGGAGCCACATTCCCAGACACAGAATACAGAGAAGTTTCAGCCAACAGGGATAAAATACCTGTATCTGGGACGGTTGCATGAGGATGAATAGCTCTATGTCCAGAAATGCTTGTTTCAGCTTACACTTCTGCATTAATAATCCCTCAGTAAAGACACCACACAAGGATGGGTAAGGGATTGAAGGCATCGGAATCTAAATACTGGCACTTATAGTGGAAAAAGTAAATGGTGATAAATGCTGGCATCATTCTTAAATGACAATAGAGGTTAATTTTATATCGGTATCTGAATATTATATGGGTTTAGAAAAGTCTGCACAGGTATTGCTAAAGAACTAGGAAGCAGACTTAAAAATGAGAATAATTAAGACAGATGGGTACATATGTTCGAAGGAGTTAAGGCATCTATTAAGGCTGGACTGTCAGCTCAGAGCAGCAGCACTGACTCGAATCACTCCAACTTCCATGAAGTCATAGAGTCACTGAAGTTGGAAAGTACCTCCAGAGATCATCTAGTACCACCCTCTCACTCAAAGCATGGTCGGCTATAGCTCAGAGTCATGTCCAGCTGGATTTTGAGTAGCTCCAAGGATACAGACCCCACAATCTCTTTGTGCAGCCTTTTCCTGTGTTTGAACAACCTCACAGTGAAAAAGTTTCTTCTTAAGTGGCATTTCCTGTATTTCTGTTTGCTCCCAATGCCTCTTGTCCTTTTACTGGGCACAAACAAGAAAAGCCTGGCTCTGTTCTCATTCACAGAATCACAGAATCACAGAATCACAGAATCCCAAGGGTTGGAAGGGACCTAAAAAGATCATCTAGTCCAACCCCCCTGCAAGAGCAGGGTAACCTACAGTACATCACACAGGAACTTGTCCAGGCGGGCCTTGAATATCTCCAGTGTAGGAGACTCCACAACCCCCCTGGGCAACCTGTTCCAGTGCTCTGTCACTCTTACAGTAAAGAAGTTCTTCCTGATGTTAACGTGGAACTTCCTATGTTCCAGTTTACACCCATTGCCCCTTGTCCTATCACTGGATATCACTGAAAAAAGCCTAGCTCCATCATCCTGACACCTACCCTTCACATATTTGTAAACATTGATGAGGTCACCCCTCAGTCTCCTCTTTTGCAAGCTAAAGAGACCCAGCTCCCTCAGCCTCTCCTCATAAGGGAGATGTTCCACTCCCTTAATCATCTTTGTGGCTCTGCGCTGGACTCCTTCAAGCAATTCCCTGTCCTTCTTGAACAGAGGGGCCCAGAACTGGACGCAATATTCCAGATGCGCACTCAGTTCCCTCATCCAGGTCATTGATGAAAATATTAAACAGCACCGGTCCCAGCACCGACCCCTGAGGAACTCCACTAGTCACAGACCTCCAGCTAGATTCTGCGCCATTGACCACAACTCTCTGCCTTCTTCCTTTCAACCAGTTCTCGATCCACCTCACTACTTGATCGTCAAGCCCACACTTCCTTAGCTTATCTATGAGGATGCTGTGGGAGACAGTATCAAATGCCTTACTGAAATCAAGAAAAACTACATCTACCGCTCTACCATCATCCCTCCACCTAGTCACTTCCTCATAGAAGGCTATAAGGTTGGTCATACATGACTTCCCCCTCATAAAACCATGTTGGCTGTTCTTAATGACCCCCTCATCCTTGATATGCCTAGTGATGGAGTCAAGAATAAGTTGTTCCATCATCTTTCCAGGGATGGAGGTAAGGCTGACCGGTCTATAATTACCCGGGTCCTCCTTCTTGCCCTTCTTATAGATTGGTGTGACCTTTGCCATCCGCCAATCCTCAGGCACCTCGCCCGTTTCCCACGACTTACCAAAGATGATGGAAAGTGGCCTAGCAATGACCTCCGCCAGCTCCCTCAGCACCTGTGGGTGCATTCCATCCGGACCCATCGATTTACAGATGTCCAGTTTGCATAGCTGATCCCTAACCCAATCCTCATCTACCAAAGCAAACTCCTCCTTTGTCCTGACTCCTTCTGGGGCTATAGAAATCCGGGGCCCTCGGGGAGAGTCTGCAGGAGTAAAGACAGAGGCAAAGAAGGCATTCAGCACCTCTGCCTTCTTTATATCCTCTGTCTCCAGGGTACCCACTTCGTTCAGCAGTGGGCCTATATTGCCTCTTGTTTTAGTTTTATTTGCTATGTATTTGAAGAAGCCCTTTCTATTGTCTTTAACCCGACTAGCAAGATTGAGTTCCAAGGAGGCCTTAGCTGTCCTAATTGCCTCCCTACATCCTCTAACAACTGTCCTATATTCCTCCCAAGCGGCCAGCCCCTCCTTCCATAATCCATAGATTCTCCTTTTCCACTTGAGTTTGCCCAGCAGCTCCTTGTTTAACCACGCCGGTCTCCTAGATCCCTTACTTGACTTCCTACTCATTGGGACGCTCCGATCCTGAGCTTGGAAGAAGCGGTCCTTGAATGCTAACCAACTATCTTGAGCCCCTTTACCGCCTAGTACACTTTCCCATGAGACTGCCCTTAGCAGTTGACTGAAGAGGCCAAAGTTGGCCCTTCGGAAATCCAGAACTGTGGCTTTGCTAGGTATTCTATTCCTCCCACACAGGATCCTAAACTCCACCATCTCATGGTCACTGCAGCCAAGGCTGCCATTGACCGTCACCACTTCAACCAAACCCTCCTTGTTGGCGAGTACTAAATCTAGCAGCGCTGCTCCCCTAGTTGGTACGTCCACCATTTGCATTAAGAAATTATCATCAATGCACTCGAGGAACCTCCTAGACTGTGAATGACTGGCTGTGTGAGTCTTCCAGCAAATATCGGGGTAATTAAAGTCCCCCACGACGACTAAGGCATGTAGTCGCGAGGCTACTTCCAGTTGCCTGTAGAAAGCCTCATCAACTCCTTCGTCCTGATCAGGAGGTCTGTAATAGACCCCCACAACTGTATCACCCGTGCCAGTCAGCCCCTTGATTCGTACCTCTTGTCCTTTTAGTAGGCACCAATGAGAAAAGTCTGTCTCTCTTTTCATAGAATCATAGATTGGTTAGGATTGGAAAGGACCTTAAGATCATCTAGTTCCAACCCCCCTGCCATAGGCAGGGACACCTCACACTAAACCATCCCACCCAAGGCTCTGTCCAACCTGGCCTTGAACACCGCCAGGGATGGAGCATTCACAACCTCCCTGGGCAACCCACTCCAGTGCTTCACCACCCTCACAGTAAAGAACTTCTTCCTTGTATGCAATCTAAACTTCCCCTGTTTAAGTTTTAACCCGTTACCCCTTGTCCTGTCACTACAGTCCCTGACAAAGAGTCCCTCCCCAGCATCCTTGTAGGCCCCCTTCAGGTACTGGAAGGCTGCTATGAGGTCTCCACGCAGCCTTCTCTTCTCCAGGCTCAAAAGTCCCAACTTTCTCAGACTATCTTCATACGGGAGGTGCTCCAGTCCCCTGATCATCCTCGTGGCCCTCCTCTGGACTTGTTCCAACAGTTCCATGTCCTTTCTATGGTGAGGGCACCAGAACTGCACACAATACTCCAGGTGAGGTCTCACGAGAGCAGAACTTCGACCTGCAGGATCACCTCCTTCGACCTGTTGGTTACGCTCCTTTTGATGCAGCCCAGGATACGGTTGGCTTTCTGGGCTGTGACTGCACACTGAAGCCGGCTCATGTTCATTTTCTCATTGACCAACACCCCCAAGTCCTTCTCCACAGGGCTGCTCTGAGTCTCTTCTCTGCGCAACCTGTAGCTGTGCCCGGGATTGCTCCAGCCCAGGTGTAGGACCTTTTCACTTCTTTCCAGTTAGATGGCCCCTGTATTCGCCGGTACATAGGGCTGTTCCTCCTGAGGGATAGGAGGACTTTGCATTTCCCTTTGTCAAACTTCATAAGATTCCTGTCATTCCATTTCTCCAGCCTGTTGAGGTCCCTCTGAATGACAGCAGACTCATCTGATCTATCAGCCACTCATTCCAGCTTTGTATCTTCTGCAGACTCGGTGAGGGTGCACTTTTCCCATTATCTATATCATTAATGCAGTGACCTCTCATCATGCCCCCTCCAGCAACATGCTGAAGGCCCGGAAGGAGACAGAGCAGCTCTCTAAGTTTTAAGTGCTCCAATCGCCAGAGGGAAAGATGAAGTTTCTGACTCATTTTTCTTCATTTAGGATGCCCAGAATAATCCACATGGATTTTTTTTAACCAGTACTCCAAGTATCCTATTGCTTTCTGCAGCAGGATTACCCCGGGAACCCAGCACCATTCCTTCTTTCTGATTTGAAAAAGACACCTGCTGTATGTGATGCTACTCTGACTATGGGAAAAAATTCTTTTGTCTCAGGATACTGAAAGGAAGGCAGGAATAACTGATACAACTATCATTAAGCATGTCAGTTTCTTCATTCCATCTTATACTGACACATCCAGCAGAATAAAGTAGAGATAACAAGTCTTGGACCTCAGTTCTGAATTCCTTTTCAGACTCTTCCAACTCTAGCTGACACTGTGGAAGCTGCCCCAATGGGAAGTGGCATATTTCCTTGGTAGTTCTGCTGATAAGGAATAAATTAAGCAAGATAAGGAATAAATTAAGCAAGATCAAAGTCTTTGATCAGACTTTTTAGATATGATTCATATCCCGTCTTCCTTTACCACCTTATGATACAGGAGACAATACACAAAACTTCTCAATTTCCGCCACCATGGTACAACCTAATGAACAGAGAGGGACTGAACAAAAAAACCCCACGTTTTCCATACATTTTTTAAACACATCTTTAGAGGAATACCAAGCCATTCCAGACCCCAAAAAGAAACTTCATTTTAGCAGCAAGCGTTTCTTCTTGCCCATCTGGACTGTAAAGAGTTGTGTTCCAATGCCCTCTAGTGTGCCAAGTTAAATTTGCCTCTGATTATCAGGCTGTTGGCATTCAAGGACCATCCATAAGCACATAAATCTCAGCTTTTCTGGTTGCCTTAATGGACATATTCCCTCACATAAGGGACCAGAACTCTGTACTGTCTGATATGATAGACTCTGGAGCCCACCCAGTCTTCTCTAGCCAGCAGTTAGAGACAGGCTGTTTGTGTCCGGCCGTTTCTTTGCAGTTTCTTTCAAAACTGGTCTCCTTCATTGCAATCATAAACATGCATGTGGGTGAACTTGATGCCTCTCAAACATCTAACTTGTCCATCGGTGGGTTGCCTGCTTGTACTACTGACACCTTATTATTAAGTTTTATACTTTTCCCCCATCAATGTGGCTGCTAAGAAAGTTCCAGGCTTTTGACAAAAAGCTTTTTTTTTTCCCTCTTACAGTCAACCTCCCTGATCCTGGTGACACCAATGCTTGCTATGAGCTATCCATTTTCAAGAACCTTTAACAACTTATGTGGGAAAACAGGTATGTGACAATAAATCTCACCTACTGAAGCACAAATAAGGTTCTGCCTGCATTCTCATTCTCAGGGGCTGTCTATTCTTTTATCTATCAGTATATCTGTCTATCCATCCACCTGCAGATGGCATTTAACCTCCTAATACAAAGGAACTACAGTAAGCCATTGGTATCACTAACATGACTGATCGTGATTGTAGCATAATGCTAGCAGCATAATCATAGAATCATAGATTCATAGAATGGTTTGGATTGGAAGGGACCTTCAAGCTCATCCGGTCCCAACCCCCTGCCACTGGCCAGGGACACCTTCCACTAGTAGCAAGTTGCTCCAAGTCCTATCCAGCCTGGCCCTGAACACTGCCAGGGATGGGGCAGCAGCAGCTTCTCCGGGCAACCAGTTTCAGCACCTCACCTCCCTCTCAGGGAAGAACTTCTTCCTAATATTTAATCTAAATCTACCTCTTTCAGTTTAAAGCCTAAAACAAGTATTGGAAAATGGTATGCTTCATCAGTTCTAAAACCCATATGATTGGGCTTAATCATATCCTGACAGTGCTCCTCATTTCGTTTACTGTTCATGTACTCTTCACCACCTTGTAGCTATATCTCTTTAAAAGTTCTCTGGCTGTCATTTTATGGATGTCAGCATTTCAGTTATGACTTTATCTTGTAAGACGCACTGATGGAAATATGAGTAATTTCTTTCCTATGTAAGTGTGTAATCTTTGCATCCAGCCGTTGCTCAGAGAAGATGATTGTGACATTTGGTCAAAGGGGTATAAGGAGGAATTTAATGTAGGCAAGCAACTGCTTTTTAAGAGGCAGTTTATTAGTCAAATAATAGAAGGAGAAGTTGGTTTCTTACTCTGCTACAGTAAGTTTACATGAGTACAATCACCAGATACAGAAGCCCCCTACCACAAGAAAGATACCTGCCCATAACTGCCTCCCATGCTGCTGTCACCTGAGACCCTTGTATTATTACCACTCTCTTCCACACTTTGTTCCTGGGTTCTCTGCACTTGGGTCTTAGTTTAGATTCTCATGGTCACAAAAGGAGGGAGCTGGGATTCATCTCAACCATGCTCAATGAGGACCACTAAGTCCCTGCATTTGTGTGAGCAAATTACTACCCCATGGCATAATCATCAGTTCAGGCTGACATATCTTGGCTGTGTCACCAAACACACTGACTTCTGTGGTTGCTTGTACTGCTGTAACACAGCTAGTATCAGGGCTGCAGACCGAGTCAGAGCCAACTGTGTCACCAGGACAGTCTAACTGTCCTTGCTTTGCAGTGACAACATGTCTCAAGCGATCTGTCCTTATGCCTAACCACTGTGCTTTGTTTTGCAGGAAAATACAGAGTATCTTCTTCAGAGCCATCCAGCTCTTCCTCTGAAAACACTTCCAAGGCATATTCTTTGCTTAACTGAGGCACTGCAAATGCTAAATCACATAGCTCTGAAGGGACCTCTCCCCTTTCCAAGACGCACACAAAAAGTACCTGTGAGTCATCAAGAAGTGGACTGCTTCATTTTGAGTAAACTGCCTTGGTGCATTCTTCTGGAATAATCATTTCTGGTTAACGTGTAAAGCAGGGAAGCTTTGAGAAGTGGAATTTTACAGGGGCTGCCAATCCCAGAAGAGATGACAGGGATTTGAAGGCCTCTAAGTGCTGGAAAAGACATTTGGGAGTGAAGAATTCTCAGCCTTTAAGAGGGTGCTTAGCACTGCGCAGTACTGAGCCATGAGTTGCAGTTGTATAAACAGCTGCTGTCCAGTGGTTTTAGTATTTCCCCTATCAACTCTCAGACTGATGCCAAAAGCCTGTGTAGATAGATACACGAGTACCTCATAGCTTGTCTCTTGCCCTCATATAAGAGTTTGGAAAGTCCATAGGGTATAGTGCTCTCCACTTTCTATTTAAGACTTTCTGGAACTAAAGATTCACAATTAAGAAGGTCCCTTTCAGATCTTCACTTTTAACTTGGGTTAAACGAAGACCATGATGATTCCTGCATGGTCTTCTTCAGATGGAATGTACTGAAAGTTCTGTACTGAAAGCTCCATGTGGCACTATTTTTGAAGAAAAGGAAGCTTTATATCCTTAACTATAGTTGTCCTTCCCTTGATATGTGGTGAGAGGATGATGGTTGCTGCCCTCTACCACAGAGGGAACTGCATTTATCTAATGCATAAGTAGTGTTAAGTATGTAAGGAATCTTTTGTGTAAAGTCTGTATGTTTGAGGGTCCTCTCAGAGAAGCATCACACTTGGAGGGCTCAGAGAGTCAACTCTGCAGTGAATGTAAACCACCATGTGCCAGGCAGGATGAAAGGTTTTATATAAATTATTGCTCTAATACTACACTTTTGGAAACAGCTATTTTCAAGCCTGTATACCTTTAAAGGCAGGACTCCTGCCTAAAGTGGAGGGCTATGAGAGAGCCTGCAAAGTATTTATAGTGCACAGAGATGTTACAAAAGTTAATGTAAAATATAGTAGGTGGAATCATGAAGATTTAGATTTGAGGCCATTATCAAACACTGCTGTTGAGTGGTACAACCCCATATGGTCATTGGGGAATCAGGCCTATGTCTGCCAGTGGTGAACCCATTCCCAGGACTTTGGGATGAACCAGGATGTGAAACTGTTGACTACAGTTACAGGCATGTGCAATGGGTTGGTATGGGCAGGTAATGACTGAAAACAATAAACAAGCATCAATCAAATGTACTATTTATATTGAAAAGAATTTCTTTTTCCTTGAAGATGTAGATATAATACTGGAACTTGAGTACAGAGATCAAGAAATATTTGAAAATCCAGAATCTCTTTGAACTGCATGGCCAGTGGAAACTTGAAAATCAGACCCTTCCACATTATTCCAACCAATATTTGCCTTTGGACAGCAATTTGATCTAACTCACTCTGGAAGTAGCTTGTGCAATACTGATCTGCTACAGAATCATACAATCCCACTGTGTGGGACATAAGCTCTAAAGTACAAGTCCATGTAGATGGCACAGTCCCACCCACTTTACCTCTGTGGACATTTCACCCCTGAGGCTTCACCACACTGCCCAGTTTAGCTAAGCCAGGGTCTTGACTGTATGTGAATGAGAAATCAGGATGTGATGCGATGCTGAGCTGTCTGGCACTGAAAGCTGTCTTTGGATGGATCTTGAAAGGCAAGGTCCTTGCCAGCATTTCAAAAGCCATGACAATTCATGAAAGAAAAGCAGCTCAGAAATTAACTGTGCTGGTCTTAAACACTTGGGAGCAAGGCTTCACTTGTATTTGTACACGGATCAGATATAAGGGAAGAGAAGAAAAAGTGGAAGGAAGTGCTGAATGGTGGAAGAAGGGAAAACAAATGGCAGCAACAACACTATACCCCTCCCAGTAGCAAGAACCAGGCAAGGTGAGAAGTGGGCTCACCAGCAGCTTGCTGTCCTAGGGAGTCTCATGCTTTGGGCAGCTGGCCCAGTCCTTCCCTTTGTCCTGACCAAAGCCCGGATTCCTGCATTCACCTCCCTTCTTGAAGTCAGAGCTGTCATGGGGCTTGTTTCCTGATAATTCTGTCACTCATGTACCTCTCCCTGCTTAACTGCAAGGCACTGAGTTAAAAACATTGCAACAAAACCCTACCAGGTTCCACTAATGTCTAAAAGGGATTATTCACCTTTTATAGCATGGGATAGAGAACAGTCACCGCCTTGACACCTTCCTCATATATTCCAGATCAGGAAAAATAGTAAAGGAGGCAACTGTGACACACAGGTCTCTGAAGAACAGATATGCCTTCTCTCACATGCCCTACATAGAGGTTTTGAACTGTGCTGGTTGCTGAACAGCTCTTATATGTGCATCAAGCTCAGATTTTACCCTCCATTTCTTAAAGACTTTGGGAACCTTCAATATGGACAATGCAAAGAGCCCAGGACCATTTTATCTACACTAGAGTGGACAGTAAAAATCAGTGTGACCCAGAACTGGGGTTTACAGGTGTGCAGTTCTGACACATTTTCTTTGGGCCATGAAACCAATTACATTCTGATCTCTGATGTTTTGATGGCTCAGCAGTCTGGCCAGCATATTCACTCCTTTCACTGTCCCAGGAAACATGTCCAGGAAACAGCTACATTTTGGAAAGGTCAAGTTGGTTCTCAACAACTAACGGGATTCAATGCCATTGAGATGACATGCGGCTGGCAGGCAGATTCACACAGGGACCATGTCATTGCCTTAGTACTTTCCCGTTAGAAAACCAGGGTAAAATATACAAAACAACCAACACAAAATCCAGGATAATTTCTTCTAACACTTTAACACTCTTTCCAAGTTCTTTTTAGCTTTTTCCTTGGGATAAGTAGTGCTAATCCTCCTGCAATCTCTTCTTGGATCCCTCTCCCTTTGCAGGGTAACAAACAGTGCACATCTCAGCACATTAGGTTTGGGTTTTTTTGTCAGGCAGGAAGGAGGCTTCCCTTTGTTAACTGAACTGGGGAGCAAAAATCTGCCCCAAGGGAAGGGGATAGAGCTGCTGCACGAAGGAAAGAAAAGCTGTGTGTGAAAGGCAGTGTTGGCATCGTGGTTGGCAGGTCCCTGCTCACCTACCTGCCTGTCCTGCCCGCAGCCTGGGTGCACCACATCAGCTGTATCCTGTGCTTTACCCTGTCTTTCTAACAGGAAAGTGCTAGAGAACTGTGTGGTCTGGGTGCATCTCTGCCAGCTGCCATCTCCTTGAAAAGGGTGTGTGCATTGCACCGGGTGACGCTGTGGACTTGTCGTCAGCGTTGTCCACTGTGCTGCAGGCAGGCCAGGCAGCTCCCTCCCTTCCTTGGGCGGCAGTCCATCTCCCACAGCTGCAGATGGAAGATAAACCAACGTGTGGGTCAAATGAGAGCTTGCAGGATTTTTTCCACATGCTGCTTCGCAGCAGCAATCACTTCACTCGAAGCAGCGATTTCAGGAGAGGCTCCTGGTTGTGCCCAGTCCAACATTACTGTAAACATTACCCAAGTCATTTAGCCTGCAGCAGTGGTGGCCAGCCAGCCCTGCACTGAGAGCCCCTGTTTAACTGTGTGTCTGCAGCAGCCAGCCATGCTGGGAAGGTGAGGTGTTGTGTTAACAACAAAGTAAATATGTGTCCATGAGAACTGTCTACTTCCAGTCCCAGCCTTGGACAAGGAACAACCACGCACGAGATGTCTCACTGTGATGCTCTGAAGTGCTAGAAGGAGTCTTACAGCAGCAGATCTGGCAGTGGGACCGGGAGCAGAGATATATGCGGTTGTTTGAGAGCACCTGAGTCATTAAGCTGAAGTCTGAAATGCCCTAGAAATCACTGTGGAAGTCTCTATACCCTTTTTGCCCCATGGAGCCTGGGCTGCAGACCCTGTTTTGCCCTGGCTGAGTAAGTGAACGAGGCAGGTTCACACCTTTGAGTGATGCCATTGCTGATTAGAAAACCTAAAAGAGAGAGGACAGGCACCTTGCTTGAGAATTACTGCTGTGACAGCTCCTCCTAGGGCATAGACTAAGCTTAGGGCTGGGAGCTGGCAAAGCTACACTGGCTTCAAAGCTCAGGCAGTCTGAGCTGTGCCTTTCACATCTCTCCCCTGCAGCCAAGAGCTGCAAGCAATGCTGATGACACCTGGTGGCTCCAAAGGATCTTCGGTAGGTTATGGGTCCTTTGCAGAAGCTAAGAGGATGTGGTGTCTGCATTCCCTATCATGCAGATCTCCAGTCTCCATTACCTTGGACCACTGTTGGTTCCAGTTCAATGCTGTGAAGCAAAATAGCTGGGTAAAGCAAGCAAAGTATCAGCAGCTTCAAACCCATGCCAGGGTTGCAGGTCTGTAATGCAGCTCCACCACCCATACAGGTGTGGGGCACACAAGCAAGACTGATGTTCTGCACTGAAAGCCTGTGGGTGGAGGTTAGAGAGAAAGGGATTTGTTATCCAGCAACAGAATTCCCAGTTCTCATGCAAGTGGTGCGAGTTAAGCAAGGGACAATTGGAAACAGCTCTTTGCTTTTAGGAAAATGAATGCCCTAAATGCAAGTTTGAACAGGAAATAAAGAGCTACACATGCTTTGGCCTCGAGCAAAAATGACCAACACACCAGCTACTGTTTGTGTTTGAACACAAAGCAGATATTTTCCTTCATACAAGCATAAAAATCTCATCTAGAGTTTCCAAAAGCCACTTCTCAGAGTAATTTCAGATGGCAAGCCAGGCTTATTATAGTCCTTCTCCCAGGGGGTCAGAGTTAGGAGGCCTTCCTGGAACTGACCTGTATTCAGAAGTACAGATCAAACAAGGTCTCATGCTAGAAACTACAGTTAATCAGTGCTTCCAGGCAACTCCAATACAGGTCTATTTAAGGAGCCTGAAAATAGATTTTCAGAGCCTTAGAAAGTCATTCTTTCAATATTCTGCTCCAGTAACTGTGACAAAGCTGCCTTTATTAGACGTGATGTTTGAGAGCCAAGAGATGCTGGCAGCTACATCCTACAGTGCCTGATCCCAGGAAGAGTACAAGTTAATTGTAACGCAGGCTCACTGGAGAGAGGAACCACCAAAGGCTCCAGTGCTTAGCGCCTGACTTTTCCTAAGCTTGTAGCTCGTGGGCTGAGTGCAGTATTTGCAATTTACCCATGGTGATTGCTTTCATTTGAGCTCCAGGGGTTCCCGAAAACTGCACTTCATCTGCGGCCATGGCACCTTTCATCCATTTCCAAAGTGGATTTCTTGAGCCATTTCTATAGAAACATTTGCAGGATCTTAACATATGTGGTTCTATGTGACTTTTCCCAGTGTTTTGAGAGGTTCTACCTGTATTTAAGTTTGAACTGTGGTTGAGAGTAAATGCATGGACTCTCAGCACTGTTGGACTGCTTGCTACTGGATGAAGAAAAGAAACATGCAAAGAATACACAAGGAAGGCAGTGTATGAACTTTCATTAGACAACAGTTCTGCGTGACGTTCTTTAACTGTGAAGTCTTGCAGTGTAAACAGCCATTTGCTTACGTCATGCATACACACATACATACACTGACTGGTCTTGGACAAGCTGTATTCATAATTTTTCACTGAAACCCAATGTCTCATGGACTATGGACTAACACCAGGCTGTGATTTATCCTCCTGCAGCTCTTTATCTTCTCAGCATCACGGAAATGAGGACGATGGTTAAGACAATGGTTCCAGCAATTCCACCAACTGTCAGTCCCAGGATGTTCCCATGGACCTGCCGTGACTGACATCTCTCACCTGCAAAGAAGAAGGCTTGTCCTGATGGGCACCTGGAAAAATCAAGTACAGATTAACATGGATCAGGAGCGTTGTCCTGCCCTATAGGTCCACCCCAAGGTCCCCACACTCAGTATTCTGGTTGGGCAGTACCCATCAGAGGGGTTCATGTCACAACATCCCCACCTTGTTTGGAAGCTACCTACATACCCTGAAAGCACCAGAGAATGGGGTTTCTTTGCCTCCCCTTACGGTTGCTAGTTAAAACCAATCACTGCAGTGAAGTGTTTTGCTCCTACTGCTCCCTGAAAACCTAATGGCTTAGGCCTCTGAAATGTGTAGCTCTGAATACTTATTAGGTGCATCATTTGCTTAAGAAGCATCGTGGTATAAACCCAGCCGGCAACCCAGAACGACGCAGCCGCTTGCTCACTGCCCCCCCCCCCCCTTCCTCCCCCCCGCTCCCGGAGGGATGGGCAAGTCAAGGCAAGCAGGGAAGAGGTCTGTAGTACCTGCAGCTTGCTCTTCCTTTCACATTCACACAGACTCCATCATTCTGGCAAGGGTTTGGGTCACAAGGGTCTTGCAGGTAAGGCAGCTGGTCTTCAATGGGCTGTATGTCCTGAGCTGCTCTCTTCTGCCTTTCAAGAATGAGACCTTTCCTGAAGGCAGCTTGTTCAGGTTCAACAGGAACTTCAGTGTTATTGAGGTGACTTAGGTCTTTTAAAAAAGGGAAAAGAGGAGACAGACATCAGACAGGAGTGACACTATATGTAGTATTCTTCATACCAGGGGCTTACAGGCTTCTTTGTGAACTACAGGGTACTTCTCCATTTTCCCTTTAAGGAGCTCTTGCCTTACAGACCTCCTCGCATACCACAGCAAGTTCTTCATATTCAAAGCACAAAGTAGAAAATAATAGTTAGGTAAATCAGTGGTATTCTGTAAGTCAAAAAATTATGCCAAGTATGGCTGTTCTGTTCGAAAATATGAACAATAGGGATGGCCTTTCAGTATGTTCAATGCTTAGAAATGAACACAGCTACTGGTTAGGGTGCTTAAAGCTGTCTCAGAAGTTAACCTTCAGTAACTTATTGTCATTTAGATTCCTCTGAACTCATAGTCACTTTAATCATCATCACCCACCTGAAACTAAGACACAGAAATGCTTTTAAAAGTTGATGCCCATTAGAGGAGACAACGACTCTAGTGGCAATAATTACTTGGATGTATGAAAAGAGACAGAAAGGATCACTGATTAGCTTTTGTAAGGAGAACCAGGAAGGGGGTCTTTACCGTTAAATTCTGCAAAAATAATTAGGTCATCATTTTTCAGAAAGCTCCTCCGTCTTAACTGGCTGTGGGATATGAAGCTATTCCACCCCAGGGACACACTTCTATAGCAATTGCATGATGCATCAAAATTCCCAACAATTGATGGTTTCTCCCATATTGAGGTTTCATTATCATCTGCAAAGAGAATATAAGTGATGAACAAGAGCCACAAAGTTTGCAGCTGGAAGTACGACATGCCTCTTTTTTCTGCATTACAGTGTTAAACGGGACTTGTGCTGTAAAATCAAATTCAGATCTGAAATACCCAAACAAATCACAGAGGACTGACAGATTACGGGTGCCAGCAGATCATCAGATATGGTCTGCATGAAGACCCTTAGTCCATAATGAGGGCATTGAAATTCCACAGCTCCCCTTTCCTTAAGGACTAACCAAACACAAGTTACCTCCTCATTGTCACCAGCTAAGAGCTCCCTTCTGTGTAAGGGCACTCCTAACTAGTTTTTTAAGTACCTATGCTTTAGAATTTACCAGATTTTGTTCACTGCTATGGTTCTGTTAAACATGTGCATACATAAGGCTTAAAAGCTCCTACTGAAAAGGTGTGTACTAAGCTTCCACCGGAAAAAGCAAAGAGGGGTGGAGATTCATCTCTGGTATTTTATTCTGTACAAGCTCACTATTGTCCTGTTGTTCTTGCTTGTTTGAATTAACATACCCGTGGGACATTCTAGGGCTGGATGTGGAACTATGGTGCTACATGCTATGTAAACCCGGAATTAAGAGGTGAAGTGTGAAAGTGTTCATAATCTGCAGCCTACACCCAGCCAAGCAAGACAGGCTTCAGGTGCTGCAGACTGATCTCGCAGGTATTTTTTTCCTAAATACAGCTACAATGTGGATGCTGTGAATTCAGACCATGTATGCTCGAATTAGCCAGGTCTCCAAAATGCAGTTTTAACTTAAATTATTGCTGGTTTAATAATGGAATACAGCGCCCTGCTGTCACTACACCATGCTGTGGTGATATGTCACCTATCGTAATGGACGAAACACAGGTAGGATGGGAATTGCCAGCTCTTAGAACTCTATATTTAGGTTCAAACTCAGGTATCCCAGGGACAGTTTATAATAACACCAGCCTTCTAGGTGTCATTTTTCACATTAGTTGATCTTTCATGGACAGGAATTCTGACTCATACACAAGAAAGTGTCTCAAATTGGGAAATACAGCCAAAGTTGCTCAACTTCTGAGTCCTATGTTCAATCCTCTGACTCAGGTTCCTTGGCTTTCATTTTCATCATTCCTCCAGCAGACATCACTTACTTGAGCTAACATCATCTGCGCTTGTGGTGAAGCTTTTGCTTGAGGACATCCTTTTCAGGACGTCAGGGTCCTGGTCCAGCACTGTGAGTACAGCTTGGCGGTTCAGAGCTGGCCACTCCAGAACACCATCGTTCTCTCCACTGCACAAGTGAAAGGCAATACGACTGTAGCCACTGGTTCTGGAGTGGGGATGCAAACTTATGCCAAAACCATAACCCTCAGGGCTATAAAACCTGGGGCTTTGAATAACATCACTTGATGCGTTTTCAAGGAATTGGCTGAAATTCCGAATGATCCACACAGCTGTGGGACAAGGAGTCTCTGTCAGCGTGACATCGTCGATAGCAATCCCACCAGATGAAGAGCTAGGGTTGCCCTTTACTCCTTGGAAGAGGTAACGGAACTTCTTCTGAGCATTGAGGGTTACATGGGCAATTTTCCAGTTATAGTCATCATCCGCTTTGGTAAAAGGAAAGCAAAACATTGCCATCAGCATGATTAGTGCTACAATGAAACAGCTTACCCTTGGCCACCCATTCCAACTGCATTTTTGGGCAACTGGACATCTCACAGTCCTGAAGGCTAGAGATCTTAAGCTGGTATTGTGATTATAATATATTCACATCGCCTTACCATTTAAATGCTTTAGAGATATTGTATTAGGAACTCTTCACACATTAGTGAATGTCAGTCTCTAGTATAAAGGGAGCAGGCTAAGGGTCGAGTCATAACAAGTGGATAAGACCCAATGTGTTAGAATTAACTGTTGTTGCCACTTTCCCAGGGACTTATCCTTCCCTGCAAACTGCTGCAGGTTGATACAAGCAGGTTATCACAGGTCTTGGGTTTTGACACGACAAAGGCACAGTGCCATGGCTGAATTTGTCCCATTTAGCAAAATCACCCGAAGTGGGAACTCAGTTCAGATTTCCAGAACTACATATGGTTTTGTATTTCCAACCATGTAAAAATCAGGCTGGGATTCTTAATGACTGCAGATGAGCACAGGTATTTACATCTGACCAGCTCACTGTTAGATAATATAGCCAGTGGAGATCTAGTCAACAGATCTCTAGCAGAGTTTGCATCTGTCTCAGTCACTGAGTGTAACATTATTAAGAACATTGTGACTTCTGCTGTCGAGCACCTAAATTACATTATTGCAACCCATAGTTTCATTGCTAAATGCCCTTACATAATGCCAAAATCCATAGCCAATTGCTAGATATTCTGGTAGCTTCAGGAAAATATTTTGATTCCTGTGCTAATCCGCTTCATTCATGGACTCAGTAAGGCAACTCTTCCCTCCCCATCTCTAATACTCTAGATATTCCTCATATTGCCACAATTACCTTGAAAGGTTTGAATTTTCCTCAACTTGCGAACATTTCCAGTGCCATCATCCTCTTTAAGCCAGACGACCAGCTTGTCAGAAAGGCTTCCTGTAGTCTTATAGAAGAACTGGAGGCACTGCTGAGTTCTCTTTGGATAAAGGATTCGAGACTCTAGGATTGCCACCTCATCTGCCTCACCAGAGCTGGTGCTGAAGTACATGAAATAGCCAGCATCTGCAAAGAAAGCATAGTGTTACTGTCTCCAGATTTCCTATGGCTGCATGGAGCAAATTTACCATTTCAACTCCACTCTTTTAGTAGGCGTAAGTGTAGTACTTAACATGAATAGTAGAGGAAATAGTATGTGATAACCATCCAAAACAGACCAGGATAAGAAGAGGACTAGTAGTTTAGCACATATATGGAACTCACTGCTGGCAGCTTATGTCGATGTTCCATTGGTTGGTCTGGTTGGATGTCTCAGGAATGTCAGAGATATAAGACAAAGTGTTCAGTGCTGACTGCAAGTAATTAGTAGATGCATTTTTTTTTTACTTGATTTATATTCAAGATAAGATCTTAGAGATCGTATGCTATATTATCTTGTAAAGAGTAAGATAACTTCTTATCAGTGATAAAGGCAATAAACAAGGCCTGGGTACAAAACTAGCACTCTGCTGAACTTGCACGTGAAGATCTTTTTTACAGCTTGCCCAAGGACATTTCAAGACTCAGTCTGAGGAAAATATTTAAGAGTTATTGCCCCTCTAGTTTAATTTCCCACTAACCTTTTCTGAAGTGTTTTTACCTTAAATTTCAAGGGTCTACTTTTATCCTGGCATTTACAAGAGGTTTATTGTTTGCACACATATCTTATCTTGGCATCACATGAACTTTTTACAGAATCATGGAATAGTTTGGATTGGAATGGACCTTAAATCTCATCCAGTTCCAAACCCCTGCCGTGGTCAGGGACACCTTCCACTAGAGCAGGTTGCTCCAAGCCCCATCCAGCCTGGCCTTGAACACTGCCGGGGATGGGGCAGCCACAGCTTCTCTGGGCAACCTGTGCCAGGGCCTCACCTGCTTTAGGCCAGGATTCCCCCACTTTGTACTTAGGCAAAATTTACCAGAAAAGGAACTTTTTCTTGGAGCCTGTCGTAGTTTACCCTGTCTAAATAATGACAAATCAGGCCCTTGCTTTTCAGAATTGCCTATTGGGATTTAACCTTTATTCTCTGTTGTAAGCCAGCACCCTGCAGCCGTGACTGGGGTTGGCTCTACCCTTTTCTTCCTCTGAAAACCAGAAAAATTGCCTTATGAAAAAGAAAATTATCCTTAAACTTCTATCATAAAATACTTCGTAACCCTTTTCTACCTCCAGAACCAGCACTCCTCAAGCTTAACTTTTCATTCGCTTTGCAAACAGAGCAAACAGAACGCTTATGGGTGGCTATGAGGGCCGTTTTATTCAGTAACCCAGCTCTTATTTAGACTTTGGAAGCTGCAGTAAATCCTTTTCCAGGTTACATTTAAAAGGCCTTTAGTTAAGATTGTTCTTTGTCCCCCTTTATCTTGCTGGTGTGGAAAACATTCCACTATGTCGAAAAAGATTAACAAGAGCAGAAGTGCAACCATAAACTGACACTCACAGGGCCAAGACACGTGAAAAGGAAAAGGGCTTTTTGCTTAACCAGAAATGCTACAACTTGGCTGTTTGCTAGGTAGCATCTTAAATACGGTCCTATACTCCTGTGTTTTCAGAGTAGATGATGCTGGGTTTTCTCAAGGGTTGACTAAAATAACAGGTTCGGAAAAGATTTTCAAGATGCTGTATTTAAAGCACACCATACCAGTACAGACATGCACAAAAGACCATTACTCCAGCTAACCCCTTTTCCACAGGAAAGCATTCTGTTTGGTTTACCTCTACAACGCCCAGAAAGTGTATGGTCTTCCTGCCCTGCAGCACTGCTCTGCTGATGTTTCCAGTCTAAATCATCTTTGGTGCCCTGAATCATGCCACAGATATTTTCAATCTCAAAAGAACACTGGTCCAAAAAAGTGTGAGTTGAAGCTGAAAAAAAGTGCACAGACGGTTACTTTAAAAGTAGTAATTCATTACAGTTTCTGCTCCAATTTTAGGGTGTTTTGTTTAAAGCAGTATAGACATCCAGTACAAAAGACAACCCACAGCACAGGCAAGCCCAAAGACTCAAAAGAGGACAGATATGATTCCTGAAGGGATTCCCTGCATAACGATAACAAGAGTTGGCCACGTTGCAGAAGGTTAAACTCCTGTGCAGCAGCTGAAACACAGTGCTGGTGGCTGCCTTTGTGCCTCCTTGCAAGCCTTGGAGAAACAAGTCACTTCATGAGTAGTGCTGGTGTATTCAACCATTCCTCAGCTGGGAGTTACGGTTCTGCATGGCTCACTTGTCTGCTTGGTGAGTACGAGCACTGTTCTTTCACTTCAAGCAAAGTCCACTCAGTTACCTTGGACCAGTCCAGCTGAGTTTGCCTGCAAATTGATGCTTCTGTTGACAGATCACGGGGACAATAACTCTCATTAATAATCACATGTGGTGATAACATCTTCAACCAGCTTAGCGATCAACTAAACAGTGTCGGACTCTAGACTTAGCCAATCTCAGGTGCAAAATAATCTCATAAAGACCAAACATCAGTAACAAAAAGAAGTATAGTTGTATTCACATCACAAAACCACCATGAAGCTGCCCAAACACAAGCAGAACACAACCACACGTCTGAACCCCTAGAGCAACACAGAAGAAAAGATGTGAATGGATTGACTTTCATTGAGTAATCAAACTTTTACGAAAGTAATGAAAGTTAGCAGAGCCAAAGAGAGGGGTGAGGAAGGAATAAACAGATTGAGTCTCTACACCACAGGTCTTCGCCCATACCTCCCCACGAGCATCCGAGAAAAGTTTTTGTGATTTTAGAGACATAAAGGAGGTGAACCAGCCAGGCTCAAGTACCAACAAGGAAACAGTTTGCCATGGTTACATTACGACTTACTGCAGTTATACATGCGATTCAGTCTTTCCAGGTCAATGGCACTGAAATCTAGACGTTGTCCAATTACGTTATCAAATTCTGGTATCTTTGCTGTGATTGTGGGGATGCTTTCATTTTTGTTAAATGAAAATGGTTGATAGTGCATCAGTGATTCATAGTCATAGGGGGTGTTCAGGTCAGCGATGAAGCTGTCATCGTAATTCACAAAATTGTGCTCTCTGCCTGGTAAAAGAACAGAAAAGTGCTTTATGCTTAGAGAAATTGGAAAGAAAATGGCTTTAGCATGGCCCCTTGGATACACTTTTATGAAGCAGAATTGATACATCCAAAAGCAGTTACTTCACATTGAAATATTCAAATGTAGCAAGGTTTGTTTATGAAGTCATTTGAATGACAAAGCAGTCTTTAGATTGCAATTCTGCATTCTTACATGTGTCTTCAGTAAGTTCAAAATCAAATATCAATGTTCTGTAAAGAATAGGGTATACAGAAGGTCAGATTAGGTGGTCTGGTAGTAAGCATCCTAAAGAATTGAATTTAAGGATTAATGTGCTCCAATCTAGAGCCTGTGAATATTGATGCAAGTATTTTGCAGGATATTAGATCACATATGGACAAGGAGAGGCCCTGGAGCCCTCCAATCATCAAGGAGACAAGTATGACACTCCTGGAATGGCTCCAGGTTCTGTTCTTATTTGAAGCAAAGAACACATTAGCAATGGAGGGGTGTGTGTGTGTGTGTGTGGTTTTTTACCCTAGATTGACAATATTGCTACGATATTTCTATTGAAATGTCTTTTAGAAACACGTTTCTCACTGTTTCTTGGTCAAGTAATTTCTCCTCAGGAAAAGTTTTTCATTATGAAAGTGTCTGCTAGGACAAAGAAAGTGAGCCATTTCACATACTTTAGTATGGAAGTATAGAGAGACTTTCTCCAAGAACAAACAGCACATGACCGGACTGGTGGATAATTGCAGCTTCTCTGTGCAAAGACTGCCCTTCCCTTCTGCAAGTCCATTCTGGGTGCAAAGGTCTTCAGTCCAAGGTCTGAGATTATACAAGAGTTTGGGATTGTTTTCTTACAGACACTTGAATCACATCTTTTATCTAAAAGGGTGAGAATCTTGCTGATCGAGTGCTATCACTTTTAATAGCTGGGGAAAATATCTTGGCAGAGCACAGGCTTGTGTAATGATCATTACTAGGCAAAGGGTAACTTCTATGTGTTTTTAAGAGAAATAAACCGTACTGGAAGGTGGCATTTTCATTAGGCTTTCCTATGGGTTTTCTCTGAAGTCTATCAGGCTTATTAGAGTTTCTGTCAACAGCAACATGAATAGAGGATCTCTTCTTGCCAGCCAGCTATCTGCATTGCAGTTTATGAGAATCCATTATGGCAAAAATTGCTACCATGCTGTTAAATCTGGGGTCGCTGATCAGAATTATGGGAGCAGATGTGCACAGTCACACACCAGAGAGCACAATCATATCAGCCTTATTCCCCTTTAGAGGAACAGGCATCTTTCAAATGACTATAGCAGGAGTTTTATACTTAAGAAACTTGCCTAACTGGAAAATGAGCTTTTATAGTAATGGAAGGAAACCTACAGAACTGACTGTAGTGATATCAGGACAGCTCCAGGACTCCATTCAAAATAGAGTCACACTAAAGTCCATCAGCTTTATCATTTTTTTAGTGTTCCAGATTTGTGACTACTGAATACACCACAGATACATTAGGAGGATTCAATGACATATTCTTTTGAAGGAGTCAAAAAAAAAAAAGCATGGAGAACTGGCACTGTTTTGTAGAGCTCTTCCATACCTCTGTACCTCATGGAGCCCACAACAGTGCATTATAAGTACATTGTAAAACTTCTTGCGTTAGAGGTAGTTAGTTACAGTGTGCAGCAAAAAGGGGTCCAAAAGTCAGAGTCTAGATACTGTTAACATCATCATTATCTTCATCACCATGACCCAAGATAAGATCACGTTAGTAATAAGCTGAATTGGTTTTAGTGCTAATCGTAACAATAAAAATGGTCTGCAAAATCAATATCCCCATTCTATCTACTGCTTAGCCACCCCAAAAGACATTACAGATTACAGAGTAGAGGAAAGTAGCAATGCACAAGACCATTCAACTTAGAACAACTTAAAATATCAGATACTGCTTTTAGAGGTCAGCAGAAACTGCTCGTACCATCAGTTCTTACCTATCCAAAAGAGAACACAGCATTCCATGAATCTTGCTCCTTTCTGATGACTATTTTTTGTGTAGTTTTCACTTATTTGCAAGGATGGTGAGTGCCTAACTCTGAAGACTGAAGAGATGAGCTTGTCCATGCAGAGCACGAACAATGGCAGGGCACCTTTGCTGCACTGCTGCCATTACTGGCATTGCAAAGCACCACCACTGGGAACAAGAGTTTACAGCTGGTGTCTTTGCCAGTATGCCTTTCAGATTTTATTATAGACTCCCATTCACTCTTCTTCGAATAAGTGATCATTAAGTTGTACAGAACCAGTTCTCATAGGAGACAGCAGGGCAAACTGCTTGGGGACCAGGGGAATTGTGGAAACTCTGCTGAAACTCATAAAGTCACTGAATCTGATGATACTAAACCTGAAAGCAAGATCCTGCAGCAGCAGAGCAGTAGAGCAGGATAGAGCCCTAGTTTATGTGTCCCATCTGATGTAATAACTTTGAGGCTTCTCCATTTTCAAAGTAAATCTTTCCAGTTTCAGGAAAGCCTGAATCTCTGAGTATAAAAACCTTTCATATCTTGAGAGGACCTTTGATTAAAGAAAAGCCACCTCAAAGCTCGCCATCCCAGTAAGTTTACAACTTGCATTACATGACAAGAGAAAACAGACTCACAGGGAGGGGAAGCAATTTGATCAAAATCAGAGAGCAGACCAGTCCTGGAACCAAGGGGAAATAAAGTCCTCTGACTTCCGAGCAGGGACTCTCTCTTCTGGCCTTAGACAGTCTCTGGTGAAAGACCAGAGAAGTTGTAGCAAAATCCTGCTACATGTACAGACTGATTTACAGTGGGCTCCGGTGTGACCCAGTCTTTCTAAAATCATAACTTTAAGAAGGTCTTAAAATCTAGGTGGGAAAATAAGATACCGATGAATCAGCACTTGACAAAATCTGACTTGTAGGTCAAAACCCACCTTCAATAATTTCATCCCACCAGATAGTCACGTAGTCATCCCGGTCCGTCCTCGACTGCTCGTGGTAAAATCCTAAAGCATGCAGGACCTCATGTTCCACAATTGCTCTGTAGTCACACCCTGCCCCAATAGAGAGGCTCTGTCCTGTCTGCTGGTCCCCCACTAGGGACCAACACCTGAGAAAGAGAAAGATCTTATTGTCTGTTAAGTAGAGTTTTCTCTAATCTATTTAAGTTCTCAGTCTGCTCATTGGATTTAAAGTAATATCCAAAGGTTTCAAATATAAAAGAAGTTACATAAATCATTATTTAGATGCTGACCTTGATATTTTACAGATACTCTAATCTGAAAGCAGACTAAACCCCTAAAACATACTCACTATCGCTTGCATGAGGCTAGCAATACTACAATAAACTGGCTTTCCACAGCTTTTTTTGAACTGTTTTCCAAAGATTTCAAAACCTAAATTTTGGTTATTCACATCCTTGGTAAGTTAAGAGAATGCAAATGGGGGTCAATTCACCCACCACCGAAATGGAAAGCAACCCTAGGCAGGAAAGTGGAAGCAGTTGGTGAAAACTCAGCAACGCTGAGATTCACCTCATCAAACAGTAACCATATACCCATTCCAAGTTCATCATCTACATATTCTCTGCAGTCAGCAGAGGGAGGCAGCAGCTTGCAAGCTTTGTGTCTAAGAAGGTAAGATAGGTAAGATGGGTTGCTTTCTTGGTGGCCTTTTTTTCTCTGCTGACAACAAACTTACACTAAACTTTTAGACTCTTAGAGTCAAATGAAAAGAATTCCCAGCTGATTTTACACAGCAAAATTAAACAGAAGTTGGTATAACCCTTACCCGCTCTCTTTTGTAAAGAATATGAAGGTGCTCTCTCCTTCATAAGGCTTAAAATCAATGCAAGACTTAAGACGGAACATTTCAAACGCCTGGAGAATTACTCCTTTGGCATTCAGATCTGGAAAACATGCATCAGGAGAGTATCTTTAGTACAACACACACTGCAGATCATTCATTCTGAAGAGACAAAATATGCACACAGATATACATGCAGGACCAAAAGAAAGATAATTGAAAGAAAAATGGAACAGAAAAATTAATTTGATTAAATTATGTTTTGTTATGATAGCTGTAGAAGAAAACAAAAAGGGGGGTTGATATAAAGGAGCCATCCAGTTATTGGTGAATTTTAATGTGAGAGAACCAGTTCTGAAAAAGACAGGGTTTTTTTATCACAGTGATACCAGCACAGATAAGGATGGGAGCTAAAATCTACATAAAGTATTTGCATTACCTAAGTTATCAGCCAGAATATAGGGAATGGGGAACTTCCACCTGTAGCTCTCATTTCTTAGTGCATTTAACGGTTTTATCTGAAAAGGGAATTAACAGCTGGTGATGCATTTATGATGAGGATATAGGCTGATTTGTACCAAAAAAATACAAGTAGGATAAGCGATAAAGTTTTTAATTACTTACAGGGAGCAAGATATCACCCTGAAAGAGGTCCAGTCCAGCAGCTGCAAAGTAATTTAATGAAAGATAATGTAAATGAAATACCAAATATTGACTGTACTTCATCTCATAAACCATATTGAGCTTACTTAGGCAAGATAAATGTCCTTGGCATTTATGGAAAATAAAGAAGGACCAGCATCTTCATACTGAAATATAGGGACAGGCCTAAAAGTAACAGTAGTTTCTACTCAATATTTACTACCCAGCAATGGCTGCATTTTTGGTGGCAGAAATCTGGTGGAAACCATTATCCTTGTCTGCTTTGATGACCTCTTGCTTGCTATCAGTTAGTCATACAGTGAGCCAGTGCTCTAGAGAATATGGCAATATTGAGTAATGCATCAGAAAGAACATCATACAGTGTAAAATCATCAAAGGATATACGGAAATTTGTATTTCAAGAAATATAAAAATAGAGGAAGACAGTAGAGCGTTGTCCTGTTAAACCACAAGTGTGTTGTGTCTTTTCTACTTGATTTCCTTACCACTTATTCAGGGGCTCAATAAACATGTAAGCACTTTTCCACTTTGTAAAACTTCTATATAATTATATAGAAAAAATATAGAAATAGGGGAAAAATGCTAGTGGAACTTAGAGCTTTTCTAATCAATGCAGCATGATACTGCCTTACATCATGGATTCTGTCCAAACTTCAGAAATGAAAGACATCTGCATCCCATGTTTACATAGGGTTACAGTTCTAGGGTAGATTTATATGTTATACCCAGAGGATGGTAATTCAGAGCTCACTTAATTATATTTCTCCTGTTACCATGAACTAACGGCCAGCAGTCACCCATGTCTTTTTTACCACACTAAAAAATTCAGGATTTTGCTCATAATTTTTCAGGTTTTACAAGAATTTAGATATGAACTCACCTAGGTTTATGTCTGGAATGTCTTTGATTGTCTCACCAGCATCAACATCTGTTGCTGCAAGACGGACAAAACATCGTGTTCAGATGTGGTGGAACACAGCAAGCGGACGAAAATGCTCCAAAACTCAAAACAGCTCACAGAGCACTTACCAGCTTCACGGGAGAGGTGCCTGACCTGAAAGAGAATAAAATACAACCATTATAAGTATGAGATGTCTATGGACTGAAAGGAGCCTGTAGAAATCAGGTTTCTACTTACAGAGACTGGAGTAACATAAAGAAAGCGTAACAGAAGCACTAGGCAGAGTGGGAAGATGTTGGAGCCCATTTTTGCAATGGAAAAAGAACCTGGTCCCTCTCATCTCTTGCAATATATAAAGCATGCTGCTGAGCTCTCCACAGAACATCAGCCAACCAGCTTCTATCTTTCCACCTTCATAACATTATTATAACATCAAGATTTTCTTTGTAAATGGCACGTGATGGAATTGCTGTTCTTGATTACCAAAGTCCACTTTGGAGGAATATTACAGGGAGGAATGTGATAACTTCATGGCTTCAGTGCACTTGGTGAAAGTCTTACCCAGACTTTGTGTACAAACTCAATCTGGTCCAAAGTTGCTGACTGCTTCCACCATGCTTGTTATTTGTCAGCATTATAATCGCAGCTACACAGGAGGAAAGCCAAATGCTTAAGCAGAATTATTGTAGGTTTATAGCACTCCATTGACATTAGAATTTGGCCCAATGCTGTTTTCAAGTAATAATTAACATCACCTTGTAAAGATTAGAGATAAAAGAGAGATTATTATGAATGCCCTGACAATGTTTTCCCACATCTGATCCCATCCCAGGACTGATGCCCCAGTACACAACTGGCTGTTCTTTGCTTCCATAGACAGTTACATGTACCAGTAAATGCTTGGCCTTCCAGCCTGATGTTTCTTTCATTCATGTGGTGGGCTTCAGAGGTGATAAACTCTTGTCCTCCACTTTGCTACCTTCTTTCTCAGGAAAGGGAGGGGATATGGGCTAACTGAGCAAGGCTCCAGAAAGCTCTAGATCTCCCACAGGTCTTGCATCATACCTGTTATCCCCTTGCAAATATCCCATGTTCCGTGGAGTGTCTCAATGCCTTCAACTTAGGCAAATGAATCCTATTTCCTCAAGTCGCATCTGAAATTACAAGTGATGAAGGTGAAGATGTCCACCTCTATGCTCAGCAATAAAGAAGGAAAAGGCTTGTACCACAGCACAACCACCCACAGCACAATAGAGAGAGCTTGAGTAGGAAGACAAGAAGTGCTGTGGAGCTGCCTCACACACGGCTTCCACTACCAGCAAAAGAGAAGCATTTCTCAAGATAAATCATGTAAAGGCCATTTTCACAGTTGAGCAAAGAGAGTCAAAACACAGCACAAATTCCATGATTTGCAGATATGTAGCAGCAGACATGAGAAAGGAACAAAAAACTGGAGCAAAATCAGAGTAATCTTAAAACATTTGGGTTTTAGTCCCCTTAACTTAAAAATTACCCAAAAAATCCCTAAAGAGAATGTCTATAAATAAGTCATTCTATAGGCATAAATTTGAGTTTGTAGAGGACTATGGTTATGAAGCCATCTCATGGGAAGAAGGAGAAACTGGAAGGGGAGAGAGCTGCAGGCATGCATGGCAGGGGATCCTGAGGTTACTGAGCTGGAGGGGTACTGGGGTGACAAAGCAGAGGGCTTAGGTCAGAAGCGATCTGAAGCAGGGCTGGCAGGTGTGGAGAGAGGGTGGAAAAGCTTGCGGAGAAGTAGGAGGCATGGAGCAGACCCCCCGGTGGTTGGACAGAAACAAATTCCAACCTTCATCAGAGGGCAGCGTAACACTGTCCTTGGTATCAAAATCAATATTCAGATGCGGAGACTAGAACCTTATAAATGTGACCATATTCAATCTAGTATCTAGAAATGAAGCTGAACCCATTTATAACTGGAGACTAAATGCAGTCTCCTAACCACTCATTGAAATTCTCAACTACAATTTCACACAGGAGCTGCAAATGTTCTGGAGACCACTGGCGCCCATTTGACACAGTGAAACTGAATTTCCCACAGTGAACTACTCCTGGTACAAAGCACTGTTCAGGGAAAGCACAAAGAGCCCTCAGCTGCTTTTCTTATTGCTGAAGGGGACTTGGAAGCACTGCTGGGTGCCCTACATAACCTGCAGAAAAGCTGGGCCGTTCTGTACACCGCAAGTGTAGACTGCTCTTTGCGTTTTAGTAGGCAGCACACGTTCCTGGTTGAGCATTCATGGGAAGCAACTTTCCCATCTCGCAGCTCTTGCCATTTCAAAAGTTCTTCCATTCCATTCTCTGCTACAATGAAAACAAAAACTTCGCACTTTTTTCCCCCATGAAAAGCAAGGGAGAAATCCTCCTGCCAGGAGAGTTCACAGCCTGGCATTCACAGTCCTTGGTCATGAGGAGTGAGTGGACTGTCACAGCGGGCCCTCAGCTGTCCTCTCCTACCTCCGACCAGTGCTCTGCCCCCTGTACTACAGTCAGGTCTGGTTAATGATTAGTTACTTATACAAAGCGTTTTCACCTTGCAGTCACTGACATTTCCCAAAGGAAATTTACTTCAGAAGGGTGATGGGATTCATCCCACCCACCATTACTCAGCAGTGATGGATTACTTCATAGCCGGTGGAGATGAGCCCATCAGAAGAGCAGTGCGTCACAAGTATCTCCTGAATCTCGTCCTAGAACCCTGAAAACTACACTGGAATTTGCTTTAGACACCAAAGGGAAAGCTGGCCAATTTCTAGTGATGTTCTTTGTCAACCGAAGAGCATCCTGTGACCTGTTTGCTCGGATGGTGATTGTCTGATGCCCCGCACCCTTGTTAATCTGGGAACAGTCTTAAGGAAACTGCCTCTAAACCATACTCTGTTCTCATGGGCACTAACTCTGGAGTTCTTCAGGAGAAGCAAATGAAAGTTAGATTTACACCGGACACTTGATCAGACTTTCATAGGATAAATCACACCAGTGCTGTACTGCACCAAGGTTTGCCAGCAGTTCAGATATGAAGGCACACTTTCACTTACATAAGGAAGACAAGGACCTGTTGGAGTGAGTCCAGAGGAGGCCACAGAGATCCTCAGAGGGCTGGAGCACCTGTGCTATGGAGACAGGCTGAGAGAGCTGGGCTTGTTCAGCCTGGAGAAGAGAAGGCTCAGGGGAGACCTTAGAGCAGCTTCCAGTGCCTAAAGGGGATGACAAGAAACCTGGAGAGGGATTTTTTTACAAGGGCCTGTAGGGACAGGACAAAGGGGAATGGCTTTAACCTGACAGAGGGGAGATTGAGATGAGATATGAGGCAGAAATTCTTCCCTATGAGGGTGGTGAGGCCCTGGCACAGGTTGCCCAGAGAAGCTGTGGCTGCCCCATCCCTGGCAGTGTTCAAGGCCAGGTTGGACGGGACTTGGAGCAACCTCATCCAGTTGAAGGTGTCCCTGCCCGTGGCAGGGGTTGGGACTGGATGAGCTTTAAGGTCCTCTCCAACAGAACCCATTCTGTGATTCTGTGATTCTACGATTCTATAACCTGTATATTCCAATTTTAAATATGTTTCTTGAAGAAGACTGAGCAAGCACGTCAGTTTCACCTAATTGGCTGAATATATCCCCTCTACATAGGAAGTGTCTCTCCTGACAGCAAGGATATTTTCAAGCTGCATCACACTGGGGATTTCCAAATACCCTGCTGTTGCATCTATGGGTTTGCACTTTTCTGTCAGTCTGGGAGCCAGCTGATACAAATAGCAGAGATCATGTGGAGAACGATGACTGAATGGCTGCCTGATGCTGTCCTCAGCTCCACTGCTGTTTCCAGCGACGTGCCGGTGCTCTGATGTGCTCCCATAAGCATTGCTGTCCTTCTGCTGTAAGTTACCCTGCAAATACCAAACAAAGCTGCTTATTTTCCAGAACTGCTGATGCGTTTGCTCTCAGCTAACATCTGAAGTCTGACTCCTTACGTTTTAAACATTTTTTCTTCCCCCTCCTTGAAGCTGAGCAGTGATTTATCTGTCATTAGCCATGAGAGGCAGGAAGCCGCTGTCAGCTCCCCAGCCACATGGTCCATCACACATTCAGAGCCTTTACAGTGTCAGCAAACCACACACCCTGCAAACTGCAAGCAAGCAGCCCATCAAACAACAGCCAGACGAACTTGTTCCTCTAGAAACAAGAAAGTGCCAATGACAGGACCAAAGCAACTCTCCCGTTCATTTTGCTCCCGGCTCCGAGGGTCTTCCAAGAGCTATTATTTGCACTGTGCTCTTCACTGGGTGCACATCTGCCCTCCCAACCACCACATGTGAGGAGAACAGGAGCACTCCCTGGCCCTGCCTGCTATGCACCTGCTCTCCTGCAAACTTGGTTTAACCCCAGGGTCTCTGAACTGCAACCAAAGGCAGCGTTGGCAGCAAACAGGAGCTGTTACTGCCAAAAGCCATCTCTCATTCCCTCCCCCCTGGAAATGGCTTTGTTTTCTATTCAGTATTTTTAACTCCCCCGCTCTGTGAGACACTTTCATGACTAGCCACTTGTGTATTAGGAAGCAGATGTGACCATGCGTGCCTGTGACTTTCAAAAGAAACTTGAGGATTTTTGGGCCGCATATGTGATGCTCCTCTGCAGTGCTTCATTTTCTCCCCACTGCCTTTGAAAACAAGAGACCCTACTTGATTCTTGTGTCCTGGCAATCAAAATGCTATAGAGCTCAGTACAATCATATTTGTTCAATATATGTCTAAATCACTGCAGTTGGAGCCAAAAGACCCCATTCAATGCTCTCCTTGGAAGAGGGGAAATCACACAGCGTTTGCTTCTTATACAGTCTTTTGGCTTACCCTCCGTGGTGTATCTCACAAAGAACAAACTGAATTAGCAGCAGCTAAACCCTCCTGATACAGCTCTGCATCATACTGCAACCCCTCCCTTGAAGAAGTCTTCTGAGAGTGGTTTCCTGCTGCTCCATGACACACTGCTGAAGCTCAGCTTCCTATTTTGATGGCCCTGGATTGGTTTCAATGTCAGAATTTGTCTACAAACAAAATTTGTGTCTTGTGGTATTTGCTTATGCATGTCCTTCTCTGGGGATGATTCAAGTGGACTCCTTTCATTTTAATGGAGATACACTAGTTTACAGCAGCTAAGTCTTGAACTGTAATTTCTTCATGAGATATTACAATGTAAGGAGGAGATTTAAATGAGGATTAATCATTTCAAATTAATATTATTAGCTTTTCTATCTGGAAATTCAAGAGTCATGTTTAGCATGAGGTATACAGTGATTACCATTAATAGAAGAGTATTTCTAATGACTTATTTATCTCTGTGTATCTTCATTCTCACATCTCACGAACCCATGGTAAAGTCTAATGACCCTCTAAAATGACACTTGTTACTGACAAGGCTTCCTACCAAAGTATGGTCTTGATCTCCTGGTTTGCCCAGTCTGTGCTCCCGGTGAGCACCATCTTGTCCACTCTGCACTATCCCACATATATTGATGTATTCAGAGGAGCACTGGTCCAAAAAGGTGAGGCTCAAAGCTGCTGAGAATAGAGTAACATATTTTACCGTGTTCATTAATATCCAATAAGGCTCCCACTGTTAACCCTATTCTGGAGTGTTTACATGCAGCACTTAACATCAGGAAATATGTTCTTAATACAGCTGAAGACTACATAGACTTTCACATCTACATCTGTTACCTTACATAAATGATGTTTTCCCTGAAAGAAACATCTCACCTCTTTACCCCATTCTTGTCTGGCCATTTCCTTGTGCGAACTAGCTCAGAACCTACATGTTAGTTTTCCCTTTCAGACACCCATATTCTCTCATCCTGCCCGGGATAGGCTATGTGGCCCATTTCTCTCTTCAGGGTGCCAATCAGAAGTAGCCCTGCTGAAGCTAGCAGCAATATTCAGGTGTATGCTAACACAGCATGTCAGTACTGTATGACATGTTGAGTATTCACCTTCATAGCTTTGCCAGTGGGGTTGGAAATCACAATCAACCCCATTTGTACTCCTGACAGTTTTGTGATGACCATGAGCATGGCTGTTGTTTCTGTGTATGTTTACCAAAGTACCTAAACAAGTGGCCCAATGTTCAAAGATACTGAGCAGTTCCCAGGGAGTTCAGGTTGCATTGGCTTCCCTGGTTTGGCTCCTAAGTACCAGTTTAAATCCTGATTTAAGAAAAGAAAAGCTGCCCCAAAATGCTGTCACAAGTGTACCCATGCCCAGGGGCAGATCTAGACCGGATTCCCAGACACAGAGGCTAACTGGTGTCAACAACTTCCTGATGGTCCTTTCGAGCAAGCAGGAAAATCTCCTGACCTAACTTCAGATATTCACAGTGTTGGCATCACCACTGTATTAGCTTCCCTGGCACCTTTACAGTCCCTGAAGAGTAACAGGCATTTGAGATGTGAGTCACTGGACCTATTTTAGACTTCTATTTTAGGTAAGATGGTTTGTGGGTTGAAGAGTTACCTCCTGAGTGCAAAGGCAACCCACAGTGACCTGCGCAGTGGTGGAGGCTGTTGGCTTCAACAGCTGCTCAAGTAAATCCAGCCCTGTGTCCGAAAGCAAGGATGCTCATGCATCATACTAATGCCAACACATTAATGACATGCCAGCAACAGGAGGAAGTTATTTGCTTGTTTTCCCTAAAAGAAAGCCAACAAAGGGATTTATTTCAGTAGCTAGGATGCAAATGGAAATAAAATGGTATTTTCAATGCAGATAATACCTTTGGTTAGTCTGTTTGCATCAGTTTTAACTCCAGTGTAATACAAATAAGCTCTGGGCCAGAAATGTGGCTCAGGTAGTTATGTCCTTTGTACAAACAAGAATGAAAATTAATGTCTTCTAAGCTGGAAAAGCAATCATATCAAACAAAATGGTACAAAACAGATTGCTAATACAAAATCACCCATCCAGCTTCTCAAATCTCAGGTAAGTCTGTTCTCCTTCCTAGGGCTTTAAATCAATGCAAAACTTCAGCCTGAACATGTCAAACATCTGCAGGATAACAACTTTAGCATTCAGATCTGAAACGGACAGCAGAGGGTAACAATAGCAGTTGTTTTGCTTTTATATTATTGTAAATATCTACAATTCTAGATAGAAAGTATGAACAAGCATGCATTAAGACTATGAGCACGTATAACAAATATCTGCCTGCATGAAAGAGCAGGAGGCTGTTAGCAGAATTCCCTGAATAAAGTAATTTTGGCAGAGCTCAGAGAGAGAGATAATATTGTGGATAAACCGATAGCGCTGAAACAAGCAAACAGGCTTTGGGACATCCAGGGCATTGCTCCTGTTTCACTGGGCAATGTGATTGCATATTACTATGTAATATTGAGTATTGTAAACTGAGCTCAGGGCTAGCAAACACAGGAGAAATGTGCAGGATTTTAACACTGATTTTAATACTAGATTTTACTCTTAAATTGTTCAAATTTTCAAATAGTGCCTAAAACTAGCTGAAAACAAGAAGGGAGAATGCTCTGAACTTTTTTACTTCTAGAGCACCTGCATTTCCTTTCTGCCTGTACTGAAGTGGGCCTGTTAAGAAGAGATAAGGCACAAAGGGTGCAGTAGTTCAACATTCCTTTTCTTGAGATTAGGATTTCCTGACTTCATTATCTAGAGATGCACTGATACTAGTTGAATTGGCTGCTCATCAGCATCTGGCTGGTCACTAGGGCTGTTGTATTGAAAACAAAGTGTACTGGGGCAGAGTTGCATTGTTCTATCTGGCCAGCAGTAACAAGGGCAGCATAATGCAGCCCTTGTTATTACATTAATGCAGCATAACTCAGTAGCAAATGAAGCAAAAGCAGCCCAGAGAGCTGGACAAAAAGAGAGTATATCTAATGCAAGTAATACCATGCTACCATAATAAAAAGTCTTACTACCCAGGCTGTCAGCTGGGATATAGGGGTTGGGAAATTTCCATTTGTAGGAGTTGTTTCTCAGAGCATTCCTCTCCAGCCACTAATGAGATCTGCATGTTTGTGCTAACATTTTAAGACCAGCCTTTGTTGATGCTGGTTTAGAGCAGCAGCACACAGTGGTAAGATAATATCAACTTCAAAAAGCTTCCTTCCCATTTCTGAAATGAGATAAACAACCATTTAGGCCAGGGTAGCATATCAACAACTACAATAAATGCTTTTTCAAGGACCACACAATTAATCAGGCTGCCTCATCAACCAGCCCATATCTCTCTAAACAGCAACTGCCCAGAAAGAAGCAACCAAGCAACCATTACCGCACTATAACATGCCAGTTCTCTGTCTGCAGCTAAGGGGATTTGGGGTTGAATAAAGATTTCTGCAACAGTTTAGTGACACCTGCCCAGAGGAGATTTTATTCTTTTTCTCAGGCTTGTATCCTGAAATAACTGTGGAGTTCCTATCATTGACACTGATACACTGGTGGAATGGATTTGTTTGGAGGTTAGGCATCTAATAGCCTAACTAGTTAGCTAACCTAGGTTAATCATCTGGGATTTCCTATGTGATTAAAGGAGACAGACAAGGATTCTGTAGAGGGAAGAGGTTGAGCCTGAACCAAGGTCAGACTGAAACAATTAAATCTATGTTCTCTGTGTCTCAGATCCCATTACAGCTGTGTGCTCATCCAGACGCCTAAACATAGGTGTCTGGTGCCATTTGAGATGCACAAGGCTATCTATGGGCTGGTAGATGAGAGGCTTGAGATATTTCTTCCCTTCTACAGTGGTGCTGGGGGGACTGGCAGCAGACAATGTTGTTTGAAGCAGCTGATCCACATCTTCCATGCTTTAAAAAGCATTTGAAGATCTAATTTTACACCCTTACTTTTTGTAAGGGGCCAGATTCCTCACACAGAGCTGAAACCAAACCCCAGCCACTGTATGGTCCTGCTAGTGTAACATTTTCATTTAGTGCCCTTGTACAAGCACACTGCCAGCATAGGCAGTTAATTTTCATCCCTTTTGTTATAGAGATAACTTATACTCTCCTCACATACATACGAAGAGAAGAAGAAAACCCCTAATGCTACACCATGTTTTCTGTTCTGTCACCAAAACGAGAGGAAACTTACACCAGAGCATAAAGCAGAAAATGGGCAATGTCAGAAAATAGAAGCTGTCAGTGCAACGTTCTGAAACCCTGCGGCAGGGATGAAGGTGCTTGAGCCTCACATCTTGGTCACGGATCACGTGTAACCAACCAACTCAAGATAAATTCACATCGACAAAGCAGAAGTCGGATTAGGGCCACTGCCAAGGTTTCTCTGGGAGTTGTGCTGCAGAAGAGCACAGGGGGGTTGTTGCTGCTTAGCCTGGAGAAGAGAAGGCTGCATGGAGACCTCATAGCAGCCTCCCAGTATCTGAAGGGGCCTATAGGGATGCTGGGGAGGGACTCTTCATTGGGGACTGTAGTGACAGGACAAGGGGTAATGGGTTAAAACTTAAACAGGGAAAGTTTAGATTGGTTATAAGGAGGAAGTTCTTTACTGTTAGGGTGGTGAGGCACTGGAATCGCTTGCCCAAGCACATTGTGAATGCTCCATCCCTGGTGGTGTTCAAGGCCAGGGTGGACAGAGCCTTGTGTGGGATGGTTTAGTGTGAGGTGTCCCTGCCCATGGCAGGGGGGCTGGAACTGGATGATCTTAAAGTCCGTTCCAACCCTAACTATTCTATGATTCCTCATGAGCAGCTGAATGTGTTGCCAAATTTATGATGAAGGCTTTGGGCTTCCTACACATTTGTAATATTTAAAGAGTAGCTTCTACATTTATATCCCCCAGAAAACAAGTGCATCATTCTGAAGAGAGAAAATGCTGGTTGTTTATTTCATGTAGCTGTATAGCCATTTGTTGGGTCTAAATTCTTTCCTGATTACACCAGCCAAGATCTAGTTTGTAACTGTGGTCCCAATGTGCAAGGTCCAATGTACAAGGCCCTGTACAACCTCGAAGTCTATTGGCAGTCCATGCTCTACAGAGCTTGACACAGCTTGACACACTTTTCCTGTTTAAAACCCACAGTTTCCAGGACTTAAATTTATTTCGGTGTGGCAGGAGCCCAGCATGGTCCCTTCCTTAAAGCTCTTTACATTGCTAGCGGGTGTGTTTCGAACCTGCGCACAGGACGCATGCTTATTTTTGCCTTTATCCTTTGTACGCTTCAACTTCAACCTTTAAAAGAAAGTCCTGCTTTTCTTTCAGTGCCCTCCCCCTACCAATTGGCTCTTCACTTAAAATTGAGGCATTGCCATTAGGAAGGCTAACACAGATCTGGAGGATCAAAATGAACTCCAGTTTCCAGCATCTTGGTTGAATTTTACATCTGCTGGTCTCTCAGATGATAGAGTGACTTCCCTGCCTGTGTTTTGCTGGGCGCACCCGTCCACATGAGCATCACAAGTGACAAAGGGACAGAAGAACACAGATCATGAATGTTGACAGTGATCAAACATGGGACAGTCACTAAATCACAACATTGTCCGTTGCAGAGGAACATCTACATTGTTTATGCCACCCAGCACAGCTCTTGCGAACAGACATTCAAATACTGAAGACTGACACTGATACCAGGTAAGGGAATACCCAGCACATTTACATTCCTGCACCTGCCCTGCTCTGAACAGTAGCAGCACCAAAATCCCAGCCCTCTTCCCTGCTCTATAAAGCTCCCTCACATGACACTCATAGAACAGCAGTTGCTAACCTGCCTTAAGCATTGGTGCGACAACCTACTTTTCCAGCGGAGCGTCACCATCCATCTCGGAGGATGAATTTGTGCTACTCTCAAGAAGAATTTAATGTCACTTCATATGATGCCCTGGCTATTGCCATCATCACATTTCAGGCACTCGCTGGCATGTGGATAAATGCTTTCATCATTTCTGTGATTTGTATTTCTTGGGTCAAAAAGAAAAGCTTTAACTCTAATGAGAAGGTCTTGCTGTTTCTAGGATGCTCCAGGTTTGCGTATTTGATCGTCACATGGGTGTATTGCTTTCTCTCAATAATTTATCCCACATACTTTTATGTTCACCCCATACCCCAAGTAGTTGCAGCTGTTCAAAGCTTTTTGAATTCTTCCAACCTGTGGGTTTCTGCCTGTCTGTGTGTTTTTTATTGCGTAAAAGTTGCCAATTTCAGGTACACCTTCTTCCTCTACCTGAAAGTGAAAATTGACAGGATTGTGCCATGGCTGTTGTTGGGTTCAGTGCTTTTATCTCTGGTCATCTGCATCACTGTCTACTACATCACTGATAAGGCAAACTGTATCCACCCCAATTCCACCTCCCTAGAAAACTTCTGGAAAATGGATGTCAGAATGAGTGAAGAATTTTTTCCTGTTTTTCTTATCAGCGGCTTTGGATTTGCCACTGCATTCACTGCAGTCGTCTTTTCTGTCCTACTCATCTTTTCTCTCTGGAGACAAAAACGCAAGATGCAGACCAACTCAATGAAGGAACTCAACATGAATGCCTATATCAAAGCCATAAAATCTATTCTGTCCATCTTCATCATTTACAGCTTTAATTTTATATGTTTGATCTTGACACTGGTTTATGCCACAAAGAAGGAAAATACTGTGTCATTTCTCATTTTCATATTCCAGTATGCTTTTCCGTCTCTTCATTCCCTTACTCTGATTTTCAGCAATCCCAAACTGGAAAATGCACTGCTAAGGACTCTGCCCTGCGTGAAGTGCAAGGTTTGCAAGAAGTAGAAACTGTAATAAAAGCTGAAGCCCATCAAAAATGTTGATACTTTGTTAGAAAACCCAAGTAAGTCAATCTCTAATGCAACTCTCCAGTCAGTGTAGATGACACAGATGTTCTACCTTCACTAAGAAAGCTTCATTACAATTCTGTCAATTATTCTGAGTTAAATAAATTACTATTATCATTTATATAATTCTTTACTTTAGATTATTGTCAATAACAAAGTAAATCAGACCTGGTACATGGGCTAGATGCAAAAGCGGAATAACACTACTGCAAAGAGCCTAAAAATTTGGTATCTGCTGATTGAAACTACTGAACTAAACATGTTTATGTCTATTTGTTGTTTTACATTTATTTTGCTTTCACTGTCCGTAATAATAGGAGCTGTATCACTATCGTGCATTGGTTTATAACATAAGTGTGAATATGTTGATCACTATTATTCAGCAGAGGTGCTAACTGGCTTTAGCAATGCAGAAATGGCCTCAGGGTGGACAGGTGGGCTGGAAAGGCCCCGTACAACACCAGCCATACACGTCCCCTCTCTGCCCCACTTCATGTGAAACATGATTTCCCCTGCCCTGTGTGACTGTGCTCCTGCTCTGCTTTTTCTCCCTCATGACATCTGCTGTTGCCAATGGACTCTGGAGCAGTAAAACACCGAGGACAGTGGGTTTTGTGCAAGGTGTGGTCTGGGATGAAGTCAAGCTTTCTTCTTGCAGCGACCCACTGCAGTTGTACACGGTGTTCATGCCAGGTGCTGGCAGTTGTGGGGGCCATGGGAGCCTCTCTGAGGCAAGGTCAAGTCTGCCCCATGCCAGGGAAAGCCAGTTCCATACAGCTCCGATGGACCCACCACAGCAGGACACAGATCAGCCCGTCAGCGGTGCTGGTGGTGCCTCTGGGGAAATATCTTTAAGAAGGGGAAAACCACTGCCCAGCAGTGAGGAGTGAAGGAAATTGTGAGAAACAGTCCTGCAGCGAACAAGGTCAGAGAAGGAATGGAAAGAGATTCCCCTGCACCACATGGAGGTCCACAGTAGAGCAGATAATTGTCCTGCAGCCCATGGAGGACCCCAAGCTGGAGCAGAGGGATGCCTCGAAGGACTGAAACCTGGAGGGAGCCCACACCAGAGCAGGCTTATCCTGAAGGACTGCAGCCCATGGGAGGGACCCACGCTGGGACATGCAAAGAGCTTGAGGAGAAAGAAGTGGAAAAGACAATAAATCATGGACTGACCGCAATCCACATTCCCCATTTCCCTGCACTGCTCGAGGGAAGGAGGTAGAGAAGCTGGGAATGAAGGAGTGAGGCTGAGAAGAGGGGGTGGAAGTCACGTGTTTTGGTTTTGTCTTTGTTCTTCATCATCCTACTTTTATTTTCGATTGGCAATAAATGAAACTGATTTCCCCTAAGTCAAGTTTGTTTTGCTCGTGACGGCAGTTGGTGAGTGATCTCCCTGTCTTCATCTTGACCCATGAGCTTTTTCACCTGTGAGCAAAAGGCCATTCCTTTCCCTCTTCCTCTCCATACCAACAAAAATGAAAGGGAAAGAGCTTAAAAGGAAAGTAAAAGGAGCTGGTTTTAAATCATCAGCTTTCACTCTTTTCTGGCTTTTCCTGCAATAGGAAAGCAAAAAAAAAAAAAAAAAAAAAAAAAAAGAAAAAAGGAAAAAAGAAAACAAACAAACAAACAAACAAAAAAAAACCCAACAAAAAAACGACATTTGTTTTGCTCTGTAATAAAGATGGGTTCAAAGGGTTTGGTTCATTTGATCAAAATCAGACACTCAGAGGACACTGCCTTTAGCTGTTTGCCTTTAGCTGTAATTGCGCTTTTTAGATCAGATGCCAAACTCTGTATACAGAGTCCCACTTTGACAGCAGGAGACACTACACCACTCAATCTGTTGAGACACTCCGTGTCCAGACAGAGGCAGATCCTAAACACCTCATCCGGACACGTGTCTCCAGCTTTAAAGGCCTTTTTGAAGGGCAGGAACTACCACACCTCCCTTCTTTCCCCCCCGTTGCTCAGGCAGTTGATTGTTTAAAGTGACGGTCCCAATCACAGGACCATCTTACTCCCTACAACCCATGCAACATCATCCCTCGAAACCTCACATGCCACAGAACTCAGCAGGAAAAACCAACATCTTGCAGATGTTACCGCACAAAAAGAATGCAGTCCAATTAAGCCACAATGAAGATACCTTCTTTCACCTCTATAAACCCCTTGTGAACATCACACACAATGCAGCATCACCCCCCAGTTTCCAGCTTCCAGCCCCACCCAGCTGGCACTGTAGGAGATAGGTTGCGAAACAGCACAGCTGCAGTGCACAGCCTGTATGGTAAAGGTGCTCTCTGCAGAGATGCAGTGATGTGCCCAGCCCCAGGGAAAGTGCTCCTGAACTACAGGACACTCCGCCAGCTGGCCTCAGGGCTAGAAACAGCCCTGTTTAGTTTACCAGTATGGCAACAGGTACCCTGTCCAACACGTGTCTCTGCTTGCACTGTCACCAACTCAACAGCCAGGCCAACCGTGAATGGAGTTGATGTCTCACATGGCTTGGGAATTACAAATCATAGAATCATTGAATGGTTAGGGTTGGAAAGGACCCTAAGATCAAGACAAAGCTGGGAGCTTGACTTTTTTTCCCATAGGCATCCTGACTCATCTGGGGTGCCTAGGGTACCTGAGACATCTGCATGGGGTTAGGAGCTACAGCACAAGATCTTCTGTAGACCTGCAGGATCATTCTGGGTACTTGAGAGCATCTCACGTGGCTTAGACACCTCTGTGTGGATGGCTGAATTAATCCCTGGAAATCTAGAAGAGGGAGATGGATCACAGCACTGTTGGTTACAACTGCAGTGCTCAGGTGCTGTGCAAAGGACACCTGTAACCAAGGCACTCCAGAAGCACAAGGTCTGGGTGGCGGAGGGGAAGCAGATGGGAAAGGAGGCAGATACACAAGAGCAGGCGAAGCAGACACATAAAAGATGTCAGAAGTCAATACAAATGGCTGCCCACTGCTGGCATGGAATGAAAAGCTTCTTTGGGTCAAATCTGAACTCTTTATGATTGAGAAGTGAAACCGTTAAAAATTATTTTCCCATGAAGAGTGTTGAAGTGCAGAGGGACAGCTCAGGACCAGCTCCACAGCATTTCGATGAGCACAGACATAAAACTGGCTGGGGGCACTGCTAAAAATAAGGCAGTGCTCTAACTGGCTTGGCAGCCACACATGTCCGAAAGAAGCAACGAGAGTAAAAGGTCAACGCAGCACCTCCCCTTCAGCCACAAGAAACAACTACACCCTCCTCTCAAAGTGAGAGGCACCACCAGAGGCTACAAGCCCCTACAGAGCCTCCTGGTGACTCAGGATGAGAGCAAATAAGCAAAGGCCATGGACATCAGCAGAGTGAGCGGAACAGTCCCAGGTGCTTTCATTAATCAGTTAGGAGCAAACCCATTTCCCTCTCAGACAATATAAGAAATTGCTGTGATTTCTGTAAATTTATACATTTCAGTGAATTCCAGTATAAGTGTATTTAAACATCCTGTGCAGTTTTCTGAGATCTGACACATACAGACACACAGACAGAAAGAGGCACTTGTATGTGCTCACTGTGAACAAGAGTATTTACAGTACATCGCAGGGATGCATTCTTGTGGCCATCTGCTTCTGTTCATCCACATTTCACCCTGCAGCCGCACCTGAGGTCTGTCAGGGTCTTTGCTCTGCACTGCAAGTTGTCAGTGGCCCCAAATAAGCAGGGCACACTACTGCTTCCCCCTTTTTTTTGGACTTTTCTTTTGTGTAAAAGATGTATAGCTCTTCCAAGAACACGGTGGGTTTCTCTTAAGTTCTTCTTTCTTGAGTTCCCAGTCTTCATCAACCTGGTCTAATGGGATTCCTTTCATTGCGGCTGTCCTGCGATAGTTTCTGCTCTCCACCTCTGCTCTGGAGAAGAAAGCAAGAGAACATCTTCAATACAGTACTGGGCACAGCACAGTCACACCACCACTCATAAGCAGCCCATCTACAGTGTGTATTGGTATGTTCACAACACTGTTGCCAGCAATACATAAGAAAACACTGAGCTTCATCCCAAATCTAACAGCATTCATCACCCCATGCAACCAGGTACTCACTGAGAGTTGGGCTGAAGTGGGAAACCTTTGGTAAGGATCAAAGATCGGACTTTCACCATCAGAATCATAATTTTAGCCATCAAAACTCTCAAAGACTGATCTTGTGAATGTCTGTGGTTTTAAATAGGCTTACCCACATTTAATGCAACTGTACCTGGTATATTAACTCACTGCAACGTTCCCAATTTCTTTTCTTTTTTTTTTTGTACTGCTCATTCATAAGTACTAGAAACTCTTAATGCCAAATGACAAGTACATCTATCCTTCACTTCCAAGTCACACAGCATAGAATCATGGAATGGTTTGGGTCAGAAGGGACCTTTGAAGATCATGTCAACCACCAAGATTTAAGTCACTAGTTCTCTTTCACTGGGCACTCTTAAGTGTAAATCTTGTCCAAAAGAATACAAACCCTTTCCCCCTACTGCAGAGGACTGACTTTTGTAGGCACTCAGTGTTCATGAAGCTCTGTCAGAAATAGCACTAGATATCAGGAAAAATCCTTTTCTCTGTAATACAGCAGTTCTGTCACATCAGTGCAATGCTGTTCTGGCTGAAAGCAAGGAGCAAAGCCAATGGTTCCACAGAGATGCACTGGCTTACTCTCTCTATATACACATATGTTTGAGAAAGATGGTCAATGCCCCATTTTCTGACAGTGTTCAAGAGGTATTTGGACAATGCTCTCAATACATGCTTTAACTTTTGGTCATCCACGAAGTGGTCAGGCAGTTGGACTAGATTATCATTGTAGGCCCCTTCCAGCTGAACTATTCTATCCTATTGTATTATATTCTATTGTATTCTGTTCTGTTCTGTCTAAAGTATCTGCTACCAAGGGCAAGAAACCTCTTTCTGGGCACTTTTTATATATGTATTTTGGTGTATACACACACACACACACACGTACACATATTATGAATGTATATATGCCCTGGACTTAGAATAGCTGGAGCATTCAACACTCAGCACTTTGCAGAGAGCTGGTGGCAAGCACAGGCAGTGTCTCTGTGACAGCTTGGCTCCATCCTCAGCAACTATCACAGCATCCAGGGTAAAGCCCTCCTCATGCAGAAAACCCCTGATGCAAATCGGGTGTTTGAAGGCTGTTTCCTGTCCTTTTCATGCCCATGCAAACCTCGGTGAGTGGCAGATACTCTGTAGCAGAATATTATTAATATTTGCATGTTAATAATATTTACATGTCGATACATGCAATATTTCCATGTTGATGTGCAGCTGGCACACCTGGGGTCAGAGACACAGCGTGCAAGGATCATGGTGGTGCTAGATGCGGCTCAGCTGGGGTTTAGGAAGGATTTGAATGCTCAGAGCCCTGTTATAATACACGTCTGCATTTGGCACAGACCCTCAGACTTTTAAAAATTGCCTTTTCTCTCTTTTTGCATGAGAGGCAAATATCCAAAAGCGACGGTGATGCTCTGTAACAAAATATCCCTCATATTTACATACCGACAACACACACACCATGAGCGGAGGGCAGACCTACTCTGTGCTGCACAGCATTAGTGTGGAGACTCACACTTCATTTTCTGTCTGCAGCGCCCATCAGTATTGCTCAGCTCCCATCAGAGCCACGCAGTGCTGCCTGACCATGGGCATCAGCTCTGGGATGTTCTGCGCAACTGAAAGAGCAGAAGTAATTGTGATTATACTACAAATGTCAGTAATTCATCCTGATGATTAACTCCAAGTCTGCTGATGTGAGGAGATGAAGCTGCTGCTTGAGGGTGAAGGTGTTCACTGTGGTTGTAAATTATAGTGGTTTGACTTAAAATAAAGGGCTCCTGAGCCCCAGCGGTAACTCTTGGCTGCCCAGAGGCTGTGTTATGTGAGATCACCTCACAGCCTCCAAGTGTCTTATACAATGTCCTAGGCATGGGCACTCAAAGCATCTTCCCAGCTGTTAAATTGTTCTAGCCATGTTCCTAGACCAGCCATGCAGCAACAGGGCAAGTGAGGCCAGCACGTGGGTCTGAGAGACAAGTTTTCCACCTCAGTCAGCCACCTCAGAAACCCCTCCATCAGCTGCATGAGTCTCATAGAATCCCAGAAAGGTCTGGGTGAGAAGGGACCTTAAAGCTCATCCAGTTCCAACCCCCTGCCACAGGCAGGGACACCTTCCACTAGAGCAGGTTGCTCCGAGCCTTGTCCAGCCTGGCCTTGAACACTGCCAGGGATGGGGCAGCCGCAGCTTCTCCGGGCAACCTGTACCAGAGCCTCACCACCCTCACAGGGAAGAACTTCTTCCATGTAGTAAGTACTAGAGTGCACCTTGCCATTGAGCTTTGTTAAGTCACACTTTCACAAGTTAATATTAAACCCGGTTTTGCTAATACCTGTGGCGGTGATTCTTTGAGCGACCCTAAACCACTCATTTGTGACCTACAGGTGTAGTCAGCAGGATCCTCAGTGGGGATTCACGACAAGCCCCATCAGCTGCCGCAGCAGCACTGGCCATGGCTACTCACCTTTCCAAGAACCTGGAGCAGTCTTGGTGACCATAGATTCCCGCAAGCCTCTTGGGAGTGTCACCAAAGAGGTCAGCTGCGTCCATGGCAGCATGCAGGGAATGAAGGGTGCGAAGCACACCCAGCCTGCCCGCCTCAGCAGCAAAGTGAGCTGGAGTCCAGCCCACCTCAGTCCGCAGGCAATGCCGGGCGCCGTGATCCACAAGGAGCTTGACCAGCTCCGATTGCCCTTGTGTTGGACAGCAAAACAGGGAGAGAAGATGCACACGCATTAGACTTTATACCTTCAGGATGCTGAAGACCGTAACGCACAGCTGATCATAATACCCTCACCATGCAATGATGGATTTCACTCATGACCTGGCCATGATCTATCAAATAAATGATACTCATTAGAAAATGCTGATTTTTTTCCCCAAACCAGACTGCTTCCAGAAGAATTTTGCAACAAGTCAACAATACAATCAAAAAGATTTCTATTAATTTCTGAACAGCACACCTCAATTAGTCATGGACCTTCTGGCTACCGACTATTTCATTGTTTCGTTTTGGGTTTTAGTTCAATGCAAATTAAAATTTAAACATTAAAAACCTGAAAAACCTGTGAATATCTTGTTCTCATTCACCTTCACATTTTTCTAACTTGTGGAATTGCTTAAAGAAGAAAAAAAGTTATTTCTACCCAGCTTCACGCTGCCTTGACTGAACTAGATCGCTCCCAGTGGAAACAAAGCCATGCCAGTCTCCCATCATCATTTTCTTAAGCAGCTCAGTTCCCTTTCCTGATGCTCAAACAAGTACCAGGGCAAAAGTAAAACATGGCGTCAAATGTAAACCAGCAAATCTCATACTTGATTTCTGAGCAGAGACAGACGCCATGATGTGAGATCCCAATGTGTAACAAATGCCTTAGCATGGAGGAGGACACTGTACAATTACATATTATATATTGTTGCATTCATCTCTTTTTTGGGCTGCAAAGGCATATGTGACTTTAACAGGCATTTCCTACGGTGAAAGACCAGATGGGAGATGCAAACAGTTCTGGTCCTGTGTTGTTCATTCAACCAGGTGGGATAAAGGGAGGGCAATGTAAAACACACTGTAACTATTTTGTTCTATTGGGTTTGATAAATCCCTGGTACAAATACAGTGGCTTTGACTTTCTGCTCACTCAGGCAGATGTACATGAGAAATCACTCCTCTGCACTGTATGAAGCCACCTCTTAGGAAAGTAATGTGGGGGACAAGCAGACATGCTGTATGCACGCATCATGTAAGCTAAATTTTCACGATGGAAAAAGCCCTAAAACCCCACTTTGATGGCCATCCCATAAATTATTTTGGAGGCAAATTTCCCATTTAAATTTTTACTTTCCTTTTTCTCTCCCATTAAGGACAGAAAGATCAGATACAAGCTGTGACTACCACTAGCATTAACTGCCACCACAGTGAGATGCAATTACAATCAGCATCACCTATGATGCCAGTTTGCAGAGGTAAACAGAGCAAGGGGTACCCTTACCTTTTGCAGCAGCCCAGTGCAGCGGGGTCCTGTCGTGCCAGTCGGCATCCTTGTGATTCGGGTCGCAGCGCCCTGTCCTCAAAATCTCATCCACCAGGTCATAGTCCCCCACAGCCACAGCTTCGTGGAGCTCTGTCATGCTGCACGCTTCAGAAAGGTGCCTGGTAAAAGAGTGATGGTTAATTAGTGCGTGTTCATTGATGTACCGGCTCCTCTCAAGAGTAATTTTAACAGATCAAGCAGCACCTATATTAAAAATGAGACACGCACTGTGAGAAACCAGGATTTATCCAAAAATAAGGAAAAAGGGATGAGTGGGGAAAAAGGAAAACAGTTTATCCAAACTAGTGATCACAGACTGACAGTGACGTTTGGTTTGTAGTCACGGAAATCTGGAGCAAAGTGCAGCCCTTGATACAAAGGACTTCTACATAAAACCACGTTGCATTTCTCAAGGACGTTGCTAACAAACCGCCAGCTCAGGCCAAACATTTGCTATGGGGTCTGTTAGTACTCAGTACCATAGAAACTGGCTCCTCCCTTGCCAGAGCTGCAGATCCATTATTGGTGGTGCTTTACTGCAATGAAAGAAATGTCTGTGAAGGTACTCCTGAAGTTCTTTGGTGCAAATAATCAAGCTATGGCATGTTGCTTCAAAATCCCATCTCCATAGCCTTGCTTTGCGTTTTGTATTGCATTTACTCCACGGAGTAATTTTCACAGATTGAAAAGAGTGTGATTTCCACATTCAGCATGTTGGAAAGGACCAACATGGGAGCTTGCAGAGGCTGATGTGAGGGAAGGTTTGCAATCCTGGGGTCTACATCTTGGGAGCCAGAGGTGGATGGGGCCATTTCCCTGCTCCCAACTCCCACAAACATGCCAACCACATCCCAAATACAGGCTGGAGAGGCACACAACCATCTCTACCCTGCTTTCTTGTAAGAAAAGGATGAGATTTAAAAGGTCAGAGGGAATCACCAAGCAGGTCCCCTGATTTATGTGGTTGGACTGTGTAGCCCAGAAAGAAGACAAAGACCCATACATGACATTTACTGAGTTTAAATCCTGCATATCAGGGAATATCTGAATATATTAAAAGATATAATAAATTTTGGAGCTCCTCAGTGGGCTACCAAAGTATCATTGGCTTTGGCATGTCTCTGTTGCTTTAAACACACACCATCTCCTCCTCATTGTCTCACACTAACCTTGAAGAACCTGTCCCTTTAGATTAAATAAAGGTCTTCAGAGTTGTTTTTCAAGACCTTTCATCAGCATTAAATCTATGTTGAAAATGTTATGCTTTAATGCATCCAGGACATCACCGAAATGAGTGCTGGACAAAAGTGCAGGAAAACCAGTAATAATCTTGGACCTTTTCATGCCACTTTCTTGTTCTTTTTCAAGGAATTGCCAACAAAAATCATAGTATAAAAATAGAACTTAAATGTCAAGCACCTTTGTGATCTGCTAGCTTCAGTTTATATCCACACATGTATATGCAAAGGGGAAGAAGAGAAGCCAACAATCCCACCCCCAGGGCTCACCAGCTCTCCAAGGATGCAGCTTCATAAGCCAAATTTTACCTCCTGTCCCTCCCCTGCTGCCTCCCTTTGCTGGCCTTGAAGCTCAGACGGCTGTTTCATCAGCTGGATCAGCCTGTTGGCTGTCTCAGAAAACTGATGTTTTATTTTTGGTGTTCGTTTGGGGGTTAATGCCCTAAACTCTGCGTTATGAGGGGCAAACGCCAGGGCTGCATAAATGAGTGCGGGAGCAGGTGCAGATCTGCCCAATCGGTAGGGACCTGCACTTGATCCAGCCTAAACTGCTCAGGTTGGCCCGAAAGTGAGATTGGTTTCCCTGGAGTGTTGTTATCCCACATCCAGATTTGGATGTTTATGGAGGGACCTTGATCCAAAGGGCAGTGCTCTCTCCCTGCTGCAGGTCCCCTCTCCTCGCCCAAAAGCATCCCGTAAGCGCCGCGGCTCCTCCGGAGGATGTCGCAGCCTGCCTGGGTGGATTTCCTCACTGGGATGACCAGCCACGCTCGGCGGCACCGGAGGAAAGCCGGGAGAGCTCCCAGCCGCACGCCAGCAATGCCATGCATAAACCCGTCACCGCCGTGCAAAGCAGAGCCCAGCGCCTAAGCGGCGGCGGGGTCCCGTGCGGCGCGCAGTGGTTTTCAGGCATGGCCCCGTGCCAGACGCTGTTCCAGGCGCAGCGGCGGTCCCTCCCGGGCAGATTGTCCCGTCTGAGCGCTAAGGCAAAGTCTGGTCCCTCCCCTTCAGGGAGAGCCCGGCCGCCGGGCTGCCCGCGACAGAGACGTCCTCCTGCGGGAGCAGCCGCCTCTCGCCGGGCTCCGGAGGGACCACGGTGGCCGACGGGTCCGTCCCGCACCTCCAGCCGGCGGGACGGGAGCGGAGGGCGGCTGGGGCACTGCACGCCAGGTATGTGGGGTGCCAAGCACTGCTACATGGGGAAGAAGGGTCCGGGGACGGCGTGGGGAGGAGCAACCGTGGTGCGAGGGGGATTTTAAGGAGCTCGGTAGTTTCGGTGCAGTCCCTGGCACAGCTTGGCACTGCCCCCGCTCCTGGCTTCAGCCTGCTCTTCCCAAAGCCTGTCCCAAATCCTCACAGGCTCAAGCTTCTCCACTTCCTCCCAGCCCCTTATCTGACCCCAAATCCCTGTGTGTCCCTGCAGAGGCGTCAGATTTGCTCTGGGTGAGCTGCATGGGGGGGTCATGGTGGATCCTGCTGTGTGTACAGCCAATGTTCAGAGGAAAAGTGAATGGAGTTTTCCTGCAGGGAAAAGTAGCCCACCTCCTGACATGGACATGCCCAGCGTGGGGATGAGAAGCAACAGTCCCAGTCTGCACCAAGGGAAACTCAGACTAGAGGGAAGGGGAAAAAATAATTCACAGCAAGGGTGACTAACCTCCGCTTCATATGTCCAACACTGAGACATGCAAAACCGAGGCAGCCCTATACATACCCTGCTTTGAGCTGGGCTTTGGACTACGTGACCTCCAATGGTCCTTTCCAACCTAAATTCTTCTGGGAGGCTGTGAGGGACACAGAGCATGAGGTTGTGGGTGCTCTGCATCATGGCATTCATCTCCCCCAGACCCAGCATCTGCAAGGCGGGACCCTGCACCCTGGCTGCTATTGGAGCTGGCAGGGAGAGAGATGGTGGTTTCAGGATGTGGTTTGCCCTGGTGTACTTTAAGCCCAATGAGCTCAGCTACAGGTGACAAGGTGGTGGACTGTAACGTTAGTCAGACACTAACAGAGCTTGCCTGTACTTTAGCCTGTGACACAACCACCTCCAGGAGCAGTAGGTAGTGGCTCTTCAGGGCAGGAACCAAGGGTGGCAAAGCCATCTGGGCTTGCACTTACCAGCCCTGCTGACATGATTTACAGCAGCTGAGAAGCTGTTGTGACTTACTACTGGGGACATGGAAGGTCCTCTAATGGGCAGCTATAGGCGGAAACAGGAGACGCTCAGATCTCCATCTCTGGAGGGTGCCTCCTCCTGCTGATTCCAAAGCTGCTGCCTGCTACTTCCACTCGAAGTCCCCATGTCCCACCCCCATTTCCCAGCCATGCAGCAGGCAGGTTTTCCACCACCCAGGTCCTGCTGCAGGCCCAAAGAGTTTCTTTGGTGACTAAGATGAGGCACTTAAGAGCAGTGGCCACAACTGGGGCTTTAAGGTAAATGCTGTCATAACTCTTAAGAGTGCTTTCCCCCTGCAGATCCAGTGAATGTTGAAATGTTTTGATATCTGAGGTAGGGTCTACAGTGATCCCATGCCCCAGTGATGAGAAATTGCTCTGGTTCAACCTGCAGTGCCAAATCAGGCAGGGAACATACTTAAATTACCAAAGGGAGCAGTGACACATCCATCTGCTGCAGAGCATCTCACTGGGGAGTGCTACTGAGATGAGCACACGGAGGCATGGCTGGAAGAACCTGGCCTAACCTGGGATACAGGAGCATCACCTGAAAGGCTGGGAATCACCCACCTCCACCTTTGCTTCTGTGTCTCCATTTTTGATCCTGAGAAAGCATGTACCCTCCTTCCCCAGCCTCATGTGCCATCTGTGCTCATGGTGATGCGCTGTCACCAAATTACTGAGGTCAGCACCACCCCTGCACTAAGCCACACCAAGATGTTAAGAATCACAGAATAGTTTGGGTTGGAAGAGCCCTTAAAGCTCATCCAGTTCCAGCCCCCCTGCCACGGGCAGGGACACCTTCCACTATAGCAGGTTGCTCCAATCCCCATCCAGCCTGGCCTTGAACACTTGTTGGATGGAAGCAGCCTTTAAAAAGTGCTGTGTGCTTGTTTACTGGAAAAAAAAGAAGTGTCTCACATCAGTGGAAAAATACACATTTGCATCTCAGTGACAGCCTCAGCCATTTGCGCTCTGCAACGCAAAAGGCTCAGTGTGAAGAGCTTTGTCCTTCTGCTCCCCCACGTTTGGCAGGCTCCGCTCCCCCGCTTTTGCAGCCTTCAAATAAAGGACAAGCCAAGGTCAGGGAAAAACAAAGAGGAAAACAAGTAAAACAAGGAGGTGAAAACCCGTCTAAAACTGTAGGCACTGGTAAAACCTCCCCTGCTGCTGCCCACTGTCCAAGTGAGAGCTCCTGCATACCAACTGCTCCCTGTTTGCTCTTGCACTGCCCAGACCCCGCTGCAGCTTTGTCCTCCTTTGCTGGAAAAGCTGGCACCTCTCCATCCCCCAGCTGCTGGGATGGATACTTATGGAGGTGGCAGAGATGAGGCTTTTTCAGGCACAGGAAGAGGTCACCCCAACACCAGCACCCCCATCCTCTGTTCTCCACTAGTAACTCCCCACACGCTGCATGGAGATGCTGAGCAGCCTGAGGAATGGCAAATGCAGTGGGGAAGGTGCCAGGAAGAAGCACAGTGATACCCACAACCCTGTTCTGCTGCTCTCATGTGCATAAGCTCTCCTACTGCAAGCCCCCAAAGCACCAGAGAGCTTGCAGGATCTGGGCCCCAAAAGCACAATGCCAGCTTACCTCCTCGTGCCAGCTTACACAGACCCAGGGAAGTCAGTGCCAATTTATACCAACACTGGATCCAGCCTTGGAATTTAAGTACCCGGAAAGGCTGTTGGAGCTGGTTCCTGCACCCTTCCAATCCCCAGCTCCAGAGCTGCTGCATGAACTGCCTGATGACAGCCACAGCATGTTGGCTCTGGCACACAAACCACCATTACACGAGGAAGCCATCATCTGCCTGACAGCATTCGTAAGCACCAACGTGGGCATGCTGCTGTCAGATGCAACTTCAACTTCCATTTTCACGCTTTGACAACACCCTGTTACCGCACTTAAAGGGGATCCAGTACTGTCCAGGGCATGCGTGGACTCCAGTTGTTAAAAATCTAGGAGCAGCACACTCATCTCAGACATCACCTATTGTACAACCAGCTGGGCTGCAGGATTCCAGGCTTAAGGCGTACACAGACTGGGGTAAAGGTTGGACTTGATGATCTTGACGGTCTTCTCCAATCTAGCTGATTCTGTGATAAACATACAGCATAACATTTGATGATAAACAGCCTGATGCATTTCTTAAGTAAGAATGTAAGATTTTGATTTCCAGTACTGCAGGAGGAGAGGTGGCATGATGGATGCTGTTATCTCACAGTATCCATAAGAAAATCAATTCCCAGCACTTAATTTAACAGCTATAGGGTTTTTGGGTTGTTTCTCTTCTGCTACAGGTGCTGGGGGCACATAAATGATGACAAGTTGGGTTAGGACAAAAAGAACAGGTGTGCGGCATAAACTGCAGAGGCTAACAGGATGCAGGTTCAACATTTCTTTTTCTGCTGTTCCTTTCAGAGGCAGACAAACTGGGCAGAGCAGCAGCTTAGCATCTGAGTAGTAAAATGCCCTGTACTATGCTGTTATTTAATTCTAAAGGGGGCCTACAAGAATGCTGGAGAAGGAGTTTTTACAAAGTGACAGGACAAAGGGGAATGGCTTTAAACTGAAAGAGGGGAAATTTAGATTAGCTATTAGGATTAAGTTCTTCACTATCAGGATGGTGAGGCGCTGGCACAGGTTGCCCGGGGAAGCTGTGGCTGCCCCATCCCTGGCAGTGTTCAAGCCCAGGTTGGACAGGGCTCAGAGCAACCTGGTCTAGTGGAAGGTGTCCCTGCCCGTGTCAGGGGGGTGGAACTGGATGATCCTTAAGGTTCTTTCCAACCCAAACCATTCTGTGATTCTGATCCCCCCAAAAGAGTAAAGCGGAGCATATACATCATTTTAACCTGGGATTTCACAAGAAATTACATTGGTCTAGATTAAGGAAAATCATGCTCCAGATGCAAAACATCTTTTCAATTTGCATTTCTTACCATAAGCAAGGTGCATGCCCCAAGAAAAATGTTAAGGTATTACAGGTGATGTTTTACTGAAATTCAAGTATAAACAGGAGTAGGTCATAAGATAAGCAATGGGATTTTCCCACCTCTTTTGTGTCCTTTTCTTAATTAGTGCTTTAAAACTTAATGGTCTGCTTAATGCATTTGGCTTATGAGACTAGCAGGAATTTTAACTGTTTGCTTTTAAAAAAACCAGCCATAATATTTTATAGTTTCTGGTCATTTAATGCCCCCAAAACACCCTTTTCTGTTCAGAAAAGCCAGACCCAGGGCAGTGGCAGCAGATGAACTCCAGCCCTCTAGACTTGGGATGGACAGTCAGAGCTCTGCTCTTGGACCTACTGCGAAGTCCTTTTGTAGCCCTGGGTAGGAGAAAGAAGGCATTTCTACCAAAAGAACCCAGTTTATAACCTAGCAATAGCCTTGTACCTATTAAAAAAACCCCCAAAAGGTCTGTAGCTTTTTGACAAACAGGGCTTACTAGAATATTTAAAAATGACAAGAACCTCTCAGAGAAACTACATCATAAAACAGCAGACACATTTCTTCAGTTACTTATAACAACTGTTCGATTTTTGGTTTTGTGCTCTTTATTTCAACGGGAAATAAACTTCCCAACAGCCCCAGAAGGCCTGAGCCTCCCCTTAGGTACCGTCTGGCTTCTGTGCTAAATGCAAAAGCTCACCCCAGATTTGCAGTTCTAGTTAGGCCAGCTTTTGCCCAGATGCCTCTCCAGTTAGACCTGGCTCCATAAATGATGCTTAATTGTCAGCTAGAACCCTATACAGCAAAGATGCTGAACCCAGAGCATAAAACTTCCCTTTACAATTTCACATGAAAACGAAGTCAGCTTTTTTTTCTTTTTAATTCCATTTTTGGCTAAAACTGTTACAGTTCCAGAAACGCAGTACTCGGCTTCCCTGTTTACTGCTGACCCCACACAATCTCTGCCTTTCCCCCATATACACATTCCCCTGTACCAAGAGGAAACCCAGGAGCAGCTCCCCCAGTCACTGAGCCAGCTGCAGGAGGAACTGGCAGGGCCATCTCTTCAAAGAGCAGCAGCAAAGCTGTCAAGCTCCGTCTTAAACTCAATCCTCATCTGCGCTTAAGCCCTCTTCCAACTGCTATTAGTAGCGGCCAAGCATTTAAACCCAACCGCATCCTCGCCTGCCATCAGGTAAAGCTCCCCCCGAGCAGTTTCACTTTATGGGAATGTATGAAAAGTTTCTTCACAGAGAGGTATTGGAAGAGGCTGCCCAGGGCAGTGGTGGAATCACTGTCCCTGGAAGTGTTCAAAAACTACGTAGACGAGGCCCTCAGTGATATGGTTGAGTGGTGCTCCTGGCAGTCCTGCGAGAATGGTTGGACCTGATGATTTTAAAGCTCTTTTCCAGCCTAGTTGATTCGGCGATTCTATGGAGCTGGGCTGTCCAGTGTTTTCTCAGAGCGACGGATGTGGAACTTTCTCTATGCTGATGGAGTTGCTAGGTGCAAAGGGGAGCTGGGAGCAGAGCAACAGGGTACCAATGGTAGGTTTCCTCTTTGCTCCCCTCTCGGGTACGTTGAGGGGGGCTGTACATCTATAGTGGTACCACCGTGTGTCTTTATTGCCCATGGCGCCCTAAGGAGTGGGGCAGAGGCGTGCGGGCAGCACGGGCAGGGCAGGCAGCGCATCCCTAGGCGGCCAGGTCGTAGTCGTCGCGCTCCTGGTTGTAGTCGAGCACCTTCTGCCGGAGGCGAGAGGCGTCCACCCAGGTGATGAAGTCCTCCATGGCGCGGGGGATGAGGACGGCGGGGTCGGTCACCACCTCGGGCCCCACGCGGACGTGGCCCTGCTCCACGAAGGTGACGGCGTGGCGCAGGTTCTGCGCCATGCGCAGCTTCAGCAGCAGGCAGGGCAGGCGCCGCCGGCAGAACGCGGCCGCGGACAGGCTCTCGCAGACGGCCAGGGACTGCCGCCCGCTCACCAGCCCCAGCCCGTACAGCTTCTCCAGCAGCGCGGCCGCGCAGCGGGAGCGGAAGGCGGCGCTGGCCGGGCCCAGGTCCCGGAGGCGGCAGGCCAAGGTGCGGACGGCGCGGGCCAGCGCCTTGTAGTGCACGTAGTCCTCCCGCCGGCCCAGCCGGTAGCGCCGCAGGGCCTTCACCTCGGCCAAGCTCCCCGCCGCCGCCTCCCAGCTCACCAGCTCCAGCCGCCGCAGCAGCTTCTGCTCGTGGTACTTCAGCTTCCGCACCATCCTGACGGGAACGTGCTGCCGCCAGCCACCGCCCCTTCCGGGGAGGAGCGGCCGCGCTCCGCCCGCCGCGGCCCCTCCTCGTCCGCCCCGGAGGGCCTGGGGGCTGGCCGAGAGGCCTTGCCGGCGGGGGTATGGTTGCCGGTCTGGGACACACGGTGCTGGGGCTGCTGCTGCCACCGGGGGAAGGAGAAGTGGCTGCTTGGAGCCGCGGCGGCTGCCGGAGCGCGGGGCGCGCTGCCTAGGGAGGGATGCGGCTGCTCCCCGCTGCGCTGTGCGGGCACCCAGGGCGGGCCTGGCTCCGAGGGCTCACCCCAGGTACGGGCCGGCTTCCCAGCAGCCTCCCCTGCGCGGACGGGGCGTTTCTCTCCAGTGGCCAAATCCAGCCTTCATCTTCCCTCTTGAGGAACGGCTCCGGCCTTCGGTTTTCTCCGTGACACCCTTCTACCCAGATGCGTAGGCTTGTTTTGCTCACCGAGGAGCTGAGAAATCCCCGCTCTCTGCCGGTCGGACTCGGAGGAGCAGCTCCATGTCGTAGCCTGGTGGGGAGGGAACTGCCTTCACAACTGAAATCTGCTGCTCTTCCCTCTTCGTGCCCGAGAAGTGAGACTGCTGCTGCTGCCCCGCACCGCAGCACCTCGACCTCCTGAGTGTTGCCACAGCGCCCACAGCCAAAGGATTCCTCCTTGCCTTTCTGTTCGGTGCATGGTGTTCTCTGATCCCTGGGACTCGGGATACTGCTCCAAGGGAACCCCCCAAAAGAGCAGGTCAGGCTGGTGACTCGGGATTTTAGATCTCTGATTCTCATCAAGGTTCTTGTATCAGCTCAACCTTTAATTTCCTGCATCTTCAACATGTCAGGGTAGGTGGTCTGTCACACAGGACGTTGCAGGCTCTTGATTTGCTTTGTGGTTTTCCCCAGGTTTGTCAGTGAATGCACCAATGGAACCGGGGAGCAGCAGTGCTGAGAAGTTTTACAGGATCCCTAAAGGAAAGGGACCACACTCGGTTGGATGCACAGACCTGATGACAGAAAATGAAGTTGAGGTAAAGCGCTTGGTGCTTCCTTCTTAGACTTAAAGCTACAGCTTTAGTGAAACGACTCACTATAGTTGTACAGATGAATCAAACAGAAGGTCTTGTCTGTGTGCAGGAATGCTCCATGGCACACGCTCAGAGCTGAGCTTCCTGCCCTCTTTGTCCCAGTGTAGTATGTGTACTGGGCCTTTACCAGATCACAGAATCACAGAATCACAGAATCCCAAGGGTTGGAAGGGACCTAAAAAGATCATCTAGTCCAACCCCCCTGCAAGAGCAGGGTAACCTACAGTACATCACACAGGAACTTGTCCAGGCGGGCCTTGAATATCTCCAGTGTAGGAGACTCCACAACCCCCCTGGGCAACCTGTTCCAGTGCTCTGTCACTCTTACAGTAATGAAGTTCAGATGGATGTAAACTACAAGTCTCCCCTATAGCTACTTCCTCCCACCTTCCTAGCATACTTGCCTTCCTGGCTCCCTTAGGCAAGATAATGCAGACCAGCTTGTGTCCTCCTGGGACCCATGGGGTTCTTCCCATCCATCCCACTGCTGCCTTCTGCTTTGGCTGCTGCAGAGACTCCACATGCAGTCTCCGAGACTGTAGCTGTTTTCTCATCACAAAGATCCCAACAGGGTTTGGCAGGGCTGGGTGATGAGGGTAGGCAGTGTTTCAGCCACAGGGTAAAGCATGAGGTGTCTTCCTAAGGTTTTACCTATCTGTAAAAGAGCAGGATGTCAATTCTGTAAGTGGTTAGTACAGGGAGAAGCCACGGTAAGGAGATGGGGACAGTAAATAGGCAGCTGATGAGCTCACTTGTGGTTTTCCATTTGAAATTCTGTTGCTTTTTAATTTTCCCATGAGAATGTGCTTGCATCTACACTGTAGTTTTATTCCTCAGGCTAGCCAGGTATAGTGGAACTTGTGATCAGTCTGTAGTGATTATTCATATGTTTTTCTTTACTGAGCTTACTCCATACTAGTATAAAATAAGCAGTTTGTTTCTCTTTGCAATCAGCCTGTGTTTTTCTGAGATAAGCACTCTGTATAATTACAGTTCTCTCAGGTGCAGGTAATGAACCTCTTCCCCTTTCTGGTATGCAGTTAGTCACCTGGGGAAGTTCACTGGAATCATTCTGGGATCAAATTAATATCGCTTCCAGTACAGATGAAGGTGGTTTCTTCTGTAATGGTCTTTGTGTCAAAGCTTGATTTAAGTTTGATGACTAAATAGACTCAAGCTTCATTAAACAAGTTTTTGGTGCATGTTATGTATGAAACGGATAAATTAGTGTTCAAGAAACCAGAGTTTGTTCCAAGGTTCATGTTCTTTTTGTCCCTGGACTTAACTTGTTAAAACAAAAGCACAGTTTTAGCAAGACAGAGAATTTGAATAGTGTCACAAATTTCCTTGCAAGCCAGGAAGTAAGAATACAAGTTACAAACAGCTTATCTGCCGGGAGGTCTGCTCTAAGGTGTGCCATGGTACATTGCTGCTGCCTGCATAGAAGGAATCTTGGCAAGGGGCTATGGAGGATCTGTGTAAATGTGGAAAGTGTGGGTGATTTCCTGGAAGACCTGGAGTGCAGACAGTTAAAGAAGATCCAAACTGGTAAGAAACAGAGGCAGCTAAAACACAGGTTAACAAAGTTGTGTTTAGAAAGATGAACCACTGCAGACTTGTAAACAGCCCAAGAGCTTTACTGACTGCCTTTTGCTCAGCTTAGCCAGCCATACTATGGCCACATTGAGATCATGCCTGTGACTACCCACTCTGCTGGAGAAACGAGTCTCAGGGTAAAATTTGTCTTGCTAACCTAGAGGAAAGGTATACTTCTAGAAGGGTTCTTCTTTTCCCAGTTAGCAAGCTGAATTGGGTCAGTAACAGCTGGAAGGGTGAAGCAAGAGTCACCCCTGTTAAACTGATCAGACTGCAGCATTGTGCCATTCCCTGAAGGGGAGGCATAGTGAGGAACACAGGAAAAATGACCCAGCAGTATGCAGAAATGGAGCAAATAGGTAGTGTTTGTAATGCTTAACTTCATGAAATGGAGCGTTATGAACTAGCCATAGGATAACCTAGAGAAGGTGATGTGTATCTTTGCCTGGATGCCAACAGTCATGCTACTTTAAATTCATTGCAGGGACAGAAAGATAGTGACATCGGATCGGCATCAAATCCTATCTAGAATAACCATTTTCTCGTGAGTTAATTCTCTTGAGCTGTTGTTCTTGTATCTGAAGCCCTTGGCAAAAATGTTTCTACTTTTTCTTCACAGGGAAGCTTCTTGCGCCTGTATTATCCATCATGCAGTGCCACAGATAATGAAGAGGCACCATGGATTCCAGATAAAGAATACTATCAGGGACTCTCTGACTTCCTTAACATGTATCGAATTGTAGGAGAAAGGCTTTTCCAGTACTACGTTGGTAAGACTGATTCTGGTTTTATTCCTTGACTAGTGCAAGGGCATGAGCTCTGTACAGTCAGTTGTCGCTTGAGTGCTCCATGAGCCCTGTGTTACTGCTGCAGGACTGAAAAACAGCTTTTCTCAAAGAAGTGTGTTTGTTTGGGATGGGTTTGTGTAGTGAGGCTCAATGCTGGACATGATTCAGTTCTCAGGCAGATCTGCAGTGTCTTGACTGCGCTGAGTAGAAATGGCTGGGCAGTTTGCTCTAGGAAGAGCTTGGTTAAGGTGCACCTATGTGTTGGGATTTAAATCCCACAGGGAAAGTCATAGATATACAAAGGTCAGATAGATCCTAAGGTCTGAATACCAACTAGACTTGCATGCATGCCTATCCCTATAAATCTGTTTTCATAGCGTTTAAGACATATATAGGGCTTGTGCTAGGCTGTGGATGGGAGGAGGAGAAGAAAGTAACTTCCCTAGTAGAAAGTGTTTTCAGAATCAGATCTATGTTTGTCTCCTGTATTATAAGGATGAGATTTGGTACCTTATCTTTAGATGACCACCATGAAATCAGCAGTCACCAGATTCTCTCATTTCAGTAATAATGACATATGCTTCAATTTTTATCTAGGTTCAGTGACCTGTCCTGCAAAGTCAAATGCTGCTTTTAAGCTGGGAGAAAAATACCCACTCCTCATTTTTTCTCATGGACTTGGAGCTTTTCGGTAATTCCACAGATGGCTGACAAGTTATTTTTGTTGTCTATGTAGACAGCAGCCTCCAAGAATGGTTCTGAACAGATTTTCAGTAGGGGGGTGAGATCTCTGTGGTGTTGGAAAAGATTAGAACAGGCTGCTGTGTATCAGTGCCCTTCCACTGAAATCAACAGCAGTAAATAAAAGCAGGGTTGGTGTACTTGTTTGTGTTTCCCCTGTGTGTTTTAGGGGTGAAGGTATTTCATAATCCGTGAGCATGTGTGAAGATTAACTAGCTGATTTTTGGATAGCTCTTTGAAGCTGGAAAGTGTGATATGTGCTACTTGTTTAAAATCATTAACATTTTTTCTTCTGAATAGGTAGTAAAACAGTAACAGGGTTTTGTGAAAAGGCTCTGGTGCCTGGCATACAAAAGCCTGCTTTACTGGCTAGCAAATTTAAACAGAAGAAATAGCGAACCTATGTGTGTGAACCTATGTGAACCACACATACATAGTGTGGTCAACGTTTAAAGAGCAGTCCAACTGAAATAAGGACCTATGCACATGTCTTACCATGGTGTGGTTTTGATTGTAGGACCATCTATTCGGCTATTTGCATAGAGATGGCTTCTCAAGGCTTTGTAGTGGCTGCTGTGGAGCACAGGTGCGTATACTGCACGTTCCTGAGGTCTGGTGGAAAACTTTCTCACATTAAATAAGTTCTAAAGAGGAACTTACGTGTATTTTTAAAGAAAAACTACCTTACCTTCTTCAGCCCTGTCACCCTCCTCACATGCTGTTCTCTTCACCCCCTCTCTGTTTCTCAGCTTAACTCTTATCTAAGCAAAGGGTGGGGTTTAGACTGGATATTAGGAAAAGTTTCTTCACCAAAAGGGTGCTCAGATATTGGAACAGGCTACCCAGGGCAGTTGTGGAATCACTGTCCTGGGAAGTGTTCAAAAAAACATGTAGATGAGGCCCTTAGAGACAGGTTTAGTGGTGGACTTGGACTCCTGGGGTAAAGGTTGGACTTGATCTTAGAGGTGTTTTCCAACCTAGTTGATTCTAAAGGGGATTTGCTTAGATAAGCCCTTGAATGAGAAGTCCTGAGGTAGATATCATTCATCATTCTTCAGGCAATCTGTTTTTCTCTCTCTGTTAGAGCCTGGATAATAACTTCCTTGGGTGACATAGTTTAGTGTGAAGTGTCCCTGCCCATGGCAGGGGGGTTGGAACTGGATGATCTTAAGGTCCTTTCCAACCCTAACTATTCTATGATTCTATAATATAAAGAAAGCAGGAGTTTTGGTGGGGTTAATGCATCATTTAGAAAGTCTGTCAACACTCAGTTGTGATTGCAGCAGCATTGGTGGGTAGCTGAATCTCTTGAGATAAGTGAAAGCTAAAATTTCCGCAAACTTCATTTCAAACATCCCCAGAAATAACCTTATGTTGATATTACAGAGATGAATCTGCTTCAGCAACGTATTACTGTAAAAAAAAGTCCATTTCTGAACCACAGGAAGAGTCTGCGTCAGGCCTGGAGAAGGAGTGGATCTACTACAGGAAACTAAAAACTGGAGAGGAAGAGCGTTGTTTGCGCCATAAGCAGGTACTCATCCTAAGTCTGGGCTCTAGGAAGTGAGGCAGGAGTGGTATGTTGAGGGCTAACCAGCAGACTCTTTCCCTTTAACTATGTCTGCAGTCTTCTGCCATGACTCATATGCATATGCAAAAATACATCAAGTCCTGTGTCCCTGAAGATGGGAAAGCCAACAGCAGCTTTCTTCAGAGCATAAACTGCTTCCTCAACAAAGCTTTCTCATGAAGTTGCACTGTTGAGCGTAGTCAGCTGTTTCACCCCTGCTTCCAGTCAGCTTTCTGTTTCTTCTCTGTGTTCACACTTTTGCTGCCCAGCCCAGCCTTTAAGTGACACAGAATTAATTTCAGATGTTTGTGTAGCCTTAGGCTTGCTTTAGCTTTTGTTTACTGTTGGATAGCAAGATGAATCATGTTGGCTTCATCATCTTCAACACACTTTAATGTGGTTTATAGCAATGTAGACTATGCAGACTTCCTTGTGATAAGCAGCATCCATACTAGATGTGGTAATGGTCATACTGATGATTTCCTCAAGTGTAGACTTGATCTTTCAAATAATGGGAGTGTTTTCTTCCTGCTAAGGCAGACTTAGCCAGGGAGGTGTTTATCTCCCTAGGCCATACAGACAGCAGTACAAGAGTCATTTCCTGTGTGCATACAACATCCTATTTACAAGTCTAAATGCATAGTGTCTGAGCTTGCAGATAACCTCCAGAAGCTGTTGCCTGCAAATTTCAGTAATGGGTAAGTCAGGAGATTGATATTTCTTTGAAATTCAGTGATGCACAGGCATCTTGCTGCTGCCTACACACTGCAGTTCCCAGGGACAGCACTGTTCTCTGGCTGCTTTTGAAGCTTTTCTTTTACTGATATACTGAAGTCAAAACCACTTCTTATTCTGAACAATGAGAACTTTTATTTGCAGCACCTTTGTACCGTTTTCAAGAATATATATATATTATATATATATATATATATATATATACACAAGAAGACTGGCTTCTTGAGAGTTTCTTATTTTGGGTTTATCCAGTGTAAAGATGATTTCAGGGGTGTTGTGGAGATGGGGCAAGTGATGTAGTGACATTTGCTCATCAAAGTGAGCACAAAGAGGAGTAGCGAGTCAGCCTTCCTTGTGGTTGTATAACTTAAGCTTTTGCACATCCCAGCAACCCCTTCTCTGAGTAGTGAAAGGATGAAGGATTGAAAGTCTTGGCACTTGGATCTACATGTGCATGTAGATCCTCCATGTGCAGAGGCTCTACACAAGAGCTTCAACTCTTTGGACCTCCAAAAGTCAGTTTTGTTTGTTGATCAGACATCAGAGTTCCATTCTGCAGTTCAGAATAGTTCTTACAGTGTCGGACACAAAAGGTAGGGGGAAATCAGACAGTGTTGTGTCCAAAGGGCCTGCAAGCCTAGTGGTTGTCTGAAAATTCCTTCCACTGCTCTGTCCCAACTTCTCTTTCTCCCCAGGTGCAGCAGAGAGCGCAGGAGTGTATCAAAGCTCTCAATCTCATTCTTAAAATCAATTCAGGAGAGGAAGTAACGAATGTGCTAAATTCAAACTTTGACTGGAATAGCCTAAAGGTGAGTGAAGCGCTGTGACTGCATCTTGTTAAACACCTGATAATGCTTCTGGTTTCCCTCTTCCATTTCTAAACTGGTGCCTGTAAACTATTCTGAAGATCACACTGTAGATCTGTGAAAATATTCTCAGCTAGATAGATAGCAATGGAGCTGAAATAATACTTCTCCTACTTCAATAGGATCTATTGCCTAAAAAATTATTCCATAAAAACAAAACAAACGAAAAAAAGAAAAGTTTGGGAAAGAAAGTCTCTTACAGCACCTGGATTTTTTTGACAGGATTCTGTTGATACTAGCAGAATAGCTGTGATGGGACACTCTTTTGGTGGTGCTACAGTTATTGAGAGTCTCAGCAAAGAAATAAGATTCAGGTAAGTATGCAAAACAAGGCAAGAGACATTTGGCACTTAAGAGGTCTGGAGCAGGGGACCTTGCCTAAGATCCCCCAACTGCTGATTAGCTCTTGAAGAAAAGGCTTGTTTGGCATGTCTTGTTTTCTCAAGTTGTGCTTCTTTCAGCCATGGGGATGTGGTGGAACACAATAGCTGCATCATACTGTATCATGTACCATGATACTGTGGCACCCTGATGAATCTCCTGTGCGGGGCTGCACCTGGCAACTGAGACCATGGATACTACAATAATGGATTAATTCTCTCCCCCAGAGGAGAACTAATTTTTAAACAAAGTGATTCATTCATCTGTTCCCCTGTTCAGTTTCATAGAGTGTTTCTCTGCCATGTCTCCTGCAAATCAAAGCATGCTGAGAACTTCCATACAAAGCTTCCTGCTTCTGTGAGAGTACCCAATTGTTTTTGACAGGTGTGGCATTGCCCTGGACGCATGGATGCTTCCAGTAGGAGATGACATTTACCAAAACAGTGTCCAGCAACCGCTGCTTTTTATCAACTCTGAAAAATTCCAGTGGGCTGATAACATCTTAAAGATGAAGAAGCTCAGCTCCAATGACACAAACAAGAAAATGATCACTATTAAGTAAGTGTCCAGGATCCATCATTTCTGTGGTTGTTACTCTCTTGTTGAAGATGTTCAGTTGCATAAGAGGGATGTGGACCTTTTTGAGCCAGTCCAGAGGAGGTCACAATGGTGTTCCAAGGGCTGGAGCACCTCTGCTATGGAGACAGGCTGAGAGAGCTGGGCTTGTTCAGCCTGGAGAAGGCTCCTTAAGGGGAGACCTTAGAGCAGCTTCCAGTGCCTAAAGGGCCAACAGGAAACCTGGAGAGGGACTTTTGTCAAGGGCCTGTAGGGACAGGACAAAGGGAAATGGCTTTAACCTGGCAGAGGGGAGATTGAGATGAGATACTAGGAAGAAGTTCTTCCCTGTGAGGGTGCTGAGGCCCTGGCACAGGTTGCCCAGAGAAGCTGTGGCTGCCCCAAACCTGGCAAGTGTTCAAGGCCAGGTTGGATGGGGCTTTTAGCAACCTGGTCTAGTAGAAGGTGTCGCTGCCTGTGGCAGGGGGGTTGAAACTAGGTGATCTTTAAGGTCCCTTCCAACCGAAAACACTCAATGGTTCTATATAACTGCAGAAAGACAGTCAATACTTTCTCATGGCCCAGGTTTTCACTGCATGTTTAAAACAGATAGCAATATGTCCCCACACTGGAGACAGAGACTTCTCAAAGCCGCCAGTAACCCTAAGTTTACGATACCCCAAGGTATGCATTCCTGCCCCAGGCCGCAAGTTTTGCTCAAAGGCAGATCTGCATTTGAACACTTTAAATAGCCTTCTGGGTGCATTTATGCACTTGCATCATTAAGGTACTGCGTGCAGCAGAGTTGATGGCTCTATAATAAACCTTATACTCGGAGCAGAGAGACAACTTGAAGTTTTGCCAAGCCCACTTCTGATTGCTGTTGCAGTGACTACAGTAAAACATGTACAAAACTTCTTCCCTTCTGTGATTAGGGCAGAATTCACTACTCATCTCACTCACTCACATCTCATTCACTACTCATGCTCATGAGATTAACCTGCTTTATCTTCTGCTAAAAAAGACAGTATAAGATGTGTGACTGCCTTTGAAGAAGCCTGTGCGACCTATGGCATCTTTTAATCAGACACTCTTAAGAGCCTGGGGCTCATTTTTCTGTTTGCAGGGGGTCAGTACATCAGAGCTTTCCTGACTTTACCTTTGTGAGTGGAGGACTTATTGGAAGATTTTTCAAACTAAAAGGAGAAATAGATCCAAATGAAGCTATTGATATAAGCAATCATGCATCATTAGCCTTCCTGCAGAAACATTTGAGTAAGTATCTGTTTACATCTAAGTATGAAGTTAATATTTAATTCCTCTGAGGCCTTCTATATAACCATTCAGTTTAGAACAAGAACAGAAGCAAGCAACTTAACATAAGCCGGCTTCAGTGTGTGCTCGCAGCCCAGAAACCAACTGTACCCTGGGCTGCATCAAAAGAAGCATGACCAGCAGGTGGGAGGTGATCCTGCCCCTCTACTCTGCTCTTGTGAGACCTCACCTGGAGTATTGTGTGCAGTTCTGGTGTCCTCACCATAAAAAGGACATGGAACTGCTGGAACAAGTCCAGAGGAGGGCCACGAGGATGATCAGGGGATTGGAGCACCTCCGGTATGAAGACAGGCTGAGAAAGTTGGGGCTGTTCAGCCTGGAGAAGAGAAGGCTGCATGGGGACCTCATAGCAGCCTTCCAGTACCTGAAGGGGACACACAAGGGTGCTGGGGAGGGGCTCTTCATTAGGGACTGTAGTGATAGGACAAGGGGTAATGGGTTAACACTTAAACGGGAAGTTTTGATTAGATATAAGGAGGAAGTTCTTTACTGTGAGGGTGGTGAGGCACTGGAATGGGTTGCCCAAGGAAGTTGTGAATGCTCCATCCCTGTCAGTGTTCAAGGCCAGGTTGGACAGAGTCTTGGGTGACATAGTTTAGTGTGAGGTGTCCCTGCCCATGGCAGGTGGGTTGGAACTAGATGATCTTAAGGTCCTTTCCAACCCTAACTATTCTATGGTTCTATGTTATTCTTCCTCCCTAAAACATCATGCTTCCCCTACTTCGCCAAGTTGGTTTCATTTTTCAGTGTAGCTTTAAGAAAGCCAATTACTTAAGTCATTGCAACTCAGGCTTCCTTTTCCCCATTTTACAGGTCTTAAGAAAGATTTTGATCAGTGGGATTCTCTTGTGGATGGCATAGGACCCAATGTTATTCCTGGTACCAATATTGACTTACCTCCAGCTGAACCTGAGTAAGGAATACAAAGAAGTACTGAAAATGCTACAGACATCACAACACTAACATTGGCCAAACATTACTCAGACACGTGATAACGTTGGCCACCTACACAGCTTTTGGGGTGTGGAACAGAAAAAGAAAACAAAAAATAAAAAAGACATAAGGCATTAGGTTATATTATCATCAAAATGTTGAGAGGTTTTAGTTCAAATGAGTTAGTGGGATTCTCTGTAACACTGCAACAGGGTAGCTTCTGCTTTGTAGGCAGCCGAGGGGAAATCATTTGATGGTAATTTAAACTCTGTAGTTTTGATTTAGAATCAAGTTTGCAGAGAGACAGTTAAGCTCTAAGAAATTCAGCTGAAGTTGTGCTTATCAAGGTTTAAGTCAGTCTGCATCCAGCAAACTGTTTTTGCAGTGTAAGAAAAAAAAAAAGAAATCTCTGATTTGTTGTTAAACCACTTGGGTATTTCAGCTGTACTCCAACAACAGTTGAAAGTTGGAGCAGGTTTTTGCTCCTCCTAAGTCAGAGAGTTAACAGATGAAGGGTTTCAACACTGTCTTATTTTAGTAAGCCCCAGTAAAAGCTACAAGAAATAGCTTAATGTAACAGAAGTGTTTGTTCAGACACAGGATTTCTCATACGAGCTCAACCCACTTATATTTAAGATCTGTGTTTACTACCATACTCTGAGGCTGTTTCCATTCCAAAAGCTGCTGAAATGGTCACTTTTCTTGTAGCAACTATAACGGCCCTTAGTCAAAGCTCCAAGCAGTGCCCTTCGTGTTCCTGTCTGTATTACCACTGTCAGTCATACTGTTGTAGGTGAAATTACAGAAGAGATGCGTCCCTTTTACCACTCCCTTTAGAAAGGAGTAATTAAGCATTGCTTGATCATCTTGATGTTTCTCTCGTGGATGTACTACTCAGACACTCATCTTTGTACAGGTACTTGCTGTCTGTATCTGTCAGTAAAAGCAGTTGACTATGTGGTTTGCTAAAGGAAGCTCTGGAGCTCTGGTTTTTAGAGCACCACTCCTTGAAGCTGCCACCTGGAAGAGCGACTTCTAAATGAATAAACCTTGCAAAAGGGGGAGTACTTCTAACTGTAGCCTATTTGCTTCAAAATTACGTGACAAAACTGAAGCAAGCAGAACAATTAACAGAATAATTAAATACTTATATAATCTGTGAGCTTAACATGAGATTACAACATCTACAACCTGTTTTCAGAATTAAATTCTCTCCAGCCTACTAATATGTATTGTCTCTATTAAGGGACTAGACACACACTTGTTTCTTCTTACTGTGTAAGCACTAACACTGACATCTACTGTGATATTCACCCAGACTATTACATTGTCAGAGATCTTGACACAGAACAGGACTACAAAACAGAAATCTCCTTTCAACACACGAGGAGGAGAATAAAAGGTGAGACAAGATGTGGCTGGTTTAAAAAATCCTTACCCTACTGTACACACGCAGAGCAAAACCATTCTGCTAGGTCTGCTTTGTATTTGTAGGAAAAGTTTTGTCTTTCATTAGTGCAGTTAAGGCCATGTCATAAGTACAAGTTCAATTTTGTACATGACTGATATTTCAAAGCATTCACCACAGCTCAGTGGTCTAGAGAGCTGGTTAGGGTCAAAACAGAACCAGGTTCTGCAGAATGTGCATAGCTACATCTAACTGCAGTAGTAGAGTTGAAAAAAAGATACTTGCTATGCACACAACATTTGGGCTTATGCTTAGGGAATGAACACAAGTCATTAACAAAACAGTATTACACCAGCTGAAGCTTTATTCCAGCTTCTTCCATTGCTTTAGAACAGCACCAAATGCAAGACTTCAACCTGAATCAACTGTGTTCCCCCACAAAAAAAAAGAACACTCCTTCCCGCACAAAAAATAAAATAAAAAAATACCCTCAACCATTATTTAGAGAGGAAAAAACCCCATCAAAACACTTAATAATGCAACTTTCCTCAAAACAAACATCAGAAAGTAGTATTGTGCCCCACAGTAGCCTATACAGCAACTCAGACAGCTGTTGAAGAATCACCCACTGGCAGCTAGATAACAAGAAAATACAGAAATGAGAAGCCAAACAGACAGTAACAGTCTAGTAAAAAGTACTGCTCCTTGACAGGGAAGTACAGTAGCAACAGACATTCGCTCCATTATGTTGAAGAAACAGTGCTTTGCTTGTATTCTTGTTCCCATGAAAACACATTTTCAGAGGAACGCTTGTGGACGCAGGTACTTGTTGATCTTCATGTGGTGAACACATCACTTTGTTTCAGTGATGTTGGAGAACATGAGGGATCTTCAGCTAAATGTGAACTGCAGCCACTTTGCTTTTCTACAGAAAGTAGAAATAGATAAGACCCATCAGAATGTTTCTATAAACATATACATGCATTAATATTTAAAGTCTAACTCAACAAGGCTTTGGACTAAATATCAACTTATTGCACCATATTAAAAGACTATACTAAGGCAAAGTTATCATTGTAAGGATAAGACAGTTGAAACACAACTGCCCAAGATGAAGCAAGCAGTACTCCCAGATTTTAGTTACAAGTTCAAGCCACTCCATTCCTGAGTGGTCTTAGAGTAACACACTGCAGTTTTTGCATCCTGTGGATTGGGTACATTCTACTCTAACTCCCTTTCCAGGCAGCGGCCCACGTGTGCAGCAAGATCTACATCTATGCCACATGGTTGCATGACCTTAACTCACATTTTCTGTGCTGTTTACCCAACAGGTAACTAGATCCCCATTGCAGGCTTCATAATTTGTTACCTGAGAATCAGTCCACCTTCTGTACAGGTGTACCAAAATGAAATTACCAATTCAACCACTGAAAACACAAATGCAATCTCTACTCAGGCTTAGTTCAGTCTCTATCAAACAACCACTGGTCAAACACTGGAACCAGTTTCCCAGAGAGGTTCTGGAGTCTCCATCCTTGGACAGATTACAGACCTGGAAGGAAGGTCCTAAGCAACCTGCTCTAGTTGACTTTGCTTTCAGCATCTTCAAAGGTCCATTTCAACCAGAACTTCTCTACAATTCCATAGATTTTAATATATTTTATATAGTATGTAATCAGAAAGAACTTGTACTATTTTCTTTGGTACACAATAGGTGTTTGCTAGTAACACTTCAGAATTTAAGTAATAAAGACATACATGGCACTATTCACAAACTACCCTTACAACAACTAAGATGGTATTATTATGGGTTTAGATTTAAGACCTATTAAGGAATTGGGCCATTCAAATACCAAATCACAATGCTTAGTAGAGTCTGCCTAGTAGTTGCCCACATTTCTGAGGCAAGGCGAGCAAGAGTGGTGGCCAATGCTCAAAACCCTACCAAAATCTGTAATGTAGGTGTACCACTCCGACTTGTCCAAAAGGCTCAGTCCACTAGGTTGAATAAATAAGTACTAAACTGTTCTCTAATCAAGACAGTAGCAGCTTACATTACAGATATTCACCATTAAACTCACAGTACATAAGCTAATGCTAAGAAAAATCAGAACAGCAATAGTAAACACATAAGCTAAAACCAGTTTCAACTGTAGTTTCCTAAATAAAGCTTTTCCTAGAAAATTAGAAAGCATCCAAACATGGAGCTCACCACCTCTTTGGGAGTTTAAGGTAGTCTTACCTTGAAGTGAGGACTCCTCCAGTAATAACTGCAAGTTTCCTGTTACAGGGGTTACTGCCTAAACAAAAGGGGATTCTCTGTTAGGGAGCTGGCACTACTGCCAAGATAGTCTAGTATTAAAGGAATCGCCTCAACTGAAAGCTAACTTTTTTATCAGCACTGCAGGACTTTAATTCACCACTGCTCTGTCCCCTTATAACTCACTACAGAAGTCTTCTTCCCACTTTTTACTTTGATGGAAGAACTGCATGTGAAGAATAAACTGGAAATTCATTCTGTTATCAGTAGGATGGCTGACAACCTGAGTTTCAGGTTCCAGAGATGAGTTTTTTATTTGTTGGTATGTCATGAAGAACACTGGTGAAAAAAAACTTACTATAATTTTCCAATTACTTAATAATAGAAGTATTTTTCATAATTCACCAGTTATTTACATGCTCTACTAGCATGATCTGTGAAAAGCCACATATCAGCATTGTTCTACAGTTCTTGATTAATACTAGTCTTCCCGTAACATTTCTTCCTTCAAGCTGTTTTCATAAATCTATTCCCAGCCTGAATTCATAGTCCTCAGGCCAAATGGCTGACAGTTTATGTAAACTATTTATATGGATTTGTATATCTGTTATATAATACATTAATACAAATTTCTATAGTCTCCATAGTGATCCATAGAGAAGGAAGGATAATATGAAGTCTTAAAGTAAAATACTGCACTTCTAGCGGTGGGCATGAATACACAGATTTAGATTAATGCTACTTTGCCTTTCTCTTCTCAGGGTGACACAGGGAGAAGCACAACTAAACTCAGAGAGCCCTTTCTAAAAGACAGTATTGTCCTGCCCAGTCCACTACCACACTGCCTTACCTCAGATGACCTGTAAGCCCAGTCAGGAACACCATTCCAGACATTCTCAGGATCCACAATCTCCTCATTGCCACTGGAGAGATTCAAGACCTGTACAGACAGAGCCAAACCACATCTAACACAGCAGTGGATTGATCCTGAGAACACATAGCAAATAAGACATCATAGTAGGAGGGAAACACAGCTGAGGATTCCCTGCCTTTGAGAAGGCTTTCAGTCTGTATCTAGCAAAGAAGAAGTAAACCTCTAATGAAGCTGAGTATCACTACTTAATCTGCTCAAGGTTCTCCTGAACTTTTAACCCAAGTATAGTGAGAGAGGAAGGCTGGAAAACATGTACTAGGTCAGAACCAGCAGGAAACAAATCAGGAGGGATGTCGCTACATACCCGACACTCATCTGAATACAGGCTGAAGTTAGTTTTAGATAGCCAAGGAATCCACTAGTAAAAGAAATGGCCTTCATGATCTCAGGCATTCATTCAATCTTTCAAAAAGTTACTTCCATGAAGTGATCTTTTGGATATGCAACCTTAAATTACAACTTAAAGGCCCTTTTATGTTAAGTGTAACATCTGTGCAGTTGTGTACATACACACACACTCCCCCTAAACCACAGGAAGACTATTTATCCCATAGCTTAAAAGCAGTAGAACAACACAGCCCATTAGATTATAATCTGTTAACTCCACCAACCACTTATTTAATACATTTCACTGAAGCAGTAATAGTTGTATATTCATTATTAATTACAATATAATTCAGGTTTCTTCCCAAATTTATACTGTTATAGCACCAATTCCTCAGTATAAAACACCAGTAAAATAATGACAAGTTTCATAAGCATTTAATGGTAACACAGCTCCACAGCAGAACATTAACTTGCAGGCCAGACAAACACACACAAAAATATGTATCTCAAACTGGAGCCAGATCCTTCAGTCTTCCTATGAAGGGAATATCAAGTATTGACATATAGAATCCACTCAGTTGTTTTTATGAAGTCTGTAAGTGCAGAATCAACCTTGGGAATATTAAGTCCTAAATTCTGTAATAGACTTCCCTAAAATATTAAAAGCTTGGAGGAAGACCAAAAAAGGACCAGATCTTAAGTATGCAGAAAGAATATTGAAACCATACTTACCCTGGTACCCTTTTCAGATACCTCCAAAATGCGAGCCTCGCACCATTTTAGAGAGGTCCTCACCACACATTTGGAACCAACAGCAAAGCCCTTCAGATGACAAGTATACTCATTGTGTCCTATAAAAAAATCATGTTAGCAGCAGAGTAAGAAAATAAAAGCACAGAAAAACCCCAGACAACAAAACCCCCACAAAACACAACAAAAACAATCCCTCCAAAAATAGAAACCCACAAATGCTTCACAACCTTGCTCCCATACTCCCCACCCCCTTCCAAACTTTTATTTAGTATTTGAAAGTTTAAAATTTTTCATCCTGCAGTCTTAAATATGCATTTCATGTTCAGATGTAGGATTTTCAATCATAAAATCATTAACCTCTCAAAGATTAGCTGCTGTTAGTCTGTCACATGATCCATTAGATACTACACTTAATCTGATATCCTTAACCCATGAAAGCATACTGATGTTAACACTAAAATAGTAATTTATTAGGCAATAAAAATTACGTTCCTATAAGAAAGCGATTCTCATTTGAATGTGCACAGCATTTTGATTATTTAACTCCTTAAAAAAGCCTCAGATACTTTACCTGCATCGCATGCAGCCAACTTCTTGTTTTGCTTTTCTTCTACATCTTCATCCTCAGGCTTACAGGCTGAATACTGCACATGTGTATTTCCATATTCTTTAAAAGAGTCAGTCAAGTCTCGTTTCATCCATTCTTCCACGTAACAGTCGTCTTTCTTCTGCCACTCCTTATGTTTCTCAACATTACAGTCGCATGATTTTACAGTGCAAACAGACCTCCGATTCAGTAAGTCTTCTGTAAGAAATGAGAATTGACTTCTGCTATTTGCAGAACTTTGCAGTGCAGTGTGTTCCAACCCTAATGAGTCCTCATCCCCATCTTCCTGAGATGGGTGCACATCAGGCAGCACCAGTTCCAGAAGCTGCTCAATTTCAGCACCCAGCAATGACAGCATGTCATGGGTCTTCAGGTCCAGTTGTTTCTCAGATCTACCATCAGACAAAGACAGCTTTAGGGGAGGAGGCTCTACTTCTATCCAGTCTTCTTGCAAAGACTCTGCTTTATGAATTCCAGACAAATTCAATTCTGGTTTCTCTGCATTCTCTCCCAAAGGCGGCTGAACATCAGACGGAATCAGGTCTACTGTGTTCTCACCAGTGCTAACCAAAGGCACTGAATTCTTTCCCTCATTAAGTGATGGTAAGAGCTCAAGAAAGTTCAGAGCTGCCAACTCCGCTGTGTTCTCACTCATGACTGGCAGTTCAAATGATTCCTGTTTGAACACTTTCTCTCTTGCTTTAACACACGAAGCTGTCTGCATTTCAGCTGACTCTGTTTCCAGAGCTTCTTTTGTTACTTCAGCAAAGGGCTGAACTGAAAGTGCCTCTAGCTCCAGTATTAACTCTTTTAGCTCATCATATGAGCATTGATTTTGTAATTGAGCCAGTGCTCCTAATATCTCTGTTTCATCACTTGAAGATGACTGTAGCACTGGCTCTCTTTGCAGTTCTTGTTTGTTTTCTAGGAAAAGACTGGCTGCTGAAGCACTGCCTGTCAGTTCTTCCAGCTCAGCATCCTCTTGAAATGTTTCTTCAGATAATTCTTGTTCTTCAGCTTTCATTTCACTCTTCAAAACATGAAGACTGCAGCTTCTCATTGGTTCTAGTAATACATTGTTACTGCTGTCTCCTCCAGATAGAGGTACGTCTTCATCAAAGTTGCTTTGATGCTCAGCTGTTTCACATCCATCATCAGCCTTCCCAGACATATGCTCAACAGCTTCGACTGACATACTTGTTTCTACAGTATTGAAACACTCAGAAGTTACACCCAGGAAAGGTTCAGAACAAAGTAAAGCACTTTCACTTTCTTCTTGAGCTAATCCACAAGCAACAGGAGTTCCTCTTTCCAGACAAGGACCCGTATCATTCTTTGAACATCTGTTTTCCTTTAAGGGGTTCTCAAGGTCTGAGAAAGCCTTGTCACCAGTTCCTTTATTAGCCTTCCAAAAAGACTTCATCTCCTCATTAATACTCTTACCAGAAGCTTCCAGCTTGACAACAGACAGAGGGACTTCAAAAGCTCTGCATTCTTGAGTTTCTATTACTTTTGCTTCTAATAAGACATCTTGGGTTATATCATTAAACTTCTCTTTGGCTTCACTAAGCCATGAGCCCTCAGAGGAATTGAAATCTGACAGACAGCAAGCAAATGCTTGATTAGGTACCTGGATCAATTCACACGGAATCTGTCTGACCAACTCCATGCTAACAGTTTCCTCACTTCCATAATCCACATGTCTAACAACTACTCTGTCACCTTCTATGCTGCTGACTTTAGCTCTGTAGAACTTCCCATCTTGACTATATTTTGCTAGACAAATATCACCGCTTCTAATACAAGCTCCGCAATCATTCAAAGATTTTAGTCCAATGCTTTCAGCTTCCTCTATTTTTTCCTCTATGTACCTCATGTCTTCTGTATCAGCACAGCAACTCCAGAAGTATCCTGGACCATTTCCCACTGTGACATAAATTTTTACAGTCTGGCCTGCCTCTGGGAATTTCCAGATAAATGACTTGGAGTTACTTACACAAGGAGTTTTATTTTGTGCCTGAGGCGGCAAAGGCTCACACTCCGTTATTATGTCACTGTTCTCTCTTTTATCAAGTATTTCTGTTGAACAAGAACCTTTGCTACTTGCAAGATTTTCATCAGCTAAATCCAAAGTTATTATACCTTCATGGTCACTGAGGATAACTTCCCATTTATCCTTAACCTTCTCCACAAATTCACACGTTAGCAGAACTTCACTTGTTCTCTTAATGAAGTAAAGCACAGCTTTCTCTGCCCAGTCTGTATTTTCTTTGCATTTAAGTCCACCTAGGAAGCAGTGAATGCTTATTGCTGGAATAGATGACAAGCCTTCAGGGAGTCTGTGTGCTTGACCAACATTAATTACTGAAGTATTACCATAATCAATATACTGTATGCTTATCAAATTATCAGAAGTCTTCTCTTTCACTACAGCTCGATACCACAGGCCATCTTCTGAATAAGCAGCACTGATTAAGTCTCCCACTTGGCAAAGTTGTCCACAAGGGTTCTTTCTTTGTGTCCTATCATTTAAGCTTTCTGAAATGCTGTTAAGTTGAGCCTCATCGCTTTCTAGCTGAACATAAAAATCCAGTGGATCATTTACATAAGACACATACGCTGACACTTTAAGACCTGGCATTATCTTCTGTTGCAGTAGATCAGATACATTTTCAAGCACTATACTCCCACCTTCAGCATCAGACTTAATATCTGACTGTGTATCCGTCTGGATGGAGAGCAAAGACTCCTTCCCAGCTCTATTTAACAGGGAAGCATCCTTCTTACTGCTAATCACTTCATCAGATTCTAGTAATCCAGCTGCCAGATCTCCCTTTGCAGCAGGCTGGGAAAGGTTTTCATCTTCTTTCTTGAAGTGCCTTTTGCTACCCCCCCCTTCTCCTTGGGCTTCAGATGTGCTTGTTTTCCTTTCAAGAGTCCTGCGTGCATCTAAAGTGGATTCTGCACTCGTATTCCTCTCTATCACATCCATATTTCTAGAGCACAAAGCTTCATTTTCTATAGGCCCGATTCCTGTATTGCTCATTAAGCTTAACTCCTTCAGTTTTGCATTTATTTGAGTATTACCATCAAACAACTCAACCAACAGTTTACCATCAGATTCCCTTGCTACAGTGATCACTTTTAATTGCCTTTCTAGGACAGCTTGTTTAAACCATGATGTAGCTTCTTCGGGAACATGAGATACATCAGATAAGGAACACTTTATGGCCTGCATTGGCAAAAGCAAGATATCACAAACATCACTGGGTAAAGGAAGCAGGTTATCTTTATCTATTGCCTCTGTGTTCCCAAAATCCACAAAGAAGACTTCCGTATCAGGTTTCCTTTTCATAATTATTCCCCTGTACCAGTGATTGTCAGTATACTTGGCTAGACACAAGCTCTCAGACTTTTGCAAGGTTTCTAAGCTGTTCATTCTTTCACTTAGGCGACCAATGTTATCGGTAAGTTGTGCTAAGACATCTGAACATCTTTCAAGTTGGCAGTAAAATGTCCACGGATCCTCAACATGCGTAATATAAACGTCTTCCTCACTCCCAATTTTGATGCCATGCATAGAATAATAGTAAGAATGAAGATGAACCAAGGACGACAGAGGCTTTTGAGGAGATAAAGGTCTGGCTACACCCCTCTCGGTCAAAAACTGGCAAGCACTCTGAAATGGTGTCATTAAATCTACAATGTGAAACAGCTCCTTGCTTATTGAAGCTAAGGCAAATATCGTACACTTCAGTTCAAGATGAGATGAAGTAGTATCAACAAACTCCTGAAAAGCCCGAATTGCTGCTTCATCCCAAGCAAAAGGATCCTGACCATTTGGTTGAATTAAGTTGTAAAGGCTGCACCTGAAAGCCTGAGCTTCTAACTTAAGGAAGCGTTTGTGAATTGAGCGGAGGTTTGCTAGAGAGACCAGCTCTCTGTTGCCATAGTCAATATATATGACTTCTACTTTTTCTGCAGAAGGAACTTCACTAATAATTAAAGCCCTGTACCATTTTTCATCCTCCGAGTACTGGGCTAAACATGGAGAATTTGGCCAAGCATGTGGGTGGGATGAATTTTCACAATACTCCTGAATTTCAGACATTAATAACTTAAGGTCTTGGCAATTTCTACTTAGCTGACACCAAAAATAACTCGGATTTTCAGCATATGACACTACAACATTAACTGTAGTTCCCACTTCTAACTGACCTCCACAAGAGGAGCTTAGCTTCATTTTGTCATAATTCTGCGTAGAGGAGATGGGCAGGTTATCCTTGCCCTCACGCTTCTGAGCAGGAAGAGATTTACTGCCTGCAGAATTGTGAACGGGTGCAACAGGGCTCCCTCTGACCACTACAGCTGCATAAGAATTAAGTGCCCTATCACTTTTCTTTAGATCAGATTCCTCTCCCAGCCTCTTCTCTGCTTTTATTTGGTTTTCTTCCCCAACATCTGAGGCCACGCTCACAGCCATATTAGGTGATTTCTGGACACTCTTGGGTATTTCAGACCTCTGGTATTCAGCATACCCTCCCTGAGCCATGAGTTTACTTACACTTTTCTCTCTTAATTGGGACTGGTCAAAAATTTCAACTATGTATTTGTCACCCTGCACCCTCAAAAAATGAACCTTCAGTCCCTTGTTCAGTACAATCTCTCTAAATGCAGACACAGATGCTTCACTCCAACTCCCTCTCAGAGGACAGACATCTGCCAAACAACACTTCAGAGCCAAAGCAGGCAGTTCCCTGAACTGAGGGAGCAGCTCCTTCACTGCACACTGATGTACAGTTTCTGTATTGCCTCTGTCTACCAGGTATATTTCTACCTCACTGTCCAGTACCCTGGTGATCACTGCTCGATAAAAGACACCCTCTTTCCCACTGGCACAACAAAGGGATCCAGGCTGCAGATCCCACCTAGCACTATCCAGCTTCGTGGCATGTGAATAGAAATCCCACATGCACTGCTTCAACTGCCCAAAGAGGCGCCGATGCTCATGGAGCTGCAGCCAGAACTCAGATGGGTCTCGGAGGTGGGAGACCTGTGCATTGTAGAATGCGCCCAAGTTCACACGCACATCAACTACAGGAGCAGAAGCCAAATCTCCATGCGCTAAAGCAACGGGAGGTGCTCCTGGAGGCAATTCCAGTTCAGCTGCGGATTCTTCTACTTCCAGCTGCTCCCGACCCTCAGTTTGGCTCACCTGTGTATGGCTGCTGACCAGGCAGCAAGCCTGCAGCCCAAAAACATAGTTCAAGTTGATGCCATTTTCCCCATACAGGTTCACATAATAGAGATGCTCAAAGGAGTTAAAGGCTTTGATGCGAGCATTCACTCCTTTGCCTAGCACTAATGCTTTCAGCTTACTGATCTGCAATGGGGACCAGGCACAACCCCCATCCGAGATACCCTGAAGAGCGCATGCATAAGTTACCACAGGTACGTGGAAACACTCAGGGGGCAAATGGCACAGGTCAGCTCTGGTCACAGTCTCCTTCCTGCCATAGTCCACAAAGATCACTAGAGCCAGTTGCTGGTTTCTCTTCCCAGCAATAAGCTCCAGCAGGAGTGCACGGTACCACTGGCCATCTCTGCCACGGGCAGCACAGGGTGAGCCCACTTTGGGTAATGGCAAGCAGGAGTAGGATTTGCAAGTATGGTGCATGGTATCAGAAAGGCAACGGATCTCCTGGGACAAGCTCTTCAGCTGGCAGTAGAAATGGTGTGGGTCAGAGATATGGGTCACTAGGACAGGCTTTATCACACCCAACTGAAGCTGTGGGTAAACATAATCCAAAGGAGGTGACACAGGCTGATACGAGAGGAAAACATGGGGAAGCTGTGGCACTGCAGAAGACACAAAGGAAGATGCTGAAGGCTGTACCTTGAGGTGGCTCCTTGGGTGGCCATAAGCCAAGCACTGCCTGAGCATCTGGCAGAAACAGCTGGGAGTGACCCGCCTGGCCAGGCCCAGGCGATGCATCTGGGATACGAGCTGGGGCAGCTCAACCACTATGAGCTGCGGCGTCATCACCTCCTGCACCCGTCCAGACATCTCCTTGCCATGCAGGAAGCTCAGGAACTCCATAGCCTCCACCGTCCAGTTGGAGAACAGAGCATCCCCACAGGCTGCCACCCCGGGGCTTCCAAAGGGCACAACATCAGCCACAATACAGCCCAGCACCTCCGGGGGCAGGCGGAACAGCTCCTCGCAGCCCTGCGCCAGGTAACAGGCAGACGTGACCACCATGCAGCCCTCATCAAGCAAGAACACGCGGTAGTCCTGGCCGGAGCGACTCACCACGCAGCAGCGGTACCACAGCCCAACCACCTCCACCAGGCCCAGGTCTCCCGTGCACAGCTCAACCCCACCGGACACTGGGTCGGTCGGTCGCGGAGAGACCGCCCGGCGCGGCCCCGCCGCCGTCTGGATCTGACGGCGGAGGCGGACGTAGTCCGCGCGGCGGTCCCCCAGCAGCCCCCAGATCCGCACGACGGGCACCTCGGGGCGCAGCCCCACGGTGCAGACCCGCAGGGTCACGGCGCTGCCGGGGCCCGGCACCCCCGGCCCACCGCTCATCCCGGCGCCCGCACGTCGCCAAACGGCCGCCGGCACCCGCTTTCATGCGGCACGCGCCGCCCACGTGACCCGCGGAGAGCCGTTGGGCGATAACTCAAGTGGTCGGGTTCACTTTGACCCCCGCGGAGGGGGGCGACAGGGAGGGGGAAGTAGGGGAGGGAAGAGGAAGGACGGAGCGGGCTGATACACAGGGCCGCGCCTGCTAAACAGACTGCTGCGAGGCGCCACGAAGAGGAGACACCCGTGGGAGGCAGGATCCGCAGGGCTCAGCCCACCGCCCGCTGGATCTGCCTGCCCCGAACCGGAGCGCACCCCGCCGCCTGTGTGGTAGCGGCACCGCCGGCGGGGCGGAGCGACAGAGAGACGCCTCGAAGTACACTTAGTCTCCATTGGTCAGAGCGGGTGTCGGGGGCGGGCAGTGCGTGCAGGGCTCGGCGGCTATTGGTTATCGCGGAGCGGCGGTGTGAGGGTGGGGTGAGGTGAAGTGAGGTGAGGGTGTCCGCTGTGGGCCGGTGCGGTTGGGCGCTGCCCAGCGGCGCTTGGCGGCCCGCGGCAGCCGGGGCGGGGCCACTCGGGTCTCTCCCTGTGCCCGCAGCGAGCGGCCAGCCGCGGGCCTGCCCCGCACCCCCCGCCGGTCACCGCCCTGTCCAAGCGGCCAAGCGCTTTACGTGGTGGAAACTTCTCCTTGAAAGAAGGAGTTGCAGAACATTAAGAAGTAATTCAGAGTGGCAAGTTTTGCTGTTCAAATTATTTCTAATACACTAGGAATCTGCATAGTTATGAATCTCTTTAGTGCTCCATGATCAAAAGAAAAAAGTTTCATGATGAGTTTTCTCTTTTTCACTTTTTCTCTACAAGACTTACAATTGCGTTTGTTTTTTTAACTCAATAGATGAGGTACTTCTGCATATCCATCACCAGGGTTATCTCAGTAACAGAATTGCAGTCTGGACCACTTAGGATTCAACTGAAGAAGCAGCTTTTGCTGCTGGTTTCTAATTGCTGGTGATGCAGGAAGGAAGGAACTCGGAAGTTTCTCAGGCTGACAGCTAGAAAAATAACTATTTCTGAATGACTTCTGACCTCCTAATATTGGTGAGACTAATTTTTTCCAAGCTGGAATCATACAAATGTGTGCCACCAAAACGGACCTACAGTATGATCAGAAAGTACAGATGCAAGCCAAGAAGATGTCTACACTGTATTTAATCAGATACTGTCACATTGAAGGTACTAGTTGCAAAGAGTAATCTAAAACTGGTGCATTGACCCTGGCTAGAGGCCAGGTGCCCACCAACGCCGCCCCGTCACTCTCCTCCTCAGCTGGACAGGGCAGAAAAAATACAACAAAAGGCTCATGAGAACTAAGCCTTGTACAGACATTTCACTATTAGAAATTGCTAAATCAAAGCCAGCTTTGTTCTATGTTATAGTTGCTTTTATACTGCATTTTTTCCTCATGATTGCTAAAGATAAGCCTAGAGTCAAAGCAGCAGTCCCCTTCCCTGTGAAATCTGGAAGCTTTAGGTTTGAAAAAAAAAAAATCACATTAAAATATTTTGTGGTTTTGAAAAGAACTTTGTATTTCCACCAAGATTTAAAATGGGCAGAGTGCATATTTCCCTGGAAAAGTGGCACCTTAATGACCCGGTCTGCCACGTCAATACTGGGACTCTCAGAGAACAAGTAGTTTAGCTTGGTCCTGTGGACAACGTGTATTAGAGCCCTCCAAGAGGCTTCAAACAGGCTTTTTATTTCCTGGGCACAGAACTGCATTTCACTCTTGGCTATTACTCAGATGGCTGAGTGAAGAGGTCAGGCGCTCTCTGGAAAGTAAGAGGAGGAACACAAAGCCTTCCACCTTTTGCACAAAGCAAATTTGAACTCAGGTAAACTGCTTTAGTCTTTCTTTCAGTATGTAGCACTATAGGCTTGGTTTGCTGAGGCATCAAATGAGAGATAGTTCTTTATGTGTGTGCAAATGTAGCGATAACAAAAATTCCCCAATAATTTTATATACTGCTAAGTCACAGAAGATGTGCAGTGCTGCATTGTTCAACCTGCTCTTGTCCTTTAACAATAGAAACCATCTGTTAATCACACAAGCAAACAGTATTATATTCTACTTGCTTGGAAGACTTCTTTTTACTTCTGTTTACTGTTTCAGGAAGCTGATACTGGCTGCGAATTGAAGTATTACTGTGAAAATTTTATCCTGTGGATAACTTAAATTTCATAGAGCAGTATGACAAGCAAATGGTGTCCTTAAGTCATGGCTGCTCCTAACCCGTAAGGACTGGATTTGGGGCAGCAACCTATAGATGTGATCCTACTGCCAGTGTCCTAAATAAATTAGTTCCCTGTAGGGTCGGGATGCCTTGTGGAATGATTCAGTTTTCTGATTCTTCTTTCTTTGTGAATATTGAAGTGGTTTCACAATTTTAAAAAGAGCTAACTCCACAGATCCTTCTGATTTGTTCGTATGTAAGCCAGAATACCAGTGACCAAGGAGCCTGTGAAAGCAAACACTGAACTTAGATGCTTAAACCAGATGTAACCTAATAAATAAACCCATTAGATTAAACTGTCTCCTCTTAAAAATCATATTCTTAAGCTTCATATCATATTAAGAAACATTGTAGTGTTGCATATGGTTAGGGCTTTCCAGTCCTTCACAAGACACCTAAAACTCTTTTTATTTTAGCTTGCCAACCCATAAATTACCTGAAATGTTTCATACTTGGGGACTATTTCAGGCTGAATGCTTTTCAATGTTTTTAAAGGTTACAGCCAGCTGGCAGAGTCTAGACATAGTAATGCTGTTTAATTCTTATAGACTCATCTAAACTTGCTATTGGGAATTGTCCCTTGCCCAAAGCCAAGTTCCAGTTCCCAGGCTCCAGCTTCTGCTTGGCTTAATTGTACAGATGTAGCTTTAACAGCCCAGCAGCATGCAGCAGAAAGCTGCCAGCCTGAAACAGGGGGTTAAAGTGAGACCCCGGGGTGGAAAAGTAATAAAGCAGTTTTGGGATCAGGAGAGAAGGAGGAATGAAAGTACAAGGGATTCAAAGGGAATCCAGTGCTGGGAGTAAGAAGGGAACAACAGAGTTTGGGGAAGGGAGAAAGGAGGGAGCCTGAAATGACAAAAGCAAGGAAAATTACTAGTAATTAAGAAGGACAGTATATTCCAACATGGGGGAAGTGACACTGTGTGCAGTTGTGTTGTCAGGCACCACATTCAATGATGCTAACTGCAAATAAATCAAGAGACCCACATAGTTTTAAAAATGTGCTGGCACAGAAAGAACTAACATTTTAATGCCAAATAATTAAATTGTCTAGTGAAGAGAGTTAAAAGGCACTTACCATTCGCATCCAGGTGGGTATAAAGCCTTTGTATAGAGACATAAACCCTTCACCCTGTACAGTTTGAATTAAGCAGTCCATGGAAGACTTATACAGAAGACCTCTAGAAATGTGCAAGGAGAACAAATAGTGTTAGGATTACAAATACACAATTTTAAAAGAACTCATCTCTTCTGAAAAATAATTTGTATCTGCTAATTTTTTACAAGCAAAAGCTCTTTTGAAGGCTCAGTGGAGTCTAATTAAAACTGAAATCCACTGGAGTAGCTGGGTATGCTCAAGTGGCCATCATAATAATGCTCCCCCTCCCAAACATTTACTAAATCAGTAAAATTATCATCAAAAAGCTGAAGAGCAAATTAGAAACTTATCACTTAACTCCCAGCAAAATGGGTGAAACTCAGGTTTCAATTTTCTACTGAAAAGTCATCTCCAGGGTGTCTGTACCTTCCCTGCTTGTCTCTTGGCTGGTTCATTACCCGGGTTTTCACCACATCAGCAGGAGTTCCCAGGACAGCAGCTACCAGGCCAGAACAGCAGCTGTCAACAGCAACAGATGCTTTAAGAAGAAACTAAGATTTATCACAATGATTTAAGCATCATGATTCCAGTTCTAATAATAAAGATACATTAAGGCCATCATTATCAAATAATTAGTAATATAACATAAACTTGATCTGGGAGAAGGCTCACTAGTATTGCTCTTGCAAAGATGCCCTCACCTCTGCATGCAGTTCTGAGGCAGGGATAAAGGACCCACAGCAGGCACTTTATGATATTGTTTACATAAAGCAGATTTCTTCATAATTTATGTCAGTAAAAGACGTTCTGCAGGGATTCTATCACTCATCCTTATTGTTCATTAAAGTTGAAACTAGAGTAGATAAAGTAGTACCAATTCTAGAAAAGTGAAAATTCCTATGCTATCACAGATGGGAGCAAAGGTGTTTAAGTGCATCAGCAAGGTACTTCTAGTGAGGGCAGTTTTGTAGCAATGGTTGCATCCTTGTGTCTTTTGTAAAGTGATGTCCTCTCAGGCAAAAAAAAAAAAAAACCCACCAAAATTATAAAGGTGCATTTCATCAGCAATATCACAACCAAAAAATAGGGGCTTCTTGGCACAGAGAGTAAGATCAAGACAGCAAGGCTGGAAATGCTCCACAGTGGAGAAAAGAGGTAATTGAGGAACAGGCACCTGGCAACACTGTGAGTCACACCATTGTCCACAAGTGGCGTGTTCAGAAGCAAGAAGTGTTTCACTGAGTCATAAGTGGTCAGATCTGTAAAGAGGATAATGAGAAAAAACAGCACGGTCAGAAGTAAATGGTATCTGTGGTGTACTCCACATAGGATGGAGGCTTGTCGAGACCTGTATTTCCAGCGCTGCTCCTCCCTGTTGGCATGGCTAGCACTCTGCCGTCAGTTTCTGATGACGGTTGTAGCATTTAAGTCCTCTCTTTAGCTATGTGAATGCATGCTCCTTTCTGTTACCTTCTTATCAGATTTACCCTACAGATGATAAAATGATTCCAAATGGAAAATTCTGCAAAATAAGACTGCATATTAATGTTGTGTATGGAGAGACATACCTTAGTCAACAGTCATCCTGCAGCCTCATTTAGCAGCTCCTGCTGCAAACATTATCCATCCAGTGATTCTTTACTGGTGCTTAGAAAGTAAGCTTACAGTATCTCTCATTTTCTACCTTCCAAGACATTTTTTGGACATACTGCTAACATAACCCTGTGTTGAATGACCTAGAAGTTGCTGGCTATCATGTCAAAGGAAATGAAACATCCAAAAGAAAAAATTTTCAAGGCAATGCTATAGTATGTGCCAAGCACTGAGTAGGTATTTTATGGTAGGAACCTGCACACACAGTGTCTTTCTCAGACATCTCCCTCCTTACTTTACAAACAGGAAGGAGAACAAAGACCATCCAACATATCCTAGCAGTTTTGGAGAGACATAGGAAAGATCTATCTATATGTGGAAAGAGTGAATGTTTCTTGGACCAGCCAAGCACTCGGGCAGCCACCACTCTGCAGCTCCATCACACCTTGTTCATCTGGACACTGACCCATGGACCATCTCCCTAGCTCAGTCTTGGACCTGTGTCTTCACCATAGACCTTGTGGTGATCGCTGAGCTGTGTCAGACCCTGGCCACCCTATCCAGGCCTGATGCTGGCACAGCTTCCTAGCTTGGCTTCAGATCTGTCTCATCACCACACTCTTTCCTGAGGATCTGGATCTCTGGGAGACCTGGCTGCCCGTGCAGGCTCTGCCCTGGTCACCTTGATTGGGCAGCAGGAGCTGTGTTGTAGGGGGCAAGGTCTCTTCTCTTCTGGTTGAAGGACCCCTCAGCTCCCAGCTCACCATCCCTTGGGCTCAGGCACAGACTGTTTATTTTAAGTGACTTGATTTTCGCAGGACTGAAACAGAGGTGCACAAGGCAGAAGTCACCTGCAGTGCACTCCAGACAGGTCCTCAGTGTAGATAAGCAGGAGACTAAGAGCAGGGGAGCAGCTGAGCTTTCTTAAAGCTTAGATGCAGTCTTAAGTTTGGCAGACCAAGTTACTACATTTACCTCCCATGTTCACCAGAGCAGCTCTCTGGACATTTGGCACCCATCCAGCCCAAAGCCCCCGTACTCCTCCTTCAGACAGAATCTTCATAAACGCATGGTGCACTCCTTGAAACCTGAAATCAATATGCAACTACTAGGTGGAGAGCCCAGTAATGGAGAAGTCTTTGCATCTTTGAATCCCCCATCCTCCCCACTGGCCAGAGCCATCACATGCCTCCCAGACATCTCAGTGCCCTGCCTCTGGGAGGACACAGAGCAGCTGTGGAGAGGAGGTGTCGGAAAACAGGGAGAACCACAGCATGGGCCCAAGAGTAATCATTAACAGGAAGAAAACACCAGCTTCGAGAGGAACTGACCGTAATGGCTTTCCTTCCAACTTCCTTCTTCCCTCCATCTGCATCTGCACCTTCACCAGATCAGTTGGACTGGCAAAAAACTGTCCAATGGCACCCGCACACATGCCTCCAACTACAGCTTTCCTGCCAAATGGGAAAAAACATGCTCCAGGATACACTGAAAATGGCAGTGCGTGAGCTAAAGAGTTCAGCAGCACAGCCCAGATGAAACAAGTGTAAATGGTTATTCCCAGGCAGACAGGTTTTAGGGCTGCAGGACTTCTACACTAAGGGCAGTTCCCAAACAGGCAATAGTATAAATATGCAATATTACCAGAAGGGAAAGCTCCCATCCTCCGCCCTGCCAAGCACAGAGTCACGGAGATGCTCGTATGCGACCATCCGAACACCAGAGTACACTGCGGGAAACAAAAGCAGGAAACAGTTCTTGGGGCTGCCATTTCTGGAGGTCACCCTGTGACAGAGAGAGCAAGAGATGGGTTGTAAAACACTCCGGAGCTTGCCTGGGTCAGCTGGTCACTGCTCTCGCGTTCGTGATCACAGGGTGGAAAGCGAGGAGGCTACCTGGTAGCAATGCCAGAGCCACAACTTTTAGCATCAAAAGATGTATCTGGATGAGCCGTACGTCTGCCAGGAGGCAGCATGGTTTATGCCTCCACTCTAAGGAGATGTGACCACATTGCTTTCCTCTCAGCTGATGCCAAGCACAAAACCTCACACAAGTGCTTTTGAGCTTTGTTGCTGTTACCATATTTGCCCTATCCCTGGAAGTGTTCAAGGCCAGGTTGGATGGGGCTTGGTATGGAATACCCCTTTGGCTAGTTTGGGTCAGGTGTCCTGTCTCTGCTCTCTCTTGGCTTCTTGTGCCCCTCCTCACTTGGCAGAGCATGAAAGGCTGAAAAGTCCTTGATCAGGGTAAGCTGATAAGCAGCAACAAATAAAACATCTGTGTTACCAGTGTTATTCTCAGACTAAAGCCAAAACACAGCACTGCACCAGCTACTAGGAAGAAAATTAATTCTACCCCAGCCAATACCAGGACACAAGCTGACACTCCAAAAGGCTGTTGGCCACAGAAGGCAGGACCCAAACTCATCCCGTCATGAGCAGACAATCACCTATGTGTCGGTAGACGGCTGGTGTGGCTCCTTGCCAGAGCTTTGTTAAGCCCTCCTCTTGAACGATGCCAGCGGCAGTGCACAGCATGCCGCGGTAAGGGACTGCCTGCCCAGCGCCAGCTCCACTGCCACGAGCAGCAGCTTCACCTTGGACCTGCAGTCGAGTTTTTGTCAGGTCGAGGGGAAATGTCACTGAGGAGAAAAAGCAGGGAACAAACGTGAATACGAGTGCAACTGCGGGGAGACCTACCATGCTGGTAACATCTGCACCACATCCCCCTGCCGGGTGGCCAAGGGGGCTGTGCAAGCAGCAGGAGGCAGCAGGGACTGTACCCAATAGGGGTGGGGAACAGAAGATTCACGTCCAGATCTGATGAAAGTGGCTCTGGGCAGGAGTAACTAAAATTCTCATCAAACACCAACTCTTGATCCCCAGTTTCTTTTTGCTGGCTTGTTATGCAGTGTGCGTACTTTCCAAGAGACTCTGGATTTAAAATCCTGTTCCAGTTACTCCTCATGAATAAAGATCAATCAGATCTCATGGAGTGTGTGGCCTCTCCAATTCTACCCAGCATAGTGGCAGCACATGTTGCAGTCAGGAGCAACCCCACAGTGACCATGGCAATACTGGCACACAGGTGAGCATCTGTTCTACGAACCACCCTTAACCGTGCTGCTTTTCTGATCCAGACAGAAATAATATTTAGCTTATTATTTCTTTCACTGAAATATCTGCTGGCCAGGGAAGGTGCTCCAGTTTGATCTCAGCTTCCTAGGGCTGCTCCTCAGACAGTGTGAGTATGTATTTGCTGCCCCTAATTTCAGTTCCAGGCAGGGAGTGTCTCACTGGGTGAGGGACCTTCCCAGCCTGTCTCAGGCAGCGAGGAACCAGGAGCAGGGCTTGTCTTTGGCTGCATACCTCTGTGACACACTGTGCTGCAGCATCCTTCCAGAGCAGGACTTGGAGGTGCTGGGGGAATGCAGAAACACTCAAAGCCTCAGCAGATTTCCAGTCTATTTGTGCATTAAGTTTGGTACTCATATTTAAAGATTAGCAAAGATTGAGAAGTTACAAATCATTAGAACAGTGCCACAGATTTGCCTACAGGAGCTTGGAGAAATTATATAAAATATGCTCTTGTAGAAATTATGTAGAATATGCTGAGAAATATTCCAAGGTACTGATTGCTGTGCACCCTGGCTATGCAGATGCCAGGGTGCGTGCTTCCTTCATTTCAGGAAGGAAATGGACTATACTCCATTTTTACAGACATCCCCAGTGTAACCAAAACCCTAAGATTTCATTTTTATTTTTCTTATTAAGCTGCATTAACTAAGAAAAACAAATCCCTGCTGGAGCTTCCTGTCTCTACATCTTCCAGAAACCCAGCAAGTGCAAAGCTTAAGCCAGTGACAGCATCTCTGTGTTAATGACTGCAGCCCCTCAGTCTCGGAGGCAGAGATTTAGACCTGAAAACTCCTCCCTCCAGCCACAGTCAGGTGGCACAGAACACTTGCAAGGCTTAAATTATTGAAAAGTCATGACAAGCACAGTGGAACAAACAGATTTGCTGGAGTGAATGCCAAGGAGCGAGGTATTTGGGGACTGAAGTTCCCCCTGCCTCCCGTAAGTAAATGTGGACCCCTTTCCCTCTCAGAAAATCAGCGGGAGTTGTACCTAGTTCTGCCACAGCGGCTGCACAGGCTGACAGAGCGAATTTGCTGGCTCGGGGCCATCTCTCTGGAAGAGGTAAGCTCTTTTCTTCTGCAGGTGACATCTAGCGTCCAGTCCAGCATGAAACAAGGCTAACCAGCAGCCCTGCGAGGGTCTGCAGCAAAAGCAGACCCTAGCTTAGCTCTGTTCTGGGTCGGTTAGGTGACTAATTATCGAAGGCCACGTTCCTCCAGCGCTAGCAGCAGGAACTGCAGCAGCACAAGTGCCTAGTGCAGAGCTGCAGGGTCCTGGTGCAGTGACAGGAGATTCCTCTGCAACAGCCTCCTGGGAAATGTAGTCTGTCACCAGCGCTGCTGTGTGGCAGGAAAGCGGTAGTGCAGGTACGGTCATAAACACACTATTGCCCAATTGCCCAATGTGTATATGTATAAAAAAATCATTCTTGAAACCTCCAGATTATGAGAACATGTTTGGGGTGGGGTGCTGTCATTGTCAGCAGTGCCTAGGGAGCCCCAGACTGCATCCCCATGGCAAAACATCTGCACAGGTATCTGAGATAGATGATTTGATCCAGATCTGGTGCAACAAAAGCTGCATAAGCAACAGCTACATGTCAGTGTGGAGTGCTGGAGTGCTTGTAGCAACTTCCGTCTCCTGGGGATTAGGCACAGAGGAGTGTGGTTTGAGCAAGGGGCACACAAGCCTGGGAAGGCAGAAGCAAATCTCTGACCAAAGCCCTGATGTGAAAAGCTCTAAGCTTTTCCTGGCCGAATGCTGAAGCCCTGTTAATTGTGTGCCAGCCCTTGTTTCTGTTAAATTAATGTAAGCATATTTAGGTTCTCATAATCAAAAAAGGCATGTGCTGCTCAAGAGAAATTTCTCATTTGTCATGAAGGCTCAGCTGAATCACTAAATTAATCATTAGCCATTAATCACTAATCCTCATGCTGAGGATTTGAGGAGTTTTTAGGTCACAAACTTATCCCAGAACTGTCTAACAGCCTAACATTTTGGTCCTGGTCTATCCAGACAAATGAAGGGAGCATTGCAAGTGAAATATGCATCTATAGTCAGATGAATTTATCTCACCAGTCACCAGTAATGAGCATTAAACTGGATCCTTCTTTGTGTTAGAACTTAAGCAGTGATAAATTACCAACAAACCCCTGATTAAATGGGAAGAAAGCATATTCCAGTTTAATGCTAGCATGCCTGACTGCACTGAGGGTACGAGTGGTTCACGGCCTTATTCTAGGCAGTTTATGCAGGCTGCTGTTGGCACTTTTCTGCCTCTCTCCATAGCTATTCTCTGGGTTTGGGTCAGCTTGTGCCACTGCGTATCAGTGTTGTGTGTCACTGATTCACAGTTCAGGTTGGAGAGGATCTCTAGAGGTCCCTTAGTACAGCCCTCTAAGAGCAGGGATAGCTTCAGGGTTACATCAGATTGCCCAGGGTCTTGTTTGGACACCTACTGAAAGCCTCCGAGGATGGGATTTCACAGCCACAGTCTGTTCTGGTGCTTAACCATTTTGTGATCTTTTTTTTTTTTTTCCTTATATTTGGTCAGAATTTCCCACATTGCATCCTATGTCTATTGCTTCTCATCCCTTAGACCTCTGCAGACAGTCTCACTCTTTCTTCTCTTTAACCTAGTGCTTTAGGGGGTGGAAAACAACTAGATCCCTCCTTCAAATAAACCCCATAAAATTGTGGTATCCTGTAGAGAGAGCAGCTCTCCATGGTCAATTTTAGTCTGAGGAAATAAACCAGACAGATTTGGATATGGCAGTGATGAAAGAATTTTCTCTTCCCACTGGATCTCTGAAATGAGCCTAGCTTGGAGAGAGACACTTGTCTGAACATCACCGTGATTTGGGGAGCAGAGAAGGGCCATTGCTCGCAGAGGTCCATGAAACAGCTGGAGCTTATGTATTCCCAAATCCTGAGGAAGAGAGCTCCAGCAGAGCTGTCTCTTCTGCAGGCTGAACTGTCCTAGCTGCCTCAGCCTGTCCTCAAATGACAGATGCTCCAGCCCTTTATGAAATTCTTGGCACTTCACTGGGCTCACTTCAGTCTGTCTGTGTCTCTCTTTCACTGGGGAGCCCAGAACAGGACCCAGCACTCCATATGGATCTCTCCAGCACTGAGCAGAAGGGGAGGATCATGACCGGCTGACAATGCTCTTCCCAATGCAGCCCAGCCTGCTGTTGAGTGCAGAGGCACATTTCTGACTCATTCTCTACATGGTGTCCACCAGGCCCCCAGATCTGCCAAGCTGCTCTCCACCCAGGTGGCCCCCAGCCTGTACTGATAGGCTTGTTCCTACCCGGGGGCACGACTTGGCGTTTCCCTTTGCTGAACTTCATGAGGTCACTTTGTTGCCAAGAAAGGTTGGATCAGATGATTCTTGAGATCCTTTCCAACCTTATATTCTATGGTTATATGGTTATGGTTATATAAGCCCCTATTTTCCCATTTCTCCAGCCTGTTGAGGCTCCTCTGAATGGCAGCACACCCATCTGTCTACCAACTACTCTTCCTGGTTTTGCATTGTCTTCAAATGTGCTGAGTGTGCGCAGGGGCAGTCTATGAGAGCACTCCTAGGCTTTTTTATACTTGGTGAATTCTGTACATAGTGTCGGTGTGATACTTCCACACACACAAATCAGTCTGACCTCGCTGAAATGTCTACTGACATAGTGATATTAAAGGGGCCACCAGCATGTTTTTAACTGTCAGTTTGACCTCTGAAGCCTTTCTCTGCCCCTCAGACACTGGACACAGATCCAGCCTTTAATGAGATGATCTCAGGCAGGTGAGGTTTACTTTTCATAGGGCTTATTACTTCAGGTGACAAGTGCAGAAGTTTCTTGCCATTTGCCTTAGTGAAAACCAAATGTCTGCAAATTACAGCCTCTCTGCTTTGTAATCTGGACATTGACAAAAATACTTGTTTTAACTGAAGAAAGTGACACCCTGCTTTGCCACAGAGCCCCTGGCTGTGTCCCTGCCTGCTTGGGTAGCCTTCAGCAACGGGTGCGAAGTTCAGGGATTTGGCAAAGCAGCATCCAAGTTTTGCAAGCAGTGGAGTTGGTCCTTGTCCCAGAGCAGAGAATTGACTCTGCCTTTTCCAGCACAAGTTAGAAAACAAGCCACAGACTGGGCTGGTTGGTGCTTTGACATCTCGTCTCCATGGCAGTGATCAGCTGGCAACTGATAAAGGACTCCCTATTCACTGACGCGACCGCACGGGTCCTGTGGCAGGCAGCGGAGAGGCAAAATGGCTCTTGCTTTCCTCTTGGCAGCAATCCTGGGACTTCTTGTTGTCAAGGCTGTTTTGTTTCAGCTGAGAAACCCAAGCTCCCCTCCTTGCATCGGGGGCTGGATCCCTTGGTTTGGAGCTGCGTTTCAGTTCGGGAAGGCTCCTCTGGAGTTCATAGAGCAAGCTAGGAGCAAGGTAATGGCTGTGGCGGTATGCCTGCATGGGCGTGCGCTCAGGGTGGCTGCGTGCAGGGGAAAGCTGAGGAGGAACTCCTACGTTAAGTTTGTCCCTTTCCTGCCATGCTTTATAACGTGAGGAGCATTTAGCTGGTGAAGGATTGGCTTTATCCCAGTAACGTTGCGAAACTGTGGCTCTGATCGAGGCGTGATCTTTGTGCTTAGATCATTCTGTTTGGACCCAGCGCCTCCGCTGTTCGCTTTTGCAGTCCAGATACATGTTAATCTTGGTCTCGGATAATGTGGAAAAGCCCTGTGCTGGGCGCTGGGACCAGGAGTTAATTACTTGCATGCCTAAAGGTAGGTGAAATTGTTTGGTGCCAGCTTCTGTCCCCCAGCATTCAGGAGACACAGGCATGCTTGGCAAGTGACTTTTCATCCTGATGCACTTACAAACGCAGGTGCGAAGATTTACTCACTAGATGTGCTTTTCTTTCTCTGCCTGTCTGATAGAGAGAGCCTAAATGATTAATTTAGATTACATGCTTAATTTCTAGGTAGCTAGTACGAGCTGATGTAAAACCCATTTCCCATTTTCAGTCAGCGATGGCAGCTGCTACTGCAGTGTGGTCAGCCTCACATGTCCAATACTGAAGGATTGCACAACCCATTGCTTGCACAAACTAGCAAAAATGAAAGCACTGCAACATCCTGAAATTTGAGAAAAAAAATTGGATGTTTAAAATTTGCTTTCTCATTTTGAGCTATTCGTTTTCATATATTTAAGTACTTCTTTTCAGCCACGGTTGTGATAAACTCGTGGTGTTAAATGAAAGCAGAACCCAGCCACATAATCCTTTAAACAGTCTGGTCAAGCCTCACTTGAAAAAACCTCAATGATAGTGTTTATTTGACTCTTCAGATAGGAGGCTGTCAGAAAGCTGCTTGTATTGAAAACATCCTGGTGGCAACCAGATTAGAGCAGCTCACCAGACTCCTTTTCAGTGCAATCGCTTTTGGGGACAGATGTCTCACCGTGACTTAAGCTTCCTCTAGTTGCCTTTTTTTCCCCAGGAGGCTTTTAATAAAATCTCTTAGAAGAAATTCTTCAAAAAAACAAACAAACAAACAAACAAAACCCCAACAACCAACCAAACCAAACCAAAAAACCAAAACCAACCCTGAGAGAAAAGTCCTTTGGGGCATTCATTCACAGCTTGAATGAGCAAAAACTGTTACATACTAAAGAATCTGTGAAGTACAAATGCAAACTTGGTGGCACTGGGTCTCTGGTTAATTCTGATGTTCACTTGCCCTTTAGGCAGCTGCTGACACCTCTGAACACACCAGAAACACCTGAAGGACTTTATAAACCCCAGGTTTTATTGGGTCAGAAACTAGAGTAAAAAACATTTCCAATGGGAGAAAACTCTGAATAAGGCAAAGCAGGAAGAGGAGGCTATATTGCATTTCTCCCCTTTACTGGGTGTTTGCTGATAGGACCTTTCCTTCGGCTTTCTTCTTAGTCCAGCAACTCAGCATCCCTGTGACTTGACCTCTCCCTGTGGTCCCCCTGGTCCAAGAGGGACCTTTCCCTCCATCACTCCCTGGCTGGCTGGCTGCAACAGGATTTTACCCTTACTGCCCCTGCTCTCCTGTTCTTCCCTTCCTCTCCATAAACACGCCAGGCACCTCTCCCTCCCTTCCCACCTCCCACACTGTGATGTGCTGAGGCCTGGAAAGACAAGCCTTTTCCTGACTGCTCCCTTTTAAAGGAGTAGGCACTGTAGCGGAGTGCAGCCAAATAAAACAAGTGCTGCTGCCAAAGGGTCATTAACAGTCATTACAAGGATTGCAAAATATATCTGCAATAATTCCAAGCTCCTTAATATTGCCAGAACAAGGTTAAGTGCCGTTAGTACAAGCAAGCTGCCCTAATAAAAGAGCAGAAACAGCAGGCTCTGGGCAATGTAGAACCTCTTTGGCTTGGTAGGGTCATTACCTTCTAGGGAGACTTTCACAATTAGAAAATTCCTCCCCTGGATTAATTCTTCATTCTGTCAAAGTGACACTCATTTCTGTCTTGAAGTTAGCTTTCTTATTATTGGCCCTTTTGTCTATATCCCTCAGTGCTTTTTCTCCTTCCACTGCTTCCAGCCTGAATTTGCTTGAAGTTCACGATTTCTGTTTTCCTCCTACAGAGCAAGCCGTGGGCCGAAGAATTGTCGGTTTTTCCCCTTGTGTTATCAGTGGGTCTAAAAAAAGAAAGATCCCCTGTCCAGTAAAATATTTAATCTCTGGTCTAATAAAAGATACCACCTCTTCCTCCTAAAGCTGCCCGGTTAGTTAAAGTGGTTTTGCAAGTGATCTGGGATGGGCAGGGTGGGTAACCGGAGACACCATGCCACACAAAATACAGGGAGAGCTGCTCAGTGAGGGGTTCAAAGGCTGTGGTTCCACACTTTGCCATGGAAGCATGGTAAGAGTTTATAAATCATAGAATCATAGAATGGTTTGAGTTGGAAGGGACCTTAAAGCTCATCTAGCTTAAACCCCCTGCCATGGGCAGGGGCACCTTCCACTAGACCAGGTTTTGCTCAACCTGGGAATTTCAAATGCTTCTCATCAGTTTGCTAATTAAGCTAACACGAAAAGCTCAATGAAACCCATGAGATTGTTCTGCACTATTGTATGGACTGTGGCTCCATACATCACTCTCAGTGTGTTGAATGTGTCTGGGACATGGTGCCAGGACTCAGCTAGATGCCTCCCAGGTTCATTGTCTCTGTGTGGCTGCGTCTGGGATGGCTCACGGTGTTACATGCATCCTGCCTGAGGTTTGGTGCAGGGGAAACAGGCTGGAGGAGAGGACAAGTTTTCTGGTAGAGTGTTTCCAAAGACAGTGTCCACATCTGAGTTGCTAATGGTCTGTGACCCTGGTCCCATACACTGAAGACCAAAATGCTGAAGTCCCTGAGATAGAGAGGGGACATGACATTGAACTTGTGTGTGTACGCCAGAGGAGAGAAAACCAGCCCAGTGCACCCAGCTCTCAACGTGACTCTTGACACAACTAGAGACTGATTCTTATGAGGAATGGCTGAGGGAACTGGCGTTGTTTAGTCTGGAGAAGAGAAGGCTTAGGGAGAACCTTATCACCCTCTACAACTACCTGAAAACCGATTGTAGTGAGGTGGTGGTTGGTCTCACAAGTAACAAGTGATAGGACAAGAGGTAACGGCCTCAAGCTGTGCCAGGGGAGGTTTAGATTTGAAATTAGAAAAAAATTCTTCACCATAAGGGTGATCAGGCATTGGAACAGGCTGCCCAGGAAAGTGGGGAAATCACCGTCCCTGAACAGGTTCAGAAAACGCATAGACGAGGCCCTTAGTGACATGGCTTGGTGTTGGACTTGGCAGTGCTGGAGTAAGGGTTGGACTTGATGATCTTAAAAGTCTTTTCCAACCTCACTGATTCTGCGATTCTAACCACAGCTGTCTCAGCTGAGAGCGGTTGCTCCCTGCCTGGCAGCACCCCTGGGAAAACAGGCTGTTTCCCCAGTTTCCTTCCTTTGGAACTTTGGAGAACGTCCTTCTGAAGTTCTGGAGTATTACTTTCGTATAGGTTCAGATCGGTGTCTCATCGTGGCACTACTGTTTTGTGCAGTGTTTCCCAGTCTTTGGGAAAACCAGAGGAGTGAAAGCAGCTTCATAGGCCCTAACTCCTCAGAGCATTTTTATTTTGCTTTCCATCTCTCTGTCATCATGTCTCCTTAAACCCTGTTTCCGACAGGGCAGTAAATAGGCACACACTGTTGGCAGGCGGCGCCCACGCTTCGTTGTTACCCGCCCATACCACTGAGATGGTAACTGCAGAACTCTCTGACAGCTTGTTCCAGTGGCTGATTTTATTGCATTAGAACAACAGCGTAATTATACTGGGACACATGAAAAACCTGTTCATTCAGCGTCTTGTCTCGAATAGCAGCCATTGGCAGATGCTCAGTAACAGTGTAAGGAGCACACCCAGATCAGAATATGCTGCCTTCTACTCCCTCTTCTCAGCTTCTGGTTGTTAACAGTTGGGGGACTTCCCAGGCTGGAATTTGCATCCCGAAGAGCTGACTACAATAACCTAGTCTCTTTTGTTACTGTGTGTGTAATTTTTGTTTCACAGCATCCCACAGCAATGAATCCATAATTTAACCATAAATGATATAAAGTAGGCTGTCTGGTTTTAAACCACTAAATAGGTGCCCATTAGCCTTTACATTATGAGAACCCAGGAATAATTGTTCTCTTTTCACGTTCCCATGGGATCTAAGTATCTTTCTGTTGCAACTTTCATTCATACTCGCTGTGCATCCCTTTGCCTTTTCTCCATCAGTATATCCTGCAGAGATGGAATGGGCAGAGACATATTAAACTGAAGATGTGGGCACAGGATGGGTTTAGATGTTTGTTGTCCTTTCTCCTCTCCTTTCCTAGCAAGATGAGAGCTCTAAATTAATTACTACCACTTGGAGTGCTAAAAGATCTTGAAGTCATTTCAGAATGTGATTATTCTAGGCCTTCTTCTTCTGTAATGTTTCTAGATCTCATAGTTTAAACTTCCAAGTGAGTCCAGATCATGAGAAAACTTTTGGTTCCTTCTTCTAAGTAATGAATTAGGAATATGTTTAAGGCCACATATCCTTATATCTTCCTAAGAGCTATACGTGGCTCTTCTTCAGTACATCCTATTTATCAACTGCTAAACCTGATCTTTAATGATGCTTGTAAAAATTAGTTGAGTACTGGAATGACTGAGGTTTCACAGGTCCTCCTTCAGGAGCCCTTTAGAAAGGCACCATGTTCGCCGGTCCATCCTCCTGTTGCTGAGGGTGCTTTAACAGATCACAGTAGGTAGTTCTGCAACTTCATATTTCAATTCCTCTAGAGTTTTAACTTGAAATGTTTATCACTGTTTTACCTAGCACTTGTTTAAGTCTATTCTACTTAATACTTCCTTTGATACAAGGTCTCCGTCTATCCCACTCGGTGAAAGGCTCCAGTGTGGGACTTGCATTAAACTGACATAAATGCTTCCCCACGTGGTTTCTTTGCACCTTGAGCATTTATCAGGCTCAGCAACACATTGTGAAAGTTCCTGCGTCTTGAGTGTTTGGAAGAGTCTGTATTACAGGGGATGGGGATTGCCATTAGTGGTTTGATCCTCAAACCTTCTTTAGTGTTTTAATTTTAGATGTAATTAATCAGCTATCATATTTATTTGTAATTTCCTGTTGGGACACAAAATTCTCCCTTCTGAAAGGTGTGTCTGTGAATATCCACCATCACTGCACTATTCAGTGAAGCTGACTTGTTCAGGAGGTCTTTACAGGGCTTTATTTTATTGCAGTTTCATTCAATATTGGTTTAATTCTTATCATTCTAAATAGATTGCAGGAAATTTGGTGAGACCCAAATCAGATTGTTTGTGTAGGTGTTTACAGGTACAACATCCAGCTTTCCTGATGAGCAGTGGACACAAAGCCAGTCCTGTTGGTGGAGCCTAAGGGCAGTTCAGCTCACCTTCAGAAATAGAGGGGCGCAGTAGCTGGTCAGGTGAATCATGGTTTAGGCTCCCCTGATTGCATATAATGGGAGCTTAGGCATCTTGCTCACATGTAATCATCTAAAATAAAGTGTTCTAGTTTTAATTGAGTGTGACCTTAATTGAATAATTAATTGTTATTGCAGGTGGCTATTAGTTCATATTTAATTTTATTTTAAAATTCCTTTAAGTACATTTTAGTGTTAATCTAAAATTTAAAATATCTAATTTAAACCCAAACACAGATTCACTGGGGTTTGTCCAGCCTGGTGGTGAGGACCTGCTGTTACCCATTAAGAAAGCAGCCTTAGCAATTTAGCTATTATTAAACAGTATTTTATTTATTATCAGACAGAGTTTAAACAGTCGTTCTTTAATAATTTACAGTTGAAGGACACATTCAGAATTCAACTGATGTCAAGAGGGATCTTTTCCTTCAAAGAGCTTTTGATGGAGCAGGCTTTACAATACAGACGCAGACAACAAAAGAAATGGTTAAAGTCAGTGGCATAAACCATGTGAGCAAGGAGGATTCAAGGCTTTTCAGTGCTCCAAACAGATCAGTAGCAAACAACTTCTCACCCTTGTCAGCAATGTAACCTGGAAAACAAAATCAAGTTCCTTGATGTGCTTAGAGATGTTATGAAAGCCCTAAACCTTTCCCTATGCACAGTAATTTTGCCAAGAGAAGATGGTGTGCCTATAAATGTAAATGATGTGGTTTTTATTCCCAAGGCTTTTGCCTGCAAGCAGAAATTGCCTTGACTAAGAAAAAGATGCTAAAGATGCTCTGTTTCCTAATTTTGGTATTTTTTATGCCTAAATCTTACAGCCAGCAGACACTGTGCATTTGTTTCCTAGCTTAGAGTATCTACACATATCGGTGATCTTTTAAATAATGTAGGAATTCAGAATAATTATGCGGATACTTACTGCTGAAAGTTCTAAGAGAGCTCTAGGCTATTAGATTAAGGGAAAATGAAGGAATGATTTATGGCATCAAAACCATTCCCTGAATATAACTCTCAGCAAACTCCATCTATTCTGCTCAAAGCTTACTAGTTATTTAGATACAAATCTTTAAACACCTGTACAAGAAAGAAATCCTTGGTATTAGCGGAACCTTTAAATAAGGAAACGGAAAACAAAGGGAAAGGAAAAGACAAAATACTAAAACTGGGCAGGAACAGGGTTTTTGTTAAAAAGTTGCAGATTGAAATTGGTAGGATTATGGATTTTTAAGATGTGAGTACTTCGCCATGGCAGCCAAGGGATGCAGGAGATAATCCATCGCTTGGGTTCTTAAAACCCAAGTAGGTTGTATTGCTTGAACTGTAATGTAGTTCAAATATAAAATGTTAATCTCGGAGAAGGAATCTCTTCTACTTTGCAAGAGGTCGGGTTGGACAGGCACATCTCGTGTTCCTTTCTGGGCCATAAGACTACAGATTTTGGTCTGGTTCATGCTGATCTTTGTGCACTTCTGAGATAAGGCGTACAGAGAGCAGAAAGCACCAGGTCCTCCCTCCTGAGCTCTCAGCAGCACCAAGTGCCATTCTCCCATCAAACGTGTTAACAGTACAGTAATATGAAATCTTTCTTTGTTCCAGCACGGGCCTGTGTTCACAATATTTGCTCTGGGAAAGCGGTACACTTTTGTGACTGAGGAAGAAGGAACTGAAGTGTTTTTTAAATCTGAAGACTTAAATTTTGAACAGGCAGTCCAACAAGCTGTCAAGAATACAGGTAAATGAGACCTTGCTCTTTTCTAATGGAAATCAAATCTAGCTACCCAGGGACATTACTGCCCTACCCAAAGCCCCTGCTGTGAAATGAAGGCGAAATGAAATTTATACATGTGGATCCAGCACTGTAAACCTGTAAACTGGTTTGGATTCAGCCTCAAGGAATCAAGGGTTTCTGATGCAGGGACTTGTTATTACTGTTATCATCCATCAATCCCAGTTTGAGATCAGGTCCTTTTCTGTGTCTAGACACTCCACCTATATGTACCAGGTTTGTAGCAATAGTATGTTGTCCTATCATTTGAGTTGAAAATCAGCTAATAGTAATAATTAGTTGTTACCCTGTAGTACAACATCTACTTTCCAAAATGTTTCTATTTCTTTTTGTATTTAGTGTCTGTCCCTGCAGAAGCATTTTATCAGAACCATGGTAATCTCTACAGCATGCTGAAGGGAAAAATGGCTCCTTCTAATCTGCACATGTTCACGGGCACTTTGTGTAAGGAGCTATATGAGCACATGACACACCTCGGCACGGAGGGCACAGGTGACCTCAATGACCTGGTAAGGTAAGGGAGTTCTGCAGCTCATCTCTAATGCATGGGTATCCTGTATGGAAGCAGGGATGTTATCATAGAATCATGGAATGGTTTGCGTTGGAAAAGAACTTAGAGATCATCTAGTTCCAATTCCCTGCCACAGGCATGGACACCTTCCACTAGACCAGCTTTCTCCAAGTGCCATCCAACATTGCCTTGAACACTGCCATGGATGGGGCAGCCACAGCTTCTCTGGGCAACCTGTGCCAGGGCCTCACCAACCTCACAGTAAAAATTTTCTTCCTTATATCTAAACTGAATCTCCCCTGTTACTGTAAAGCAGGTAGAGCTCAGGCTCTTCAGCCTTAGAAAAGCTCTGTCAGGATGCTCATCACTGCTTCAGTTTCAGGTGGTACACGGAGTGGACAAGGTTTCATCTAAAATCATCCCATCCCTGCTACATCCTTGATGCAGCCTCAGGAACAGGGTGCTCTTCCCAGTGCCGTGTCTGTCATAGCATCCAAATGAGCTGTCACTTGTTTAAAGTGTTTCAAAAAACCCCAGTCATATGCTGGATGATAGATTGCAGAATCCAAAAAAGTCATCCACAGTAAATCTGGGGGGTGTGATCTGTTCTTACGGTTTTGCCAAACAAGGCAGGGGAAAAGAATTAGTAGCAATGCCCTGGATAATTATTTATCTGCCTCAGAATGAAATCCATAGAGCCAGCAGGTGGCTCCAACGGCCTTGTGATCTTCAGAAAAGGAGGAAAGCCAAAGAGTCACTGCCTGAAATTGTATGTCTAGCAGTAGCTGCAGCCCAGCAAAGACTGCATGAGGGTTTCTCGGAGCTAAAGAGGTGAAGTGGTCTGGAAAAGGAGCTCAGATTTGTCAGGATAACAGAGGAGCAATCAGGGGAGGGGTGAGACAAAAAGAAAACAAAAAAGCATTGTTCTGTCCAGCGACGCTGCATCCGGAGGAAAGGTTTGTTGGGGTGCCTGGTTGCAGAAGGGTTTGTGCAACTCCCAGAAGGTCCGCATGGGCTAACCTGAAATAAGAGGGGTGGTTAATAGGGAGAAAGGGACCTCGGTGCCCAGAGCCTTTCTGCCACTGCTCAAGTGATCAAACACTGATGAAGCTCAGCCATGTAAAGAGGACTAGCCTGAGATCTGTGTATCTCCCATTCTCTGCTTAAAATCTGCAATGAGGGCATGAGGTGTCAGCTTTGCGCCAGCCCTTCCATACTGGCATGACCCTTCAGTCCCACACCTTCTAGTGCTGGCAATTCAAAATGCTGCCTTCTGACCTAAAACTGCAACAGCCTCCCCGTGGCCTGTAATTCATCAGTAACTTGTCCTTGCAGGCATGTCATGTATCCAGCAGTGGTGGACACTCTGTTTGGGAAAGGCATCTGTCCAACAAGTCAGAGTGAAATCAAGGAGTTCGAACAACATTTTCAGAAGTACGATGAGGACTTTGAATACGCTTCTCAGATGCCCGAATGCTTCTTGAGGTAATGGAGCAGAGATGATGCTTGTGGTATACCCATTACAGGTACCCATTACATTTTGCTTGCTGAAATATCAGCCACGAGAGACGTTTTCCCTGGAGGATGATGCGCTGTCTTTATTGACAGTGTGTCCTTGGGTCAGGCTTTCAGCTAGATGCTTCAAAACAGTTCTGACCTTGTCTTGTGCATTTTCCTGGCATAAAGCAGAAACAGCTTTGCTTAGGTGGGATGGGTCCAGCTTGGAGCTGTCAGGGACTAGCAGAATGGGGCAAAGAGCAAAGGCTTGCGCCTAAATGTGAGTCCCAAGCCGAGGGGCTCCCCAACAAGGCATCTCTCTGCTCTTTCCCACACCATAGCTGTTTTCCCAGCAGACTGATGCCAAGTTACATGGCTCTACTGTCACAGAGTTGACCTTGGACAGAGGCAACCAAACCCTGAGGCAAGTGTTTGCAGAGCCTGCCAGTGCTCTCAGGGCCATGGTAGCACCTTAAGCACCTCAAAATAGCCTTAAGAAAGAATTGAGAATGCTTCAAAAATGTGGCCTTGATTTTGTTAGAAAGAATAGTTCTTGAAAAGATTGGCTTAAGCAATCTGTCCAAAGCCACAATGAAACAGATGTGAAAATCTAGGAGTCTTGCAGTCACAGGTCCTGGCTGCAAGATGAGGTCTGGCCAAGGTGAAGGTCCCGGACGTGCTGTTCCTCATGTCAGTGCGTTCCTCATGTCAGTCAGACTGACACTTGACTATCCATCAACTGACTGCTGCCCAGGGCTTTTGGAGAAAAACCAAGGGGTCCTTCTCATGGAGAAGGAAACGTTAGTTTGTGCAGCCTCAGTTAAGTGCTTGTTGTTGGTTGCTTTTCTTTACAGGAACTGGTCTAAATCCAAAACATGGCTTCTAAAATTATTTGAGAAAGTAGTGTTGGATGCTGAAAGGACCAACCCTTCAGAGACCACATCCAAGGTAAACATCCGAGCCTATGAAATAACATGAATTCATGTGTATTCTGACTGAAGTGATGGAGGACAGGAGTTATTTCAGTACTGGAAGAAATAAGCTAAACCTATCATCTTTTATAGCTATACCTTAATTGTGCAGTGTTGCTGTCACCTACATTAGGACAGACCCATAATTTTGAGTCCTACTCCTCAGTGTATTTTATTTCCTGCAATTGTGAAAATTGGCATCTTCCTCTGGGGAATTTAAAGCCAAGAGTTCAGCACTGTGACCCATTGCCAGGCTTCAGTATCACAGTTGCAGTGAGCAGTCAAAAGAGGTGAAAGACCTCTTCAGTTGTTTCTCTGAGGGCACTGTGCTGTGAAATTCCAAAACCTTGCAGGTACTATTTTTAAACCCTGGTGTGGAGTGAGGAGATCCTCCAGCAGCCAGACTAGTAGAAAATAGCAGATTACTGGATTGGAAGCCAAGTACCCTAAATATCAATTGTGTGAAAGCTGTGATAAATTGTCTCCCTGGTTATTCTCCTTAGCTATGGCAAGAATTCTGTCTATACAGCTGACAAACGTGACAGCAGACTGGCCTGAGAATTTTGCTCTACCAAATGGTTATAGAACAGACCATTAAACAAACCAGGTTTTATTTAGACTTTAAAAGCTTTACATGCCACAATTTCTTTCATAAAGTAAAGCAAAACGGGAAAGAAGAGAACGCAGGAGAGGGGTCTGTGGGAGGTAAAGAAGTGCAGGAAGTAGGAGGGACAAACTTGGTGTCTTAGACTGGGTGGGAATCTGGGAAAAAGAGTGGTCATTTTTATTCAAGGTCAACCTTTTCCCCTCTGAAAAGCAGGCAGGAAGCTTTGCCTTGAATGTATGGTTGCCCTGTATTTAAGGAAATACTATAAACAAAGCTGATCCTAGACCATTACACGGTTCCTGTAGTTTCAAAGAATATCAAGCTATTGCAGTCACTGGTTTGGTCACTAACAAAGCACGTGGAATTAGGGAGTTTGCTGATGTATCAGACTATCTCTTCGTAATAAACACCATTTTGGCAGGAACACAGAGAATATTTTCTCTATTTCCATTCATTCAACTTTTTCAGTCCCATTTTCATGTTCTTTAGAGAAGTAGAGCAGGAATTAAAACACAATTGAGATTTCTCTTTTCTTCCATATACAGGAAACAATTGGGAGTGAGGGAACCAAATCCCCTAAAAACTTGAAGAAAATGGAGGGCATTTCATTGCCCTCCACTGGAGGAGTATTTAGTAGGGATTCATGTAGTGCATTGATTTCTTCCAGCCTGCTGCCGCTGAAAGTGTGTCTCATTTTCTCTTAACAGCTACAATCTCTACTTTGTGACTGCAAAATCCCCGTAACTAACATTACTTTGATAAACTAGTCCTGTGTTAAGTAGGATATGTTATATCCTTGAACTCTCATAAGCCCTACCTGAAACTAGATTTTAATATATTTTTGGAAATGCACATTATTATCTTTTATTTATAACAGACATTACTGCAACATCTCCTGGATAACTTGCAAGGAAGACACCTAGCTCCTAATTACAGTCTTCTAATGCTCTGGGCTTCCCAAGCAAATGCTATCCCTGTAAGTACCTCAGCTAGAGAAACACTCTATCCTGTTCAAAAGCCTGTATTTGGGAAGCAAAGCCTTCAAACCAGAGGTCACACACACTGCGTGTATTCCAAAGAAGGGATTATCACGCCCACATGCATCACTCAAAATATACCCAGGCTGCAATGTCACAGATGCCATGACAAGGAAAGTTCTTCTTGTACTTTTCCTAAATTATGATGTCCCCTACCATAGCATTTCAGGATCATGTCTCATAGCTGTTAAGATCACAGTCTTAAGCTTCAAGGAGCATTGAGCTCTATTTTGAAGCACTTCAGCTGTATTATAGTTGAGACTCTATTCTACATAGCCTGATGTTACCAATTGTAAAGAATATTAAAACGTAATACAGAGTAACTTCACCTGTGTGTAAAACCTTGAGTGATTTTGGCTCTTTCACTTTCTGGGATCTGCCAGTGTTGATTCCAGTGAAGAAAAGCAATAGTTTGATTCTACTGCCACTTGACTTTTGGCTGTGTTACAAACGTATTTGATGGCCTAATGGTACAGATATAAGCACGCTAACAACTCCAACGTGTCTAACACAGCCTAGGCTGACCAAAGACATTTATAGGAATTTCTCAGATGAAAAAGCCATAGTAGCAAAAACATCCTTTATTTACCATGACTACTAAGCTCTTTCTAGCACAATTATGCCTGTTACAATGTGATTTAGAAAACAAATGATAGCAAATTATTTTTGTATGTACTACTAATGGATATATCTGTGGGGTTTGTAGATCGGATGTTACTACAATTTACCCTAAAGGAATTTCATCCATTTCAGTGAGGTTTTTGTGGATTCACATGGTGGCGTAAGTGAGAGGCATAGCCTGCTGTCTGTTATCGGGATAACTGACATTCCTTCCACAACACTATCATTACTTATTTCTGTAGTATTCAGCTGCAAATAGACATATAGATATTTTATTCTTTCTCAGAATAGTCATAGAATCATAGAATACCAGGTTGGAAGGGACCTTGAGGAGCACAACCACTGTTCTGGTGAGGGGAAAGACAAAAAAAACCTTCCAAGGGGATATTTTTACAAGCATGTTAAAGCCTTTTACCTGAAACAATTTAGCTATCCCTCCTTGGACCATAGAGTGAAGCCACAGCATCCAAGAGCTGTACAAGAAAATTAAGTTACCAGATTTGTTTTGCAGAAGGAGGGCTGCATCCACGTGGGGCTATTTGGGAAATAACAGTAAGAGTTCTCATCCCTCACCAGCACAGATGGCCCATGACCAGATCTGTCTGCAGACTGCATCTCCTGCTAGCTCAGCAAGAGGAGAGAGTGATTCCTGGCAGTGCTGCAAGTCTTCTGGTTTCATCCTACTTAAGAGGATTTTCTCCTTTCCTAAATTTCTTGATTTTCAACTTCATTGCATAATCAGTTAGCAAATTATTTCTAAAGGGGATATGCTACTGCTTGTTTTGCCATTAATTAAAACTCTTCCTGCTCGTTTTAGTGCCACTCAGTGACAATGCTCTGCAAATTATTTAACCTCATTTCTGCTAATACTAGTAGGAATTTACTGATTCTTTTTCCCATTCATGTGGCTAAATCTAATCACACTCAATGATTTAGTAATTCATTTTAACACCTAGTAATCTGAAATTAAAGAAGACAGTGTTTCAAAGCTCAAAGCCAAAGCTATATAATATTCACTGAAGATAAGCACACAGCAGATGACTAGACATAATCTCCCAGGATCTGAGTCCTTACATGTGGATTTAACCAGGAAGCACAGCTCCCTGTGCATCCCAACTACAACAGTCACATACAAAAAAGTGCAAATGTTTTCACCTGCCCCTGTGATCTTCTACAAAGATGCTGTAATTCTGTTCCATAGTCCTGAGTTAAAGTACTTTCATCTCTGTTTAGATTGCCTTTTGGACCCTTGTTTTCATACTCGCTTATCCTTCCATTTACAAGAAAATCATGGAAGACCTGGCTTCTGTTTTTGGCAAAGCAGGTAATAAATCCAACAGGGTCCTTCTGTAACCTAGACATCATTTATTCTATGTTGGCCCAGCACATGACACATTGGGTCAATAATATAATAATTATTCTAATATAATAATAATGAATAATCAGATTAATGAATATTGCTGCTAACAGTACTACTAATAACATAGAGTCCAGCTCTGAGTTCTTTATCGAACATATGCTGAAGACATATTTTTAAGCAAAACCACCTTTGGTGTTAGCAAAAGGCGGCAGAAGAAGAACTGTATGTATTTGTGTCTTCATTCCACATCTATCATTTAGACCTAGATTTGTATTAGCCAGTCTTGTGATTCTTTCATGCATCTATGATAGATAGGGTCAGGTGAGCTCTTTCAATTCAGCTGCTTTTCATGGTGTGATGTTCACCAGAGTGACAGCTATTCTGTAGAAAAACAGGCCAGGAACTGTTGTCTTTTCTGTCATCTGAGGCCAATTTGTCCAGCATGATTCACCCCCTACAAGACTAATCTCTTTCCCTCAAAAAGCAGTCACCTACTGGGAGCAGTCATTCACATTTGCCATCCCCTGAACCATGCTTAGACTTTCATGGAAGACTCTGAGTTGACATGAGTCAAAACCATATCAAGAAACATGACAATAATTAACCAATAAGGCAAATCACAAACCAGTGCTTAATTTAAGACTTTCTCCTGGCCCTGTTTTATTTGCTAGTGTTAACATAGGTCAAGAGCTCAGCCATGGCTTCTCGTCCTGGTGGCTACAGTCCCTCAGATTTCCATGTAGTGTCCCTACACGTGCAGAAAAAGTCCAGCGACTCTTAATTTACAAGCTGACCTTTGTTTGCCCTCTTCTGGCCAATTCCACATTTACACCTTCCTTGGAGTTATTAAATAATCTTCAGTGGCTTTTTTTAAGTTGTACTGATTTTAGTCCATTAATTTGCTTTGAAATAGAAAGAAAATTTCTGGGTGAAAATGAGGGTTTGAAGTCTTGAAGTATTCTATCAGCAGTTCTAAAGCAAGACGTATCAGCATGTATCAAAACAGGGATGAAATCTCATATTTACAGGGTCTTTTTCTCATGCCACAACAGGTAAAGATAAAATAGATGTCTCTGAAGAGGACCTTAAGAAGCTCCCTTTTATAAAATGGTGCACTTTGGAAGCCATCAGGCTGAGGTCTCCAGGTGCAATCACCAAGAAAGTAGTAAACCCAGTAAGAATTCAGGTGAGGTTTGTTGGGTTTTTTCCCCAGAAAAAGATGCCGTATAATTTGTCTGGAAAGGGGCCTCCCAATAGATCTGGATAAAACTAAGATAGTAGAGATATTCCACAATCTGCCATACATATTCTGTTTGACAGATTTATTAATCATCATTAATGTATTCATCAAGAATTTAAGAGTGGTTTTGCTTCCCTTTCTCACAGTCTTACCTTCAATTTTGAATTGAGCTGGAGATACTGTGCTGACAGTATATAAAATAGTAATCAGAGACAACCGATATAGGAGAAGGGATCACAGTTTAGTAACGGATAAAACTCCCTCTGTTCTGATTGTCCTCTTCACTGCCATTCAGAAGGGAAATGCCAGCATTCAGGAATCTCACGAATAAAAGTCTGGGAGAAAAACACTTTAAGGAATCAGTGCTCATGCCTATTTAAGAAATTACTTAAGTCGCATAAAGGTCTACTGTCACATAAGATATTCTATGAATTGCTTTGCATTGAAGGAAGTGCTTAACAAAAGATTTAGAAAAAAGTCCCAGCTCACATGGGTACCTCAAAAAGCAGGAAAGACAGAAATAATGTTCCTATTATTTCAATACCTGAAAAAAACAAACTAGAACAGAAATAGTCTTTCCCCGTTCTCCACTGTTCGTATCTTTCTCATGGGAAAAAACCAGCAACAGCAAGAAGAATTTGTTTGAACACACTGTGCCCACAGTGGATGTATGACATTCACTGATCCTTGGTAAGGATCTTCTGCAGATACAAGCAGAATCATAGAATCATAGAATAGTTTGGGTTAGAAAGGACCTTAAGATCATCTAGTTCCAACCTCCCTGCCGTGGGCAGGGACACCTCACACTAAACCAAGGCTCTGTCCAACCTGGCCTTCAACACCGTCAGGGATGGAGCATTCACAGCTTCCTTGGGCAACCCATTCCACTGCCTCACCGCCCTTACAGTAAAGAACTTCTTCCTTATATCCAATCTAAACTTCCCCTGTTTAAGTTTTAACCCATTACCCCTTGTCCTGTCACTACAGTCCCTAATGAAGAGTCCCTCCCCAGCATCCCTATAGGCCCCCTTCAGGTACTGGAAGGCTGCTATGAGGTCTCCACGCAGCCTTCTCTTCTCCAGGCTGAACAGCCCCAACTTCCTCAGCCTATCTTCATACAGGAGGTGCTCCAGTCCCCTGATTATCCTCGTGGCCCTCCTCTGGACTTGTTCCAACAGTTCCATGTCCTTTTTATGTTGAGGACACCAGAACTGCACACAATACTCCAGGTGAGGTCTCACAAGAGCAGAGTAGAGGGGCAGGATCACCTCCTTCAACCTGCTGGTCATGCTGCTTTTGGTACAGCCCAGGATACGGTTGGCTTTCTGGGCTGCGAGCACACACAGAAGCCAGCTCATGTTAAGTTTCTCATCGACCAACACCCCCAAGTCCTTCTCTGCAGGGCTGCTCTGAATCTCTTTGCCCAACCTGTAGCTGTGAAAGAGCTGTGAAGTAGTAAGAGGAGGGACTGTTTTATGATGTAAAACTGTGATTTTCTCTTTTCTTAGATTTTTTTTTTCCTTTTCAGAATTTCACCGTCCCTGCAGGTGACATGCTGATGTTGTCACCATACTGGTTGCACAGGAATCCAAAATACTTTCCTGACCCAGAAATGTTCAAACCTGTAAGTTGTCATCTTCTGCTGTTTCTCCTCCACTTATTTCACAACAAAAGCACATGGACAAATTGGCTTAAATTTGTCATGTGGAGGATGGTTTTGTATACAAAGATGTACACGAAAAGCAGGAGCCCGTAGGAATAAGCAAGACTTCAAAAGTTCAGTTATATGTTCCAAATGATTTGGTACTTCTTTATATCTCTTTGATCTTGATTCAAAGTTCGCCACTGAAAGACCCTACTTATTGAACCCAACTTGCTTGACTAACCGGATCTCCTTCTATGACAAGGTGAGCCACTTAGTGGCTGAGGGAAAGGCTGTGGATGTTGTCTAGCTAGACTTTAGTAAAGACTTTGACACCATTTCCCACAACATTTTCCAGGAGAAACTGGCTGCTTGTGGCTTAGCTGGATGCACTCTTCGCTGGGTAAAAAACTGGCTGGGTGGCTGGGCCCAAAGGGTGGTGGTGAAAGGAGTTAAATCCAGTTGGTGCCTGGTCACATGTGGTGTTCCCAAGGGCTCAGTATTGGGGCCAGTTCTGCTTAATATCTTCAGGGATGACCTGGATGAACTGCCCCCTCAGAAGCTCGCAGATGATACGAAGGTGGCTGGGAGTGTTGATCTGCTGAAGGATAGGAAGGCTCTGCAGAGGATCTGGACAGGCTGGATCGATGGGCTGTGGCCAGTGGTATGAGGTTCAGCAAGGCAAAGTGCCAGGTCTGGCACTTGGGTCACAAAACCCCCATACAATGCTACAGGCTTGGGGAAGAGCGGCTGGAAAGCTGCTCAGTGGAAAAGGACTTGGGGGTGCTGATTGACAGAGCTGAACATGAGCAGCTTGTGCCCAGGCAGCCAAGAAGGCCAATGGCACTGTGGCCTGTATCAGCAATAGCGTAGCCAGCAGGACCTGCAAAGTGATTGTCCCCTTGTTCTCGGCACTGGTGAGGCTGCACCTCAAATCCTGTGTTCAGTTCCGGGCCCCTCACTACAGAAAGACACTGAGGTGCTGGAGCTGGTCCAAGGAAGAAGAATGAAGCTGGTGAATGGCCTAGAGAACAAGTCCTATAGGGAACGGCTGAGGGACCTGCAGTTGTTTAGTCTGGAGAAAAGGAGGCTCGGGGGAGACCTTATTGCTCTCTACAACTACTTGAAAGGAGATCATAGTTGTTTCTACCAAGTAACAAGTGATAGGACAAGAGGAAATGGCCCCAAGTTGCTTCAGAGGAGGTTTATACTGGATATTAGGAAAAATTCTTCACCCAAAGGGTTGTCAAGTGCTGAAACAGGCTGCTCAGGGAAGTGGTTGAGTCACTATCCCTGGAGGTATTTAAAAGATGTGTAGATGTGGCATTTAGAGATACGGTTTAGTGGTGGATTTGGCAGTGGTAAATTAATGGTTGGACTCAACAATTTTAAAGGTCTTTTCCAACCTAAACAATTCTATAATTCTTTGATTCCAGGTACTTTCCTCTCCTTGTCATTTGTTTGTTGTATAACTCATCTCCACATATTTACCCAGGTTCATTGGTCTTTCCAGTCAGATGATTTCTGGTAGGTATTAGCTCTGCTAATTCAGTAGTTCATCTAGAGTTTCTTGATTATTATTCCACCCCAGGTGGCTGTGTGGGCAGGCTTGTAACTGCTCTTTTTAGCACCAACCAAAATAGAACAGTTTGTCTTTTTTATAGGAATACATCAAGAAGTAATTTAAACAAAACTTCCCTTCTAGCAAACTCTTCACCAATTTGAAATCCCTCATAACAGTTCCTGCCAGTTTGAAATCCGAAACCCTGATGCAGCAGCTTACTTCTTTAGGAACTTTATTCCTAATAAGCAAGCTACGTTGTTTTTTAGAAACTCAGCCTTTTTCCATGAGGAAGAGGACACTGCCATTCCAAGTGTATTACCTTGCTTCATCCCTTTTACTGGATTTTGATTCTAACAGATTTCCTCTTCAGAAAGCTCTAAACAGCGCTGGCTGAAATATAAACAAAATAAGCAAACACAGTATTACACTGTCTCTAAGACAGCTTCATCAGAGGAGTTAGCCACCATAAACTTGACAGGGTGTTATTTGAAGGCCTTGGTGGAGTAGCACTTTGTTTCTGGAGGGTGCTATAGTTTGTCATCCAGCATTCACAGGATTTACTTTTGTTAGTGTTACCCACCCAAACTTCAGCCCATATTGCTTCATTCCTTATGTTGTTCCTTTTCTCTTAAAGCAACTCAGGATGGAGCAAAGAGCCCTCTGGGAACAGACAGACTGTTTTTGTTGGGAATGGTCCATTTTCTCACACACACTGCCTCGCACCTGAGAATGGAGCTGTGCATTCCTTGCCTTTCTCTTGTGTTACAGCTGCATTTGCCTGTTCACAGTGTCTTGGAAGTCATTTGTGTGCAAGATGTGCATGAGCCATTTGTGTGCCATGATACAATTTTGTGGCTGAGGGAAGGTACTGGTTGAGCAATTGCTTTGAATGTGCATATATTTAAAAGGAGAAAGTCATGCCTTTACATTTTTATACACATTTCAATAGCTCAAGACACAGGATTTAGAAAAACGGGGAGGTGTAAGAAGGATGTGTTAGGGGTGAGTTTGAAAAACTCTGCAGCACTTTGAGGCACCTAAGTATGATTAATTTCTTTCCCTGAGCTGGTGCTGACTTTTGAATCCAGACTTTAACAGGTTGAATTGCAAACCCAAAAAATGGCATTAGTGCAACTTCGTATTGAGGATTAGCTGTCCAAGGTCATTTTTAGCCTGGAGAAGTAAAGTTAAGCTTTATTTATATAAGGCTGATTTGGAAAAAAAAAGTTTCTTCCCACAGGATCGTTGGAAAGAGGCAAATTTAGAGAAGAATGCTTTCTTGGACAGCTTTGTGGCATTCGGAGGAGGGAAGCATCAGTGTCCAGGAAGGTCAGTGAAACAGCTGGGGTTTATTTATTCCCAAACCCTGCAGAGAACAACTCTCTTGAACTGGGCTCCTCTTACAGTTGGAGATAAAGTGTTTTCATTGCCTTGCTCTTTGTCAGTCCATTAATGTTCAGTATTATCTGGACCTTGTTTAAACTGATTTGAAAGTGGTTTCATTCCTGGAAAAGACAGGTTAAGTCACAATATAAAAGAATCTGAGACTAGTGTATCAAGGGATATTCTCCAGGGAGGAAGGTCAGCCTAGCTCTGCTGCTGCTGCGGCATCTTTATGGGAGAGTTTTTCCACTTACCAACATGCCAGTTTAGAGACATGGGCATTTAGGTTGCCATTAAACAGTTCTAAACTAATCTAAAGAACATTTCTGAGACTCTCTATTCCTCTATGAGGCCACTGACATCTTTACTAATATCTTAATATCTTAAATGGCTCCCCTCTGTTTGAATCTTGTCTGCATTAAGACCCACGCAATTGTCTAATGGCTTAAATTGCAGGTCTTGTCTCTCTTCACTCCTTCAGCAATGCCTGCCTCGATGCTTCCTGCATTCCTTCTGCTCTTTTCTCTGCTGTCCCTCTTCCTGGAACAAGCCCCAGGGAGCCAGCTGCTTCTCAATTCTGTGTTCAAACATCTCTATGCTCAATCTTCTGCTTTCAAAACCTGGTCTTCTCAATGAAGCAAGTAACCAAGTATCCCTAGAGCTAGTCAATTGAACTCCCATGTGGAGCAAGGAATCTGGAGAGTGTTGCAGAGGATTTGCATTCTTGAATCTGCACCCTACAGCAGGCTGGACATGAGTACCAGACAAACTTTGTGAGGTCATTAAAGACATAAACATATGGATAAAACTACACTCATGATTTAGCCCTGCCATAGGAAAGTGCTCACTCACCTCCATGACTTGTACCATGTTCCTGAGTTAAATATGAGCACAGCCTCATTCCCAGCATGGACGGCAGCAGGATTCACAAGAGGCATCCACCAGTTCAGGACAAGCTGCAAAATGATGTTCATGAAAGCTGCTTGTTTATATATACTGTCATATTTCTTTGTTCAGGCTCTTCTCTGGACTCTGATAGTATCTTTAAAATAAATTTGTGGTTAGAAAGAAAATTATAGCATTTCTACATAGACATTGGATGGAGAATCTTTTTCTTGCTGACACGCAAAAAGTCCTTTCAAACCCTTTGGCAGCTCACACGATAACACACACCTTCATGCTTTTCAGCATAATTCTAACATTGCATCAAAAGATGTATCCAGATCCCAGGTTGCAGATTTCCTTGGTATGGCTGAATGAAACAATGATATTTCAAGTTTAAGATGCATTTTCATTTAATTCCATTTAATTCAGTACTGGGATTTATAAATGAAATGTATTAAACATTTTATTTCTCCATTGCAGATGTTCATCATAAAATTAAAAGCTAATTTAATCAAACTGAAAGCTAGAAAATAACTTTCTTGGCAAATATTCTGGAAAACTGATGTGGGAAGAGCTCCCACAAAGCCATTTCTGTGCCATCTTTTTTACCTAAAGGAAAATTTGATGGCAGTGAAGCTACTTTTGTCTAACCAGGTGACAACTGTCTGTGCAAGTGTGCTTATCTTGCATGGCTCCATCTGGTGTCTCCTGTCTTATGCTGACATTGTAAATCCTTCAGCACAATGGCTGTGATTTCATTCTCAGACTCCATTTACTGCAGGACCTCAATCCACAGCTGGGCACCAGTGTTCCAGCACAACACAAATATGTAGCAGTGCACTGGGGTCTGATTTCAGAAAGCACACATCTGTCCAGCCCCCTTGTCACTAAATAAAATGGGAATGCATCAGCAACTCAGGAGTTTTTACAGGAAAACTGCTCTAGGACTCAGTCAAGAATATGTAAGATGGGTGGGAAGTAGGGGGCATTTAGCTGCTCAGTATGATGTGTGGTGGGAGAGATGGATGCACTGGGACTCTGCAGTCCTGCCTTTCACTCCTGGGCTGTCCCTCAGGCCACCCTCAGACATGCATGTTGCTTATCACCCTTGTGTCTCAGCATTGGTGTGTGCAGAGCAGAATAACAGCAGCAGCTTGTTGGGAAAAGCACTTGGAGCTCTAGTGGTGGAAAGCGCTGCAGTCAGTTATTGGTTATACCCATTGCAGATGACCCCCACTGTGGGTACAGAGGTGTCGGAGCTGGTCAGCCCACATCCAGCTGTGCTCGGGTTTGAAGGTCAGCCCTCTGTAAATGAGGCATTTCCACTTGCAGAGCAACCTAGAGACATTTGGGTGTTTGGTTGCATCATGGTACATCTGCGCCAAAACAGAGAGAATGGCTCAGAAGCAGGACATCAAGCACCAGGGCCCCAGGGCTGTGTTGTGCCAGTGGTGCAGTGATGGTAGGAAGCCCACCTTTGCTCAGTGCTGCCAGCACAGAGTTTGGGCTAGGAATTCCTGCCTGACCCAAGCTAATTTCCATTGAAATGTCTCTGCACTGCGTTCCCCCAAGCTCAAGGTCAGCAAAAGCTCCCTATCTCAAGGTAATTCCAAAGTGAAATCATGGAGATAATTTGAGTCTGAAGCCATGCCAGTACAAGCACAGATCCTCCCACTCTGGATCAGGGGGCAGTTCAGCGTGCAGATCTGGATGGCTCTGCAGGAGTCAGCTTGTGTCTCGTGGGGCTTATTAGCTTCCTCTTCACACCTGCCAGGCCAAATCCAGGCTGACGCCATGTGCAGTCATGTGGCCTTCTCCCCAGTGAGTTTCCCAATAGCTGTTCAAGTTTTCCAGCATCTCTCAGATGATGGAAAATAAACTGTGTGGAACAGCAAGGGAGTATTCTCATTTTCACCAGGTATTTTAGACTTCAGTCTAAATTCTGCAAGTGAGTAATCCCATGACGTGGCACAGGTGCATCCTAGTGCCTGAATGCTGACAGCCCTTGTACATGTCAGCTTTAAAAAATAATAGCCTGAAGGAGTCACTGCAGTTACCTGAAATCTTCCCTGGACTGAGTAAAAAGGGCCTTTCTGAGAGTGTTACAGAAGCAAAAATCACACCCTTGGGTCTCATGCTGCATTCTGATGGTGATGCATTAAATAGTAACTCCCACTGTCACAGCTACTCTGATGTCATCAGGCTCCCAGCTGTATATATAACTTTATATAGCACCATTAGTCATATAGCCTTGTCCATGATTGACTGTCTTCTCGCTCCTATGAAGTTATTTCAAGTCAGCGAGCGTTAGAACATTAATGTTTGTGCAGTGGAAAAAATACATATCATGATAAGGGTCTGTTTTAAAATAGGGTGTCAGAGGGATGCTGTCAGTCTAACGTTTCACCAGAAAGAAGGGGTAGCCATGACATCCATGTTGTTTGCTGAGTAATGGAGCCGAACAAAGCTACAGCACATTTTCCAACTGATGATAAACTTCCAGGCAGAACTAAAGAATGGAATGCAATGTGCCGAAGACACCCTGTTTCTTATCTGATGATAACACACTTGAGATAGTCAGGCTGAATGGTCAACATTCTCCTCCCTTTTCTTGCAGGTGGTTTGCCATCATGGAAATCCAACTGTTCATTGTGCTATTCCTATACAGATATGAATTTGTGCTTTTGGATGCAGTACCAAAGGAGGTAAAAGATCCATGCTTTTCTATGCATTCCACATCTTTGTATTCCTCCTTCATCATGCTCAGCTGTGGTTACGTATAATGAAGGAGAATTTTGAGGAGAGAGTTAATAAAACAAATAACAACTCAATCTTTGTTGTAATTCAGAAAACCCAGAGTAGCTCCAGCAACGCTGTGTGGCTGCACTGCCTATACAAAAAAGCGTCTACAAGAGTATTTTGACTCATCGTTGCCCAAAAATTACAAGAGATTTTATAACTGCTCTCTGCCATTCACAAAACCAGTTAGCATCTGGATTATTAATACTTTAAAGATATGAAATCAGATGCATCCCTCATAGTGCTCTTCCAGTACATATTCAGTGGTGGAAGAATAAATGATTACACAAAGACAAGATGTGAAAGATTTTACCACTGAAGGAGGATGGTGCAGTCTCCACTCTCAGCAGTCATTTCCTTCTCATCTGCACTGTGTCCTTTGCACTTTCTAAAAATCATAGTTCCTCACAAACAGGGACTGCTGCTAAATGAGCATGTCTGCCTGTCACAACCTAAAAGGACACTTATCTTATAGCTAAACTGCCAAGGAGAAAAGGAGAATTTTAGACGGGCATGGGCTTTGTAGGATTGCCCCTTTAGGCTGGAAGTTGGCAGCTCAGAGAACTTAAGTCCTCTGCTCTCCTTGAAGATTGTGATCTCAAGCAGTGGTGGTGAGTCCACCCAGAATATGAGAAAGGTTGCCTCTGCCTGACGATGGTGTTGCCATACCAGCTCCCAGTGGAGTTCACTGTAACTTGGCAATTATGCTGGTGAAGATATTCAAAATCATTAAGAGTTTCTTAAGATCTCATGTGTCATCCTCTACCAGTCATCATGAAGGCTTCAGCAAAGCCAAGGAATATTTGGTCTTCATCCTCTAAGACCAAAGAATACATTTATGTCTTAGTATTAAAACACAATGATAATTCCATTCACTGAACTAACTTACGTGGTTTTTTTACCCATTTTCTTCTTTTTGCAGAGCCCTTTACATTTGGTGGGGACGCAGCAACCCCTGGCACCATTCCGGGTCCAGTATAAATGCCGGGAATGACAGCTACTGAGCTGCTTCCCTGTCCTGCGTCTTCAGATAGGTTCTCTGCCTTAACAGTTCTTAATTTCAACTTTAAATGCGCACATACTCTGTGTTGTCGTGTGCCATAGCAGTATAGTTGTATCTGTGCTCCTCACCTGGTTGCCTACCTCCTAGTATTTAAAAATCAAGCTCTCCTGCTGCATTCATAACTTTTGGGCCAATTATTCACAGATGGTGCAAATCTGTGTATAAACTAAATTCACTGACCGGACATTCAGGACAAAAAGCTGTTGTGTTTGGAAATCTGCATGGCCTGCTCTGTCTGCAGTTGCTGCAGATAAAATGCATTTATAATGGAAAAATTGCAAGCAGAGGAAACACTGGGGACTTCTTGCACTGGAGCACCTAAAATTTCTACTGAGCTTTAGTTGCTCCACAGGATTCAGAATCAGTCCTTGCATGAATATGAATAAAAGTTGAATTGTGATATTTGGTTTCTAATGAAAAATGATTGCAAGAAAAGCTACTGTTATTCATGAGACTGGTTGTCTAATACCTGGAACATTTTTGCTTTCACTTTAACATGACTTACTTACAGAAAAGAGTGCACAAATTAAAAATATTTAGGCCTATGAGGAATACTTAGTAAAAGTTGTTCAAAGAAACTGTCATGTAAGTTCAGATACCAACACTTTAACTGCTGTCAGGTTTCATATACAATAATAGCTGCCATGTACTTTTAGTCTTTTAAGTAAAAATTATTCATCATTTTAGAAGTATTTAAAAAAAAAACAACTACAAAAAACCAAACCAAACCACACCAAAACCAAACCAAACCACAAATGAGCTTTCAGCAGCAGTAAAACTATGGGAAGAACATCCATAGGAAAATAACACATTGTATAACTGATTGCACAATTGGCTTTCCTCAGTTATGGATACAACAATTTAACAACTTTGAATGATGTATAACTCAAAAAAACAAAATTCTGTAATGGCAAGCTTGACTTTAAAGTAACAGATCCCTAAAGGAAAGTATAACCTAAAGGTCAACATCAGTGTGGTTACAATGAGTTAAAGGCATCTGAAGACATTAGTGAAGATTTACAGACACCCCATTGCACATGGGTTCTAACCTGTCCTAAATACAGTCACACGTCTGGTGTAGCTTTGGCATATCGCTGGGTTTTTCAGAGCTGGTGTGATCTTGTGTCTGCTGAAAAATACCTCCTTCTTCCTTCCACATCTCACAAGAATAGTGTTGGGGTGTGTGGTAACAATCATGTTCCCCCCCCCCCCATACACAGAGGAGTAGAGAAGGAAAAGCCTCACCTCTGTTGGGCCACTGGATTTAGCAACTCCCTACCGGTCTAGAATAATCATGAGAATATTTGTCCTTAAAGGCAGGACATATTTTTATTGAAGTGTAGACTTTTGGCAGGAAAGAAGTACCTGTTCTTGACAGCCAGAGAGATACCAAGCAAGCAAGTGAAGAAAAGTGGGCTTGACCCAGGGATCCCATCACTGTGTGGCTGTCACGCAGGGGATGACAGCTCCATGCACTCACCGTACTTTCCTACATGGAAAAAAAGAAGAGAGATGGATTAGTAAAGCAATGTGGTGGCCAAGTGATAGAGCTAAATGGGGTCTTCTACTTGGAAATTCAGCAGCCTCTGGGGAAGGGGAAGACTTTCCCACTGGGACGGGGTTAAAAGGTCATCATGACACCCTGCTCAGGAGTGGATTAACAGTATCTAAATTATTCTTATGAAGTGTTTGTGCAGTCTGCTTTTAAATACAGCAGTGCTGAATTTCCCTGGGAATTTGTCCTCTTACCCAGCTCTCCCCACCGTTAGAAAGCTTTTCTATAGCTCAGCAGCAAGAGTCAGAATTTGGTTTTATTCATTCCACTACTGCAAGGGTGTACGAAACAGGAGATTTTTAAGCCCACATTAAAAAATAAAATAATTTATTTTGACCTATCCTTGTATTTCTACCTTGTGTAGGAAGTGTGGAAGTTAAAAGGAATGCAGCAGGGCATCCCTCAGAAAAACATCTTTGAAAATGCAATTGCTCCTCCTCCAGATGTGTCATAGGCCAGACCTACCTGAGCAAAACCCGTGGTTGAGCTGGCCAGGACCGTATGGTGGTCATCATTTATGCTGGGATAAGTAACTCCCATGTCTAAGCCAGAGAAACAAACAGTGGGAGTCTGCTTAACAAGAGATAAGAAATCTAGAGATAGAAGTGAGCTATAAAACTCTTTGAAATCAAATTTCCTTTAATAACTTTATTCTATATTAAGGAAGAGTTTCAGGATAAAACAAACAACACAAAGTATCACACTGCAGCCAAACCTTTTTTGGTATCTTTGAGGAAAACATAAATATCTTCCCTGAAATCATAAATTTACTGTGGAAATATAATATTTGACAGAAAACTCATTTAAACATTTTGAGTTAAAATTGTTTACCAAGTGAATCTTTTTCAGTCAGCACAGTGAAAAGATCACCTCTCTTATGAGCAGCCACCTCCCAGAATAATCGCAACTTCTTTTTTGTCTCCCCTCTAATGAGCCTCACTGAAGGCCCCTCTCATCTGTACTTAGCAGTCAAGTATTTCAAGTGGTCTCTTTCTTTACACTAGCAACGGTATTCAATATCTTTTCTGCGCCACTGATTGTCACAGAAACCATAAGTTTAGGCTTAGCACGTACACCTCCTGAAAATAGATATCTGGGGACTAAAAGATATGGCTGTAGCCAGTGAGAGGTGAGCTAAAAATAAATTACTTCCTTTCAAAAAGAAATTAATTCTAAGGCCCTAGCTCTCTGCTGTGCCTAAGGCTGTGCCAAACAAAACTTGACTTAAGCATGTGTTTGGCTTTAAGCAAACACTTCCAATGGATTTGCAGAATGAGACTGGATTTCTGTTTAAGCACAAGCTTGAGCGCTTTGCTGAACCAGGGTCCAAATGCCTCAGTCACTAACCTGCTGTTTATAGTTTGTCTTGGCGTCTGTGTTGTAATTTTGAAGATACGCAAGGGCAAGTGGAAATACTGAGGTAGCTTTGTTCATTTTAGGTGAAACTGGCAAACGATAAAGTCACATTTATAGCATAAACCAGTAGGCTTTACTGGCAGCAAGCATCTTTCCCAGTTATTTGGTACATTCTAAATGTGTGGCTCATCACATGGCACAAAATATTTCCTCTCCACCGGTATGCAGTGGAAGAGGAATTAGACACAAGAAAGGCATTCAAAAGATAGCAAGTGCTTAATGGAGACAACCAAGGAGAAGCTTTCATCATGCAGCCATTCAGAATGACATTGGACATGTGACTGATTGGCACAGCATTACTTATTTTTTTTTCACTTTGATCATAAAATTACTAGGAAAGGCTTAATGGAGTTATAAATATCTTGTTTCCATGAGAGTCCTGGGAAGATAATTATAGCACTGAAGTCTTTACAAAGATAGAGCATTTATAAAATGATATTATCTAAGGACTCCAATGGATAACGCAGGGAATTCTGCACTCTATTCCCAGCTCTCCTATTGACTCACTGTGCTTTTTGGGCGAAACACTTCATCCCTCAGTGACTCAATTTCCCCATCTAGGCATTGGGGTAACAATGAGAATTACCCACTGCTGTAAAGTCCATATGGATTAAAAGCTGTAAGTATTGCTCATACTCATCAGAGCACTCAGGCCTGCTTACTGATGGTAAGGGATATCTGTAAGACTCTGCGTAAGCTATGTGCTGTCCTGAATTGGAACTGTCATATTTGTGTTACTGGTAAATGACATTGTAGAGTTACGGTCAAAATATTCAGAAGAAATATTTTAAATCTCTTAGTTCACTCTTTTTAGGATGCTGAAATTCAGAAATATTTTAGTCTTAATGCAAAGCTCGGAATTTAAACACTATGGACAAGTTTCCTATTGAGTAAAAATACATCTTTTCATAGAGCAACCACTCTGGAGGAGTGTTACCTAGAAGGTTGGTAGCAGCTACCTGCAAGATAGGAACTACATCTATACTCTCCAAAAATCTACCAGGCTTTTTCACTCGTGCTGCTTTTACTGCATTAAAAACTTGATACATCGACTTTCCCAAGTACCAAGCAGAATACTGGAGCAACAAGCATAAAAAGAGCTTTAATGTCCAGGTACAGTGCAACTATTGCTGTTCAATCTTTGCAGCTTTGAAAAGGACAAGTGAGGAAGGAGTCATGGCAAATGAGCAAACAATCGGGCTCAAGCTCCAGTGGGATACTATGCCTGAAGGTGATAACATGGATTTTGGATGTGAAAACGAGAACTTCAATGCTAGAGAGGAGGAACTGCATCTCACACTGATAGCACTGTAACTGCCCTGGCTATGACTCCAAAAGGCTGCTGATAAATTTGAGGCACATAAGAGCTGCATCAGAAAGTTGATGAAAATGTTGCTAAGCCTGTGAGGCCTTGGAGTTGATCTGGTTAGCTTAAGGAAGGGAATTCCGGCTCAGAAGTGACTTGAGCTGACCAGCTGAGTGTACCAAAGTTCAGTATGGGTGGGCATTTGGAGCTTGCTTTACCTTTCTGCAGTGGACTGAAAACGAGCAGATTCCCACCTGAAATGAGATTTTTGCCTCATTCTGAAAATGCAGATCAGGAAATGGAATTTACAGACTCCTCTGGCTGTGATGTCTTGCACTGGTAAATTGTGCTGCAGGCTGAAGACAGAGTTCTGTCACTCTTCCTCATGTCAAAAGTCTCAATCATAGCTAGACTTGACTCTTCCAGATTAAACACAAAAGTTTCAGTAGGTTCATAGTGTTGGTCTTTGTTACTGCTGACACACATCCAGAGGCAATTTCAAGGCACTGGCCTTTTATCTGGCCTTTATTCTGAAAACCATCATTGCTCAGAAAAGCATTGTGTGTCCTTCTGTTTGCTTGATACCAAAAGAAAATCAAGTGCTTTCCAGTATTGTGACATGCCTGCCCAAGCGTGATTCCCAGGTTAAAAATGAATAGATGGGCAGTGCAAGGTACTTAAAGAGTTCTACTTTAATTCTAATTACTCCTTAAGTAGTTCATTATAGCTCAAGGTACTGCCCAAATCATGGTATTATCATTTACTATTTTAAGCTTGCTTATACAACTGGCATAATACACAGATAAAAAAGGATCATTACATGGATGTTTTCAGGCATTAAACCCGAGGTTTGAATTTCATTTTTCTGAAAAAGTAAACCAAAGAATGTTTTACTGTCTGAAGACCTGGCAACTGGTCTTTGCTTACCATGAACTGAAATGAAGAACCACTTTGTTAAAAGCCAGTCTCATCACAAAGATCTGGTTGTTTCTTAAAATAACAGAAAGACCTGAATCAGCAGGAGATGGTTATATTCTGTCCTTTGGGTATTCATCAACATATTCAGCTTTGCTAAATTTTTCTTACAGACTCTGGCCTTGCAGTCTGCTTGAGAGGTTTTTGGACATGAATGGTTTGCACATGTAGGCACATGGGTCTGTAGGAACAAACTGGGTAATGAGTTCTCAACATACCCACAAGCCAGGACAAATGTAAGTGACAGAACATAGCAAAAGTTGCAATCACTAAAGCATCCTGAGCTACCACACCTGCCACCACTGATCTGCACATGACGAGATACATTTATCTCTCCACATGGAGATGTGCCAGTGTTGGCGTCTTTGTACAGGGGTCAAAGGTAGAAGCTGGGCAAAAGGTGGGAGCTGGGGCTGTCTGACCTTCTGGGCCGAGCATTTCACAACCTGGTGTTGTGCCACTGCATGTGCTGGTGGGCTGGTTGCTGAATGGGACACCTCTAGCAAGACCCTTTCTGCAGATTTACATGATGAACTCACAGCAGAGCAGGCTTCCTCCAGAGGTGGCACGGAGCAGCCCTGGAGCAGCTCAAGAGCAGAATCTAAACCAGAGGATCCATTTCTTCTCTCCTTTTTAACTTCCCTTTACTGTTCCCATCCTCTCTGGGAATTTCACTAATGCCCTTTTCCCCCTTCCCATCTGGGCTGTAAACCCAGTACACTCTCTCCTTCACGATTTTCAGATATCCAGGCTGCCCAATATCTGGAAAGCTTAAAGTTGGAGTGCAGTACTAGAAGGGTATGACTGACAGATTGATGCTTAGGTAGGACATAATGACTGGATGGACTAGCTATCTCTTTTGGAGCTCTGTCACACTGCTGAGAAAGCAGGAGGAAGGGGTAGAGACTTCCCTCTGGCTGATGTGGCAGAAGGACTCTCTTCAGAGATTGTTCTGCTACAATGACTCAGTGTCATGGAAACTATGACTGCCCAAGAATATCTGTGTGACAAAGACCATTTCCATTTTACCATCTCCAGTGTTCACCCTGCACAAGCGCTGGCAGTTTGTAGGCACTGGCACCATCTAGGGGCCAACTGTCAATCACTGATGCCATAATACATAAAAATAACACTATATATAAGCATACACTAACATATTATGTCTAAACAAAACATGTCATAGTGGAAGTGTCAAAACAGGCTGTGCGTGTAAGTTTTTGCTTCTAGGCATAATTCAGACACAAAAATAGTCTCAGTTGTTACTTACCTGCTTGAGCTGCTTATTCTCTATTAACTGAATGTGCATCTGATGTCATGTGCTGACCAATAACCCATAATTCACAATCATAGAACCATAGAATAATTTGGGTTGGAAAACACCTACAGAGGTCATCTAGTCCAACCCCCTTGCAATGAGCAGGGCATCTTCAACTAGATCAGGTCCTCTGCTTCTGGTGATATTCCAGTTATGCCTTCAACAGTCACCTAGAAGTGTCAAAATAATGGAATGATGATTTCAGGAAGAAAAGAAAACGCAAAAAGGCTTAAGACCATGGATCACACTTTAAGAGGATGAAACATATAAATATTTTTTTAAGATCTCTCAATATAAACAAAACTCCTTAATCTGACATTTTTAAATGCATTTCTGTAATTATGGATACAGATTGCTAAAAAGGCAAAGAAATCTAGTACAATGGACTTCTCCATCAAAACTGTCTAGCTGTGCTACAGAACTAGGGCTCCTGAATTCCACTTCTCAACAATTAATAAACAGTAATTTCCATGCTATTAGCTTTATAGGAATAATATTTCTCACAATTAATTACACTCTGTGGCTTCCTAAATAACATGTAAAAATAGTATTTGTAGTACCTTTATTTTCTTAATTATTTACATTCTGAAGCAGATTAAGTAACAAATTCAGCAGCTCAGTCTGTATTTACATGCCTACATAAGCATCTTGATTTTTCAGAGCACCTACAACTCTCAGAATTGCACAGTGCTTCTGAAAATCAGGCCATTTATTTAGGCGTCTATATTTAGGTCCATGAGTTTGAAGCGTTTGGCTTGAGGTCACACAGCTATGGCTCATTGCTTTTTTTTTTTATTTCCATTTGGGTCACAATGGGCAAGTCACTTCTAATAATTCTCATCACAAATCTAAGAACTAGCACGAGAGGTGGTAAGAATTACTTGCTAAATACCATCATGATGCTCAGCACTTCCTCAAATACACGACACTTCCTGCTTGGAGAATTTCAGTCTAAAAAATAAAGAAATCAGTGCATCAGAAAGATGAGACATTATGTTCAGAGGCTAAACTTATGTTCTGGTTCAACTGTGCTCATTTCCTGGATTTTACTTGTCTGGCATTTTTGTCATTTCCTCTATAACCTTATGATCATTCTGACAAGTCAGATATTCTAGCTCCCTTAATTTTGATTAGGTAAATTGTAGAAACCAAGTGCTTCTACTTGCTAACATGGGGCAACAAACCACAGTTCATTCTTGAGGAATTGGAGCTGACGTTAGCAGTCACACTGTTGAATTGTGACTGTAGCTTCAAGACTGCTTTTGAATTTGCATGGTAGCTTGCACAGGCCTTGACCTTAGTGAAGCAGTTACAACAGTTTGAGATTCTGCAGAGAGTAGGTCTTCAGAATCTCAAAGGACATCAAGAAGAAAGAAGGACATCAGGAGGAAAAAATAATCTTAGAAAAAAGGAAATCAGTTTCCTTACCATTCCACCTCTGCAGTTTGTCATCCCTCTTCTCCCCAAAGTGAGATGGTTGTAGCTTTGGGAGCAGGTATATACACAGAGATGCAAGCAGTGCTGCCTTCATTTTGTATAGGGATGATGATAACTGAGAAGAAACAGGCCGCACATAAGTGAAAACAATAATCTTAAATACCTTGTGTATTTCAACAAAATTAAACCCTCCTCATCTTCCAGCGTCCTCATTCAAATGGGAGAATACAAATCTGGCCGTAATGTTTCAGATTTGAGAGAACTGTATTTGCACTTAAAGATGTTATTTGTTACAGAACAAAAGGCGCTTTTTTTCTTTTCTTTCTTTCTTGAAATGGAGATTGTTTTAAAAGTCAATGAAACCCATTTTCTCCTTCAATCTATCATGCATCTAGGCTAAAAAAACATTTCTTGGTTAAAAATATTCCTTAACCAGAAATCGGGACATGGTATTTTTGTTGTTTTCAAAACTGAGGGTTAGCTGTAAGATAATAAAGCTCTGTTTTGTGGCACTTTATGTTAGATATGGAATTTTTGCAATGTCAAGTTATAAAGACTTTTCTTCAAGCAACCCTCACTCTCAGTAGCGGATGGAAGATGTGAAGACCGTTCCTATTCTCATTGCCTTAAAAGACATGAGCCTCCTGCCTGGCCCTGAAGATGCTCAGGAACAAAAGGGTCATACCAGAGAAAGGGTTTAGGGAGCAACAGAGCCAGATGTAGGGCCTGTCCCACTGCAAGGCTGGGAGCTCAGGGGTTCCCAGAGTGGTGTCGTAGGTTCTCCTACTTGCCTGACCCCCACATACCAGATTTGGAGAGAAGCAGCATCCCTGTGCTCTTCTGCATCTCCAGACCCCCACAGAAGGAAACCGCTGGGCTCCATGATAAACCTGATCATGGAGTATCATGTGCAAGGGCACTACAGGGACTGCAATTTTACAGCAAGCAGTTCTCATCTGCAGCAATTTTGCATTTGTGCAATTATTATTCTTGTACCTGAAACTGCAAAATGCTCTGTAGAGAAATGAAAAAAAAAAAAAGGGGGTGAGGGGTTAAGAAGAGACAGTCTTTGCTTTGCACATTTCTACTTAAACATCTGCAATATGTTGTATCTAAGCTGCTTTGCAGTTGCTATATGCATGCAGGACAGAACTGAAGAGGTGTTGAGACAATGCTGTCTCACTGTACTGAGTGACTGGGTGATAAAATAGCAGATGAAATTCAGCGGTGATAAGTGCAAAGTAATGTACATGGGAAAAAATAACCCTAGCTCAGCATACATAGACACTGGTTTGAGCTATCACTTGCTGCAGGAGATCTGGAGGTTGAAGTGGAAAGCTCTCTAAAAATGTTTATATGGGGCTAGTAAGTGGTCAAAACGGGGAATGGAACATTCAGAATTAGTATCTCCCCTCTTATGTGACAAGGGGACTCCCAAAGTCATCAGACTCATATGCTCAGAGTTCTTCTGAGTCCTTGTCCTTCAGCCACACAGCTCTTGCCTATTCCAGATCCACCAAAATTCAAGTCATTTTAGTAGAACTAAAGTTTTAAAGAAAGTAGTGTTTTCTAGTAAAATCAGAAAGAATAGAGAGGATGGTGGTAAAGCTTCACACTGGAAATAGAGAAAAATGCATCAGCTTGAAAGAGGAATAGTTGAAAGGAAATCCAGTTAAAGTCTGCAAAATAATGATGGTGAGAAGGTCAATAAGAAATTTCATTTACTGCCTCTACAACAAAAATCCCCATAATAAAACAATCAGGAAGACTCGAAAATGTTCTTACAAAATGAATTATCACAGCACACTGAGGAAAGCAAAAGCAAAAACAGACTTAAGACAAACTCCTGGAGAACAGGACCACTGTTAGCTACTAAGCATAGTAGCTTGGATACAATCCTGAGTTCCAGAATTCTCTACCTCAGTAGCTGCTGGAAAATTATAAGGTAAATAGGTGAAGAATACATGGTCTTCTTTTTTTACACTGTTTTACTAAGCATCTAGTCTTGGCTGCTAGAGATAAGATACAGAGTAGAGGGATCCAACAGTATGCTAAAAAAATATGCTAAAAAAGTAACTGAAACAATCAAGGGTACGCTAACGCTGATAAAGTCAACACTAATTTTACTTGCTTTATCCACTCTAATCTCCAGACTCAGACATTTGCAAGAAATCATCATCCATATCTGGCCAAAGAATTTGGGATTATCTCAGTGAGCACAAATACAAAAAGAAGCATTCACTTCTTGAGACTCTACAGATTTTGCGATATTACTTACTAATTTCTGTTGAAAAGAGAAAGCTCTTATCACCAAAGCTCCTGCAAAGGCTGCAGGACTGAGTCAGTGTTTGTATTTTGATGATGAGATGCCAGCATAACATAGAGGGGAAAAACATTTTGGTTGCAGTACTTCAGTTGTGTTGAAATTCACCAGGGTTACTTCAGTACATTTGAGAGGCCACTTTTGCGTACAGATTCAATCTGGAGATAAGAAGCAGGTGCAGAGTGAAGATAATGAGCAGCTCAGGATTTGGATGAGATGGGCTAAGCCTGTGTGCTAAGGTATCAGTAACAAAACTCCCACTCATTCTGTGGGAGCAGGACTACAGCACTGCTTGCAAATCTTGCAAGTAGCAGCTGTTTCATCACCTCCTTTGGTATTCTTTCCAGAATTTCAGCTTCCTACAGATTTTGGCACTCTACAACCACTTGGGATGTGGGGCAATGCCCACAGCATTTAGGAAGCACAGGTTACCTACTGGGGCTGCACGGCTTGAATAGCAGTGGGGCCTAAGTGAGTAAATGGTGTGACTCCAAAGAGGCCAGTCTCTTAGATGCTCTTACTCTCTTATTTTTGCAGTGCCATTTTTCCATGTCTAAATAATGTATTATTTTGTGACCTTTCCTAATAGAAACGTTTAATGCTTGCAACAAGGGATATTAAAGACCCTGAAATTGTTGCCAATCTCATTATTATCTAATCTGAAGGCATTTTTACTGCAATGGTGGAATTTGTTTTTCCCCCCTTCATCTTAGAAATAATGTCTGGATGCACATAAAAGTCAAAGTACTGATTTAGACATTCCTAATTTTTCCTGAACATGGGTTAGCTTGTTTCCATAACTGTAGAGATTCCCATTTTACTACAAGGAAAGCATACAGTAGGGCAATATCATCACAATGAAAATATTCTTCCCAATATGAAAATATGAAAAAGAATAAAACTTGAGACTGGCTACTGTAAACAAGACATAGTTAAGAGGCATGGGGATAAGAAGACACAAGGAAATTGTGTAACATAAAACGTGGGACAGTAAAAGCTCTTCCTACTCAGAATATTAAAATAAGACATTATGCAAAGGGAACACATGTAAATGGAGACAAAGGAAGATATCCCACCAGGTGTAATTCCTAAAACAAAACGCAAGATGACAAGCATATAATTTGATTTAAAACCTGATTAGTTTGTATTGTGACATCTTTGGTTCTATAGCTTGCTTTCTCTTCTACACAGTGCCTAAAGCAATAAGACCATGGTCAAGGATTCACATTTTAGGCAAAAGGCTAAAACAAGAAATAACTACTACTATCAGCTACGTATTATATATTAAAAAATAAAATTAGAACCAAAGAAGAAAGCCTGGAAGGTGTCTAAACCAGATATGCATCAAGGTATAAGTCAGTTCTTAGTTAATGGGACAGGAAGAAACTCTTCTTTTGCAAATACAACAACCTACAATGCATTGCTCTTTACATATTTGCAGAGATCAGGTGGGATACGCTATTGATCTCATTAATTACAACAGTCATTTTATGCTATTATTGGAAAATGCTGCTATAAATGGCATAGTTCTTTTTGTATATTTTTAACTAATGGAGAATTATTCCTTCTATAGATCTTTTATAGGGTATTTAATAATTATATGGGAGTCTTCTAGTTCTCCATTATATTCTATAGATTTTCAAAGCCATCTTTACAAAAACCTATTTACATTTCTCTATCACCCTATTGATTAAATCCCCCTCTCTTACATTCCAATGTGAAGACTGCAGAAAATCAGCATTAGCTTCTGATGCTTAGTAGTCTCGAACACACGGCTGGAAGAGAGAAAATAGACCTTCCTTTAATAAAGCATGCCTTGGGGGCATCTGAATGCTTTCTCTTCTTTTTAAAATCATGAGCGTGACAAGCCTTTTTCTGCTGTAACTGTGATGTTCCTTAAGCGTCCTACAAATGTACCTTCTGGCCCCATGTCTAATGGGGAGGTACAGCTTATTCACCTGTTAACCTCAAGAAGGGATGACAACTGGATCCATTCGAGATGGGGCTCACTTCAAGGGCCAGTTTCTTTGTTGGTGGTCAGGGATGGGAATGGTGCTTGTGAGTTCCATCCCCCAGAGGCACCAAGGGGCATTCAGAGGTTTGTCACCATACTGAGGTGTGCTGGCATTGTGTGAGCATCCATACGGCCTCTTCTTTCACCACACTTCTTCCCATCCCACCCCACCCCACCCCATCTCTCCTCTCCTCTCTCCCACCCTACTGCATCCCACATTTCCCTACCCCATCCCACCTAACTTTGCCCTGTCGCGGAATGGTTTGAGCTGGAAGGGACCTTCAGCCTCACGCAGTTCCAATCCCCTGCCACAAGCAGGGACACCTTCCACTAGATAAGGCTGCTTGCTCCAGACCCCGTACAACCTGGCCTTGACCACTGCTAGGTATGGGGCAGCCACAGCTTCTCTGGGCAACCTGTGCCAGTGCCTCAGCACCCTCACAGGGCAGAACTTCTTCCTTATACCTCATCTAAACCTATCCCACCCTTCTCACATCCATCCCACGTCTCCCCACCGCACCTCGCCTCACCTCACCCCTCACCACCCCAGGGCAGGGGGACCGACACCCTGAGGGAAGGAAGCTTTGCCTCGCACCGGTAACACGACACAAGCCGCGGCCGGATTCCCACCCCTCGCTGTGTACCGGCTCCGCCATGAAGCACCCGCTGGGCTCCCCGGTCCCCACACAGACCACAGACAGCCACCGCTAACAGAGCCCCGGCACGAAGCGGCGGGAGGTGAGGGGCGTGGCCAGGGCACGAAGGAGGCGGGGCCAGTTTGCTCCTCGCATTCTTATTGGTGGCTCCAGCTTGTCCGTTTGGGCGGGCGGGTTTAGTGATTGGCTTGTGGCTTCGCGTTGGCGGAGCGGGTAGCGAGAGGTGTGCGGTACGTTCCGGTCCTGGGGCTGCGGGAGGCGCGGGACGGCCGAGCCGCCGCAGGTAAGGGCAGGGCCGCTGCCGCGCAGGGGCTCCGCTTGCAGCCCTGCCCCGCGGGCCTGGCGCCGTGCGCCCGCCGTGGCGGGGTTATGTAACCGGCCCGCCGGCTCTCCCTGCCCCGGCACCCGCGCTTACCTCGGGGCTCCTTTCGCTGGGGGCCTTGCGGATGCTGGGCGAGCCCGGGGCTTCCCGCTGCTGGCGGTGGGGAGCCGTGCGCTGGGGCAGCCGGGCCCGCCGGCGCGGCCAGCGGCGGCTTGGTGAGGCGCTGGAGCGCCCGCCGTATGGGGCAGGCGATGAGTGCCGGCTCGGGGCAGGTGGGTGCTCGCAGCGCCGCGGGCCCGTCCCGGCTGCTCGTGCGCCTTGAGGCGGGGGTGCGTGCAGCGAAGCCCGTATCTCTGAGGGAGAGTCTTCTTGGGCTGCTTTAAAGTTGTGCAGCATCGCGCACCGGTGTTCGAGGGTTATGGGGCAGGTAGCTTTCCGCAGCCGTTGGTTTGTTTTATACACGCCTCTCCTAGATTCTTTTGTATCCCTTTAAAGTGTTTTGTCTTCTTGCTACTTGAGTTTGGAGTTTAATCTACTTTCCTTAAAGGAAAATGCATGATAGGTTTATGCAGCTGAGAGCATGCAAGTGAGAACTGTAGTTTAATCAGAGGTTATGCTTTATGTGAGCTGCTGTGTTAAGCTTTCAAATTCTGCACTTACAAATCGGTTTGCTCGGTGTTGTTTACCTACTTAGAACGGTTGCTCTGTGGAAAAGGAAAGCTCCTTTTCTATGGAAGTACATAATTACTATAAAGAAACTCTGCTGCATTTACTCTCGCAGTAAAACTGAATTATATGGTCGCACATCATTCCTGGACAGATGGAAGTCTGAATACTGTGAGAGTATAAATCTCAAAAACTACAAACACATAATAGTCAAAAGGACAGAAGATTGCTTTATGGAGATTATCAAATTTGCTGTCTAGTAAGTGCTGCCTTTCTTGTCCCGTTCTCCTTAAATTTCTGAGAAGGTTGTCAGCTATGTGATATAGCTTCTCTGCTGCTTTCCAGATATTACAGTGTTTACTCAGATTGTTTTGTCTTGAAAATGCTTGTCAGTGCATTGATGTCCTTGGTGTCTTTTTTTTTTTATTTAAATCACTTGTGTGTACCAGCAGAAAATTCTTTCCAAGGAAACAATGACGTTTTATTCCAAGTCATCAGTGTTGAGTACTTTCTAGGGGTCAAACACTGTGAACAGCTCCTGTTGCATGTGGTACTGACATACAGGATTTCTTTCTTTTTTCCTCCTAGCAGGGTAAAGGGAAGTAGGTCTTGGTAGGAATTGGGGTCTAGTTATGAATTTCACATTACAAGCTAGAGGGCTATTAAATATGTTCCACTGACCTCTGTGTGAGGTGACAGGTCTGGCTGCAGGCCAGCAATGTTGTAGTGCTGTGTGTCCCTTATAAAACTGGCTTGCTTTAAATAGCATAGTGTAGAGGCCAAGTGAAGGTAATCCAAAAGCTTGTTCTGGTTTCTTTGGTTTGGGGATTTTTGTTCTTTGAATGCCTTAATGTTACCATGGTAACTATAGTGGTCGATTAATCATGGCTCAGCTTCTTGAGTGTAAGAACAGCACGTAAAGTCTTCACACCTGGCATTAATTGCTCATAGTATCATCTTCCCATTGTGGAATGCTGCTGGAGTCTTGGTTTAGTAGGGTTGAGCGCCAGTGTCTGCTGGCTTGTTTTCTCCAGGGCTTCAGGTACAGACTGCTTGGCAAGCCAAGGCCAGTAGAGTTCCTTTACTAGTCATAGGATACATCCTTGGCATGGGAGGCACAGCAATATGCAGGTCTTGAACTGCTTGAGCTGGCCAGCCCTGCTTTAGATGAATAAAACTGAATAGTCCCTTTGGATGCTAAAAGCTTCCAAAAATAGTTACAAAGTCTCAGCTAAATTTAATACGACTAGAATGTCGATGGAAAGGATTAGAACATTTGGGATTTGCACCAGTTTGAAAAAATAATAATAAAATCCTCTTCCTTATATCTGCCACTTCTGCAAGAGCAATAGTGGAGGTTGAGGCTATTTTTGTGTGGTGCTAACCAAACTGGAGTTAAAAATGCAAGTGGACTCCACTGTACCAGTAACTTTTGTTACTGCAAGGGGAATAGTCGGTGTCCAGGTGGGAGATGCAGAGGTGCAGACTGAGGGAAGGGGTGACTGTAGTCTGTATTGCCTTTGAGACTGCAGCAGCTCATTAATCCTGTCATGAGGTCCTGTTCTGCTCTCTCTGAGGAAAACACCTCAATTTAAGTGCATGAGAGCTTTCCACAGTGAAGAATTACCACCCCATAAAAATAATACCTGTCTCCAGTGTTAATTTTCCAGAATGGAATGAAATTTTAATAGGCTACTGTTATCTGAACTACGCTGATATCCTTGTGCCTTCTTCCAAAGTCTTCACTGTGGGTACAGGTGCTCCAGCAGGAGCTGCAACCTTAGGCTGACATGACAGGAACGGCTGACTGTGCTGTCATTAATTCAGTGAATGTTTAAAGACTGATCTGCCCCCCCCCTCCAAGACTGATACTCCCCCCTCCAAATTATGGTAAAACTTGCTGTTTGGTTTTGTACTTTAAGTAGCAGAGGTAGAATCCCTGTACCTTTTCTGGGACACTTCTAGAAAAACAACTGCAACTTTTTTTTTGCCCCCCCCCCTTTCTTTTTTTTTTTACCCAGAAAATTTTCATAATTCCTGTAGATATGGTTTCCAGGTTTGTACTTGGGACTCGATAGTACTTTTAGTTTACAGTGATTATATTTAAAGCTTCTATTTGTACCATTTTGTTTGCTTTATTCTATTTTTAGCCATGTTGTTTGTCATAGCAAGCAGTGTTTAATAAAAAAAAGTAAAGTTTCCTAGCAATTTCCAAAGATTTGTGCCTGTTTCTTTATGTCCCTCAGGGACTCTTCCTAAAACCTCTTAAAACTGGAAGATGGTTGCCAAAGAAATGCTTTATTAGTTTCCATAAAAACAGCGGATAAATCTATACCTGCTTGGTGGTACATAAAGCTTTGGTCCATTCAGACACTTTGTGTGCTAAAGTTGTCTTAATTCAGCAAAATTTCATCTGCAGTTCTTTGCTCTGTAGGGGTCTGACTCCATCACAAGATGTACGTCTTTGCCTTTGTGGTTCGACACTAAAAAAGCAGTACTTTTTGATAACAATTTTCAGTAAGCTATTTGCCAGAGAATATAATATTTTGCTGGTCTCTGTTAATTGTAATTAGAGGTTGTAGCATGTCTAAAAATAGTGAGGTGACGGAGCGAATGCTTAGCTCCCACCTCGAATCTCTACAGAGCTTTCAGTTATAGTATCTGTAGGGTTGAACACTGACATAACCTAATTGTTCCTGTGGGAAGGGTGTTTGCTTCATGGTTTGAACTGTCGCATATTTCAAGCTCTTGCACCCATTGACCACAGGAGGAGAAATTTCAAGTAATTTAGTATTTTTCTAATGTGAAAGCTTAAGATCAAAACCCTACACCAAACACAGAAATAGTATAGAAACACAGACTGTATATGGGTGAACTTTATTTACAGGGGTTAAACAGATGTGGCAAACAATCAGCGTTAGGGTACACGGACTTGGGCTCAGGTTTGTGTATGTTTCTGTCTTTGAAGGGGAACAATCCTGCTATGGAGTTTATGATTGTGGTCCCTGTTAAGATCTTGGTGAATTAATCGAGCATCAGAATTGGTGCTGGATGATGCCTTAGTGTTGCTGTTACGGTGTCACTACTTCTTTTGAAACTCTGGATGACAACTTCTGGTATCTTATGTATTTAAAAATATCCTGATTTGGAAGGGAGAAGCAAATGCACAGCTCTCTTTGGAGTCATTATATTTTAAATGCAAGATAACTATGGTTTACTCTTACTTGGATGTCTTTCTGGTTGGGTTTTTTTGTAAGAGGGACAACAGGAGAGGAGGAGTCAGCTTATTTTGTCAGCAGCTGTGGAAAGGAGCTTTAATATAAATGGGAATGTGATCACATGATTGTATGATAGTTACATAAAAGATGACTTGTAATTGGGTTTATTTTATATGACAGTGCAGTTCATGGATTATACATGATTTGGAATTAATTATTTTAAGGGATTTGAAATGTAAATTCTTTTGTTCCAAATTAGTAGAATAATCAGGAAGAGAATATTTTTTGACAGAGAACTGCCTGTGGCTAAGTAAATTCAAAGAAGCTACAAAATACAAAGAAGCTACCAACAAAAAAAAAATCTGAGCCTTAAGTTGTTTGACAGACATAATAAAGGATGTGTAGTTAATTTGTTTTATTTATATATATATGTGTGTAAAGTTATTGATAATGCAGAAGAAGGTAAGATTTCCATCTCATGACTGGCTGAAGATAATGTCCCATATGTGACTTATTATGAAGTTCATGCAGAGCTGTGAAAACTCAAGATTCTAATTTCATGAATGCTTCAAGTAGGTTAGTTGCTGAAAAGTACAATTCCAACCTTTGCTGTTGTCTCTCTGTTCCCAAACTTGGCCTAAGTTGGTTGCTACAAATATTTACACAGCTGTGAAGTTGATCAGGTCAGTTACCTACTTTATGCATAGAATTAAACCCAAACTTTTCTCCTTAGGCCTGGTGTTTCAACTGTATCAGTTTGGTTGTGCCATGAATCAGAGTAGGAGATGCTTTTTTCACTACAAAAGATGGTGTGGGGCCCTTCTCTGTGTAGGAAAATGACCGGTGTTGGGGGCAAGAAGCCTGAAGTGCTTGACAGATTATGCTGCATCTTTTGGCAGAAGTGCTTGTTTGTCCATTCAGTCTGAATTTACAGCCCAAAGCATTGAAGTGTGCTAACAAATGTTGCTGATTCAAGTATGTTTGTCCCCTCTGATTGTCACTGAGCTGAGGCTCGTGGGCAGTTTATTTCTCTTAGGGAACATACATGTCTTTTGTTAGATTTCTGTTTGAATTGTGGTCCTGTGCTTAAAGTTGTGCAGCACATGGCCCTTTCATAGCAAAGTAAAATTTGTGAAACAATAGTTATTCCATGCAAATGTTCTTACCTGCACGGGTCCCATCTTAAACTGGGCAGAGATCAGGGTACTGTAAGTTGACTTGCTAGTGAAGGGAACACTGGCTAGGATTCTGGGTACATCTTAAGCGTAGAAGAGATGTGCGTGTACACACACCCACCTACAAGTCTTAAAGAAAGAGATGGTCAAAGGCATGAGACACTGACTTTCTTAAGAAGACTTGGCCAATACCCAAGTCCCACTGAGCAAATCTGTCTTAAGAGTTGCCTGAAAAAAGGAGCAAGCTTTTCTTGATAAAGAGCTCTAGCAGAGCAAAATGACTGCCACATGATGTAAGTAACTTATTAATTTCTAATCTCAGATGGATCTATATATTGTAGAATTGCTTGCTATAGTGTATGCTTATTCCCATATTGCCAACTAATATGGTTAAAAACTTGAACTTCATGGTTGTAACTCAGAATGCTGTTCTGTTTTGTTGCTTGTCCTAGTGGTTTTGCTGAATTCTTAATTTAAAAGCCTCCTTTCCGATCTAGTACCTTATAATATGGAGGGAAAAAACCCCTCAGCAGTTTAGTGAAGGAACCTGTAGACCTGACTCATGTCTATACACTTCTCCACACCCTAATAGCTTTGATATGCATTGGGGAACAGGATAGATGGAACTTGTTACCTGCCATGAGGTTATTTTTAGCGTTACTATGGTACTTTCATTGTAAAGTTAAGCTTATTTATTAGACTAATAAAAAGTGCATCATATCAGTTAATATAAATAGTTTTATGGAAAACAAATCAAAGTGTTGTATTGCCTCTCTTGCTCTGCTTTGCCTCTAATTTCCATTCAACCAGGATCTCTCTTTCATTATATCCTAGGACATTCTTGTAGGTCCTAAACTTCACTACTCCCATTTTGGCTTAATTTTACCCTTCTCACTAGGATGCTTATTGAGTGTTATTCATAATCCAAATTCCTTCAACTTTTGAGTATCAGCTTGTGTCACCTTTATCCTTTTGACTCTGTTGCGTAAAGTTGGCTTGAAACATCCCCCTCTGCTGACTGGACTCCTCCAGCTTAATGCTTGGGTTGGCGGGGAAGGTTCTTGGCCAGTATGACTCTAAAATAGTCAGTGTCCTCACTGACTTCAAGCATGTTGCCTGTTGTGAATGAAGTACTTCATACTCTCAGGCATGTAAACTTTATTTTGTAACATATTGTGCTTGAAGTTTATTTTTATAAACCTAGAAGCAATGAATCTCAGCACATGCTAGACATGATGGTAAGCATGTTTAGAGATTGTGTTTGGAGTAGAAGATCTATTAATATTCTCTGCCAGAGTGGTGATACGTTCTGAATTCAAGTGTCTTCCCAGTGAAGTGAGTTTTGCCTTTTTTTTAATGGTACTTACTTGGGTACGTTTATGCAGAAATCCATGGTAATGCTAGGCTCAAGTGAGTTGGCTCAATTACCAGAGGCACTATTGCTGTGACACTAAGTTCCTACTACATTAATCCCTACTGTTGAAGTAGGCATCTCTCTTGCCACTTATTTAGACTTTCTTTTCAGTTAGAATTAAATTCCTAAACTGAAATTAGTTGGAGCTACTTGTGCTAATATCAAAGTGAGCTGGTGAAATTACTGGTGTGCATGTGATAGTCTAAAAACCTGTCCTTAGGCTGACACAGTAAAAGGAGGTAGTTGGCCTGAGGCTTTCATACTATACCTGCTTCCTTACAGCACTGCACGCTTGCTTGTTTTAAACCCCTCCCTTCTAAATCACATGCATGGAATACAAGACTAGAGAACTATTCTGTTTTTAGCTGTGTAACATACTTTGGTACCTGGAAAAGGAGGACAGTTAAGATACTGTGACCTGCCAGCTCTCTGCAGATAGCTACATGTGCTCCGAGTGGTATTGCTGTACAACACTTACCTCTGGATAAGGTCCCGAGTTATCCTGGTCTGACCTTGTGGTTTGGACTAGGTGACCAGTCCAGGCCCCTTCCAGCCTTAGCTGTTGTGAGTAATACTGGCTAGTAAATCTATTACGTGATTTGAAAGTGTGGTAAGTGTGGACTCTGTGCTCTAAACTGATACTTTTGAGCATGACTTCAACTTGTTTTCTTGAGGACTTCTATTGTTAGCCCTGAAACCTCAGCAATAACTTACTGACAGTTCTGTAACCTTATGTCATGGAATGCTGTGCTCTGTTATCAGCTAAGTATCATTCCAGAGCAGCAGCAGAAATGGAGTTATATGAAAGGCACAGGCATGGCAGATTAGCTCCATAGAATTGTGCAGGTTTGAAAAGATTTTTAAGATCATAAAGTCCTAACCATTTACCTAGTGCTGCCAAGGGCTAGCATGGCTTTGTCTGGTGATGTGTTGGTACCAGTGTGGTTCTTAGTCTCTGCCTTAGCCCTGGCATCAAGAAGTTACTTCTTTCCATTTGCAGCTGCCTTTTGGGGGGCAAAGATTGCTGCCGTGTCCCTTTCGATCTTCTTCGGATAAATTTATCACTTTTACAAATGAGCAGAATATCAAAGCAATGCCCTACTCCCCTGAGAAAATCATTACTCGAGCAGTGCTGCACAAGCACTGATTAAGGAAACAGGTTTTAGTAGGTTTTGATTCAAGAAGACATTAACAGGGACTTAATATTCCTGTGTCTTTCTATTCAGTTTTTAACTTTCACAAATAAGTCTTCTATATTGGTCTCTTAAATATGACCTGATTAGGCCTTGATCCCATGACCTCTTAAATGAATGGATCAAGCTTTGAACTAATTTAGCTTTGCTTTACCAAGATTAAGTGTAATAAGCCCATAGAGTTTAATTTTGGACACTAGTCCTAAATAGTGCATTTGAACTAATATTTACAATTGTTTATAGAGAATAGCAAGTATGCAGTAGAGCAAATCAGAAACAGATGAACATACTGTTTATGTAATTCTTTAACTCGTTCTGAGGAGGTAAAGCAGCCAATGATTACATGTTGTGATTAAAAGAAACAAAAATATCAGGGCATTTATTATGCTTCTCCATGGCTTCTAGTCAGCTTATTGGAGCTCTGTAGAGGTTATAGCTGATGTGTATTACACCTGTACTAAGGACTGATAAATACCTGAATTTATGCAAATTAACACACCAATAATTAACTGGACCTTTACTTAGTCCTCTTGGATGGTATGAAGTTTACTCTTGTTACCAATAGTAGGGATAGTATTTGATGTATGGGCTTGTTACTTGTGTGTCACAACATTATCTTTCTACTATGACAGATTTGGAGTAAATGCTCCAAAGGCATTAGTATTTTCCTAAAGGGTGCTGAGAATCATCTCTCAAGTCCACTCTTCCCTTAGCTTTTTTTAATTGTCAAAGTTATTTTCACTTTCATCTTGCCCAACGCATTACACTTTTTCTCTAAGCTGACTGTGAAATCGGAGGCACCAGCCTGCCTTCCCAGCAGCAAACATGATTCTCTTAAACCTAAATACAACCCAATATTTTCTCTTAAGGCAAGGGCACTGAAATAACGCTTCTGGTTGTGTTCAGTAGCTTGTGCTGGTATGCTTAGGTCTCTTCTGTGCTAATAATTAATACTAAAGCAGAGCCCCTTTATTTCACCCTTTGGTGAAACTAGTTTTAATGCCCTGCTTCAGAGGCCAATTGCTGCCTTAAAATAGTGTAAAGTACACTTTCTATGAACTACCCCCCCAAACTAAGGATTTCTGGTTAACTTATGCATATGATATTTTTGAAGTGTAGTGTAACTGTATCTCTTCTTGTTGCCAGGGATGAGGGGAGACTCGTACTTCTTTGGAATGCGCGGCCTGGGTCACTATGGTTGCATCCCGGAGGATGGAGCACACTTCTTGCTCTACTCTATAAATGGAGACACCGATTTAAAGAGATGCTTTGCAGAGGAAGATTTTCATGAAATAATTGACTTCAACGATCTCCCGAATTCTCTCTTTGCTTGTAATGTTCACCAGTCTGTGTTTGAAGATGAGGACAACAAGGTACAGTGTTGCTTTCCATATTTTCAATACAAGAGAAATGTATGCCTTACATTTGTATTTGCTGCGGTTTCAATGAATCAGTTTAATCTGTCTTGTACAGAGAAAATAGAACCAAACTATGGTTTCTTTCTAAGGTGACAACAATACTCTGCCATGACATCTATTTCAATAGCTTAAAAAGCTTTCATCAACTCTGGTGAGCAAAAATGTTCTTTTGTCCAGATTTGTAGCATACTGAAATGTGGGTAGAGGTCTTCAGAGCAATTGTAGCTGCAGTTGTGATGGGGGTGGCAAAGTTAAATGTGTGAAAGTTTCTCCCACTTGCTGATCACGTACCACTGTGATGGGAGGCTGCCTTTACTGTATCTTCTCATAGGATCTTTATGTTGGAAAAGACCTCAAAGACTGAGTCTAACCGTTAATTTAGCACTGCCATGTCCACCACTAAACCATGTCTCTAAGGGCCACATCTACACATCTTTTAAACACATCCAGGGATGGTGACTCCACCACTACCCTGGGCAGCCTCTTCTCCAATGTTTGATAACCCTTTGGGTGAAGAAACTTTTCCTAATGTCCAATCTAAACCTCCCCTGGTGCAACTTGAGGCCATTTCTCCTTGTCCTATCACGTGTTACCTGGGAAAGGAGACCAGCCCCCACCTCACTATAACCTCCTTTCAGGCAGTTGTATAGAATGATAGGGTCTCAAATGTTGTAAGTTATCTGAAATACTATTTTATTTGGAAAATCTAAAATGAATGATAGTAGAACAAAGACACGAAGAACTATGTGAGATTACTTTTAACTCTGTAGTTTGACTAAAACAGAATGTTGAAAACAGTATCTTAATATAAAAATAATTTTAAAAAATCACCTTTTTGCAGGGAGTGTTCAGTTCCTGTTTCTTAACCTAGTATTCTTCCTGATGGAGATGTCAGGGATGGAAAACTGATAGCTTTGTGCTTAATTGCCTGATGAAATAGTCTAGGCTAATTGTTATAGGCACATCTGCACTTATGTTGTGCCATTCTGTGGAATTTCAGAACCATTTGGTAATGAGCTTCATTTAAGTTGAAGGGGTTTGAAAGCACAATTTTAAAGGAAGAAAACAGAAGTGTGCCCAGAACTAGAGAATCTCTTTGTCTCCTGCAGAGTTTCTATCCCCACTTGCTCCTGAGCTTTCTTCTCTGAGAGCTCTATTCTGGCATTTAGCTGGTGGCTTAGTTAGAAAATGGAGTGGATGATTATGTAAGTACGTGGGATAGCAATCCCCAAAGACTTGCAGGACTTAAGGATGTCTTAAGAATAGCAGCTGGGCTGTGGAGGTGGATATTCTGTTCCGTGTGCATTTCTGTAAACTATCTGTCAATGACATGGATTGAACAGCTCTGTTGGCAGGTAAGTAGTTACCCCCATAAGTCTATATTTAACTAGATGGGATTACCTTCAGTTTTCTCATTAAATCCAAGGACCTGGGGAGCTGATTATGATTTTTATTCCTGTAGAGCATGTACTTGTGTTCCCAGTTGATTAATACTGGTAATCCCTTCTATTATTAACCATTGCTGCAGGATAAGAGCATACATGAATTCAGTATAAAATATTGCCAAGTTACTAAGCTGAAGTTTAAAATCTCACACAATAAGTGCTGCTTATAATCATATCTTCAGTTATATATTGATCCTATGTAAAAATAGTGGTACACAAAACTCTTTAAAGAACATACTACAATAATGGTTATATTTGTATTAGTTTCATTGTGTTATCCATTCTACAGAAAGTAATGATTTTGCAGTGTATCTTTTGTCTCTTACTCCTGACCTATGCTTTTAGGAGGAAAATGGAGGTATGACTGGTTTGGAAGTTACAAGTTAGGTGGTAAAGAAAGCCAGAGAAACCTGTCATTTTGAAAGGTTGCTTAGATTTGGTCTGTGAATGTGCTGTATAAATAATACTTAAATATATAAGCTTCTAAGTGGCTCTGGCATGCAACAATATTAAAGTTACATTGCTGAAGTGCCTTAAGAGGCTGAACTGTCAAATTCAGTCTTTGAATATGCAATTATCTAAGCAATATTCTCTCTAAAGATAGGTTTTAAAAGCCAATGCCTTAACTGCTTCATGTTTTAATTTGAAGACACTTAGCTACTGTGTCAGATACAGGGTAAGTTCCAGTCTGTGCTTGAGAAGGGGCTGGCAGCAGCCTGGGGGTAACATTTACCTGCATGTATGCCAGCACTGTGGATATGCTGATTCACATTGTCCAATCTTACTGCATTCTGTATCACTTATACACTTTCACTAAGCTCACGTGGCTGTACATCACTTCTTGGAAAGGATTCAGTGCTGCCTTATCAAGAGTGACTGTGGCATTTGTAGGAAGCCTGAGTTTTGGACCTTCGTTCTTCTGAAGATGAGGAATTCTTGCAGCTGAAGGCCATGTTCTTTACAGATTAAGAAATTGCATCAGGCCAGGCTTGAGTCTACTCCTGGCTGGCACCCTAAGGTCTCAATACAGACAGAGTGAGTCTGAAGAGTTGTGGGCCCTGAGTCTGAAGATGAGCATTGCCATCTGGTGTAAAGAAAGCTGCTCAGGAGTGACTGCCTGATCCTAAACAATGGCAGAAGAAAGAGGAAATACACATTTATACTGGCTGTGTATATCTGGTTTTGCTACAGTAACAGTATGTAGTAAAAAAATACTTCCTTGCTTTCAGGCCTGTGTTCTTGGTCAGGAGAATGCCCTGGCTATGTGGGTCAATGATACAGGCATTTGAGGATTTGCACATGATGGTTTAGCAGCATCAATACACTGTCAGCTTGCTACAGCTAGGGGGGATGTTTTTGTTTGTCTCCACTCCCATCATGGATAGCCTGCTCCTTCTTACAGAAAATGGAATTGTACCTTCTTTACAATGCAACTAGAAAATACTGAGTTTTTTTAACTTTTAAAGAACAACAAAGGTGTGGAGAAGTAGATTATCTAACAGCCCTGTTCCAAATCTGGGGTCACATCCAGCTGTGCCCCATAACTGTTCTGTGTTATGATCACTTATTTTAGCATATGACTTGTTAATGGTAGGGGCAGGCTTTTTGGAGTGTGCAGCACTGGCTTTGTTGGGTCGTGGAAGTCCTACTCTAAAGAAACTAAATAGAAAATACTCCTAAACCCTGATGATTACCACATGTCTCTTGGAAAAACTGCTGGGACTGCTTATATGAGCAAGATAGGGCAAAATTGAGACTGTTATTTTTGGCTGATGGTGTGACTGAATGGGAGGCACTGCTCCTTTTATCTTTCCTGAAAAAGCAGCTGTGGTGGGGAGCCAAAGGGCATGACTGATTAATCCTAAGGGTGGATGTGTGTGTTTTAACAGTTAATTGCTGCACGTAGCCCCTAGGGCTTTCTGGATAGTAAACCTTTTGTTGTGAACTTGTTATGCATATATCACTGTTTTGTAAAAACATCCTTTTCTGTATTATGACTGTAATTTCCTTCAGGCTGAAACTGGTAAGCTCACTGTCAAAGTGAAGCATCTTTGTCTCTTAAAGATGGTTTCTTCAGATGCTGTAATGCCTCAGGAACTGCTTACACAAAACTGTCACTATTAGAATATGCTTACGTGAGGGAAGGATGTGTTTCCTCAAGCTGTTTAGAGGCTGTATGCTCTTCATTTTGCCACTCTTTTGGCTAAAATCAGGAGGAGCACCTATCAAACTTGATAGTTGTATTTTGGATAAAGAATGAAAAATCAGTTTCTGAGCATTTTAGTTATGGTGAAGCTGCCTAGGAAGTGGTAGCTGAAGTACACTAAGTGCTTTTTCTTGCTAACTTAATTAAAACCAATAGGAGAGATTATTATTGATAATTATTAAATTATTATTTCTGCATGAGAAAATAGTGACCGGACAAATCCAGTTCTGGACTTCTCAGTACTAGAGGTATGAACATACTGGTGAGTGTCCAGTGAAGGGCCACTTAGATGATGAAGGGACTGAAGCACCTCCTACGAGGAAAGGCTGAGAGAGCTGGTAGAGTTTAGCCTGGAAAAGAGAAGGCTCTGGGGGATCTTATCAGTGTGTATTAACACCTAAAGGGAGGGGGCAAAGAAAATGGAGCCAAGCTCTCTTCAGTGGTGCCCAGTGATAGGACCGGAGGCCATGGGCACATACTGAGACATCAGGAAACGTTTTCTTACTGTGAAAGTGACTGAGCACTGGCACAGGTTGCCCAGGGTGGTGGTGTGGTCTCCTTCCACAGATGTATTCAGAAGCCTCTGGAGATACGGTCCTGGGCAGCTGGCTTGAGCAGGGGGGTTGTTCAAGATGGACCTTCAGAGGTATCTTCCAACCTCCACCAGTTTGTGATTCTCAGAACATATGATGAAGTGTATCCTAAAAAATTCTTCTGAAGAGGAGGGTGAATGCAAGACTGGGGAATGCATTTCCTGAACAGTGAGGTTAATGGAGATGGAGTGGGGAAGGGAAGAGAAAAGAGGTCAAATTAACAAATCAGTGGAAAAGATAATTCTAGTTTAATGGTGTTTATTACAAAACCAGTTACTATGTCCATGAAGGGTTCTTTCACATATACTGGATGATGGCTTGCTTTTACTACAGAAGCCTATGTTAGACTACCTTTTTTAAAAAAGATGCATTATTGAGCTTGGGAATTGAAAAAGATCTAAGGCTAACTCAGGTGAGTGCTGGAATATTTGTTCAAGTTTGATGTTTTAAGAGAACTCTGTAGCCTTTCTTGGAAAGGCTTTTTTCCTTTATACTTGAATTTGGCTTTCTCAACAAAGCATATCTGCATGCTGCTATTTTTAAGGTGCAGTAAAAGACACTGGACAGTTCAGTGCTTTGCTGGGTTGCCATTAACTTTTCACTTCTAGGATTAACACATAAACTGTCTACTGATGCTTTGACGTGTAATTGAAATGTATCTTTTCAGTGCTCCTCTTAAACAAAGGGATGCCATTGTGTCTGCTGCCATGTGTGAAGTGTTTCTTTGGTTCCCTTTTCCTACAGGCTAATTCAAGAAGATGCTCTAGGAGGCAGTCTTTATTTCTGCAAAGGAAGATCTGTTCCTTTTGCCTTCACTTTTAAAAATCTTGATTATGATCAAAGAGGTTCTGACTTCACATTACATCACTGGAGCCTCTAGGTGTTGAGTCATCATTATATTTAGAGGGTGGCATACTTCTTTTTAGTCTAATATTAGTATTCAAGCCTGGTCGCAGTGGAAGGTCACCCTAGCAAAGATGAAGTCACCACTCCAAGGCTGGAAAGGAATGCAGGCTTCATTCTGCCTTCCTGGTACACTTGCTGCTGCTTTGTTTTACTTTCAGTTTTTCTACCTTTTAAGGTTGTCATCTGTCAATATGATAACATTATCAGAAACTGCCACTTGAAGCAGACTGTGCCTTGAGCTGTGGAATCTCTACCCACTTTGGCTTGTTCTGCTTTATAAATGGATGAATGTTATTCCCTGTCATTCTGGAAAAAAAAAAAGTGTTCCTTTACTACATACTCTATTTGCATCTAATAAAATAAAAATACAGAGAGCTTGCAAGGAAAAGGTGCGGGAGCAGTGTCCTTCAGCAGTTCATGAATTATAGCTGCCCTTCGGGAATCCTGTCTTGTACTCTTCCCTGGGTGGTAGTTTACTGACATCTAAGAACTAAAAGCTATATAGGAGGCTGCTCTTGCTCTGAGAAGTATGCATTTCCATGACATTCATATTTTGTGCTGTAACTAATTTCTAATATTTTTCAGTAGAAACCATCTCGGTCCAATACAGTATTTCTGCTGAAGACACCTCCGACCTCTTGCACTTGGCATCCGAGTTCCCATCTGACTGTTAGAGTGATAATCCCAGGTTTTTCTGCAGCATTATGCAAGTGCTCTCTATAGCCTAAAAGAGGTGTAGATATTTCACGGAATGGTTTGGATTGAAAGGGACCTTCAACCTCATCCAGTTCCAACTCCTTGCCACGGGCGGGGACACCTTCCACTAGACCAGATTGCTTCAAGCCCTGTCCAATCTTGAACATTGCCAGGGATGGGGCAGCCACAGCTTCTCTGGGTGCACCCTGTGCCAGTGCCTCACCACTCTCACAGGAAAGAACTTCTTTATATCTAAGAACAGTAGCAAAGGTAACTTTCATTGACTTTTGGGATCTATTGAGCGTTCTTTCCGGTCCGGAGGAAGAAAATGCATTTTGCTTCGTGTGGTTTGTGTATTCAGAATTTTAATACATATTTATAAGGAGATTATTTAAGGTTACTCTTGTTGCTGTTCAGACAACTTGCATTTATGTGTTTATAAAGGGTCTGACACTAATTTTATCTGAGGTGATCTGCAGAATTTCTAATGGAACTGTAAGGAGTTGTTAGCTTAGTCTGGTTTAGGCATTCCTTCCATCTTCTTTCTTAGGTGATTCTGGCTGTTACTGAAAGGCTACAGCATTTTTACTGTCTTTCTGGGAAGGTGCATAAGCTTTATGATTTGATAACCTTTGAAGAAACACAAAGAAGAACACTGAGATTGTGCAGCTGTAACAGTATGGTCAGGTTGAACCTGTGCATATGCCCGTTTCATCCCATGCAAGTAGAAGGTATATTTGGACATGATTATCTAGGAGTTACAAAGCTCCAAATGTTATTCTGTTCAATCACTGTTCAATTCCTGCTCTGAAAATGTGTTTAAAGCAACAAAAAAACTGAAGCAACCTATCAAAAAAAACCTACCAAGAATTTCTGGGCCTGAAACGGCGCTGTCTGTAATGTGGATGCTGTCTAATAATTTCTACAGTACTTGGGGTTATTTTCCCATCCTTGCACGGGGTGCTTGGTAGCACAAATGCCCTTGTTTTGGCGGGAGAACGTGCCTGGCAAAAGACCAACTGGGTTAAAGGTAGGCCTGTGTTCACTGCCGTTGAAATTTGCAGTAGTGCTTCAGAGCATCAAGCTATACTGGTTGTTTGTAAATTACAAAAATAAACTGAGTAGTATTCTTCCAGAACACACAAGACGGCAGTTACTGTCTGCTTTTTAAATTTGGAAATGTACTTTTCTCCTTAAGAACAACTATGGAAAAATTCTTTTAGCATTGGCTTTCTGTGCTCATGCTCTGCTCTGCAGTCTAGAGGGAATGCATTATCTCAAGAAACCAGGGTGGGTGGGAAGTCTTTCCTGGGAAAGGACATTCAGGGTAATTTTTTTTGTATAGGAATGCAGTTTGCTTACCAGTTCTGCTAATATGGATAAAATTTTGAATAATAAGATTTTATCAAAGGTGTTGGTAAATCCATGTCAAGGTTTAGGAACTCTCAGTTGTGGCGTGAGAAAACACAGGCTCTGGGAGCCAGAGAGAATTGAGATGTCTTACCTGTAAGTCAGTTTCTCTAGCACAATGGATATAGAAGGATGAACTGTGGGAAGGTCTAATCTAGTTGCTCCTAAACGCTGTACAAGTCTAGATTTAAAGTTCCACTTTGCACTCATCGGTCTCCTCTAATTGGTTGAACTAAATTCCTGGACTTGCGTGCCTTTTGATCTTTGAGGAAGTTGAGATCTGGCCTGGAATGCTGAGGCTAGTGTGTCTTCCCTCTGAATTCCCTACCACTGTTAACTGGGATGTGGAGTTCAACCAAGGACTTTTACTGACAGAGAAGTTTTGTTGGTGGTGTTTTTCTCCTCCTGACTATCCTGCTTAAAAATATTTGTGAGTTTGACTGCATATACGTGGAATACTGAGCCTCTTTTTCCCCAGGATGATAGTAGGGTATGTTGCTTTCTGAGATGATAAGCAAGAGAACCTAGCAGCAATATTTCATGCAGCTTTTTTCTATTTCATATCTACCAAGTTTGCGAGGGTTGGATTTATCGTAACTGGTGACACTTGTTATTCTTGACCAGTGTTATTCCTGGTTGGGTTTTTTGCCTTTTTGCTTGTCAGGCGATCTAAGGTGCAATGTGTTTTTATGAAGCAATATAAAGGCAAGAAGATAGATACCTGGTCACACTTGGAATAAACCACAGCAGTCATTTCTACAAGAGCTTCCACGCATCTAAGTGAAACATATCTTGGCACAGTGTGTATTAAAGCAAGTCAACCCTTCTTATATCTGCTGACACAAGCAAGAGCTACATCTTTAAAAGGGAAAAGCTGCTTTTATGCAGTTTATAGGAAAGTCTTTGGTTTGTTCCACTAAGTAGTTCGTACTGGCTGCTGGCTGCTAATAATCAAACACAGTTTTGCCCTTCTCCCTCCAGCAAGCTGTCATTCTGAAGTCAACAAAAATACTGTTTTTGTAGGTGATAGTAATCAAAAAGTGCAGTAAAGCCATTCTGATGTGGTTGGGGGAGCAGCTGTTCCTTATTTTAATACCATCAGAGCTCCTAATCCATCCACAAGTGCTGATATCAGTTTTCTGGCCAAGGAAAAGGCTTCTAAATGAAGGTCAGTCTTCATTACCAATGCATAAAGATATTGCATTTACAGAAGCCATGTTCTGGTTTAATGTCATTCAGAACAGTAAATCTACAGTTTTACCAGTTACTTATTTAAGTGAATTTCTCAAATGTTTCATAAAAAATCTACGTTAACAAAACTGCACCAGAATTTAATGTAATTAATATATCAGTGCTTAATAGGGGTAGAAATGTCTTAGAAAAATGAGGGATGCTTGAAGGCAAGTTGCGGTAGTAGAGAGTAGAAAAGAGTGAGGCAGCAGCTTTAGGACTGTGGCGTCGGTTAAGGCAGGTTCTGCCATAGACTTGAGCACAAAGGTGAGAGATCATATTCAGAGTTGAATCAAGGTGAAACGAATAATCAGTTACTTCTGTACATTTGAAAACACATTTTCTTCTGTGCCAGATTAATTCATGCTTCTTTGCACTTGATGGAAGTTCTGGCATTTGGTGCAGTAGTGCAAGGGTTTCTCTATGGCTGTGTTCTCAGGTCCACTCCTCAGGCAGGAAATCTGATGAACTTTACCATTTGGTCACCTGAGGAGTTCATTCAAATCCTTAGTTTCCTGTGTAGTATGAGTGTGTGAATGGCTTTGGAAATAATGTATCTTGTACTTTTTTTATTGACTTACTTTAATGTGATCACTTTTAACTGTAGGCTGTCTTGCTTTAATTTGATTGCGTTTTATGGGTGCTCTATGCTGCTTAAATTATGTGACTTTTGTACTGGGCTTTGAAACTTAATACAGAAGCAGAGGCATTGCAGCTGTGGTGGATGTTATGTGTGTCTCAGAGGGATAAGAACAAGCCTTTTCCATGTGATAGAGACTAATGAGCTGGAAGTTAAGATGATAGCATTATGGGAAAAAGAAATTACAGTATCCCTGGCAAGAGTGTAATAAAGGCATTTATTACACTGCAGGAGGGGGGATGCAAATTGGTATGTGTTGTCTTTTAATTGGTTTTGTAGTTAGTCTGAAAAGCATAAAGATATTGTTAGGCTGTGACATGCAATCACTTAGAAATTTTGAGCTTAATGTTACTGGAACTAGTACTGGGGAGAAATACGATCATCTCTTCCCTGCATTTCCAGTGTTTGGCTGGCTCATAAAGGAAGAATAGAACTGAGAACTTCAGAAGATGCTGAGGAAACAAAGTCCCAGCCCTGACTGAAAGGAAGTTGTTCCCCATTTTAAGGCTGGTGTGCACCATAGGGCTGACTTCCAGACACCATGATAAGAGTCACACAATTTATGTCTCTCCCATTTTTATTCTTCATGACAGTTTTGTATGCAGATTGTTTATCTATTTCTCAGGATATTTTTTCTTGAAAGCTTTGGGGTTTTTTAACACCTGGAGACCATGGTATCCCGGGCTGAAAGTATAGTCCTCAAGAAGGGAAATTTAGATGAGATATTTGGAAGAAGTTCTTCTTTGTGAGTGTGGTGAGGCGCTGGCACAGGTTGCCCAGGGAAGCTGTAGCTGCCCATCTCTGACAGTGTTCAAGGCCAGGTTGGATGAGGCTTGGAGCAACCTGGTCTAGTGGAAGGTGTCTCTGCTGTGGCAGGTGGGGGTGGAACTTAGATGAGCTTTAAGGTCCCTTCCAGCTCTATTCATTCTATGATTCTGTGATCTTGAATGGCGGGGAGGAGTGTCAAAATACAATAAACATTAAGAGGTGCTAGATTTTCAGAAAATTCTTCATAAGCTGAAAGTCGTGTGAGGACAGTGGTTTAGGATTTTCTGTGTGTTATGTACTGCAAAGAGGTGGTGTACGGTTTCTGGATAGAATGATCTCCTTGAAAGATTTGGTACCTATCTTGCTTTTTCTTCTAATTCTGCATTAGCAGTTAATGCTCTCCCTAATTACCATAGCTTTTGAAGGATCTTCAACTATCCTTGTAGCGTATGAACTGCTGTTAACCCCAGACCTGTAATACATGAGCTGTAGTTATAATGTGATACTGGTTTTTTAGGCAAGCTTTAGATTCTTGGTAATGCCTTGTGTGTTTGTCTTTTACGGTACATCTCAACCATCGTCTGTATGTATGTGGACTATTTGTTGGGTTTTGTTTTGGATTCTTGAGGTCTTACCTTAGGTATATGTAGGGTGAGGTGCAAGAGTATTTGAAACTGGGATTCTCACACAGATGCATCACTTGTGAAAATTGGGTAAACCCACCAATATTGTGGAATTTGAGATTAAAATGTTGTAGTTGAAAAGCACCATTCTGCTTCTGATCTCTCCTTGCTCCTAATGATCATGCAGCAAGTCACCTTGATAGTGAAGATAAACGTAATTTATACCCACTTAGACTGTTAATGCTGTGTAATGGAAAATCCTGGCTGGTGCAGAAAAAACCCCACACTTTCTATGAAGAGTCTACTGTATGTGAATGAAAGGACATCGGCATGTGTGTGCTCTGGTTGTATCGAGTGCCATGGGTGCCATCTGCTGATTACTTCAGGTAGCACACAGCTCTTCGGCGGACATATATTAAGGAATATCGTTTTAAATACCCTGCCACTAGAATGTTAAACACAAACTACAGTTTTTAATCCTTGCTGGTTTTGTGCAACGTGAACAGCAGTGGTCACCCTAAATGTATTTGAGTTTCATTTCAGACCTGCAAAATAGTTTCACAGAGTAATTATTACTGTCAGTGTTCGTTTGCAGTGTTTTTGCTTATGGTGAACCTAGATCTTAATTTTTGCAATGTATTGCGGCTCTTCATCTGAACTCAGCTTCTAGCCATCCACTTTTTTAGCTTTCAACCTCTTTACATTTCTGAACTCTTTCCTTATTCTGCATCACAGAATTCCAGGTTGGAAGGGACCTCAAGGATCATCTGGTCCAAACTATCTAGGCAAAGTATGGCCTAGACTGGATGTCCCAGCACCCTGTCCAGCCAAATCTGAAGTGTCCAGTGTTGGGGAATCCACTACTTCCCTGGGGAGGTTATTCCAATGGCTGATTGTTCTCACTGTGAAAATTTTTCCTCGTTTCCAGCCAGAATCTCCCCAGGAGTAACTTGTGCCCATCACCCCTCATCTTTTCCATGTGACTCCTTGTAAAAAGGGAGTCTCCATTTTCTTTGTAGCCACCTTTTACATAGTAGAACATGATAATGCCTCCCTGAGCCTTCTTTTCTCAAGGCTGAACAAATCCAGTTCTTTCAGCCTTTCCTCACATGGCTGCCCAGTCCTTGGATCATTTTCATGGCCCTTCTCTCTAGACCCTCTCCAGCCTGACCACATCTTTTTTTATATAGTGGGACCAAAACTGAACACAGTATTCCAGGTATAGCCTGACAGTGTTGCAGGTGAGCAGCTCGAGAGAGGACGCCTTCAACACCGGAGCGGGGAAGAGATCAGCGTCCAGGAGCCTCAGCTCGGAGCGGCCAGAGCCACCGAGGGAGCCTCAAGTCCTCGACAGGACCTGCCCAGGAGCCGGCAGCTCCGCGGACGCGGGCAGGGACTCACTGGGGGCGGAGCCAGGAGCAGCGGCACCAGCCCTGAGGGGGTAAAAACCTGCCCCAGGGAGCGCGGCGAGCAGAGCGGGCCGGGGCAGTTGGCGCGGGCAGGCGAGCGGGATGGTGAGCACCCGTCGTGTGGGCAGGGCCCGGCCTGGGAGCTCTGCTCTGGCTGCCCCGGCGGTGGCAGCGGAGGCACCCAGACAGAGCCGGTGAGAGGGGAGGCTGCAGGGCAGAGCTCGGGGTGCAGGGAGTGCCTGCACCGGGCTTGTGAGCGGAGGGTGCACAGTGGGCAGGGCTGCGCTCGGTGCGCCCTGGGGGAGGTCCTCCTGCCGCAGAGGCTGGGCTGCGGGACGCTGTCAATGGGCTGCAAGGTGTCAGGGGAGCTGAGAGGAAGCGGGGCTGCTTGCTACAGCCCCATACTGTGCAGGAGCCTCAAGTGTCCCCTGTAGCTCATGGAGGGAAGAAGGAGGCCGTTATCCCGGGAAGCTGGGAAACATTAACAGTAAAAAACAACAAAAAAAGGGAAGAAGAGGACAGTTGAAAGCAAAGGGCTTCCTCCTAAATCTTTTGTCCCCACGCAGAACCACTTTGCTGTCCTGCAGGGGGCTAATGAGGAAACGCACTTGCGCCAGAAACAGCCGGCTGATGCACTGGTAAAGATCTCTACTGGTGCTGCGATGGAAAAGCGTTGGGCGTAGTAGTAGGGGACTCCACTTTGAAAGGGACGGAAGCACTCGTCTGTCAGCCTGACCCCGTCTCAAGGGAGGTGTGCTGCCTACCAGGGGAGCAGATCAGGGATGTTGCAGAGAGGCTGCCTGCTCTAGTAAGTCCCATTGACTGTTACCCACTTGTAGTGATCCACGTGGGTGCTAGGGATATAGATAGTAGTAGTCTGGAGAACATAAAGAAGGACTACAGAGCCCTGGGAGAGGTGGTTAGGGGCTCTGGAGCTCAGGTAGTCTTTTCGTCAAGTCTCCAGGACACAGGGGAGGACCCTAAAAAGGCTAGGAGGATTGGCCAGGTTAATAAATGGTTAAAAGGGTGGTGTCATAGTCAGGCGTTTGGGTGTCTTGAACACGGGACCCAAGTTTGTAGGCCAGGTCTACTGGGGACTGGTGGAGCTGCTCTGGTAAAGAAGGGGAAGAGCAGTTTTGGTAGGAGGCTTGCCAGACTGGTCAAGGATGCTTTAAACTAGATGTGTTGGGGGAGGGGGCATCATTCCATCCCAACACACCCAGTCAGTTGCCAACACCTGTAATAAATGCTCAGAGCAATGTAGAGATACTCCAGCAGCTCCAGCCAATGAGCTGGCTTCAATTGGAGCTCGTCTCAGATGCCTCTATACAAACGTCCGTAGCATGGGGAACAAACAAGAGGAATTAGAGATGTGTGCACATCTACAGGGAGCGCGAGCGACCAGGAGCGCGGTGAACAGAGCGGGCAAACAGAGCGGGATGAGGCAGTTTGCGTGGCAGTTCATGCGGGCAGGCGAGCGGGATGGTGAGCACCCGTCGTATGGGCAGGGCCCGGCCTGGGAGCTCTGCTCTGGCTGCCCCGGCGGTGCCCAGCGGAGGCACCCAGACAGAGCCGGTGAGAGGGGAGGCTGCAGGGCAGAGCTCGGAGTGTAGAGAGTGCCTGCACTGGGCTTGTGAGGGGAGGGTGCACAATGGGCAGGGCTGCGCTCGGTGCTCCCTGATGGAGGCTCACCTGCAGCAGGTGGCTGAGCTGCGGAATGCTATTAGCGGGCTTCAAGATGTCAGGGTAGCTGAGAGGAAGCAGGGCTGCTTGCTCCAGCCCCATACTGTGCGGGGGCCTCAAGCTTCCCCTCCAACTCATGAAGAAAAGAAGGAGGCCACCAACCCGGGAAATTGGGAATTGGTGACAAAGAAAAAGAACAAAAGAAGGAGGAAAAGGACAATTAAAAGCAAGGAGCTTCCTCCTAAATCTGTTGTCCCCACGCAGAACTGCTTTGCTGTCCTGCAGGAGACTAACGAGGAAACGCACTTGCACCACAAACAGCCGGATTATGCATGGATTAAGATCTCTACTGGCGCTACAAAGAAAAAGCGGCGGGTCGTAGTAATAGGGGACTCTACTTTGAAAGGGACGGAAGCACTCGTCTGTCGGCCTGACCCCGTCTCAAGGGAGGTGTGCTGCCTACCAGGGGCACGGATCAGGGATGTTACAGAGAGGCTGCCTGCTCTAGTAAGTTCCACGGACTATTACCCGCTCCTGGTGATCCATGTGGGTGCTAGGGATATAGGTAGTAGTAGACTGGGGACCATAAAGAAAGACTACAGAGCCCTGGGAGAGGTGGTTAGGGGCTCCGGTGCTCAGATAGTCTTTTCGTCAATTCTCCAGGACACAGGGGAAGACCAAGAAAAAGCTAGGAGGATTGGCCAGGTCAATAGATGGTTAAAAGGGTGGTGTCATAGTCAGGGGTTTGGGTGTCTTGAACATAAGACTGAAGTTAGTAGGCCAGGTCTACTGGGGCCTGGTGGAGCTGCTCTGGTAAAGAAGGGGAAGAGCAGTTTTGGTAGGAGGCTTGCCAGACTGGTCAAGGAAGCTTTAAACTAGATGTGTTGGGGGAGGGGGGCATCATTCCATCCCAACACACCCAGTCAGTTGCCAGCACCTATAATAAATGCTCGGAACAATGTAGATATATTCCAGCTGCTCCAGCCAACGAGCTGGCTTCAATTGGAGCTCGTCTCAGATGCCTCTATACAAACGTCCGTAGCATGGGGAACAAACAAGAGGAATTAGAGATGTGTGCACATCTATGGGGGTATGATATAATAGGCATCACAGAAACATGGTGGGATGGCTCCTATGACTGGAGTGTTGGAATGAAAGGTTACAGGCTCTTCAGAAAGGACAGGCCTGGCAGGCGGGGAGGGGGAGTTGCCCTTTGTGTTAGGGATAGGCTGGAGAGTATGGAACTCTGTCTGGGGACAGGTGAGCAGTTTACAGAGAGTTTGTGGGTCAGGGTTAAAGGGAAAACAGCTGTGGAAGACATTACTGCGGGAATCTGTTACAGGCCACCTGATCAAGGAGAACCTGTGGATGAAGCACTCTACAGACAGATAGGAAAAGCCTCACGCTCGCAGGCCCTTGTTCTCATAGGGGATTTCAACCACCCTGACATCTGTTGGAACGATGGCACTGCACGGCACAAGCAATCCAGGAGGTTCCTCGATTGTGTGGAAGACAACTTCCTTCTGCAAGTAATAGAGGAGCCGACAAGGAGAGGTGCCATGCTTGACCTTGTGCTCACCAACAGGGAAGGGCTTGTTGAGAATGTGGTACTACAGGGCAGCCTTGGATGCAGCGATCATGAGATGGTCGAATTTGAGATCCCCAGGACAGTGAGAAGAGCATGTAGCAAGCTCACTGCCCTGGACTTCAAAAGAGCAGACTTTGGCCTCTTCAGGAGCCTGCTTAGTAAGGTTCCATGGGATATAGCCCTGGAGGGCAGGGGGCCAAAGGCTGTTGGTTGATATTCAAGGATCACCTGCTGCAAGCTCAGGAGTGCTGCATCCCAACTAGAAGAAGTGCAGCAGGAGGGCCAGGAGACCTCCTTGGATGGATAAGGAGCTGCTGAGGAAAATTCAAAGGAAAAAAGACACTTATAAAAGGTAGAAGAAAAGACAGGCAGCCTGGGAAGAGTACAGGGATGTTGTCTGGGAAGCTAGGGACCAGGTTAGGAAGGCTAAGGCCCAGTTAGAATTAAACTTGGCGAGGGATGTTAAGGATAACAGGAAGGGATTCTACAGGTACGTAGCGAATAAAAAACAGACTAGGGACAACGTAGGCCCCCTGAAGAAGCTCTCGGGAGAACTGGCTACACAGGATGTGGAGAAGGCTGAGGTTCTGAATGACTTCTTTGCCTCGGTCTTCACTGGCAAAGGCTCTGACTGCACCACCCAGTTCTTAGAAAGTAGATGCAGGGACTGTGGGAATGAAGACCTTGGGCCCACTGTAGGAGAGGATCTGGTTCGAGACCATCTTAAGGACCTGAACGTACACAAGTCAATGGGACCTGATGAAATCCATCCACGGGTCCTGAAGGAGCTGGCAAATGAAGTTGCTAAGCCATTGGCCATCATATTTGAAAAATCATGGCAGTCAGGTGAAGTTCCCGATGACTGGAAAAAGGGAAATATAACCCCCATTTTCAAGAAGGGGAAAATGGAAGACCCGGGGAATTACAGACCAGTCAGTCTCACCTCTGTGCCTGGCAAAATCTTGGAGCACATTCTCCAATTCAGAGCAGCCCTGTGGAGAAGGACTTGGGGGTGTTGGTTGATGAGAAAATGAACATGAGCCGGCTCCAGTGTGTGCTCGCAGCCCAGAAAGCCAACCGTATCCTGGGCTGTATCAAAAGGAGAATGACCAGCAGGTCGAAGGAGGTGATCCTGCCCAGAGCCTTGGGTGGGATGGTTTAGTGAGAGGTGTCCCTGCCCATGGCAGGGGAGTTGGAGCTAGATGATCTTAAGGTCCTTTCCAACCCTTACTATTCTATGGTTCTATGTGCCATCTGTGGTATCCTGTATATAGCTAGGATATGAGCCTGAAATAATTTCTTCATTGTGCTTGCTTGCAATCCTGGTAAAATAGATTTTTTTTGTTCTCAGTGAGCAAACTGGCAATGCTACCAGGTAAGGTGGTATAAATAGTTGGCTATACCTGATTTAGTAACAAAGCTGAGAGAATGGGCAAACTGAAGGAGTGCAGTTTAGCTAGACCCTAGAGCAATTTATAGCCTGTATATAAAATTGGTTTTAAAGGGAAACTTCTGTTTTGTCTGGCTTGTCATAATTTTCTTTAAAACTTAAACTGATGTATTGCTGTGGGTCACTCAACTGAATGTCAGCGAGTATCTACCGAGAAGAAATTCAATCCTAATAAACATGAAAGTGTAATATCTAATGCTGTAGTCTTAGGCTGTGTTGCTGCTGTAAATCAAATAATGTTCTGGCAAGGGTTCCAGCACTATAATGTGAGATAATGTTTTCAACCAATTTGTTAAAATGGTCCATGACACACTTTTGGCTGAGGACAAACAGTACTTTCCCTAAGAACTTCCAGGCAGAGTCTGGAAGTCTCCATGTTGTCAGCTATGATTCTCAACAGCCATTTCACAACAGGTTCCTTGAAATAGCTTAATTATTGCCTAATAACATGTGTGGCCAGCACATGGTGGTTTGTGTCACCAGCAGGCTTCTGTTACTGTGACCTGTCTCACCTCCTGCTTATTGATCCGGGAGCTCCTTTTAAGTTCAGGATGGAGCCTTTATTCTTGGCCTGAATTACATAGGTCTGTCCATCTCAAGTCCTGTCTTTGGACAAGCATTGTAGCCTTGGACTTAGTTTGCAGCCTTTCTAGTTTTAGCTCTGGTTCCATCTCCTCCTCCTGACTCTCTGGATAGAGTTGGACCTGTTCCCATTGCTTTCTGTGGCCAGGGCTAGTGATGTTGCATTATGATTGAAGTCTGCCTCATGTATGTGTATGTTTGTTGTCTTATTTGGCGAAGCCCTACTGAGGTATATAGGATTACTTGGAAAGCAAGGTAATGCATAAGATGGGTACAGTTTCAGCCTGGCTTAGAGGAATGGGATCAGCTAAAACAGTTCAGTAGTCAATTATTTAAGTAAACTAGCAATATGTTTTGAACAAAATGTGAAGACTGAGTACTTGTGCTGTTCATAGCTTGGCCCAATCCATGTCTCTTCAGTTCAGAGACGGTGGTGGTGTGTGGGACAGTTGTCAAATACTTTGCACAAGTCCAGGTACGTGATCTTCCCTTATGCACCAGAGCTGTAACCCTGTTGTAGAAGGCCACCAAATTCATCAGGCACAATTTGCCCTTAATGAAACCGTGATCAGGATTCTGCTGATTCCTGTTTGCCCACACTTAAATTTATCATTGCAGACCAGTTAATTTAAAATGATCAATTGCTTGTACTGATTTAAGTCATCAGAATAATTTTATAACCCAAATTTGGGCACTTCTTCAACTGGCACTTCCTGAAGTTTTTATCCAAATTAAAATCGGGCTCTGTGCAAGTAAAATAGCTTCCATTGTGATCTCAGTTTAGGTTATTAATGAGCTCCTGTCAGATTTGGGTTTAATGCTGTATTCCCAATTTGCTGATAAAACATAACCCATTGTTCTGTGCTTTCTTGTCTCTCCTGGCAGGAACCCTCTTTAAGTTGCCTTGGGTAATTTGGTGTTTTTTCACCTGATTTTAGTAATCATCTCAAAAGCTGGAGTTGATTCAGTTTCCCAATTCTTATCTGGCTCCTTAAATCCAGCTGGCCTGTTTTAATGGACACTTACGTGTGCTTTGCTGGCAATATTAAAAACTTGAATGAGTGAAACCGAATTCCTTTTCCTTTTCTGACGTCCTTCTTGTTCTTTTATGCCGAGTATGTTGCAATCTATGTCCTAATTCCAGGTGAAAGACCAAGACAGTCTAATTTATCCATGTTCAGCAAACTTCAGGAAGTCTGCTTTCCCCCTGCTTCTATAACCGAAAGAATGTATCACCCATAATGATCTCTTAGCTGACTTTGGGTTTTGCAACGCCCACACTTTCTCCCATGCTGTTTCATTATTCAATGTTGCTGTTAAGCTTCTTCCTTATGAATCATTGTGACCATGATCCTGAACCAGCAGATGATGCAGAATAATATGAAATAGGAGTATGCCCAGGCTTCCTTTCTCCTCTCTCCAGTGCTGACACTCTTACGTATTCATGCCACTGTTCTATGGATCCATTTGAAGTTTATCACCACCTTTGCTCTGCATTTCTTCCTTCCCAAACTTAGCTTAAAAAGCTTTCAAATTACTCCTGTCCTTTTCTTTCCAACAACAATGGCAGTCATGCTTTCCAGTTAGCATTCCCACAGACATCTTACACACTCAACATTAAACAACAAGCTCTATTTGTTTGCTATACCGTCGTCATCTTTTATCTATCTTTTCTTTAAACTGTTCTGAGTGTTGAGCTGGGGTGAAGTGACATGATTTGTCTTTATTACCTGGAAGTATACGGTTGAGACCTGGGATTGTGTTGGCTTTTTCCAAGTGCTAGTGATCTTTCCTTACCTATGCTGCTGGTCTGTGATAAATTGTAGTCCCAGTCTTGATCTTTCTGGGCTTTGAAAACTGTAAGCCACGGGCAGTTTTGTTAGTGCTTGTCTGTTGCATGGGTTGTGTGTGGGTTGGCATTAATATGCCACATAAAATTACTGCTAATAATCCATTGCAATGGAAGCTGTATTAATAGACTTTTCCTGGAGTGGTACTTCCTCTGTTGGCACTGAATGTATTGCTATCGTTTTCGACACTTAACAGTTACTGTACCAATCTCATTTTCTCTGCATTAACAATTTGTTGCCTAGTACTGTATCAGATAACTTATATATCTGATCTTAAGGTCTTTTCCAACCCTAACTATCCTATGAGTCTATGATCCCAAATTTATCAGAAATAAACCTGCTAGACGAAATCTTCTAAAGATTCTCTTCAAAAAGAGACTAGCTTGAAACTTTTGCTGGTTTTTTGGTTTTGGTTTTTGTTTGTATTTTTTTTTTTTTTTTTTTTTAGCATTTGAGTATATGGATCACAATGATCTCTTTGAAAACATCTTCCACAAATCTCTTGAAGTTGTGTAGGCTTGTGCTTGCCAACTGCACTTGTACCTATATTTAGGAAAGCTGTGATTATTCTTGTCCAGTCATGTGGTTTTATGCCTTGGTGACACAACCCCAAACTGATCAAATCTGAGGCTAATCTAAACCCACTGGCTTTGATTTGAGGTGAAACTTTCAGATGTTTTTCGTTAGAGTTTGTAAATGATGCACCAAACCCAGAAAATGCTCAAATAATGAGATCCCAAAAGTAACGTAAGAGACAAGATGAAGCAGTTAGAAAACTTTACCCTGTAAAAACAGGCTGTAGAGAGAACACAGGAGACTTTTTTTTTTCCAGTTCAGGCATTTTCAGTGGCTTCCTGGGTTGCAGTAGATCCTGTACAGTCATAAATGGAGAAGATCTGAGATAATGGAAGAAAGGAGCTTGGACTTGGCTCTTTGTATCTGCTGTTTAAAAAACGAAGTATCTGTCAGATAGCTTCTGTTCTTCCATTTGAATTTAAAACTACATGCTTCAGATCACCTGTATAAATAAAAGTCCTTTTGCTGTGTTCTGTTAGTTAACAAATTCAAGTTGAAAATAACAGCACCTATAGCTTCCCATTCACCAAAGGAAGTAAGGCTTCAATTCCAGACAAAGCAAATTCTGTACAACTGAATTCTCCATCACTTTCACATATAAAATTATGAAGTCAGATATAAATTAAAACCACATTATTTTGTTAGCTGCAGCATGCAAAATCACTGTTTGAGGGTGCTGATTTTAAAATGGTGGGAAAGCATCATTCTTTTTCTGTCCTTTTAAATTTTCCTTTAAAAAGTAATATTTAGTTGCTTAGCTTTTTCTCTAGAAACAGTGCTAAAATAGTTCTTAACCTGTAATCCCTTCTACATTTAGGGGCAGAGGAACTACTTTTGATTTTGAACATGAAGGTTGAGTAAATATTTTATTCCAGAAATTTGTATGGTAAAAAATCAATAAAAATAATTATTCATCTTTATACTAATAAACTGAAGAATTTATTTAGCAAATTTAAATACAGCAGTTGTCATAACTAGGGTTCAAAGGCTTTAGAGGAAAAGTCAAAGATGCAGTCCATTAAAATTCAAGTAATTTTTCCAGAATTTAAATTGACATTTTAAAACCCTATGCAACTCCAAACCTGTCAATGCCTTGAAGATTCTTTGTGGTATCATTTTGTACTTGGTAACTAGTCTGCCTTCCAGAAAAGCTTTGATCTCTGTTTTCAAAATACCGTGAGATTCTTGGTCCATCCCTGGCAGTGTTTAAGACCAGGCTGGATGGGGCTTTGAACAGCCTGCTCTAGTGGAAGGTGTCCCTGCCCATGGCAGGGGGTTGGAAGTGGCTGAGCTTTAAGGTCCCTTCCAGCCCAAACCATTCTATGATCTTTACAGAACCAGGGCAGCAAGCTGGGACTATTTTTATAGATGTCAGGGTATGTGTCTTTATGAATTAATGCCTTTGGTTTATGTTTGTGCTCAGGTGGAATGTGTGTAAGACTGTGACTAGACCTTGTCCCTGTTTCATAGCCACTGTGCCTTCTGGCTCATATTCAGATATTAGACTGGTGGGAGTGTCTTTCAGTGGTTAGCAAGACACTCTTTAATGTGCAAATATTTTATACCCCGGCCATCATTACAGTGAACATGACGCCTTGAAAACTTCAGTGGACTACTCTTAGGATTCTCTAATGTGGGGCAGAGAGCCCTGAAACAATCTGCAACTTGATATAGGAATTGATTCACTGGGGAATTAGTTCTTATTTTAAAACCTATGTACTATATATGGTCTGGTACATGTTCCTTCAGAAATTTGGCTGTATTCACTGGTTTATGTAAAATATTTTGTAAATAGCAACCAGACATTACAATAATATTTTAAAATGCTGAAAGAACATTGACAGAACAGGAAATATGTAACTTTTTCAGTTGCATTGTCCAAAAGATAAGAAATTGGTTTTTTGTTCAAGTTCTAATTCAGTTATCTTCCAGGAATGTTTCTTGGCTTATGACTGTCTTCAGTTGCTTCCTTGTGTCACAGAAACATAAACATGCTTAAGAGATACACCTAATAATTTAGAGTGGGAATAAATCTGTTAGCTGCAGAGCACAGCCTTTCCATAAGAAGTAGTTGCTGCCATTTGATATCATCCAATGCTAGAATATTTTTTAGCAGTCTTTTAAAAGCTAACTTAAAGTTGTGACCTTCCTCTTATGCACATAATTGGACCATGATTTTCTTCTCGTTCAAGTTGATGAAACCAGTGCCATGGAATAAAGTAGTTTCGAGCGATTCTTTGAGAGAAGATGGTACACCCAAGTTGCCTCTTGCTATGTGTTGCAATACTTGAGCTTAATTTTATCTCTGTGGCTTGAGGAAATTGTAATACAATTGGTGATATCTCAAGTGAAATGAAGTCAAGTTTTGCTTGTCCATCTTAAGTTGAAGGGTATAAAGTTCTGACTGTAAAAGCTACGGCTAAAATTTATATATAATACTATTTCAAAGTCGCATGTTAAATTACAAATTAATACTTTTTTTTGTCTTTTTAACAATGAGGAAACAACCACCTTTTTACAAGCCCTACTTGCTTTATGGAAAGTTGTGAAACCAATAGTGAGCTCCAAGCTAATACTATCTCCAGTTCATATTTTATGGTAAACATCAGTATGGAGCACCTTGCATCAGAGGGCACAGGGTAGAGAGCAGCAGGGTTTTTAGTGAGACCTTTTTTCCCCCTAAACTGGGATTCTGTACATTATATGAAAATTCAGGCTGTTGTATTAACTCTTAATGGTTTGATTGGTTTGAGTGCTTCAGTGCTGACATTATCTCTTTGCATATCTCATTTACATTGTTCTAATTAAATTGACTAAAGAGAAAATTAAGTGGTCTACTGCTATGTGATAAACTAATTCCCTGTGTAAGGGGAAGGTGTAGATTCTGCATCAAAACTTGGAGTATTTCTCACAGATTTAGCTTACTGCTGTAACTGCAGGTGCTGTTCTTTGAAAGTGGGAGAAATCTGCACTTGTAGACATGGGGGCTTTTGCTGTATTTGGCATCATAGTGGTAGCTCTGATTTGGCCAGAATATACTTCAGGTCAGAAATAACTTCAGGTTTTATTCCTGAAGACTATAAAAACTAGAATGAGTTAAAATTTTTTGCATGGTAATGTTCCTCTACCAGAAAAATATGTAGCTTTGTGTAATAGCATTGTTCACAGCTCCATGTTTCAGATGGAAGCTGATCATTTAAATATGCATAGGTTGCTTTGAAATAAGATCAGTTTTCTGTCACTCATTTTTAGTGTACCTGCTACTTAATTACTGTCAATTGAATATTGGCAATGTCTTGTAATGCCCTTTTTTCTTAAAGTGAACCAACATATAGAATGACTAAATTATTTACAACTGTATTAAATATGTATCTGAAACCATGGTACTGATACTTCCTGTGTGAGATGACTGTATGGGAACTAGCTCTTTTATTTTTATTTTAGTTAATATCTGTTTAGAGCTGTATCACACTTTCTAAAACTACTGAAATATGTACTGAGTAAACTGAGAGTGCAGAACAGAAGAATGGTGTGGTTTGGTCCTTTCCTGGTCAGGGTCGATGAAATGACCATTTCTCAAGTTCTAGGTGGGAAAATAAGTCTGTTTTTAGGGAGAGGAGAAGGGAGAAACTAAATCTGCTCTCTTACATCTTCATGTAAGATACAGGCAATTAAATGTGCCAACATGGTCTCTTTGCGAAATCAGGAAATCAGTCTTGTGGTGAGAGACTCTGGTAAAGTCATCTTATAAATAAATTACAAGTTCACTGATATTTTAGAATTACCCAGTTTTCTTTTTTTATTCCCAGTCATAAGGTACATGCTGTAGGGGGGAAGAAAACACAACTTCCTGAACAGATTTCACATATCACTTGAGAGCCAGCGGGGAAGCTTTGTGTCTGACTTTCGGGTCCCTTATTACATAATCTGTCCTTTGAACACAAATAACAAATTAATAGCAAAGAATCTATCAAAATAGAAGACAGTGTCTTCTGTCTGTAATGAAGACAAAAATTGGTATTTGTATATGGTAAATCTCAAGTATGAACACTTTTTCTTCCTTATCTGCAGTTGATCAGGGAATTAACAGATCAAGAGACTATGTGGTTTAAAGTGTTGCAGCAAACTAAATACCTACCCTGTAATATCAGGATAAAATAGCAATTGCGTAAGAAATCTATTATTCATCACTTCATTTTTTGCTGGCTGCATGCTGCTTGACATTTTACTCCTTTTTTCTTTTTCCTTTGAACTCAACTGCTTTTGCTGGCTTGGCAGTAAGCACTGTTTTCTCTCAGCACAGCCATTAAATCTCTCACCTGTGTGTCCTGTGCAAAGCTGCAGCTGAGAGATAAGGCTGGTCTCTCACAGCAGTGAGCATTCCAGGCTCTTCCTTCAAGGGCATTTTGCTGTGATGAAGTGTCTGAAATGACAAGGAAAACGTACAGGCATGTTAAATACCCTTGCTAGTCTGAGACAAGTGAGAGTACATGGAAATGATTTAAAAATGCATCTTGAAACTGCTAACAGAGTTCATGGATAACTGTAAATCACAGGGATTTTTTTTGGCAGGAGTATTAGAGGCCTATCCTAAGCACCATCATCCATTAAAAAACATTTAACAATGGAGAGTACCTGTCTTGCCCAGCTTACACTTAAAATCCAAATAAAGCACAAGGGCTCTGAGCTCTTCTGAATGTGTGTTCCTGTGTGTTCTTCATCCAAGGTCACAAGGGTAGTTTGTGAGGTACTGAATCCACCTCTTCAGCATCTTGCTTCAGTGCCAGCCTGTGAGCAGCTCCATCTTGCCACTGTGAACTGAGAAGGTGCCTGAGATTTCAAGAGGTTCTTGCAGCCCTCGGAGCACTGGGCTAGCAAGAGAATCTATTGATTAGAAATGTATTTTATATGTGACATTAACATTGCTTTACCTCTACATAGCAGGTAAGTATCACCATTCCTATCTTGCTGTTGAAAAAACTTAGGCACAGTGGTAACATTATGTGTAGGATTCAGTTAAAGATCAACACTTAAATTTAAATATCATCTTTTACGTCTGTACATATGCACTAGATAAGTTTCTGTAGCCGTCAGCAGAGGTTAGAGAGCAATGCAGCTCATGTTAAACTACACATCAAGTGACAGGTCAGCAAAATTCCACTCTGGAGTCCATTGAGTGTATAAGAGGCATTCAGTTGCCCAAATTAGTGCTAATTAAATATCTTAAAGAACCTCTTGGGGCCTCTGGCTGATGGTTCAGAAGAGAATAGTCTTCCAGAGGTCTTTTATCACATTTGTCAACCCCACGCATGGATCCTCTAAGGCATCTCATGTTGCACTAGCTATCCTTGCTGAAGCAATGAAATTAAGTCCTAGATTTATCACTTATAATGGCAGTGTATATGCCAGGATGTGGAGAACCCCATGTTTAGTTCTTTTAGTTTAAAATTGCATAGGTTTCAGCTTATCTATGATACTATGCAGATAGACCGCAAATAAATTTAGCTTACACTGCAGGGTTACAATCCCATTCTCTTACCAGGGATTCCTGCATGTGTTATGTATTCCATCCCTGGCGGTGCTCAAGGCCAGGTTGGACAGAGCCTTGGGTGGCCTGATTTAGTGTGAGGTGTCTCTGCCCATGGCAGGGGGGTTGGAACTAAATGATCTTAAGGTCCTTTCCAGCCCTAACTATTCTATGATTCTATGTATTCTGTGGGTGGTCATCTGTTCACAAAATGAATCAAGAATATCCTGACTTCTGAACTGTGGCAGCTCATTTTAAGAGAGGGTTCTGTAGTTGGGAACCAAAATGGTTCTTATCCTGTGTGGATCTGGTGTGGAATGATTTGTAATCGCTTTCAGCAGACAGAAGACTCATGCACTGGTTTCCACCTCCTCACGCCTCCCCACATATACTTGGAAGCTAAGGACTATGAATGATGCTGCTACATTAAAAGTAATTGAACACTTCTGACTCAGAGTTGAAACTCGTGTGTAGCTAAATGAGACAGCAAAATGATGTTGCCTAAACGCTATAGTCATTTATTCAGGCACTGAAGTATTCTCACATTAGTGTATGTGGGTCTTTGAGGTGCTTAATATTATCCTTATTAAAGGAGGGAGAAATCTCTCATAATGTTTATGATTTATTTTATAACTTTTGGACCCTCAGACTCTGAGATCTAGAAGTGCGACTAACAGAAAGTTATTGCCTAGAAACACAAAATATCAACACAGTGCAGAAAAGTTACCTTTCCAAAAAAGCAAGGCTAGCCAAGGCATGGTTCAGCTAGGGATTTTCTCTGCATTCATGAAGAATTTATTGATTTAGGGTTATTCTAAGTTTAATTAACCTTCCATTTTCTTTTTTACTATGGCCAAAATTTTGTGTCTTCAAAAATCTTCAAACCACAGGAATGATTATTTGTAATGAGAAGGGGTGAATCCAAGACCTTTTTTGAGACAGTTGTTGCCAATTTAGGATTTACAGAAACTTCAGCTTTGGGGGTCAAACTCAGCTTGGAAAAGTCAGTGCTTTTGTAGCTGTTGGGGGGTTCATTGTTCCTTCTTTAGTGTAAATGCCGGTTAAATTTTCTATCTGAAAAGTATTTTATTTAATGTATAGTTCATCTTCAGGGGATAGGTGGTTCAGAGATGCTGTAGGTGCCTTATTTTATATCTTTGGTACTGCTGTGTCCCATGGCCTCTGAAAATTCAGGAAGTTTTGATAGTGATTTAGAACCTAGGAACAAGTAAGCTGGGGCACATAGGCATCCTCTGGCTTAACACACTATTGTTTTAGCTTTTGACTCTGCTCTTGGAGAAGTTTGCTAGTGGACATTAATGGAATCTCAGGCTTTTCCATCTGTTAAAAAGGGTATACACCAAGAGTTAAAATCCTCACAACGTTGTTGAAAAAAAGGGGCATAATTTAACAACAATGTTTAATGGCAATTCTGTTTGGGAATATAGAGTGGGAATGATACTTCCAGGTAACAGTGTATTTATCTAGTATGTTAATGCTAGCTCATAGCATCAAGTAATCTGTTTTATCTCATTTGCTTTCAGATCTCCCTCATTTGTGTTCAGACATCTCTCTCTGAATTGTGTCTTCAGAGTGCCAGTTTTTCACCCTTTCAAAAATGCAAAACATAATCTGTAGGGTGGCTAGAGATGAGAGGACTTCCCTCCTCTCAATTCCCCGTTCTTGGCCCAGCAGTCTGATGTGCTTCTTGTGGGTTCGTCTCGCTGGGTTTATCTGTTACTTCCGTCCTTTTGCGGGTAATCTACTTGAGCATGAGTCAATGCTTACTGCCATAAGCAAAGAAATGGTTGTGCATGTTCTTTTTCCTTCTGTGGCTGAGCCGAACCCTATGCAGTCTTCAGTACTCCGTTTTCTTTTAATGTCTTTATGAAAGACCTCTTTGAAGGAGCTAACTTTGCTCCTGAAGAATGTGTGTGTCTGGCCTTTCTTATCTTCTGCTGCAGACACAGGAATTGGAAGGACTTTTTTTCCTGGGCTTTTTTTCAGGCCTGTCTCTTATGTTACTAAGTTTTTATGGGGTTTTAGAAATATTTATCCTCCATAATTCTGTTAGAAAATAGGATTATATTTGTTAAAGTGTATTCCTAGCAACAAGTGTATAAGGGAGCCTGGTTTAAATACTTCTGACTTGTGTAGTTGGCTGAATGAGATCACTTAAGATGTGCATCATTAGAAACATATAAGTCGGGCATAATGTGAAGCCATTCATGGTGTTCCATTCAAGTGTCAAAGGGTCATCAATGAGGGGTTTTTTTTTGTTGTTCAGGATTTATACAGCCCCTTAATATGGTTTGCACCTGCAAGCAGAGCTGCTACAGAAATAATTCCGCTATTACTAGTAATGATGAGCACAAGTTTCATCAAGTGAACAAAAAATGTCACATTTGCTTCTGAATTCAGCTGGTATTTTTGTTTACAATGAGGCTGATATTACTGTGAGGTCTAGACAGTGAAGTTTCCCTAAGGCTAGGTCAGCAGTATTTTGCTTGTGAAAGGAGGGTCAGGATTTTGCACAAGTTATTTTAATAACTTGACAATTGAGCTTGAAAAGTCTCAAATCTGTAGTCCTATTTATATGTCTCAAGCTGAGACACAGCTGCAACTATATTAACACTGTAGAAAAACAAAAGCTCCATGCATCAGGGTAAAGGTTATACATTACAACTGTGTTATCCCAGCACTGTACAAATCCAGAATGCAAGATTGTCCCTTGCTGGAACAGCATGACTTATTTGCTTTCTGATATGGGGAACTTTTTATCTTTTTTGAAGTGGATTGCTGATTCAAGTATAAGTGATCATCAGTGTTGATCATCAGAGGGTCAAGTGGTGCTATGGGATGACTTTAGTTCTTGTGAAGGAACAAGAGTGAATACCACCCAGAATTATGTTTAATCAGTATTATTCTGCGTTCTACCCTACTTGATGGCTATACACAGCACTGTAAAAACTTGGTACTTCCGTACTCAGCCTACGTATGCAAGTGGGTCTCAATTGCTCTTAAATTTGCTCCCCTGAAATATTCATACATAGTGAATAGAGCCCTTTTAATTCTGTGCCCATTTGTTACTGTGGACAAAACCTGAAATTAATTGAGAAACTTCTGAATGACTGCTCAAAACTCTCTGCTCTCTCTCCATTCGCAGAACTAGTGGTCGTAGTCTCAAGCCCAATATAAAATTGTTAGGGAACAGCAGTAGAGTTATGTACTTTTGGATGCACTTGTATTAGCGTTCTAGTTCAGGTAATTTTCTTCTAAAATGGCCTTCCACCGTCTGTGCTTTGGCTCACATCACAGAGTGCTCTGTATGTGGGTTACCTTCAGATGAACCTAAACCAGAGGAAACCTCCAGGACTCTGTCTGGTGGGCTGCTGCTGTATGCCATTCCACAGGGCATACTAGAGCTAGCTGAAAATAATTCCTCTTGAAATAGGTATACAGTTGATGTTAGGTCCTCAGCACTAACTGTTTTCTTGAAAGGAAAATATTGGCTTGTAGTTGTCAGTATTAATATTCCGTATAGTGTCTAGCTAACTTCCAGGTGAAGCCTTAAGGTATACATGTGATCCACAAATCCTCCGGCTTAGCGTGTGCCAAAAAGCCTGTAGCTTTATTATGCCCGTGTTAGTACAAAAGCTGTGATTTGCAGCAGTTTGTGATTTGGAGAACCTACTGAAAGAGTTCTTCCATGTGTATGTTGAAGTGCATGTGTGTCTATAGCAATTTCTATTTATTGAATGTGATATTTTAAAATATGCATGAAATATTGTCGTGGTTTAAACCCAACCACAAACCTCGTTCACTCACTCCCCCCCTTCTTGCCCTCCCCCTGCTCCTGGAGGGACGGAGAGGAGAATCGAAAAGAATGCAACTCCCACGGGTTGAGATAAGAACAGTTTAGTAACTAAGGTATAACACAAATCACTGCTACCACCAATAATAATAATGATAAAGGAAATAACAAGGGAAGAGAATACAACACCTCAACACCAGCCGACCAATAACTCGCCCAACTCCCTCCAGCCAAGCACCGACCGATGCCTCGTCCAACCCTGCAGTCCCAGCCCTTCTGGGGTACTCCCTGTTACATCCTGGGCATGACATGCTGTGGTATGGAATACCTCTTTGGTCAGTTTGGGTCAGGTGTCCTGTCTCTGCTTCCTCCCAGCCTCTCCTCCTCCCTGGCAGAGCATGAGGCTCACAAAGTCCTTGGCCAGACCAAACATTTGAGCAGCAACTGAAAACATTGGCGTTATCAGCACTGTTCCCAGGCCAAAAAATGAAAATATAGCACTGCACTAGCCACTAAGAAGGAGAAAAATAACTGCTACTGCTGAACCCAGGACAAATATGGCTTTATTTTTTCTTGCAAATTGGGTGAATTGAATTTAGCAAGACCATATAGAACCTGATCTGAGATTTTTAGAAGAATCTTTCTTTAAATTTGAAAAACCAAGTCTCATGATGTGGAGAAAGAAGTCAATATTAATCAATTTTAAATTATGGTAGAGTCATAGAATAGTTTGGGTTGGAAGGAACCCTCAAGATCATCCAGTTCCAACCCCCTGCCATAGGCGGGGACACCTTCCACAAGACCAGGTTGCTCCAAGCCCCATCCAACCTGGCCTTGAACATTGCCAGGGATGGGGCAGCCACAGCTTCTCTGGGCATCCTGTGCCAGGGCCTCAGCACCCTCATAATGAAAAACTTATTATCTGATATTTTTATTAACCTTAGATAACACAATACGGAATTGTAGAGTGCTCTGATAAAAAATCTTATACAGGGTTATGTCTTGATTTCAAATGAGAAATGAGTAGTAATAGAATATGATGTATATTGAAAGACATAAGTTGAAGTACAAACACTCTGTAGAGTTCTTCTGCTATTTAACCATTGGTTTCAAGAAGAAAATCCAAATAGGTTGTCTTTGTAAAGAGCTCACTAAAATACCCTAGTGAGCTTGGGGAAAAAATAAGTTGTGTTTAGGCAAGAAGAAACAAGAAATGGAAAGTAATTATGATCTCAGTATGGTTTCCTTACTCAGATGGAGTGGGAAAACTTCAGTGTTTCTGTTTGGAAGATGAAAGTAGACGTGCAAGAATGATGATGACGTGGAACAGGTCAGTTTGCATACCACATACCAGTTTTCATAAGAAGGTTAAGGAGATGGGCAAGTGAAATTGATAGGTGACAGTTTTAAAAATGAAAAAGTAAATTCTGATGGAACTGTTCAGTGTAGCTCTGTACTGTAAGATCTTTTTTCCATCACTACTATGAAACCATACTTAGGACAAGCATCACTTTCACTTCAGATGCTGTTCAAGACCTTAAAATGATCCCCATCATCTCATTCTTGATCTTTTCCTTTTTCAAACATTTGTTTCAGCTTTTCATCCTGTTGGTCCATTTCCGCTAAAACTTTCATTAGGCTCAGATATATGTGACTTCTCTTTGCCTTCAGTGATTCCTCCAGGTCTTTGATAACTGATTGCTAACTTCTCATGAAAAATCTCATGATTTTTCCAATCCTGCCCACTTGGAACTTCAATCAGGCATTTTTAGGGCTTTTTTTTCTATAATATCATGTATATATGATACTCAGATATTGCTGACCAAAGGACTAGGAAGCCTGCTTTGTGAGGAAAGGCTGAGAGAGCTGGGTTTGATCAGCCTTGAGAAAAGAAGGCTCAGGGGAGATCTTGTCACTATATTCCAGTATTTAAAGAGTGACTACAAAGAAGATGGAGACTCCCTTTTTTCCAAGGAGTCCCATGGAGAAGACAATGGGTGATGGGCACAAGTTTCTCCTTAGGAGACTCTGGTTGGACACAAGAGGAAAAATTTTCACAATGAGAACAATCAGCCATTGGAATAATCTCCCCAGGGAAGTGGTGGATTCCCCAGCACTGGACACTTTAAAGATTCAGCTGGACAGGGTGCTGGGACATCCACTCTGGGCCATACTTTGCCTAGAAAGGTTGCACCAGATGATCCTTGAGGTTCCTTATGATGTGGGATTCTGTGATTCAAATACACGAATAAAAGTTCCTCTAAACATACACAAAAATTTTAATTTCAAATTTCTTTCTTTTCCTGTGGTTTATGAAAAAGCTTGACAGTGATTAAGTTGCTGGTGTGCAAAACAGTTGATTATCACGATAAACCATATTCATTAACTTGCTGCCTTGTACTACCCTGTCCATGGCTGTTGACTTCGTATATTCTTGGTTTGTAACATCATTATTGCTGGGATGTGTTTGTGTCCTAGTTCTGCATCTTAGTTTGCGATCACTGCTGAGGGGGGCTACTATAAAAGAAAGATAAAAAGTGGGAAATTAATTTAACAGAACTTGGAAAAGAATGCTCTGATAAGGGATCTCAGCCTTTCTAACCCTACTGCCAGCTCACGTGGGTGAAGAGTGGGTTACTCCACAAAGGTTGTTCAGTTACCACCTGATCTGAAACTCCCCACCCTTACCAGTTACAGTGCTGGCAAAAAGAGTAAGGAAAGAAGAGTCTGATCTGGAGCCACTTCTGCTTTTAGGTGTCTGAATGCACAGTTTTAACGCAAAGAATTTGATATATTTTCTCCATGTATCTTGATTTGAAGTTCATTAAGGGTGTGGTAGTCTGCAGCCCAAACTGACCACACTTCAGCATACGTACCTGCTATAGTTTTAGGCAACCTAGTTAAAGTATCAGTAGCAAACTATGTGCAGTATCACAGAACCATGGTAAAAGCTGCAGTATCTGTCAGTGAAACGAAGTTGAGCAGAACAGTCTCTTACATTGAGCTATGTGCTGCTGCTAGGTTTGTATCAATAGTTAAATATTTAAATTCCACCTGTTAATCTGATTTAGGAAAAAATGTCATCTCTAGGCCTGCGACAATTAAAAGTAATTTATGGGTCACAAAATGAAACATCAGAGCTCTGGGGCCCCCAACATGAGAAGGATGTGGACCTGCTTGGGTGAGTCCACAGGAGGCCACAATGATCCTCAGGGCTGAAGCACCTCTGCTATGGGGACAGGCTGAGAGAGCTGGGCTTATTCAATCTGGAAAAGAGAAGGCTCCAGGGAGATTTAGAAGCAGTTTCCAGTGCTTAAAGAGCCCAACAAGAAACCTGGAGAGGGACTTTTGGCAAGGACCTGCAGGTGTAGGACAAGGGGGAATGGCTTTAAACTGAAAGAGGAGAGATTTAGATTAGCTATTAGGAAGAAGTTCTTTACCGAGAGGGTGGTGAGGCACTGGCACAGGTTGCCCGGAAAAGCTGTGGTTACTTCGTCCCTGAAAGCGTTCAAGGCCAGGTTGGACAGGGCTTGGAGCAACCTGGTCTAGGGGAGGGTGTCCCTGCTCATTGCAGGGGCCAGGGACTGAATGGTCGTGAAGGTCCCTTCCGACCCAAACCATTCTGTGATTCTGTGCTTCTGAGAAAAATAGTGAAGTCCCGGATAAAGATCAACTTTATAAGTCCTGAATTTGTTGGTATTTTATTTCTATCGTTAAAAAATAAAATGGCAAAGTATAAACAGACCACTGAGTCAGCAGGTGTAAAACATCTTCCCTTTCTAAAATCTGTTTCTTTCAGTTAAATACTGTTACCTTCACGGAGGAGCACCCATAAGGACAGATGGTATAAAGGTTTGCCTAGTGCAAAGCCCTATTTTCAAGGGAAATTTTCATGTTCTGTTCTTTGAAGGGCTATTGACTTCCAAATCACACACATACATGCTTCTGATCTTTCTGAAGATGAGTCACAGTTCAACTTGTATATCTAAGCACTGGGATCACATTTGCAGTATGCTGATCACTCCTGATGATAGGACTATGATGATCTCATGTGTGGGGTTATAAAGCGTGCATTACTAAAAAAGAGGAATTAGAGCTATTAAAACCAGAATGCTAAGGGTTTTGCTGGTTGTTTCTTTGAGGGTTTTTTATTAGTACGCTGCTGTAGGTTTTGCAGTATAACAAACATTACCTTGAGCTTAGTGGCTCTAAATGCTGGGTTAATTTACACTCAGAGCGGACCTTTCAGCGTCAGGCAATCTTTTTTGCCAACATAAGCACTCAGCTGAAACAACAGCTATGACTCAGTTGCCAGTGAACGCTGCTTGAATTGATTTAGTCCAAGTTCAGATTTAGCACATAATCATGTTCAATTTGATCCGCTGTGCTGCCTAGAGATAAAAGGGTTGAAAAAAATAGATTTAGCTTATGTCAGTCTTTGTGGTGATGTCATTGCCATGAGAGATGGAATAGCGCTGTTACTATGCTGTGCCTGCTCAGTTGGTGGGTGTACGGGGGAAAAGCAAGGAGCAACTCAGTTAAGTGCAAAGAGCTTGTGTCGGAAGCTTGCAGTTCTTGTCAGCATTGAAGCAGGATCTTGGACTGTTCAACTGCAACACTGAATTGAAGATTTGGTTTTTTCCTTCTAATCATTTGTAACTCCGAGGTTGCCTAACTCTGTGTACAACAGAGGGGGATGCCAGCTCGTAGCATGGACTGTGATGTCTCCACTCTGGTTGCCTGTGGGGTTGATGTGGAGGTTTTTGCCAACCAAGAGGTTAAGGTATGCGCCTACAATTCTTTTGTTACGGATGCTTCTTAGGAAAGCCTTTGGGAGCAATAGGAATTTGTATGTAGCAGTTCAGACTAAGGAGGCAGATGTGATTCTGCTGCAGTAGTAAAAGTCACGCAGTTAAAAAAAAATCTGTTAATTAGGGGAGAGGAATATGGGAGAGAAATGTGCCTGCTTTTTACTGTGTTTTCAGAAGCTGAAAGAATAGGCTGGTGTTTACTCTTTAATGATACAAGAAATGGGTTATATAACTGACATCTGTGCATATGCATGCTTCATACTCATAACAAGCCATTCATTGTTACTTTTGGTGAGGTATTTTTAGCCCAGTGTCCGCCTTGCCACTGATGTTATTTATCGATGTTGATAATCCGCACATATTTTTACTCAGTTGAACAGAAGCTGTTTCTTTCCTTCGGATCCGGATCATGTGTACAAGTATAAATTTTTTGTGAAGGGTTAAAAGTTTGGAGCCAGTATTTTGGTGCATCTGCAATATAACAGAATACAGAAAGTTGTGCATCTTGCATATCCTATGAATACCTCAGAAGCAATGCTTAAAGGCTTGGTATGGTGGGCTTTTAATTGTCTCTTAATTAGGCAATTGCTATAGAAAAGTCATTGTGTGTAATTGCTTACTGTTGAAATCAATTATCATCTTTTATTCTCATATTGCTGCAAGAAAATCACTGCAAATTAAGTTTGAAAGAGGAATATTAAGTATGCTTTTCACAGCTTATAGGCATAATACAGTGATATCCAGCAGTTTATTTAAAGGACAAAGATACAGACAACGCTAGTTCCTAATCTGATTGTTCTTAGTACTGAAAAAATGGAACAGGGAAGAAAAGGATTTAATTGGAGGTAAAATTTTGAATCCCTGTGCTGTTTAATTCTGAGTCAAACATTGAAGCTAACGGAAGTATCTGGAAATAAAACCACTTTTATTTGCAGGAGATCATTATGGGGTTTATTTCCCTGTGAATTTGTTACCAGGTGCTGTCGTGTGTACTTTGTACAGATGCTTTCGTGTTGCCAGCAAGAGATTCTTCTTAATTTAAAAAGCTTTCTTTTAACAGTTTAAAACTGGATTTAGAGATGAAATAGTGAGTAATTCAGAGGAATGGTTCAGGTGAACAGCCTTGCCTGCAGTGGGACATGTTTTCTGTAGTGTTTTGAAGTAGTAAAATGTCTGCTTATTCCTTTCTTTCTTTATTTATTCATTTATTTCTTCCTTAAGAATATATCTACATATTTTCATTTAGGAGCTACACCTGTGTTGTGATGAGTTTGTACCTGGAGCAACTGTCTTTTATTGACAGGTCCATGTTCAACATAAGACTATGCTAGATGTTCGGGTTGTAGTGATCTCTTGTATCCTTATTCACGACAGTAGCAATGAAAAAGCAAAGTCTTGGTTTCCATGAAATCAGCAGAAAGCCTTCCATTGACTTTGGTTAGACTTAGATGAGCGTGATTTAAGCTGCAGCATTTGGAAAGTATGGCCCAGGAACACAGATAAAAGAGAACAAAAGGGTTACAGAGACATTACAGAAACTGTAATCCTTTTCATTACTTGCAGTTAAAACTGCCTTTATATTTTTTCTTTTTCTTACGGATGTCTGAATTAAAATGTTGAGTGCAAAGACTTTGGGTACATTTCCAATGGTGACTGCACTGCAGACTCCACTGCAGCTTAGACGCAAAGTCTATTTTGAAGTTGTTTGGCTTAGATGCTGAAAGCAGCCTGTCCTTGGTGACCCACAGCTCACTGCAGACTAATTTCCACTTAGTTGTGCCCAAACTCGGCTTCGGGAGGCTGCGTGCAGTGCTGCCGCAGCGCGCCTGCTGCCCGTGCTCGAGCCCCACCAGCCCTGCTCTCAGCCCCAGTTGCTACACAGCAGGCTGTAGTGTAGCATCCCCTTTGTCAAAGTTTCAGCACTACTGATAATCTAAAGGTGGAAACATCTGCTGCTCTTTACTCACTCCTAGGAAAACTGCAGCGAAATACAATGGTTTTATTTGACTGCAAAAGGGGTTCACTTCAAGGTGTTGGGTTTTTATTAACAGAATGGTCACAGTCAATATGGTAATGTTTATGTTGACTTTGGCAGGATAAAGGGAACATCAAGCTTTAAGTCTGAAAAGGAAGGAGGCTGTTTCTGAGAAGAGATGGATGTGGAAACTGAAGTAAAAGAGCAAAAGCAAGCCCAGCAATCCTGCCATCTCCCCTTCCCCTGTTCTCCCATGAGGCTTGGGCGATGTGACCTAGTGTGAGGCATCCCTGCCTATGGCAGGGGTGTTGGAACTAAATGATCTTGAGGTCCTTTCCAACCCAAACCATTCTATGATTCTGTGAGTACTGCTCTGTCCAGCCCTTCTGCAGGCCGACTGGGAGGCACAAGTACTACTGAAAACTGAAATCTAGGCTATTGTCCTTCCAGTTGTCTTCTGCTATACAGCTCTTCATGCAGGGGAAAGTTGTTTTTGTAGAGAACCTTCTGGCAGTGCGAAGGAAATGTTCCTTCAGTGGTAGAACATATGTATTAAGGATTTCATGATACATGTGTTGCTTGATGAGATTTCCTAAAATGAGCTATTAGCACTGTAGAAGTACTTCTTTAATGTGAGCCAGGATTGTGGCTTAGATTTGCCTGCAGCATAGATGGCTTTCATTTCAATGTAGGTTTAGAACTGATGTGGGGCTCCAGAGAAAGATACTGGCTGTACTGAGCCACCGTTGTCCTGCTTGTGGTGGGTGGCTGGAGGCTGGAGAGGAGCTGCCCCATTTGCCAGACCTGTGCTGGAAGAGCAGGGTTTGTGTTGGGGCTGTGGAGCAGGAGCTCTCGCAGCAGGTGGTATGTATTTGCTGCTCCTCCAGAGAAGTGCTGGAGGATTCTTACATAGAGAGGCAACACCTGCTGCTTGGCACAGGGCTTAGGGCAGAGTTGAGTGGCTTGTCTTATTAATGCTTTTCCACCTGTGGAAGTGACCTTATTCTGTAGGCTCTTAGCATCTGGCATACAGCTCAGAAATCCTCTTTTTTCCATTTGGCTTGTGAGTGATTACGTAGTACGGAAGGCAAAGCTTTTTAGTTTCAGCATTGGGAATGGCTCATCCTTTCAGCAAACACCCGCTTGTTTGGATGCCCTGAAACTGGCAGCTGGCCTGCAGCACTGACACCGTTGGTTTACCATCCATGAATTCATCCAACAGGCCTTCTGATTTTGATCAGCTGCTGCTTTGAATTGTCTTTTATAATCTCAAAATAGGATCAGGCTAATCAACATGCTGCTAACTGTATTGGGCATGAGTATCGGGAACCAGCAGAGGTGAGAAGGCAACCATAGAACTCACAAAGTGCAGTTGTGCTTTGAAGTTCACCTGGATAATTACCATTCTTCTGTCAGTGCCTCTAGGTGATAATTTTATGTAATGATCTTTGTTACATAAGCAATCAATTAATGAATATCTTGTTTATTTCTAATAGAGAAATTACAGACATCACTGAAACTGTGGAAGAGAATTTAAACTCATACTTCTTACTCTAAGCAAGATAGTCATATATTATTCATAATTCGTCTTCTCTCTTCAGTTATGTTCATATGCACTGTTCCTCTTGGCATCAAGGTATGGCTGGGGCTGCAAGGCACTACTGTAACAGAGAAGAAATATTTATGATCCAAGCCAATTGAATTTGTATCTGAAGAGAATAATGTAATGTGGATAGGACCATTATCTTAATGCAGAGGAAAAACAATGTGGACATGAGCCAGGCAGCAAAAGGGAATAGGAGAAATAGTTTCACTGTGTTGACTGTATTGCTTTGGAGGATTAATTCCAGTTGGAGTGGGATGTCTGTCAATTTGTAAACTCATTATTCAGTTCAGATGCTCCAGTGAGCACACTGATAATGCTAGTTGTTCGGGATGGATGGTTTGGAGATCAGTCATTGCCCTGCAGTTGCCTTTGAGAGGTTTAACAGGCTGATATTGTATCTAAACCTCTGAGTCTAGAGGGCAAAAACATGCAAGATTCTTGTGGGTTTTGCTCTCCACTTACAAAATCCTCCAATTTGTGAAAGTGGCTCATTCACAAAGATGTTCTGAGGTTTAAAGTTCAAGTGCTCCAAGATTAGAGTCAAGTGAAGCAAGCTGGAGGAGTGTTGCTGCCCCTCTGGATGCTGCCAGCTGCCCAGTGGCAAAAATCATGACTTCTTGTGAGTTTCAGGCTTTCTCTTCTTCAAATTCTTCTTCTTAGTCACATGAGCTTGATTTGTGGGAAGACTGTTGCTCAGTCATAAGACTCCGTAGACTGCGGGCATAAGGAGGAAATCAAACAGCAGCATGACTACAAAAAATATCCCGATGGCTTGAAAGGATTGCTTTAAAACTTCTGTTAGTATTTCCTGCACTTGATAGTTCTTTCTATTTGCAAATAATGTTGCATCTGTGAAATCTTCAAGATCCAGTAGTTCTGCTTGAGAAATAGATACATACGTCTTTTGATCTCTGCTTACTGACTGTCTTCACCTAGAGTAAGTAACAAAGAGGAAGAATGAAAACATTTAGCTTTCTTGCTCATTTACTCCACCTGTAATAATGCTTTTAAAATAGGACTGTTTGCTTTGGAGAGCAAAGTGCAACCTCTTTTTCTAGTCTTCAAAAAGCTGTAATATTGATATAACTGATGTAGAATAAGGGTGTTAGATAAAAGATATCACCTTTAAGAGGGTTGTAATGTCTCTCTCTATATATATCATAGTAGTTGCTATGTTCTAAATATGAAAAAATTTCAAAAGCAACAGAAATATTTAGGACCTAAATAAGCAGGTACATGTCCGAGAGACCTTCTGCTTTCAGTGTCATGGTAGCCCTGTTCTCTCTGTTCTTCAAAGCTTCTCAGAGGATGTAGTGCTGTTTCCAGCACATAGACCCTGCTGCATGGCTTCAGTGTCAGTGCCCAGAGACTGAGCCAGCAAACCTGGGGGCTCATGCACCTAGTGCTGCTGCAAGACTGAAGCACTGCTGGAAACCAGCGTAACAGGAATAGATTGGGCTTTGTCCTTCTAACAGCCCCATGTGAAGGCAAGTGAACTCCTTAAGAAATCTCCAAAGAAGAAGTAATACAGTTGTAAGACTTCTAAGTGTCATGGTGTGCCTTTAGGCTTACCTTCAGTTATTTGTATTTGCCTTTTTAACCTTCAATGATTCGTATTTGTTTTTTTAACCTTCAGTTATTGGTATTTGCTTTTTTTGTATCTCCAGTGATTTCTGTTTGCTTTTTTCTTGCCTCAGAAGGGAATGCTGCTGTTTCACTGGAGGTCAGTTGCAGCTGCAGGTGCTTACACACCTGTGAATATGGCACGCTTTCTGTTTGTCATTCTTCACCCTTTTAATACTAACAGAGTGAACAGGAGAACAAGTCAGAGGTTTTTATATTCTATCCTCCTTTCTGTTGGAAGCCACATGAAGATACTTCCTTTTCATAAGGATAACAAGACAACCAGCAATTTGTCATCAAATGAAAATAAGTAACAGCTAGAATGCATTGCTAGAACATGCAGCATTAATCCAAGGCAGGTAATAAGGTAAGAGCGAGCTTGCAATTATGCTGATAAATGGCCCAGCCTATGTAAGGAGCAATACAGAGATGACGTTTTTCTTCAGCACATTTGAGGAATTAATCAGTACAGCTATAGATTGAGGTACTTCTAATACACATGCAAGTGTGATACTGAGTTTTCTAGGCAATTATTTTGTTTAGAATTCCCAGAAAAGTCTATATAGGTGAAATACCCAAATTCTTTGTGGTTTTCTTAAAGAAAGCATTTCAGAAACGTTGTTTTCATGTCTCTAGTGACTAGCTTCATTCATCTCTGCAGGTAATGTGTATGTGCAGTGGTTTGTCTCAAGCTTTGCTGATACTGTTGCCTGCTTCATAGCGTGATCTAAGCTTTGATACCGAGAGAAGTTTCAAGTTTTGAGTCAGAGGTCTGCACCAACCTTATTATGTGTATCTCTTTAATGCATTATTTTGCACATAGACTAATGGCTATGCTTTGTGATTGGACAGTTCTTTAATATTTTCTAGGAGTGATTCTGCCAAAGGCATTAAATAATCTACTTAGTTTTGACCATTCATGTGCTAAACAGCATATTTGCTTTGGAAGATATTATCTGATCATATGCTAGAATGCAAACAACCATGACAGTGTGATCTCAAGCAGTGAATTCTTCCTTGGTGAAGAGATGCTGAACAAGAAGAGTGCCGCAGTTTATCAAACCCTCGACTAACACACAAGCTGCTGAGGTCCAGAAACTTGCCAAGCTCAGCCTCTAGTCAGTGCTCAGTTGCTGCAGGATTCTGTGTTTTCCTTCCACATATTTACAGCGGTGCCAGGACTCTGTGCGTGGACTTCAGAATGTTTCCCCATTGACGTGGCTGTCAGTGTGCACCCTCTTCTAAATGCCAACTGAATTCAGATTTCTCCGTGGGAGACTTCTGAGTCTCTACTGTCTAACCCTTCTTACAGTAACTGTTTTTATTGACTTCTTAGTGTTGAGTCTTGACTCTTCTTTGGTGTAGATCATAGAGATGAGCCTCAGTTGCTGCTTCTAATACCTGAAGCAGAGTTGGAACAAGGTGATCTTAAGGTCCTCTCCAACCCTAACTATTTTATGAATCTGTGACAGCTTAGCTGCCCTCAGTGTAGGATATTATATATGCAGAGTTTTTTTCAGGCCAAACACAAACTTCTCCATTTTTTTTCCTCATTGACAGTGGTTCTAGAATGCACATGAAGCCATTGAGTTTGTTTCCAGCCTATGCTTTCCTTCTAGAATTCAGGCTGATTTCTGCTTTGTTCATGTTAATTCCTGAAAGCACAGGTCATCTTCTCACAGCATCAGTGTTCTTGTGATGCATTTAACTGCCCCCATTTGGAATTTCTGTTGGTGCTGAATCAAGGAGAAGCCCTTGGTTGTTGCAGCTCTGAAGGAGTCAACAGCCGTGTTGTCCTTGCGGGACCTTTGCATAGCACACTGCAGAGCTAGGGGGCATGCAGCAGCATCTCTATGGCAGGCTGGCTGTTCCGTACTCCCAGAGTTGCTGAAAAACTTCAAAGTGGTGTTGTACACAGAAAGTTCCAAGTGTTCTCATTTGCAGACGGAGAACTAAGGAACCAGGAAATAAGTTTTCTAACTAGGAAAGTGGATTAGAATGTATCAGGTTCTGTAGGTGTTCAACCTCAGATGCTGTTTGAGCTGTAGACATTTGCCAGACAACAAGGGGCTTTGCTTAGTTACTGTCTGTTTTGGGAAGGGAAGAGAGGGGTTGAAACTAGTCCAACCTTGCTGCCTTTTAGAATCTGCCTGAGGTTGCGACAGCATCTGGATGGAGAGATGGACTTTATCTTGCAGCATGGCTTTACATTTGGCAGAGAAATGTACTGCAGCATGGAAAATCCTCCAGTTTTGCAGTACCAGATAGTCCTATCTGTTGAAATAACAATCACTGAGCTGGGAAACACAGTGAACCTGTTGTGCTCAGAGCAGGATCAGCAGGCAGCTGTATGCTGTAATTTCTTCAGCTCAATTTGTCACTTGCAGAGGTATCTGTCTGCTTCATATATTGTGGTGAGTAATCTTGATACACTGGCCATAAAAGGTGGAGGCATTCAAACAGCTGAATCAAGCATTGTGGTGAGCTCTGCTGTGTTATACCCATGTCATGCCCAGAGCAGTGGTAACCTTGCAAAATCTCATTTGTCCTTGTATTCACATAGGTCAGATGTGCTGATGTGCAGGCAGATGAACAAACTGTAGTAAAAGAACTGCTGACCCTCTCCTGAAATGAAATTCCATTTATGGAGGAGATAAGATTATGATTATTTCATTTGCTGTGTAAGTCTTATTCCAGGTTTACCAGCTTCAAGTATTCATCATCCTTTGGTGTGTATTCTCTTGTCTGGGAGCCTTCAGTATTGGTTACTTTTCCATGTTTCCCAGGGAGAGCCAATAACCAATAAGAATACAGACTTTTGCATTGTCTAAATAGTTAGAACTATATTGGGAAATTTGTTTTAAGTACCAGTTCTCTGTAGCTGTTGGTTTGACATGTGCCCTTTCTAGCTGGGTATTGTTTGTTTGGGGTGTGTGTGTTTTGTTTTGGGCAGCATTATTTTATTTGCTTGTGCTGATAAAAACAAACCAAACCCAAACCCAAAATCAACCCACCATCAGAAATGGCCTTTCTCCCTCAAAGAGGAACATTAAAAGAAGCACGTATCTTTAAGGAGCAGGTCGTAGGTGGAAGTCCTCTGAGCTGTGGTTTTAACCTGAGGCAGGAGGAAAGCAGTTGGTCATTAAAAAAGGTGGCTGAAATGAGGAAGGAGTTTCAGAGGAGGGAAGTCGGTATGATGATAGGGTTTTTTTTTCCCCATCAGAAGTGACTCTGTGGTGCAAGACCAAGAATGGAGAAAACTCTTGCTGAGGCTGGGGCAGGGAGGTCGGTTGTGGCAGGCCTTATGATTGAGTGGCGGCAGGGGCAGAGAAGTTAGGATGGACAGAGAATTGATGAAAACAAGAATGCTCAATGGAAGACCAAGGAATGAGCAGATGACTTAGACTTCTCATGGTGTAGTGGAATGATTTAAGGACTTTGAGAGCAGAAGCTGACACAAGATGCTGACAAAACTCAGTGGTGGTCAAGAAACGGAGGACTTTGTGACAAAAGCTGTCACCAGTCAGATGTTAGCATCATTGAAACCTTAGGTGCATCAATCTTGACAGCTTTCTGCTGTCGTGAAATCTTCCACAGGCTTCCATTCCACCTCCACGTAACAAAATCCCTTTGTGAACTGTTACTGTGGGCTACTCCTGTTCTCAACTTCCTCCTCAAAACTTCTTGTTGTTGTATGTCTTACAAGGAATTAAAGGAATGAATGTGGCTAGACTCAGCTACATATGCATGTGTAAGACAGAAACTATTTTGTAAACCCTACAAAAAAAAAAAGAAAATCTGTGCTCTTTTAATATATCTTATTCCTACCTTATAGAATCATGACCTTCTCTGTCTTGCTTTCTGCTGGATCCTTCTAAAACGCAGGAAGGAAAGGTGTTTTCTCCCTTGTTGTTTCTGTCCAGTGTGGTAGATGATACTAGAAATCCAGTAATTTCTGAATTGTTGGAAGTATCCAAACAGGAAGGGATACAGCAGGACATGATAAATTATGAGAATGTTCTGGGCACACTTTTCAGCAAGTGGAGGTAGCTGATTTGTATTTGATTCTTGATTTTGATCTTGGCAACTAAGGAAGAAATTAATAATGTCAAGTACTTTCGGTGGAAGTTGTTTTGAAGCAAGCTTTTGAAATGAAGGGAGTCTGCGATCGGATGAACAAGGAAAATTATTATGTTTTAAAAAGTCATTTTCAGCACCTTTATGGAGCTGGTAAACAGTGTCTCCTAAGACAATTATCTGAGATTGAGGAGTGCATGGGAGCTAGCGTTTAAGGAGGCACTGTTGAATGCATAATGGAGATTATCTGTCCTGTTGCAAAGGACAGATAGGACATACATTAGAAGACTCTTGTGGCTAGATCAGATAAAACTTTTGCTTTACAGCAGTTTACGGATTTATATATAAAGTGAAAACCGAGTGTGCAAAATTACAAAATTGATTTCAATTAACTGAGGATTTAAATAGGAACAAGGAAGGTCTGGTGATGCAGAAAAAGTGAGAGGAAAACAATGTGCAAATCCATTAACAGCAAGATGCATAATGAACAGTGTTATATAAAGTGCTTGACTAATAAGTAGCTGAATTAATAGAAAAAACCCAACCCTAGTAGTGGCCAGAACAGAGATAAAGTGCTAAAAATGCAGAGATAAGACAGTTATTCAAGTGTACAGGACCTGATAAAATCTACCAAAGAATGCTTTAGGATACAGTTGAAATAATCTTGCTACCATTTGCAATTATCTTTGAGAATTCGTAGGTTACAGAGAGACTGCTGTTGGAGAGAAGTAGCATTTCTATTTGAATGGAGGAGGGGAAGAAGGGTCTGGATGATTATAGATACTTTATCTGACTTGAATTTTGGAAGTAAGTTTGTAAGTACTTTGGAAGTTCCAGCCCTCTGGTCATCTTGGCCTCCTCTGGACTTGCTGCAATAGGTCCATGTCCCTTTTGTGCTGAGACCCCCAGAGCTGGATTCAGTACTGCAGGTGGGGTCTCATGAGAGTAGAGCCGAGGGGCAGAATCACCTCCCTTGACCTGCTGCTCTCTGGCCATGTTGTCAAGCTGACTGAAAGCTCTCGAGTTGTGAATATTGTTGTGGTTTCTTGGGTGCATTAATCCTGTTGAGTGGTGGTTTCCTGGTTTGGGTTCTGTGCTAATGTGACTGCGGGTCAGTTTAAGTAAGCTGGTCAGTGCTGGTGCGATATTTGTCTCTTGAGGCTGGTTATACTTTACAGATGCACATTTTTTGTCAAAAAATGAGATTTCATGTTGCCATCTTGTTTACAGATCCTAAGAAGAAAACCACTGAAGTGTGAAAGGTAGTACCTTTATCTTTAGAAAGAGCTGATTATATTAGAGGACTTCCAAGGCTGTGCACCCAGGCAGCTTTCTGCAGGTGACTGCTAGTCCTTGAACCATAATCTGAGAATCACTGAATTGAACAAAATTCTTATTAATCACAACAGCTGGGAACAATGCCAAATGCTAGGCCATAACAGTAATAAGTACGCTGCTTATACTAGCAGTAAGTTATTGGCGTACTTAGTTGATGTATTTTTGTCTGAATTCTTTAAATAAATGAGTAAAGATGAAAGATGCTCAGATATCTATTTCTTGCTTTTGTAGCAGATAACTAGACTGAAACCACTGATAAAACTGTAGTGATTTAAGCTACCGGCCCACAATTTTAACTCCCAAAGTAGTAATATTTCTTGGGGTAGTGAAAGGAGCTTGGTGTCACTAAGTGTTGCTGGATAAATATATTTGCTTGGCATAAAGTGGCAGTCCCGAAACAGGAGAGTACTCGATGCATACTGCATCCTAGGCAACAATAATACAGAATATTTTTTAGTGTCTTTGGCTCAGTGTTTGCTAAAATTTCTGCTAAATCTTTAAGTATATTATCCTGTTTTATAGTTCATGTGGTTTTATAGTGAACCAGAAGCAGAGCAAATGGACCTTAAGTATTTCATAAAGAAAAGGTCTTGGATAAGGAGAATTTACTTTGGGATTAAATAATTATTATAAATGTGGTAAAATGAAAATTAATAGGAGTATGCACCACTGTTTAAAATGGAGTGGCTAAGAATAGCTGCAGATTGATATATATTGAACTACTATATTTTGAGACTACTTATCTATACGAAGGTACCCTACTTTCAACCTCTTTAGAGTTATTCTTCCCTAAATGTTTTCCATCAAATTTAAGGTTCATATATATAGGAAGTCCATATCTACTGTGTTTCTGGTTTAAGTGTCCCCTAGAGAGCCTGTGGGCTTGGCTGCGTGACTTCTAAGATTAAATTTTCACTTGTAGTTGATACTTGTCCTTCTTAATGATATATTAGTATCCCAAACTTACTAAGTACAATTTCCAATTTCAGTTGAATTGAAAAGTGTAAATTCTGTTCTTAAGGCTACAATTGGCACTGCTTCTGCAGCGTAGTGATTTGTAGGTATAGTCCATGCATCAGGCTGAGTGGTCTGGAAGATGTAACCTCAGTAGCGAACAGGTTGCTTCCTTTCATTTTAGATTTAGATAGATTTACATTAGATATTAGGAAGAAGTTCTTTACGGTGAGGGTGGTGAGGCACTGGCACAGGCTGCCCAAAGAAGTTGTGGCTGCTTCATCCCTGACAGTGTTCAAGGCTGGGTTGGATGGAGCTTGGAGCAACCTGGTCTAATGGAAGGTGTCCCTGCCCGTGGCAGGGGGGGTTGGAACTGGGTGAGCTTTAAGGTCCTTTCCTACCCAAGCTCTTCTGTGATTCTCTTATTTTGACTGACTAGTTCCCCTAAAATTGATATTCCCATGTCTTCTTATGTCACTTAGAATCTATTTGCACCAAAGTTCAGTGCTTTAAAATCTCATTGTCCTCAAAGCCGGACTTCTCAAATTTGCACATTCGTTTCCAGCACTGCAGATAAACACATTATAGACTCATGTGATGGCATTTGCAAGGCATGCACCATTCTTTGACACAGAGGCAGTGTGAAAAAGTGCCACAGGGCAAGGAACTGGACTCTATGGGGTACTAATTATTTTTATATGTCCTACTTTTTTACTTTTCATAAAATGAGTAAAAATTCATGCAGTTACCACTCTGCTTGCCAGTCACTGGGCTTGCTGGTATCCAGAGCAATCGGTAAGAAGGCAACGTCTATGATGAATGGCTTCAGTTTCATGATGCCAGTCCAGTATCTTTTTAATATCATGCTGTTACTGATAAATTTTTCACATCAGGAAATGAAAATGATTTTGATGAAGAGCAGTGCTGTTTTTAGCTGTAAGATAGGATTAGTCTATTTTCCAGTTCTTGCTTCTAAACAAAATCTGTGCCAACTGGAAATTATCCAGTTGGTTGAAAAATGACATGGGAGCAGTTTGGTCAGGAATATTTGCTTTTTCACCCTGGGGTTTCTTCCATCTGCCTAATAAAACAATTATATCACTGTAAGACTGAAATGCCCTTGCCTATACTCTGTCTGGTAGTGGACAGTACTAGTGGCTGTTGAGGCAGATGAAACTATTGCTTATTTTACTGCCCTTATGTACTTGTTACAGAGACCAGGTCTGTCCTCTCAGTAACCACTTGGTGCTGTGAGGCTGCTTGCCAACTAAAACCCCTCTTCTGGCTTGCACAAGCCCAGTTTTCTGAAAATTGCTAAATTCTTGATTTCATTGGGTACTATAGCACTGTAAGGTTGTTAGAGTCTAATTAAGCATTGTGGTTTATACTGGAAATGAAAGTATGCTGGATTTTTAATTAGGCAGGTAGACTACTGTATGGCATTTCTTTGATGCTTGGGATCCTGGAGTCCTCTGAAGACTGTGACCTGTGACGGGGGAGAAGATAGCCTCTCTTAACTGTAAGAATGTTTCAAGCACATTTTTTGCCACAGAAACTTAATCAAACTGGAAAGCATCTTCAATATTTTGTAGGACAGGGCTGAAATGAGTGTTACAGTGACAGTATAGAAGCAGCATGGAGGGATGAGTGTATCATCTCTCTTTATGCAGATACTTTCCATCCATTTTCTGCCATGATCTGCAAAATCAAGTTCACAGTTCAACTTTTCAGAGTGATAACAGCATCAAGAGCAATTGTACCCCGCAGATTATAGCTCCTCTGAGGGCACCAAATCAGTGAGTGTGGGAGAATGATATACTTGCAGTCTTTTATAGTGGCCTCTTTCAGTGCAGGGTATAAATAGGATCATTTTAGTCTACAGAAGTTCTGCCAGTTGAAGTTAGGAGGAACACACTGTTACCTGTAGTTATCCTCTTTTTAAGTATATATATATATATATATATATATATATGTGGAGGATTGGCTTGTCGAAAAAAGGTCAAAGGTCATGCTCCCATCAACGAGCTGAAACAAGACATCTGTGTAGAAGATGGTGCAAACCTCTCATGCCAGATAATGAGGAAATGAAGGACACCGGCAAACAGCAACATACTATGACCAATCACAGCCAAGGCCACTAAGTGATAAGTGCATGAGAAGGAGGATGGTGGGGGGGTGCACGGTGTAGCTGCAAAAATGTAGAAGCTATAAACCAATGATCTTGTAACATGTAAAAGCTATAAGCCAATGATCTCTCTGTAACCAAACTATAAACATGCAAGCAAGGTATATAAGTATCGATCTGCTTAGCAATAAACGAGACTTGTTGGTCATCATCTGATGAGCTCGTCTCCCGGCGATTCCCACATATATATGTATATAAAAAATACATACACACACTGGTGTCTTCTGTTTTTGACAGCACAGCTCCTGTGAGGAAGTCTATATCCTTTGTAATAATAAAAATAAGACTTTTTTCCTCTTCAAATAAATGCATCAAGCTCAAATGTTTTCTTGTAAACAGTTAATGAAGGAAGGACTACAAAGAGCAAAACAGTATGAAAAGAAAATATACATAGAGAATTGATGATGAGGGTGGATTTTCACTGGCAAGCTACAGAATGAGGCTTTCATGAATCATAAAAGCCTTTTCTGGAAATAATTTTGCTTAAGATATTGCAGCAATTCAACACATTTTTTCTGGAGCTCTCAGTTTAAAAGAGCTGCCATAGTTTCTGATCTATGCTTTAAAGTTGTTTATTTCACTTTATTTTCCTCTTCCTTTTTCCATTTTTTCCCACTTAGACCACCTCTCTATTTTAAAGTGAAATTAGAAACTAGAACAAGTTAATGTCTATTAAGAAAACTGTATTGATCTCTATTGTTTAGTGGGATGTGAAGGGCTTTGCTGTATTAACCAAGGGCAAAATGCAGAAAGCTGTGCTGTAAGCATCTCTTGTGTGACCCTGCACCCTCAAATCCTTATGCAGCCATCAGGGTAATATTTGGTTTAGTTGCACGTGTCATCCATTCAGTTCTGGTGTATTGCAGTGTGACCAGTGTGCTCCTATTCCCTCACCTGTGCTGTGCTGGATGTACAAGAGGCAGAATAGGTCAGAATATGTCTGAAATGGATCCTATAAGGAGTTTCCCATATGCCTCTATTTGTCACATTAGGAAGCAAAAACTTCCCTTTATGCACACCTTTACTCTTTTCCAGCCCAATGATGATTTTTTTTTTCCTTTAGTATTTTGGGTTTATTTTTACCTCTTCCTTACGTGTTTATTTCTGATACTTTTTTTGTATACCATTAAGCCTGAAACACCATTCACATGTAGTTTATCTAGGTTTGCAACAGACCTCAACTTGAGATCCCATATCACTGACCTTGATGTATCCTTGTACAGACGCCAGTCTTAAAGGCTGCAGCTTCTACGAGCTGTTCAAATGTAGACAGACGACAGACCTGCTTGAGTAATTTGCAAATGAAGTGTAAGACAGCGAATGACAGATGGTCGAGACAGACTGGCAAGAATAAGAAACAGTCAAATAGTACAACCAAAGCGTTAGACAGTGGTCACAGCACTGCAGATTCTGCCCACTGAGTGTGGGCTGCAGTAGCAGGGAGAAAGGCAAGAGAGAATAGCTCTTTATTTTAGGTTTTAGGGCAGAGGTGCTGTTGCAAAATGAGTGGCATAGGGTTGCTTAAAGAACAACCATCAAAGGTATTAGGAAGAGCAGTTTTAATATGATTTATAAAAGCAGGACTTAACAGAATTTGATGGCAAGGTTCACTTTGTTATTTATGGATGAAGCATTCAAAGGAAAATTGTAAAATCAAGCTAAAGATGATTGATACAGAGACCAAAGGCACCAAGGGTAAGGGAGACCCTCCCTCCTCTCAGACTCAGTCAATAGCTTATGTCTAATGGAATGTATAAAGGAAAATCAAGGTAGAATCAAGCTAAAATGATTTTTATAGAGATCAAGGATGAAAAGGGTAAAGGAGACCCTCCCACTGAGTCACAAGGTTCAGATTGGACCCCTTTGCTTTCTAAACTCATAAGAGAGCCTGGGTAAGGCTGAATTAAATCAGACTTGGACAACAGTTTACATCTCATGGAAGAAATACAGGGAATAAGGAAATCCTCCCGTTGAGTTGTGAGGCTCAGAACAGACCCCTTGTTTTCTAAACTCCTGACAGATCCTAGGTTCAGCTGGAACTAGTCTTGGTCTCAGATTTGGTCAGTGGTATTCATCTAAAGGGTTACAAGTGTCATTTAGCATCAGCACCTTGAGTGAAAACCGCCTTCTACATTTTTGTCTCCAGGTAGGCTGTTTTCCTTTGAAGCTACATTTCAGCAGCGATTTTTGTACTAACGTTCTGACAATGTATCTTTGCAGGTTAATAGTTTTCCCTCATGCCTTACTTTGTCGGTTAAATAACATTTCTGGAGGAGCATGAGCCCTGTTGTGCACTCCGACTTGTTTTTGTTTTAATCATCACTTTCAAAATTGTCAGTGTCCTTTCTAAATCTAGGCGAGTTTGTTTCTAGCCGTGTTAGTGCAGTCTGCAGTTGGGGGAGAGGGAAGGGAAAAGCATTCCCCGTGACCGTGATGAGAAACAGCTGAAATGCTATAAATGTTGATCACTGTAGGCCAAATAGTAAATCAGGAATGGGCAAAGCAAGCATTTTATTTGTTTAAACTGTCCCCTGGCTTTTTCTTGTTGATTTTTCTAGTTTAACTGAGCTGAGACAGGAATAGGGAAGGAATAGCATGTATTTATTTATGGTCTACAACATTGCAGCTCCAAGAGTATAAATAAAACAAAGTTTCTCAGCTCTTAGTGTTCTCTTTATTGTATTTCTTTCTTGCATTTAGCATTCCATTCAGTGAGGTCCCAGTTCTGCGTCACTGACAGCAACAGAGGTGTCCCCTGACACTTCAACAGGCGCAATAAACAGATTTTTAAGGGGTTGAGCTTTCTGGATGCTCTGACTGGGGTTTTGTATGCTTATAGAAGTTAAATGCTTCTGAATGAGTTACATAAACACTGGGTCTGCCCCCATGGTTGCCTGTAAGTGGGCGCTGTGACTACGAGTCAGTCTGTCCTCTCCTCAGTGTCACCATACAGAGGAGGAGAGGAGTATACCTCAGGAGGGTTAAGGAGATGAAACTTCAGTTGTCAAAGATCAATAAAAAATAGTGTAATAAGCTGGAATTTTATGTGGCTTTTCTTACAGTCCCTAAGTTTATACAGTTGGTATGAATATTGTTCACACAGCTAATGCATAACTTTAATCCTCGTTCCCTGCACCAGTTTGACTACCAGTCCCTTATTTATTCTTGTCCCTAGCACTTGAATTTGGTTGGGGTTTTCTGGCTTTTCCAGGAGTGCCACTGACTGTTCTGATGTGAGATCCTGGCTTGCATCTACATTAGCTTTTTTAGTCCAATTTGGGGATTCTCATGAGGCAGCTTTCCTGTTGACCTCCATAAACTATGCTTTTCATCCACATCACAGAGCAGCTCATGAACTGGATGTCTTTCAGATGAAATTAATACAGAAGGTGCACTCCAGTAATGTGCCTAATATATTCCAACTGCTAATGGGCATTCAGACCACAGAACCTGATCAGAAAGTCCTCAGCACCAACTGTTTTGCTGTAGAGATGTGCTCCTTGGAACACCCTTATTGACAGTAACATAGCTACTGGTAAAAACTAATTAAGGTTGTTTTTCTTCCTTAGTTTTGTTTGCCAGATTACAGTAATAGGAGCTTTAGAAATTATTGGAGCAGGCTAAACATATACACAGTAATTTGTTCCTTGTGCTACCAATTAATTGATGGGCTTAAATGTTTGCAGCAACAAGATAAAATCGATACTATGGATATTCGTAAATCCAATGCAGATGAGCTCCTCGGAGCTCCCTGAATACATTATCTACATAGTTATTGTGTGAATTCTTGAAGTAAAATAACATTAAAAGGCTTTTTTTTTTTCAGGCCTGATTATTTTCCTTGTGGCTTCATTATGAGCATTATTTTTATCATTCTTAAGCTAAAATGTAAGGCTGCTATTTGGAAAACAGAAATTGCATTAAGTCCTTCAAGATCTTTGTTCTTGCTTTTTTTACAAACGAGAAATAAAAAAGGAAGTATGTAGTGATGTTGCACAAAATGCTAGCCAGCACAGGAATCAGAAGTAGCTTCTCTGAGAACAAAGAATGATGTTTCTATAGAACACTCCCTAGCACTGGGGGCAAAACTAATAAATATAGTCATATAATGTGCATTTGGCCAGCTGGTTTGAAAGAGCACTTCCAGCGTTTCAGTGAGCTAATGCGGCATCTGGAACTGGAGTACTTCAAATGTGGGATGCTCAGGAAAGCTGTTTCTGGTGATACAGTAAAATAGCAGTGCTCCTATAAAGAAGAAACATAAAATGTGGATTTTTCTTTTAGCTCAGTCGTTGGGTGTGAAATTGAATTGAGAAGTCTCCAAACTATATTAAATCACCCCCTTGGCATTGCCACAGGAACAATTTATTTCATCTTGAAGGAGCCTTTGGTTTCCAGATCAGTGGAGCTAAGCAGGAGGAATGTGCGTCACATTGAGGTAAACAGAGATGTGAGCTGGTTAAAAACAGAAAAGGCAACGCAGCAAAATTCTGTGCCCCTGACATTTGTCAGCCTCTTCTGAAATGTGAATGCTGTTTCCATTAAGCTTTGGGGCAGATATTATCTCTGTACCTTTTGTTGTGCTGGTGAGTTGGAAGCTGAACAGGAATTTATTTAGTTCAGCTGATTTTTCAAGAGGCAAGTGTGTCTTGTTTTGTTCACCAGGAGGTTTGTGGTGCTGCTGCAGTGCTATCATGCCTTGGTGGACTTGTCCTTGCACAGAAGGACTGGTAGGGAGGGATGGCTCTTACTGCCTCAGTCCTGGTGTGAGGTAAAACTTATTAAGCTTCTTCCTGTTTCCTATCTATTTTTGTCATAAGTTTTTGTGAGATGATGAATTACAAATGTCTACACCCCAGTGCAATGTCTGTTATACTTTCTCAAAGTCTCTCGAGCAAGACACCATATCTGTAAGCAGTAAACGTTACATCAAATATTTCTGCTGTTAGAATGATTTTGGCACAAAATGATGGTGCAAAACCTTGATTGCAGCCTTCGGGATCTAAAAGTTCTGTGCAGATGCCTCCAAAGCAGCCCATGTAACGTGAGAGCATGTGTGAGCCATGAGGCTGGGCTGTGCATAGGCACACTTTGTAGTCACTGTGTTTCTGTGTAGGGTTGGTTCACTGCAAAGAGCAGAGCAATCAGGTCAGTTGGCATCACCTCTGGAATACAAAATGTGTATTCTTTACATAGTAAAACTAAAAGGTATTAGGACCCCCATTAACATTCACAGGATTGCAATAATGCAAGCAAATCGGTCATGATATAACCAAAGGCAGCAAGATTTAATGTATTTTTTAATCTGTTCCTCTCAAAGTTCAACCTCAAAATTTATTTTGGCTTATACTGTTTCATTTAATCTTTGGCTCATAATTTACCTGACCCTTCACCCCTTAAAACTAACAGAAAGCCAAGCACGGAACAACAAATGGCATGGATCAGGGTAGCGAATCTGGGTTGATTTGTTTGTGTACTGAGACTATTGTGCAATTTTGGAAGTGCTATGCATAATTCAAATAAATAAACCCAAGCTCTTTTCACCCCTATCTCAATGCTCTAATCCAGCTTCAGGAAGAGATGAGCAGAACTTTGCACCAAGTACCAAGGTGAAAAACACTTTTTTTTCTCCCTTTCAAAATTTCTCACTTGTAGAAATGTTACCATCTTAAAATGTACCCTGGTGAATGACAGAGAGATGGAAGGACACAGTTTGCTACTGCATTTTTTGTTGTTGTTTCCACCTATGGGATTGTATGAGACGTCCCCGTTGATAACAGAAGAAACTTCCTTCAAACCAGTGTTCGGATGGTAGTATTCATTCTGAGTATTTTCTTCAAATACTATCCTATCCCACTGGCAAGGAAGGGAGTAGGAAGATGTCACATTCTTGGCTACAGCTACCTTCAGTGAAAGGCAAAATAAAAAGCTAGGACCTGGAGACCTGTGCCTTAGTATCCCTGGATGATAAATCTGTAATTTATTTTCCTGCCATTTCATAAAGGCATAAGGACAAGACCATGGGAGCTCTTTATTGATCACCATCGTAATCCATTTAAAGTATTTCCTCCCTTTTCAGCACTCCTGGAATGTTAACTGCAAATCAATAGTGTTTTCTATATGTGCTTCCAAAGTTTCCTATTTCACCTTTTTAGAAGCAGTGAATTTGATCGTTGATTAAGCTGTTGTTTATACTGGCTACTTGCAGGAGGTCTTGCCATTTAAGGTATTTTCACATACGAATTATATCAAGCTGTTTGCTTGGTTTCTGTGGCTCATGAAAGACTTGTTAAAAGCACTTGACGTGAACCCAGTTCTGATTACAAATCAGAGCCCTTTTAATTTTTTATTTCAGAGCTACAGAAATGCATACTGCTGTCCTGTAATCTTCCCTTCCTGCCCCTTTCACGAATGTAGTTACCCTTTTTGCTACTCCTGGGCCAATGGCATCTTGAAATTTTACAGGTTTAATGCTAAATAACCTCAGTTGGAGCCTGAACGTTTGAATAGGAAGTCTTTGTTTCATACCAGCGCTGTTGGTTACTGTAATCAGATAATCCATTTCCCTGTACTTCATCTACTGCTTTCGTTATACTCAGATGTAGCAGGAAACACTTCGTACCTTACTTACTGTTTCCCAAGGAAGATCACTTACTTTTACCTCCCATGATACGCTCAGCACTTCTCTAATCATCCTGGCAGTCTTCTTCCATTGCTTTTCCAGCTTGCCTCCATCTTCCTTAATCCTGGAAGAGAAAAGCTATACGCAATACCCAGACCAGGTTATTACAATACCCTGCATGTAGCACTGATGCATCCCAGTCCTGAAATTACTTCCAGCTGAGGTTTTCTCGGTTTCTCTAGTTTGTTTGTTTTGTTTTGTTTTTTTTTAATGTGCACTGCTTTAGTAACTCCTTTATCCCCTCTAGAATTAACTGGTATGTGTGTCTTCCTTACTGAGCTGTTCGTGGACTGCTTTTGTTATTAGACTCTTTAGTGCTTGGCCTCCAAACATTTTATCAAGCTCCATCTTTCTTCTTGTGCTGCATGAGGGATCTACACTATTTCACCAGCCTGGCTATGTGGAAACAGACAACATTCCACTCTGAGATACGAGGTTATTTCTTAAAGGCAAATTCTTATGTGGTACAGAGCTAATTTCAAGAAAAACATGTTTCATGGTCTAGTGTGTGGTATCCCTGCCCAAGGCAGGGGGCTCGGAACTAGATGATCTTAAGGTCCTTTCCAACCCTAACTATTCTATGATTCTATAACTGTAAATATGACTCTGTTTCTCTATTGTATACCTTTAGTTCCTTGTATTATCTTCATATAAATGAACAGGAAAAACTAAAATGGGAAAAATGCTGTATTTAGAATCGTAGAATCACAGAATAGTTAGGGTTGGAAAGGACCTTAAGATCATCTAGTTCCAACCCCCCTGCCATGGGCAGGGACACCTCACACTAAACCATCCCACACAAGGCTCTGGCCTTCAACACCGCCAGGGATGGAGCATTCACAACTTCCTTGGGCAACCCATTCCAGTGCCTCACCACCCTTACAGTAAAGAACTTCCTCCTTATATCCAATCTAAACTTCCCCTGTTTAAGTTTTAACCCATTACCCCTTGTCCTATCACTACAGTCCCTAATGAAGAGTCCCTCCCCAGCACCCTTATAGTCCCCCTTCAGATCCTGGAAGGCTGCTATGAGGTCTCCACACAGCCTTGATTGCAAAACTCTAGGAAAGGTTTAAATCACAGCCATCTCCTAAATCAAATGTGTAACAAGGGTGATAATGAGTGTAAACACACTGAATAATAAAATGTAATTTGTGTTCTGAGTTAGAGGGCTCTAATCCAAGCCTACTGATGTCTATGGAAAGACTTCCATTGAATTGAATTAGGCCTTGGCTTTTGTCCTGAATTAACACAATACCAGTGGAGCTATTCATGAAAGATTTGTTTGGAAATACATCACAGGAACTTGCTGTGTCAGAACCCAATTCACTTGCTAATTCAGGCAGTCATGTTTTACAATGCTTGTTGTGGGGATACTTTGTCATAGTCCCTCCCATCAACTAACTAAATTCAATCTTTATAAAAAATCATTTTCCACCCCTGCTGCAATTGGAAGTTTGTTTCTGGATCAATACTCTGATGTTTGAAACCTTCTTTAACTTCTGAGCTGCACCTATTTATGTCAATTGTTTCCACTTGATTCATGCTGACATAGTCTCCTAGTCTGTACGCTGCACAGTATACTTTGTCTTTATTCTGTACAGTTCTGGTAAACTACTGATGATTGTCCCATCTCCTCTCAGGCTTTGTTTTGTTTTGCAAATAAGCCAAGCATTTTTCATTTCTTATTCAGTAAGTCTTTCGTTCCCTGTAGCCTTTATCTGAATCTATTCCTGTTTGGCTTAATCTACTTTGGATACAGGCAACAAAACCTGCATTTTTAATAACATGTAATAGTGCTCTATACAATGTTGTCAATAGCCTCCTTGCTTTACTGGAAATACTTTTCCACATACATTCAATATTTTGTTTGCCTCCTTATGGCCGCATTTCACTGATGACTTTTATCATGTGACTGACAGGATCTTGGATCCCAGGTGAGCTCCCCTTTAGTAGCACCAATAGTTTTTAGTACAGGAGCGCATAGCTTTGCCCTTTTACTCTGAGGCTTTTAGCTCATGTCTATCACACCAGTGCTCATTTCTTCCATGGATGGTGCTCTGTGTGTCCTTTGCATTGGCTGTCATAAATGATAACAATCAAGCTTGAGTAACCAGCAGCCTCAATTAGTGTGTGCGCACTTTGCGCTAATTTTGTTAATGAAAAAATAAAAGAACTTTAGAAACTGCTAGAGGTGGTGAATGATGGGTGATGAGAGCTGACGTAAGGTGACAGGGAAGAACTGGGGAAAGGTGCCTGGTGTTAGCAAAGGAATAGCAAGATGACGAGATGGCTCGGAGCCTATGAGAGAGAAGAGAAAATTTCTGCAGAACTGGTCAACTGAAAACTACTCGCATTTGCCAAAGCAAATCAGGTCTTACAGAGACACACTTGGGATGGATGAAGACAGTCCAAAATCCCAGAAATAAATGCCTAACTCATGACTTCCTGCACTGTTTAAGAGTGGCAACGCTGCTGCTGAGCTTCGGACTTTGCTTTATTTTCGAGAGTTTTCTAAGTATTCTGGAAGTTCAGAGACACATTTTCTAGAAGTATTTAAAGAATATTTAAAGAATACTGTATCCTAAAAGTCCTGAATCGAGAGGATTATGAGTCTTGAATAATTTATCCACAAAACTTGAAAGGGAGAGACTTTTCTTAGGTGTTTAAAGTGCGTATGATACATTTTCTTATAGGTTGGAGTTAGTCTGAAAGACTTTTATCCGGATAAGTACATTCAGCACATATTAGAAATCACAGGCAATAGCAATTAAGGCATAAGGCATTTCCTGGGAATTAATACCAAGCTAGGAGGAGTTGGGATGGCTCTAAATGCAGCTGAGGACCGTTAATTGCAGTTGATGATTAATGACCTCTGCTGAGGTCATTATTATTATCAGCTGAAAATGGACAAAAAATCAGATGTATGATTTTTTTCAATGGGAGCTGCAGTTTCAGTCAGTGCAGTTGGTGGGTCCCCACTGTGGACAGACTGCCCTGCATTAGTATCAAATAGAGGCCTTGATGTCCCTCCTCCCCATGACATTTTTTGGAGCATTAATCAAAGCTGAATCTCTAAAGCTGTGCCAGTATCAAATTGAAAAGTAAGCAGAATAAAGTTCATAGCACTTTAATGTTCTCCCTGTATTACGTTTGGTGTCCAGTATTTAATCAGCTTTATTTAGAGATACTCCCATCTCTCCCTTTTGGTGCCTAATGGAAGTGTGTCTCATTACTGTCCAGAAATGTGCCCAAAACATTCCTTGTGCTCACTGTTCTTGGGCCCAAGTTTGAAATCACGTCTTCCCTTCTTCGGCATTATGACCCTCACCAAGATCTGTATTCTGGAGTGTCACAAAGAGGGCAGGCACAAAAGACAAGAAAATACCACTGTTTCAATAGAGGGAGAATCTGTTTCCTAATAAACAGTAAGTCATAATAAATACTTACTTCCCAGTTGCCAGACAAGTCTGTGCATGGTTCCTTCCATGGTTGGTGATTTTTTTTATGTGATGAATGATTTTATTGTTGACTTGTAGGGAAACTGAGAGCTACTACAAAGGGCTACGAAATGTTCATGACTAGGAAATGTTCATTTTGCTGTTTAGTGTATGTGACTTCTGTTTGTGGGATTACTGCTTGCCGCTATTCCCCTTGACCAACCACTGAGCTCTCTCCTCTCTTTTTTCTCCTCTTTTTTGTTTATTCCTCTGAAGTATGTCCTGTGGTGAGAGGAAGGGGTGAGTGAGGTCAGGTGAAATGAAAATCATGAAAGCTTAATAGACCACAGGGAGGTTCCTTTGAAAGACAGAAGTTCTTCCCTGTGAGGGTGCTGAGGTGCTGGCACAGGGTGCCCAGGGAAGCTGTGGCTGCCCCATCCCTGGCAGTGTTCAAGGCCAGGTTGGATGGGGCTTTGAGCAACCTGGTCTAGTGAAGGTGTCCCTGCCCATGGCAGGGGGTTGGAATTAGATAAGCTTTAAGGTTCCTTCTAACCCAAACTATTCTGTGATTTTTCTAAGAAGTTCTGGATTCTTCGTCTTGCTTTGTACGATCAACAGATGAGAACTGAAGTCTTGAGATTACATACATTGCATTTTCTATTTCATCTTATGCAGCCTTAGCAACTTATCCACTCAAAGAGAAAATAAACTATCCTGGGTGAGAAGAAAATAAGTTATATTTTAAAGCTTATTTGCAGATGTATCAAAGAAAACATCAGGTTGTTGGAATTGTACAAACAGGTGACATAACAGCGCTCAGTGTATGAAATGGTGTGGCAAATCATCTCAAACACTTAGTTTTCAGGATAAAGAACCCTTAAAAGAAAGAGCTTTGCTCAGTCTGATTCTCCATCTTCAAAGACTTTAAGTCTTGGTTACAGTAGTTAAAATGCTAGAACTTTTATGTGAGACTCACTGGATGGCAGTCAAAAGTCTGAGTAGACACAAAGGCTTGACTAAATAGTAACTGCTCCCTTTCAGTCTTAACACTTTATGAACCTATGTTTATGAATGAAAAGACCTGTGCAAGTGTGTCAGAACTGATGTAAAGACTTTGGTTTTATTTGATGATTTGGAACTAGTCCTCTGTGTTTGCATATTTACAGAGAAATTGCCGAGAAAGTCTGATCCTCCAAGGCTGCTAATGAACCTTGAATTTCTGTTGATCTCTAGGTCCATAGATGTGGAACACCTCAGACCTTTCCGTCACAGTATTAAAATATTCACATTTGTGTCATCTGCTTTTGAAAGTGGTTCTACAGCTAAACATTTTGAAGCCTGAAATTTGTCTTTGGGTCAGGTGACCGTTTTCAGCTCCCTAACTGGTTTCCATGCAGCTACAGGAAATCTCAAGAAATGAGTGTATCTGTGCTAAGTATTTAAATGACAGAAGCATCAAAAAACCGTAACATGCAATAGCAAATAACCCTGCTGTGTTGATGTGAATGTAGCCCTCAGTTACAATGAACCTGACTTTGTCTGCTTACTCCATTGTGATTCAGCACAATGCTTGCTTTTGTACAGATGAGACCACAGTTGTCTGGTGTTTTCAGTCATGCACCCTTTTCAGCTTCATTCCAGAAGCCACTGTTGCAGTTTCGCTCAACTGTTATGAGTTCAATAGCTTCTGGGTTCTCAATTTGAAGAATCTTCCCCCAAACATTTTGCAGAGCACTTCCAGACCAGTCCTTTCCTTAGTTTCTTTTCACAGAGCCTTCGTTAGTCTGTGGACACTCACCCCCAAAGGCCACAGGCTGAAACCCCTTGGTTAAACAGTTGTCAAGTTTCAGATGATCCTTTGACACAGACTGATGTGACGGAGCACAAAGTAGATGCTCAGCATTCTTTGTTTTCCATCTGCAGGAGAAATTTGAAGGCTTGTTCCGTGCCTACGATGACTGCGTGACATTCCAGCTGTTCAAAAGCTTCAGGCGTGTGCGGATAAACTTTAGTAGTCCCAAATCAGCTGCTCGTGCCAGAATAGAGCTGCATGAAACACAGTTCAGAGGGAAGAAGTTAAAGTTGTATTTTGCACAGGTAATGAAATCTGGTGTCTGTTTCTGTTAGTGCTTTTATAGAAGTATTGAGCAGTAACACTGTATAAAAGTAATAAAGGTTTCTCCCATGTCCAGTCTCTCTGCTAAAAGGTTTCTCAAATGTCCTTATGTTGCCTGAGCTGTACCTGACCAGTGGGCATGCAGTAAATTTAAAGGACCACTCAGGACCCAAGCTGCTTATTCAATACACAGAGGTTACATGGCTTAGAACTGATTTTACAACATTGGGTAATTTCTGAGTAACTCTCTACACCATAAAAGAGTGGTAATGTGAAGTATCATAAGTTCTTAAAAAAAAGTAGGGCTGAATGACTTATTTGACTGTATCCCTGAGCTGTAGTCAGGCTTCCTCCCCCCCCTTTTTGTTTTATTCTTACTGAATACATGCGTGAATTTTCTAAAAGGAATTTAGTAAGTATCAGTAAAAGGAAGAAAGTACAGGAAAAGCCATACCCCCAGCCTGGGGCGTAGGTGATTAAATCCTTCTGTTGGAAGGGTCAGTTGAGGATTTGATTCTCCATGGCCAAGGAATAGAGAACCCAGATCTCCCACAGCCTGGGTGAGTACTAGGCCTCATCCACGGTACAGAAAGGTGAGGGACGCTGAGAACCCGACCACCACCTCTTCTGGATGTATTTTAATGAATTGCTGTGGCCACTGTGGCTTATGGGATACTCACTGGTGCTCATAAGCGACATAAGTGTGCTTTGAGCTGCTAGATCAGTCCTTCAGAGCTCCGGGGTTAAGATCAGGCTTATTGGAAGGTGTCAGTCAGGCAAGAGGCGGTTGAATTTTGAGCTTCTGCAGCCTGGTCAGAGTAAGAGCTGATTTAAGCTAGGCAGAAGCAGGACCTCAGGAGGATGGAAAACTGCACTGGTGAAAGAAACAAAACAAAACAGTGTGTTTAACAGGTTAGATGAGTCCAGAAGACTTTACAGTTGGCTTTAGGTGTTGAAAAGCTGCCTCAGTCCTATTTTAGATGCCTTCATCTCTAGATCTGGCTCTGATTTTTTTTTTTTTTTTCTGAAAGGTTTCAAAACGTGCTGTTAAGCAGATCTGAGCATCATTTCACTCCAACTGCACTACCAAGAGGTTAATTGAAAACTTGGGTAGCACAAGAAAACGAAGAATGTGCATAACAGTGATCAGTCTCCATATCTAAGTTGATTTCCTGCAAAGCCATTTAGGTATCTGCACTATGCTCTCCAGTATATGCAGTCTTAAAAGAGCCTGTTAGTTGTGTCCAGGGAATGGATATGTGGAAGCAGCACAGTGTTTGGAGCAGTGTGTCTTTACATGGGCCTGAGCCAGTCTGCATAAGCACTTCAAGAGCTAGAATTTCTGGGGAACACGGAGTTGAGAGAACCAAACTGGCTCTTTGCAAAGCCTGTTCTGGTATGGCAGGCTGCTGTCTCAAGCTTGCTGTCATGCAAATGCAGGTTACTGCTTTTGGGCTCAAGGTGGTTGTAAACTTGCTCAAGTATGTGGAACCTTCCTTAATACACCAGAAAAGAGCAGTAACTAAACTATATAATTTAAGATGGAAATGAAATGAGAACAACTAGTTGCAAATGACTAAGAAATGTGATAGATTCCTTTAGCACTTCAGCTAAAGAAATCAGATCTTCAGAAATCTTTCTGAAGTTACTTATAAGGCCTTGGTGCAGGAGTTACTGGTTTCTTGTCTAATGTCTGGTTTTATGTAGGTATTTAGACCAGTAGATCACAACAATAACTTTTCAGCCTCAAAAATCTCTGAACTAGCAGCTTTGCATTTACCCTCATTTACCCTTACCAAAGCTTTGCATTTATCCTCACAGAACATATACAATAGACACAAACGTTGTAGCTTTGTTCATATAATAACCCCCCACAGTGCATTTACTGTAGAGGAACCATCTGTAGCACTGAAATGGAATTCATCTCCAGACCTTCTCTGTTGAGACTGACACTGAAACCCTGCCTGGGTGGCATTTGGCATTAGAAGTGTATGATTTGAGTAATCGCTTCGTTTACCCATCCTGTGTGGATGTAAAGCTGGACATGAGCTAGCAATATGCCCTCGCAGCCTGGAAAAACCAACTGTACCCTGGGCTGCATCACCAGCAGTGTGACCAGCAGGTTGAGGGAGGGGATTCTCCCACTCTACTCTGCTCTCGTGAGACCCCACTTGGAGTATTGTGTTCAGCTCTGGGGGCCCCAGCATAAAGAGCTGGAGCTGTTGGAGAAAGGCCAGAGGTGGTGACAAAGATGCTCAGAGGGCTGGAGCACCCCTGCTATGGAGACAGGTTGAATGAGCTGGGCTTGTTCAGCCTGGAGAAGAGAAGGCTCCTTAAGGGGAGACCTTAGAGCAGCTCCAGTGCCTAAAGGGGCTGACAAGAAATCTGGAGACGTGCTTTTTACAAGGGCCTGTAGGGACAGGACAATGGATAAATGGCTTTAAACTGACACAGGGGAGATTGAGGCTATATGTGAGGAAGAAATTGTTTACAATGAGAGTGGTGAGATACTGGCACAGGTTATGCAGGGAGACGTGGTAGATTCTCCATCCTTGAAAACAGTCAAGGTCAGGTTGGACAAGGCTCTGAGCAACTTGGTCTAGTGGAAGGTGTCCCTGCATGGGGGGTTGGATGAGGTGACCATTAAAGGTCCCTTCCAACCCAAGCTATTGTATGATTCTGTCCTTTACTAAACAATGTATTTGTTATTCTTTAAAGATTCAGACCTCTGAGACAGATGGAGACAAGCTTCATTTGGCACCACCACAGCCTGCAAAACAGTTTCTCATCTCGCCTCCAGCCTCCCCACCTGTAGGGTGGCAACCAATAGATGATGCAACACCTGTCATCAACTACGACCTCCTTTATGCAGTTTCTAAGCTAGGACCAGGTAAGCATGTGGTTCTGTGAAAATGTGTCAGAAAAAGGAGACAAGAAATAGCAGCGTAGATAATAATTGTAAGGAAGTCGGCATCAAGCCTGTAAGTGGCATTAAAGCTTTGGATTTAAGTTGATGCATGTCAACTGGTTCTTCGCTTAAGGATGAATTTTACCATATATACATACAGAATTCTATTTGCAGCTCATGAGTGATGTCTGACTGAATATCAGATCAAAGCCTGCTTACACATTTTATTATGCTTGGGTCTGTGCTTAGATGAGGCAACTGATGGTTTAGGTGTGGACTGGACAAATGTTTGTCCATAAACTTGAGTTTTTGCTTTAAATCACATCTGCTCAGTACTGCGTTCTAAGGTGCAGAATACCTTATGTAATGTTTAGGCATCACTGCATTTCCACCGGAGTGGAGAGAACTGCCATTCCCCAATCCTGGCAGGGTTGCTCTCCTAGGACTGCCCCTTTTCTGTTGTAAACTGTGTGGAGGCGGAATGGTTGGTAAGCTGTAACCTCTGTGAACATAAGATACGTGTCAGTAGGTAATGCTGATAGGCTTTCTTCTCTCTTTCCATCTTCAGCTAATGCCAGGAAGTGAAGCTAGCTGGGATTTTCAAAACAAGGCTTTCCCTTAGAAAATGCTCATCTGATGAAACCAAAACTTTTCCTAGGAGAAGATTATTTTTGTTTTAAGGCATCTTTACCAGCAGTTTTCTTTCAAAGCTGTTTAAGCACCATCTTTTAAAATTTTTAGAATGGAAAAGGTTCCAGTTTCAGGTCTAAGCAGTATCATTTAGAAACTGGTCTAATTTACATTCATAAACCACAAGGAAAAATAGCTTATTAAATTACTTTCATACTGAAATAAAACACTTCAGATACAATCTAATAACAGCTGGGGGGTGGCTGAGCTAATGAAAATTTATCAGTTTAGTTTTAAAATTCTAGTGGGATGAGGGAATTGTTTTCTCCGCAGTTGAACCAAACATGCTGCTTGCTTGTTCTGAGAGTAGCTTCCAACTGCAAACATCTTATCACTGGGGCCTTTGTGTAGCTGGACCAGAGTAACCCAGAGCTGAGGTGCAGGATTATCTCACATCTTTTTGACATGGGATCTCTCACAGGGGGAAAATACATTATCAGGAGAACATCAGAGGTTCCTGCAGCTTATTCCCCTTCAGCAGGACAGCTCATAGAAAAAGGCTGTCAGGCATAACACTTCATACTGTATTGCGTATTATTATTTCCAGAATTGATACTTTGCTTCTAAACTGCTGAATAAAAGAAAAACAAAAGCCTCCTTTTTGTTTTTTGGGTTTTTTTTCCTTTGATGCGACATTGTTATAATGGAAACACGTAAACGAATTCCCGAGCTGGCTGGGTAATAAATCAATTCCTGTTCTGGAGCAGTGGAATGTGAAATATCACTCATTGTCCCACGCTCTGGGACAGCTTTGCGTGAAGGTCATATTCACCCGTAGTTAAGGAGCCTGCAGGGAGCAATATGAAAAGTCATGGCGTGCTCTCGTCTTTCTATTTTTAGCACTTGTTAGAGGGATCAATTTTAGTTAACTGCAGTGCCGGGTTTAAAATAGTGTTGCAGTTCTCAGTTGTGCATTTACTATGTTTAGCATTCCATTGAAAACAAATCCACCAAACCTCATTTCTCAGTAGGAAATAAGTAAAACACAGTGCTGTACATCAACTGTTGGCCTCAGCTATGTTAGATCTTTTATTTTCATTCAAGAAACACAATTAAAACGTGTAACTATGGTTAACAGCTATGAAAAAATGCTCACTGACTCTGGATGTTGGAGCCTGACTTCTATGTCTTTATCATGTGATGATATCCGAGTACCAGGAAAACTCATTTAAGCATGTAAATAGTGAACAGTTTCTTTCTATCTCCTCAATATAAGATGGGTTTTACTGACCTACTTTGCTGGTAATGTGAGATACACCACTTGGACACAGACCCATGCTACTTTCCCCTTCCATGAATACAGGTTTATCTCCTCTCTATCCTGGGCACAAAGGCTGGGACATTGGCTTTGGACTAAAGTGAATAGGCTGGTGGCTAGTTAACAGATTTGCTACGTGTTGTCTTTTTCCTTGTGGCTTACAGCAGTGGCTGTCTGGCATCTCAGAGGTCTAATGGAAAAGATTTCTTTCTGCTGTGCACAAAGGGAAGCTGGCTTGTGGTCCTTCAACATTAAATTAAGATCAGTGAGGGCGCATTTACTTCTTAGGGAGGATCATGCCATACTTAATAAAGTTTCTGGTTGATAGATGTATATTGTCACTCTGCAAATAGAGGCATGAACAGAATGCTGTAGACCAGTCAGAGCCAGGAACTGTGCCTGTGCCTGGTTCTGACCACCAGCCTAGGATTTTTCCAATATAGTGCAAATAAAGAAGCATGATGTTAATCCCTCTGATGAAAAACACTTCCACTGTCAAGAGAACTTCCACTAGCTTGTCAAAGGTACAAAAGCATTGCACTAACTGGGGTGGTAGTTTGTCTGTTTGCCTACCAGGCCCAGGTTGTGTCTCTGCCTGGTCTGGCTGTCACCTAAGTCTTTCCTACAGGAATGCTTGCAACCTACCAAGCTGTTGCCTAGTCTAAGCCCTCATGTCTTTTCCGTAATGTTTTATAAGGTCTTAGTTTCATCCTGCTGAGGAATACAGGAAATAATTTCATATGAGAAATGTCTTTAAGGGGGATACAGGGGCAATCTCCAGGTCCAGGCTATGCATAAACAGCAGAGCTGCTCCTAGCAAAGAAAAGGCAGCTATGTTTGCTCTGCCATTTGTTTGGGCAGCAGTTTATGAACCATCCTCATGGCACTAGAATAAACCCCTCCTTTTCTGGAAAGCAGTCCTACTTTCTCCCTATCCACTTCCTAACCTGCATATTTCTTCCCTTCTACCCCCACTGCCTCTTTCAAACCTGTCACCCCAATTTCTTCTGCACTGTACAGTAACACACACTATACAGTAACACACACTGTGGGTCAGGGTCCTGAGCACTCACCCGCTCCATGTGCTCCCCAGTGTGATTTTGCCCTCTGCCAGTTAGCACTTGTCCTCATGATTTCAGGCATGTTTGAAAACCAGTGCGGGCTGGGCACCATCTCCAGTAGCCCCTACAGACAAGTTTGTACCAGTTTCAGTTCTCTCCATGTTTCCCAGTCTGTCATCAGCATTCCAGCAGGCTTTGCACCTTCTAAATGCCCTCAGGCTACACTCCAGGTCATGCAAAGCACATTTTTTCACACTATGAAAGCACCATTCCAAAGTATTGCACGTGATGGCTCTTGTGTCCACAGTGGTATCTGTGGGTACGCAGAGGAGACCCTGCAGCAGGCTGTGTCACTTGGCTGCTGGGTCTGCGAATGATCAGTGGTCAGAAGAGGGGTTGGGTCAGGGCTTCATTGTTGTCTTAGAGCAATTAAGATGTGGCTGTTCCTGCCATGGTCCTGCTGGCTTCCTTGAGGAGGATGCATAGCTCTTGCCCCTGGGTTTGGTTCACCCTTGCATGGGGAAGGAGAAAACAGGGAAGAGCAGGACCCTACCCAGAAAATGCTACACACACGGATTTCAAACTGTGTATCGCATGGCAAGTTTTCCATGCCTAGCTGTTGTCAAATCCTCCTGTTTGTTCTCACTGATTCAAAGGAAATGCTGAATACCTCGTATGGCTTCCAGAGAGGATTAAAGGGGCTGGAGGGGCAGGAAGATGGGTGATAGATAACATTTTCCATCTCTGTCCTTCCTCTCCCCTTTGTTCTGTGGCTGCTTCTGCACTTCCCTCCCCTTGCCAGGGGCAGGGTGCAGGAGAGCTGCTGGGTGTAGAAAGCTTTCCCTCTGCCTTCTTCTGGCCAGGAGAGGAGGGTGCCCTTCCGCAATATCAGCAATGGGCTTCCAGAAAGCAACTCCTCTATTTTGCGTATGGCAGATCCGTGCAGCAGAGGTTTTACACAGGATGGGTTCTCCTTGGCATAAACATGCACCCACACAAAGGACCAACATTATTTGCACCATATTATTTGTAAAGCACTTGGGTTAAGAGACTATAAGTGGAAGGTCTTTTTATAATGGCGGTGACACAGTTAAGATGGAATGGACAGCTCTGAACCCATTAACCTTTGATCATGAGTCAGAACCAGGGATGAGGTAACTGCACAGTATCATTACCATTTCTTCATTATTAATTAAATATATGAACATCCTTTTTGCTGGACACAAGCGCCTCATTAGATGAGAGATGCACCATCAAGGAAAGGTCACAGTACTGATCCAGAAAGGGATAGAAAATCACATGCCATTATTTCTAATTCTGAAATACCTTACGCTGCTTTTGTGCTGTTCTCGTGGTCATCTCTGTTGTGTCACTTGAGGCTGTAGCTTGGCTTGTGGTTAGTGTGGCCACAAAAGGTAGTGCCAAGTAACACAAAGCAGCTTAGGCGCACTGCTGAATGGTGAAACTTCAAATTCCTGGGGTTTTTTTCTTATCAAATACAGAAAGGAACATCACTGCTATTTTCAGGGGTTTGTGAGGAGCATTTTCTGACAAGCCTCTATGGTGGAGGTGCTGCAGCTTAGTTCTTCTCTGCCTTGTAATCCAAAGGCAGAGTTAAAATGTTTGAGCATAAATTGGGTGATATTTTTCTGAGTAAATTTATGTGAGTTTCCACTGTTACCTCAGCTTACGTGATTATTTAAATAATCTTATCTATACTAACTCGACCTGCTACTCTTAGCTTGGGACAGCCGATGGCTTGTAACTGTATCTCAGTTGCAACAATTCAACCATTATTCCAGTAGTTTAACTGCTGTGGAATTAGTTCTTTCTTTATGCTGAAGGCATTAAGAGGAAAGAAAAAAACATAGCGAAAAGCAGAAGGAAGATGTAATCTGCCTGTACCTAATGGACTTTTATTTTGTACTTATTACCCTATTATTTTTCCCCAAACAATGGTTCCCTTTAGGAACAAGGTACAGCGGTATAGCAGTCCCTTAGTTACTGTTCCTAGCTCAGCCATAAAAATGTGTTCTGCAGTTTGAGCCACAGTTCTGCAGGCATGAATAATTGTGAGTACAGAATTGAGTCTGCAGCTCATTTATGCTCAGAAATAACTGTGTGACTTAAACCCCTAATTTATGGGAGCACTGCATTTTGAGTTGCAAAGTGACATTAATTGCTATTGCAGTTACTTGTGCCAGAGGCATCTGAATATTTTTCCTTGTGTCTGTACTTATTTCCACTGCTCTTTTTCAGCGGAAAGAGCCCTTCTGGGAAGGATTTGAACAGTAAAAGAATGTGGCATTTGAACTGGGATTATTACCTTTTAAGAGGGCAGCGAATCTGATTTACTTCTCAGTGCTGGTGTATGAGCAAAGGCTCGGCGCTGCGTGCGCGCAGCACTGCAGAGCTGCTTGTAGCTGACAGTGACCAATGTAGCCTTCAGTGCTAGTTGGCAGCATTTACGTCAGCCCAGAGCTGAGAAATTAGCTGAAGCCCGCAGGGAAAACAGGCAAAGAAAAACCGTATAATTTCTCAATGCAGCACAACCAAGCTATTCCTCTTTTTATATTTCAGCCTATCAGCAAGACCTTTGCTCAATTTGGATTCAGAGGAGAGGTAGCCAAAAATAGAGCAGTTAAATGTCAACATTAATGGTATCACAGCAGTAAAATATTTCTCACAGCAAGATGCCTGACTTCCAGCTATTATTCACTAGTTTGCCTCCTATTTTTTAGGCAAAAATGCAGCATGTCCTCTAATCATAAGCTGCCTGGTCATATCTGCACCAAGAATTTGTCAGCACAAACAGCATGTGAGCACAGTCCCAGAGCTGCGTGTGCTAATGAGGGGACAAACCTGCAAGCTCTTCTTCACAGGAATCATTCTGCCATAAAGTTGCTAATAAATAGAAACCCAAATTAACAACACCAGCAAACTACAAGTGCTTTGGGCTAGAGCAGCCATTTCACTTTCATAGTGCAACACCTAGCGCTGCCAGGCTCTGCCCGTGATGCAGGCATTTAGGAGCTGCTGCACCACAAATTCAGGCCAGCTCAGTATATTGGGACCTCACCTGCCTCATTTCAGAGTATTTTGCAGGCAAAAAGCAGTGGTTCTGGAGCAGTCTTATGGAAAAAATTCAAGCTATGAGGTGTGCATATAGTCACTGTAAGCCTTTTTTAATGTAACTTGTGGGTCTTGGGAGATAAGAGTGATGACAAGGGGGACAGGGCATTATCTGAAATGGTTTCTAGTTTTTAGTGCAGTGAATGGGTGTTTGTCAGTTCTGAAAGACCAAGTCATGCTGTCAGACATGTCACCATTAGGACATTTTCCTTACAGTGTTAAATTAATTCCTTGCAATCTAATAACCAATACCTACTCAGATCCTGTGTACAGTCCAAAACACAATGCAGTGCCAACAGACTGAATGCAGGACTGAAAGTCCTATGTCTGATCCGGATTTTCCTTTGTGGACTCCTGCAGGTAACCACCTAAACCACCCTTACCTTCCTTGCAGGTGTACTGTGTGCAGACTTAAATAGGAAATGTATGTAGTTAGGAAACCTAATGTACTGTTTAACTGCTTCGCCTGCTAGTGAGCATTTATAGCCTGTACTCTGTAACCTCCTTTGCAGAGACAGAATTTGTTACAGCCGCGGCTAAAAAGTTTTGGACTTCAAAATCCATCTAAAGCAGATATGTGTACTTTTGTATTTCTGAAGCAATTGGACCAAGTGTTGATGTCTCTCTGGAGGTGACAAGTTGCAGAATCTAGGGGCTTTAAATGGGACTGGAGCCAACAATAGAAAAAGACAGCCCCAACCCAACATGTGTGACATGACTTCAAGACCAGATGTGTGAGGGGTTGGACTCTAGTCCCTCTTCTTAAGCATGACCTTCCATGAACTGATGCCATGGGCCACTGACATTGGTGCAAAACACCAATCAGGGTATAGACATCAGGGCATTTTATTATGCCTTGTAGACCAATGATCATGCCCCACCCAAGGCATCCATCAGTTGTGGCAGCTGATGCAGTCTAGTTATGCTTGCCCTCACCTACATTTAGGAGCAGCACGAGTTCATCTGCCGCATCCAGGCGCAGGAGTATTCTGCAGTCCAAGAGTGCCATGGCCTGTGCTACTATGTGGACTGTTGTTGTCTTTTGATCTAACTGTTTTCCTCTGCTTCCAGGAGAGAAGTATGAGCTGCATGCAGGAACAGAGTCCACTCCCAGTGTGGTAGTGCATGTCTGCGACAGCGACATGGAAGAAGACGAGGACCCAAAGAATTCTCCAAAGCCAAAAATCATTCAAACTCGACGCCCTGGTCTGCCACCTCCTGTATCTAACTGAGCCTCTCCGGCAGAAGCAGCACTTCTCTCCTCCAGCACAGCTCTCGGTTTTTGTTTGCTTTGTTTTTTTTGAAAGGCAGCCATCGCGTTTTGAGTTCCAGGACACTACTCATTGAAACCCCTTCACAGTAATCAAGCCTATGTAATCAAAGGGCTAGGAAAAAGATCTTTGTATATGTAACCATATCACACACCAACTGATAGGTTTTTCTGGAAAGGACAAAACAAGGCTGAAGAGACAAGGGAGGGTTTCGGTCTGAGGATTCTTTTGCAGCTCTAATTTGCATGCTGAAACACCACTACCAGAAAGATTGTTCAGTTTGGCAATTAGGCTGATAACCAGGCTTGATATTCAAACTCCCAGAATACTTGCTACTGCCCTTCATTGAGCAGCCAGCTTCTCTGACCCTCCCAGCTCCTCTGCAGACCTTAGTCTTTTCTTTCTCCTTTTAATTCTTTTGTTAAGGGGGGAATGTGTGTTGCTTTTAATCTATTAGCAGCTTGGTGGCCTTTTTGCCCCCCTGGAGTTTTCTGTAAGGAACACTACCTTTGCAGCATTTTTAGGAGCAGCAGAGAAACACCCTCTCCCACCAGCAGAGCTCACTAGTCCTTAATGGTGGCAGGGATGTGAGATAGAGCTCTCTGGGCTGAGGGGAGAGACAGCAGCTTGCTGGAGGGTCCAGTGTCCTTCTCTTAAAGAGGAGCGAGCCAAAATATCAACAGGGATTGTTGTTCTGTCTTCCATAAAGATATGGGTGGTACTTCTCCCTGAGATTGAGGAAGAAAGAGAAGTTAACTGATGGCTGTCATAGCTGTAAGTTCTAGTAATGATACAGGCTGAATGCTTTCCTAGTGGTGTGTTGAGTAGCCCTGAAACTGTTAATAATTACTTCCACATCTCTGATACTCAGATCTCTTACTTCCCCACTTGTGTGCTTTAAAGCCCTTTTTGAGCTGTATGCAGTTTGGGTTTGTGGAGGTGAGGAGAGGTTTGTTGGTGTTTGTTGATTTCTTTTTTCTCTTTTTTTTTTAGGCCAAAGAAAACAGGACCATAATTACACACTTGAAATTAGACTGCATGCAACTGAATCCCCTTTTTTCACTCCCTCCTGCATGTTTCTTTCACTTGCAGTGTATACTGGGTTACAAGAACTGTCCTGTGTTTTCATCATGGCTGGCAGATACCGGATTCCCTGCCTGACAGACCTTCCATGATGACTACTTTTATTATGCGCACTTGTCATTTTGAGAACATATTTTCTAGACATTTGAGCTCAGATTTTGCATATATTTAAGCATGCGCTTAATTTATGCACATGAGTAGTTCCACTGAAATTAATACTGCAGAAAACTGAGCATATGTGTAAGATACAGTGGGATTTTAAAGCTAATTTAACTGCAGCTGTACTCCCAAAAGTGACTATAATGGCACAGTGAGGTTCCACTGTTTGAATGAATCCTGGAAGCTCGCTCTAGGATCTGGAAAGTCAGCTCACATTCTGTAATCAAGACTTTTGTCCTAAAAACTAATGACCTGGTCTCTGAGGAAGGGTTCCATTCCACCTTTAATTAGCAGTGAGGCTACGGGCTTCAGCACAGTGAAGCTCCCCCTTGCTGGAGCATCCATCTGCTCCACAGTACTCCCAGGAAGAAAAGCAGGTTGCTCTGTCAGTGAAGAGTGGAGATGCCATTCTCAGCATGCATGGTGAGAATATTCTAAGACCTTCCTGAGTATTCACCATCCTCATAGACTTTATTCTCTGACCACCACAGCCCCTACTATTCCTGTTGAGATGTAGTGCTTTCCTTAGCATATATCTACAATGCGATACTTGTTACTGCATTATGGACCTTGTTGTGCGTGTGTTACACTAACAGAAGCAAATTCTTACTGCAGAGACTGAGCAAAAAATGAGGCTTTACTATCCCCATGACATGTGTAAACTTGTCTTAAAGTAACTCCTTAGAGGTTTCACTTCAGTTACTTTCTCAGTGATGCATTTGCAATTGGTTTCAATAAATAAATTGGCACTTGCTGCCCTGGGACTATAACCTGGTGTTCCTCTTGAAAACACCATCAGAGGCCACCTGCAAGGTTTCAGGAGTAACACCACTGTCCTTTTTGAGAACATACACAGTGCTGAGGTCCATGGGGTTTAGAACACTTAAAACAGGGACAGTAAAATTTAAACACATAAGATTTTTTTGTTGAGATTCTCTGTATACAAGAAATTACTGGCCCCATCCTCAAGTGCTGTAAGTGATCAGAGATCATCTCCAATCAGAGCTGGTACTCTGGAGTTCTTTACATGCAAAAAGCATTGGAAGCCAAATCTTATCCTTGTATCCATGAACTTGAACTTCAAAGAGACTCGGTTCTGGAATATAGACTCTGGCCTCAAATGATTCAAAGCTATACTGCAAATTAAAGCATTGGATCTTAGATGTGCATTTTCAGACAGATTTAAAAATAAGTCCCGTGTAATGACTCCTCATTGTCTTTGTAAAACTCCACAGTACTGCCCAGGAAGGAGTGGAACACGGCTTATTGGGTGAAGTGTACAATACAAACACAACTACAAACCTGAAAACTCAAAGAAGCCTGTCGCTACTATGGTCAAAGCTTATAGATCACATTTTTGTGATAAAATAATGGTCAGCACAGAAAAATGTTTCAGGTATTATGGAATAACGTCCCTATCATAAAAGTAGCAGCTTTTGTGACACTTACCTCTTGAGGCAACCTGGTATTTTGCTAGAGGCATGTTCTTGCCATCACAGAAGAAAGGCTTCTTTCAAAACACACTGACCATCTGGAGGAGAGGCTGTCCTGTTTAATTCAGTAATGCACAGGCAGAGCCCCTGCTTACTTCAGTGGGCATTTTCTTTCATGTAGCACCTACAGGCTCAGTCCCGCTGGCATACTCTTTTCACAGGGTGTCCACAGTGTTGGAAGAATGGAATCTCTGTTACATTACATCTGCCATTGAACACTGATGTAGGGGACATCCTTCTAATGTCATTTCTGAATCAGGAGCCTGTGGGAGCAGCTGGCAGCAGTGCCCTGGGGCCTGCTATTGGGTGGACATGGCTGCGGCTGCTTGGAAATGAAGGCAGGGAATCAGGGAGTACAGTTGCTATTTCTGTTGCCTGCTGCCTGCTTGTCCTTTCTCACCTCTTCAGATACAAGATAAAAATTTTAATGACTTCCTAAGTACAGTTAAAAGCATGAAAACATTTACAGTGCATGGCAAAAGGGTATCTTTGAATCTGTGCTTTTGGATCAGAAGAAGAAAGAATTTCTGTGGCCTTGATTTTTGTAATGAAGACGAGGTAGTACAAACTCCCCCCTTCCTAACATGCCCATACACCCTCAAGCACACTTTGTTTTCAGCAAGAAAACATGGCAAGAGCATCCCTTCCTCAACTGTAACAAGATTACAGGCATAGTTATTGCAAGGTGCTTTATAGTGTGAAAATGTGCCCCATGCCTAAATTGTTTAACATTTAATTGATCTGAAATCGGGTGGGGGTGGAGGGGTTTATTCGTATTTTGGTCTTTTCCCCTGGTCCTTCCTATTTAGTAACAGTAAAAAAGTTTTCTTCAAAAAGACTGTACAGAGTGACAGACTAAACCATCTTGCAAGACCTGATGACAGTGGCATGTCTGAGCACTGTGATGGTTTATGTGAGCATTTCCATTCTATTGTACATACTTTTGAAATACTCTATTTAGTCATATTTTATAGGACTACTGCAAAGCTATTGGCTAATTAATCACTTTTACACTTGTATAAGAGCTTAGTTTAAATGAATAAATATGGCAAACAATATTTTTGTGTTCTGCTTGCGTTGGCATTTTGAAAAGCATCATTTAAAAGACTTAAAGTATTAATAACTGACTAGTGTGGTACCTACCACTGCTCTCCTAACTGGTAGAACTGAAAATGCTTAAATGTGTGATCTAGGCCAAACTCTGTTTCAGTAGCAATTAGGGGGGAAGCAGCCCTCTCGCTGGCAGGATATGCCATGTTCTGTTTTAAACTGTGCTGTTTCAGAGAGTGATGTGAGCTTGCAGTGGTCTGCTGTGGATTTGGCTTGGTGTATGCAAAAAAAAGAACAGAGCACAATCTCTGCTGGGCAAAAGCACATCCCTGGCAGCTGATGTGGCTCTTACTGTGCTGTTATAGTAACTGGTAAATGCGGTGGGCACAAGAGCTTGAGTGAGGAACATGGATGGCAACCAGCTGCCATCCAGGCTGGGGAAAAAGTTCTGTTAACATTAAGTATTACACAAATTAAAAGTAATTGTTTGTAGTCTCTTGTGTCAGTTTGTACTGGACCTTGCAGTGGATTGCAAACAAGGAGATGAATTTGCTGGTTAACCATCTTGTGAAATTCTTGTATTTCATCACTCGGATATGCATTTGGGAAAATGATTGTTTTTGTCTGGGTGCCTGGCCTAAAAGATACTGTTTCTCACAGGATGATTGTTCGTGATTCTGAAAGTTAGATCTGCTTAGAAGTCTTGTTAGAAATGTAAGCTCTGAGCTCCCTGCTTCCTTTTGAAGAGGCAGACCCTAGCCTCTATATTTTGATTAAAAAACCCCAATAGTTGTCTTCTCACAGTGTTCTTCAGAAGCAAAATGTGCTATAGGAGGCCCAATTTATTTTTCACTTTTGAGCAACAAATGAACGTTCTAACTACAGGAAGGCTGTTCCCCTGCTCCCTGAAATGCTGCATTGCCTGCCTGCCAGTCGTGGCTCTTCCCTCTTGCTTGGCACTGGACTGTGCACTTGGAAGTGAGCTTCAGTGCCTCAGTAGGTTGTTGTGGATATCCTGACTACAGTTACAGTGCTTTCAGATCACATCCTCTAAAGAACCCTTACTGAGTTTATTTCTGTTTCTTCTTTAGTGGTAAGCATTTTACCACTCAACATTGAGACATTTGACTCGATCTTGTGTACCAATATGAATTTAAGACCTTTGCATTTCTTTAATTCCCCTCTCCCTAAAAAATACTAGTTCTGTCTTACCAAAAAGTAAACCCAGGTACAGATTAAAGCCCCAGTCAGCCCCTCATTTATTCTCATCCTCATGCAATGCTCTCAAAGAACTAGGTATGCTACCCTAAAAAACCCACCCCAAAACAGAACACTGTTTTTCCTGGTTTAGCACATTGTCTGGGGGGAGCACAGCAGCTTTCACGTATTCCAGGCTTCTCCTAAAAGGAGATTTTCTTCCTAACATGAGCTGTGCTCTTTTCTTAAAAAATACAAGTAGACTGCAGCATTCAGGGTTAAAATTACAAGGGAGGAAGCGTTGTAAAAGCTCTTTCCCACATGTCTGTTTGAAGTGTTGAGTATATTTGCTTTGGCTTGGAGGGAAGTTTGCACTGAGGTAGAACGGCAGCAGCGCTCCCAAAGGAAGGGCAAGAACCCTGAATGCCTCCACTGCAGAGATGCTCAGAAAGTATTAAAAAATGGCCTTGATTCGTCTCTCCCCTTTGTCAGTTTGTTCAGTCACTACACAGAGATTCTGGGGCTACACCAACAGTCATCTTACTAGAGGACTGTGTACCGATGCAGTAGCTACAAAGCTTAGAATCAGGGACACTTGTCAGTGAGATTCTTGCTGGAGTAAGGCTGGGAAGGCTGGGAAGTGTGAGCAGCCTCAAAGTTAATGGAAAACAAAGATATTTACAACCTTAAAGATAGACTTCAGGAGGTAAATTCATGAAACTTGGTTTTACAAAGAAGAATTTTTTAAGAAGGGCCCATCTGCTGTCCCTGAGCTGGGGCTTCCTCACTCATCTGAGCATCCACCAAGGAGGATTAAACTTCTCTACACCGTAAAATCAGCCTTGTTTTAACAAATTGTTGTAATTGATCATTTAACTAGTACAAGAAAGTTGTGTCTACATTAGTGCCACACAGGTGTGTTCACTATCTGGTTAATGAAGGTAAATGTTTTGAATCCATTGTAGAGCAAAGTTCTTGTTCAGAAACTTCTGAAAGAAACGCCATCTGTAATGACTGTTGGATCCTTAAGTGTCAGTTTGGCAAGTTGTCCTGCTGTGGGTAGCTGCAGAAATATTTCATGTATGTTGTTGTAGATTTAAAACCATTACTCATGTTTTCGTTCAAGTGTCTGCATTTCTGACACAGATGTGACATATCTGTATATATTATAAATCAATACTATTTTTAACCACATATTTTGTACAAATATTCACATTAGCCCTGTATTTCAATGAAAATCTATTATGGTATTAAACATTTTGGTGGAATTAACAAACTCCTTGATCATGCTTTGTTTTCATTTTACATGTTTTAAGCAGCTGAACCATTTCCTACTTCCAAGGCAAATATTATCATTTCCAGCTATTTAGAGCAGTGCCTTAAATCCATATACACCTCTACCCTCTAGTGACTAACTCCAGCCACTGCAGATGCGTGCAGGTCACTGCTGAAGTTCCCCAGGCCTCGGGATCAGTGACGAGAGGCCAAAATTAAAGCTGAATGGTAAATGTGAGTACTGTATTTCCTAGCTAATAACATTAACTATTAGTGTGACATAGCACCCTGCTGTTGAAGGGAATCTAGACTGAGATTTCAGCACACAGAGGTGCAGTTTTCATGGAACCACGGAATCACAGAATGGTTTGGGTTGAAAGGGTCCTTAAAGCTCACCCAGTTCCAACCCCCCTGCCACGGGCAGGGACACCTTCCACTAGACCAGGTTGCTCCAAGCCCCATTCAGCCTGGCCTTGAACACTGCCAGGGATGGGGCAGCCACAGCTTCTCTGGGCACCCTGTGCCAGGGCCTCACCACCCTCACAGGGAAGAACTTCCTAAGGTATAATCTAAATATACCTTCTTTCAGTTTAAAGCCATTCCCCCTTGTCCTGTCCCTGCAGGCCCATGTCAGAAGTCCCTCCAGGTTTCTTGTCAGCCCTTTTAGGCACTGGAAGCTGCTCTAAGGTCTCCCCTTAAGGAGCCTTCTCTTCTGCAGGCTGAACAAGCCCAGCTCTCTCAGCCTGTCTCCACAGCAGAGGTGCTCCAGCCCTCTGAGCATCTTCATGGCCTCATCTGGAGTGGCTCCAACAGCTCCACATCCCTGTTGTGTTGGGGGCCCCAGAGCTGGATGCAGGACTGCAGGGGGTGGGTCTCATGAGAGAGAAATTTATAATTGGTTTTCCCTGCTTACCCCCTTCTCCCAAGCTGCTGGTGTGGGTCAGGAATCATATGATGAGCTATCTACAGATGTGGTCTAGTCCAGTTTCCTGTGTACACAAGCCACATCCACACAGCTTCTACCAATCATACCAGCAATATGTATTTCCAGTTTTGTACTAGTCTCCATCTTGTATCTGTAACAGAACAACAGTAATGAAGGGGAAAAAGTAAAGATAGAAAGAAAACAATTAGAAGAGCCTTGTCCCCTGCTATAGTTCTATGAGCTGGGGTGAAGGGGAGGAAGGTATCACACTTGCTTAAGGAATTTAGATACAATGATCAGACCTTGCCACTGCCCCAAGCTTGAGCGTGTCTCTTCCTGCATAAGCCTGGCCAGCCCAGTGATCTCAAGCCCTAGAAGCCAAGCCATCCCTTCATACATAAAGGGGCCAGAGTCTTACCTGGATTACAGCCTGCACCCAAGTTATAGGTAACCCTTTTCTACCTACTTACTAATGATCTGCTGTGTTGGAGATGCGAAGCCTGCAGCAGGCTGCCGTCAAGAAGAAAGCAGGTTCATCCTGTAAGGATGAGAAAAACCCCTAACACCCCCTAAACCCACGGGTTCTGTTCTCTTTGCATTGTAATTCTTGTTTACACCAGCAGGGCGTACAAGTTAGGCAGTGCCAGCTGTGACCAATACCAAGCATGTTCCTGTGCACCGGTGAAGTGATTTTGTACGCAGCCACGGAGTAAGGTTTGTGTACATACACAAGGCACGGGCTTGTACCTGTTCATAGCACAGTCCTTCAGCTGTTAAAGGGGGGAAACCCAGCGCGGGTTTTTAACCCTTCACATTCTACTGAGATGAGGATGGAAAACCAATTCTCCTTGATTGCAGCGCATGGCTCCGGGGCTTGAACACGGCAACACCCAAAGAAGTACCTGCCGTACCAACCTGAGAGCTCAGAGGCTCAGCGCACCTCAATCAGTTCCGCTCACTCTTAACGCAGAAGCACTCGCAGACACCCGGAAGGCGCCCTTCGCCCCTCACCTTCGCAGCCACCGCACAGCCCGGCCCGCCCGGCCCCTCGTGTGTAACCACGGCACGCACCACCCCCTTCACACCGCGCCTCCTCCGCGCCGCGCAGCAGCCTCGGCCCGCCGGGGTGCAGCCGGGGCTGGCCGTGTCGTGCCCGCGGCAGGTAATGGGGGGCCGCGGCTCGCTGCGGCCTGGCGGGGGGGTTACCGCGGCCCCGTCTCTAGCGCACCCGCCCGCGGGGCGGCGGGAGCTGGGGCAGCCCGGACCGAGGGCTCCGGCGCAGGGGGGGGCGGCCCTGGGCCGGGGGGGCCTCCGGCGTGCGCAGCGCGGGGTTCCTGACCCGGGCTGCGCCGGGCGGGGTTGGCCTGGCCGGGGGAAGGAGGCCCCGCACCGCCGTGTGCGGCCGCGGGTCGGGGCTGCCGTGCAGGGCGCCGCCGGCCGGCTGGGCGCGGCCCTGGTGCCCGGGCGGCCCCCGCTGCTGCGGTTAGCTGTCTTCGTCCCGGCAGAGCCCCTTCAGCGCCCCGGGGCCGTGCGCGGCGGTGCTGAGGCTCCGAGAGAGGGACCTGGGTCGGTGGATGTGCTCGGGTGTGTCCGGGGAGGGCCGGTGCGGGAGAGCCTTGAGGAAAAAGAAAACGAGCACCACGATTATTCGTTTTAAATACCCAGTCAGAGGATCAGGGTGTTGGCACCGGTATTGTTAATGGTGCTGCCATAATGAACTGTGTAAAACTCGGAAGGATGGACCTGGTTTCCCTCGAGAGGACTTAAGGTCGTAATTGTCACTCCCAAGAAGGGGGAATTTATGAGTCAGCCACGGGCTGCGCTTCATTTGGCGGCTGGGGTTTGGGTGGACACAGCGGCGGGTGCTGCCTGCCTTCAGATACAGCCCGAAGAAATCCCTCGTGGGGCGGAGTGCAGTGATGCAGCCCCGCAGGTCTGGGGTGTTCGCTGGAGGGGGGATCGTGCCTCTGAAGTGTCAGTGCATTCTTAGCAGCGCTGTGGGCCTGGGTGTTGATTTTGGGAGCCACGGGAGGGCAGGGGAACATTTACACTGTTTCCCGGTGTAAATGCATTCCAGTGCTGCGTAGTGGGAGGAATTCTGGGAGCTGAACTAGGAAAACTCCCTGTGGAAGATATCTTGTGTTCTACCAGAATGACAGATCCTGTTCCGTCACTGCAGTGGCATTCAGATGCTTGTTACACCAAAACTTTTCATGCGAAGCAGGGTATTAATGTACTCTGGACATTAATACGGATTCACTGGTTACAGAAGCACTGTTTTCCAGCTGAATTTCAGTAGCAGTTTTCTCGTAGGCCAGTTTCTTACAGCTTTGAGTACAAAAACCACTTGAGAGATGTTCCAGTGGCTCACTGAATGCAGTACCGCGGAATCTTCCAGCCACCTCTTTGCAATCCATGTAGGGACGTAAGTGGTTAGAACTTAAACTGTACACTGGCTTGTATGACTTGTGTGCGTTCTTGTTGGTAAAGCTGTCTGTACACAAGAAGTGACCTTTGGTCGTAAGTGGATCACGAAGAGCTTGGTTTTGTAGCAAAGCTATAATCAGGTTAGAGATGTGATCAAATGCTGGGAAACTGACGTTGCTGCTCTTTGTCTGACTCGATCTCACACCTTGTAAGCAGCACAACCTTTTAATGGATGTCTGACTGTATGTGAAGTTCAAAGCTTGTTTTCTAGATTCCCCGCTAGATTACCCGTACATTTGGTAATCCCACACCCAGTGTGGGGGCTTAGAAGCTATGATGGTTTCTAGGTGGTTCCCTCTCCCTGATGGGAGCTGTGCAGGTGCAGGCTCCACCAGTTCCCATGTTGTACTTCCTTCTTCCATCCATTGCCCTGCAGGTATGTGGTCTGTGCCATGCTTGCTTCGTTGGCTTTTATGAGGGTTACAAAGTTCTGGTGGAGATGGCCCTTGTTATTGTCATGGTGAGAGCTGCCCCTGTTTACATCTTAACTCTTAACAAGCAGAAGTTTTCTCATAGGAGAATTTCTTACAACTTTGGGTACAGAAAATACTTAAGAACTGGTCAGATTGCAGGAGCAGGAGTTCCTGTGTATTGGGAGCAGGAAGGAAAAAGGAGGAGGTTGAGCAGTGACGCTGGGTAAAGAAGTTGCTCTGCAAACTGAGTTTCATCCAACAAATTGTAGTGTCTCACTTCCCATCTCTGACATTGGGATATCAGTATAACTGCTATGCACAAGGTTTTGTTGGGAGTGTCAGTGTTAGTAAGGCAAGCTGTATAAATGCAGAAGGAATATTTTAGCTACTCATTCTTAAAACTAAGTTATGACTTTGATGAACAGGTTAATGCAAACAAATGTTCTGTCTCTGCTCAACAGATGCCATGTTGCCTCTGAAGAAGGGACGAATACCTTCCAGAATAGCCATGAACTGTTTATGGAGAGTCCTGGCATTTTTCTTACTGTTTCTTCCAACCACATTGTCTCTCCAGCCAGCCCAGGCCAAAGTGTTGCTGGTATCTTTTGATGGATTTCGATGGGATTACATCTATAAAGCCTCGACTCCCAATTTTCATTATGCCATGGAGAATGGTGTTCATGTCAAACAAGTCACTAACGTGTTTATAACGAAAACGTACCCTAATCATTATACAATGGTGACTGGTCTCTATGCAGAAAGCCACGGTGTAGTTGCTAATGAGATGTATGATCCTGTTCTGAATGAAACTTTCTCTTTGAGCAGAATGGCTGTCTATAACTCCAAGTTCTGGGAAGAAGCCACCCCAATATGGATAACAAACCAGAGGGAAGGACATAAAACTGGCGCAGCCATGTGGCCTGGGACAGATGTGAAAATACATGGAGTCTTTCCTACATATTATATGCCCTACAACTATTTTGTTTCCTTTGAAGATAGAGTTGCTAGGCTTATTGACTGGTTTACATCAGAAGAACCCATAAACTTTGGTCTCCTGTACTGGGAACAGCCTGATGAGATGGGCCATATTCTGGGTCCAGAAAACCCACTTATGCGACCTGTAATTAGTGATATTGACAAAAAGCTGGGATATCTTCTGTCCGAGCTGAAGAAAGCAAAGCTATGGGATGTGGTAAATGTCATAATTACAAGCGATCACGGAATGTCAGAGTCTTCCTCAAAAAGGCGCATTGAGCTTGATCAGTATGCGAATAGAGAGCTCTATAAAGTCTTTGAGAATTCTCCTGTGGTAGCTATTTTGCCAAAAGAAGGTAGGAGTTACAGCAGTAAAATTCTCTGAAGAAAATACTTGAATATGAAACCTTATAGACTTTGTTCCTTAACTGAAGTGGCAGCAGCAGCCACTGATGCCAGTAGGACATCAGCCTTGAACAAGGAGTACTTGCAGGATCACTCCTTTGTTCTTTTTGCTAGCTCTGTCAAAAGCCTGGATTAACTTTCTGAAATGAATTGTGAGCAATTTGTCTGTTGTTGACTAATATTGCCAAATATCCTTTAGTCCTTACAAAAAGTAAGATAATCTAGCAGCATTATCAAGGATGAATAGTGTTCTAGATAGATAACAACCGAATGTCACATATCTTGCCTTTCATCAAAATGATACGGCTAAAGTCATGATGGAAGAATTAGATTTCTAACTCAAACAGTAAACTGAAACCAGATGGGGACCTGTGATAAAAAGAAAGCCTGTGTTGGCTGTTCGATCAGCTGCCAGCTATTGTAGTTCATTTTTTTCCCCGTCACTTTTAATAGCCAGTTATGTTCATACCATTTTTATTGTCATAATAATGGGCAAGAACACTGCTGGAATCGAAACCTGAAGTCTGGCTGCAGCCATTGAAGTGTTGCTCAAGTGTCAGGTGTATGTTTGGGGTAGTGATGTAGGGGTGCTGCCCTTTAGTTGGATGATCAACAGCTATAACTGGTGCGAATGTGTTAACCTGGAAAATAGCGGGTTTATGTGTGGGCAGCAGGGCTAATTTGGAAGTTGAGTTTTAAGGTGACCTTCTGAAAAGGTATGTTTTAAGATTCCTGTAACATTTGCATTGCTAGTGGATAGCACTCTACTTAATGTCCCAGCAGGGAGGATATTTTGCAGACCTAAGTGACCTTTAAATATGTAAACAAATGTCTCCTGTCATTATTTAGTTTGAAGAATACTCCAGACTAAAAGGTTAGTGCATCCAGACTGAGTCATCTGCTACCTGGGCACTCTCAGGTTCTTGTATCTGGGTGCTGTTTCTGTCAGTGGTGATAGAAGAGCTGAGTTTGGGAGTCCCATCCTAATGGAGACAAACAAGGTTGATCAGGATGTTCTCATTACCAAATAAAGGAGTTGTAAAAGTGAACTTTAGTGCTGAAATGTCTCTAATGCAGTAAATAAGAACTTAAAAGATGTGTAACCTGATTCTCCTGCTAGATGCTGAAAAGAAATAGTATCTCTGCAGCAATTAAATGACAGAGTAGTAAAAAAGCCATTTCCAAAATAGCTTGGAATTGGCTTTGCTCAGAGGTTCAGATGTCTATTACACTACCAATAGACAAGAATTAGTTTTGAGGATAGTTACAAGTCCTTCATTTTGTGTTACCAGCTGTAATTTTTATTACAAATCATTTAGGTATGAAATAACAAGTACATAGGACTGATTCTTTGAGTTATTTGTCTTGCTTGTAAAACTTAGTGAGACATTGAGAAAAATTTTGAATGCTTCAACATGCAGCAGTTTCTGGTACTTTAACTGTTTGGGTGCATATTTCTTCCCTGAGAGATGGATTAAAGCCATTATTTAACTGTGATGGTGTAATAGTGTGTGGAACTAAGCATGTTCATGAACATGGTAACTGTAGCACAGCTGGTGATGCTGACCTCTTTTCTTGCATATAACATAATACATTAATTCAGAGGGTTAATTTAGTGTAAAAATCATAGCTTTCTCTATTTGGGGCTTCTCCTCTCTGTTATCCCACATAGAAAAGTGGCATAACAAAATTAGTTTTGTTACTAATTTAGTACTAGAAATGCTAGATTGGAGTCCTTTTCCCTGTTGCTCTCACTATCTCTATCATATCTGGACTTCTGCTGTCTCATCTAGACCTTTATTGTCAAGATTATTAAGTTTAGTGGTTCTTTCTTTTATGCCAGTTTGAGTTAAGTAACATACATTAATCCATTTCCAGTTTTCCTTCAGAATCTCTATACCAGATCCTAGGAACTGAGGAGGAAAATGGAGAAGTTTTTTCTAAAGTCATTGGTTACCTCCTCCCAAACTTTTTTCCCCTGAGATACATGCAAAACACCATGCACACTGTAAATGGTATCCTTCAGGAAGCATCAGACAGGTCAAACTAAGCACTTGATCTGGTGGTCATCAAGGCAATTGTTTCTTGGGATAGACACTCAGAGAAGAGCTCACTTGGAGGAGCACCTGTAGCTGTGAAGGCAGAACTAGACAGAAATAAGTTGTCAGAATGACAGGATGTACTTAAAATTCCCCTTATCTAGTAAAAATGGCAGTGTTGGCCACTAAGGGAATGTGAAAGTCTTCCAGCTGTGATTCAGACCTTGTAGTGCTGAAACTGGCCTGCAGAGACTAGCTGTCAGCTCTGCTGTCTGACTGACTTGCACATGTGTGTAGTAACACGAAGTACTTAAATAAGTCATGGAGCTGGGTTACTCGGTGCCTAACAGAAGTCTGTTATATACACTGCATAGCCCTTAACAGGAATCTCTGCCGACACGGAGGTGGAATTGAGGAAACTTGCTCAGATGTACGCTGTTGAGCTTGCTTTTGTGTTACTGTCTGGATGTCCTGGTTCCTCCTTCCTGCGCGCTGGTGGTGTTCAGCTTGTCCAACGGCTTTCTGGCTGTTCAGTGACTTTTACTGGAAAGAAAAGCTCAGAAACTGGAAATAAGGAAATAAAGAATTGGCAGTGGAAAATGCTTATTTATTTGGTAGTGTTAGTACAGCTCTTGAGGGTTTACACTCCCTATGCGGCAGAGGACTAGGGAAGGGAAAAGAGTAGAGCTAAGAATACAAGCGAATGTGTAGCTATGTTAGCTGCTATCGAGTACACAGTTCTAGGCCAGAAGTGCCATTTCAGTGTCAGTCCAGCCTGTCCCTTTGTTTGTCCCCCATTCCCTGCTTAGGCCTCTGCAGTCTTTGTACAGCTCCTAACGCACTAGTGGTGTCTGAACTGTGACCTGAGGGCTTCTGTTGAAAGATTAATGCAAGCTAGTTGTGCTTATCCCTAAGCAGTTAATTGCTGATACTGTGATATATGGTGCATAGCAACAAACTACCTGCTCTTTCTAAATCGGCTAAACTTGTCATCAGAATGGCAGAAGATCAAAACTGGGAATCAAATGGGCTCAGGTATGTAGCTGTTTATTGGAGCGTCTTGTAGAAAAATAGTTGGGCTCGCTCAGAAGTAAGTTTTCAGAGATGCCAGGAAGCAAAGTGGTGCTCTCTGTGGCCTTTTAAAGGAAAGCAAGTAACAATTAAACTGATTTAAGAAAAAGTGTCATTTGTCATCATAGCCAACTGAAGGGAAGAAGAATATGGCCTTAACGTGTGCGTTACCTCATGAACACGTTTAGGAGCTATCTTCTCGCTTTCAAGCTTTGCATGGAGCTAGGAGGAGCTGGTTTCTTTTCTGTGAGTGGTAAATGGAATGCTTCTAATTCATTCCTGTGAGAAGCTCATGTGCTGGTAACTATGAAATGAGGGATATTTTTTTAATTAGCAAGGCACTTACTGCTTGGGAATAGGCTGTGAAGGCCAGTACCGGGTGTGAGCTCACTGTGGATGATGCTCTGGATTTCTCACAGTAACTTCTGTGCATGTTTTAATCCGCTCTTGTCTCTCCCAGCTATAATTACCTTTTGGGGAAGTGCATTTTGCCCTCTTATTCCAATTGTATTTAAACTACTGATGAGTTCTGTAAGCATACTGCTGTGTTTAAGTTTTGTCTTTTGTTTCTTTGAAGGCAAACTGGATGAAGTATATGAAGCTTTGGCCAATGCTCATCCCAACATGACTGTATATAAAAAGGAGCAGATTCCAGACAGATTACATTACAAACACAACAGTAGAATTCAGCCAATCTTAGCAGTGGCTGATAAAGGATGGGAAATTGTGTATAATAAGTTTGATGTTATTCAGTGTAAGTATTCTGTCTTTTACAGTGTTTTGGTTATTTTAAGACTGGGATGGAAAACTCTGTAGCTAAGTGTGTGGAATTTAATTTTTTTCCCATGGGATGAGGGAGGGGGAACTGGACTTAGCATTTCAAAGAATAAAACTTACTGAGATACGATCGTTCGCCTGTTTTAGTGGCCACACACTTGAGGTCGTATTGTCAAATCTAGCAAACTGATGAGCACTTTCTGAGAGATGAAAAAGATACTAAAAGTTGTAAGTGAACTTGCTGAGTAGAGGATGAATTGCTTTGTTTTATCAGGTACTATTTATTTGCCGGAGAGGGGTTGCATTGGAAATACAAGAATGCTTTCTGGAAGTCCTCAGTTTCTGTGGATGTATTTGCTTACAGTAACCTTATTCTATTGCTAGAAAGAGTCCTCACATGCTGTGTTTTACTGTACAGCAGTGATTTTCGTTTACCTTGTAGGCTAAGATGCATTCTAGGTGACCTGGAGGAAAAAATCCCCACATTTTAGTTCCTCTCCTTGGGGTTTCACTTTTATTATAGGTAGAATGGAGACTAAACTAGTTTTCGGTTAGCTATGAGGAAAAATAAAGGTGTCTTATTGTCAGTTCTTAACTTGCTTAACTAGAAACCTTTTAAACTTTGCTGCTGGTTATGTAGCTGAAGGGTGTTACCTGTAAGACAAGTACTTCAGTTATTGATAGATGATGAGAGCAGCTTTTTGTGCTTACAGGTGTATTTACGTGTGCAGGGTTTTCAGTGCCCTGCAAGGAGCGGGCACTGGAGACCCACTAGTGAGACTTACAAACTTTTCCCTTGTTGATGAGTAGATCATGCACAAAAGTGGACAAGGCGTCAAAGCAGCCACAGCTTAAGTTCTGTCAGCTACTAGCAGTCAGACAGTCTGTCTTTACATGGATTTCCCCTTCCTCCCTCTCTCCCTCCAAGAGATCTGGTACAGTTGCAAAGCTGGAGTTTTTCCTTAGGGAAAATCAAGGAAACTTGGGTGTAGCCCAGCATGCCATTGGCAGCGCTGTTACTGCCCTGTGGGCCTGCCTTGTTTTAATTTCTCTTTCTTTCTTAAAAATAATGTTCTCCATTCTTTTTCCTAAGGCATTTTCTCTTTGTAGTTCTGAGACTTGGCATTTGTTGGGAGACATTTATGCTGTTTATCAAAAAGATTCTTCAAAACTTGTGGAAGACTAAATGACGTCTGTTGCTTTTCTGCGTCCTGTTAGTTTTAGCCGAAAGTTTAATGCTTGTTTTGCAGCTTCAGAATATTGACCTTTATCTGTCTTTCATTTCCAGCTGGTAATCATGGGTATGACAACGTGTTACCAGAAATGCATCCAATTTTTTTGGCATTTGGGCCTGCTTTCAGAAAGAATGCCACCAAAGAAGTAATGAATTCTACAGACCTGTATCCCTTACTGTGCCATCTCCTTGGTATTAACCCGCTGCCACACAATGGCTCATTCAACGCTGTGAAAGACATGCTTGCTGAAGAAGTTCCCTTTGGAGCAGACACCTATGCTACTGTTGTAGGAGTCTTCCTAGGCAGCTTTCTTGTTATGGTTTTTATTGCAATTTTTGTTAAGCATTTTATCTTCATCCAAGCAAACACCATGCAAATGAAACATACTGAAGCTGCCCAGCCACTGTTACAAGCTTAGTAACACGTGATACTATTTCCTGTTTGATGCTTAACGTAAGCTTACACGAAAAAAAGTCACAAAAATGAATAGAGGTGGGTCAGCATAAATGTGTGGAGTAAAAGGAAATGGGTGCTGATCCATTGGTCCAGTGGAGTGCATACATACCAGGTGTGCAGAGAAAGAGCATGTTTCTGTTTCAACCTACAACCACTTAATCTTTCAGGGGTTGAAAATACTCTTAGGGACGCTGTATGTATGTAGACATGTAGACCTTCAATACCTGATTCTGACCTACTTTAGGGAAATAACATTAGCTGAGGTGCACTTCACAGACTATTACGTGGTGATTTAATCCCCCTCCACCCCCCCTTTTTTTTCCCTTTGAGAAGTTTTTTAGTTTCTTGGATTCTAACAAGTCACTGAATGGGACTAGACTTCTTTGGGGTGTTTATTCCATGACCAAGGAAGCTTTTGCATGGATCACCATTGCACCTAGCTTGGCAGAATAAATCCTGCAGAAAACCAACATTATTAGTAAGCTAGATCATGCACTGCTAAATGCCTTAAGTTTAGAGTTAGGCATATTTCTTTAAACTACTGTGTTAACTGTAGCCCCAGAATAAGAATCTAGGCAGTATTGCCTTCAGCAGTCAGCATTAAACTGCTTGGTTTTTCGTTTTCTTTTGGGGTTTCTTCAGGTAAATATAGGTCTTTATGATTTTAGGTATGTTTTCAAGTAAATGTAAGTCTTTCTTTTTCTGTTGTTCTTTGTACACTGGACTAAGTTTTCTGGGAATTCCATGCAGTCGGCAGTTTAAGGACATGTACAAGCACAACACTTTTATATCCAAATGGACTCTTCCATATTTCTGTGACGAGAGGGTTCATTCAGAATAAGGCAGATGAATCAGGAACATACATGTGCAAGCTGGCTTCAAAGTGCTGTCAGTCTTGTCACTGGGTGACGGCATCTGATCTGTTACTGGAGACTCTCCTCTAGTGTGGGTTTTGCTTGCTGCCTTGTGTTTTATCTGACTGAGTGGACCTTAGAGATTGATGAATATGATTAGACACACAATTTAAGGAATATCCATATCTTAAATGTGAAAAAGCACACTTTAATATGAAAAAAAGGCATAAGACTGGGGTTTGTTCTTCCAGAGGAAGCTGTTTGTCAAGGAAAATTATTATGGGTCATCAAAACTCTATATTGCTCTGATAATTTTGCATGGAGCAATAGGTGTTTAGCTATTGGAGCTGTGGGGTTTTTGGTGAGCTAATTTAAATGAGAGGCGAGAAGCTGCTGACTAAGGTTTGCGTGAAACCTCAGTGGTTTGAAGTGAGAAAAGTTGTCTAGTTGTCTGACTTGTTTAGAAGCTGCTGGTTGTTTTTCCCCTCCCTATATGAGCTGACTTATTTCTCTGCACTTTGCTTCTGACTACAATGCCTGAAGGAGAAAGAAACTCACTCAAAATTCACACAAACTGTGAGTCTGGTATTTCAAGTGTAATTTACTGCTTTATCCACAGCACCCAGAAAAGGGCAAAGGTGGGGACATCTTGGCCTCGGATGTGATCTGTCAAACTACTGGTGTGACTAAGAGTGTAAGGCTGCAGATGCAGGGTTGCTGGCAGATGTGGCAAGGAGCAACAAGCTGACTAACTGAAGTACAAAACTCATTTTGCTGAACTTAATTCCAGACCTACTGAATGTCACCTTGGTGAGCTCAAATGCGAGTGTACTCCTCACTGCCTCAGTGACGACTCTGCAGTGCCGTGTCATGAACTGCCTGGTGCTCAGTGTGTCTGAAGTAACAACCTGCTGGATTCCTTTGTGATGACAGGGACACTTGCTTGGCATTAAGTGGTCTTGCAAACGGATGTGGAAGGTTTCCACAGACCACAGCTCAGTGCTGTGGATGCTTGAGAGGGAAGGCAGTGAAATACTCCACTTTAAGGTGTATGCTGAAGGTCTACCTGTAGTAATAGCTGTAGGAAGGCAGGAATCTAGCAGATCTGTGGAAGACAGCCCCTTGATTTGGGGATATGTATGAAGCCTAATGAGAATCTGACTCATCGGTGCAGTCCTGCTCTTCCTGTTCTGTGTACTGCTGCCTTGTTTACATACATTGCCATTTTCTTAAGAAAACACTGAAGGAAAACACCTGAGTTAGGTGTATCTGGCACTGTAAAACCCATTCTTAGTGGAGCTGACCATTAGCTATGTCTTAAGCTTACTTTGCTGATGCCAGCTAAAGCTGAATGCTGCAGGGGCTTCCTCAGGCTGACAGATGGAGGCAACAGTGATGGTCACAGCAGTTTCTAGAGTGTCTGGGGAAGTCCGAGTAGAAAACCTGAACCTCTAAATTGTGACTTATCACTTCCCTAGCTACCTTCCAAAAAGTGGGTGGCAGACAGCAGCTTGATGCACTGAGTCCAGCTTTTCTTTGTTATTTGTAACTTAAAAGCAAGCTTTAGCATAAACATTGTGTTTGAAGAAAGATCTACAGGCTTTGTCAAGGGAGCAACTGAAAACTGGAGATGCTATAAACATCCTGTAGCTACCTCAGCTACACACTTTCTCACTTTGGAACATTCTGCTTGAATAGAAATTGTTATTGCAGTAATTTCACGGCAGTGTATATGGCAGAGGTAAAAATTACTGGATTGTAGTCTCAGAGGTGATCATTAAACTCCAGCTTCTTTAATTGTGACCAGAGTAGCTCTATCATGGGCCATAGTGACCCTGGATTTTAAGGAGGAGGCAAAGTTGGTCAGTGTTGTTCAGTCATCTTGGGACTCACCTGCACAAATATACAACAATGGAAGAGTATGTTTCCCCTAACAAAGGGTTTGGGAATAATAATACTTAAAATAATTGGGAACACAAGCATGAGAATTCTTCTGGATGCCACTGGTCTGTATTGCACTGTAAGGCCCTTCTTTGAGGGGGGTAAATTGCAACTATGTAGGAAACAGAAGGGAATCTTTCAGCATTTAGGTATTTAGGTGCAGGTTTAAACATGTTTCCCTTATTGCTGAGGTGTATTTGCAGGTACCTCTGTGCAAATATGCTAACTAGCCAGTGTTAAACACTGCTTTAAGGTGTTGGGTGTATGCTTAATGAAATTGAAAGCTCATGTGATGCCACTGGAGAAAAATAGCAACTTTTTCTCTGAAGGGCGATTTTTTCAGACTACCTTTTGGCTGGGGAGGATCTGGGATTTGGTTTCTGTGTATATGGTACTTTTTTGATGTACAAACAGGTTTATTGGAAATGGGTTTCAGTACGCTGTATGCTGCTTGTAACTTCAGCTGGAAACAGAGAAGCTTGCATGATTTTGTCTTTCGTTAGTGACCTGTGAAGGACACTTTGAGATGTCAACCGTTTTCTTTGTTTCTTTCTGTTTGGAAATGTTGAAGTTGAAATATGTCTTTGCTATAGAGCTATCAAGCATTGAGTGCTTGCTTCATTTAGAAGGACTTCTGGAAAAAACTTGAATTGTGGGGGGATGGGTGGGGGAAAATGGCCTTAACTTGTATGTATCCCAAATATTTCTTGTACTCTACAAAGTGTATCATCTGTGATTGAGAATAACTGGAAATGTGATGGAACTTCAGAATTTTAGGTCAAAGTTCTTAAGAGACCTCTCGTTTCCCACCTTGCTATTGTCTATGGAAATAACAGCTCTCTGTTACCAGGAATGGGAATAGTTTCTTTTATCAAAACAAGCCGTGCAGGTTTCCTTGGTAAAGAGCGAGCTGCAGTAAATGTTATTTGCAAGAAATGCAGGCTCAAACAAAAAGGGGCACAAAAATGCCAACAAAGGGTTGTGCAGAGTGACTTTTCAGAGGTGTGGAACAACGCAATCCTGAGCTGTGTGCTGGGAGGACGACAAACAGGCACTGCCGAGTCCTGCTGCTTTGTAAAATGCAGATGCAACAGGGTTCCTGCCACATCATCTTCCCTGCTTAAATAATGGCCATGAATGCAGGCTTGTGCTGCTCTACACATCTTTCCAGAAAAGGGCATGTTTGCACTACAGTAAAGGTAATGTGTGTTTATTACATGTGAGGCTACAACAATTGTTGCAAGCACATGAAAGCACCACATTCAATGGGCCTTGCCATAATGAAGTGCTGATCTGAATCCTGTTAACAAATCTTACTGTTTTCTGCAATAAAAGGTGGGTACCATGCATATTAAAGCAAACCTTTGTGGTCTTATCATTGGAGGTATGTAATGCTGTTGGTTTGTATTCATAGACGCTACATTCTTTTTGAATTACAGCAAGTTATAAACTTCCCCTGTAGCAAATGGTTGGTTGAATCAGATCAATTGTGGAACTGTTTCCTTAGTGCAAAAGGACAAAAACATATAAACCCCAAGGGGTGGATGGTATAAAGGCTTCTCTATGCAGTGTTGAGAGTTCCTTTATCGAGGTAGGCAACATGATGAAACATCTGTCTTCATTGCTGAGAAGTAGTGTTAGAAACTGCCCATTGCCTTCTAAACCTCAATGCTAGTTTTAGAGCTTCCCCTAAACTAATTTGCCCTGTATGAACACTGCAGATTTGTATATATTTCACAAGTCATTAAATATTGCCACAAACCATTGTAGGGTATGTATGTCCTCTGTCACAGCTTTGAGGAAGGGGGAAGTCATGGCTTCTTATGTTTCTGTTTTAAATAAACTGTTCAGAAGGAAATCAGGTGCTGACTTTCACAAGCAGTAATTCACACACACTGTAATTGGACAGTGGAAATACTGAACCATGTTTTAGGAACTAACTTTTACAAACAATCTTCTTTAAATATTTCATCTTTGTGTCTAAGGACAAAGAGGTTTCTTCTAGGTCCTTTATTTGTACATTATCATCTGTATGAAGTCCTGGCTGTACAAGAGCTACTTTGAAGCCTGTCCTGCCAGCAGCAGTTATGCCAGGAAGAAGACTCAGCACTCCAATTGGAATTGACAATAACTAGCAATGCAACCAGAATATAGTTTATCCTGTTTCTTAATACTTCAGCTTTCTCTTTAAAACCTTCTCCACAATAACACTGTTAATCTCAACACTAAAGGGAGGAGGAGTGAAGGGTAAGAACCATTTCTGTTAGATAACTACCACTCGCTGCCTGGTTTCATAGGAGCTCTTCTTGTCAGAATGGGCTACCTAGAGCTAGGAAGAAAAATACAGTTATAGATTTTCTCATCTCTGACCAGATTAGAATCCTACCACTGTACTTCATCAACATTAGATTTCTGGTAACTAAAATCCTGGTGGTATCTATCTGTGACACCTGGCCCATGACAGTGATGCACAGTGGAACTGAAAGCACATCAGTCACACTGCATGACAGCTATTCAGGGAAGGAGGAGGAAGGGAAGAATAGAGAAGAGCATATACTGTTCTGATTTTAGCATCTAAAAATAACCCTTCTGGCAGGTAGAGAACAGCTTACTGTTTTACTGAGTCTGCCAGAAAAATTGCCAGTTGAGTCAAGCCTTTCTATGTAGAGATGATGAAAAGCTGAGGATGCCTTCTTGAGCAAAATAACAAGAAGCTAACAACTTTCTCCAAGGAACTCAAGCATCCTCCCTTTTACAGCATTTCTAAGCCTGAGATGCTGTAGAACATTCATTTATAGTTACTCCTTAACCTCTTATTGTATGTAATTAATTACTTTAAATCTTCCAGCAGGATGAGAAAGTGACTTCCGTATTCAGTCCTGTTACTGCTCTATTGTAACAGTGTAAAGCCCACTACACTGTCAGTAACAGTACTGATTTCTGAAGAGGCCTGAACTTCTCTTAAGTTCAGATGAATTCAGAGTAAAGCATTAGTCAGCAAGTAGGAGCTACCAGTTTAAGAGTGAGGAAAAAGAAAACAGAACAGGTTAGCTTGTGCATTGTGTTTTTAATCAGTACAACAGAATCCTCAGGGAGGAAGATACTAATTTGTAAGACTTCCACAAATAAATTAAAAAAACCCCAAATACGTCTAAGTTTTGAAGGGGCAGTTAAAAGTAACCCTTCCCTCCAAAGTCAGGGAAAAGGTAGTCTGTGGCTAACACCAAACTGCATTGAACCTGAGCCTGCAAACAAGAAACCATGCTGCATGCTACCAGGTACCCGAGTGCTGTCACTTCAAATTAATCAGTTTTTCAACTGTCAAACTTACAGGAAAAGCACTTGGTAACTATAGTTCTCTTTTGGGGACAGCATTTACAGTTCAATCCACCTTCTTTACTCACTGAACGAGAAGGTCCCACTAAGGCTTTCTAAATTAATTTCTCTTATGGGAAGTTACTAGACTTGCCCATTAACAAGGAATCAAGAGTTCAAATAAAGAGAACACTAGCCCTGGTCTGCACTAGAACTTTGCATCTATACAGCTCAGACACTACAGCTAACAGATCTTACCTCAAAAACTAAACTAACTTTTCCCTTTAAATTTCCAAGGTTTAAAATAAGAGTTTAGAATCCTTGCTTGATGACTGCATATCAAACTTCCAGTTGTTACTTTTCAGCACATGACAGCCTTCAAAAGATTATTACCAGCTGGTACACAGGGCAGAACCACCTCTATTACAAAAATACCTTTAGCAGATTTTATACCTGAAAAACTTCTCACAGCATTTAGAAGCAGCAATTTTCCCCTAAAGCCCCAAAACTGGGTCATTGAGGGACTCTCAGTTTAAACTGAGATCTTTGAGATAAGCAAAGTGGTACCATCCTAACTGGAGCTGTGCAGGAACTAAGTCATCCACAGGCACACATTGGAAATATCAAGAGCCATCTGTGCAGTGTTAGAACTGCTGAACCACACACTTTATTGCTCAAAGTAGAAGTGATATGCACCAATTCTTTTCCTGCTGACTTCCGTTTTCCTTCTTACCAGTCTCTTGCCATATTGCTGGCTTAGGGTGGAGACAGAAGTATTGGGATCTTCTCAGTGCCTTCTATGCCCAAATTCAAAAACAAATCAGAACATACTATCCAAACAAAGTAACTTTTAACTCTCATAAAAAACATCTTTCCAAAACATGTACAAGAACACTAAAAGTCAACATTAATTTAAATTTAATACAAAACCCCCATTAATTATCAAATTATTATCCCACATTTACAAGTGTTAAAAATCCACTTAGTCTATATCCTGGCTAGTTCACACGCTGGGATTTCATTTTGAAAGTGGTCAAAGGCTTTGAAAAACTAAGCATCCTTATTTTGTTAAGCATCTCTTTGAGCAGAATGCCACCTGCTAATTGTTTTGTTGGCTCATGTTTTACAGGACTACTAGTCAGGCAGCACATACAAACAAGTTAGCAAGATCTGGCTGTACAGGATTTTATACATATACCATTAAAGTGCAAAGAATGCCATCCAGTGCAAGTGCAAACTCTCTTCCTGAAATCCCTATTTAGCAAGCGAGACGAGGCTCCCTAATGCTATCCAATTAAAGGGTCATCATCATCATATTGTAACTGAAGTCGGGAAAATGGCCTTGCAGAAGCTACTCTATTCTTGGAGATTATAATAATGCAGGTGAAGGTGGTCAGTACCATCAAAGCCCCAATGACTATCCCAATAGCTTCTGGAAGGTTTATGCACCACTGGTCAGCAAGCAAGCACTTGGTGTTACTGAAAGTGCCGTTGTGGGGCAGTGGTGTCAGGCCCAGGATGTGGCACATCATTGGGTAAATATCAACATTGTTTATTGTGCTCTGCTTGTAACCCCGATGAAAAGCAGGCCCGTGAGCAGCCAGGAACGGATGCATGCTTGGGAGAGCATTGTCATAGCCATGGTCACCTACTGGAGAAAGGCAAAGTTTATAGAGTTAAAATCACAATTTCTGTTTGCATATTGAATATTCCCCTCCCCTTCCCTCCACCCCCCAAATGCACATGTTGTAACCAAAGACTAATGCAGACCATAAAAGCAGTTCTTGGATCAAACACAGAAGGAACCCAGAGTTCCTCCTCCCCAGTCCCCAGAAGTCTTTTCCCATAGTGGTCTTCCACCATGGTTCCCCCTCCATTATCTCTTTTCAGCCATCAACACTTCCAGTTTTCCCCTTCTCACTTCTCATGTCAAAGTTGAAAAGGAAGTGGTCACTCCACAAGTCAGTAACCAGAATGTAGATTTGTGCTTCTCAGGTTTTAGACAGGTATCTCCCCCTTGCAAAGCAGACACTTTGTTTCTTAAAAGCCAAGCACTTTTCCTTAAGCAGGGTTCAGTTCCAGCATGTGAAGTACCCTCAAATCATGCTTATCAGATTATGTACTTCAGGTGAAGGGACACCCAAGCAGTCAAAACACAGTCAAAGGACGACAGTGTTGGTGACAGGCATATAACAGAACGTTTGTGGCTATAAGGCCATCAGTACTTGGACATTTGGTAGGTTTTTAAGAAATACTTCAGATTTTTGGTGGAATATAAAGAGCTAAAAACCAGCTATAATTAAATTTCCTAATAATATGCCTGAAAAATTTGACCAAGATGCTAAAAATTTCTCATAGCAAACTCAGCACAGTATTTGAGTGGCTGCATTTAAGTTTTGAGTTCATTTCTCACTAACAGTTAACAAGTCTCTTTGAGAACTGTCTCCTTGTCTCCACTGAAGTTTCTGATGTGAAATGTCAAGATTCCTATTGATTAGGTCACACTCCCCACTTCAGTGTAGTTCAATATTCCTTTTTAATGTTTTCCACCATTACATTTGTTTTCCTTCTACTGCTCTCTTGTTTTGAACAGAGCTGTTCCAAGTCCCCAGTCCAACAAAGACTCCTATCTTTCACCCATGAAGTGGGAGGGCTGGTGTGTGCTGACACAGGAACAGTGTAGGGATTGGTACACTAGCCACTCCTTATGCTGCCACTCTGTGATGGCAAGTACAATAAACACTTAACCTTTTTGGCTAAAACCTCCCCTGGCTGCTTCTGGGGAGCCTTGGCTAGCAGAATTGTTTTGAAAAGTGATTCACTTCAACTGATACAATGCTGTTACTTATAAACATAGACTTATTAACTATTTTTAGGTACATGGAAATGAATCTAACCATAAACAAGAAAGAGACCTCTATTAGAGAACATAGAATCATAGAATAGTTAGGGTTGGAAAGGACCTCAAGATCATCTAGTTCCAACCCCCCTGCCATAGGCAGGGACACCTCACAGTAAACCATCTCACCCAAGGCTTCATCCAACCTGGCCTTGAACACCGCCAGGGATGGAGCACTCACAACCTCCCTGGGCAACCGATTCCAGTGTCTCACCACCCTAACAGGAAAGAATTTCCTCCTTATATCCAATTTAAACTTCCCCTGTCAAGTATTGCCAATTTGAAGATGATTGTACCAAATCTATGATGAAATTAAAATATAAACATATCTTACCTTGAAAACAGTACTTTTGTACAAATAAGCATAAATTCATAGAATGGCTTGGGTTGGAAGGGGCCTTAAAGCTCATCCAGTTCCAACCCCCTGCCATGGGCAGGGACACCTTCCACTAGACCAGTTTGCTCAAAGCCCCGTCCAGCCTGGCACTGAACACTGCCAGGGATGGGGCAGCCACAGCTTCTCTGGGCAACCTGTGCCAGGGCCTCAGCACCCTCACAGTCAAGAATCTTTTCCTAATATCTAAATCTCCCCTCTTTCAGTTTAAAGCCCGTGGCTTTCATGTAACTGTTGCATTTTTTCAGTAAGTTACAGACATCTCTCGTCTGCCAAAAAACAGCCCCGCATGTAAAACACCTGGAAATATAGATATATATATAGCCACACCTATACATATGTATGTATGCAATTTGACATTCATAACATGTAGCAGGAAAAACATGCAGCAGGAAAAACATGCATAGCTTAGCAGTGCACTATATGAAGTGACATCTCATTTGTTTTTTCTCTTTAAAACATACTATTTGATACCCCTAACAGGAAGACCTCTGGTTTCTTTGGCCATTATTGTTGTGTTCCTATTATTTTTAGTATTTCACCCCATTTATTTTTATTTTCTATTATATGTGCTGTAGCATTAAGTATTGTGTCTGGCATGCTTCAATCTGTGCTCTTATATATTTTATAAACAAAAAATGAGCTAAACCACCTCTAGTAGAAGCTTGAGACTTGCCTAAGATAACTCTTAGGTTGAAAGTATTTTAGCCAAAGAAATATCCCCCATCTCTTCCTCATCTATTAAAACACTCCAGACTCAGGCTGAAAATGTTCTAGAAAATGCTGAGAAGTTCCTACAGAAGCACAGCACCAGGACTCCACTCATTAAACTGGGACCAGCCTGCACATGGCTGGAATGAACCCAAGACAGTTTATCAACATAAGCCACCAAGAGCACAAATGAGGGACATGCACTTACATTTTGACAGTGACTCATTCTGTACAATGGTCCAGCCTTCATCTGCAACCAGGATTATGGGTTGGATTCTCTTATTATGACGATAATGAAATCTGTCTGGAATTTCTTCTTTGAGATACACTTTCATGTGATTGTTGCATTTTTTCAGTAAGTTATACACGTCTTCCTTATCTGGCAAGAAAAAAAAGTGCATGTGAAACAGCCAGAAATGATGTCCTGGAACTGTAATTACCTGTCATTAAACCTGAGATTTATTTTTATTTTTTCAAAACAATTATTCTTTAAAAGGCACATAGAAAAGTTATTTGTTCAGGTCCCCAGTGAAACACTACATGTATCAAGGTGAATTGGACAATCTGCTCTCATTTTGAATGAGGCACCTCACAGCTGTGGTTTTGAAACTACAGTTGAATTAACCACCTGAACGCGCAAAGCAGGAGGGCAAAATTCAAGCAGAGAAATCAAGAAGAAGCAGTCATGCACCAAGGCAGTAGATTTTGTTACTATATATATCACTTTGTTCATTAGAATTGCTTCAGTTTGGCCACAGATGTGGAAACTGAGACCAGCAGTGTCATGACATGCCTGTTAGTAATTACTCCAACATACAAAAATTCTTAATAAACACAAGGGTTTATTTCACGCTCACTGTGAATTATAACCATATAGACTAAGTGAGCAACAAGACAGCAGGCACAGAATCACAAAATGGTTTGGGTTGGAAGGGACCTTAAAAGAGGTTATCTATTTCTAATCCCCCTGCCATGGGCAGGGACACCTTCCCCTAGACCTGGTTGCTCCAAGCCCCATCCAACCTGGCCTGGAACACTGCCAGGGATGGGGCAGCCACAGCTTCTCTGGGCACCCTGTGCCAGGGCCTCACCACACTCACAGGGAAGAATTTCTGCCTAAAATCTCATCTCAGTCTCCCCTCTGTCAGTTTAAAGCCATTTCCCCTTGTCCTGTCCCTACAGGCCTTTGTAAAAAGTCCCTGTCCAGATTTCTGGCAGGCCGCTTAGGTAGTGGGAGCTGCTCTAAGGTCTCCCAAGAGCCTTCTCTTCTCCAGGCTGAATAAGCTCAACTCTCTCAGCCTGTCCTCATGAGCATCTTCATTGCCCTCCTCTGGGCTTGCTCTGACAGGTCCATATCCCTGCTGTCCTGAGGGCCCCAGGGCTGAATGCAGTACCCACACTAGGAGCCTGTGTACTCTCTCAACAAGCTGTACTAGGACCATCTTTACCAACCATAACAATTTGACACTGATTACCAAAGCAAAGTACTTTCTAAATAAACATTCTTTAACTTATTCATTAAATTATGTCAAACTTGCAGAAGCAGTGTAGTTCACCTTGCAGAGATGTGAACAATCTGCCACAGCGTGTACTTTTCAGTAGTAAGGTAACATTTAATTCTCAGTGTATGACTTAAACACAAAACAAAGAAACAAACCAAAACATACTCTGTCTTGGCAGCACTGCAGCAACTGGACTCTTGTCTATCAGAGTGTAGTTGTTGCGCCCAATGCAGTTATCCAGGACAATCAGCTTCTTTGCTGAACAGGAGGTCATTCCATGATCACTTGTTATGATGATATTAATAGTATCCCACAAACCTAATGCCTTCAATTTATTGGTAAGGAAACCAACATGACTATCCACTTCTTCTAATACCTTGCGCATGTTCTCAGTGTCCTCTGGCCCATACTTGTGTCCACTTGCATCCGGTTCTTCCCAGTACAGTATAGCAAAACTGACCACTGGATTAGAGCTGTTCAGCCAGGCAATGATTTTCTCTACTCTCTCCTCAAACGTTACTGAAAAGTTATACTTCATGAAGAACTGAGGGGTTGTATCATTAATTTTTACATCGGTACCAGGCCACATTGCAGCAGCACTTGCTCCATTTCCCTGCTGTTGATTTGTCACCCAAATTGGAACTGCCTCATTCCACCAGAAGGGATCCGAATCATTGAACTGTGAAAACTTCTTCCTGGCATCTGCATCGTACATGTCATTGGCCACAATGCCATGGCTTTCTTCATATAAACCTGTCACTATGGTATAATGGTTTGGGAAAGTCTTGGTGATAAAAGAATTTGTAACTTGTTTTACAAGCACACCATCCTCAATGAACTCCTGAAGATGAGGAAGTTTATAGGTTTCCAAGTAATCAGCCCTGAAGCCATCAAAGGACACAAGGAGTAACCTGGATACTGGATCACCCACAGAGCGAGCACAACAGGCAACTATTCCAGAGAAAAGTAATGATAACATCGAGTTCATTGTTGATACTTCAAAGTATTTACAGCAGGTAATCAGATGCACCTGAAAAATTCAAAAGATAAGGCATGTAACACAAAGTAATTGTACTGGAACCAGTTTAACTAGCTAGACATCATGTACATCTTGCTTGTAGGAGATAACTGCTAAATAACCCGTCTAAACAACCACTGAAGTTAACAGTGGATTTCCCTACTGACTTTAGAAGCTTCTCATATATTGTCATAGTTTTTCATACATTAAAACAACTGAGCAATGAGATTTTCTTTCATTCTAGACTAAATGAAAGGAAGAATTGCTTTCTCTTTTTTAAGCAATCACTCTATCGTTCTGTGTCTTATTATGATTCTGCATTCAAAGACAATCAGTATTTTTCTTCATGTTCAAGCACAGACACCTGAACAATTCTGGCTCTGCATTTAAGAATCCTCTGCAGCTCTAAATCCTCATTACACATCACTGTTCAGACCAGAATTTTGTTTTCTTCTGTAATTACAATTTCTCCTTTTCATCCCATCTTTTTCTGCAGTTTCCACCCTCTCGAGTTGCTGGAAGACTTTTGAGCCTTTCAACACTCCTATTTAATCATTGCTTACTCTGTACATAAAACTGCCAGGAGTAACTTCCGTTTTCCTTCCAAGCTGTTGCATATCTACCATAACAGCATTTAAACCTGTTCTCTATGTACCATATTTCTTTCTAAGTAAAACTGAAAAAAAAAAAAAAATCATTAGTAACCTTAGGTATGAATCAAGTATTTCTCACCAATGAACTCATTACTATTACGAAACAAGGCATGATTTGTAAGCCTTTTTTTATCCTTAAACTTATTATGTGACAGGAGTACTTTGTTCAGAATTATTCTATAAGCCTTTAAGAAAGAGGAAGCGAATTCCAGGTTTCACAAAAGCCTTTGCAAGATGGTCAGACAGCGTATTTACTTTTTGAAAGTAAACCTCACCCCAGCAAACTTCTCCTTTATCTTGCACACACAAAGGTGATTCCAGGATGAAGAGCAGGTATCTTCCTAACTATAGTAATAAGTTCTGGCCTATCTCAACTCTTTTCCCCAAACTCTTAAAACCTGTGAGTGCATTACTTCAAAAATGAAAGTAGCTTTAATGCTGGCTAAAACTTTAGGAGGGAGTGGAATTCAAAGCATGGGAAATCACACACACCACCCCCCCTCCCCCAACCAACAGTTAAAGTTTCTTTAGAAGATACAAATGTTTGAAGAAAGGATAGTCCAAAATAGTTTTAAGGGATCCTCTAATACAGAGGACTTGTGACACACAGCCCCTTTAAAGAGAGGCAAAAATGAAGAAATTACATAAGCAATAGAGAGAGAATTATCTGCTTCATGTTATCAATTGCTTAAAAAAAACAGAAGCAAGGGTTTTCACAGCACAGTAAGACTTAAGACCATAGTATTAGCTTCAAAATACTCCGAAGATGCTAAGCATTTCTGGTTTACACACTGCATCAGCTTGACTCCATCCCTGTTTGCATGGGATGCCCCATCCCTGACAGTGCACAAGGCCAGGTTGGGCCGGGTTTGGAGCAACCTGGTCTAGTGGAAGGTGTCCCTGCCCGTGGTAAGGGGCTGAAACTAAATGAGCTTTAAGGTCTCCTCTAAGACAAACCATTCTATGGTCACAGGTATCCTGAACCTCCTAACCAGGCTTCCACGTCCCCTCTTGCTCGGCTCGGTCAGGAAAGCGGTACCTTGCGGGCTGTCACCGCAGATCCACCCAGTGCTCAGCGTTCCTGGACCCAGAGCGCCTGCACCGCGGGGCCGCTCAGCCAACGGGCCGGCCCCGTGGGGCTCCGGCCACACCGCGCACACAGGCAACGGCTCCGCAGAGCCCGCCAACACTTCACTTCCCCTCAGCCGAAAACCGAGGGAGTAGGAGACGCAGCCACCAGAGCCCGGGGGGGGTCCCTCGGCCCTGCTCCGCTCTGCGCTCAGGCAGCACCACTCACCACAGCCCCACTGTCGTCCCCTTCCCCGCTGCCCGACCGCCGCTGTTCCGCTCCGACCCCACCGTGAGGGCCCACTCCTGCTGGCAGCGCCGCCGGGACAAACGCGAAGGGCTCCGGAGGAGTCCGGCCGCGGCGGGGAACGGGGGCAGGAAGCAGGACGGGCAATGCGCCTGCGCACCCGCCACACTCGCGGCACCAACTGCTTTAGGGGCGGCAGCGCCGGCGCTGCCCGGGGGGCGCGGCTGCGGGGGGCTCTGCAACATCCGATTGGTTGAGGGCTCGCTGGAGGGAGCGCTGATTGGCTGTGGGGAAGTGGGCGTTGCGCTGTAAGACGTGGAAGGGATGGGGGGAGCCGAGCTGGGGGAGTTCAGGGGGGGCTGTGGGGAGCGGGGCTAGGGAGAGGTGGGGTGAGGGGCAGGCGGAAGGTAATCGGTGGGGCTTGAGGTGAGCTGTAGGGAATCACGGGGAGCTGGGGGATGTGAGCTGAGCTGAGGGGCCTAAGAGGTACTGAGGGAACGCAGGTTGCAGGGAGCTATGGGGGACTGAGGAGCAGGGCTGTGGGAGGGTGATGGGAGGAGAGCTGAGGCGAGCTGCGGGAGGCAGCTGCCACAAGCAGGGAGATGTGGCAGGCTGCGGGAGAGCGTGGGGTTTATGAGAGGTGTTAGCTTCTCCGGGCGGGGATGCGGGTCCTGCTGGTGAGGGGTCAGAGCTTTCCTGGGGCACAGGCTGCTTGCGGGGGTGCCGCTGGCTGCAGAAGGATGCTGCCGGGTGAGGCGAGGCTGTGACCGGTTGTGTGACGGAGTTGTCCTGTGTCTCCCCGGGATGCCTGTAACCTGCCTCCTTTGCAGCTGTCGCTGTGGCCTTTGCGAGGCAATGGCGGCTGCCAGCGTGATTATCAGTTTCCTGTTCTCGGGGGTCGTGCAGCTCCGAAATACTGTTTCCTGTGTGTGACCTTCTTGCGTTCTCTTGTGGCACACTGGTTTGCCCTAAAACTTTAAATACAAGCAGGAAACTGTGAATTGTCTTATGTAAGTATGTATGTATGAACTGTGCTGTTGCATGTAAGTATGCTGAATGCTGCTGCCGCTGTTTGGAAAGCAGTGCGTTATGGTATGATGCGTTGAGGTCTGTTTTGTGTCCTGGTATAAGTTTACTTCATAAATTAAGGCAAATAGTTGACGTGCCCTTGGTTTTCCTTTTTATTATGAGAAGGCGTGAATAATTCTGCAAAAGCTGTTAAGTTACTGGTGCTGAATAATAATGAAATCAGCTTTGCCTGAACAGAGAAAATAAGTGTCCTTTGGTAGCACGGAGCAGAAATAATCAAATTTCATCATAAAAACTGAGAAGACAACCTGTCTGTAACTTCGTGGCAGACAAAGAATTTCATACTGTGCATCCTCTTAGCTTGTTTATACTCAATGCCTCATAGATTTGAGCTTGTTTCTTTCTAATGCCTTTTATATATGCGTGAGTTTGGCAGGTTGTGCTGCCTTTGCATGCTGGCTCTAATGGTGTGGTATAATCAGCTGAATAAAATGGCATGCCTCTGATTCACCTTGATTTAGGGAAATGTAGCAGGGGGGACAAAACACAGGAGGAAAAAAAAAATCCAGGTGAGCTTATAAGACTTCTTGAAGGTATTTCCATGTTATTTGTCAAGTTCAAGTCAGGGACTTTGTCCTTTGTCCCTTTTTTCCTCTTGTTTTTTTGTTGGTTTTTTGTTGTTTTTTTTGTGTGTGTTTTTTTTGTTATAATAATTCACATCTGTAAATATGCATGTGACAGTAGATCATGTGGAGGAGGGAAGTGTCCTTTACCAGTTTTTCTTCAAAATATTTACTACACACAGTGAATTAGAGGTCAGAGGAGCACATAACAGTTGTCATCTTTTAGCCAATTTCATCAAATTTCGATTGGGGTCTTCTTAGAAACTTTATGCAGAGATACAAATATATTTTAAGCACCAATGCTCTTTTGTTTACCTGGTTTGGCAACATAATCACTCAGCTATTCAGTGCTAAAAGGTGTGAGTAATCTTTTTGCCCTTACCCAGGTGCTTTTGAAACCTATTTGCAATATTCACTTATTCACGAGCCTGGCCTAATATAATGTATTCAGTTTGACACATCATAAAAGCAGCATACCACACCAACTTTTGACTTTGAACTGGGTGAGCCAATATGTATTGCATATTTAATACATCTCTTGGTTCTGTTTACAGTGTATGCCTACAAGAAAGGTGTGGTTACATGTATACTTAAGAGAAGTAAATCTGGGAGGTACCAGTCAATACGTTTGCCTTTCATCACCTTAATATATCTCTGTATTGCATTTCACCCCGTATTTGGCTGTACAGTCTGCAGTTCTTCTAAGCTCTAGACCATGCTAAATCCTGCCTGAAGCTGCACAGATTTACTGCTCTGGTGTAATGGAGCATTTGCAGCTTGAATACTATTACACACATTCGTTTGTGTCAGTGGTATTCAGTGAATGATGGGAAGTAAAGGGCAGGCAACTTCAAAATATTCTCAGTGTTTGGCTAGGTTTAGTAAAACACTTAATTTTTAGATGGGAAACAATACCTTCCTGTTGTCAATGTTATGGAGGGAAAACAACTTATTTATTTGGAAGAAGACCAAATGTTGCAGGCGGGTAGTTCAGATACTTAAGAATAAGCTAGGCATTTTCTGTCTTAAGAAAAAGCAGGGCATTTTCATTACTTAAAAGTTAAAATAACTGAATATTGACAGAGGCACATTTTCTTGCATTTTTAATTTTTTTTCCTTAATTTTATCTGTGTGGTGAAATCTCTTTGATCATTTTTGCTGAGTATTTTTTTTTAATCCATTTGCTGTGTTTTGATGCGTCTTTATACAGTTGAGATGAAGAAAAATGGGAAGACATTCCATAAAACAGTAGAAGTTTTAGGTGACTAACACCTGTTAAACTGTATTCAGTGTTAAGCTTTTAGTACCCATTTATTCTAAGAAATAGGTTGTATGTGGAGGCTATAAATAAAACAGGGCTTTTGACTCTGCTGTTCCTCAAGCTGTCCATGGAATGATGTCCGGAAGGCTGCATGACAAGGTGATAGAGAGTAGGGTGGTGTCTCTGCTTGCTCTATTTTGGATACTAGAGCCTCCATCATAAATGAGCCTGAAGCCAGATTGATTGGGCTTCCTGAGGGTGCTTGGTTTCAGAGGCAAACAAGGATTTTGAAATGATGCCAGATTTTAAAGGCAAACAGAAATGTTTTCCTTGGAGCACTTGGGGGAATAAAAATCCAATATTTCTTAGGCTCTCAGATTTCTAATGGAGTTTTTGACCATAGAGCTAGAGAGAAAACCAAACAAGGTTTTATAAAAGGACCTGGAAGACCACAGATAAAGGGCTTTGGAATGTCCAAATCAGGAATAATTGCTTAGGCCCTTCAGCAGGTAAAGCAGATTTTCAAATGTCTGTTGATAATTCCTGGTATTCTTAACATCTAAAAGCTGTTGATGAGAGTTGAATGTCCTCTGCAAAATAATTTCCTGTTTGTCTAGTTCACAATGGAGAAGCATCTGTCTTCTGCAGAGTTAAATTTACTGATATGCTGCCTTTAAATACACCTTTTTGCAGTCAGTAGAAAAGCAAAATCTGGATGAAGATAAATCACTGTTATTACAGCGTGGTCCTGAACTCATGAGCTAGCCTGCAGCATCGAGGTCAGTTTTAGCTGAGCAGCAAATGGGTTTCTGGAGGCCTGACTGCTGTGTCAAACAGCAAGATGATCAAAGTCTTCTACCAAACCACTGTCTTCTGAAATGTTTTTTAGTGTGTGTTTTCGTTTCCTTATTATGCACTATGTCTTAAGTAGAATGCAGAAACTGCTAAAGCTGCACATATCAACAGTTATTGTGAAGCTGGGCTGAAGTGTATGTTTCAGAACATGCTAACTCCATACACACACATAGCAGTACAGATAAAATTGTCAGTGTATCTGTGCAGCTTCTTGTCCTTTGTAAAGTAGCCCTTCTTAGCAGCAAGGTTCCAGTGATGATCTTGGGTGCCCAAAGGTGACCATCCAAAGACTGGAGCACAAACAGCCATACTGAACAGTCCTGTTCCTCCTCCTCACCAGATCATTCCCATCTTGAAACAATCTGGGGAGCTGCAGATGCTTGGACTGCTAGAGTGCTGCTTTTCAAAGGCTGTTCCTATCAAACAGGTGTGTGTTAAATGTCTGTGGGAATAACTGGATAGAGGAACTTGAATCTGTCATTCTTCTAGAGAGAACAGAGAAAAAAGATCCCTCTATTTCTACTGACATAAAAAAGGTTCACCATCATTCAGGTTCAACTGTTTCCAAGAATGCACAGGTGTTTTAACTATTAGGTTTTCTTGTTAGGGCTGGACAAAGCCACTTTAGAACAAGGAAGTGACAGACCTCAGTTTATTTAGGTTGTGATGAAAGATTTACAAACTGTTTGCTAAAGTGTAGAAGCATCTTCAGGAAGAATAGATAAAACTTAAAGATTCTTTTAATTAAAGCACTGAAATCATAGTGATAACCAACTAGAAATTGCCTCCTGAGAAACTGCAATAGAAACATTGCTGTTTCTAAACAGGGCTGTTAACTACTGAAGCTGCTCGTAGCACTTCCAGATGAGTTGGAGTTTCCAGTGCTGTGGAATATCTGGGAGACAGGCAAATTATTTGCTTTCCTAAAGGGGCACCCAGGAATAAGTCTTGTATTGGGAATCGGAATTAAATAGTACAATGTAGCATTTTGCCTTTATTTACTAATCTCTGAGAAGATGCAAGGTATGCTGACATTCTTGCTACTCTTCCTTATTTCTACTCTTCCTCTTGGGATAACATACTCTCATAGTATAGGAACTTCTTTGCAAGCTAGTCTTCTGCTTGACTATTTTAAGCTGGAGGTGCTGATTGCTGCTAAAAGGGGTTTAAGGGTGAACAGCTTAAGTTTCAATAGCAGCTTCAGTGATTTTAACATACTATTCTAAGTGTGTCAGGGCCCTTACTATGTTTACTGGCCTTCAGAAAAAACCAAGTTGGTCTATGCAAACTCAAATACCAATAAATGCCTGTATGTGTTCTGGGGCTACTGAACTGACCTCTGTGTTTCTCTGTAGAGTGAAGCAGGCAATTATCTAGGTTTGTAGTGTGAGTTATGGAGTTCATTTCTAGGCTTTTAAATGTAGGTAAATTCCAGCCTTGCTGTCTGAGAAGATACTTATGTGAAGGAACTCAGATGACTGATACTTAATTTCGTTATGATTTAATTTTTTTCATCTTTTTTTATCATGGTCTCTGAGGTGCCCGTTGCTGTCCATTGAACTGTATAAAGAATTAGTGGTTAGCTGGTGCAGTGCCGTGTTTTGGCTTTAGTCTGAGAACAATGCTGACAACACGCCGATGTTTTAGTTGTTGCTCAGTGGCTCTTGCCCTGATCAAGGCATTTTCAGTCTCTCATGCTCTGAGGAATAGTGAGGAATGGCACAGGAAGCCAGGAGGAAGCAGAGACAGGATGCCTGACCCAAACTAGCCAAAGGGTATTCCATACCACAGCACATCATGCCCAGTACAGAAACTGGGGACAGTTGCCTGGAAGGGGCCAATTGCTGCTCAGGTTGGGCTGGGTATCGGTTAGTGGGTAGTGAGCAATTGTGTTGTGCGCCACTCTTGTTTATTCCTTCTATTTCCTATTATTACTGTTACTAGTCTGTTATTATAATGTTTTATTTCAATGATTAAACTGTTCTTTTCTTAACCCGTGGGTTTTTATGTTTGTTTTTTTTTTCCAATTCTCCTTCCTGTCCCACTGGGAAGTAGGGGGAGTGAGCAAGTGGCTGTGTGGTGCTTAGTTGCCGGCAGGGCTTAAAAGCATGACATCTGGACTTGCCCCAGCATTATGCTGGGGCCCCAGAGCTGGATGAAGTACTGCAGGTGGGGTCTCACCCGAGCAGACCAGAGGGACAGAATCCCCTCCCTCGACCCGCTGACATGGACAGTGGGATTGAGTGTGCCCTCAGCAAGTTTGCCGATGACACCAAGCTGTGTGGTCCAGTTGATACGCTGGAGGGAAGGGATGCCATCCAGAGGGACCTTGACACGCTTGTGAGGTGGGCTGATGCCAGCCTTATGAAGTTCAACCACGACAAGTGCAGGGTCCTACACCTGGGTCGGAGCAATACCAGGCACAGCTACAGACTGGGCAAAGAAGAGATTCAGAGCGGCCCTGCAGAGAAGGACTTGGGGGTGCTGGTCCATGAGAAAATGAACATGAGCCGGCTTCAGTGTGCGCTCGCAGCCCAGAAAGCCAACTGCATCCTGGGCTGCATCAAAAGGAGCGTGACCAGCAGGTCGAAGGAGGTGATCCTGCCCCTCTACTCTGCTCTTGTGAGACCTCACCTGGAGTATTGTGTGCAGTTCTGGTGTCCTCAGCATAAAAAGGACATGGAACTGCTGGAACAAGTCCAGAGGAGGGCCACGAGGATGATCAGGGGACTGGAGCACCTCCTGTATGAAGACAGGCTGAGGAAGTTGGGGCTGTTCAGCCTGGAGAAGAGAAGGCTGCGTGGAGACCTCATAGCAGCCTTTCAGTACCTGAAGGGGGCCTATAGGGATGCTGGGGAGGGACTCTTTGTCAGGGACTGTAGTGACAGGACAAGGGGTAATGGGTTAAAACTTAAACAGGGGAAGTTTAGATTGGATATAAGGAGGAAATTCTTTCCTGTTAGGGTGGTGAGACACTGGAATCGGTTGCCCAGGGAGGTTGTGAGTGCTCCATCCCTGGCAGTGTTCAAGGCCAGGTTGGATGAAGCCTTGTGTTGGATGGTTTAGTGAGAGGTGTCCCTGCCCATGGCAGGGGGTTTGGAGCTAGATGATCTTGAGGTCCCTTCCAACCCTAACCATTCTATGATTCTATGACCTGCTGGCCATGCTCCTTCTGATGCAGCCCAGGGTATGCTTGGCACATTGCTGGGTGATCTTGAGCTTCTCATCGTGCAACACACCCAAGTGCTTCTCCTTAGGGCTGTGTTCAGTCAGCCTGTATTTGTGCTTTGGATTGCCCCCACCCAGTGCAGGACCTTGCATTTGGCCTTGTTGAACTTCATGAGGTTATGTGTACTAACTGGAGTTATGGTCATGTTAATTCTGGTATTTCTTGCTTTAAAAAGAGTAAGGTTAGCATAAAAATAGAAATTCGGTCCTGAAGTAAAAAGTAAACCTTGAAAATGAGTTTTGTTGCTCATGTTCTTTGTCCTTATATGAATTTTGCTGCTTGTGGTTATATTGTTATATGTATTTCTGTACAGCAAGTAACCACATGGGTATGGGTGGTAAGGGACACAACTTGAATTACAGAACTAACTGCAGAAAGTATTGCTAGCACCCTAGATTTGGGAGCAGAGGAATTTGAGGAATGGATTAAATTGGTGATTTCTCTGTTTTGTAGTCTTACATTCTTGTGATGGTAGAGCTGGGCCTGATGCTTGAAGGGCTTTACTTTCCCATAGAGAACGGAGCAGAGTGATGCTGAGACCTCTTAGTGCCCTCCTGCCTCATACAACCTCTTTCCTCTCACTTCTCTGCAGTAGAGAAGTCCCATTTCACTGGACACAGGTTCCTTTGCTGGAACATAGCATTTTCAGTTTGGGAGTAGGGGGGAAGCAGCACAGGACACTCATGTTCAAAGCTGCAATGTGGACACCTCAGTTTTGATCTTGTTTCTTACAAACCTAATTTTTGAATCATGGCACCAAAATGATTTCTGTCATCCCTGAAGATGAAATATAAGGGTTATAAACCAGCAGTGGGTTCATATAAGATGACTTGAAATGCACCCGATTTTCACCAGGATAAATTCATAAATGTGGTCAAGTTTACTCTGGGATGTTATCACCCTGTCACAAGAGTGAAATCTGCATCTTGGAGCTGAATGGGGCTTTTCTTTGCTCTTGGAGGGGGCAGAGGAAAGGAGAAGTTTTCTGACTAGTGAAATCCACATCAACTCTATGTATTTTTGAATAACACTCAAACATGACTCTCTTATTCCTTATTTTACCTGTGATATTTTATACCTTCCAGCAGGTGCTGCTGCTTCCTGCTGATGTTGTCTTTGTGCAGGAAAAAAAAGAAGTCAGTCATTGGATATAATGCTGTGCAACTGGACTTTGTTCTTTGTTTTGCATCATGATATTCAGGTCTAAAGTTCTCACAACGTTGATAAATTCAGATTTGAATCTGTAATGATTTTCAACTCCACTGATTTCAGGTGCTCTGAAATCTGTCTTTAAGAAGGATGCTAAAGATGAAAGTACTCCTCTGCTTTAGACTCTGTGGGGTTTTCTGTTTATGCTTTAGAGAAAAGGAACTGCATGGAAAAGGAGGCTAACTAGGTTGCTGAAGTCAAGCAGCATTAACCTAACTTTGGCAGCTTGAGTCTGTGTCTTATGACATGGAGATGTATAACCTGAATGTGATTACAAGTAACTGGTAAATTAAATATGCATAATAATAGTTAATGCTTATTCAGTGCTTTTTTTCTGCCCTCGTAGATTCCAGGGTAGCTCACAAACCTTTTACAGTCTTGGCCCTAGTTTATAGATGAGAGGATGAAATTGTTAAACGTGGAGTCATTCAAGGTCAAGTGAACCACTGTCAAAACTGGAAAGAGTTCAAGTTTGATGCCTTTTTCTCATGGATATATCACTTTATAATTTTTTATATTTATAGGGTTTTTTATAAATTATTATAATTTGCAGATGATTGCTTGTTTTGTTGAGGCACTTTTGCCTTTCTTGAAGCTAGGTTTTTGTGGGTTGAAAATACAAGTAAATGGGTAAGTCTGCATTTCTTTCTCTTTACACAAAATGTGCATAGCATTGCCAGTAAAGCTATTTTTGACTTCCTGTGGAAAAAATCTGTATTTCTTTACCATAGCTTTGTAGGTGCTTCATCTGTACTTGGCCAGGCTATATCTTGATGAAGAACAAGTAATTCCATCTCCTAAAATATAGTAACCATCAGTCAGATCAACAAAGGGGTTAAAACTGAGACAGCCCTTTTACTTCAGTGGAAGTGTAGTTGTTGATTTATAGCTCTCAGTAAATGATTATTGGAGATCTGCCATGTGTAGCAGAGCATTCGGAAAGCGCACCACAGACTCTGCTTCCTCCTGAAGAGTGTTTGGTAACATCTCACTTTAACTGCAGTCTTGTAAGGTACTAGCAGGCAGGCAAAACTCACCAGCCAGCAGTCATGGAAGATAAGGTCTTTACCAATGTTTATCAAAATGTTAACACCGCCAATATCTATGAGATTCAGGACTCTAAAGAAGACAAAAGGGATAATCTTTATGATCATGTCCATGAAGATCCAGTATCTCCTTCTTCCATCACTACTCTCCCAGAGAGCATGGATAGTAGTCAGGACAGCTCAGAAGATAGCTGTGGTAATTCTGTGGCCTTTCAGCATGGGGCCGATGGGGAGGATGGTTCTTCTTCATCTCACCATGGTGCTGAAGAAGACCACCCATACCAGGAGATGGATCTGATGAGCCCAACTCTGGAAGATAAACATGTAGAGGGCATGATGTTTAAGAGCAACATGCATTTTCCTCTGGATTTCCAGTTGCGCCGGAGCACTTCTTCCAACTCTCCAACTTCCCTCAAGTTCCCTCTCAACAATAACTTTGGAGAAACTGACAACTTTCAGGAAGATTGTGAGATTTTCATGTTTGTAAAGGTAAGAGCTTGAGTGCTCCTAAGAACACACCGGTTTTAACCCCCAAATCAGTGTATGTGTTCTCCGAATCAGTAAAATACATCTACTCAGTGCTTTGTTCCGAACTCTGCTGCCTCTGTCCTGTAGGGGTCAATTCATTCACTTACCTCTTACATCTTAAGGTGCAGGAAGAGATTTGTGTTGTGTGAAGATGACTGAGATTTCTTTACTTCAAGTGGCTGTCTGAATGTGGTAAAAGTATTCTGATTGTTGCAATTTATTTATTCTGTGAAATCTCCTGCTGTTACAGCTAGACAACTACTACTTGGTTTAGTTAAGGTAGTTTAGATATCTCTATATTTCACTATTTAGCTAGTAGCTATAGTTCAAAAGTTATTAATGCTATGAAGAAAGCTAAATATATAGTTTAAATAATGGCAATAAAATTTCTACAAATGCTCATCCATGAAAGTGGTTTTTCTTTTATTTCTTTCAGTGTTCAGATTAATGTGTTTCTGTGACAATTTTAACTAATTTCAAGTTAGGTAGAAATTACTGAGGGGACTTTCACACTTTCTCTAAAAAGTATTTTGTAAACACTTGTAGTATAGCTTAAATTTCTAAACCATAAACACCTGCGTTCTTAAATAAACACTACACTTCCCTTTATAAAAGCTCTTGTATTCAGCCATTCCCAGTATTTATTAGGCCATAATACAAACCTGACAGTTCCTCCTTTTTAACTACATGAGAGAAATTTTCGAGTTCTTGTTTCCCTTGAACAGGACCATCAACTGTGAATGTAATGCTGTTATTTCTACAGAAGTCTTGTGAAGTTCATAACATAAATAAGATTATCAGAATCTGTTCCTTAGCTTCACTGACAGATGCTTTGAAAGCAGGCTGAGAGATTTCATTGCCACACATAATGAGAAGTGTTTTCAGCAATGTCTGTACTTGTTTAATTTAGTTTATTTAAACAAGGGCACACTGTAACATTTGCATTGGTATGAAATGCTGATTATTTTGTATGAGCTAGGGGAGATCAAATGGCATGGTGGACTCTCCTAATACTTCAGTTGATTTCTCTTGTAAACCTTCGATTTCCTGGAAAATGGCTTTAAAAAGTTATCCAACATTCATGTGTAGGATAAAGGAGAGTGCTTCCATGAAGTGTCAACCAAATCTTGATTCTCTTGAGTGCATTAAGAAAGATATGATTTAAATATTTTTCCTTTCTGTTACGTACTCCTGTAGATGACAGGATGCCTGAAGTGTTCAAAGCCAGGTGGGATGGGCTTTGAGCAACCTGGACCCCTGCCCATGGCAGAGGGATTGGAATTGGATGATCTTTAAAGTCTCTTCCAACCCAAACCATTCTATGATTCCATGAAAAGTTGACGTTATGCCCCCTTCGTGTCTCCCTTCTCTATGTGATAGTCCTTCATGACTGCTTTTGTAATTTTTGCATAAAGGTTGATAAATTATTGGTACAAAAATCAATATAATAATAAAACCCAAACAAAAAGACCCCCAAAATATAAAAACCAAACACACCAAATCCAACAACCAACCAGGAAAACCAGAAATGGCTGTCAAGGTTACTCAGTCTTATTCCACATAAGACAAACTGTACAACTTCAGCTGTTTTTCTTGAATTTTAGTATAACTGCAGCTAATCTGGTAGAAAGGTGAGCGTCCTTCAGGAGAGGAAGTATCTACTAGTTGCTGGGTCGTGAACTGTTCTGAGTCCATGCTTACTGCCGCTGGTTTCTGTAGAAGTGGGCTATGGGGGCGATATGTGAGAGCAGCTGGCCTTTATAACACACTGTATGACTCTGGACTCCGCAGCAGTAGCTGTCCTATTTCTGTGACTGGATCATGGTTGTTTCTAGAATTGACAGTTATTTGGACAAAGTAAGATCTATGGTGTTGGTTCAAGTTCATGTCTCTGCTAGTAGTCCTACATGTGTGTTTGAAAAGTCATAACGATTGAGTATATTTTGTTTGTTAGCAACAACATGGTGTTAGCAACACGAGTGTTTCATTTTGCCTTTAAAATAATCTGTCTCCATTCCTTATTCTTCCACATTCCTCTTGCTTCAGAATAATGATGTCCTCTCTTTATGCACAAGAAAAGCAAACGAGTGTGGATGTTCCTGTTTAAGCAAAGATGATGGGTTAATTTAAATTTCCAAAAGGTGAGAAGAAAAGAGAAGAAAAGAACTGTCCTGGGGAAGGATAGAGGAAGTGTTTTTCCTTGCTTCTGTTGTGCAGAGTAGCTGAGGATCTCATAAAGGGGCTTATCAGCAGCTCTAGAGAGAAGTGCAAACTTTGGACTCAACTCACTTGCCAAAACATAAGTGCCTAACACCTTCAAGGTGTCCTTGAGCCCCAGAACATCCCCACCTAGCTGGAAGATGGGACATGAGTTTTTCAGGTGATCTTCCCCAAGCAGGAGCTGGAGGCCTGATGGGCAGGGTGCCAAATACTGCCCTGTGAGTGGCTGACCTGAACTCCTGTGACAGCGTTTTATTCCTTGAGAAATGGGTGATGTTTCAGTTTGGATATTTGCTTTTCTTTCTCTTATTGAGGTAATAAAGCACTAACTCCATGGAGTGCAGATCCAGCTTTGCTGTCTTTAATTATCTAGGTAGCAAAAGTCAGCTTATAAACCAGAAGGTCGTAGAGTAATATATAGCAACAGTTGTGAAATACCTGAGGGCTATTGCTTCTTGCATGTAGGAATCAAATATCTCAGTTATATCAATGCCTGTTATTCATAGTTTGTTCCCTTCTCCAGTGGTCCACCTGAAACCAGTGTGGCTCTGAAACTGGGTAGAGCTTCTGGATTTGCTCTTTTCTGCAGACATTAACAGCAGGATCTTTTGCTGTGGGACAATAGTGGTAATGGCAATTGCCACTATTTATTTCTTCCTTTGTTTGTGGCACTAATAAATCTCTGTGAGTGGCTGGACACATGAGTGTAAGACAGAGGTCGCTGCTGACTGAAAACCAGAGGAAGTGGGAGATTAAATGACATCTAATTTACCATCTAGTTGCAGTGCACTGCCTAGGACAGAATTTCAACTTCATCAGGATATTGTTTTGTTGCAATAGGACCATAATTTCAGTTGGACTGGATAATCTTTTCTGTACTCCATTCTGTGTTATTAGACACCAAGAAAATGTTTAAATCACATTAACTCATCTTTCACTGGTAATTGGTAACTATGTCACTGCCAGTAGACTATTTCAGGATGTGCTGTTTTGGCTTTCATAAAGGAATTGCCTGTACCTTTAATAGCAGAATATAGCACGTGCCAAAATGGAGATGCTTGTGCGAATCCAGCATGTCCAGGCTTGTAACCGCCATCTTAATGCCCTTTCAATAACATTGTCATTTCTTCAAACAAAAGCCTTTGCAATGTAAATGGAAATATGACTGACATACAGGCCATGTTACTGGGTACAGAGGACAGCATGACCTGATTGTACCTGTTGCTCAGGGGTCCAGCTTTTTCCCTCGTAGGCTGCATTTCCCTATTTAGCCATGTGTGTGTTCTGATGGGTGAGTTTCTTTGAAAAAGTTAATTTTTTGTCTTTGTGAAACTTGAGTTGTTATTTAAAGAATAGTCCTTCTATTTTCTTTTCAGAAGAAAATTACTGCCCTTCTGGTTTATTGACAACCTGCAGATTATACCCTCTCTGTACACATTTGTGCTATAGGAGCACAGGTCCCTGAAGGAAGGTAATTCTTCACCCCAAGCAATAAACACCTTGTATAGTGCAAACACTACCAATTTAATGCAGTCATTTAGCATTGTGAACATGCATGTTGAGCCACTGTGCTGGGATAACAGAGTTATGGATGCTGGAAAGCACCTCTGGATATCATCTAGTCCAACCCTTTACTCAGAGCCAGGGCCGTGTCTGGTCAAGTTGTGAGTATTTCCAAAGGTGAAGAATCCACAGCTTCTCTGTGCAGCCATTCCCATGTCCTACCCTTGTGATGAAAATGGCTGAAGCCAGGTAGTAGGTGTAATGCTCTATATTTACATAAAATTACAGCAATTTGCCTTTTTATGCCATTTTAGCTTTTAAAAATATTTTTTGTAATAAATCCAGTGGAAGTAAGCAAATATTACTTTGGTCTTATGAATAAGCTTAGAAAAAGGTTAAATGATTCATTATCTACATTTTAACTAATGTTAACTGAGCGCCTTAAGCAAGGAAAAAATCCAACAACTATTTTCAGAGTTCTTCAGTCATGGCAGATTTACAGGCTAAGATGCAATATGCTAAAGTTAGTACATGCACAGAAGAAGTCACTAATGGGGAGCCAATATCCTAATGTGATAAGATGTTGGCTTTTTTGATAATTTAAATGAAATTAACAGATATTTTTTGCTGAAAATAATCTTACTTGAGACAGTTTACAAGTACAGTTAAGTATAGAAATGCAAGCCTGGAATATCAATTGATGTATTCTGCTCTCAGCCTTATCTAGACTATCCCCAGCAGATGCTTCTTTGAAAACATTCAGTGATGCGGATTCAGAACTTACACCTATTAGTCTCTGTCAATGCTTAATTATTCTCCTGAAACAGAAATTTTCCTTTGTTAAAATTCTGTTGCTCAGAGCTATTTTTCTATTTTAATAGACGGGTCCTTTACATACTAGAAGACATGTCAAATTCTCTTCAGTCTTCGCTTTCCTAGACTAAACAAATACAGTTCTTTCAGCCTGCCTTGAAGCTTGAGTCATCATTTCTGAACTGGAGTGGTTTGGTGTGTTGTGGGTTCTTTTGGTTTAGGGTGGGGTTTGTTGGGGTTTTTTTGGGTTGGGGATATTTGTTGTCCTTTACCAGTTAATTTATATATTTCTTCAGCTCCAGTTTTCAGATACAGGTAGCATATTTAGCAGTGCAAATAAAAATTACTGTAGGAAGTGCCTCTTTAGTTAATTGTCTGTCCAACTCTCTAGTCGGAACACTTTATCTGCTGTATTTTAGCATATTTGTGTATCCTATAACCTTCTGTTTAGGATTGCAAAGTTCATGTTCTAGCCCTGATGTTTCCCCAGTAAATGCTGTTGTAATGGTCTCAACCCTTTATCACTCGCCTGTTTTCCATCAGGTGTAATGCAGTACTCTTGCACAGTTTGTGCCTGCCATTTGACTCCAAGAACACTAGGATTCTTTTAGTGGTGCAACCAGACTCTGATCACCCATCCCTGAAAACAGTATGGTTTTGGAGTCAGAAAATTGCTTTAATATAAATCCTGTGTGGAGGGGACTATCACCAATGCTTTTGCTTTACTAACTCAGAGACTAGAGATACACCTGCAACATCTCCACATCATACTATGCAGGTACAACATGCCTTTATGGCTAGCTCCTCTACCTTGTCTTGGGTAATCTTATATCTAACGTATAAACCTAGAAGCAATGCAACCCTTATTTCTGAGGATGAAAACTGTAGTGTCTTCATAGTTTGATTTATGCTTATCTGAATTACTCTGTGTGCTTGTGTGAAGAGATTAGCAAATGGCCATTCTGTTACAGATAACATCCAATTCCTAGCTATTGGTCATAAATAGAACATGTGCTTTAGCAGCAGGGCATAGCAATTTGGTTAATCTTTTAGATACAAAGGGTAAAAGGCCTTGCTTCTGACCTCTGCTGAGTCTGTGCCTTGTTCATGCACCTTTTCTGCCTCCAGAAAGGTCCATGAATCAATTTTCAGCTGACACTCACATGCCACCTTCAGCTTTTGGCTCCAGCAGTGACTGTGGCTGGGTATAGCACAGTAGCGTAGCAACGGCTTCAAAATAAATACCTGTATTGTGTAGGAAATTGTTACTGCACTGTGATTGCAGCAATAGCAAATACAATGTAAATATGTAGGTCATACTGAGAGAAAATGAAAACAGGATTTATTTCTTAATTTCCTTATATTTTCCTTTTTGTAACTCTCATGTTCTGGAAACAAGACTGTTGTCCCAGCTTGGGTTGTTCTTTTCTTTTGAAACATCTCAGCTCCTACATTTTACAAGAGAAAAATGTTTGGATTTGTGGATTGATTACTTCTTTGCTGTCCCTGAAAAATTATCTATGTAGCAGCATTGTCACTCTTAAATAGTTTCTGTCCAATACAGAGAATTTTGTATTATTTTTGTTTATTGCAGAAGTGGCTAAAGAGCAGCTCTACTGAGACAGATGTTTTTCAAACCAATAAGCTATCTGAAATAGTGCAAAGGGATGTTCATTTGTGTGGTCGTAGGCATCAGCTGTAGGGTGAGGTTTATTTGGTACATGCCATTTGTTCTGTTGAGTAAGGACCTAATTCAGTTTACTAAATGGAGGCATCCAGTGGTGTCTTAAGGCTTCCCTCCTGGCCTCCAGCTGCTTCTGCCATGGGTCTCACTTAGATCCTTTCTCATATATGTTTACAGATTTCCTCAGCTATTCTAGGGTCTCTGAAATGCTGCTGGATTTAGGCAACTGACTCAAGCCATAAACTTTCACTGAGTACAATGGCATTGTCACCTGAAGTTAAATAAACTGAATGCCACCAGTGACAGCTTAAATACAAAGCATGGGTTACTAGACTAGACTAGAAGTTAATTCTGGTAATGAGTATCTGAAAACAAACTTCGGACTATTTTTTTTTTTCTGGGCTATTTAATTTTCCTTTTTCTCTCAGTGGCCACACTCGGCAGCAACTGAAGTGCAATAGCAAACAAACATTGCAATGTTGGGCACTTGGGCTGTTCACTAATTTACTCAGATAAAATAATCTAATACATTTCAGCATCTTTCCAAGACTGAGAACCAGCACCCTTTCTTTAACTTCAGTCAACCTTTATCCCTTTCTTAACAGCACCCCCCATATATTTCTTTCATCTGTATTTGTTTTATAGTTACTTTTTATTTTAGACACCAAAGTAGAAGAGAGAAGCCAACTTAATATGTTAGATTTGCATTTGCAGCTACCAGTTCCAACACAGCTAAAGATTTTAATTGTGAAAAGAAAATTTGTTCTGTTTCTTTGGGTCATAAAACCCTGTATTTGAGCGAAGTTTTCCGCTGTCCTGCAACTGCATTTAATGGTCCATTTAGAAATTATTTTCACATTTATGTCCTCTCATGCACTGTGATTGTGGCTGCAAAGGAGCCCTGAATATTTTTCCTGTATCAGTGGCAACTTTTAAAATATTTATAGCTGTCTAATGGCAGATGTATGAACCTCTATGAAACTACCTTCTGTGGGGAAAAAAATAATAGGAGGTGTCATGTCACTCTAAAATAAGTCATGGATTTGTTGTCTAAAGGTGTGATTTTTATATTTTGATCTTTAGGTAATCCTTTCATGTCAATTAATAATACAGTTATGGTTGACTTCATACTGTTGGTACATCTCTGATAATGTTGTAAGACGTCAGTGACCTTTGTGAAGTTACAATGATACAATCGGGAGCAGATGAGAAGTGAACTGGTTAGTGCGCAGGTCAGGTGTCAGTACAGGCAAGAAGTGTTTGAAACCAGGGTTTCGTTTCACAAGTTAATTGATTTTCTGCTGCAGCCTCCATGTAGTAACCTCAAAGCAATCTATGAGTGTTAATGGAGTAAAAATCAAGAACACATCTTCTGTGAGGAAAACATTTTTTCTGCTTATAGGTTTATAAAGATGAGGCACAGAAAGGTCTTTGTGCACTTACCAAAATCACTTTTTTGGGGTTACTGGTAATCTGAAAAACATTTCATGGGGTTGGAGGTGACCTTTAGGGATATAAAATAGGTTCCATGAAACAGACAGTCTCATCGTGTAATACATAATTCATAAGTTGATCAAGGTTGATCTGAAAACTAAGTGGCCATTATTATTCATTTTGGAAATGTGTTTCAGAACATCACTGCTCTGATGGTTCGACACCTTAATTTCCAAATGACATTTATTCATATGCAGCTAATACCTCCTTGTTCTTGTGCCAACATGGTCCATTAGCAATCACTCTTTCATTTAGCAGTTTTTAAAGTCAGTTCAAGCTTAGACTTCCTCAGCTGTTTTGGGGCTAAACCAGCCATTCCTTTTTGTTTCCATTTCTGCCAGTTGTCATATTAATCCCCTTCCACATGTACCTTCTTTCCACAAAGGTGCCTTTTTTTTTCACAGTTGCATCCTGTCTCAGGTTGCTTCTACTTTTATAGCTAGACTAAACAAATGGCATAAAAGATTCTCAAATGATCTCTTGGTTTATGATATCTATGGTTGTTTAAGTAAACACATCATTCTGTTTGAGGTGAACTGTCCTGTTATAAACACATTAGAGTCAGACAGAGAAAGCTTCATTAATTTCTTGGTGCTTTTCAGTTTTTCACTTATCCTGACACCTGTTTTTCTTTCAGGAACAGTTTTCCTGACACAATTGTAAGGTTCCCTGGTCTGCCAGCAGAGAATCAGCAGGGCATGATTCCCACTGTCCCATTGGTGTTAAGAGTAGTCACAGACACCAGGCATCAGTCTTAAGTTCAACAGCTTTAGGGGGCTTTTCTCTGGATCCTTAATTGACATCTGGATGGGGTTGTTCCCTTGTCTGTGTTGCTGTTCTTTGTGAAACCTCAGAATCTGAAGCTCAACACTATTGCTATAGCTCGAGGACTAGTTGAGAAGCAAATGGAAGGAGCAGAAGTTTACATCTCAACTTACAGGTATTTAATTTCTCTCTTACAAAGGTGGAGTTACTGAATGCCTTCTTTGGTTCAGTTTTTACTGCTTTTATAATGGTCTCAACCCTCTATCACTTTCCCTTGGTTGAGGAGGATTGGGTTAGAGATCATTTAGCCAAACGTGTGTCAATGTTGCTGGCAGATATTGTCACTAAGCTATTCTCCATCACCTTTGAAAGGTCATGGAGAACAGGAGAGGTGCCTGAGGACTGGAGGAAAGCCAATATCACAGCAGCCTTCAAAAAGGTCAAGAAAGAGGATGCAAGAAGCTACACATGCCTGGCAGCCTCACCTCCATTCCTGGGAAGGTGATGGAACAGTTCATGCTGGATGTCATCCTTAAGCATGTAGAGGAAAAAAAAGTTATCAGGAGTAATCAACATGGATTCACCAAGGCAAAATCATGCTTGACCAATCTGATAGCCTTCTATGATGGAATGACTATGCAGGTGAGGGGAGAGCAGTGGGTGTTATCTACCTTGATTCAACAGGGCTTTCGACACTGTCTTCCATAACATCCTCATAGGTAAGCTCAGGAAGTGTGGGTTAGATGAATGGGCAGTGAGGCAGATTGGGAACTGGCTGAATGGCAGAGCTCAGTGCTGTGATCAGCAGTGCAGAGTCTAGTTTATGCCTGTAGTAGCAGTGTTGCCCCAGCTATCAGTACCAGGGTCTAGTCTTGTTCCGTTTACTCATCAATGACTTGGATGAAGGGATGGAGCATACCTTCATTGAGTTTGCTGATAATACAAAACTGGGAGGAGTGGCTGTTACACCAGAAGGCTGTGCTGCCGTTCAGCAAGACCTGGACAGATTGGAGGCTTGGGTGGAGAAGAACCTGATGAATTTCAATGAAGGCAAGTGCTTGGGTAACTTCTCTGTGGAGGAGGACCTGGGAGTTTTGGTCTGTGAGCCAGCAGCAATGTGCCCTTGTGACCAAGAAGGCCAGTGGTATCCTGGGCTGCATTAGGAAGATGTGGCCAGCAGGTCATGAGAGTTTATTTTCTCTCTCTACTCTGCCCTGCTGAAGTCACACCTGGAGTACTGTGTCAGTTCTGGGCTCCCCAGTTCAAGAAAGACAAGGACTTACAGGAGAGGGTCCAGTGAAGGGCTATGAAGATGATCGGGGACCAGAGCATCTCTGTTATAAGGAAAGGCTGAGAGAGCTGGTCCTTTTTAGCCTGGAGAAGAGATGACTGAGAGGGGATCTTATCAATGCATACAAGTATTTCAAGGGTGGGTGTAAAGAGGATGGGGTCAGACACTTCTTAGTGGTTCCTAGTGACAGAATAAGGGGCAATGGGCACAAACTGAAACAAGGAAAGTTATGTCTGAATTTGAGGTAAAACTTCTTTACTTGTGGGTGGCAGAGCACTAGAACAGGCTGCCCAGAGAAGTTGTGGAGTCTCCCTCTCTGGAGACATTCAAAACCTGCCTGGATGTGTTCCTGTGTGACCTGCTCTAGCTGAACCTGCTTAAGTAGGAGGGTTGCACTAGATGATCTCCAGAGATCCCTTCCAACCTCAACCATTCTGTGATTCTGACTTCTGCTCACATGTATTTGTACCATTGTTGGATTTATTTTAAGATATATTTGATTAAAACTCTGGAGGTCTATGTCTAAACCATTTAACCCCACCATCCATTTCTCTAAGCCTACAGTTAGTACAAAGTCACGTTTCTGTGAAAAGTCACTAAATAAGTATGCTGGGAAAAGCCCAGTACCAAAACTTTGTTGCACAAATTTAGTTGTGTCCTGTTTTGAAGAGGCACCAGTCTTCCCTTTCATTGGTGAACACATGACTTTGTAAATAATCACAGTAAGTGGTTTCTAGTTACATAGTGCATAGTTACAAGGTGACATAAAAAAGAAGAGTGTTGTAAAAACCACACAGATTGTTTTAAATGTACATATATATATATATATCATCCCACAGGATTGCATACTTTATTGGACTTTATGAGGTGCTTGAAATCTACTTATATTCACCAAACGTGGTGCTTATCTGTTGAATCAGTAACTTCACGATGGTCCTAACCATGCACGTCGGTGCGCTGGCACGTTGCCGTGTGTTAATGAGCCCCTATAGTGAGCAGCAGCAGAGCAGCAGTTTGGAGCAGCAGATTCAGTCATTTGGCTCCTCCCTGTGAGGTTGCAGGGCGAGTGAAGTTTGAACGGGAGCAGAGTTTCTTGCAGGCATCCGGCGCTGATTGGCCTTGCACCCTGCAGCTGATAACAGCTAAAAATAGCGCTGGTATAAAAGCCCAGCGAGCAGCAGGGCTTTCCTGGCATTGCCTCCCGGCTGCCAGCGAGGGAGGAGACGGTGTTCTCCAAGCCCCTGCAGATATATGACCAAAGAACATTCTGCTGCTTCATTCCCCATAACAATTAACTCCTCAAGTGAGGACACGCGCTGGGCTGTGTGACTCATGGGGGAGTAACCAAGTTCTACTTCAAAGACACAAAGAAGGCATAAACTGAAGGCCAGATTTTCTGAGCAGAGCATGACAGGTGGGCTGGAGGAATGTCTTTGGAAGTGTGCCTGCAGAATATCTGTGGGTTTGTGTGCAAGAACGTTGTAAATATGCTCACATAATTACCTGTACGAGGAGCATACTCCATGGCGAAGGAATTCTGAACACTTGGAAAAACAAATGTGGTTTTGTTTGACAATGGTTTGACTAAGCTGACACTGAGGAGTTTGGGAGTCTGTTCTTAGCCTTGCTGTTGATTCTGGGGAAATCTGGTCACTTCCTCTCCTTTCTGCTTCCAGCCAAACTCTGCCTGTCTTCTGTTTTAAACTGTAGTCTTGGGGGGAACAGAGACTTCAGTGGTTGATTGCATTGCAAGATAAACTTTTGGGTGTCTGAAGTGCTTTGGATGAATAAAGAAGGGACACAGCTACATTGAACAGCTCCCCTTTGAAACTCTATCGAAAGTTACATTGAATTGAAAACAGGGTGTAATTGAGAAGGCATTAGGAAGTCTTTAAAATGGGTGGCAGTATCAGCCCTATCAATATTAAGCTATTTCCTCATGTGTTTATCCCAGTGGCTGTTTGTTTTTATGAAACTTTGCACTATGAAATTTGTATGTGTAGATTGCCTTTCATTTTGGTTAGAGTTTTAGTTTTGGGTTGGGTTTTTTTTTCTGGCTTGTAATAGTACACTGCAAGGTTTATAACATCCTGCAAGATTAACACGACCCAGCTAACTTGCCTTCAGTTTTGATTTGATACGTTTTATTTTCTGAAAAGGTTACTTATAACTGCTTAGCCATTTCCCCTTTGATAAGAACATTCAATTACCTTGTGCTGTCTTAGCTGAGAGATCTCCTGTGTCAAACTAGATAAAAGAAGATGATGGTTCAGCAGTTCTGTAGACTGAAGTCATCTTTTTCCTGGTCAGGAGACCCAGCATGAGCAGAGGCGGTGGAAACTCTCACACTGGCTTCCACCTATATGAGATACAGAGCTGAGAGGAGTCAATAGTTACAGCACACCTAACCTCACCCTTCTGAACTTTTTGCTTTTCCTCTCTGAAAGCCAGTTTTCTGAGTTAACATGGAGCCAAGAGATAACCTGAGAGGCTCTTACTGGTGCCATCGTCTGCAGGGGAATTTAGGCTTTCAACGTCATGAGGTAGCTTTATATATATTTCTTAGTCTGGCATCACTGCTGCTTGACTAGGAATGAGTGGAAGTTGCTAATAGTATCTAATTAGCAGTTTCTGAACTGATGTCGGTCTCCCAGGAAAAACTATTCCATTTTCCGCAGACCTGTATCATAGTTGTCACCAAGGTCAGAGCAGTGAGACTGCAAAGATGACTGGGCATTTTGGTGATCTGTGAGGTTGCTTCCAGGCAACCGAGGGCCCACACCTTCTTTGTAAAAGTGATACCTGCTACATGCGCTGTGAAAATTGTGAGTTTTGGAAAAAGTGATTTTATTTTTAATCTTTTACTTAAGAGGAAAAAATATAAAAATCTTGCATCTCTCTAGTTAAGCCACCCAGTATTCCCAACTCTGACAGGCTCAAACAAGACCGTATCACTATTCAGACTGTGTTCAGAGTGAATTTCACACGAAGGTTTACTTTCAGTCTTAATCTAAGCTCTTCGTTAACAATTGACACCACTGTCTTTCCTTTAAGGATGTGGGACATGGTCTCTAGTCCTAGTAACCTGTGCATGGTGGTCACCAATGAAAAATCTACTAACATGAGAGTGTAGTTGCAGATGAGGGGTTCACCTCTGTGCTCAACTAACCTCATTACTTCGATTCATCCTGGTTGTCCGCATTAACTCTGCAGTGAAAAGGGTCCATCAGCAAACAGAAGCTGAAATGAGATACCACCAAGTCAATGTCAGGTGCTTCAAGATGTTTAGCTCTGATATGGAAGAAAGAAGGAAAACAACCCCAAACAATGCACCGTTCATTTAATAACAGCTCTAAGTGATGCACTAAGGAAAGTGAGCTTGTTCACTGGCAAACTTTATGGAAACCTTATCACAGAAGTACCAAAAGGTGAAATGAAAAATGAATGAAGGCAATTTTCTAAGGAGAATGGAAGCGTTCTACAGTTCACTGTAAGGCTCCAGGTCAGCCACCTGCGTTAACCCAGGCTTACGGTACTGCCATTGAGGAGGTGGACCATAGGATAAGCAGAGGTTAAACTTTGCTGCCATGGAGAGATGTAAAGATGTTGATACCTGCTATTTCACACTGAACAGGAGTGGGTTTATCAGGGAGTCAAAAGCCAGAGGTCCTTTCTTTAGCCAAATAATGCATACACCACAGGGGATCTTGTACTGCTATGCAGATCCACACACATAATCCATGCACAGGTTCTTTATGGCTTCATCTGGCACAGCTAAACGTCACTGAGGCCAACGTTTGAACCCATGGGAACTAGTCTGAGTCACAAGGAACTTCAAACTGAGTTGCTAAAGGCTTCATCTTTTAGAAATAATGTGCCTCAGAATATAGAAAGTAATTTCTGCTTTCAGACAAATTGTTTGCTAAACAACAGAGTGAAACACAAATCTATCAAGCAAAATCAGCAGCAATTATGTGTTCTTTGGGCTTTACCTACTGGGGGGAATTGAAACCGAGCCTGAGACCCACGTGTGTTGTACATGCCATTTTGAACACTTGCTGCAAATAATACATAAATTGGTATTGGAGAGTGTGTTGTGTGCTGGTCTTTTGCTTGGGGGGATTTTATCTTTGTTTCCTTGTTCATGGATCAAATCCTAATTAATTTAGACTTAATTAATGACAAGAAGCATGAAAAGGAATTATCATAATCTAAATAGGAACTTGCACTAAGAACACTTGTAAGACGGATATACATTACTTACTGTGTTGCAGACTTGTAAGTAAAATGTCATTGTGGTTGTGTGACAGTAGTGAGTCAACAATAACAGGTACATCACACTTACTTGGTGGTGTTTTTCTTCATCATGCTTAACAGTATGGAGGTTTTATTTTGAAAAGCAAGGGCTGAAGGTATCTACATTCCTCCTTTCATCACTGTCCGTATAGCTCACAGTTTGGGACAATCTGTAATGCTCTCCATTGTATCCCCTACAATACCTCTTTCCAGAGCGGTCTCAGCCCTGTTTAGAAATATCTTTTGTTTTTAACTGAAATGACAGTTTGGAAATGATAGCAAAATAAAGAAATAAAGGAACAAACTATTGCCCTGTAGAAGCCTCTCTACTGAACACTTCATTATGAGATGATTTTGTACCTTTTAAGTGCCACTTCCTCATGAATGGTTAGCTGTGACTGTCTCAACATGACCGCTGAGATAATTATCCATACTGAAATCCCTCTTCACACTGAACAGCAGTGGGGTTATATCTTGAGGGTGTTAATGCTTATTAATGCTACAGCAAAGTTTGCTACTGCATCCATGTGAGAACATAACTGTATAGAAAAACTTACTTTGCAAAAATCCTGTCTGAGCTGATTCTAGTCAGCTGTCATTCCATTAAACAGCTAGAGACCTTTAGAGCTAAAATGTTGCATGTTCATAATAAGGCAAAGGGAGATCTGCTGTACCTCATGACTATAATGGATTCATAATATCTGGGGATACAGAGTGGGCTGTCTCAGATTTGCCAGTTAATTGACTGCAAAGTTTTCTGGCCTAGGTTTTGCCATCCCATCCCCACCTTGGGTCATTCAGTCTGTATGCTTGTTGTATCACTTGATGTCTTTGTGGTATGCTTTTGAGTGTGGGACAGTTTAAAAGAAAGAACAGAATCACAGCTCTTCCATCAAACCAGCATGTTTTTAGGCACTGTACATCTCTGGAATTGAGGGAAAATACCTGCTTACCCAGCCTTGGCATGAGGCTGAGGAGAAGAACTTTGTACATCGTTGCATGTCTTGTTCATCTAGGGCAGGGAACATGCAGTCTGAGCCCAAATATCTGAGATAAATCCCTTTTGATTTTCCTGAATATTAAACACGAACTTGATAGTGACACATTGTAATTCAAAATGAAATTAAATTTATTGGATTAGTTGTTTGCATTTGTTAAATTGTGAAATAAGTAGCATGTTGAAGCTACCAGCAATGCAATAACTGCAGTTGCACATTACCAGTAATTCAGTCTGTTCCTGGAAGACGTATTATCATAACCTGTTCAAACATGCTCGCTTAGTACCTGGTTGCTGCTTAGTTGTATTTTTCTGGGCAACTGAGCAGTTAAATAATTCCCAGGTAAAATCATAGCCTCAAATACCATTTACTGCAGCTGCACAAAGACTTTAATTATTTTCATCCATCATGGAGGTTTTTTCACAATGTGAAATATGTTACTTGTGTCGTATACAACTTGTAATACCCTGCTCACAGAATGAGCTGGGTGGCAGCACCAAGGGAGAACTGTGCCATGATCCTTCGCGGTAACTTAGCGGTCTGCTGGAGAACTCCATGATAGAATTACATTCTGGATGCTTGGCCTCTGATTCACCCCCTCAGAACAAATCTTTGCTGGAAGTGAAGCTTGGATCAGGCTCATGAAAGCTGATAGTGTGTCAGAGTTCACCTACAATAGAGGTCTTATGTGGAGATGTGGTGGTTCCTTTTCTGAAGCAGTCCTTTTCTTTTATTAATGGGATGACATGCTCATATTCGCTTATATATCTCAAAACCCTCAAACTGTAATGACTTGGCTTATGAAGAGTTCATAATTCAGTATCTAATATTCTTGTACGTAACTCAAAGCCTCTGCTACTTTGGACTTCGGAGCAAATGATAGGCCAAACCAAGCGACCCATTCTTTGCAGTAAAATGAGAGTGTACTAATTATTTATCAGTATCTTCCCTTTAATTTGGCTGAAGAACGAGATGATTTCACAACACAAAACAGAGCTGTGTAGGCAGTAACCAGCATTGTAGTCAAAAAGGTTCCACCCAGATGTAAGTGATAAGTCAGTTTTATATGACAGCAAAGCAGTAAATGCATGAATAGACTCCTGAAGTAGTGCACATATATGTATTTCTATTTCCTCCTACTCACTGCCTCCTACAATGTTTATCTTAAATCCAGCTTTCAGGATTTATTTAAAAAACCCCACAGCATTTCTATGAGCCAGGACACATTTTCTTGATCTCTTCTAGGGTTCTGTAGGGAGAGTTCTGAAAATCAGAAGGTTTTTGAGGTGGGCTGGGTTATTCTGTCTGTGGATACTTAAAGAACAGCTGGAATAACAGATGTGTGGTATCCACACTACAGCTTCTGTAGCCCCTGAGCACCTCATATCAAGTCCTGGGGCAGGGGATGAGTGCAAGGTGGTGCCTCAAAGGTGAAAGTGGATGGGGGAGGGACCTTCCAGGGGCACTGCTCCCCAGAAGCATCTTGAATTAGATGGGGTCTGGCCTGTTCCTGCACTAGGTTATATCTGGGTCAGGATGGAGATGGCTTCAGGGCATCTTAGCTCCTTTCTCTGTCTTGCACAATTTCCCTTCTGCTTTACTGAGCCCCAGTGCAATAACCTTTGTCTTGCAAACTGATTATAATGTACCACTAAACCCAGACAGTTAATTGGGAAGGAAGGATTTAAATGTTTTGACACATTGAGTCTCTACTGAAATTGCTACCTCTAGACTTTAACTTTCAGAAGCGCAAGGCATGCACAACTTCTGAAGTGGGAGAGGACACGTGCATAAAAATCAGGCACTAAAGCTACAGATTTCTTTTACTTAATAATTACAGCGGGATTTGTCTGACCATAATGTCTTTATCTAAGCTTGTTACCCTGGGCTGCCTTTATCACCAGTGAAAAAAAATAGGCACTTCTAGGGCACATATTTTCATTCTAAAATAGGCATCTAAATAGGTCACATGCATCACATCTTATAAGCACTGATATCTTGAATGCTGATTGTATTTAAACATTTTGGTTTAGCATCAGCACTATTACCTCCTTACTGTTCTCATAGCTAGCAGTATTCTCTCTGCCAGAGCTGATATATACTCTCCTGTGATTTAAACTGTTCAAAGCACTTATCTATATCAAAACAGTGTTTTCAATGAAGCTGGAGCTACAGGTAACCTCAGTCAAGATGGCTCAATTCCCGTTGTTTCCAGAAACCCTCATTAAAGGGAAATTACATTGTCACATGAGGTACAAATGAAACCAAACAATTTTTCAGTAAAACCAAAATCATATAATCCTATAGTTGATCTTCACGGTCTCTTCCAACCCAAACCATTCTGTGATTCTGTGATAGCTGATAATACATTATTTAGGGATGCATTTTAGAGATAGGGTGACTACACTGTGGTTGTTGGCAGACAACATACATAACTGTAATACATCATTACAATGCAATGATTCTTTTTGCCACATGTAAGTACACTTAGCCCATGTCCCTGGAAGTCTGCCGGTAGGCCTAGGAATAATGATACAATAAATGTTTGGTAATTAATGTGCCTACTCCAAAAATTACACGTAAAAATTTGAAATCAAAGGGGTAATAACACTTAATTCTCTTCCAGTTAACCTTCCAGTTATTTGAATGAGTGCTAATTAGATCTAAAAGGCATAAGCACACTTTTACACTAATTATAATGTTGATTATGTTGTAATTACAGTTGCAACAGCATAATGAGCTTTACTTGTTAACCATTTCAGTGCTTCTTGGAGTGCACATGAGACAGCTGTGGGGAAATCCTGTAGAGCTTACCCAGAAAGCCATGGAGATGTTGGCTGCTACTGCTCTGGACCTGTGTCAAATGCCTGGGGGTCAACGGAGAGAGTTAGAGATCATCACAAAAGCACACAGCTAAGAGCATTTTCAGGAAAGGCGACTGTTAGATCATGTCAAAACCGTACCCAGAAGGTCTCTCTGTCAGAAGGGGAAGGTAGAATTGCTCGTGGCTGGCTCTGTGAGTGGCCAACAGCCTGTGAGCGAGCTGCGGTGGTCCACAAACAGGAGCAGAGGGCAGCGTGGATGGAGTCCCCCCAGGCACTGATGGCAGTGACGAGGAGGTCCTACCGACCCCTTTGCCTTGGCCTGCTCTTCCTTCCTGTGCCAGCACTCCCTTCCTCCATGCCTTTAAGCTGTGTCAGTCCTTTCTACAGAGTGCCACCTCTGGCTTAGGGTTGCTGTGAGGTGACCTCTGAGTCACACAAGGAATGCAGGGTGAAGGAAGGGAGTATAGATGACAACAGTATGTCAACAGCAGGCTGAGGCCCTTGAAAGTTTTCTTTCATACTCCACCCCAGCATATCCTCACTCCTGTCCCCCCTCTACAGCCAGCACCCTGAGCACTGAGAAATGCTTATGGGACCCAAATAGTTTATTTCCCAAGGCCATGAAGCTCTTCATTCTCCTGTGTAACCCCATTCCTCTGCTCCTGAACTCATTCAAAAGTGGTGGCACCTTGGGTGCTTTTCTCACCTAAGAGTATACACTTTTGGGTTCTGTACCTCTTTGTAATCACACATGGGGTTTTCACCAAGGCAGAGCTCTGCGATTCAGGACCCTCCTGGGCCAATGCAACAGCTAATGCACAGGGGGAGGCAATTAGGCTTTTTTCCCCCTTACCTTTCTTAGTAATAGCAGTATTAGGACTTTGAACAGCTAGAAGCAGGACAAACACCCTTTAGAAAAGAAGGAAAAAACATCACTGTTGCTTAAAGAGATGAAAGCAGCCTGCGGCAGAACTTCCCTCTTCCCATCACCGGTGATCACAGCTGTAGAATAAGGGAGGGAACAACAGAAACGCTGAAAACGGGGAAGAGCAGAATTATGTGCTCAGAGCCTGATCCTGCCGTAGGTACCAGGAGCTTGTCTCCTCCCCTGTGAGTTAACCCCACCCTCTTTTTTTATGCCCTGGGCTATTTTGGGCAGGCAGTGAGAACTGCAGCTCTGACAGATGAGATACTGTACCAGAGCACAGCAGCACTTGTTGCTCTGAAGGACTGCACAGCCCTAACAGGGACTGCTGCTCTGCTGCCTGCCTTTTCTTATGCTTTTAATTATTTATTTATTAGCAGTAAACTTGTCTTCTGCGCTGGTTTCGAGCCTTACCCTTACAAATGATGTTTTAAGAGCTTTGTGAGAGCTGCTTGGAAGGGAAACCCACCCGCTGTGCAGTTGAAGCCTCCTTTTGCCACTTGGGAGCGGGAGATCAGCCGGTAGCCTTGGGGGTGAAAAATGACAGACTCTGTCGCTGCTAATGGGGAAGAAAAGGACCCTGAAATTGAGCTCTTTGTGAAGGTAAGTTGCACTGAGAGTCACTGATGTGACTCTCAGATCAGCTCGCTTCTACTGAATAATCAAACTTTAATTCTCTGGCGCTGAGTGGAAGCGGTGCTTTGACAGCCTGTTATCTCCTGCGCACACGTTCGTACTGCTTTCTCCTTCGTGACATTAGAATTAGGTAATGTTGTGAAGGGAGAGCCAGAGTTCCTGTGTTTTATTGTTATTTCTCCCCTCGTGAGTTTGTCCTGTTATTCTTAGCCTGCTGCCTGCAATGTGCTGTGTCCTAACTTCAGGCTTTTTAATTTAGCCACTAAGAATCATGACTTCCTTCGGAATTTTTGGGAAGAAAGCAAGGAGAGCTGAGGAGGGGTACCATGGTTTGGTACCTCGGCAGAGGCTGTCAGGTCTGAAACACTAGCGGAATGTAAACCAAAAAGGACTGAGATAAGCTGTCCGTATTCTGATTATTTCCTTCAATACTTTTTTGTTTATTTGGGGTTTTTTTCCCCTAAAAAAAAAAAAAAAAGAAAAAAGAAAAAGAAACCAGATTTTACTCTCATTTTCCTCAGCCTGAAGCTCATGCTGATTTTATACAAGGGTAACTGAGAACAAAAACTGATATAATGAAAATATAGAAAAATCAGTACATCTGTCACATGGTAAGATTTCCGAATGTCTCAAATTGGGTACATCTGTTAGTCTTGGGCTAATAAAATCTTGCCATTAAAATCATATGTTCAAACATATTACATATACAACCTTAGTAATAGCAAACTTCATGCAAACTCTATCCCAGTGAAGAGCTCAGATTTTTTGATGTTCAGAGCATGTTTGAAAGCTCTATGTACATTGAGCCTGAAATCCACTATGCGCATATAACATTCAGGTGTCTGGTCTCTCAGAGCCTAAACCACCCCTGTAAATCAATATGTTTATTATCAATCTACAAGAGTTACATCAGACCCTTTGTAAACAAAGTACTGAATGATTGGGAAAGCAAATCCCAGCCCCTCCCTTCTGTCAAGTTGAGGGTATATAATTGCTTTGTACTCCCTGATGGATATTTTGGTCTGTAAGTTGAAATGTCAGCCACATCCGTGATGTGTATACATGGCCTTTTCATGCATCTTCCAAAACCAGTCAGTTCAGTGCAGCCTTTCTGACAGAGCCAGCATCAAGGTCTTTTTCCTTAGCAAACAGATTTTACAAGAATTTCTGGTTCATAAATGCCCAATATATCCTTTGTGTGTTAAAATGGACCAGCATGGGTCCCCATATCCAGACAATTTGCCTCCTACAAGCTGTTTCCACCAGAGTGAGTTTAATAGAGATGTTTGTGGGCTAAAAAATAGGTTAGTGGGATTGTTTGGCACTCTGTTATCAGAAAATATATTCTGGAATGAAAACGTTTAGCTACTGATTCATTTTAGTGCCCACGCTATTTTATTGTGGCTGATACGGGTGTTTGTGATATATGGTGCTTTGACTGCATCAGCTGTTAAAGTGAAGGTCGTTGCTCAGATTCGTAGCATGAAATTCTGTGTCCATAAGGTACTGGAAAAAATTTGCACTGCATGCAATTGAGCCATGCCATCACCTGAAGATTTATAACTCCAGAAAGAACATTTTTAGTAATGTGACTTCCTGCATAATGTATGTCACAGAATAGCGTAAAGACTCTCACATAAAACTCGGAATTTGCAGAGCTGGAGCAAAAGAATTAATTGGTATCTTCCCGCGGACTTTCCACTTAGGCTGAAAAATTGCAATTCTTGATGTTTTGGAAAGGTGCCATTAATTTAATTAAAAGTCTCAAAAGTTGTATAATGTAACCAGAGTGTGCAAGTTATACGGCTCAGAAGCTGGAAAATAAAAAAGAGAAGAACATTCAACAAGAGAGGAGGAAATTGATGAAAAGTAGGAGCATGTAAAAGAAACAGGATCAGAAATCTCTTCTGGAGCACGAAATTGCTCTGCTCTCATGAGAGCCCACCTGCAGTACTGTGTTTAGCTCTGGCCCCCAAGACAGTGGGGACATGGACCTGTCAGAGAGAGTCCAGAGGAGGCCACAAAGATGCTCAGAGGGCTGGAGCACCTCTAATATGGAGACAGGCTGAGAGAGCTGGGCTTGTTCAGCCTGGAGAAGAGAAGGTTCCAGGGAGACCTTAGAGCAGCTTCCAATGCCTAAAGGGGCTGACAAGAAATCTGGAGAGGAGCTTTTGACAAGGGCGTGTAGGGACAGGACAAGAGGGAATGGCTTTAACCTGACAGAGGGGAGATTGAGATGAGATCTCAGGCAGAAATTCTTCCCTGTGAGGGTCGTGAGGCCCTGGCACAGGGTGCCCAGAGAAGCTGTGGCTGCCCCATCCCTGGCAGTGTTCAAGGCCAGGTTGGACAGGGCTTGGAGCAACCTGGTCTAGTGGAAGGTGTCCCTGCCCATGGCGGGGGCGTGGAACTGGATGATCCTTAAGGTCCCTTCCAATCAAAACCATTCTATGGTTCTATACTAAGGGGAGATAAACAGGAGAGAGTCTGCAAAGGAGAAGGCACTTTGTTTTATGCTGGAATGAACTGAAAGGTGACAATTTCTGTATGAGTAGAAGATACTGGGGCAAGTGGCAGATCTAAGTATACTGAACCACACTTGAGGCCAGTTCAAATAGCAGGAGATGTTGGGGCCAATGAGCGTTTCATCACTTGATTTTTGTGGAGCTAATACTTTACTCAAGGAAAGGAGTTCTGTCCTCCACCTTTGAATGAACACACAGCCAGAAAATGCAGAGATCAGTGAGAAATGTAGGGCAGGAGATGTGGCCTGGAGGAAACTGTATCTTCCACAAGCACAAACAAACCAGAAAAGGCTGTTTTTCACCTGCCATAGAGTCTCTAATAAAAGCAGTTTCTGTCTCAGGTTAAAAAAAGAAAGGTGTTACACAATTGCTCTATTCCGCTTTTCTGTTTAACCTTAAAAAGACGAGTAGAGTGGTGATTGTAAACAGAAGAGCTGCGCTGTAACCCAATGCAGGTTAGCTATCTCCTGAGCTGGGCAGATAGGCTGGGCACCACCAGGACGCAGCTGAGCTGCTCTGGCACAGACAGGTTAAGCGGTTATCACACCTTGTTATCATCCTCATTGATTTTACTCTTATTCTAACAGTGCCCTAACCTGGATCTATGAGATCGTTCTGTGAACAAGTGTTTGTTCTTGCAAGAGGTGCTTGATTGAGAGTAAACCCCCCCAAATCTGGGGCAGGACACAAGCAGACTGAGGGTGAGAACGGGCAAAGGTGAGGTCTGCTGCGGAGACGGTGCCCCCTTAATCAGATCTGCAGTTTGTGTGAGCAGGCCTTATGTGAACACCGAAACTCCAGCTCTGATTCCCCCTCTAAACTTGTTTGACAAGGAGCTGGAAGAGGCTGCCAGAGGAAAAGGCTTGCTGTGCGGTAGCGCAAGGCGCTGGCAGCAGCAGTCCTGGGGAGGTGAGCATCGGGAGGTAGCGCTGGTTCAGTGCTTAACCCGGCTTGTTGTGACTCAGGTTGATTTTAATTAACCTGGAGCAAAGTGTGTCTGTATAAATGACACCCTGTTGGAAGGTATATTCAGTTTTACCGGGCAATCTCGCACCTGTATACTTGAATGTAACGGCTGAACTGGAATGGTGCTGTTTTTACATGCAGTAATTCAGACTATTAAAATCCATATGGGAGGATCACAGGATGAGTGGGTCAGTCAGGGAGCCTGGCTGTACAGGACACAGCGCTCATCCTGCTGCTTTAGGGTGCTCCATCAAAAGCCCAGGAGTCACTGCTCTCGGGAGGGTGTAGCTGCCCTTCTCCTCAGCCTCAGACACAGTTATCGCAGAGGTTATTCCAGTGAGGTGCAGGATTTTTATGCATCCTGGGATTTCTTTTTGTGCATTTTCTGGATTTTTCAAAGAAATTGTGCCTGCCAAAATGTGATTGCAGGCTAACCCTGGTCTGGATTTTGGTGAACTGCTGCTGTGTAGCCTTGAAGGAAGATACAAATACAAACGTTACTCCTGGTAACAACCCGTAACTCCTGGTTGGTACAAACAATCATTCATTCCCTGCTATTAAGGCCCTTGTGGTTTTAATGTGTGAGTTTCTCTGATAAGAAATCTCATTTCAGTTTCAGAATTTCAGGGTTATGAAAACAAATAATGACTTTACAAACTGGGAGAGAGAACTTGACAGGAACCTTTTAACCTATTGCATCGGGTTTGAGTGGCGAGGTTTTGGTAGCAGGGGGCTACAGGGGTGGCTTCTGTGAGAAGCTCTAAGATGGACCTACTGCTGGCCAAGGCTGAGCCCATCAGCAACAGTGGCAACACATCTGGGGTAACATATTTAAGAAAGAAAGAAGGAGCAGTTCCAGCAAGAGAAAGGAGTGAGAGTATGTGAGAGCATCATCTCTGCAGACACCAGGGTCAGGGCAGGAGGAGGGGAGGAGGTGCTGCAGGCACCGGAGCAGAAATTCCCCTGCAGACCATGGTGCAGCCCATGGTGATGCAGGCTGTGGGCTGTGCCCCTGCAGCACATGGAGGTCCATGGTGGAGCAGATCTCCACTTGCAGCCCATGGAGGACCCCACAATGGTGCAGGGGGATACCCAAAGGAGTCTGTGACCCTGTGGGCAGCCTGCAATGGAGCAGGCTCCTACCAGGACCTGTGGCCCCATGGAGAGAGGAGCCCACAATGGAGCAGGTTTGCTGCTGGACTCATGACCCTGTGAAGCACCCACACTGGAGCAGCCTGTTCGTGAAGGGCTGCACGCCATGGCAGGGACCCACACTGGAGCAGTTCATGCAGAGCTACAGCCCATGGGAAGGACTCATGTTGGAGAAGTTCATGGAGGACTGTCTGCTGTGGGGGGACCCCACGCTGGAGCAGGGGGAGAGTGTGAAGAGCTCTCCCCTGAGGAGGAAGTGGCGGCAGAGACAATGTGTGATGAACTGGCCACAACCCCTATTCCCTGTCCCCCTGTGCTGCTTGAGGGGAGGAGGCAGAGAATTTAGGAGTGGGGCTGATCCTGGGAAGAAGGGGAGAGCAGGGAAAAGGTGTTTTTAAGATTTAGTTTTATTTCTCATTGCCCTGCTCTGGTTTGATTGGTAATAAACGAAACAGATTTCCCAAGTCTGTTTTGCCCATTATGGTAACTGCTGAAGGATCTCTCCCTGCCCTTATCTCAACCCATGAGCCTTTCACAGCATTTTCTTTCCCCTGTCCGTTTGAGGAGGGCAGTGATAGAGTAGCTTTGGTGGGCACCTAGTGTTGAGCCAAGGGTCGGCTCACCACACCAGTTGTAATAATACAGTTTCTGTAATTTATTTGCTTCAGAGACCGCCCTTGAGAACAGCAGAAATCAGAATCAGATCTGGAAGGTACAAAGTGAATGTCTGTTTCTCAAGAAATCTGGGTATTTCACTGGGTTTTATGAACTCAGCTCTTGGCTTCCATGCAAAAACATTTCTACATTCAGTGAAACTTTCTAGGTAAAGACGAAATACTAAAGAGAGAAAAGCACAAGGAAGAATAACAATACTGACACATCTGGTTCAACCTGTCTGGTGCGCAAAGACCAACAATAGCATTTTTTGATCCTTGGTCATGAGGTTGGCCAAACCTTTCACGCTTTGAGAGGGACGTAGCCACCGTATAGTGTAAATGCGTGCAGTCTCTGGCACTTCTCACCTGGACGTGGTGTGAGCACAGGGGTTATTATAAACCTTGCATTTTTCATCTCTTCAGAGCTATCAAGCAGGGGAGGGCACCACCATCCATGTCTCTTATTTTGGTGAAGTAATGTATGATCACTGGCCTAAGTCTCCACTTCTGCTGCACTGGCCTTCTGCATTGGCACTGAGGTTACCTAATTTACAAGGTTTACTGGTAGTCTGGAGGAAAATAGCTTTGCTGGGTTTGTTTAAACATTTAGAAATGTTTCATAAGCTCCATGTTCAGGTGTTTCAGTGTAATTCTGGCTCAGTTCCTATCTTGCTTAGGTCATTTCAAATCATGAGTGACTGGGTTGAGGCCCATAGAGGCTTTATATATCTATAATGAGCATAAGAAGAGAGTCAGGCTTCCCAAAATTGAACCACAAATTAATAGCGATTCAAAATAATAACTCCACTACAGACACAGTTAAATCAGGGAAACACTCCCTGGTCTTTAAGCAAGCTAAATGTGAATGACAGCCTTAGGTGCCACAGTTTTATTTCCTCATATAAATCTCTGTGACTACTTGCTTTCTGTTGGACTTGGTAGCAACAGTATCAATGTTAATTGTGATCAAAACATCTGATTAAAATAAAACATTTTCAAATGCTTTGTTGAATATCCATAACTTCATTTCTTCAAATGCCTTTAGAAACTGTATCCCTAATTCAAATGGATAAGACTTCAGAAGTGTTCAGGGTAGGTTATATCCCATGGGCATAAAAGCCAGTCAGGTTTGTAGTGCTGAGTTCAGAGGCAGCAGAGTTAGGCCAGTTTAAGTTCCAGGGGGACCTCAACATGCTTGTGAGGTGGGCTGATGCCAACCTTATGAAGTTCAACCATGACAAGTGCAAGGTCCTACACCTGGGTTGGAGCAATCCCAGGCACGGCTACAGACAGGGCAAAGAAGAGATTCAGAGCGGCCCTGCAGAGAAGGACTTGGGGGTGCTGGTCCATGAGAAAATGAACATGAGCTGGCAGTGTGCGCTCGCAGCCCAGAAAGCCAACCGTATCCTGGGCTGCATCAAAAGGAGCATGACCAGCAGGTCGAAGGAGGTGATCCTGCCCCTCTACTCTGCTCTTGTGAGACCTCACCTGCAGTATTGTGTGCAGTTCTGGTGTCCTTAACATAAAAAGGACATGGAACTGTTGGAACAAGTCCAGAGGAGGGCCATGAGGATGATCAGGGGACTGGAACACCTCCCGTCTGAAGACAGGCTGAGGAAGTTGGGGCTGTTGAGCCTGGAGAAGAGAAGGCTTCATGGGGACCTCATAGCAGCCTTCCAGTACCTGAAGGGGGCCTATAGGGATGCTGGGGAGGGACTCTTCATTAGGGACTGTAGTGATAGGACAAGGGGTAACGGGTTAAAACTTAAACAAGGGAAGTTTAGATTGGATATAAGGAAGTAGTTCCTTACTGTGAGGGTGGTGAGGCACTGGAATGGGTTGCCCAGGGAGGTTGTGAATGCTTCATCCCTGGTGGTGTTCAAGGCCAGGTTGGATGAAGCCTCAGGTGACACAGTTTAGTGTGAGGTGTCCCTGCCCATGGCAGAGGGGTTGGAACTACATGATCTTAAGGTCCTTTCTAACCCAAAATATTCTATGATTCTTAGTGTATTTGTGATCTTGTTTAAATGCCACCTACTAACTCCTTCCTCTGTTACAGCTTTTCTGAGCCTAATAGTCAAACCAGATAAACACAGTGTTTTAATTCTACCATGAGAAGCTGGGGATATTCGTAATTCTTATTGTGCCTACTTAGAAATCACCACCAGGATGCTTTTGGTGCTCTATGTTTAGCTGCAGATTGCTGTTTTTCCATCTCTGGCAGCACGTATCTCATCAGGCTCACAGGTTGTTGTGTCATGGCTCAGTGATGACAGTGAAGCCCCAGCAAGTGTCCCCAGGAAACTTTTATTGGCAATATATGGCTCTGCTGTGGCTATTCCCAAACAGCAAATGTCACAGAGATCATTTGACATAACATCCCAAAAATACTCAGGGATCCTTTCCAAAAGAGCCAGTAGGAAGTACATCTGCCTGTGCTCCGGAGGGCAATGTTAGTATCAGTTCACCTGGCTGTGTCAAATGTATCTTGATGGAAGGCTGTGTAACGATTGTTTCAGACAGCATATTGATAATCGTGGTAACAATATTAGCTCTTGTATGACCCATAATCCCTCAGAATCTGGCAGATACCATCAAAATAATCCCAGCAATGCTACAAAATGTAATATCAGCATTAGCATTTCCATTTTTCAGGTAGAAGATTTTGCAAATTACTCTTGTTTTAACAAACAGATGTTAAAGGCGTGTGAGTCTGAGTGTCAGTTTTATACATAAATAACAGAAGGATTCAATTATCCTTTTTATTTTAGCAAAGGCTGACTCAAAGTCATAGGGACAAGCAGTTGGAATAAGGAAGGGTTTGGATTTGAGCTGGATTTGTTCTTGTCCTGGTATTCGAATCTATGAATCTTATGTGAACTAGGAAATCAGAGCAGGCACCAAAGGTGTTATAGTAGGTACTTTGAAAATAGCTCGAAGTGGTTTGTTTGACACAGTAAAATTTAATGTGGGCAAAGTCCAAAATAGTTCCTTACTCCCTTTCCTTCCTTGGCCTCTCCATTTGTTTGCACTTGTGTATCGATGGCACACAGTAAAACTCATCTAGATGCAGTTTTGATGACACACAGTAAAACTCATCTAGATGTGATAACGGTGATATATATTTACATCTGGAGCTATGAGTTAAAAAAATCTGAGATTTTTTGTAGGTCTGATGAGTTTAATCAGCATCGTGTATTCCTGGCATGTTTTTTTATATTACACTTAAGCACTGGGAATTATTACAGTGGAACAGAAATAATTCAAAATGTATTCAGATCCAAAGCCAGGAATTTTATCTAATAATACCTAAGGGTGGAACTTTCTGTACCTGATTGCATTTACAGCATGTCATTGCTGTTTGCTACGTGACTTGATAGCAAGTTCACACATAAATGTAGAACGAGGTCCATAGGATGTTTTCTCTAACTCTTTGATTCTTTGTAAATTAGTATTATTCTGTCCCTCTCAATTATAATTTCAAAACTTATCTTTTAGAGTGTTTATGAGTTTATATGTATCCTTTTATATGTATCTTTTTTAATGGTGGTGTTCACTGACTGAAGTGGATCTTCCATGGTGTACAGATTCCTCTTTGATTCAGTGACTCTGGTGCACCACAGAAGTTGCATAAGGAGAGGTGCTCAGAAAAGAGACTGGGACATGCAGCACCCGAGGTACAGTTCTGTAACACACCATAGCATTTTTGCTATGTTTTGCCATCTTAAAATTGTCCCTGTGTTGTCAAAATCCGAATCAACATTTTTTGGACTTTCCATTCTATGAAGAGGTCAGTGTTTCAGCACTTTATTTTAATACAAAACTACAGCAACAGCTCCCACCTTTAAAAACTCTGTTTCTAATTACTTTTTCTCCAGCTCTAATCAAACTATGAGAAGGTCCTGCCATGCAAATTTTGCAAGGTATTAAGCTCTGTAATATTAGTAGGTTTCTACCTACATTCTTGCAAGACTTCTATTTTCTTTTTTGCTTTTCTGCCTTCTTTAGCAAGCCAAGGCAAATTATTGAGGCTCTCCTTGCTAAAAGACTGATAACCAGTCCTTCTCCACCAGAGGTGGATACACTGTGGGAGCAGGGAACATTCTTGAGCCTTATTCCAGTATGGCATACTGAACACCACTTAAAATAGAAGAGGAATATATGATGGGCCCAGGTCTCCAATATAGAGCTGTCTTCTGGCAAAGCATATTGAAAATCTCAATTTCCTGGACATAAAATAAATCAAACCAGAGGAAACGGCATTTGCTCTCAGGTAGAGGCCATTGGGTTCTTTATTTAGTATCTGGACGTGAGCTAGCTCTAGTGCAGAGTTTGTGGAGTGGTGCTAGCACGTCACTGTGCCCAGACAGGTAGTGGTGCTGTGAGGAGATCAGTTTGAGCTAATTGAAGTGTATTTCAGGAGTGTTGCATTGTAATAACCTATTAATGCCTCAGTAGGACAGCGGGAGCTGAACCTATCCCTTCTATTGCTACTTTGGTATAAATGACATTGTATTAAGGATGAAGTTGCTCAAATAGTGATAATTTGCTCTTCTAAATCCTCATTCTTGATAGTCATTAATTTTGTGTGCGGAGCAGAAGACGGAAGCCCATGGCATTCACCTGTATGTGCTTGAATTAATATAACAAGAATTTCTAAGCCTAATATTCAAGGTCAGAGCTGACTTTCATTTGCTTTAATCTGACCTAATGGTGCTCTGTATGACCACCCTGGTCCTATGCTCCATCCTTTAGGCATAGCTCTTGTGTCTTCTGTTTTTTACTTAGCACTTAGCATGACTGATTCAGTGTTCATGTGCCACACCTGCATAGTAATTCACAGTAAAGATTCCAATAATAAATACACAAATTATACTAGTCACAACTATGCTTTTTTTTTCCTTTGCTGTGGGGAGGGTCAAGGTTTAGATTACCTTTCAGCTGGCTATTTTAAGTGCACGTGGGTCTAATGTGTGTTTTAAGATTGGAAAATATGTAGAGAAGAATAATTTTAATGTTCAAAAAATCTTTAAGGCAGTCTTTCTCATTGAATTAAAAGACCAAATGTCACTGACCGTAATATTAAATGTATCTGTAGGGGTCTTTTTAATATAGTGATAACAAATATAACAAGACATTAACAGTTAGTTAAGGTCAGAGACAACTTAGAAATAAGCTTAAATAGTAGCTGTAAAGGTGATTAACCATTGGAATGAACCAGCAAAGAAGTCATGTCCTTTCTTCTTCTAGTTCAGATCAAGACTAGATATGCTGTAATGAAACACATATAGTTAAAGTCAATGAAGGAATAAACAAGCCATAAAATCTTTAAACCAGGAAGGCATTGCAAATATCTTGCATATCTTGTCAGACCAGAACAGGGCTTGGTTTAAGCACAGAAGAAATCTTTGATTTCCAAGTCTCTGAAAGATAGCACAAATTTGACGGAAGCCAGTCTGATAGAAATGATATTCAGAGGCTGCTTGCATGTCTTAAAATATGTCTTGGTGTCCTGGGTGTGCTGGTGGGATATGATTAATTCAGGTGATGGTTAAATATGTGATTGCTTATCTTTGTCTGGATATGAAAGGGCCAGACTTCGGAAGCGCCTCCAAAGGTTGAGGAGATGCTGGCTTGGCCAGGGCTCTCAATGCTGTGTCACTATAGGTCAGACCTTGAGGCTGAGATGAAGGAAGAGCTAGACTGGGAGATAAGAGAGCTGAATTCCCTTTGTCTGTCATTGCCTAAGTCATGGCACATCCTTTTGCCTTGGCTTAATTTCCTATGGAAAATTTGCACCAACATTTGTGTTCATATCTGTGTAGCCAGATGGCTTCTCCAACTAAAATTGCCTTCCATCATTTTTCTTTACATAGGGGAATGGCTATAAAAGCTACTCGAGCATTGTGGTTTAGCTCCTCACAAAATACTGAATTAATCCTCAGGTCAGGCAGGTGCTTCTCTAGATCAGCTGCCAAGCTTATCCTCTCCATGACATTTTAACACCCAAATAAACACCCTGAACCTCACCACGCACCGCACATAGCTATTGTTGTTTTGGGTGCTGGTGTGTGTCTGTACCTGTGTATTGTCCAAAACAAGTGGAAATCAGAGAAACCAGCCCTAATGAATTGCTATTGTTGCCGGTGTTTTTCTAGATTGTGATTCAATTTGTGTGGGTCAACAGGCATGTTGTGCTACTGCTTTCCTTTTGCTTTTAGCTGCTGAATGCGCAGCTTCAAACAGATACAAATGCATATCATGGGAGGAAATTAGTTTCTTTCACTGCCCTGTGGTTTGTGATGAGCCATTGCTGCTGATTCAGTGTGCAACTGGAGACCTGTTTCATTCATTTATTTTATTTATAGCATGTTTTAAAAAGCTCTTCCTGGATGATGAGGGGTTGAATCATGGAATATTCTTGCAGGTTACAGCATGCATCAGAGTGGCCATTCTAGTTGTTTTTCTGTCCCCAGTTGTTTTACCTGTTCAGGACATGCCAAAAGGACCCAGTGCTTCAAATCCCACCATTATTAAGCTGTTTTTTCAGACTTCTACTTGCATTTAGGTAATTTTATTTTACTTTTATTCTCTGACTTGACTCACCCATGCAGCTTGACAAGGAATCGTCTTTTTGCCTTGATTTACTGAGTCGACTTTTCTTGTATTGAGGTGCTCTCACTTCAAATTTTTGGTTTTGTTTTCTTTTTAAAGTCAATGTATCTGTGTCCCCCCATTACACTCTAGATCTGGTTCTACATCTGGGTCTTGTCTGAGGTTCAAAAATGATCCGTTGCTTCCTCTGCATTAAATACTCCCCGTACTCCAAGAGAGAGCCATAAGGATCTCCTCATAGTGCCTGAATGTAATCTTTTGGGGTTTAGTTCATCTCTGACTTCACAGCATTTAGCCTGTAATAAAGGCAGATGAACATGCATGCAGGAAGACTTGTTTCAGGTTGGGAAGTATTATCTGCCCATCCTGGTATGCTGAAACCAGCAGGCCTGTAGTATGCTTGTATAGGGACACCTCATTGTCTCACTGGCCTGAGCATGATCTTTGCCTGATGGCCTGATGGTTCGACGTTTGTCTCGAAAGAGATGATTCTTATAATACTACTAATAATAACAGCATCAACAACAAAAACAATAGCAACAATAACAATTTTTAAAAGTGCTGATTGTGCACAGCCACTCAGTTCTAACCTTGGAGACCATGGGAAGTCAGTGACCAGGAAGGGAACTTAAAGGAAGCAGGGTCCCACTCCCCTGACAAAGAGAGAAACCCAGAAATATTAGTTTTCTTTTCCAGGGGAAGGAAATGCCTCCTTCCCTCAACCTTGGCCACTCCTCTCAGCCTCGTCTGCACATGTGGCAGCACCTTGCTGCAGCTCCCATGGGCAAGAAGGGATTATTCAGAATCAGCCCCTGAACATCTCTTCCACTGTGGGCACTGAGGATTATTTAAAAAAGAAAATGAAATTTATAAATTATTTAAATATTTTATCTATTTAAAATTATTTATTTAAATATTGATTTAATGTTTACGTAAAGCCATATCCAGGATCTTTGAGAATGAGTGGAGTTAGTGGCAATCACACTGCACCATGCTGTCAGAAAGAGGGTTATTGTACTGGCTGATGCCTAGCTCTTCATAGAACATGTGAATTTATAGGATTTCTATGTATTTGTTATTCTTCAAGAACCACCTGTGTGCTTGGCATTTCACAATAGTAGATAAAACCCTCTATTTCAGAGAAAATTGTAAGTAAAGATGAAAATAATACCTGATTCTTCAGAGCTGAGTCAGGTACTTGAGTGAACTTGGCCTAGCCGTACACAAATGTACATAAAATGTTCAGATATTGTCTTGCCCAATGCTAGTTTCTCAATTACTTCATTAACCTGGAGGTACCGATAAACTTTTCTTAGCGGGTGCTTGGCGTATGGAGTTCAAATCGCATTCTGCAGATTGCAGTTGTTCAGGCTAACAGCTCTTTGACAGCCTGCAAATGGAAACTGCTGCCTACTCTGAGCAGGAGCACAGGATAGAACAATATTCTGCCAGAGAAACTTCTTAAATGAAGCAGGGTGAGAATTAGCCCTTCTCTAGGTATGATAGCTAGGCCTAACGAGCTGTCAAAGAGCACTCGGAGGTGGTAAGGTGTGAATTATAATTGACTAACCATGCTGGAATATAGACTGACTGTGCCCCTTAACAGATAGCACAACAAACAGTAAATATAAAATAAAGCTGTAAATATAAAATAAAGCTGTAAATATAAAATAGTTTATATATTACTGTGTAAATAAAAAAGTATAGAAATGGTGATGAAGACTAGCAAGATTTTAGATTGATAGCATAACATCTCTTTCTAACCCATCCAAAATAGCATCTGGATCTGAAGCATGGGCATGGCATAGGAAGTACAACGTGTTCTTATCACAGCAAAAAATGCTGCTCTGTCAGCCCAAACCTGAGTGTTCAGATTAAACTGTGGTGGCAGATTTTAGTGACCATTAAGCAAATGTTTTCCTGTACAACAAACAAGAAGACCAAGAAGGTTCAGATGATATTTTGCATCTATTTTGTTAAGCCTGAGAGAGGAAAAGCTGGGAGAAAGAACTTGTTTTTAAGAGTGCCAAACAGTGATTAGTGCTGCAGATCATGAAAGGATCATGAAGCCAGAGGAAAGCAGAATAAAGATTTGACTTAGATTAGATTAGACATTAGAATCATAGAATCACAGAATAGTTAGGGTTGGAAAGGACCTTAAGATCACGTAGTTCCAACCCCCCTGCCATGGGCAGGGACACCTCACACTAAACCATGTCACCTGAGGCTTCGTCCAGCCTGGCCTTGAACACTGCCAGGGATGGAGCACTCACAACCTCCCTGGGCAACCCATTCCAGTGCCTCACCACCCTAACAGGAAAGAATTTCCTCCTTATATCCAATCTAAACTTCCCCTGTTTAAGTTTTAACCCATTACCCCTTGTCCTGTCACTACAGTCCCTAACGAAGAGTCCCTCCCCAGCATCCCTGTGAGGTTGTTGAGGCCCTGGCACAGGGTGCCCAGAGTAGCTGTGGCTGCCCCATCCCTGGCAGCATTCAAGGCCAGGTGGGATGGGGCTTGGAGCAACCTGCTCTAGCGGAATGTGTCTCTGCCTGTGGTGGGAGGGTGTTGGAGTTGGGTGAGCTTTAAGGTCCCTTCCAACCCAAACCATTCTGTGATTCTACGATTCTATGACTTACAGAGTTTGGTTGAAGACTGTCTTCGGAGGAGGAAAAGGTGTCATCATCTTATGAACACAATAATAAATGGGTGAAGGGATTTACAGGGCATGATCTCTGTGTCACACTCCATTTCCACCATATCAGATGGGATTTGTTTAATTTTAATAATGCAGCTGGGTGACAATGTCAGAGAAATAGAGCGGGCAATCAGGGGAAGGAACAGGAGATTTCAGTGTTGCCATCACTGACTTGATCACTGAAGCCAGTGAACAGAATGTGTGGCTGGAAGATGAGGGGCAAAAAATGAAACAAAATTAAGAAAGTGATTTATTTTTGAAGAGTAAAGAGAGTGAGCAAGAAAAAAATGTGGAGAAGGTCAGTGACTGCTTCTGAGACAGGTATGATAGGAAAGAACAGGATGGAGAAGAGTTCTGCTGTATGATTATTATGCTGGGGTCACTGCTGGTCTTCTTGGAGAGTGGTCCACTTGGAGCATGAGAGAGGGACTTAGGAGTGATAAGAATAAAACAAAAAGATGATACTGGGAATAGACAGCATGGTCAAGGATGCCAGGAGCAAAAGGACAGTAAGAGGTGAAGAGATACTAAGGAAATTGCTATGGCATAATAAGGTAAGTTTTTGTAAAAAGGGAAGAAAAGTAAGAATTGTCTTTATAAATAGCATTGAATTAAACTTAAGCTTTTTTTATGCTGATAACAGGATAAAATGAAATTAAAGGAAATTCAGTCTAAGCATCAAGTTAAAATTTGTTTTTGAGAAAATTGTGAGAACTGTTTCCTATGGGAAGTTTGTAAAGCAGCATCACTGGAGCGCTTCAAACTGACTCAAGCAGGATAGACAAAGAGATTTAAGAAATCATCCAGCACTCAGACAGTGGGTGGACAAGAAATGTGAGCCTAACTCCACTCACTGATCCAGCTATTTTAATATCTGCATCTATCATACATCAGTTTCAGAAGTCTGTACCTTAAAATAGATGTGAATTATATTCCTACCTGTACACACACTTATTCAGAAACTCTCAGTAGCTTTTGGAAAACATCATCGTTAGGTTTTTTTTCCTGAGCATTTGATATTGAAAATGCAGCTTGTTTTGCTTTTGGATGAGTCACGAGGAATGTTTGCTTGCTCTGTGTGTGTTTTAGACTCCTGTTTTTGTTGCAGGTATTTACATTTACAAACTCAGAACCTGCCCCTTGTTTCTTGTTTAAGAAAACACAGAATCCACAGAATCCCAAGGGTTGGAAGGGACCTAAAAAGATCATCTAGTCCAACCCCCCTGCAAGAGCAGGGTAACCTACAGTACATCACACAGGAACTTGTCCAGGCGGGCCTTGAATATCTCCAGTGTAGGAGACTCCACAACCCCCCTGGGCAACCTGTTCCAGTGCTCTGTCACTCTTACAGTAAAGAAGTTCTTCCTGATGTTAACGTGGAACTTCCTATGCTCCAGTTTACACCCATTGCCCCTTGTCCTATCACTGGATATCACTGAAAAAAGCCTAGCTCCATCATCCTGACACCTACCCTTTACATATTTGTAAACATTGATGAGGTCACCCCTCAGTCTCCTCTTTTGCAAGCTAAAGAGACCCAGCTCCCTCAGCCTCTCCTCATAAGGGAGATGTTCCACTCCCTTAATCATCTTTGTGGCTCTGCGCTGGACTCCTTCAAGCAATTCCCTGTCCTTCTTGAATTGAGGGGCCCAGAACTGGACACAATATTCCAGATGCGGCCTCACCAAGGCTGAGTAGAGGGGGAGGAGAACCTCTCTTGACCTACTAACCACTCCCTTTCTAATGCACCCTAAGATGCCATTTGCCTTCTTGGCCACAAGAGCACATTGCTGGCTCATTTTCATCCTCCTATCCACCAGGACCCCCAGGTCCCTTTCCCCTTCACTATTTTCCAGCAGGTCAACCCCCAACCTGTACTGGTACATGGGGTTGTTCTTCCCCAGATGCAAGACTCTACACTTGCCCTTGTTAAATTTCATCAAGTTTCTCCCCGCCCAACTCTCCAGCCTGTCCAGGTCTCGCTGAATGGCAGCACAGTCCTCTGGTGTGTCAGCCACTCCTCCCAGTTTTGTGTCATCAGCAAACTTGCTGAGGGTGCACTCAGTTCCCTCATCCAGGTCATTGATGAAAATATTAAACAGCACCGGTCCCAGCACCGACCCCTGAGGAACTCCACTAGTCACAGACCTCCAGCTAGATTCTGCGCCATTGACCACAACTCTCTGCCTTCTTCCTTTCAACCAGTTCTCGATCCACCTCACTACTTGATCGTCAAGCCCACACTTCCTTAGCTTATCTATGAGGATGCTGTGGGAGACAGTATCAAATGCCTTACTGAAATCAAGAAAAACTACATCTACCGCTCTACCATCATCCCTCCACTTAGTCACTTCCTCATAGAAGGCTATAAGGTTGGTCATACATGACTTCCCCCTCATAAAACCATGTTGGCTGTTCTTAATGACCCCCTCATCCTTGATATGCCTAGTGATGGAGTCAAGAATAAGTTGTTCCATCATCTTTCCAGGGATGGAGGTAAGGCTGACCGGTCTATAATTACCCGGGTCCTCCTTCTTGCCCTTCTTATAGATTGGTGTGACCTTTGCCATCCGCCAATCCTCAGGCACCTCGCCCGTTTCCCACGACTTACCAAAGATGATGGAAAGTGGCCTAGCAATGACCTCCGCCAGCTCCCTCAGCACCCGTGGGTGCATTCCATCCGGACCCATCGATTTACAGATGTCCAGATTGCATAGCTGATCCCTAACCCAATCCTCATCTACCAAAGCAAACTCCTCCTTTGTCCTGACTCCTTCTGGGGCTATAGAAATCCGGGGCCCTCGGGGAGAGTCTGCAGGAGTAAAGACAGAGGCAAAGAAGGCATTCAGCACCTCTGCCTTCTTTATATCCTCTGTCTCCAGGGTACCCACTTCGTTCAGCAGTGGGCCTATATTGCCTCTTGTGTTAGTTTTATTTGCTATGTATTTGAAGAAGCCCTTTCTATTGTCTTTAACCCGACTAGCAAGATTGAGTTCCAAGGAGGCCTTAGCTGTCCTAATTGCCTCCCTACATCCTCTAACAACTGTCCTATATTCCTCCCAAGCGGCCAGCCCCTCCTTCCATAATCCATAGATTCTCCTTTTCCACTTGAGTTTGCCCAGCAGCTCCTTGTTTAACCACGCCGGTCTCCTAGATCCCTTACTTGACTTCCTACTTATTGGGACGCTCCGATCCTGAGCTTGGAAGAAGCGGTCCTTGAATGCTAACCAAATTCAAACCGGCCACCAACAGCCACTCTCGATCAGTTGCTGAGGTGAGTAGCTTGAGAGAGGACGCCTGCAACACCGGAGCGGAGAGGGGAGAGATCAGCGTCCAGGAGCCTCACCTCAGAGCGACAAGAGCCACTGAGGAGGGAGCCTCAAGTCCTCAACAGGACTTGCCCAGGACTCGGAAGCTCAGCTCCCGCGAGGGGTTGACTCACAGGGGGCGGAGCCAGGAGGCTCGGTGGCAGATTCAAACCGGCCACCAACAGCCACTCTCGATCAGTTGCTGAGGTGAGTAGCTTGAGAGAGGACGCCTGCAACACCGGAGCGGAGAGGGGAGAGATCAGCGTCCAGGAGCCTCACCTCAGAGCGACAAGAGCCACTGAGGAGGGAGCCTCAAGTCCTCAACAGGACTTGCCCAGGACTCGGAAGCTCAGCTCCCGCGAGGGGTTGACTCACAGGGGGCGGAGCCAGGAGGAGTGGCACCAGCTGGGAGTGGCTAAAAATCTTTCCCAGGGAGCGCGGCGACCAGGAGCGCGGCGAACAGAGCCGGCAAACAGAGAGCGTCGAGGCAGAGGGTCGAGGCAGTTTGCGCGGCAGTTCGCGTGGGCAGGCGAGCGGGCAGGCAAGCGGGCAGGGAAGCGTTCCAACCGCCTCATCGAGAAGACTCGCCTGGAGTACAGGAGGGGGAAGGAGTGCTGAGGGACGTAGACGGATTGATTGACCAGATAGATCATGGTTACAACACGATCGAAAGCTGCAGTGAGTACTAATGTGGGTATCCAGACTGAGCCTTCCTGCAGACATGCAGCTGTGCAGGTCTCTGGCTGCAGCGAATGCCTGAGCCTGGCACTTGTATTGGAGGGAGCCAGTGATACTGCTTGTGTTCGCTGTGAGCAAATAAATGACCTGCTCAGGCAGGTGGCTGAACTGAGGGAGGAGGTAGAAAGGTTGAGAGCCATTAGAGAGTGTGAAAGTGAAATAGATTGGTGGAACCACACCCTAAGGCAAGGGCAGAGGGAAGTGGTTCAACAAGATATGGATCCCCTTCCCTCCTACCATCAGACAGAAGGAGAGAGCTTAATGGACAAGGATGGATGGAGGGAGGTTCCTCCTCGGAGAGGTAAGCGAAAACCCTCACAATCCCTTCCTCCCTCCCAGTTGCCCTTGAATAACAGGTACGAGGTCTTGGAACTTCAGGGCCAGGTGAATGGAGATGGTGAGGCAAATCTATCTAGTGAGTCACCCAGGGCTAGTCACTCACCCACATACCTCAGAACTTCTCCAACCAAGAAGAAAAGAAGAGTAATTGTGGTGGGTGACTCCCTTCTGAGGGGAACAGAAGGGCCCATTTGTCGACCGGATCCACCCCACAGGGAGGTCTGCTGCCTGCCTGGGGCTCGGATTAGAGATGTTAAAAAGAAGCTCTCTGAACTGGTGCAGCCGTCTGACTACTACCCACTGCTGGTTTTTCAGGTTGGCAGTGACGAAATTATTACGAGGAACGTAAGGGCGATGAAGAGAGACTACAGGGCCCTGGGACGGCTGGTTAAAGGGTCTGGAGCGCAAGTGGTGTTTGCCTCCGTACCTGTTGCAAGCGAGGGTGAAGGGATATATAAGAAGACTCTGCAGGTTAATGTATGGCTACGTGACTGGTGCCAAAGGCAGGGGTTTGGGTTTTTCAGTCACGGGCTGCTGTATGGGACACCTGGTTTGCTGGTGACAGGCGGGATACACCAGTCCCAGAGAAGAAAAAGGGTTTTGGGGCAGGAGTTAGCAGGGCTTATTGACAGGGCTTTAAACTAGTTATGAAGGGGGGAGGGGATTTAACTGGGCCTGCTGGGGACAAGCCCAAGAGGAACATGCTAGGGATTGAAGGATGGCGGGCTAAGGAGGACTATCAATCTCTTGTTTCACTTGTGGGAAAGGATAGCTTTTTAGACCCTGTCCCGCAGGGGAAAAAGGGTACTAGGACTGGCTCCCTGAAATGTCTGTACACCAATGCACGCAGCATGGGGAATAAACAGGAGGAGTTAGAAGTCTGTGTGCGGGCTAAAGGTTATGATCTAGTGGCGATTACAGAGACATGGTGGGACAGTTCACATGACTGGAATGTGGTCATGGATGGCTATGTCCTTTTTAGGAAAGATAGGTCAGCAAAGCGAGGTGGTGGAGTGGCTCTTTACGTGAGAGAGCAACTAGAATGTATTGAGTTCTGTCCGGGGTCGGATGAGGAGCAAGTGGAATGTCTGTGGGTACGAATCAAGGGGCTGACTGGCACGGGTGATACAGTTGTGGGGGTCTATTACAGACCTCCTGATCAGGACGAAGGAGTTGATGAGGCTTTCTACAGGCAACTGGAAGTAGCCTCGCGACTACATGCCTTAGTCGTCGTGGGGGACTTTAATTACCCCGATATTTGCTGGAAGACTCACACAGCCAGTCATTCACAGTCTAGGAGGTTCCTCGAGTGCATTGATGATAATTTCTTAATGCAAATGGTGGACGTACCAACTAGGGGAGCAGCGCTGCTAGATTTAGTACTCGCCAACAAGGAGGGTTTGGTCGAAGTGGTGACGGTCAATGGCAGCCTTGGCTGCAGTGACCATGAGATGGTGGAGTTTAGGATCCTGTGTGGGAGGAATAGAATACCTAGCAAAGCCACAGTTCTGGATTTCCGAAGGGCCAACTTTGGCCTCTTCAGTCAACTGCTAAGGGAAGTCTCATGGGAAAGTGTACTAGGCGGTAAAGGGGCTCAAGATAGTTGGTTAGCATTCAAGGACCGCTTCTTCCAAGCTCAGGATCGGAGCGTCCCAATAAGTAGGAAGTCAAGTAAGGGATCTAGGAGACCGGCGTGGTTAAACAAGGAGCTGCTGGGCAAACTCAAGTGGAAAAGGAGAATCTATGGATTATGGAAGGAGGGGCTGGCCGCTTGGGAGGAATATAGGACAGTTGTTAGAGGATGTAGGGAGGCAATTAGGACAGCTAAGGCCTCCTTGGAACTCAATCTTGCTAGTCGGGTTAAAGACAATAGAAAGGGCTTCTTCAAATACATAGCAAATAAAACTAACACAAGAGGCAATATAGGCCCACTGCTGAACGAAGTGGGTACCCTGGAGACAGAGGATATAAAGAAGGCAGAGGTGCTGAATGCCTTCTTTGCCTCTGTCTTTACTCCTGCAGACTCTCCCCGAGGGCCCCGGATTTCTATAGCCCCAGAAGGAGTCAGGACAAAGGAGGAGTTTGCTTTGGTAGATGAGGATTGGGTTAGGGATCAGCTATGCAAACTGGACATCTGTAAATCGATGGGTCCGGATGGAATGCACCCACGGGTGCTGAGGGAGCTGGCGGAGGTCATTGCTAGGCCACTTTCCATCATCTTTGGTAAGTCGTGGGAAATGGGCGAGGTGCCTGAGGATTGGCGGATGGCAAAGGTCACACCAATCTATAAGAAGGGCAAGAAGGAGGACCCGGGTAATTATAGACCGGTCAGCCTTACCTCCATCCCTGGAAAGATGATGGAACAACTTATTCTTGACTCCATCACTAGGCATATCAAGGATGAGGGGGTCATTAAGAACAGCCAACATGGTTTTATGAGGGGGAAGTCATGTATGACCAACCTTATAGCCTTCTATGAGGAAGTGACTAGGTGGAGGGATGATGGTAGAGCGGTAGATGTGGTTTTTCTTGATTTCAGTAAGGCATTTGATACTGTCTCCCACAGCATCCTCATAGATAAGCTGAGGAAGTGTGGGCTTGACGATCAAGTAGTGAGGTGGATCGAGAACTGGTTGAAAGGAAGAAGGCAGAGAGTTGTGGTCAATGGCGCAGAATCTAGCTGGAGGTCTGTGACTAGTGGAGTTCCTCAGGGGTCGGTGCTGGGACCGGTGCTGTTTAATATTTTCATCAATGACCTGGATGAGGGAACTGAGTGCACCCTCAGCAAGTTTGCTGATGACACAAAACTGGGAGGAGTGGCTGACACACCAGAGGACTGTGCTGCCATTCAGCGAGACCTGGACAGGCTGGAGAGTTGGGCGGGGAGAAACTTGATGACATTTAACAAGGGCAAGTGTAGAGTCTTGCATCTGGGGAAGAACAACCCCATGTACCAGTACAGGTTGGGGGTTGATCTGCTGGAAAGTAGTGAAGGGGAAAGGGACCTGGGGGTCCTGGTGGATAGGAGGATGACCATGAGCCAGCAATGTGCTCTTGTGGCCAAGAAGGCAAATGGCATCTTAGGGTGCATTAGAAAGGGAGTGGTTAGTAGGTCAAGAGAGGTTCTCCTCCCCCTCTACTCAGCCTTGGTGAGGCCGCATCTGGAATATTGCGTCCAGTTCTGGGCCCCTCTGTTCAAGAAGGACAGGGAATTGCTTGAAGGAGTCCAGCGCAGAGCCACAAAGATGATTAAGGGAGTGGAACATCTCCCTTATGAGGAGAGGCTGAGGGAGCTGGGTCTCTTTAGCTTGCAAAAGAGGAGACTGAGGGGTGACCTCATCAATGTTTACAAATATGTGAAGGGTAGGTGTCAGGATGATGGAGCTAGGCTTTTTTCAGTGATATCCAGTGATAGGACAAGGGGCAATGGGTGTAAACTGGAACATAGGAAGTTCCACGTTAACATCAGGAAGAACTTCTTTACTGTAAGAGTGACAGAGCACTGGAACAGGCTGCCCAGGGGGGTTGTGGAGTCTCCTACACTGGAGATATTCAAGGCCCGCCTGGACAAGTTCCTGTGTGATGTACTGTAGGTTACCCTGCTCTTGCAGGGGGGTTGGACTAGATGATCTTTTTAGGTCCCTTCCAACCCTTGGGATTCTGTGATTCTGTGATTCTGTGACTGGGAGATAAGAGAGCTGAATTCCCTTTGTCTGTCATTGCCTAAGTCATGGCACATCCTTTTGCCTTGGCTTAATTTCCTATGGAAAATTTGCACCAACATTTGTGTTCATATCTGTGTAGCCAGATGGCTTCTCCAACTAAAATTGCCTTCCATCATTTTTCTTTACATAGGGGAATGGCTATAAAAGCTATTCGAGCATTGTGGTTTAGCTCCTCACAAAATACTGAATTAATCCTCAGGTCAGGCAGGTGCTTCTCTAGATCAGCTGCCAAGCTTATCCTCTCCATGACATTTTAACACCCAAATAAACACCCTGAACCTCACCACGCACCGCACATAGCTATTGTTGTTTTGGGTGCTGGTGTGTGTCTGTACCTGTGTATTGTCCAAAACAAGTGGAAATCAGAGAAACCAGCCCTAATGAATTGCTATTGTTGCCGGTGTTTTTCTAGATTGTGATTCAATTTGTGTGGGTCAACAGGCATGTTGTGCTACTGCTTTCCTTTTGCTTTTAGCTGCTGAATGCGCAGCTTCAAACAGATACAAATGCATATCATGGGAGGAAATTAGTTTCTTTCACTGCCCTGTGGTTTGTGATGAGCCATTGCTGCTGATTCAGTGTGCAACTGGAGACCTGTTTCATTCATTTATTTTATTTATAGCATGTTTTAAAAAGCTCTTCCTGGATGATGAGGGGTTGAATCATGGAATATTCTTGCAGGTTACAGCATGCATCAGAGTGGCCATTCTAGTTGTTTTTCTGTCCCCAGTTGTTTTACCTGTTCAGGACATGCCAAAAGGACCCAGTGCTTCAAATCCCACCATTATTAAGCTGTTTTTTCAGACTTCTACTTGCATTTAGGTAATTTTATTTTACTTTTATTCTCTGACTTGACTCACCCATGCAGCTTGACAAGGAATCGTCTTTTTGCCTTGATTTACTGAGTCGCCTTTTCTTGTATTGAGGTGCTCTCACTTCAAATTTTTGGTTTTGTTTTCTTTTTAAAGTCAATGTATCTGTGTTCCCCCATTACACTCTAGATCTGGTTCTACAGCTGGGTCTTGTCTGAGGTTCAAAAATGATCCGTTGCTTCCTCTGCATTAAATACTCGCCGTACTCCAAGAGAGAGCCATAAGGATCTCCTCATAGTGCCTGAATGTAATCTTTTGGGGTTTAGTTCATCTCTGACTTCACAGCATTTAGCCTGTAATAAAGGCAGATGAACATGCATGCAGGAAGACTTGTTTCAGGTTGGGAAGTATTATCTGCCCATCCTGGTATGCTGAAACCAGCAGGCCTGTGGTATGCTTGTATAGGGACACCTCATTGTCTCACTGGCCTGAGCATGATCTTTGCCTGATGGCCTGATGGTTCGACGTTTGTCTCGAAAGAGATGATTCTTATAATACTACTAATAATAACAACATCAACAACAAAAACAATAGCAACAATAACAATTTTTAAAAGTGCTGATTGTGCACATCCACTCAGTTCTAACCTTGGAGACCATGGGAAGTCAGTGACCAGGAAGGGAACTTAACGGAAGCAGGGTCCCACTCCCCTGACAAAGAGAGAAACCCAGAAATATTAGTTTTCTTTTCCAGGGGAAGGAAATGCCTCCTTCCCTCAACCTTGGCCACTCCTCTCAGCCTCGTCTGCACATGTGGCAGCACCTTGCTGCAGCTCCCATGGGCAAGAAGGGATTATTCAGAATCAGCCCCTGAACATCTCTTCCACTGTGGGCACTGAGGATTATTTAAAAAAGAAAATGAAATTTATAAATTATTTAAATATTTTATCTATTTAAAATTATTTATTTAAATATTGATTTAACGTTTACGTAAAGCCATATCCAGGATCTTTGAGAATGAGTGGAGTTAGTGGCAATCACACTGCACCATGCTGTCAGAAAGAGGGTTATTGTACTGGCTGATGCCTAGCTCTTCATAGAACATGTGAATTTATAGGATTTCTATGTATTTGTTATTCTTCAAGAACCACCTGTGTGCTTGGCATTTCACAATAGTAGATAAAACCCTCTATTTCAGAGAAAATTGTAAGTAAAGATGAAAATAATACCTGATTCTTCAGAGCTGAGTCAGGTACTTGAGTGAACTTGGCCTAGCCGTACACAAATGTACATAAAATGTTCAGATATTGTCTTGCCCAATGCTAGTTTCTCAATTACTTCATTAACCTGGAGGTACCGATAAACTTTTCTTAGCGGGTGCTTGGCGTATGGAGTTCAAATCGCATTCTGCAGATTGCAGTTGTTCAGGCTAACAGCTCTTTGACAGCCTGCAAATGGAAACTGCTGCCTACTCTGAGCAGGAGCACAGGATAGAACAATATTCTGCCAGAGAAACTTCTTAAATGAAGCAGGGTGAGAATTAGCCCTTCTCTAGGTATGATAGCTAGGCCTAACGAGCTGTCAAAGAGCACTCGGAGGTGGTAAGGTGTGAATTATAATTGACTAACCATGCTGGAATATAGACTGACCGTGCCCCTTAACAGATAGCACAACAAACAGTAAATATAAAATAAAGCTGTAAATATAAAATAAAGCTGTAAATATAAAATAGTTTATATATTACTGTGTAAATAAAAAAGTATAGAAATGGTGATGAAGACTAGCAAGATTTTAGATTGATAGCATAACATCTCTTTCTAACCCATCCAAAATAGCATCTGGATCTGAAGCATGGGCATGGCATAGGAAGTACAACGTGTTCTTATCACAGCAAAAAATGCTGCTCTGTCAGCCCAAACCTGAGTGTTCAGATTAAACTGTGGTGGCAGATTTTAGTGACCATTAAGCAAATGTTTTCCTGTACAACAAACAAGAAGACCAAGAAGGTTCAGATGATATTTTGCATCTATTTTGTTAAGCCTGAGAGAGGAAAAGCTGGGAGAAAGAACTTGTTTTTAAGAGTGCCAAACAGTGATTAGTGCTGCAGATCATGAAAGGATCATGAAGCCAGAGGAAAGCAGAATAAAGATTTGACTTAGATTAGATTAGACATTAGAATCATAGAATCATAGAATAGTTAGGGTTGGAAAGGACCTTAAGATCACGTAGTTCCAACCCCCCTGCCATGGGCAGGGACACCTCACACTAAACCATGTCACCTGAGGCTTCGTCCAGCCTGGCCTTGAACACTGCCAGGGATGGAGCACTCACAACCTCCCTGGGCAACCCATTCCAGTGCCTCACCACCCTAACAGGAAAGAATTTCCTCCTTATATCCAATCTAAACTTCCCCTGTTTAAGTTTTAACCCATTACCCCTTGTCCTGTCACTACAGTCCCTAACGAAGAGTCCCTCCCCAGCATCCCTGTGAGGTTGTTGAGGCCCTGGCACAGGGTGCCCAGAGTAGCTGTGGCTGCCCCATCCCTGGCAGCATTCAAGGCCAGGTGGGATGGGGCTTGGAGCAACCTGCTCTAGCGGAATGTGTCTCTGCCTGTGGTGGGAGGGTGTTGGAGTTGGGTGAGCTTTAAGGTCCCTTCCAACCCAAACCATTCTGTGATTCTACGATTCTATGACTTACAGAGTTTGGTTGAAGACTGTCTTCGGAGGAGGAAAAGGTGTCATCATCTTATGAACACAATAATAAATGGGTGAAGGGATTTACAGGGCATGATCTCTGTGTCACACTCCATTTCCACCATATCAGATGGGATTTGTTTAATTTTAATAATGCAGCTGGGTGACAATGTCAGAGAAATAGAGCGGGCAATCAGGGGAAGGAACAGGAGATTTCAGTGTTGCCATCACTGACTTGATCACTGAAGCCAGTGAACAGAATGTGTGGCTGGAAGATGAGGGGCAAAAAATGAAACAAAATTAAGAAAGTGATTTATTTTTGAAGAGTAAAGAGAGTGAACAAGAAAAAAATGTGGAGAAGGTCAGTGACTGCTTCTGAGACAGGTATGATAGGAAAGAACAGGATGGAGAAGAGTTCTGCTGTATGATTATTATGCTGGGGTCACTGCTGGTCTTCTTGGAGAGTGGTCCACTTGGAGCATGAGAGAGGGACTTAGGAGTGATAAGAATAAAACAAAAAGATGATACTGGGAATAGACAGCATGGTCAAGGATGCCAGGAGCAAAAGGACAGTAAGAGGTGAAGAGATACTAAGGAAATTGCTATGGCATAATAAGGTAAGTTTTTGTAAAAAGGGAAGAAAAGTAAGAATTGTCTTTATAAATAGCATTGAATTAAACTTAAGCTTTTTTTATGCTGATAACAGGATAAAATGAAATTAAAGGAAATTCAGTCTAAGCATCAAGTTAAAATTTGTTTTTGAGAAAATTGTGAGAACTGTTTCCTATGGGAAGTTTGTAAAGCAGCATCACTGGAGCGCTTCAAACTGACTCAAGCAGGATAGACAAAGAGATTTAAGAAATCATCCAGCACTCAGACAGTGGGTGGACAAGAAATGTGAGCCTAACTCCACTCACTGATCCAGCTATTTTAATATCTGCATCTATCATACATCAGTTTCAGAAGTCTGTACCTTAAAATAGATGTGAATTGTATTCCTACCTGTACACACACTTATTCAGAAACTCTCAGTAGCTTTTGGAAAACATCATCGTTAGGTTTTTTTTCCTGAGCATTTGATATTGAAAATGCAGCTTGTTTTGCTTTTGGATGAGTCACGAGGAATGTTTGCTTGCTCTGTGTGTGTTTTAGACTCTTGTTTTTGTTGCAGGTATTTACATTTACAAACTCAGAACCTGCCCCTTGTTTCTTGTTTAAGAAAACACCCAGAGAGATTAACATCCCCCTCCTTTGTAGATGGCTATCAGAAAAAAACTACCTTGTAATGTAACACCCCTTTAATGCCTAAATTTGACTCTATGTCTATGTGAATGACCAGACAAACAAATACAGCAGTTTTGGCAAATAAGAAAATATTAAAGGTGAAAAAGTATCACTTGAAAAGTAAACTCTATAATGATTTCTCTGTGAGTGTCTGGGAACTATAAGAATAATATTGCATTTGTATTCTTATGGCAGTGAGACTTGGTCCAAATGCTGGAAGTGTTGCATTGATAAATGATGGGTTTACTGGACGTACTGTAGGTTGCTTTGGGAAGTCGTACGGAGATGTAAACATCAACCCAAAGAGCAGCCTGAGCCTGCAGCGTGCTGCTTCCTTGCAATGCAACTTGATCTGCTTTCAGTGAAAGTGGTAGACACTCACTGGGGCTATGCTTCTCTCATACCCTCTGCAGCTCAGAGAACTTTGTAGATGCAGAAGGAGATAGAAAGACCAAGTCCTGCCCACTGCAGGATAGCACCTGAGAGTTACTGATTGCTCTTTCATCCCTTTTAAAGTCGCCTATGAACAGTACTTTTACGATGTTAAATAAGAGATAAAATGAGATCACCAAGGGTAGATTATGGCCTGCGCTGAGGTTGGTTGATGTGCTGGTAAATGCCTTTATCACTGAGACCCTGCTATTCAGACCTTTATTTGCAATGCCTGCAAGTGACTCTCTCTTCTAAAAGTGCAAGCAAAGTCATGGAATTTCAATAAATAATTCAGCCCTGGATCTGATTTCGGGTTCAGCATTAACTTTCAGCACCTGGCTGCTGTTATTTGTTAGTCTGATATGCTGCTTAGAGGCATGGAAATTTGGCTGCAATTCATCGACATTTGCAGAATATACTACATGACCAGATTACTGTCCCTGGCTTAGAGATTTTTAACAGACATTCAAGTTCCAGATGTGCACAGATTTAATTCTTACAAGAAAACCTGCATGCAGGGCTCTGGTAATAAGAACTGAAGCTCTGCATAGAGCCTGCTTTGGAGAAATGACTCCTTTATCTGCATTTGATCTCTACCAGGAACATGAATAATTTGACTATAATTTGCATTGCCTGTGATACCTTTTGACAATGATCTATCTCTCATTTTATTTTCTGCAGCTTTCCTAGGAGAATGATTTTTTTTATATATCTAATCAGTTCTCAGGATATAGAATCATCAATATTTAAAATGGTTATAATTGGTGCTTTATGAATAGCTAAACTGGATTAATTCCTACATTCTGTCTCCAGAGCCCATAAAATGACTTGTGGTTTTAGTCACTTCTTTGAAAGAATCCGGTGAATCCGAAGTGTGACTGTACTCTTATTAAAGTCAGTGGTATATTTATCATTAGTGGGAATATTTTGTATGAATATTGATTGTTATGGAATTAGATCAAGTGTATAAGCGCATAATCCAGTACTAGCTCTGCCACCAAAAGGCCAAAACCAGAATATGGAGCTACAGGCATAAGTTTACAAAATGTAGGAGTTGCATTCTGTATCTGCAGAGCATGAACAGCCATCCAGTATGGATGTATTTCAAGATAAGTTTATTTGTCTTTAAAAAGGATTTGTGGCTTTCCTGTTCAAAGTCCTTACCTCTTCCTATGAGATGCACTGTTGTATCTGAGATAACCAAGCAGTAGCTGATGCTTGAGCACCTCTATTGACTTTTACTAAAATTGTGACGATTTTCTGAGTACAGCTGTGGATTCCCCACATTCTGTGACTAAGACTTCTTGCAGCACCTAAACCCACATATAGAAATGCAACTGATGGATAGCAAAAACCGAAATCTATATAAGTGATGGGGCAAGTTATCTACTTGTAGCAAAATCCTACAAACGTGAGGTTTGTGGTTGCCTTCCATGCGAGCTTCACCCTGCAGTGCAAACATATACCGCTAGAGGGGATTTTACTACCACTCTAGCGTGCGTCTACTCCGAAAAACCTTTCAGAACATATGTTCTAGTTCAAAGACAAGATGTTGGCTACAGGCTGAGTGAAATCTGTGTTTGTATTACGCAAAAGGTCAGGAAAGATTATTTTAATTGTCCCTTCTGGCCATTAAACCTATGAGTGAAATTCTGGCCGCATCAAAGTCACGGGCAAAATTCCCATGGACTGCACTGGGGACAGACTTCATTCTGCGCAGATCAGAGGAGAGCAAAGATCTGTCCCACCAAGCACCTAGCTAGGACAACTTTATTGTCAGTCACTAATACACACTGTTAGAAAGGATTTTTTATGATCCTGTGCATCAGGAGGAAATAAATTGAGACCAGTTTTACCAACCTTTTTTCTCTGGATTTCTTCAAAGCTTGCACTAGTGCAGATTCCACAACCTCCTTAGAAAGCCTGCCTTGTGCTTCGTTAATCCTATAATTACACTGGATTTTTTTCCCTCTAAAGATCTACTGTTTCAAATTAAGCAAAATACTTAATCCTGTTCTCTGTGGGCATGAGCAACAATGGGTCATCATCCAGTTTGTAAAGTAGTCTTATATATGCTTGAGGACTGCTATGTAGTGGTAGAACATTGCATGTACATTGCATTATGTTGTTGCCGTTGCTTGTAGTTGCATACACTGGTCATTCATAGTCACAATGCTTGTGATTTATGTAAAACCTCCTTTGTAGCCCCTTCCTTTGTAAAACCCCAGCAGCTTTCCCCATTCTGCATCTGTACATTAGATTTTGTTCTTCTTATGTCTTATACCTTGATGTTTACTTTCCTAAGTTCCATTTAAGTGATTACTGTATTTTGTTCAAATTCCTTAGCATCACTTTGGAGTCTGCTCCTCTCCTGGGAAATAACAATAACATCTTCATGTTTGTTGCTGTCAGATAATTCAAGATTCTGTTTATTCCTTCCTCCATTTTGCTAATGGAAACATTAAATATGACTCATCTTGTTGCAGACCTTTCTGGTGCCTCTATTTGTTATGTTTCTAGACTAACAGAAAACTTGATTATTACTATTACGGAACTATTTTTTCAACCACTTATACAAGCACTTTGCAGAGATTTTCTGCTATTTCCCCACTCTATTTAGGACAATACGGTCTGGAGCTCTGTCGGAAACCTTACAGAAGTCAGCTTCTAGATAACAGCTGCTTCCTTTCTACCCGCTGTGCTTGGTAGAGAACAAAATTTGCTTAGTTTAGTGTCATTTGTTCCTAAAAGTCCATATTGCCTTTCTTTATCAATTTTAGATTTCCCCATGTGCTTGTGAGCTTACTGTTTAATCATCTGTTCCAGTATCTTTTATGTGTTAAGCTAAGATAACTGTCATTTCCTGAGATCTTTTGTTGTTCCTGTGGTATCTGACAATATGTTATTGATAGGTCCCCAAAAAGCAAAGCTTTTAAAATCTATTCTCTTTGATTACATCTAGTGGCTAATGTGGGTACACAGAATCCTGTGCCATGATGCTGGTGAATGATGGGATCACAACTGTCTTATTAGGTTGGGAAAGGCTCTGGAGGAAGCGTAAAGGATGATTGGTATTAGTCCATCAAGCCAAGACAGAAACATAGATTTCCAGTTCTCTGTGTCCAGAAGCCCATGACCTTCGTGCATAAATCTGTTAATGAGAGCTGTGATGAGAATGGCAATTTTGGGTTTTGAAGAATTTCAAGGTTTTGCTCTAAGTCTAAACCCCACATTTTGAAACCTTCACAGCGTTGTTGAAGAGAAGCTGAGGGTTCTCTGTGAGGAGGGAAGCCGAAAGAGAGTCAGCAATTTTCACAGGAAATTTTGGCTGGTGGGTGGGCCATGGGGCAGCCAGGAGCCCTGGCTGAGCTGCACACAGGGGGTGGGACCCTGTGGTCTTCTGACTTTGCATGGTCCCAGCACCTTGCCCGTGCTCCAGCTGGACTGCAGGGGGGAGCCACAGACCAGGACTCTAGGCTATTTCCAAGGTGGTTTGGCCAAAGCTATCACACATCTCCACCAGGTATTTGACAAACCCCAAGTGTGCTCCTCCAAAGGATATTCCTCCAAAGGAGAAGCTATTCCTTCTAAGTGGCTCATGGCCAGATTTTCCAAGTGTTGAGAGTTGATATGTGTGAGAAGTCACCTGACTTCAAACTGTCTCATAGGATCTAAAACTGCTAGCCACTTTGAAAATGTCAGCCTGCATTTACCACCCATCCTTTAGCCGACATTTTGCTGATACTGAAAGAATATACATTAAAGATGTGCTATATGTGGTTTGTTGCTACAGTACTACTGACGTTACTTAATGACTCTCACTCTTTTGGGGGCTTTTCCCTTACACATCACCATGTGAAAATCAGACTTGGTATGCAGAAATTCCTCACAGCAGAGCATTCTGGAACATGGTCTCCTAGGAAAAAAACACGTTTGTGCCAGCCTTAATTCATATAGATAGATAGATACGTATATATTTTGGTGTAGGATGTTTCATTACAGTTCTCACTTCCTTTAGTTATCTACTATCAATTTCTCATTACTTTGAACACATGCAATGATAAGCAAGAGATCTGCAAATATTAATGGGAACATTTCTTGGTTTGGGTGTCGAACCAGTCTGTGCTTTTCTACTCTGTTGGTATTTGTCAAGTCACGCGCCTTTAGTTCTTTGTAGAAAATAGGTGATGGAATAGCATGAATCATTTTCACGTGATGAGATTATTTACCTTTGTCTAGTCTGTAATTTTCCAAATCCAAACTGCACATGACTGATGGCAGTTCACAAAGTTTATTTCAAAGCAAAACATGTTTAACGTGGCACATGTGCAGTAGCCAGTGGCTCTAACAAAACCCTTGAAGAAAACCAAGACTTATTTGTGCAGGTTGATCACTGTGTATGTAGCTGCTCTGCTACCAGGACCTCAGCTGATGAATCTGCTCTGCACCAAGCCTATGGATCAGCTTGAGTCAATGGATCTTTGACTATGAAAATCCCAAGCCATCATGAAAGGATCCCTAGGCAGAAGCTGACCTTTATGACTGATTGCTTCCTGCCCATGCTGCCATTCATGTGAATATAAAAAAATGGAAAATAATGATTTTCCCAAACCTGATGAAAATACTTGTCATGTCGTAACTACTGATGCCTATGAGGTCTCCAACCTGCAATTCCATCTCCTGGAGATCCTGAATGTCTCAAGGGTACAAACACATCTCTCCCAGACCTGCAGAGATCTGAGAAGTACAATGACAGCTCCTTGGAGATCCTCAACTCTACTGATGTGCTGCATAACCAGTTTGAACTGAGGGTTTCAAGCCAGCTCCCTTCAAATTGGCTGGCAGTGCAGACCGTGTTAAGCATATGTGCATCTATAATATATGTCTGTATGTATGCCAGACTTGGACAGCATTTTGGCTGGCTTTTGGAGAGCTGGCTAAAGAATTTCACCACTTCCTTTTTGTTTTGTTACTACCCTGACAGTCCTTTTAGCAAATGCTCTATTTTTATTTGACATGTATGCACGTGGTCCATTTCCATGTGTGTGTGCTTAGGAATATAGTTCTGCTCTATCTTGCCCTCCTTTGGAAGGCTGATGCTCAGAGTTTCTCCCAGCAAAATGAAATCTCAGGGAAAGTCCAACAAAGTTAGAATCCTGCGCATCAAATTTATTATTGTTGTTATAGGCCCTTATTCAGGAAAGTACTTAAGTATGTACTTAAGTCCCATTGAAATCATCAGGACTTAAGAACATGCTTAAAGTCAAACATATACCTCCTCTGAATTGGGATGTATTTCAGCACATGTTTAAATGCTTTCCTGAACTGGAGCCATAGTCAATAAGAGTGGCCTGTGATACACAGGACTTGTGCTACAAGATTTTCTTCTTACTTGAGACCTACCAGCGCTCCTCTATGAATATACACTTCTTAGCTTGCCTCTCCGTTGGTGGCACTCCAAATAGCTTACTGGCTTTTACATTTGGATGAGAAGTTGTGAAAGAGTCGAGAAACTGGAAAAGAAAATGATCCTTACTAAAGCAATACCTTGGCATGTCTGATCTCGTGTTTCAGCCAATGATTTTCCCCTACAATGGAGATTTGTGCTATTGTGTGTGTGGTATAATTACTAAGACAGATTTTTTTTTTTTAATGGCACAATAAATAGGATATTTCCTGGCCTGCTCTGGGTTTCGAATAGGATTTTCACTTCCCCTTTGGGTTCTGAGCGTAAGGAGAGTAAGTGTCAAAAGGCAGGCGCTTTTTCCAATTTTAAAACAGAGAGGGTGTAGCCATGTGTAATGTGAGTCGAGATTTTGATTGTAGGGATGATGAAATCAAATCCTCCCTTAATCCTTACTGGGAAACTGAAGTAAATTTGCCTGCCTGAGTTTGCTAACTTGTTAAAATCCTTTTGAAAAAGAAATGTGCTTTAGTGTCATCAAAAATGTCTCCCTGCTTCACCCCAGAGTCTCAGAGAGCACTGGACCATTGTGCAGAGTAGCCTCAATGCAATGAAAATGGAAAGGAGGAGGAGAATAGGTAAACCCAGGTACATTGTTTTCCTGGAGTAAACAGAGTGCTTTCGGACATGCAACCCTTTCCAAGGCAGCCTTTTTTAAGCTAAGTGCTTAGTTATTATTAATGACAGTATATTTCTTTAAAGCTGCTGTATTTTGGGAATAAATGGAAATGAAACTTGCTTCCCCTCCTCTCCACCCCCATTAAGTTTAGTCAAAATAATATAGAGTTGTCTGTGTGCATTGCAGTCACCGTGTTGGTGTATTTTTGGAACAAGTGAGGAAGCTTATTCCAGTTACTTCATTTGTAGCAAAGTATTAGCTTGAACTTGAGCTCCCCATTCATGGCATTCAGCTGTGCTGTGCAGTGGTTGGAGGCTCTCGATATTACCTCTACTTTGCAAAAGTACTTGGCACAAACTCATCACCAAGACTTCCTCCCCCCCACTCCTTAATTGTGTTCCTTGGTAATGTGTCCGTACATCCCCCAGTTGTGCACACAAATATCTTTGAAGTTTAATTAATTCATTAAAAATAGCTGAAGTATTTAAGGAGGAGTACCTTATAAATAATGAAGGAGAACGTCCTGTTCGTTCTTGCCATTACTCAGATAGAAACAAGCAGCTGGTAAGATGGTGGAGGTTTCCTGATATGATTATACTGAGTTCCAGGGCAGGACCTTGCATCAGTTGGTGTGAAGTGCCTAAATGGCTGGAGAAGAAGTAGAAAAGGATTTTTACTTTTTTAGTAGATGCACCAGTGCAAGTAAGCTTGTGAGAAGCAATGGGAGCAGAAACTGATGTTTCCAAGATGGAGCACATTTGTTCTCTAGAAATTCTGCCTCCACAAACCCCAGGCTATTCTATTGCTGAGGTCCACATTCATCACACCTGAATTCAGGCACTGATTGGTTTCAGTCAAAGTGAAAGGTGACCGGGTCAATCTTTTGGGTGTGCGTGCTGGCCTTGGCCTTAGGCATCTCAGTTAAACTTCAGTGGGATAAGCATTAAACAGAATCCCCCCTAGCAGATACTTGAATCTGTTTTACTCTTCCACAGTCACTCTGAGGACCTGACTTTTCAGATGAGGTCCTTCTCTGTAGGGAAAAAGCGGCTCTGAAACCCTTTCACAACTTCCAGTGCACTTTAAAAGCTATGTCCTTGATCCTAGTGCCTACAAAGCCTCAAGCCTATCCCTAGCTGCAAACATTAAATCAGAAATATTTGGTGTTTCTGGCAGGGAGAGTGCATATATCATCAACTTGCTCCTTTTTATATGTAGTTGATCATTTTTGCTGTGCTTCAGGGAAGCGATGTGAAAAAGCTTTTGTGCTCATTTGTGAATAACAGCAGGGATAAATGGTGTTTCTCTAACTTGTCATTTTTTGTTCTTTTCTTTCCATCCACTGTTTGATTTCTTGATCTTGATGAAGGTATTATTTAATTCCTCCATTCTGAGCCCTTAACCTTGGACAGATACAGAATAATCTTGTATTTAGGCACTAGTGGGGTGCTTTAAGCAAGCTGTTTTTCTTTGAAGCTAAGAGCAGCTAAGGCTGGGGAGTTCTCTTTTCTTCCTCCTCTCCTCCTGGTAGTTAATAGACTTCGCAGGGGTCTCGAGACTCTCTGATAAGTCTTTGAAGTTATTACCTACTAAGGTTTTACTCTTTCTGAGCGCTGAACACTGAACTACTGACTGCTCTTAGAAGCAATGAGAAAGAATTCAGAAAACCAACAGAGCCTTGACTATAATATCTGCAGAAAAAGAGCTGAATTTAATGGGTAATTTGTGTTGCTGGGGAGATTTTGACTCTGTTCCTTCCTCTGTCACCAGCTTGCCTTGTGATTTGTGGTAGCATTTTCAGTTATGCCAGTCACATGAGATCAAAAACCATGAGTCAGACTCCACCCAAATCATAAGCCTGGCTTCCAGATCCAGGAGCTTTGAACAGAGATCATACCGTGCTTTTTTCTTTAGTTTATCTTTCATTTCTGGAATTTCCTCTGTCTATTCCCAATATGTCTGTAGCAATTAATGTTTCCCACTCCTTTGAAAGTGTTGGGAAGATATTTTGACCATTTGGGCTGTTGGAAGCCTCATTTGACCTGCACAATTAATTTTGGTTTTGATATCCAAGTGAATCTTATTTCTTCCAGACTTCACATCTTTCTCCTGTCTCCAATGATTTCTGCATCCCTTAGCCTCACATGACCCATCACTCCTGTTTCTTCCTTGCCATGCATTTGCTCTGTCGCCCCTTTAGTCCTCTCTGGTATTGAGACCGTTTTTCACTATTGCCTTGCAGGATATAGAATGGGTAAAAAGATGCAGATCTGGGTAACCCTTAACCTTTGTATGGGAATATATAATTGGAGAGAGCAGGGAAATGGTCTTTCTAAGTATCTTTCCAGAAAAAACATGTTGTTACTTGCAGCAGAAGACGCAGGTGATGAGGACAGGCAGGGGATCACATCCATGAGGGATGGAGACCTGCAAGGAAGGCCAGAGCTTTGCATGTTACTGTGAGACATGACCTCTTTGCTCTCAAGGTGTTTGAAGGACTTGGCAAATCAGTTTTACACTCTGAAGGGAATCAGGTGAAGAATGAGTAGGAATCAATGAATTTACAAGCCAAAGTAAATCCAGAGCATGCAAGATGAGAACCATCCTTTTGGTCTGCAGTCTTTGGCCCCCTAATTCAGTCGTTGATCTGTTTTTCTTAAAATTTTAGGTTTGTAATATATTGTTTAGACTCACTTAGCCAACTCCATTATGAAGGATACGATTATGATTTGAGATGGTGAAAAAGCCAAAGAGAAATTTAGTGTTGTATTGCTGTTTTCTCCTATAGCATTTGCCTCTTTTCAGGAAGGGTAAGAAGTTAAAAGTTCTTGGCAGTGGCTTAACAAGCCAAATCAATGAATATGACTTTGCAGTAATTACTGCGTGCAATACAGTTGTGCCTGATAGTCCCATTGTAATACTGTCATTGTTTTGCCATGAGATTTGAAGATCAGAGCTAACTAACTAGTGAAATTTTGCAGAACTACTCTAACCACACCTCAGGCAGATGGGAAAATGCATCTTCTTTTGCTCATCCTCACGCCATACCACTCTTTCACTCCATTGTTTGCTGATTCTTGCATGTGCCATGTGCAAGGCATATTGCAGATCCATAATTCCAGGTAAAAATACAGCCAAACTGTACCCCCATATCCAAATACCCCTAGAATCTGTGTGCTCAAAACCAGTCTTAACCCAGAGAAAAACTCTTTACATATCCCTAACTTCGCAGCAGGTTGTCTCCAAGCCTTGATTGTACAGTCTCTCTGTGTTTTGGTGGATAGGAGTTGTGGAATTTGTTTTTAAACCCAGAATCATCAACAGCTATGTTCAAGACATGAGAAAGATTCCTGACGCCAACCAGAAAATCTCTCAGCTAAACATTTCAGATGGAAGGCCTGAATCTGTAGCAACTGGTCACATCTCAAAGTGCTTCTCATTGTGCTGTGAATGTTTCACAGAACTGCAAGAATTAGAAACGATTCCTTCCTTAAGACAGACAAATGCTACCTCACAGCTTGAATATTAACAAGATAAAGTTTATGAGAGCAAGCAGAGTAATAGAATATTTTCTCCAAAGGAAAAGGGCATCTATTTACTTAGCTCTTTCATCAGCCGTTTTCAGACACACACAGTGTGCATAAAATACAGTTATGCAACCCATGTGGTTCAACAACGGAAGGTTGGTTGCTTCACCAGGATTAAAAGAATCTTTTAAACACAATGGTACCACAAATTAACATGGAAATCTATCAAAACCATTATCGTCCTGAAAGCTTTGGCCACAAGCATAATTATTGTAGAAGGATGTTGTCCTTGGAGGCAGCTCTGGCTCAGTTCAGCTAGTGTTATTTGTATCCCTTCATGGCTCAAAGTCAGGATTTGCATGGCTAGGGACCATAAATTTTCAGAGGAAAAAATAGGCTGTTTCCTCAATGCTAACACTAGCAGTTTTTTATTGTTTTTTAGTGGTTTGTAAGCAACTCATTAGATAGTAGAGATAGGAAGAGACTGAATGTGGTGGCTGAAATCTGCTTTGAACCTTGGAAGGATTCAGATGGCGATTTTGTCTAGAGCTGGTTGTTTGTGTCTGAGGCTGTTGCTTTACTGATATGAACAAGAATGAGTGAATGTCCGGAGTGCTTGGGTTTAAATTTAAATCTAGAAGTCCACATTTTGGACCTATGGTGTTTCACACAGTGAAGCAGGCCTTGAGCTGATACAAGCTGCAGTCCACAGTATTAAACAGAGCAGAAAACCTGTCCTGAATTTTCTAGCATGTCCATGAGGTGGGCAGTCCTGTAGGGATGTGAGTAATTCAGAAAATATAGTCTCCTGGATACTGCTTGCCATCAGCAAGGGACACATCTCCTTTACCCAGAGCTGCCCTCCAGAGAAACTTCAGGTGACTTTCTCAAGCTCCTGATGATGGCCAGATCCTGGAGTAACTCCATTTTTGTGCGGATGATAAGCTATATTAAATAGCAGGCACTGATGGTTATTTTTAAAGTGATTATTTTTCTTTCAACATCCAATTTTCCATCTTGAGGGAGGTAAATGATTAATAAGTCTGAAATCTATTTTTCTTCTCTTTCCATCCCTCAGGCTGGGATAGATGGAGAAAGCATTGGGAACTGCCCATTCTCCCAGCGTCTCTTCATGATCCTCTGGCTCAAAGGGGTTGTGTTCAACGTCACCACTGTTGACCTGAAAAGGTACAAATCATTCAGTTTAATTGAAAATAGTTATATGATCCAGTGTTTTGCCTATAGAAAGGCCCTCCCAGGTTCAGTCAGGTTGGTATCTAGCCTAGGGAGTCTGTGGTACACAATAAAATAGTTGGGATTCAAGTTGGGTTGTTGGTTTTTTTTTTTTTTCATTTATGGAATGTTTTTATATTAAACAGGGCACTTGGGGTAGTTTCAAAGTCTTCTAACCACAAACTGGATTAAAAAAAAAAAAAAAAAGCAAAAAACAGAAGGGCAAACTGATTTTTGGGGATCTATAAATATCTGTGCAAATATTTGGCCATAAAGATTAGTGATTTCATGACTTTTTCTGCCTCTGCAGAAAGCCAGCTGACCTACACAATCTGGCTCCTGGGACCCACCCACCTTTCTTGACTTTTAATGGAGAAGTCAAGACAGATGTTAACAAGATTGAGGAATTCTTGGAAGAGACTCTCGCACCTCCAAAGTAAGAACTTGCAATTTTTCTTTCAGTCAGTATTCCATTTCCTAGGAATGAAAGATGTCCTAAGAGGAGTTCCTAAAAAGCACTCCATCCTACAGTCTTTACTTACAGGAGTAATATTTATTTATGAAACTTACTGGCTTCAGTGAGATGACTTCCATGTGTGAAGGTTGCTTGTATGACTAATAACTGCAGAATGTTTTCTCTGTACACATTTCAGGATGCCCTTGTATGCAGAATTAAGGAGACCAATGCTAGAAAAATTTTGTAGGGGTCTGGTGTCCACATTTCACAAAGCTAAAAATAACTTGGAATAGATGCCGAGAATTGCCACACAAAAATATCTGTGCCAGGAAAAGCATTTTACAGTGAAAAACTGGAGGTTTCTGAGCTGTATGGTGTATTAGAAAGGTTGGAATGGGAACTGATTACAGAGTGCGAGAAGCTCTGGGGGCAGAAAAGTGCTCGTTATTCTAGTGAAGAAGTGACAAGAGCCCATGACTGGAAGTTATAACCAAACTAATTCAGATTACAAAGAAGGCACAATTTTGTTCTGTATGAATGATTAACCACTGGAACAAGCTCCCAAAGAAAGATTTAGATAAACCAGATACACCTTAGTCAGTCCAACATTTTGGACTTCATACAAGGATAATAGGGGGAGAGGGAACGGAGGGGAGGGAATTGTTGGCTTGTGATCTGGACTTTAAAATCTATGAATCAATGAAAATTGGCTTGGCTCCTCTCAGGGTGTTTTACCTCGAAGTGAATCAGCAGCTATAGGCCAGTTCTGAGGCAAGAGATCAGATTTAAATTTTCTATACTCTATTCCAAGACCACTGAAGGCAGCAGGAGTCGTTCGTTTGTGTTGGTCTTTCAAATACGTGTATTCCTTTGTGCCAGATGTCTATAAAAAACAGTTCAGGGACTGAAACCTTTATGTTCCTTCACCTGGGTAATACTAATATGCCTCGCTATTGCATTCTGGAGTACATTTTCAGCGTAAGGAATTAGACATGACTGACATTCATAATGGAGAGAGCTGGCTGCCAAACTCGCCTGCACCTTTCTGGAAATTTATGCTTCCTTCTGATTTAAGGCCACTGTATCTTGGATTGTGGTAACATAAAGCACCAGTGCAATTACCTTTGTCATGAAACCATCCCTCTGTAACTATGCAAACAGACACAGTTATTATTAAGAGGGACTTGCCAAGCTGTTGTTTCGAGATAAATGACAGTGTTAATTGCAGTTCCTCGTACAGGGCTTTTTTCTTTCTTCTTGCAAATTGTATTTGTAATCATCATTATGTTGCTGGTAACAAGATGTCATTCCCCACACTGCCTCTCCCTTTTTAGGTACCCCAAGCTGGCTGCCAAACACCGGGAATCAAACACTGCTGGAATTGATATCTTTTCCAAATTTTCTGCATATATCAAGAACACCAAGCAGCAGGATAACGCTGGTGAGTAGGATCATTGTCAAAAGTGCCAGGGAGTTTGTGTGCTTAGATGTGTAATAATTTTGCCATTCTTCCATAGTTTTATTGTAAATTCTGTTCACATGACGTCAGCTACTGCTACTGATCACTTTGAGATGGTCGGTTCACTGGACTCAATTCACATGTCCATCCATATTTGAATTAACTACATCTATAATAGTAAATAAAACAGGCCACAGAGTACTTAGTAGTGCCTTTACCAACTCTCACGGCACAGCTCCTGTCCACGGAGCCCAGCTTCTCCTCCAGAACAGGATCCCGTACTGCTTACTGGAAGTGCCTGGTGGTCTGACTGCCTCCTCTGCTCTGCCAGGCACCTCTTAGAGGAATGTGTGTTGACTGGGTTCACAACTGTGCTAGTACTGAAAATTTAGTACTGAATGACTGGGTGAGAGCAGCTCATGCCCTGAACCTTCATAATTAGTTAGATCTAGCTATCAGACTCTTGGCCCACTTATGATTATGTTATGCTGTTATAGCTAATTTGCTCATGTAAACTGACTTACAGCAAGACATTAAATGTAAAATAAGTACATTAAAGAAGTGGCTTTAAGAAATGTAATTTGCACTCTGTAAGCTTCAGACTTTTCCTCACATGTTTGTGTGTCAAAAGAAAGAACCCCCCAGAAGCTGGATGCCATGCATATTTACATGCATCCTACACTGTCTTCTTAATGAAACTGCTTTTATTCTTCATATTCCCCTCGGAAAGGCAAGACTTCAGCTAGTTTAAGCTCTTCTTCCTGGGTGAAAGCTAATGGATTTACACTGGCATATCCCCTGAAATGATCTAAAAGAATACTTGTAGTTACTCACTGACGTACGTCTTACCGTATATCACTAATTTCACAGACAGACCTAAGGCGTGTTAAGTACCATGTGCTTGTATTGTATCATTCACAGAAGACTAGATTTTTTCTTTCAGATTCCACCTTTGCCACAGTTTTCATCTTTGTGATTATGTTTCATTGCCTGGGGCTGGCCCATGAGATGAAAATGGGTAAATGATGATTTATGTCAGATAACAATCTGCTCCTTAATATTTTTGTGTTGTTAACAGAAGGAAATAATTATAGTGCTTCACTTCTCAGGGATGCTAAAAAGTTGTGGGTTTTTTTTTTTGTCTAATGCTAATGGGATGCTCAGCTAACCTCTGTAGGAAGTTGTAAAAGGAAGATAAATGAAGAGTTAGACTAAATAGATGTTACAGCAAAAATAAAATATCTTGGCTATTTACAACAAATTTTTTATGGTCTGCTCTGCAACTGTAAATCTGAAGTTCATTTGTGCTGCTCTTTGCTTTCTAAAACAGCCACAGGTATCTGTCCACACGCACAATCCCAATATGTTGCTTCTAGTGACTCTGCAACATGCAAATCTCTGGGCTCGTAAGTGCTGGCATCTCCAGCCAGTAATAAGTGGCTGTCTTAGAGGTGTCTGCATCTGGTCATAACCAGAGCTGGAACTCAAGTTTGTATATCTGCTCCTGTAAGATAAGGAATCTAACCCTGCAAAGTGCTCATGACCTGGTCTGCACATTTTTACTAGCTGCAGTGGGATTAACGGGAGCTTTCCCTAGTTCTGCCCAGCAGACTCTTGGTTTAGGTACTCTTAAAAATGAACGGAAAACGCTTCCCAGTGGCAATTATGCACACTAAGGCTATAGGGAAGAAGTGTTAAGTGGCAGTAGAACAACAATCTTTGTTTCCTTCAAACATCCTCACTCCTTTTTGTTATCTGGCTTGTGATCTTGTGATATCCAGACACACTGCAATCTCTAAACATACTGATACTCAACTTCCCTGTTTGAAGCAGAGGAAACTTTTTAGCTTAAGTTTTTACAGCTGGAGTGTTGCAGTGCAAGGAGAATAAAGCAGAGATGAGCAGAGTATAAGTAGTACCTAAATGCTTTTTCTATCAACAGAGTAAAGTACTGGAAGACCTTGGAGTCCTTAGGACTATGAGTGCAGACTTAAGCCATAGAATCATAGAATCATAGAATGGTTAGGGTTGGAAAGGACCTTAAGATCGTTTAGTTCCAACCCACCTGCCATAGGCATGCAGGAAGTAGACCTCAATTTTGGCAAATTGACTTTCAGTTTTCAAGGGCTAAGCAATAATAGATGTTGCCTTATCCCAGGGATATCTTACCCACTTTCCTATCCAGTTCTTCTGAACCTACAGCAGTTATTCTGAAGACTGATTTGAATGGCAGACAATGAGGCAATTAAAAGGTAGTTGTGTTAGATTTCTTGAGCAGTGAAAAGACTGCGCAAAAGGAAAGGACAGCACCACTGGATGTGTGTTTCCTAATGAACCTATTGCTTTTTGGTTGGCATCTTTTAAAATTGCAATGTCATTTTTGTTTTTAAATTGTAAGACCAATTAGAAAGGGATCTGGGGCTCTAGCCCTGCTCTGATGCATGTCATTTTGCAGAAGGTTCTGATGCATTATTGTTTCTATATAACAATAGAAGTAGTTGTATATAGATCTGTAATAATAGAAAGCATTTTATAAATATATAATATACTTATGTAGGTGAATGTCCTTTTCCCTGTGTCCATATGAGCAGGTGAGATCCGAAAAGAACAGAGATTGCTGCTTGTGGTTAATCTTAAGCTGTTCCCATATACCCCAGTTCTCAGATAAAGGTAATACATGTAATACATGTCTCACAGTCATCCTCTGATCAGCTCGCAGTTCCAGCTGTCTCAAGTTCTTGTGTAAATCTGGAAAGCCACACCAGTGACTGGGACATCAGTTCTTCATGATCAAAATGCACAAATAGAATAAGACTTGTTAATAAATCAAGAATAGAAAGCAGAACACAGACTGTTATAAAAATACAATAGTAATTTATTTTAGTTGGGAATAGGGGAGTGCTGTCTACCAAGTAAGTTAAATCACCAAACATCAAGTTCTTTAAATTATGTTCTCTTAAACTGGGCGTCAGGGAGGTGAATTCATTAAAGCGTGGGAGATCAGACTGGAAATTTGTAGCATCAGCCTATCTCTAGGTGTGAGAATTGTGGGTTAAGTGTAATTATATACGATAATTCTTCATAGCATGCTGGTTTAGCAGCGATCGTGTGGTCTACGTAACATGAGCTCTCACTACAGCCTGTGGCTATTACCTCTTTGCTGAAAAGTGGCAAGAAGTGGTTGGGATAATGAATGAGATTTATGCAGTATGAGAATACTGGATGTGAGAATTAATGAGAACTTAATGCATGCCAAAGATAAGCCCAAGGTGGTGTTCCTCCCAGGATGGTTTACAGTAAGAGTCATGCAACACTTTCAGACTTCAACTGATCCCATCACTTAGCCATGTCATTGCAGTATTCCCTATCCTGAGAGAGGTGGTGAGGTGGCACAGGTAACACTCTGCAGCCTTTAATTAGCTAAATGATTTCTGTGTTTTGGGTTTTTTGTTTGTTTGTTGTGGGTTTTTTGTGGGGTTTTTTTTTTTTTGTTTGTTTGTTTTTCTCTGATAGTGCAAAAGTTACAGAAGAAAACAAGATTTGTAATCTTTTGGTTTAGTGAATGTCTGATTTCTTGCCTGTAAAGGAGAAGATGCAATGATGCATATATATCTGTTTCTAAGATTGTGATACCCTCTGCTGGCAAATATGTGAATACATAAAGCAAGCAGCTTTACAATTGCGGCTGAAACATCCCCTTAACAAAATAGGTTTCTTTTATCAAGACAGCTTCCTCTTATAAATGCAACATCATCAAAAGAAAAGTGTTTCATAATAACCTATCAATTTTGACAAAGTTTTCATGGAAAAAAAAATCTTGTTTATTCTGGATGGGTTAAAATTACTTTGAGGTAAAACGCTTTAAAGTTACAAAGAAAAACAGCATTTTTATTTCTCTGGTTTCATGCAGTACTTCATTAGCCACACACCATTATGTTTTATGTCTGGCACAGAAGCAGGTGATAACCTTCTCTGTAAGTCTGTAAGGCAATATGTTATTGATCATGATTCATTTACTTACCAAAGGTATTTGGCAGCCAGGCTGCCCTGATTTAATAGTTCCCTGAATTTCTGATTCTTTTTTTCCATCTTTGTTTTCCTAACTTTTCTGTCTTATAATATAAAAACGTTAAAAGGCTTGGAATGGGCTGGCTAGGGCTGTAAGCCCAGAAACAAACATGCTCATGCCATATCAAAGTCCCACCACTTTTAAGCTTCTTGAAAGGGAAGGAATTGATTCCAGATTCTCAGGATGTGGCAAGCTGTGTTTAAAGAAAGTGTGTGCATTTATTATTTCAAGTCACTTCAATTACAACAGGCTTGATTCCTTCCACCCCCTGTGTCACTTGATAATTTTATAACAGGCCTCTCTGAAGGAGTCGTCTCCTCAGCGCAGGATTAAATCCACACCTCACTTCAGTGGCACAACTGAGTTACTCAGTTCTCCAGACATTGCCACCAGGCTTCACTGCTTGTACTCGACATGACAAGTACTCATCCACACGAGAACAGGGGTCTTTGGGAGAATTTAGTATCAGTCATCTTAAAAACTGTTTCCTGGATGCTGTTGCTTGAGTTTTCATGGCCAATTTGAGGGTTTTTGGTTGCTTAGCAATTGTTTAATATCTAGAAAGCAATCTTGTTTGAGCACAGGAAAGTAAACCAACATCTTGTGTGTTTACTTTGGTTCCTTTGATTGATGTTAGGCGAGTCATTCAAGCTTTGTACAGTAACGAGGGTAGCAACAATATATGTATTCATTGGAGGAGGACGAAATTTAATTGGAATGCTGTGTATGTATTTGGTATCCTGCTTATTATTTTTTCTTGTGAGACTGTATACTGCAAACCAAGGGGACAACCTGTAGTAACCACCCATTAACTGTCCCGCCTAAAATTGTAAGTTCTTTGGCTCATAGAATGAACCCTTTGATTTCATTTATGAGTTTAAAAAGTTGTTCTTGAATTGAGTTCTTAGGGGGCACAAGCTCCAGTGTGGGTGGGCGCATTCATTAGTGGTACGGAAGGATATTTGACTGTATGGCTCTTCAGAAGGCGCTGAGCTGGGAGACCACCAACATGATTTCATGCAGAGGAATTTCCAGCCGTCTGACCAGAGGACTCCGCTTGTCTGGTTTGGATTTACATCAAGAGGCCAAAAATAAAAGTGCATTTAAATCATTAACTTACATGTGATTAAATGCTGTTCACCTCTTTCAGTAGCTGTATCACACTTTGTGGTTAGGTGCGTGAGATGGGAAATGTCTCCGTGTGCTGTGTGTGCATGTATACAGTAGATAGATATGCACACACACGTACAGGGCTGGAATTAAAACTGGCCTACATCAGTTTTATGCTGTGGAGTTACTCCTGCTAAGAGGAGAGTTAGATTCATAGCATAGGTATGTGCACATACTCGGTGGTGTGCCCTGATTCTTTTTAGAAGTCATTGCGTGCCTCCTTAATAAGCAGAAAATCATTTCATTTCAAAAACCTACAGAGTATTTACAGTAATAACAGCTCTGTGGTGCAGACCCTTTGTGGCACTTGAGCTGATATATGTACCTGGGTAGGAGCTTCTCAATGTTGTGGGTCAGCAGCAAGTCAGTGTAGGAAAGCAAAACATCTGTCCTCAAAGCATCTCCATGCTTGGTGGGGAAGGGCTGGGGTTCACCTCTCTTCCATCCAACCTGGCTTCTGACTTCCCTAGGGGTCAGATTATAACTGAAAATGTGATGCAGCTTGTCCTGAGTCTTTGTACCTTCTGGCCTATTCCGTGCCTAAAGGCTTCACCCTGTGCTCAGCAAAGTTTCTGGCAAAACTCCTGACGTTGACAAAGCAAGTCTAAAAAGCCGTTTGAATGCCCTTGTATTGATGGTGAGTTTCCTGTGGCAGGGATCTTGGATCAGGTTCTAATTTGGAACCAACATTAATGGTTTATGCTTTTTGCACAAATTTCCAAGGTGCCGTACGAATATATGGGTATAAATATATTTGTGTGTGTGATGGCTGTGTATCAACTTGCCATTAAAAGTTTTCCTTCTTCCTCTTTAGTTGCAGATTTTCCCTTTTCCACTACAAAATTCAACACCTGTCCAAGGCCCAGCATGAGCCACAATTCATCCTATGCTGTGACGATATTAAGTTTTCTCTGTCATGCAACCAGGAAGGGCTCGGAATAGCTTTTAAAATTGTTTTAGAGAAAAGGACTTGCTTTGTGATGGAAGATATCAGGATGACAGATCTTTAACTTTGGCACTTTGAAGCACAAAAAAGCTATTTCAGACCATTTTAAACAAGTTTTTATGACTCCCTCTGAGCTGAATACTGTTGGGCTCGCAGTAGCTGAAGTGCCTGGCAGCTTTACAAACCAGCCTTAATATAAAAAATACCCAGTCTTTAAAACATATGTAAAATAGCTTTTCTGCAACATTTGTGGCACATAAAGTACCACATACATGTTGGTGAGTGTGATATAAAGCTTTTATTGCCATTCATTTGGGATGACCCATATAACTCACTCGTGATATGTTAATAAAACTGTTTTCCACTCTGTCTCTTTGTAAAAACACACATATAAAGATGGCTAAAACAGTGGTGATAGCTGTGTGCTAACTTGTTAAGTAGCACTGCAAGTTGCATTTATCATCTCTCCTGCTTTATCTACTTTCTAACCAGCAATCAAAGATTGATTCTAAAATGCTCAGAAACAGCACTTTACAAATAAGTTTGCTTGAGAAATAACTTTTTGAAAGTTCGCCTCAAAATCATGCTGGCAAGAGGCCCAGACCCATCAGTATTCTGTCTGGTACCAGTGACAGCTTTAAGGACCAATATCTTTTCACTTGCCAAAACTAAGAACTGAACTTTTATGCCATTGGAAGGAAGAGGTTTTCCGTTTTCTAAAATTATAACAAACCATCATCTGAATCTCAGAAATATCTACCTTACTAGGGAATGTTTCTTGACCTTCCTGTTATTTGGTTTTTTTTCCTTCTTCTAAGACATGTCTAATTAAGGGATGAAGATTTCCTGGTGGAAATGTAAAAAATACTATTTGAAAACAATAAAAAACTGGAACTCTGTAAGTCCAGATACAATCAGACTGCAGGCCCACAAGGCAGGTACTTTGTATGCCTGAACAGTAGCCTTAGATGCAGCTATTCTGGGAACTGTAAATATTTGCAATTAATGTACAAGAAAACACAATTTTCTGGCACATCTGTGCTGAAGTAGCTTTGAAGTCATAGCATACCATAGGGAGGGAGAGGAAAAAGAAATAAATATATATATTTATATAAGTTCAAGACACAGAATGTGCAAACCCCTAAAAATCAGTTGACAACATATCCTGAAGTCAAAGAGATTAATGATATGATGAACATGAGCCGGCAGTGTGCTCTCGCAGCTCAGAAAGCCAACCGTATCGTGGGCTGCATCAAAAGCAGCGTGACCAACAGGTCGAAGGAGGTGATCCTGCCCCTCTACTCTGCTCTTGTGAGACCTCACCTGGAGTATTGTGTGCAGTTCTGGTGTCCTCAACATAAAAAGGACATGGAACTGCTGGAACAAGTCCAGAGGAGGGCCACGAGGATGATCAGGGGACTGGAGCACCTCCCGTATGAAGACAGGCTGAGGAAGTTGGGGCTGTTGAGCCTGGAGAAGAGAAGGCTGCGTGGGGACCTCATAGCAGCCTTCCAGTACCTGAAGGGGGCCTATAGGGATGCTGGGGAGGGACTCTTCATCAGGGACTGTAGTGACAGGACAAGGGGTAATGGGTTAAAACTTAAACAGGGGAAGTTTAGATTGGATATAAGGAGGAAATTCTTTCCTGTTAGGTTGGTGAGGCACTGGAATGGGTTGCCCAAGGAAGCTGTGAATGCTCCATCCCTGGCTGTGTTGAAGGCCAGGTTGGACAGAGCCTTGTGTGGGATGGTTTAGTGTGAGGTGTCCCTGCCCATGGCAGGGGAGTTGGAACCAGATGATCTTGAGGTCCTTTCCAACCCTAACTATTCTATGATCCTATGATTCCATGTACTCAAATCCAGGCTCAAGCCTTTGCTGAATCTGCACAGGCATATATGCACAGGCATATATGCACAGGCCAGGCCTAGACTAAAATACTTGCAGTGGGAACAGTAGTTGGCAGATGCTGTTCTTTAAGAGGGAATTATTTCCCCTGTGAGCTTGACTATTCCTCCAACTGCTGCTGGCTTTACTCGGATGCTTTGTTCTGTTTCCCAGCTGAGCTCCCATGGTTGCGCACAGGAGCAGTAGCACAGCTGGAAATGGATTAGAGCAATTTGGCGGCAGCAGTCCTGGGAGGAATTATGCGCCTCGCTGCTGGAATGGGAGGCCTAAATTACATTATTATTTAGAATTGAATTTTAACTTCATTGCTCTATGTTTTCACCCTGGTGGGTAACTCCCTTCATTGCAATAGACTTGGTGCATCTGAAGTATGTTCCCCACAGCAAGGATGTAGATGAAGTTATGCCCTTACTCAGTAAAGTGTCCAAATGTTACATAGGCAAATGTCCTGATTTAAGCACCCAGCTGGTTTTACTGTCCCAAGAGGACTGTACCCAGGCTTATATTTAACAACTGTAGAGCAAGCTATCACATGACAGAGTCCAATGACTGGCTGTTCTGGAAGTCAGTTTGCAACACTGTTGATGACTTCAAAGGGAGAAAGATTGGCCTGGAATCTGTTTTTCCCAAAACAGGTTTTTTTTTTTTTGTTTTATGCATGCAAATGTTCTTCATCAAATAATGGGGAAAAAAAGGAATGAGACATAAAATCAATGTTGCTGATTTCATTTATTAGGTTGGATCCTAAATACTTGACCTTTAGCTTGAAGGTAGTGCTGGGAATAAGATGACTAAATGGGAGTTGGAGACACAGTTCTTGTCTACATATTGTGATTCTTCTGATTGCAGAAAAAAATCAGAATTTCATGGATTTGAAGCAAGAAGAACCTTTGGATTATTTGCTATGACCTCCTGCAAATTATATTCCAGTCAGTTTTGCCCATTGAGCAAACATGTTAGGATTTCATCATTTAAAACAAAAGTTGCTTTCTATCAGAACTATCAGAACAGAGAACAGGAGAAACTTAAGTGTCTTTGGTGCACAATGCCTCTTTAAGGGGGAGGATATCCTGAGTGAGGTATACCCAGCTGATGGCAATAATTGGTCCATATTCTGTACTGCAGGGGAAGGTGAACCCCCAGGGATTCATCCACTCAAAGCTCAAAACCAGTTATTTCCTGGAACTTAACCTGGAATCAGCATGACTCTGAATATGTGAGGAAAGCATCTACTCAGTAAGACTTTCTGCACCACTCCAAGGCATTGGTCCAACTACTCCCATGTCTAGAAGAGAATGACCTGATAGCCGTGGAGAAGCCTATAAGACACCTGATTAATTGCGTACTAGGAGAAAAGATACTGTGATTTTTTTGCAAGCATCTTAGGCATGAAGTGTTAATGTTGACTGGCGAATTCTCTGTGACAACCAAGATGGTACAATCAACCTACCTCTGTTCTTGTTCTGAGACTTAAAGGTTGATGTTAGGGATTCTAAAGTGCCATGACCTGCCTATGCAACTCTGTCTTCCTCCATCCCAGTTTCTCCTATTTCTGTCAGAAATGGATTAAAGCCTGCCTTTTCTTAGTTTCATTAAAGTACTGTTCTCCTTTGACCACTTGCTGGAATTTTCAATGCCTTTTTAAACTGGGGCCACTACAACTTGGGAAAATGTTCTTAATACTTGCTGCAACAGTACAGTTACAACAGAGTATATGACCTCCCTATTAGCACTTGAAAGTTTTACATATATCCAGACATAATTATAACTCTTTTTGCGTCTGCTCCCTTCAGAAAGGTTAAGTTGAGGTATAGTCAGGATGATCCCTAAATCATTTCATGGGCTTGAAACAAGAAATCTCAAAAGCAGAAAAACAGTGGAAAAGAATTAAGGTGTGAGTCATTTGTAAATCTCATCATCTCATGGTTTTTGTATCTCAGTAACAATTTTTGGACACAAAGGGCAGAAAATACTGGAAACATTAAAATGCAACAATTTGAGACTGAGATTTGCCAAGTTAATGTGGGATTTCAATAAGCTTTAAAACTTCATCCTCAGGTGCTTCTGGGCTGCATTGCTGCATTTCTCTCTCATGTGTCTTCCCTCCACCATTGCTGAAGTTAAATAATGCAGTCGAAAACAGGGGAGTGCAACGGAGATTATTATCCTGGTGTAAACAAAAGCAGATTTTATTCCTCTACATGCCTGGGATTGAAAGAAAATTAAAGATGCAAGCATCAACAGTCGGTAGAGGAGCGATCTCTGCTTAAACATTAGAACACAAGGGGTCCCCACAGCACTGTCTCTAAAGCCCAGTTGCACTCCCTACCAGAAGTTTAGTGCAAAAACATGTTATTTAGTTTTCCTTTGTTAGTCCCAGAATAATCTTTTTGCTCTTTAGTAGTAAAACAAAACTTTACCCTCTGAGTAAACATACAGCATCCTAAAAATCATGATACCAGAGTGATAATCTCATACCATGGGTGACATGGTTTAGTGTGAGGTGTCCCTGCCCATGGCAGGAGGGGTGGAACTAGATGATCTTAAGGTCCTTTCCAACCCTAACTATTCTATGATTCTATGCTATAAATATGTGGGTTTATAATCAGCCAGGTTTGGTGGTTTTGGTTGGGTTTTTTGGGGGTTTTGGTTTTGGGTTTTTTTCAGTTTTCTGATGCAAATCAGCTGCTGCTTGTCTGCATTTGTTTAGGGACACCTGCAAAAGACTAGCATTACAGGGGTCAGGAATAGGCCCTTGGGGACGTGCTCTAGAAGTGATGCTTGTCACTTACGTGCTACTGCAAGGTTACAATGATTTGTGAAATGCACGTTAGGTGCTGTTCTTCCTGGGGCACTTGTAGGACAGTAGTTTTACATTCACTTGCTTCCTGCCCTCAGGGTCACTTGGCCTCTTAAGAGACTGGGAAATGAACCCCTCTTTTGGTGTCATTTGAACACCTGGGTTCTCTTTTTAAAAAACAGCATTTGAAGGAGCTCCAATTTCATTCTTTATGATAAAGTTACAAGTATTACATTTATTTCTTACCTCCACTGTAAAATCATGTAAGAAAAGGGAAGGAAGAAAACTGAGTTTTTAGTCTAAGACTAGAAACATGTTAAAACAAACTTTCTAGATGTTTGAAAAATGTGTTTAATTGTTTAATTTCTTTTTTTTTTTTTTTAGAAAACATTATTGATTCACCTGTTTCACTAAATTTAATCTGGGAGTAGGGCAGATGGTATCACAAAAATAGGAAGATGTTTCTTCTTCTTCTTCTATTTACCATTTATCCCGCTCTAACTGAAACATAAGTCCATAGCTGGTGGACTGCTTTTACTGCTTTCTTTTTGTTTGCTGAAAATACTGGTTCTACCAATGTACAGTTTGTGGCCGAAGAGTGCTATTATTGTTATTTTACATACAGGAAGTCTGAAGGCAGGGAATTTAAGTCATTAAACCTTATATAGGTCATGTAGAGAAGTTTGGGAAGAAGAGACTCAGGTGTCCTAAATCCATCTAACCTCTTAAACTTGGATCATTGTGCTCAGTTTTAGGAAGGGGTACCTGGTGAATTCAGGTGTCAGTCTCTCTGAGACTGAGAGATGCCTTCTGTGGAGTTTTTGAGACAAGTCTGCTGAAATATTTTAGACTTCTGGGTTGAAGTGCTAATCAATCAATCAATCCACATCATCAAGAGTTTGTAGATAAGGTGGGGAGAGAATGGAAGAGGGATGGTAAGGGAGGGATCAGTTCACCTAAGTCTCTCTAAAAGCTATACATTAGTCATTCAATATTCCTGGGTTCTTTTGTGGTCAATGGAGAGGGAAATAAATCCATTTCAAAAGGGCAGGTTGATCTTAAAATATGGATATAAAGCTGGAATAACTTTGTTTGGCAGTGCTTTTCTTTCATTGCTATCTATAAAGGAGACTTGAACACCTGGGTTGGACTAGTTACCTAATGCTTTGATGGCTGAAGTTAGGCAAGGTGAACCTTATCTGTAAGTCAATCATTAGATTTTTGATGTGTCTGTGTTCCTAAGGTTGCTTTGGGTATCTAACAGCTGTATTTCAGCTCCGTGTTCCTTGAAGTCATGGATGATGTGCTCCTGGGGTTTAGCACCTCCATTTCTCTCACTAGACACACACAGAACATATATGCCAACATATACGGAAATATATATACCTATTTATGCCTGGTTTAGACCATGTCTGAAAAGCAACTTATGACTGAAGATGTGTGGCTGTTTGCATGTGTGTGCCCGTGGTTTTGTGACTCATCCCACTACTGGTGTGAGCTCACCTGAACACTGACTAGCAGTAAAAATCCATTTTCAAGTCACAGCTCTGACTGATTTTGATGATGATTATGATCCCCAGTGCCCTAAGAAAAATCCTTAAGAGAAATCCCTAACCAGGAAAGTAGAGTTGAGGAATAGGAAACACTAATCTATTTTTCTTCTGTATACACAACTAGGTATTCATGGATTCATTAAATTAGGAGAAATAGATCACAACCTTTCAGCATGGTTGTATGGGCATTTATCTTTATTGTGGGAACATGCACAAGTCTCTGTTCCAGTGAATACTGAATTATTTAACTATAGTGGAACATCTTTAATAGGAGGGTGATTCACCCTGAAACTCCCTTTGGCCCAGAGCTAGGCATCTATATGCCTTGGGTGCATGGGGGTATACAACATCCATCCTCCTCCTCTGAATTTCTAATGGTTCTCTTTGTGACTGCCCACTCATTTGCCTCTCAGTATAGGCACTGCTCAGAGCTGGGGATTTTACAAGGCAGAAACATGCCTGGAAAGGATGTTGCAATGCTCAAATTGGCAAGGTACTTTGGGGAGTAAACCCTAATATTTAAGTAACATGAAATAAAATGGGAGGTGTAATCCTACATCACTTAGGTGAACTGTGAAATTGTGTTTAAAGGGTAGGATTCATCTCACCTAACTTTACCTCCCTGAAAGTTAGGTGTCTAGTCTGAATTAGTACTTTAGGCTTTATCTGTAATTCACACAGCAAGGAGGGCATGTGTAGAGTGAGTCACACCAGTTTAAATCAGGTGTCTCGGGAAGTTGGAAGGAATTGCCCTCTGGAGATGCTTAGTACCTCTGAGCAGAGAGGGAACCTGCATAACCAGCTTAGACAAGATACCTGACTCTGAAATGGCTAAACAAAAGAAATCAAGGCAGCACTCAAACCCCAAGGGTTACATTGAAATCATAAGGGGGAAGATAAACTGTTCAATATGTAATACAGTGGTGTACATACTGCAGTCACAGCTCCTCCATGTGAGAAGGATTAATCTATACAGATTAAAGTTACAATACTCTGTTGAGCCTGCCTGAAAAAAAAATGGGCAGGATGGAGAAAAAAAGAGAGTGAAAATATGAATCCTTGGTCTTTAATCAGACTGTCAGGCTGGTAGAATGATATTTTCTTACCTTAAATTGCTGTTTCTTAGCTGGTTTCCCTCTCCTACCAGAAAACAGTATTGGGTCTCACATAATATCAAACTCTGTGAATCTGGAAGTGATCAGGAAAGGTGGTTTGTTTTTTTAAAGGAAAAATAAATCTCAGATTGTTTGTGTGAGACTGTGAATATTTATGTACTGTTCCCCCTTTTCCCTCATTGCATATTTCACCAAGTTCATTTGCGTGTGTTACAGGATAAATCTTACTGGAGGGCAGTGGAAGAAAGCAGTAAAAAGGAAAAGCATCAATCAGTGATCCAGGGTAGCAGCAGGAATCGTTGTTCATTTTTGTACATGGATCATTGTTTGTTGAACTTGCCCGGGCTTGACAATTAAGAAACTTGCGGTTCTGCCGAGGTCAGTCTCAGGTGGTTTCAGATGATGGCTACAAAAGTCATTATGTTGCTGGGCTTAGATGACTTCGAAGCCTTGCTGTCACTGTGCTTTCAGTGGTATTCACTTATGAAGAGGGCCACATGTATTTTACTTTGCCTTGGAGAAAATATTTTGTGACAAAATGTTTATTTGACAAAAAAATGCCGTGTGCGGTGTGAGTAACCTGAATTATTGGCAAATGTGGGTTGAATTTGGTGAATAATGACTTGTTTTGAAAAGTGAAAGTGTTTTCTCTTAAACCTTTTGAAACAAAAGGTTATTCTTTTTTTCAATTTGGAAAAGATGTTAATTTTGAAGATTACCAACATTTTAAAAGTGATGTGAAAATGATGGAATGTCTAGGCATGACTTACTTAACCAACCATCCCAAAACATGGCTTTCTTTTTGTTTTCATGCTTGTTTGGAAATCTTATGTTATTTTGCTTTAAACTGCTTTGTTTGCTTTTAAACTTTGTTTAAAGAACGAACTAGTCTTGCTCTTGTATAACATAAATCAAACAGTTTTTCATGTTCAGTTTGGCAAAGGAACAATTGCTCTTAATGCTCTTATTGTGCCCTCTATGCTTTGCATCTCTTCCCATAATAACTATCAAGTAAAATTCTCATTCTGCAATGGTTCCACTCAGACACATAAAACAGGAGTCATCCCACCTAATTTTAGCTATTTTAAACTTAGGTAGCCAGTCTGCCTGTTCTCAAAAGAGAGAGAGAGGTTCCTCTGGTGGTAATTCAGCTTTTCCTAGGCTACTATTTTAGGACAGAATGATTTGCCTTCCAGTGGCTCCTTCAGGCCACAGAGTTTGGCATTTATGTGCTTTGTCTGTTTTGCTATTTCACTTCGTCCCAGCACTGAACAAGGAAGGAAATATTTGGAGTTCAAGGAAGGGGAAGAAGAGTCCTTGTCTGACCTCTGCAAATGCTGTGGGTGTGGGCAGCCTGAATCAGTTTTACTTTTTCCAAACGGTTTTTCTTTTACTACTTTCTAGTTGCTTTCCATTTTAATTCAGCCTTATTTGACCCCCCAGAAAGTAGAGATGGAAATGGCCAGTGATGATGGGAGTTTTGTGGCCAGTATTAGTTTGGAGGTCAGATTAACTGATAGTGATAGTCCCCTTTGGCTTTAAAAGCTTCAGGAGAAACCCTAACTCCACGTAAGTCAACAACAAAACTTCCATGGGCTTTGGTATGGCCAAAATTTCATCCTGAGTACCTAGTAATGAATCTTTGATATTTCCCCCCCTTTCCTTCCTCCATCCCCCCACTCGAAGTATTGCTCCATGCAGTTACGTTTTCCAGTGTTTTGTTCCATTGTGGTATAACTACTTCAAGACACAACAACTTCTCTTTGTCCCCTGGAAATAGTTGCACAGGCTAATAGTTTAAGGAAGTTTTTGCTTGAAGAGTTGAGTAACAGAGCCAAAGTCTGTTCTTGGTTGAACTGGAGTAAATATGGAATAGCTTGTTGACAATGCGGAGTTACTCCTCTTTTATGTCAGTGTAACTGAGAGCACAATTTTGCCAATTATTAACTTCTGTTACATTATTTATATTTCTGTGCATGTCAAGATTTGTTAATGTCATTGTTCAACATCAAATAACCTTTTGCTGAAAACAGAGCGTCATTGTGAATTAGGTATCATCAGCTAAATTGAACCTCACCCTGTGCATTTGACAGATGGTAATACATTCATTAAGTGTTCTGTGGTTGCTTTGAGGTTGGAAAGTGCTATTTTTCTGGCTTCTAACTCGGGATTCTTAACTAAAGTTGTATAAAGCATAGTTTTGAAGGGAGAAGGAAAATCACAAAGAGGTCGTGAGGGTTTTTTTTGTTAATACTGTTGTTTACTACTTGTAGTGTGACACAGCAGGACTGCGATTGCTATAAGTTGTCTTGGGCTGCATAAATAGCCCAGAGTGGAGGGTGAGAGAGATGGTTCCACTGTGGATTTTGTATATACACAGCTAGAACTTCTTAAAATTTGAAGTTACATTAAATACATCACCGTGGAGGCAAGACAATGCTTGTGCCTTTGTGCTTGGTGAATTCACTATCCAGAAAGATGGTTTCTAAGAGTTCAGACATTGCAGCAGTTGCATGGGTAAGCTAACGACAGGACTCCTCTTGCAGAATGGGTCACATTTGGGATCTTTATATTAATACTGAAAGTCCGCAGAGTGGGGAAGTAATTGGAGGTAGAAATTCCAAAAGCAGCAGAGCCACATTCTCAGGCATAGTTCCACTCAGTGTTGTAATACTGAATCCTCCACCCTGGTGTTACCAAGACAATGCAAGTCTGAGATTAGACACTTCAGGAAAAGTTCTCCAAACAGCTGATTTAGGGGGCACCAAAACCAAACGTAGAAGAGACTCCACTGACTACAGGAAGCTCATTTAATTTACTCACTTCACAGAAGATTAATCCCACCCATTGATTTGCAGTGGAGCTTCAGCTGTTATCAGCTTAAGTAGTTACTTAATGATGTTTCCAAGAGGATAAATTGCCAAGGGAATTGGCTGTCTAAACGTTTCTGAAATTACAGGATCTTGCTCATGGCCTTGTTGAACTTCATGACGTGTGCACTGGTGCACCTTTCAAGCCTGTTGAGATCCCTCTGAATGGCACCCCTTCCCTCCAGCATGTTGACTGCACCATACAGCTTGGTGTCTTGGCAGACTTGATGAGGGTGCACCCAATCCCACTGTTCATGCCACTGACAAAACCAATCCTGCCTCCTGAAGAATGCCACTCCTCACTGGTCTCCACTGTATCAAGCTTTTAACCTCAACTCTTTGTGGTCACAAAGAGCACTTCTCGCAGGTTTTTTTTCTAAGAAACTAAACTGTCCTTTTGATACCTCTCTGTTCTGGGGTGTCACTGGTGAATTCAAACGTAGGGTGAGTTCCCCAGTCATGCCAGCATTATACATTTGATTCTTTCGGAGATGTGACACTTAGAAGCCTCTTGCTTCAATATTTTTGAGACTCTTTTATTCATCCTCCTACTTTCAGTGGGCATTTCTCTGAGCACCTGCTCAAGGAACATGACTTAAATCATATAGGTAAATCTGAATCTGTCAGGACACCTAGCAAGTAGGATTTGCAATATGGATATTTGCATATGGATTTCAAAAAATGGCTTGAAAAACATTGACAGACTTTAAAAATCTGATCCTATGCCTGAACTCCATCTGAAATGGCAGGTTTAGGATCTTAATTATCTTAGCTTTTAAAAATTCTGTCACTATTCAGTTGAAAGAAAGGCAGTTCTCCCTTCTTCACTGCTCTTCGATTTTCATGGCTGTTATGAGAGATCTACTAGAATCAGAAGAGTTTTGATTAATTACATGGGGTCATTGGTGTTACAAGTAGTGATTCGGTTGTTGGCTATCAGGATATGAGATGGTCCAGCCTGTAAGATGTCAACAGGATCCTGTGGGTTCCAGCAGTGCCTGTGAATTAGGTCACAGATGTGTTAAACCCTGAACATATACTTATTTCTGGCTGAAAGTTGCTGTATGCAAGTGCCAAGTATGAATTCAGATAGATGTTTTTCCCACTGTCACGAATAGGCTTTACTCCAGGCATTGTTTTTGCGACAGCCATGACGCACTTTGATATATCAGTAAGAGCAAAAAAACCCCAACTATAATAAGTTCCAGAAAAGTTACATAAACACATCTCACCTGCTGCTCCTGTCTTTGTACACACACCTAACTGGCCCCATGGGCTAGCACCAAACATCTAACATAGTACTGATACTGGAAATATTGCAGAGAGGACTCAGACGACCAACAATCCGACCGGGTGAAGGCGATACTGGAAAATGCTCAGTGCTAAGCCAGTTCTCTAAAGTCTGGATGAGCAAAATTGAATTAAATAACAGTAATTTGATTCCACTGTCTCTAAATGAATGCACTGTAAGAGGCCATAGTCCGAAGCTGACCAAGAGAAGGAGAACTATCTGTTCAACAGGTGTTATGGGTCAAACCAGAGACTGCTGAATCTTTTGAGTGTTGCCACGTGGGGGTATATTACACACTATGAAATTATTACCCTTCTGTAGAAGTTGTGCGGCAGAGCACAGCTGCAGACAATTAAAGACACCACTGCCAGCATCTGACAGCAGAATGTCAGTGTCAAAATTCAATTTGGATTGATTAAATAAGGGATGGCAACACTTTTGTTTTATGGATGGCAGCACTTCAGTCGCTTTAGATGCTCTGCTTTCAGAAATAAAATTCTTTCCCTCCCTGCTATGTTTGTTAGGGTGTTTTCAGTTGGATTGCAGTCATTTCTCCAGTCAATCAATTAAGCCAGGATTTGCCACTGTGTCTAGGAGTCAGCCGCAAGAGAGCTGGTATGGCTCCTGGTGCTTGGCCAAGAGGCTTCAGTGGGAGCAAAACATCAGGCAGCTTAATCTGACTTCCCCTGCTGGCACAAGGTTTAATGGATGTTAGGGCAGCAGAGAAATCATGTTCTGTGGTGTCCGGCTCCTGCTCTCTCAGTGGCCCTGTGCGTGCCTCATTTCTCTCCATGCCAAAAGTACAGGGGTGGCTGACAGCAGAGCTACCTGTGCTAGCAGGCTGCTCTATGCTGGGTGATCCCTGCAGCCTTTTGAAGCTTATGTTGTGCTCCATAAATATATTTACCTCCACAGGCCTTGTAGTGCTACACCACCTGAGTAACCTGAAGCATTGAGTAGTCTTCCCCAAGTTAAATGGCAGTACGTTACTCAGAAATATAACATTTTACAGGATTAGGCCTTAAATGCTGACTCCAGGCCAGATCTGCAGCAGGTATAAATCACTGCAGGTAATTTTCACCAGCTGAAATTCTGGCCCTAAGCCCACGAGTCATGTTGTTATTTTTTCACATTGTAAATTCTTGCTGTTTCTTATTTATATTGCTTTCTCACTTTGGGGCACTTGTCAGGGGCAAGGACTCCACGGTGCTTGTCACCCTTCAAATAGAAATGCTGAAGACCCTTCTTACCCCAGAGTGTTTGACATTAAAATACCATGCAAACCTGTGCACAGTCATTCAGCTTTCTGTAAGGCATTATCGCAATCAAGTTTTTCTATTATCCCGGCAGTAAAGAACACAAATTCTGTGCCTGGGCTGATGCTTTTAAGTAAAAGCTTTGTACTCTTCTTTATACTATGTCGAAGTGGCTTTTAAAGACCGGATTTTGTTGGAGCCAGCAGCAGTGTGGGACATGGTCTTCAGGAAAAGGTCGAAAATCCCCTCTCCATTGTGACACCCTGTTGGAGACATGTCAGAAAGAGAATTTGCACCTAAGTTGAACATGAAGTGAGGAAAATCTTAACAGTGGTTGAATATCTCACCTGTGTAGCGCTGTATTTCATTGTTGTTAAATATCAACAATAGTGTACAAATACTACCTTTGTTTCAGTTGCAGTGTGTCTTCCAGCTCCTTAGAGCTCTGGTCAGCATCTTCAGAATTATTGCTATTGCCTTTAATTACTTGGGAAGAAGTTTTAAACTTGCAAAACTACAACTTCTTAGAGCTGAAGTAATGCTGGAAAATTCTGTTTCATTACAGTTCTACCTAGCTGTTTAGAAATATAAAGTAACAGCGTACAGGCCTCCAGTTTGCTGTGTGATGGCCTCAACAGACCAGAGGAATACTGTAGGGTGTATGTTTTATTGGTGTATCATGCTGACAAGCTGTTCTTTCCAAGACCTCTTTGTGCTAGTCGGGAGAAGACGTGCCACAGTAGTTTCCTGTGTCCACTTTTTCCATTTTAGGTTGAACTTTACCTTCAGGCAGACCTTGCTAGGCTACTTTGAAGTGCAAATTAACAACAAAAATGTGGTTCTTAGCTTTTTTTTGAGATACTACCATAGCCATTGACAGTGACTGTTTCTATATAATTCCTACTTTGCCCTAATCACTTATTCGTTTCTTTTTGACAAAGCCCTTGAAAAAGGTTTGGTGAAGGCGCTGAAGAAGCTGGATGACTATCTGAGAACCCCTCTGCCAGAGGAGATTGATGCAGACAGCACCGAAGAGGAGAAAGTGTCTAAACGCAAGTTTCTGGATGGAGATGACCTGACCCTCGCTGACTGCAATCTTCTGCCCAAGCTCCATGTTGTCAAGGTAAAAGATGTCATTCAATGGTCAAAGAAGCCATATCTGACAATGAAGTGCCCTGCTCTGACAGCTGCCTACTAAAGTCAATATATATTTCAGCATAGATACCTTAAGTACCTTTGCTCCTCACTATTTCCTAAAGGTAATTTAAGTAACGTATTAAATACATGAGGAAACTGTCCCATCACTAATTAGTGGCAAAGACAATATTAAGGTCTAGATATCTCATCTCTTTATTTTTACTCTGCTGCAAGTAAAAGCAGTCTTTCATATTAATTAGTTTCCATTATTCTTAAGAGAGAAATAAAAAATTTAGTCAGTTCCCACCCATTTATAACGTAAGAACAACAGTCCATCTTTTTGGGGAATATTTGTTCCAGCTGATAATTCACACAGAGAAGTTAACAAATCAAAGTCACCGCTGAGGTCCAGGATTTAAGACGTACAATGGTCACTGGTATAGTGCAAACGGTGTACATCATCCCGACTTGTAAATGTTGCATTTACTTAATTTATAAGATGACATGTTTCTTTAGAATAAAGCAAGTACCTGGCAGACCTTGGCAAGCAAATAAGCTAGGAATTAAAGCCATGCATCTAATTTGGCTCCATGAGCCAAAACATAAACTGAGCCTGAGAGCTGACTGCACGCATGAAAAGAAGGTAAAAACAAAACGAAACAAAAGTGCATAAGTCACCAGGTAAGAAATGTGATAACATCCTCACAGATTTAGCTCTTTACTTGGCTTGTCTTCATTGGTGACATTGGAGTCAGACAGTGCAAAATGAGTATGTGGCCCTTTACAGGTTCTTGTCCCCTTGGATGAAATGAAAGAGGTTGAAAAAGAATTAAAATTTTTCATAGACAAGCATAGCCATAGGATATTGCCTGAAAAACATTTTACAGATGGAAGAAAAGGGTAAATTAGTTTTTAATTTTATAGAAGATGTGTGCTGGAAATTATGAAAATCTTAAATTGCCCACTGGGTTTTATCTTCCCAAAGTGTGTGTGAAGCATCACTGAAGGCAAGAATGCTTAATTAAATGCGGTTTAGGACAGGATTTGGACTTGCATATACCAAGTGAATCCTGGTAATAAAACCAAATCACAGTCATTTCTAAGAACATGACTGTCCTGAGAAATCTGAGATGGGAAACAGCTCTACCATGTGCTTTAAAAATAAAGGGGAACTCTGTGGCACATATGTATGTAATTTATGCCCAGGAACAATTTTATACTGTCAGAAAAATTAAAGATTGGAAGCACTCATTAAATTAGCTAATCCATCCCTTCCTATCAGCAGTTCATTCTGTCACCGCAGGATTATTCTATATGGTATATTCTTACAGGAAAACTGAAATGTCCCAAACCAGGAAGCTACTTAGCCAACAAACGAGCTTTAAGCACAGATTAGTCCCATTGACTTCAATGCAACTATACAGGTGCTTAAAATTAAGTATGCACTTAACTATTTTCCTGAATAAGGGCCTGACTGTTTTTAGAAATCGAAAATTTCCCTTGATAGACAATTTCCTAGTCTGACAAGTCTTGAAATAACCATTTTCTCTCCCAGTTTATTCTAATACTTCTGTTTCTAATGTCTGCTAAATCATCTGGGTTTCTCAGTCATGGTACCCATACCACCCTGAATATTAACTTTGCCTGAATACAGATACAGTCTTCCAACAGCTGTAGGTGGTTACATCCTCTGACATAATTGGCCAGGCAAAATATATTGCATATATTAAAGATACAGATACAGTATATATAAAATATAATGGTAAATGTAAAAGTTAATATGAAGATATGTTATGTAAAGTTGTTGCTAATACCTTTCTCTTAAACCTATCTTGCATTTTATGATTCAGCTTATCAGCTTTTTCTGATGTGGCATCTCAGCTTCAAGTAATGTACTGAAGACTGGTAAAAAACACCAAAACCTGATATGGTAAAATTAATGAACTTCAGATACCATAGAAGTCATAATATGGTGACAGTAACCAAGCCATTGGTTTAGAGTGTCTTTAGGCCAAATAGAATCTTTGCAAGATCTAGGACAACAAACAGTCACTTTTCAGGCTTTTTTGTTTCTCAGGTCCCTGAGCCTCCAAATATTTCTGTCCTTTCCTATTTTTGGGGAGGGACTTCATTAAGGACTCTTCATTAGTGGCAGGACAAGGGATAATGAGTTCAAACTTAAGCAGGGGAAGTTTAGATTGGATATAAGGAAGAAGCTTTTTACTGTGAGGGTTGTGAGGCACTGGAATGAGTTGCCCAGGGAAGTTGCAAATGCTCCATCTCTGGAGGTGCTCAAGGCCAGGATGGACAGAGCCTTGGGTGACACGGTTTAGTGCCCATGGCAGGGGGGTTGGAACTGGATGATCTTAAGGTCCTTTCCAACCCTAACTATTCTATGATTCTATGATTAATTATGTAATAAGAAAGAGTAAGAAGCTCTCTGAAAGAGAATCTGGAGATATACCACTAACAATTCACTTATTTTCTCTCTTTCTTTAGATTGTTGCAAAGAAATACCGCAATTTTGAGTTCCCAACGGAGATGACAGGGCTGTGGCGGTACCTGAAGAACGCGTATGCCAGGGATGAATTCACCAACACCTGTGCAGCTGACAAAGAAATTGAGCAAGCTTATGCAGATGTGGCCAAGCGGCTCAGCAAGTCCTAAGTGACCTCAGTGGTGGCTCAGTATCCCCTTTTACAGACTCTTCTCCTTGTTGCCTTAAGATATACTTTGTTCTTATGCTGTCTGGTTGGCATCCCTGTGACTTCATCTGTTCAAGTGTATTGGTAAGGGACAAATCTGCTTCTCGATTGAGAAAAGAGAAGGCAGCTTTAGTGTGGGATTATGGAGACCCTTTGAAATCTGAACCTAAGATCTTCCTCAACTAGTATTATTTGCAATCAGTATTTGAAATTAATCCACTTTAATAGGGTTGTTTTTTCATGTTGGGGTATATCACCACCTGTATTCTTTGGAGTTTTAAAAATAGGATGTTAGCTGAATTTTCGAGAGTTAGGAACACATAGAACAGGTTCTTCTGTAGGCTATTTCAAGGATGCTTTTTCCCACAGTGATATTGAGATCCTTGAGGAAGGAGCAAAATCTGAGAGGGGTTGGGGGGAAAGGAATATGACCTTAGAGGAGAAATGCTTTTAGCAGTTATATTTAAACCGAACAACTCTCAGACTGCATATTCTGTTTTAGAAGGCCCAAGAGTTTATAGGGCATTTATTTTTAGCTTGGCACAAGAGGGGGAAACCTGAGTGAGTATGTCAGACTTGCAGATGCTACTTTGCATAGAATTTACATGATATTGTTGGATCTGAATATTTAAACAAAAGTGAACAAGCAATTGAGTGGTCAGCCCTTGGATCTGCAAGTTGGTAGTGACACGCAGACACAGCGATAACGGGGACAGCATATTGTCTCCAGTAACTATAGAGAGAATTGGCAAAGCTAACCAAATGATGCAGGGTATTGTCATCTTGACTGTGTGGTTACCAGTTCCTTTATGATTGCTATCTTGGGAAACTTGGATAGGCAGGAGAAAGCTGTTGCTGCACGCGAATTCGAGGCAGGGGAGGCATTTTCTTCATGTTGGGCTCCAGATGGATCACTTTCAAACACTCGTCATCTCACCCCAGAAGTTTGCTCTGAGAGCCTCAGAGAGGGCAGGCTAAAACAGAGAGAGGCACATTTCCATCCAGAAATTCAACAAGTATGCTAGCCAAAATCCATTCATGATGCCTTAGTCCCATTCATCCAGGGTTGACCCATCCAGGTTACATGATTCTGAATGAGGATTATGTTCTAAAACTGATTATTTGTTCTATCTGTAGCATCTGCGTGACACAATCCGCTTTATACGAGTGATTATTTGCACCTTACTTTAGCAAATTCAGAATGATAGCTCTTTTGCATGAAACCCAGCTGCTCTGATATGTACAACAGTGCACATGGCACTTGATTTTCAGTTTGGGGAGATTTAGTGTTGCTTTCAAGGATAAAATAAAGCTAAGCTGTAACCCAAGGTGGCTTCCCTTCTGATGAGATCTGCTAGAGCTGCACTGATTTGAATGGAACCACAAACTGGTGAGCCCTGACCAAGGGGAATCTCACAGCAGAGAGATTCTTGTTTGGCACCGAAAAGCTGGAGGACTGGAGACAGGATTGAAAGTCAGCCTTTGCCGTGTGATGCTGATGACAATCTGAAGCCGTCCTCTTGCTTTGGTGGGATTATTCCACTTTTCACACTAACTAGCTGGGAGCAGAATGTTGATTGTTGATTGTGAAGATAGTTTGTGGTTGACTATTGTTTCACATGCAGTAGTCAATTTGTTCCAAACTTTCAAAACCTTGGAAGAAAATACATGAACTCCCAAGTCTTCTCCTAGAATGGGCTATTTTAACAGTGGCTAGACTGGAGAGCAAAGGCTCACGCTCTTTAAAACACTGCTGAGAAATCAACTGGCTCAGAGAACACTGATAGCAGCCAGAAAAATCTAATGAGATTAGAAGTGTCTGCACAAGCACATGTGGCTTGTTAAAAACATTTCTTCACGAGACTGGAATTATTTGTAATTTATTTTTTTTTTAATTATGGCACCTATTTATTTATTTATGTATTTTAATTGACTCAGTCCTTTCTGTCTGTCTTTCTGGTTTTCACTCATCACACTGGTCAACATCACTCTGTTTAGAAAAGTGTCACCAGCAATGCTCTGCAAATTCATTTCTAGAGAAAAGTCTTCTATCTGATTAATGGTCACTGGGGTTTTTTAATTTTCACTATGATTTGGCTAGGGGCATGCCCATCAACAGAATCTACACTTTTCTCAGTTGATTTTTTTCAGGTTTGTACTTCAGTTAGTGCTTTTGCTTAATCGCAGCTGCAGTGAATCTTTGAATAAAGACACAGAGGCAGAGGCAGATTCTTATGTGCTTATTATATTTAGCTCCTTAGAGAAGATTGTCCAAATATGCAGCAGATCTCAGGCAGGGTAAGTGAACTGGTTCAGAGTCTGACCTGATTTCCACCTGAATCTTCGCCAATTTACTGGATCCTGTGGTTCTGATTATGTTCTAGCGTGTTTCTTTAGTTTCGCTAGAAGAGGGTTAAATCATAAACAGTTGATCTCAGTGACCTCCAGTTGCATCTATTTGTAAAAAACTGTGTTTAAAAATGATTGAGCTTATAACAAAAAGAAAATCAGCAGTTAGCGCCATGAGTTTTTTTTAAGATGATTTTTATGTTCTTAAAATCTTTCTAGAATTTTATTATAAAATCTGAAAATCCCCAATCTACCTTCCTTTTAATTAATAAGAATAAAAAAATCCTTAAATATCTTCATTATTCTAACACCCCCAAGATACTCTACATAGATGTACTGGTGGATATAAGAAGAAGAAAGATATATGAAAGAGGAAAATGAAACAGTTTTCAGCTGCTGTGCCTGTTCTATCTGAATTCAAGTCTCACTGTGCATCCTAACTTCGCATTTTACATATAACTCTATTGTAGGCTGATCCAAGATCCAGGCATTCCCCGACCTTTGTTTGGATTTGAAATCAAAGCTCATGTTTTCAGATCTGTATCTTTTGCACACCTTTGTGCTTTTTGGCTTTAGCTATAGTCAGGAGCAGGAAATACTGGAAATCCTACATAGAAAAGTGTTTTGCTAAGATTTTTAGCTCACTCAGGATCCATCACTAGTGAGATTTTAAAGGGCTCCAGACTCCTTTAGGCAGGGTATGTTTGGTGACCTTCCATTGTATTTAGAATTATAGGTAATAAATATTAATCATCCAGGATTGTATATCTACATTGGCAAGGCAGCATTTCTGAAAAGAATCTAAGTGACAAGACAGACATTGCAGATTTACAATAACTTTGTTCATAAATTTTTTGCAAGATGTAAAGAAAGACATAGTGCAGAGGGGGAAGAAGCCGACAATGTGGATTTAATCATCTACATTTCTGAAATGCAGACCAAATGTCTGTAAAGATGTCCATTTCATCCAAACATTTCTTAGATATTTATTTCAAAGCTTCTTGTTCAGTCAATCCAACACTCCATTCATATTGGAACTAATATTGATTTTTCTTCTATTAGCAGTGGTATGGGAGTGCTACAGTATCCCATACATTAGTTACACTTATTCTCTGTTAGACTGTTCAAATTGCCGAGAAGTCATCTTGCTGTACAGGTAGGACTAAAGAAGTATTTGTTTCAGGAGTATTTAAATGAGGGCTTCTGACAAACATTTTCTTCCAATACCAAGAATCTTATAATAATACTGCTTTGTCAGGTCTAGTGTGGAATATAGAGTTACAGGTTTTATAGCTGCAAAGCCACTGACAGTGAGGACTGACAGTCTATATCACAAAGAAACTAAACACCTCAGTTTCCTACAAGAAGGTTCAGCTGAATTGCACATTGCATTTATTTTGGATATGTATTCATTTAATTTTAACCCCTAGCCACCTTTCCACGTCTCTCATCCCTGTTCAAATTCAATCCCAAGTTAGCCAGAACCATTCTGCCATTTCCTCAGTGTTAAGTAACAGGGTGCTCATGGATGGATACATGCAGAACTGTTTCAGCTTAACCCATCTGTCTTGAAGGATGAAGCAAAGAGAGCCCCCATTCTGCACTGTTTGGCTAATTAGCTGAGTTTATAGCAAAAATTTAGGCAGTGCAAATCCCACTCGCGTAAAGCCCCAGAAGCACATTGATACATTCACTTTAAATAAGAATTGGTGTTTTGAAGAAAAAAAAAACAAACCCCCAAGTCTTATGTCCTCCTTCATGTGCATTCTTTTAGGCATCAGGAAGTTTGTATTTGTTTATTACTCTGATAGATATATTCATTATTCTTAAATTGCTTTTGATATAAGAAATATTTTTTTTCCAGTAAGATTTTGCCTTTCTGCCGAATCTTTCATCTCTTCATTAATTTTGATGTCTGCAATGACCTAGTGATTCCAGAGGAGGCAGGAAAGCTGTGAGGTTTATACTTGTTGAGAAGTTCAAGGAGGTAATGATTTTTCTTTTTTATTTTTTTGAAAACAGTATTAAAAGCAGTTTAAAACCAAAATGTGTCTCTTCATCTGGGATACTTAAAACTGAGAGTGATAGACTGTTTAGTCTGGACTGTGATTTTCCACACAGACCTGAGCAAGCCACCATATTTAAGGCGGCTTTGCTTAGGTATTTCCCAGGATACATAGAGATATACAGAAACCCCATCCAATGTTGGCTTTCAGAGCTTGATCAGCCCATGTTTTAACATGTAACATAATGGTCTGAGGAGTCCCATGTAACTTCTCAGGCACTCACCACGCGGTGTTACAGGACCCAGCACTCAGAGCCTGCAGCAATCATGCTATTCCACTGTTGCCTCAGATCATTCCCCTTTCACCATTCATTGCAGAGATGCTAAAGCTGAAAATACTCCAGAGGATGCACTTGAATATGGTGTATTTTGAGCTGTGCTCATCAGCGAACCAGCTCTGAATGATGACACTGTGCAGCTCAACAGTTTGTGCCTCTGCTGCCAAGTGGACAACCTATTGGCCATTGGAGTAACAGTGCTCTGGTAGGAAACACTGAAGCTGCTCAGCCAGTGATGGTGCAGCCATGGTGAAAGGTTTCAGTGCCACCTTTTCTCCAGCCCAGCTCTCTAGTTGAAGTGTGTTAGCAGCTCAGCTGGGGCCATGATCCAACGCTAATGAGCATTTCTAGCTTGCAGCGTGTGAATGGAGACTACTCGTGTGTTTAATGTTAAACATGTGCTTGCCTGCTCGCCTGGAGAGAGGCCTAAAAGTCATGACAGAAAAGCCTATATTAATGAAGAGCATTATTATTCTCTTTCCTTTGAAATCTGGTGGCAGAATTCCCAGTGGGGGAATTCCCAATAGGAATTCCTAGCAGAGCCCAAGGCTACATAAGCATGAAGATGTTTCAAGTGTGAAGATGTCCTTACAGAACAGAAAACTCTCAAAGAGAAAAGGAAGCAGCAGTGATATATGGGGTCTTCTTAGAGAAAAAGGACACCAGCTATGTTCCACTGGTACCTGGTGGGACACCACCATTGCTGCCAGGCTCCATTCTGCTTTATCATGGGGAGGTTCAGAATGAAGCTGGGACCAGGCCACGCTGTAGTGTAATGCCATGGCATGTTCTGCTGTATCTCCAACCATGCTCCCTGTGGTGGTATCCCACAGTATAACGATGCCTCCACTGTGTCTGCCACACTCTTATTATGAAGTTTCTTGTCTAAAAAATACTGAGAAGGGTGGGGGAATTTTTTTTATATATACATGGAGTAAAACCAGTCCAAATATGCTTTAATGGTTCTCAACATGATACTGTCAATTCTCACCACAGGGTGGAATTTGTTGGTGGAAATTAAATGAAATTAAATTAAAACAGAAAAGCTTGGCTATTGCTAATGGGTACTACTGGGAGCCCTAAAAGGAGTTTGCAGCATAGAAACATAAGAGGAGTGAACATCCTTTAATTCCCAGAATCACTTTGGTTTCACAGGGTCATTTCAGCCTATTCTGCTCCACTGCTGAGAAGTTGCTTTTTCCCTGTCTCCCTAGGTCTATAAACTCTGAAGAATTTGGGAAATGGCTAAGGGCACCACATTAATCTTTTTCTCTCTCACTTTTTCTCCCCCCTTCATTAAATTAACTACTTTAGTTTGGAAGTAAGCAATAAGCAAATAGAACTTGCAAACAGCAGATTTGTCTGCTTTTTCATTAAGGAAGTTTTTAAGAGCTTTAAGGAAAGGAGAGGTTATCCCCAGCTTTGGGAATAAACTGTGGTATAAAATATATATAGAAGTGTGATTCTGATTAAATAATTTTAGCAGGAAGACTACAGTTTGTTTTAAGGACCATGTTTAGGGATAAACCAACAAAATGCTCCATATACTGCAATAGGGACTTAAGATTCAGGTTTAATCTCTGATGTTTTGGGTTTTTAATTAGTTATTGTACAACATAGAAACTATGTATATATATTTACTTTATTTAACTTCATTATTTAATTCAATAATGTGCTATAAATCATTTTAGGATGGAAGGTGGCATAAAGAGGAAAACTTACACTCTTGAAACATCACTATTACTTCTGTGCCTTCGATTTTGTTTCCACTGAAATAAACAAGAGCTGCAGCATTTAGTTGTGTAGGAACAGGATCTCAAATTCACAGATCCAGATAGCTTGGCAGTCTCTTTGGAGGACAGGGTAATTTGCCATTTAGCAATCTGAGTCCTGCAGTGGGCACAGTGCATTTCAGAAGGCGTCTGGGACCATCCTTGGGTGAACGGATAGCGTTGCTTGTGAAGGACCGCAGTGAATCCCCTGCTGTTATAAAATGAGATTAAGCCATCATCAGATGCGGACTGGCTAACCCCGAACCAGACGCATTTGCCTGCAGCCCAGCCACTAAATAGGTCTGACATCAGGAACCACAGCGTAAAAGCTTGGCCTCAGAAGTGAGTCAAAGCACCATCTTTGTCACCAGTCATTTTCTATTTATAATGACACAGATCTATTTTATAATCACGGGGAGGCACAACAGGAGTGTACTTTGTTCTGCCTAAATCGCATTTCTCGTGCGGGTGCGTTTAAACACAGCCTTTGGCCCCTTGCCGCACACCACACACACCCAAGGCGGGCAATTCTGGCGCAACAATGCACTCCCTGTCGTGCTTGAATGCTCAAAGACTCCTGTGCTGAAGCAATAAACTCCTGCTAAATGGCTTAAAAATGTTCCCTTAAGTGTGCTGAGCTGCCACGCTGCCTCACTTCTCATTTCCAAATCCGTTTTGTGTCTAAGCCTTGGGACTCAAATAAACCAGGAGTATATCGCATTGTTTAGTGCTGGAAATTACTGGGCATTATTAATCATAAGAAATTAAGGTGAAAAACCCCAAACCCCACTCAATCCTTTTTCCTAGTGCAAAACTGACTGCTTGTGCGTGTAAATATATTTTCAGAATCTGTGAATAGATTCCCAATAGCTCCTTGTTTTGGCTTCTGGAGAATGGGTCCTCATCTGTGCAAATCCTCAGAGCTCTGATGGTATCCCCCTTTTTTTTTCCTTTTTTCTTTCTTTTTTCTTTTTTCATTTTTATTTTCAGGGTGCTGCTCTGTGTAGCCTGGAAATGTATGACCCAGTGATCAGTAGGTTCATTTCTGTTGTCTGTTTTCATTTCTAAAGCCTGAAGATCCAATCAAGTTACATACTGAGATTTAGGGGTGATTGGAAATGACTTTTTTTTTTTAATTAAAACTCCATTTCCAAATTCTGACTCATTTGGGGCACAATCCTGGTTACTTTGAGGAGGATCTGAGGTTGTAAGAGAAGAAAGGAAGCCCACTGTATGTGCTACTGTCCTTCCACTGTGAGAGGATAACAGGAGCTGATATGGAAGTCCTAGGAGGTATATGGACAGTTTCTGATGTTCAGCATGAAAGCAGCCTGTACCCGAATGGCTCTAAGCTGATGCACAGTTCCTTAAAAACTGAAATGATGTTAAAAGCAAAACCTGGGATGTGAACACTTAACATGGAGACTGGGAACAGTTCCTCTTTGGGGCATTATATAGGAAAAAAATATCTAATTTGGAAGGACACACAAATTTTTAGGTATTGGCCCGGACCCAAGTCCAGGACTGGATTTTCTTCTCCAAAATATCATTAATCTCAGAACTGCCAAATGGCTGTTGGGATTGTCACTGCCCGGACTTATGGGGTAAAAGCAAAATGAGGAACTCTTAAGAAGGAAGCAGGAATGACCTTCAAACTCAGACCTTGTAAGCTTAAAAACAAGTTATTTCTTTGTAAACAGCTATTTTATAGCGGTAGATGGTAAAAAATAATTGTGTATCTTGGGGTCTCCAGCAGATATGAAAGAAAAGCAGGAGAAATCCCTTCACATACCCGTGATTTTCAGTTGAGGCACATCCTCTGATAATGGATAATTTTAGATTAGACTGTAACCTTTTGGGTAAGAACTATATATTTCTTCTCTGTATGTGCAGCTCTTGAAACTAAAGGAACCTGATTAGTGCCTGTGTGTGCTGCTCTAACCCTCATAATATATAATAATAGGAATAATATAATTGTCATTGCAGTTCACCTTTATTATTTTGATTGTGCGGCTGTATTCTGTCAACTGTGAACAAAATTAATGTCCTTTTTGTATAATAGGTAGTATATTTTATCATTGAAGAAATAGTCAAATTTAATTTTTAAAAGCAAAGAAGAATCTGCTCATTGTTTCATTTTAAGCTTTTGGATAAATAAGCAAACATTTCCTTTGTATCCTTCAAATGAGTACGTGTTAAATGAAGAAATGCACCTTCCTGAATTGGAGCTGTTTATAATCTTATATTCCAAGAGTGATTAACACCTGATAATTTGAATAAAAGCGGTTTATTTTCTCATTGGGTTATTCCTGAACTTTTGTTTAATTTGTTAATTAGGATTTTTTTGTTTGCTTGATCCATATTTGTTTTTTGAGCAGGCACCATTCCATTGTCTGCAATCAAAAAACCCTTGTGCTCACAGCTTGAATACAGCTATACTCATCACTGGATTTAAAAATAGATTTAATAGAAATAAAGGGAAAGAGAGCAAGGACAAGTAAGCTAAATCTGTACTAGAAGAAGAAACATAGCCAGGGTATAACTCACGCACTGTCTCCGGGATGTTGTTGCCGTATAGATGGTGCAGCTGGTGGAACCTTTTTGGCCTGGACCGGTAACCTCCATCCAAGACAGCATCCAAGTGCAGCACACAGGAGATGAGAACTGGTGGGGTTATAAGTCTAAGAAATAATGAAATGGGTGAAACAGGGAATGATTATTCAGTATTTCTCATATCAGAGAGTATGTATTCTTACTGAAATCATGAAGCAGCAAGTCAAAAGCAAACAGAAAGCAGTGCCTTTTTACACATTGTATAATTAAACTTTGGAAACCTTTACCAGAGAATGCTCCGCAGATCAAAATTAAAATGGGGTTCAAATATGGATATGACAACTTCATGAGGAACAGGTCCATTAATGCTTTTAAACAGGAAAGTTTAGATGCAGTTTTGAGGTCAAGAAGTCCTTAAATATCAAGGCTGGGAGAGGGTCCAGGAAGTGGGCCCAGATTTCCACTTGCCTTATTTCTTATATTACTTCCGCTGTGAGAGGTTAGATACAGCCGAGGTAGGGCTGGGTGGCTTGGCTCTGGGATGGCCTTTCTAGGCTTACGATACACAAATGTGAAGTATTGCAAATTTTATTCCAGCACAAAAGTTTGAAGTTAACTTCCCCAAAGCAAACCACTTCCAGAGAGGCATTAGAGACAAAGGCTCAGAGTCCCTCTCACAGCCAATGACAGGGAATCACCATTTATCTGGAATAACAACAGTCCATCATCAACAGCTGCAATTGGAGAGGAGCATGTAGGGTTTCTCCCAGTTTACACATCAACTTTTTTTCTGGTGAACAAAGTCTGAACCCTTTTGGCCACATCCCTGTAGTACAGCATCTCTCATGATGTGTGGTATACAAATGATGATTTGTTTCAAATTCTTCTAATCCAAGCTGTTAAGTGTCAGTTAAATGTTTCTGCTTTAACTAGTGCTGAAATAGCCATTCAGCTGTCCAGAACTGTAGAAGCCCTGGTCCTCAGCTGATTGCTTTTGGACTAAGCTCTCAATGTATACTCAATTGCACCTTTATAGCAGATGTAGTTGTTCCCTTTGACAGCATGGAGGAAAACCAGAGTATCTGCAAAGCTCACCATCAGGCATATCAGAGAATGAATAAATAAGGTAATGTGATGCTTTTTTTCACCTAATTTGTAACTGGTCCTGAAGTACAACTTGCTGTTTGGTCACTCAATTGCACAAGGGTCAGCCATGGCTAGCACTGCTGTGGCTGATTGCTAACACTGCCATGCATTTTCTGATAGAAACTCACACCTTACACAGCTCCATCACGTCGCTGCATTGCCAGAACCACACATGAGACTGTGCACCCTGATGAGCATCTCTGAGAGTGGTCTGTACTGAATACTTCAAAGGGTGGTGCCAGGATCCCCAGGCTGGGATTTAACATACTGACCACAAACAAAAAGTGTGCCACACTGGTGGTGTTTTTTCAGTGTTTATTTCGTTAAAAATAGCTACCTATAGGTCTGGCTGCTCTTGTTGTACAAACAGACCTGACACTGCTCTAAGGCTTTCCAAACACTGCTCTGGGTAATATGTTATGGTAGTGAGTGCATCAGATTCATTCAGCTCTGCGTAAGAAAAGAGGTTTCTGTGTGTGAGTGATTGTGATTGCAGACCTGAATGATGAAAAATGGGGTGAGTAACAACCTGGATCACTCATCATTTTTCCTGTCTTTGTTTTATCATTCCTTATGCATCTGCTTTGAACAACATTTACCCTTTCCACAACCATATGTATATGTTGATGGTCATTTCTTTGGTCATTTGGTCTCTGAAGGATTGTTTCTACCCAGCTAATCCCTCTATCTGACAAGGGATTTGTACTGCTGTATCTCCCTGCTTGCTACGTGAAAAATAGTGTCCTTAGCATGCTGCATGGAGCTGCTGGAACCAGTTTCTTCAGGGATGGAGTGGGGGAGAAGTTTTGTGAAGTAGGGTTTAGTTTGGTTTTCCTTTTTTATCTCAATACCTGCTGTAACACTCTACACATCCTGCTAGACACACTGCAATCAGTCCAGTCTGCGCCAGACAAGAGTTTAGACATTTCAGGTGTCATCCATCCTTCATGCCTTTCTTTTCATGAGCCCAGCAGATGCCTTTAATTGCCAGCCACTGCTGTTGGCTTTCCAAGAAGTAGCAGAGGAACTATGGAGTCCCTCTGGCGAAGGATGAAACGAAGGGGCCCAGCAGTGTTATGACATTTTCTTGCACTGAATTGGCTTTGGGAAGAATGGGCTCTTTCCTCCCGTTAGATAAGCACAGAAATCTTAAGCAGATGCTTGCAAAACATCAAACAAATATATACTTAAAAAATAAATATAGGCTATACCCGCATGCCCCATAATCTGGCCAATGTTCAGCCACCGCTAACAGTATCTAGCTTTTCTCTGGTGAGGCCTGGAGGAAAAGGAAAAACCCGCAGTCTAGTCACTCCACAGCAGGCCTGCAACCAGCTCCACCAGCACTGTCATCACAGGGCTGAGTGTCACAATGCTGGTGCCCAGTCTCCTTTTGTTCAGCAACTAGAGGGAAACACAGCCCTTCTCTCCCATGTGTTTTATGCGCACTCCAGGGGCTTTTAATCTGTTTAAGTTTCTCCGTAAGTCAGCATTGCGGAATGCAAAGGGTTATTTAATGCCATAGGGAAGAAGGTGAAGCAGACTGGAAAGCCTAAATTGCCAAAAACAAAAAGAAAGGGTGCTTTCTTTGGTGCTTAAATCCTTATGCTCCTGATTTCTCGGGTAGAGATAATAGGGGGGATTTATTCTATTAGAAGCCACAGGGTTTGGGAAAAGCTAGGTGAAAGCATATTAATTGAGAAGTGTAAGAAAGAATTTATTGCAAGAAGTTTCCCTTCCCTCAAATCTTTGTTAAAACAACATTAAAGAACATGATAGGTGTCAACAGAAGGACTTTAAAGTACCTGCTGGAGTTCAGATCACCCATGTAATCCTCAGTCATGTCCTCGTGCAGACGGGTTGTGGTACCAGCTTTCATCAGCTCATGTACTGCATCCTGCACAGGTCCTACCCCTGAACAGGTGATGCCATTTGTTTTCTCAGCAGTGTGTGGTGCTGGGCCTTCTTTGTTCCTTATTACTCAGCCTGTTAGGAAGCTCTTTAAAATTGCCATGGTATCATGGGATCGTGATGCTCAGTTTCATCTATTCAACATGTAGTTTTTCGCAGTATGTTGCACTAAACAGCAATTTTAGGGTACTGCTGTATCAGTAAATTCAATGTGATGGGAATTTCCTCATCTCTGAAACAAACTGGCACAATATGGTTCCTGTCCATACTGGCTTTACTCTCCCAAACTGGATGGCTGCCTGCAAACTGCTTATTAGAAACAGGCCCTAGCAAATGAACCTCCAAATGATGCTGGGGACAGTTTAGTTTGGGAGGGTGCTGGGTAGCCTGAGCCTAAAAGGATCTCACAGTCTAGAAATACATGCATCTATATACATACGCTAGTAAAGGGAGGTATTTGAGTTCCTGCTGCTTGTAAGTGCAGCTGGGAGTGCTCATTGCTCCAGCACCTCAACTGTTGCTTCAGGTCTTTGTGCTGCCAGAATGCTCGTGTATAAAAAGTAGCACATTTGGGTCAGCTGAGCAGTATTTGGTCTTTCCTATGTTTGGAGTGTTTGACTTTGCAAGTGTAGTAATGTTTATTGTAATTTTAATATGTGTAATGTCTTGTGTGTGTGTGAATATGCATGCGTAGACACATACATACATCTATTTACATATATGTATGTATACATGTATAGTGTCATCCTTCCCTCTGAGAAGCATTTTAAGTCTGGGTATCTAGAATCACAGAAAATAGGTGCAGTTGGTATTTGAGCTGCCACAGGGGACCAGCTGGATTTTGTGCCCCATCTTCACTGAAGCCGGAGTCCTAGTGAGGTTATTTGTCACACTGCAGTGAGAGATGTGCTACCATGCCCAGTCGGCTGGGAAAATTCACTACCTCATGCCACTGGGCACGATTCCCCAGGGAGAGCCCCACGGCTGTCAGAGCCAGTTGGATGCCTTGCTCTGCGTCCAGCCAGAGTAACACTCATATTTATGGTGTATGGGCTAAAATCTTTATTCACAAAGCAGCAGCTTTAGCTTTTCATTGTCAGCGTGGATGTTGAACTAATCAGAAAGGGGAGCAGGGAAAGGGTGGGGACAGGAAAAGAGGAGTTTGTGGGACCATAACAATGTTAAAGAAAAAACTTTGCTTGCTGTCAGTTAAGTCTTCCCATTAGTTACCTCTACCATTATGGATTCATTTTAAGATCCAGACTTCAATATACATAACTTTAAATCACTAACATCTTTCAAGGCTCTGTGATTTGCTGGTTCCATATGTAGCCTCTTGGCCCATTGCATTGGCACAGGTTCAATTCTTGTTCTCCCTTTGGGTTACGGTTTCCTTGCTTTGATGGGGGGATCAGGAGGGGAAGAAGAGAGAAAGAGCAAGAAAGGGATGGTGAGATAGAAGGCAAGTGATGGGGGAGAGGGAAAGATGGGAGGAAAAGAGAGGAGCAAAAGGAAAAGTAGAACTAATACAAATGGAGAAAATAAATAAGAAGCAAATAAACAGTGTGGAAAGAACAGAAAGAGGAAAACAATGAGAAATGTTGTTGTGAGCAGCTGTCCCCATCCTCCTGCTTCTGGCAGTGCTGGGATACCGAGGAGCAGGAGAAGGCTGATACAACCTTTCCCAAGCGCCTGAAATGGCAGTGCCATGCTGCCACTCATCCCTGTTCAAACAGGCTCAGTCCCTGCCTGAACTTTATAATTAAGCTCACTGAGATTTTGCTTGGGGTCTGGGCTGACAGCTGTATTGAATTTTGGTTTATTGTGTGATTTATCAGGGCCATAGATGGGCATTTGGATGATTAAGTGCTGCAAAAATACCTTGGAATGCAACACACAGCAATATCTGCATTATTAATAACAATAATAATAAAGATAAATGTTCCTCCCCAGAGCTTTCGATGGCTGTGCCACTCAATTTAACATTTTAACAGTGGCATGTGGCCTTTCCATGGCACCTGGTAACGTCTGATGTATTCGAGCAGGCAAAGAAAAGGTTATTTGTCAAATGCTCAGCCTCAACTGTAAGGTATTTTGAAAGCTCCAGGTCAGAGCAGCCTGAGCCGCATTCCTGTCCCTGACATCCAGCGAGGCTGAACTTTGTCATGTTATTAAGCTGTCAGCAGCACTGGGGCGTTATTTAGATTTCTGGTGGGAACTCCTTGCACATGCTTGGGGTGCTCTAGTGGGATTATATCAACACCATTGTAAAACACACACAAATGAGCTGTGTTGTAATTACCACATGAAGACCTCGCTTGGCTGGGTTAATCAGCAGCGAATGGAAATACCAGATAAACACAAAAGGGCCACCAAGATGTTTATTCCAGTGGCAACAATGCCATTGTTTCCTTCAAGACCAGACTGATTCTGGGGCTCCTCTGGCAGCCAAACTATTGGCTGCTGCTCATCTGTGCCATGCATGGAAAAGCAACACGGGACTCTGCTTTCTCCCTTTTGTACCAGGGTCCTACAGGCATGACCAGCAGGACCAGGTCTGTAAACAGATGCAGCGGGACCAAGGGGGTCTAGGTGATGTGACATTTGCTCATGTAAAAAAAAATAAAAATAAAAAAAATAAATGTTTTCTCTACACCTTTACACCAGTTCCACTCAAAGATCTGCTTTGCATAAGACTCTTGTACCCACCAGGCAGGACAGAGACTGCCTTCAGTGCATCCCTCCTTACGCTGCTCTCTTAAATGGAAGGGGCAATTACAGCTTTATCAGTTCCAGCTGCCTGTTGAAGAGACACTTGGGAAAAGCAGCTGCCTAGGGAGTTTTGTTTCTGTTGGTTGCCATTCAGAAAATCATGTTTTAACATGCTTTTACCTTTCACTTTATGGGGAGAGGCACAACTTGATTTAAATTCACTGTACCTCCCAGTGCCACAAGCCACAGTGGTCAAGTGGGACCATTGTGCCGCCAAACCATCCTGGGATGTGCACAGGGATGAGATTCTCCATGACAAGTCCTCTTTTCTCTGCCAATAAATCAGATTTGTTTTATCTACATAGAACCTCAGGGCTGTAAAATGCCGTGGACAGTGGTTTGCTAAGCAAACTACCGAGCTGCTGGAAAATGTCCTTGTCCCAGGTGTTTGCTACGACTCTGTCCATGGGCAAGGGGCTGCCTGAGAACTCTTTAAGTCAATGATGGTGTTTATCTGGAGTAGTTTGAATGAACAACGAGGATGGTTGTGCACAAACTTGTCTGCTTCTGTCAGAAGGTGATGGCAGAGCATTTGGTTAATCTCTTCTTCTGGAAAAACTGCAGAGAAGTGTAAGGGATGGTGACAAATAGCCAATGGGTAACACCAGCATCATTTGGCACAGCAAGCTTTGAAAGAAGTTTTAAACAAAGCCTGACATCATATTCTAGTGATGTAGCAATATAATAATGATTTTTCTCTATGAAAAAATATGACACACTATGTCAATAATGTAATAAATTCATGAAGGGATTGTGCTACTCCCATGTATTTGTAAGCCAAATGAGATAAAGATGCCTTACTGGAGACTCCATTTGCAGAGAGAAGATTGTCCAGAGATGTTCACTCATCACTCAAATTAGCCAGGTTAGTAGTTCAGCCCTCATCTCCTGGAAATTAATGTATGAAGCAAAGGATCATCAGTGCCTTCCTATTTCTAGCATAAATAAAGCAAGGTTTTCTACTGCATTGAAAGGAAGGCGAGAGGAAAAGGGTAGTGGTGAGTTTCAGTTGAAACCTAGTGACAGTGGGTTAGGAAGAAAAGGCCAGAGCTAAGAAGAAATGGTGTTTACTTAGGGCCTATTTGCCATCTGGTGGTTCCAGAGAAAAATATAGCCAGACCATGCTCTGAAAAGCTCCCCTCTGAGTCCACAAGTCTTTACTTATTTCTGTGACCATGTAGGATTCCAGACACTGAATAACCATGACAGTCTCATTTCCATTTCTTCTTCCCAGTTCTGTTTGCCACAGCTGCCTGTGCCGTGCTGCATGTTAGCTCTTGACCTCCTATCCCATGTAGAGGGTTGAAATCATGCTCAGCACTTGGGCTAGATAATGCAGTTGATAAATAGTACTGATCAACAAATCCTCATGTTCTCTGTGCCACCACCACTATAGCAGTCTCATGGTTTAACCCTAGCTGGCAACTAAGCCCCACACTGCCACTTGCTCTCTCTTCCCCAGGAGGGATGGGGAAAAGGATCAGAAGGGTAAAAGTGAGAAAAATCATGGGTTGAGATAAAGACAGTTTAATCATTAAGCAAAACCTGTGCATGCGAGCAAAGCAAAATAAGGAATTCATTCACTACTTCCCATCAGCAGGCAGGTGTTCGATCATCTCCAGGAAAGCATGGCTCCATCATGCATGATAGTTGTTTGGGAAGACAAATGCCGTAACTTTGAATGTTCCCCCCCTTCTCTTCCACCAGCATTATATGTTGAGCATGCCTCAATGTAGTGACAGGACAAGGGGTTGTAGTGACAGGACAAGGGGTAACGGGTTAAAACTTAAACAGGGGAAGTTTAGATTGGATATAAGGAGGAAATTCTTTCCTGTTAGGGTGGTGAGGCACTGGAATCGGTTGCCCAGGGAGGTTGTGAGTGCTCCATCCCTGGCAGTGTTCAAGGCCAGGTTGGATGAAGCCTTGTGTGGGATGGTTTAGTGTGAGGTGTCCCTGTCCATGGCAGGGGGGTTGGAACTAGATGATCTTGAGGTCCTTTCCAACCCTAACTATTCTATGATTCTATGATTCTATGATTAAATATCTCATTGAAAGCCAGTATTTAGAAATGCAATTACGTATTTAAGATGGCAGCTCAGAAGAAATTATTCCTTCCTGTGCACCAAAAAAGGCTATTTTTGGCTGGTAGTCACTGTCACCCTGTGTTCCCCATGCTTGCTGTCCTCTGACAAGTGGGCTGAGTGAACATGGTGAGTACCATGGTTCATAATACAGGGGACCCATGCTTTACTGCTGGTGAAATATGAATGAAGTGGAGGAGTACATGAAGAGGAGGCTCTACAAAGGGATCTGGATGGGCTGAATCAATGGACCAAGGCCAGTTGCATGGGGCTCACAAGGCAAAGTGCCAGGCCATGCACTTGGGTCACAACAGCTCCACAGGCATGGGGAAGAAAGGCTGGAAAACTGCTCAGTGGAAAAGGACCTGGGTGTGCTGATTGACGGAGCTGAACACAAGCAGCTTGTGCCCAGGCAGCCAAGAAGGTCAACAGCATCCTGGCCTGTATCAGCAATAGCATAGCTAGCAGGGCCAGGGCAGTGATTTTTTCCCTGTATTGGGCACTGGTGAGGCTGCACCTGTAACCCTGTGTTCAGTTCTGGCTCCTCACTACAAGAAAGACATTGAGTTGCTGAAGCTGGTCCAGAAAAGGGCGGTGAAGCTGATGAAGGATTTAGAGCACAAGACTGATAAGTGGCTGAGGGAATTTGGATTGTTTATCTTGGAGAAGAGGAGGCTCGGGGGGGACCTTCTCACTATCTACAACTACCTGAAAAGAGGTTGCAGTGAGATGGGGGTTTTCTCTCTTCTCCCAGGTAACAAGTGATAGGGAGATAGGAAACGGCCTCAAGTTGCTCCAAGGGAAGTTTAGGTTCGATATTAGAACAATTTCTTCACTGAAAGGGTTACTAAGTGTTGGAACAGGCTGCCCAGGGAAGTGCTGGACTAAGTGCTTAGGGACATGGTTTACTTGTGGACTTGACAGTGCTGGGTTAACTGTTGCACTTGATGATCTTAAAGGTCTTTTCCAACCTAAACGGTTCCATGATCCTCATAATTCATCGTAAGGATGGGTGCAGGCAACACCTTGGTTTCTTTTTGCATGTGCTCAAAGTTGGCCATATGCAGCATGGATGGGATCTTTCATTTCTTTGCCTTCCACTTGGAAAAAAATCATGGCCACATACTTACCTTTAAATCCAGGGCTGAAGTCAAAGGGATTATATGGTCTGTTGATCTGGGATAAAGTTTAGTGTGTGCTTGAAGATGTGCTTATTTTGTTTACTGAATGGGAGCATTTCCATCAAGTTTAAAGAAAAATGGATTGACTGAAAAAAGAAGGGCAAGGTAAGGGAGAAGGTCACTTTCACTGAACAGAGGACACATCAGGAGAAGCACCTTTAGACAGCATCCTCTGAACAGCAATGATCAGCACCTTCAAAAGTCGTTCTTCTTTAAAGTGTCTGCAGGCAGGCACTAAAAACTAGTGAAAAACGGATTAGTAAGGATATCTGAAACTTACAGATACGTAGGAAATGGAATGTGGAATAATGAGGAGTTGCGCAGCCCTGAATGGTTCACTATGTAGCCCACATTTTCCTTGTGGTTTTATAAAATGTCTTATGCAGGAAAATAAGAAAATAAACACCTTGTCTCCCAGAATGCTTGAGTATTGCATGCTTCATATTCTGCAGAATCAAGATTTCTTGCCTTGGTACTTGTTTTCTCTTTGCCATCATTCAGAATCTTCTGTAGCCTAAGAATAAAAGGCATCATATGTTATTTTCCTCATAGCTGCTTAAACATAGCTGTGTTTAAGACAAAATGTGGAGCTCACTTGAAGAAGAGGGTTAAAAGTGTTCTTTCACAAAAGGGAAAGTATTCTGGTGTTTGAAAAATTATTCTTCCTGGGACTCAAGATTTTTACCAGTGATCTGCATCTGCAGCCTTTCCCAAAACACTCTATCATCAAATTATTCAATGTCATCATCAAAGAACTTTTGGCTACTGACTTTCCTTTAATAGTAGTTGAGAAGTTTAATGAAAGGAAAGAAAAGATCTGTGCAGATTTCTTCCTAAATTGGATGTAATCCTGCCTTTTTTTCTTCTTTTTTTTTTTTTTTTTTGGTAATATTTCTGCTCAGAGAAAATTATAGCCTCTGGTGCCAGTGATGTGCTGTGTATATTTTGTTTATTACAGAGGTTTTAACTGGAACCATGGGTGAGGGAGTATCATTATAAAATTCTTGATACTCCTGATATATTTGTACAAATACAGTTCTGGGCACTGAAGGCAGTAGAGGCTATGACATTTTCAAAGCTTTTTCTCCTTTTTTTAAGCATCTGCTCCGTCACTCTAAAGCGGTATGTGCCCAAACGCTCTCTAGGCAGAGAGAAATCGAGGTCGTGGTTCAGACCAGACATCTGACCACGTTGTCCATCCCCACCTGAGTTGAAGCTGGTTTTCTGCAGCTGCCCCTCTAGCTGAGCCATAGTTTCGTGGTGGTCAACCGCTTCCTGGTGTTTGCATCACTGCATCAGGGGCATTATGAGGAGTCGTGTGGCTTCTCACAGCCTGGGCTTGTACAAACCAGGAATGACCGCAGTTTGTAGTAAAAACATCCCGGGCACATAGGCTACACACATGCAGCGGCTGAGGGGAAAAGGTGTTTGCACCAGCTTTGTGAATAGCAAGTGTTGAGTCCTAGAGACCTACAAATATGTGCCATGTCTGCAGTACCTGTGAAGATGAGCTCTGTAAATAAGGCCTGCTGGCACCCTCTTCGCAATTGGCTATATTTCTTTATTTATTATTTTCTAGCACCGAATTTCTTCTGACTCCTTGTAGGACTGCAGGGGGTGACAGATGAGGAGGAAATAAACAAGAAACTTTGAACTGCAAGGGCCAGTTTTTCTAAAGACCCAGGAGCTGGATTTCTTCCCATTTGGTCTCTGCAGGTTGAGCCAGATTTTCCAATGAATTCAGTCAGCAGCACTAGGTGTCTCCTGATGGGACACTGTTACCTCACTCTGCAAAAAGCTTCATTCACAAAGATGTTAAAACCTCTTAGAAACCTGTCTGCTGCGAATCACAGATCTGCTTATTTATTTATATTACTCTGAACCACAAGGATCAATTAGCTGATGGTGATGAGCAGGAGCAAGGCACCGAGATTTCTATTTGTCTTCAGGAACTGCTGCATCGGTAAGGCCTGAGTGTTGCCCCTGCAGAGCCCACTGCACCTTGGTGTGACTCTACTAGGGTTGGGGGTTGACACCAAACACTTCACGTGGGCTTGTCCTTATCTAATGTTGGCTACCTCAGACCAAGGTGTCTCTGCTATCAATGACATGCGATGAGCACCTCCACAAAGCTGTTTTCCTTGCTGACTGTAGACACACCTCTTAGGATGGGAGGAACAAACCTATTTTCCAGAGGACCATCTCAGACTACTAATTTAGCTTTATGATGGGTGAACACCAGTGAGAATAATCTCATATGGAGATGAATGGGACTATGAGTGGCCTGAAGTGAAGCACTGGGCTTGCACACTTTGCTGGATTGGGCAATGAGCAGCTGCTCTAACCAACCCTCAGGATTATCTGCGGTCACATTCACTGAACCACTGCTCTGTAAGGGACAAATTCCTCTGCAGCCCCAGAAAAGCTCCTCTCATTGCAGTATCATAGGTCAGTAATTAGGAGATATACGAGAACACATTTATTCCTCCAGTGGTAGATGTAGCTGCCAGCAAAATGTGATGAGTAGGAAGCAAATCAGGCAAAAGCTGTAGACATCCCCCACTGGAGCCAGGGAAAAAGCTCTTATTGACATCTGCAAATCAGGGCTGAGCCAAACAAGGGCTGTGAAGAGAGAACCCTGTGTACTGTAAGGTTGTGTTGGTCTACAACCAAGGAGTTGAATATTCTGTAGCTTACAAGATCCCTGCTGGGCAGCACAAAGATGAATTTCTCTTTCATCAGCACAACTGGAATTAATTTGGATTTGCTCTAGTGCAAAAAAGAAATAAATCCACTGTGCACATTTCCCCTCCTTTCTGCTCCTCCAACACCCTGAATATACATTAAAAATGAGTCCTGAAACCTGTTTCGAAGTAGAGACAGCTTAAGGTCCACATGCCGGGATTGCTTGGGAAATGTTTATTTTTACAGGGTCATCAGGTAGAGGTAGAGAAGAGGAGGTGGGGGAAGGAACCCTCAAGAAAGGAAGGAAGGCAATAAAAGACTGGTTACTCAACAGTGGGATAAATTTAGAATAAATAAGTAAATACCTTGTTGACTCAAGGCATCTTGTTAGGAGTGGCTCTGAAAGCAAAATGTGGAGAGCTCAGTGTCTTGGGAGAGCAATAGTGGTTTTGGCTACTTCAGTTGATCCATGGCTTTATGTTGCTACTGCTGCTATTGTTTGGGTTTTTTTTTGACAAAATACACTGTGTCTTCACCTATGCTGATAGATTAAGCAGCGCCAAGGAGCATTTTTTGGTGCAGCCGCTTGGTTGTGTCGGCTGTTAAATTGCCTGAATTTTCCCCAGCGTACTTCTGGCCTTATCCCATCAGGGCCCGGTGGTGAGCCTGGAGTTAGCATAGAGCAGGAACTGCTCCCAGTTCCTGGTAGCAGCAGCAAAGGATGCAGCTGACCACTTTTGGAACAGTATTTCGCAGTGTAGACATGGACAATCCAGTGAAGTGTTGCTCCCATGTTCAAGGTACTGGTATAAATGCATAGATATTTTTAAATATGTATCTATCATAAACAACCAGAGGTAGATTTCTGGAACATGTTGGGATGGAAATTCTTGGAACAGCTAAACACCAGGATCCCACAGTCCTGCACCTTCTCTTTGTTTGCTCTGTTGCTTGTCCAACCCCTATTGCCTTTTCTCTTTCTTCTCTCAATCTATAAAGTATTCCCATCTCCCTTCTTTTTTAGTGCATTTTGGCCCATGTTTTCATAGGGTACATGTGTATTTCATGAATGTGCAGTCTTGCGTGTATGTTGCTCATGCTGAGTATGAGCCCAGTCTGTATCACAAACAGTCGTTTACCAAGCAGGAAGTAGTCCAAAGCTTACTATTAATAGTAACTCCTGGCATTTGGCAGTGAGCATTCAGAATCTTTGGATGCTGGGAACATGTAATTCATTACAACAGCCTCAGACTAACCCACATAAAGAAATCAAGTTTTAGTACAATACAAAAAACTATTCTAGGTTGCTTCCTATTTATTTTAAGGATTTTAAGGGATTTTCTTTTCCAAAAGTCCAATTATGAAAAAAACACAGGAAAAATGCCTATTTTCAGTACTTATAGTAATTTCTTATCAGGATGAGGACAGGGAAAGGTCATCACCTCCCATGAGAAGTGAGCAACTAAAAAATATGCTAGAAGGAGAAAAAAAAAAAAAAAGCAAATCAACCTAACACACGGGCATTATTCAACAGTGAACAACCCAGGAAAGTACTAGCAAATTAAAAGAGGCTGAAGAAAGGTGGTTAAAAATCAAAGGAAAATGATGAAAATTGTTTTCTTTAATTCCCTTTCAAGCAGCCCCCTGTCAACGATTTTGCAGAGCTTTAGTATTTTGGGGAATTATTGAAAACTAAAATTAGCTGATGGCAATGTGCAGGAGGGAACTGAGATTTTTATTTGTCTTCAGGAACTGCTGCATCAGTAACAATTAATATTTACATGCATATTAACTAATATTGTGTATAACTTCTAGTTTTGAATTTCCTAAATAAACAGGACTGGTTAATTTTACTGTATTACTTTGTATCAATAATACATCAGGATATATTAATGCTGTCTTTTAAGGGTAGGGGAACTGAGGCACAGGGAGATACTAATAAGACAAGTACCTGAATACAGAATATCTAGAGTGTATCTCCAGCTTCTTCATTAATGAGTTATCCATGGAACAATACCACCTACTTAAACTTAGGCTGTGTTTAAAGATACATCTTTTAAATGGAAGTTGATTGAAAGTAGCTGGTCTCCTGTTGTGCACTGGTGTTCAGGACTTGACTACTGGCTGAAGCTAAATAGTTTAAGTAAACTAATACAACTGTGCACAGTGGGAACAGAAAAGCAGTTGATTTGTTTCTATAATCCATGTATCCTTGTTACTTATGGATTCAATTGGAAAAAGAGGTATTTTTCTTTGCCCAAGATTTCATGGAAAGTTAATATTCTTCTAGAATTTAAAAAAAATAAATGAAATGTGGACAATGTCAAAGGTGTCAGACAGCCCAAATGAGGAAAAAAAAAGCTTAGGGAGAGCTTGGTGGTTTAGGAAGCCCAAAATGTCATTCAGAGTCTCACTGTCACTAGGTAGGTCTTATTTTACCTAGGTTGATAGCTACTACCACACCAGGCAGGTTTACCTGTTTTTCATGAAATAAATGCTTTTAGTGAACACTCTGAACCCTCCAAAGGAATGTTGTACATCTTAATTTTCTTTGCATGTTTTGAAACATGGATTGATGTTCATGCCAGGAGCAAATGCCCTGGCCCATACGCTGTCTCATCTCCCTACTTCTCTGCTCCTTCTGCTGTTGCCGTTCTGCATGTGGTCACATAGCTTGGCAGGTATGGCAATGATCCTTGGACTGGTTTGGGTAAAATAAGTCCTCATTTTGAATCTATGGAAACCCGTTCTTGATACAGAATTTAAAGGGCTTTCCAGTTTCCTCTGTGTGTCATATCTGTTTGTCTTCACGATACATCTTTGCCAGGAGCAGTTCTTTCCAAGGATTGCTTTCTTCTTTGAAGAAAAGCAACATTTCACTGGCAAGGTCTAAGTTAAAAGGTATATATTTTTTTACCTCCTAGGTATCAGGGAGCTGATTTGAATAAACCTGTTCAATGTTAAAAGCCAAACCAGATGAAGAAGGGGGCAGCATGAGGAGGCAGGAGTCTGACAAATGGTGCTGATGGAATTGGCAGTGATGGGTCCAGGCATGATTGTTGCCACTCTGATTGGTGCCTCTGAATGTCACTACCCTGCCATTCTACTCAGAGCAGTGTCTTCATGAAAACACCATCAGCATCATTCAGCCCATACACAGGGATGTGATAGAGCTGAGGAGGCAGAAATTTAATTGGACACTACCTATGAGGTGGAGGTGATACAAATCCCAGGAGGTGGCATTCCTACTGGCATGTCTCTTGGAGCCCTAGTTTTCCAGTTCTTTCTACCTGCCTTGCCCACTTGCACCTGTGAATAGAATCAACACATGCCTGATTTATTCATTAAGCTCAGGAGGACACACTACATGCAAACGCGCTAGTTTCCTCCTGGTCATTAAATGGAGTGTTAAAGGTATCTATATACATGCCATGACAATTTGGTTCAGATCCTTGATGCATCAGGCACAGCAGAGAAGCATACAGTCCATCCCTACCCACTCTACTCTGAGTGGCTCCATATTCAAACCCCCCATGAAAGTGGGGAACCAGAGATTTCAGGAGGTGCGTTACCTCCGGAGAGAATGCGTGATGCGCGAGCAATGCCTAGCGCCTGTGGTTCTGGCACCAGCAGAGCTGACTGCTGCGCTTTCACCAGTGGCTCACTCATGGCAATGGAGAATTCAATTCAGGAAAAATTCAGGGAAATTGCTTTTTTAATAACAGGGCAAGAGTGTTCACCCACCTCTTTCACCCTAGCCTGAATGTTATGGAGAGAAGTTATCTGTATGAATTGGCTTCCTCAGCCAGTCTGAGTCATTTTTCTGAGTCTTAAATTTTAAGGGATTTTTTGTGGCTACACATTGACTCTGGTTTTGTCCCTGGCATCCCTACAGGAAATTCAGCTCCACAGTTTTGGTGTCAGACTCAGCAAAACAGCACTAGACTGAGTGGGAAGAGTTAGACCCTCTGGGAGAACAGTCAGGGTGAGGAAAGGTTGCCCCATTGCCCTTGTTATTCTAGTTTTGTGGATAACCAGAAGGTTACAGCCTTCAGCACTTCTGCCAGTCAGAGCTATTTTTAATTAAAAGTAAACCCAGGAAGTTTTTAATATGGACAAACCAACAACAGGTTGTGTCACTGGCAAGTTCTAAAAATTGTACTGCTGAGGCTTTATTAAAATACACAACCATTCAACCATTTTCTCTACTACCTTTAAAAAAAAAAAGTTATTTTTAGGTTTTCTTTTTTTTTTTTTTGGGGGGGGGAGGGGGGTGTTTTTGGTGTTTTGATTTTATTTTACTTATTTTTTTAGGCTCAGCCATGAGCCCAAGTGTTAAAAAGTCTTTTTCTTGATAAAAACATTACCTAGAATCTTGTGCAGACCCTGACAATACAGTCTGGGAGACTACTGCAATACAGACTTTCATGTATAAACTGAGAAGTGTAGAAGGGTATGGTCAGCAGCATGTTCTACACTAAATGATATTGTCCTGTTAGTATCATGTGCTTATATCTTGCTCTGCCCTCTAAAAACTCCACAAGATATCAAAATGTATGTGGTAGCTGATCAGTGATCAAATATGAATTAGATGAAAGATGTGTAAGAAATTAGCTCAATAGAAAGTAAAGATGCATGTGATGAAACAATTTATGTATTTGGCTGGAAGGAGCTTATTAGATCAGTTTTTTCAAGGACTATGTTTGCCATTATCCATTTCTTAAGAATGAACATATTGAATATGGTCATTAGTCACTTTAGCACAAAAGGCTTTTGAGATTTTCTGATGACACAAAAAGGACTGAGGTATCAAGCAGTGACAACCAATGTCCTGAGGGTGAGAAAAGCTGAAATATTATGATATTCAACTGAGCAAAACACAAGGATTTCATTTTAGAATTAATAATGGGAATTTTTGTTGGAATATCAGAGACATCAGCTGAAAGTAACTGAGATGGGAAAGGCATTAGTTTGTTAGCTGATAATCACATTTATTTGGAGTCACCAACATAATGGAACCGGAATAATATGAAAGGAGGTGATCCTGCCCCTCTACTCTGCTCTTGTGAAACCTCACTTGGACTATTGTGTTCAGTTCTGGTGTCCTCAATACAAAAAGGACATGGAACTGTTGGAACAAGTCCAAAGGAGGGCCACGAGGATGATCAGGGGGCTGGAGCACCTCCCGTATGAAGACAGGCTGAGGAAGTTGGGGCTGTTGAGCCTGGAGAAGAGAAGGCTGCGTGGAGACCTCATAGCAGCCTTTCAGTATCTGAAGGGGGCCTATAAGGATGTTGGGGAGGGACTCTTCATTAGGGACTGTAGTGGCAGAACAAGGGGTAACAGGTTCAAACTTAAGCAGGGGAAGTTTAGATTGGGTATAAGGAGGTGGATATAGGATGGTGAGGCACTGGAATGGGTTGCCCAAGGAAGTTGTGAATGTTCCATCCCTGGCGGTGTTTAAGGCCAGGTTGTGCAGAGCCTTGAGTGAGATGGTTTAGGGTGAGGTGTCCCAGCCTAAGTCAGGCAGGTTGGAACTAGATGATCTTGAGGTCCTTTCCAACCCTAACTAACTATTATATGATTCTATGAAAGTCTTCCCAGGATGGAAGATATTCCCAGAAAGGAAGTTGTTTTAACACTGTTGTAAAAGATCTGCAGTATTGCCTATTTCTGTGTACTCATCATCTTGTGGACAAACCTGAGCAAATCAACCCAGTGATACCGGACTGAGGGATACCACTAAAAGAGCTAGCTTGGGGTGCAGAAGCAGTCTCAACAGTGAGCTTTCACCTGGCATTTGACTTGGTCTGAAGTACCTCCTGCAGATCTGTGAAAATAGATCTTCCTGTAGGCTCCTGTCCATTAACCCCTTTTGCTGGAAATGTAGCAGCACATTTCCAGTGCTGCTACAGTACAGTTGTCTGCTTCAACGTGCCAGCAACTTCTTCTGAAGCATCTGATACCAGTCACACTCAAGAGACGTAAGCATGGTAAGATGAGCAGCTATTTCCAGTTTGGCAGCCTGGCAATTTTTGTTTCTCTGGGAACTGGCGACTGCCCACATACACTGAGCCACTGCGCAGGAATCCATAATTAATGTCACATTTGCTCTACCATCAGTCTAGACACATTTGTCTAAACTATTGTTTTTAAAAAAGAAATAAAAATATTAAAAATGTCAATCCCCAACAGACAGAGGGTAGAGAGTAAATAAAGCTGGCAGGCTCTTTTGTCTTTGATCAGTTTTGCTACATTCCTAGTTTTCTTTTGAAAGGGTCTGACAAAGATTTGCAAGAAATGTTTTCCTTTACCCTCTTTGGCTTTAGAGTCACCCTGCATTTGTTCATCACACAACAGAAATGCTGTTAGAATTAAATAAAGTAGCTACCATGATGAGGGCTTAGCGGAGCTACAGCATATGGTACTCAGGCACCTTTTGCTGTTGCGTTATTCTGATGTATTTTCTTCAGCCTGCAAATGTTCAGAAATGGCTTCACTTGTCTCTGAAGTTTAGCTATTCGTGAAGTGTCATACTGAAGGAATAATTACAGAATCTTTTGGATCGCAAGTATATCATTAAACATCCAGATGAAAGCACAGGGAAAATTTCAGTTGGTAGGATCCTGATTCAATATCTCATTTTATAGCAACTAAGGATTTATTCTTTAAAAATGCCTGTAAAGATGGCTGTGTAATTCCTCAATACATGATGCTGTTTTCTGTTTAAAAAAAGAAATCACTCTTCTTTCACTTTTTTGTCTTTCCTTCTTTTTTCTTTCTTTCTATCTTTCTCTCTCTTCCCCTCTCCTCCTCCTTTCATCTCATAGAATTTTAGTCCTCCAAAGCTGTGTAGGTAGCTTTAATAATTCATCTAGGGTTCCTTAGAAGTTAGTGTTGTACGACACCCCATCAGTTATTTTACAGTTGTCTCTTAGTGTGGAATAAGGGACATTCCTCTCACCCTTTATACAGGGAACTTAGGCAAATAACTTATATGTCACCTTAATTCATACTTTCAGATGCTTATAGATGTAGATATTTACCTGTGAACTCATTGTGTTGACTACCATTGTAGTTAAAAGGTTACTGATATGGTTAGTGGAACCTTGGCCAAAGATCATCTGACCAGATGTAGATGTCTACAGCAAGACGAACCGCACTGACTGTTAGGATTAAACCTAAACTGACTAAAACAGGGGTCTGGATGACCAGGAACATGTAAACGTGTCTTGAAAGCACTTCGGGCTTGATTTATCCCAACCTTCATGTCTAATTTATAAGTAAATCACTTAGGTGAGGATTCCCAACTATAATACTGATCTGTAAGCTACCAAGTCAGGAGAAATGGCCAGCTCTCACTGATATAACTGCTTAATAAACTTTGTTTAATCTGCAAAAGATGCTTGCAGTGACTTTTTTCTTGAGATGGATGAGTTAGAATACCTCAAGCACATTCTTTAGTGATTATATCTACTTATTTATAACATTTCATAGTTCTTATCACCATGATATCACCACAAAACTGCTTTAACTGGGGACAGAGAAGATCTGTCTTTTGGTTTTAATGTATCCAAGCATTTATGTCACACTCGTTCACACAGTTTCTGAACATTTAACAAAAGATGCAAAGAGTGAACTATGATGGCCTGTGTGTTTACTTTCTCCAATTTTTACTCTTATGAGAAATATAGCTCTATAAAGCTCCCCACACAACTTTCCTAATTGTACTTTTGAAAATACGTGGTAAAATTATTATTGGAATTAAGGAGGCAGATACACCAACACCAAGTGTTTTGCAGAAACCTGTCTTGAAGTGACAATAACGCAAATCATGTAAAATTAGGGAGAAATCTATCATAAACAAAGCTTGTGCACAGTTTTTGTGACTTCTTTTTTTTTGGGTTTTTTTATATTGTTTTGCGGTGGCAACATTTTGTGTTTCTGAGTGTTTGGGGTTTCAGAACATTAGTAACTGCAAGAGAAATTTTGATGAACGGTGAAAAAAATGTCAGAAGAGTGAGTGAATGGCAAGAAGCACAGTGTGCAGAAATAATGGTTTCCTGATGCAAGGACCCTCGACCACGCCTAAAAATAAGTCTCGGTTGGAAATAATTCCTTTTTTCCTATCAACATAGACATCTTAATAAAGCAGTAATTCAATTCTGTTCAAAATTAATATTTTAACTGAGGAGCTCACAGGATTTCTTTACACTCAAAGACTATTTGTAGATTTTGAAGGTATTTTGGGGGACAAAATACCGTACGTGTGGACACAGTATAACTGTTGTAAATGTTTGGAATCCCCTTCATACCATCTCTGCAAGAACAAAGCTCAGGGAGTGTGATGAAAGGCCAGGGCGTATCTTCTAAAGCTCAGTACAATGCAAGACTACAAATGTACACAACTTTCATCCAGGAATTTAAACATCTCCCCACTCTAATACCTCATGCACACACATGTGTGCTGGACTCCCGTTCCTTTTCCCTGAGTGAACACCAGCAATCAAACAATGACCTGTAAGTCAGTTGAGGAATGAGACATACAATTAGCAGTGAAATAAAAAACAGCTGGTGCAGCTGAATAGCTGTTATTCTGAGCACATGAACCTGAAAAGATACTGTTTATTTTACAAGACAAACAAAATTTCCCTTCTGCTTGATCTAGGAGATCATCTACCATTGGGAGCTGTCCATTTTCATTTAGACTTTCTGGTGCCAGGGCCAACTGTGCAGAGTTATAAACAAAGAGCAGAAAGTATCACTTTCCTTGTTAATTTGACAGTAAACAGTACTAATTTGACTGTGCAGCTGTTTATTGATACCACCTCCCCAACAACTTAATATACAAAACAGTAGCCAGTGTGTTGGGACTTCACTGTTTACAAAATTCAAGGAGGCAGAGTGGCCGTAATCTCTTGCTGTAAGACAGACATCAGCAGGTACTGTGATTTGTGCCTTTTTCTTTGCACCAGGGTAAACTATGGAAACACATTACTGAGATCAAGATGAGCAGTTTTTCCTTCATGAGTGCCCTCAAGGTGGTGTTTCCAGAACCATTTCTTATTAGTCTTTCTCTGATTTCTGTGAGGTCAATGAGAGCATTGCCTTCTGCTTCTGTAGCATCTGTTCAACTGGCTTGCAGTATCTGACACTGAAAATAGGTCTTATGTATTTGATTATAAGACATTCTTAGTACTAACATAGATGATATGCTGTATTGTATAAAACAGTGACTGGCAATATCTGGGATGAAAACAATGAAGCTGACTCTGAAGTTGCTCCAATGTTGTGTGATAAAAATGGAGTAGAGGCATCATGCAGAGCCATATTGATTTGCTTATATAAACACGTACATCTGTGTTGATAAGAGCCAGACTACAGTCTTCACTATCATCTCGTAGGGTGAATATCCTTAGGCCATCCATCATTTAGGGGCCATGAAGACAATCCCTTCAATCATCACCTGTTTTCTTTCTAAATAAGTTCTGTTTAACAACCTTCTTTTGGTAGGATTTTAATATTGTGCTAGGATGCTGAATCTAAAGTACTACGAAAAGCTGAGTGTTCTTTGTGACTTCTGTTCTGCATTTTTAAGGGTAAAAATGAGAGAATCACAGAAAGATTTATAGTTCCACAGAGGACAAATAGTAGTGAACGATTGCGCAGTCTCGCCTTGGTCCAGGTGAGGGACATCAGTCATTATTTCTTGTACTTGCAATCTGTGGACTTGCTTGGAATATATGGATCATGTAGAATAAGTAGTAACATGAAATTTCAAAAGGTCAAGCTCTGCAGGTTTCATTCAGATGACAGGGACAGTGCATAGACCAGAGATGTCCTAAAGTAGCAATTGGCCTCTAATTCTGTGGCTCACTTTCCGGTTTTGAAGTTATGAATGGAACAAACTGGACCCAGGCAACAGTCTTGTATGTAATGCTTTGGGTCTGGTCATCAATAGCAATGTTTCTGGGCCCCATAGTTCACCCTGACCGTCTCTCTTTCCTAGTAAACAGGATGCTTATGGGCATAAACCCACAGAAACTTCCTTTTGTACATAGGTGGGCATTGGACATTTTTTTATTGGCAAACTTTCCAAACCAGAAATATTCCAACAGGCTGACTAACCTGTTATAATGTCTTCTTTGTAGTGGGTGTTTTGGTCCTTGAAGACTATGGAGAAAGGACAGGGGGATCACAATGGATTGTGTCAGGGCTGGACTGTCATGACAGTCATGACAGACTGGTGGGGCAGAAGTTTCTTTAAGAAAGTGAGAAAGGTGCAAGTAGCTATTTGTGTTCTGGGAGAAGAGCCAAGCTACTGGCTCTGCTTGGGGTGTGTGGGCAAAGCAAATCTCACTTTTCTGTTGGCAGCACATTAACCACATATTAGTGGCCATATTAACCACAGGGACAAGATGTTACCAAAGGACATGCTGGGAAGGTGGCTTGTCTTGCAGAAAGGCATGTTGGGAAGGTGGGACTGGCACCAAGAATTCCTTTCCTTTATAGAAGGGAAGGCTGCAGAATTTCCCCAGCCAAAGATACTTTCCACCTCTTTTCATTTGTGCTTGTAGTTTTGGCCTGGAGCAATCAGATGATGGCAGAGATCTCCAGCTTCCCTGGGGCAGTAAGGGAAGAAATTCTACAGAGATACCATCTTGCTGGTTTTATTTTCTTAAGAATAATGTAGACATGGCTTTTTTTTTGTGTGTGGACATAGGCCTGTGACACACTGCCAGGGTGAAATATGGTCTGCAGAAAAGCTGATGTCCACATCCAGAGAATACTCAACCTACACAGATGACATGCACAAGTAGACAACATTGGCTGTCATATTTGAGAAGCTAGCATAAGAAAAACAAAGCTAAGACATTCCTTGCCTAATTTGCATGATTTTTAATAAGAGAGTTTTTCATTTGCCTTTTCTCTTACCTATTTTGTTAGTGCTTCCTTGGAGTGATGACTGATGCTGTATCAGCCTTTTGGATGAAGGATTGTTTTAAAGATTGTGATGAATGCTTGGAAGAATTCATACCACTTGATTATGCCAAGTTTTGACTGGATCAGTCTCGCTTGGCTGAGATGGTGATATCATCTTTAATTTTTTTTTTTTTAATCACTGTTGCCCAATTTTCAAAGTCAACAGTTTGATAATTAAAAATATATGTCTGGTTTTCATTGAGCTGAAAGGTAATTTAAGCATATGTATAATACCCTTATGTGCATTGGCAAGTTAAGGTAGAGCAGAGAGAGCTGAAAACTGCTTTCCATCAAAGACACAGAATTCAGAAGAACAGTAGTGGTGTAGACCAACAGAAGTACTGTGACTCCGTTTGCTTTGATATTTTTCAAAAAAAAACCCAAACCCAAAAAAACACAGAAAAAAAGGGATTTAATGTCCCTATTTTGTCACCAAAATGCAAATAAAAATCCAAGTATTTGAAATTACATCCGGACATACTTCTTGATTCTCACTGTTTGCAAAAATCAAGAACTTTACAAATCTGTTCCATGGAGCTCATGACTGCCTCATGATAGGTAGCTGTTGAGATGTTTCTGAGTTCTGTTGGCTCAGGATATTAAAATGTTACCCCTTATGATACAGCTGAGGAGCACTGACAGTTCTTAGGATAGTGCGATGTTTACAAACAAGTAAGGATATACTATACCTCTTATTATACACACCCTGGATATGGTTTCAATAGTGGTTTAAAGCTTACAAGCACTGCTGAGAGTTTTCTTCTAAACGAGTGTGAAAGATGTCTTCTCCTCAGTGAGCTCAGAGAAGCTTATCTTACCTGGAAAATGTGCTTTCCTCCTCTTCTGGGGTTAGTATTTGTGCGGCACCGATAATAGCTGTGCTCAGTGATGATCCTGTGTCCAGCTCGATCCTAAAGTGGCACCACCGAGTTAAATTTGTGGTTTTGTTTTTTCCCACAAGATACTGCAACTTCAGGAACAGAGTTTATGTCTGAAAGGCAGAAAGTTACCTACAGATAAAAGCTTACTCCATACTGCTTACTTGCTCTTTCATGCCACTTTGCATATCATTTTGTATCTGCTGGACTGAGGCAAGGGGAAGTAGCAGGAAAGCAAAAAAGGGCTTGTAGCAATAGTCTGGTAGTGAATCTAACTAAACAATTTGTGGCGCCCTATTAATAATGGCAAGCCTGAAAAAGTGGTCTAGCACTTCTTTTAAGGACTTGCAGAGCAGCCCTTACACGGCTCTTTCCACTCATTTTTCTTCTGTGTACATTGGCCTGTCTGTTGGCTCCAGATATGAAGACCAGTGCTTGATTTGGAGAACCTGGACTGGATTTGACTCGCTCTCCAAGCTGTCACAGGAGCCATGGTCTGTTGAGCCTTTACATGACCAAGGTCTTAAAGATTTTTATAAATGATAAACTACATACTTTTCAATACCTTTCTTTTGTTGTCTTGGACTCAGAACAGTTTGCAGGTTTCTGGAGTTCCTGTAGATGGCAACTGCAGGAGAGTTGTCCCTCACTCTAATTGAACATCTAAACTGTGAGATTTAAGCTCAGGGAGCCAGGAACAGGAAGGGTCCTCCCAATTGAAACTAATTGGATCCATGCTCTGATATCCGTGCCTGTTTCCAAAAGGGTATAATGATTCCAGCCAGACTGTTTGTTCAGTGTCAGTCTGAATTTAACTTCATGCTACTTCGCTTTATTTTAACTTGACATTATTTTTGTGTTTATTTTACCTAATAAGTGAATCATTTAACTATAAAAGACTCATTTTGGAGGGTTAAGGGTGGAATCTGGAATGGGTGAAGCTTGGAATAACCACTGACCTGCTCGATTATGCTAGAGTAGGGCATGAGCAATGATGTCATGTCAGGGAGGTAAGCCAGACATATAGAAGTGAACAGGCTTGCCATTCTCCCTTCCTCATCATTAGAAATGTCAGTAGACTTACTTGAAAGACAGATGTGGTTGAGTTTGTGATAAAGACTCTCTGAAGACTCCACCAATCAGAATGCGTTGCTGTTAATGTTGATTTTCACTTTAAAGAATGGATTTTCAGAGAAAACCAATGGCATTTATACCATGAAAACACCGTTTCACAAAATCTGCAATATCAGGATATATGAAATATGAGACTTTGAAAGTGGCTACTGATTAAGTAAACCTCACCTGAGGGGTACACAGTCTATGATTCAAAAAATTCACTGTGAAAATGGGACAAGCTGCTTCTGAAAACTGGGCCTTTTCATCATTTACCAGACTATCTTTCAAAATAAGTTGTCAGTTGAATTGGAGTCTCTTTAAGAGTGAATAGAGTTATTCCTGATATATGCCACTCTAAAAGTTTAATTTAGTAAGAGATATGTTAATGCATCCTGACTTCAACTGAATTTGTTTCCTCTGTTGTCACTTGAGGTGGGTTTCATCTTGGATAACTTTAGAAAGATACAATGAGGATATCAGCATTAAGGGTAATCACCCAGGTATCTTCTATAAGCAAAGGAAATAGGATCCCTTAGGGATTGCTTCATCTTGCTTATTTTTGTTATCTGTATTTGGAAGAGATATGTCATGACTTTAAAATGCATCTGTCTTTATTGGCTATTGAGAGAGCTGGGGTTGTTCTTCTGGAGAAGAGAAGGCTCCAGGGAGGCCTTGTAGTGGCCTTTCAATATAGAAACATAGATTCATAGAATAGTTAGGGTTGGAAAGGACCTCAAGATCATCCAGTTCCAACCCCCCTGCCATGGGCAGGGACACCTCACACTAAACCATCCCACACGAGGCTTCGTCCAACCTGGCCTTGAACACCGCCAGGGATGGAGCACTCACAACCTCCCTGGGCAACCCATTCCAGTGCCTCACCACCCTAACAGGAAAGAATTTCCTCCTTATATCCAATTTAAACTTCCCCTGTTTAAGTCTGAACCCATTACCCCTTGTCATGTCACTACAGTCCCTGATGAAGAGCCCCTCCCCAGCACCCCTATAGACCCCCTTCAGATACTGGAAGGCTGCTATGAGGTCTCCACGCAGCCTTCTCTTCTCCAGGCTCAACAGCCCCAACTTCCTCAGCCTGTCTTCATACGGGAGGTGCTCCAGTGCCCTGATCATCCTCGTGGCCCTCCTCTGGACTTGTTCCAGCAGTTCCATGTCCTTTTTATGTTGAGGACACAAGAACTGTACACAATACTCCAGGTGAGGTCTCACAAGAGCAGAGTAGAGGGGCAGGGTCACCTCCTTCGACCTGCTGGTCACGCTCCTTTTGATGAAGCCCAGGATACGGTTGGCTTTCTGGGCTGTGAGCGCACACTGCCGGCTCATGTTAAGTTTCTCATCGACCAGCACCCCTAAGTCCTTCTCCTCAGGGCCGCTCTCAATCTCTTCTCTGCCCAGTCTGTAGCTGTGCCTGGAATTGCTCCGACCCAGGTGTAGGACCTTGCACTTGTCACTGTTGAACTTCATAAGGTTGGCATCAGCCCACCTCACAAGCATGTCAAGGTCCCTCTGGGTGGCATCCTTTCCCTCCAGCGTATCAACTGAACCACACAGCTTGGTGTCATCAGCAAACTTGCTGAGGGCGCACTCAATCCTGCTGTCCATGTCAGCGATGAAGATGTTAAACAAGACCGGTCCCAACACCGATCCCTGAGGGACACCACTCATTACTGGTCTCCAGCTGGACATTGAGCCATTGATCACAACTCTGTGTGCGGCTGCCCAGCCAGTTCTTTATCCACCGAGTGGTCCATCCATCAAATTGATGTCTCTCCAATTTAGAGAGAAGGATGTCGTGTGGGACAGTGTCAAACGCTTTGCACAAGTCCAGGTAGATGACATCAGCTGCTTTACCCTTGTCCATCAGTTCCATAGCCCCACCATAGAAGGCCACCAAATTGGCCAGGCAGGATTTCCCCCTAGTGAAGCCATGCTGGCTGTCACCAAGCACCTTGTTGTTTTTCATGTGCCTTAGCATGCCTTCCAGGAGAATGTGCTCCAAGATTTTGCCAGGCACAGAGGTGAGACTGACTGGTCTGTAATTCCCCAGGTCTTCCATTTTCCCCTTCTTGAAAATGGGGGTTATATTTCCCTTTTTCCAGTCATCGGGAACTTCACCTGACTGCCATAATTTTTCACATATGATGGCCAGTGGCTTAGGAACTTCATTTGACAGCTCCATCAGGACCCGTGGATAGATTTCAACAGGTCCCATCAACTTGTGTACGTTCAGGTTTTTAAGATGGTCTCTAACCAGATCCTCTCCTACAGTGGGCCCGAGGTCTTCATTCTCACAGTCCCTGTGTCTACCTTCTAACACTTGGGTCGTGCGGTCAGAGCCTTTGCCAGTGAAGACTGAGGCAAAGAAGTCATTCAGAACCTCAGCCTTCTCCAAATCCTGTGTAGCCAGTTCTCCTGAGAGCTTCCTCAGGGGGCCTATGTTGTCCCTAGTCTATTTTTTGTTTGCTATGTACCTATAGAATCCCTTCCTGTTATCCTTAACATCCCTAGCCAAGTTTAATTCTAACTGGGCCTTAGCCTTCCTAACCTGGTCCCTAGCTTCCCAGACAACATCCCTGTACTCTTCCCAGGCCTCCTGTCCTTGCTTCCACTTTTTATAAGCCTTGTTTTTCTTTTGAATTTTCCTCAGCAGCTCCTTCTCCATCCAAGGAGGTCTCCTGGCCCTCCTGCTGCACTTCCTTCTAGTTGGGATGCAGCACTCCTGAGCTTGTAGCAGGTGATCCTTGAATATTAACCAAGAGTCTTGGGCCCCCGTGCCCTCCAGGGCTATATCCCATGGAACCTTACTAAGCAGGCTCCTGAAGAGGCCAAAGTCTGCTCTTTTGAAGTCCAGGGCAGTGAGCTTGCTACATGCTCTTCTCACTGTCCTGGGGATCTCAAATTCGACCATCTCGTGATCACTGCATCCAAGGCTGCTCTGGAGCACCACATTCTCAACGAGCCCTTCCCTGTTGGTGAGCACAAGGTCAAGCATGGCCCCTCTCCTTGTTGGCTCATATAAAGAGGGCTTATAAGAAAGGTGGAGAAAGACTCTTTACTAGTACCTGTAGTGACAGAACAAGGACCAATGGATTTAAACTAAAATATGGTAGATGTAGATTAGACATAAGGAAGAATTTTTTTATTAAAAGGGTGGTGAGACACTAGAACAGGTTGCCCAGAGAAGCTGTGGAAGCCCCGCCTCTAGGAGTGTTTAAGATCAGGTTGGACAGGGCTTGGAGCAATCTAATCTACTGGAAGATGCCTCAGCCATCGGCAGGGGGACTGGTCTGGATGACCTTTGAAGGTCCGTTCAAGTTCAAACCTTGCCATGTTTCTATGGTTCTATGATTCTATGATACTGTGACTATAAAGAGAATCTAGAGTTACTGTTTTTTGGCAGAAGTCTGTATTTTAGTGTATACCCATGGTAAGGTGAACTTGGTCCTTGTGGTCCAAAACTTTGAAATAGTGCATCTGATTCACTGTACTTAACAGACAATTACAGTTTAGTTCATTACGCCTGTCCTTGGTCACATCTTGCCTGGCCAAAGCATAACATTAATGTATCTACCCACATTTTACAGAAAAAAATATCTGCTGCTGGTCTGAAGATCCTGAGCACAGTCTGCACTACTTATTTCTAGAGCTATACTTACCTAAAGAGGGGAACCTCCTTCTATTTTTCATTCAAGGCCAGCTTGGATAGAACCTTGGGAAACATGGCCTAGAGTGAGGCATCCCTGCCCATGACAGGAGGGTAGAAACTAGACGATCTTAAGGTCCTTTCCAACCCTGACTATTCTATGATTCTATGATTCTATGATTCTATATTGACTTTATACAAGTCTTGACTGAAACATATGAGTACACATGGATTGCTGCAAACAATATATGGTATTTCTTATCCTGAAAAAAGTTGATGCAAGATCAGTATATTTGATGACTGAGCAAAAAGACCAAGCAACTTGCACAAATCCGTAGCTTGAACATCTTTCTCCCCTTGTCCCTACCTCTCAAGCATTGCATACTGAAATCCTTTTGTATTCCAAGTAACAGAAGGGCAGATCCTACCCTCATTAATACCAATTCAAACCCACTGAAGACATGAGGATTGGGATAGCCCAGCTGACTGCTACTGTTAGCCCAACACTGGCATTTTTCTGTTTATGCAAAACGTCATCAATGAGGTTTTGGATAACCAAAACCAAATGTGACTGATTTATGAGAAGGATGATATTATGGTCAAGGAACTAGAGTTAGGTATAGGATTCATAAACTCACTCTGTGGTCATTTCACAGTCTTCCTGTTTGACCATGGGCAAGGTTAATATAGTAACGAATACTACACAGGGTTTTTAGCTAACTCTGGATCATATTTTAGTTGAGACAATGAGGGTATAAGCAAGTTAGTTTTAATTTCACAATTACAAACCTGAAAAAATCTTTCCACAGAAATAGTTACTTAAAGGATACAGAGATTGAAGAGATAAAGGATAAAAAGTATTAGAGCACAAGCCATGATGTTTTGATAGCACCTGACATCTGAGTAATAAAAAGTTGATGAACATTAGTCATTCATAAAGCATCATTCTTACAAAGTTTTTTTACGCTGGACCTTCATGTGAATAGAAAATTACTATCTTCAGGGAAATAAAAAAGGAGTTTACTGCAAGGTCCATTCTGTTGAGTTGGAATCCAGCCATATAATTGTCTTGTTGTTAAGCAGCAATATTTTCTTATTTCATATTGACAAAGAAATAAGGCTTTGTGCAACCAGACAAGTGGTATCAAATAAACTGAGTTAGACAGATTTGTCTAAAGTTGTCTTGGACTCTCACCCTCTTTCCACCACTGTAATCTGATCCTGCAAAATTTCACAATGAGCTTTTGGCAGTTGTTCCCCCAAGGTCCATGACTCTTCCGATAAAATCCTAGACACTGATCGGAAGAAAAACCTTCAAAGCTAGAGAGAGAGCACATTACTGCAGTGGTTGACATAATGACATCTGGAGGAAGATGTTACCACTCAGAAATTGACCATGGCGGTGTGGTAAGCACTGTGGCTTCTCCTAACTTCAAAGCTCAACATGGTAGTTAACAGATGACAATACCCACTTCCTTGGGCCTTACTGAATTTACTTACTGTGCTTCTTGAAATGTATCTTCTCCACCACATAAGTGACCAAAAAGAAAACCTCTACAGGAAAAAAATACGTTAGCATCTGTACTATGGAGTCAAATGTGCCTATGTTTATATGGGGCTTTGATGTGTGTGAGCAAGTGCTGACTCTAGATTTTGTAAATTTAGTATAATGTGTCCCAAAACATTTTTAATACAGTTTCTGAACACAGTGAGAATATGAAACCTGTTATCAGATATGTAGCAGGTCAAAGGAAAACATACCCCTGCTTGTTCTAGTTCACCAATTTAGGAGCTTTTACCTACTTGTCTATCTTTCTGTTATGCCTGTCCAGAGAACTGTTAAATGCCCACATGTATAATTTGACACCAGATATTTTTCTGCTCTGTTTTGAGCAGCTCTATAGGGGAGAAGCATGGGATTGGGTAAAGTGTCAGAAGAAGGAAGAAGAGTGGGAGAAGTCAGAGAGGAAGGGGAAGAAGGAATGAGCCCTGGTTTTGTGCCCACTGCAGTCTGGATAACTCCCAGCATTTCTATTGCTCATTATTCCTTTGAAGTCAGTAAATGTCTGTGAAAATTACTGGTGAAGTTTTCTCACCTCTACTTAGCTTTGGTAGAAGATGACATTTAATCTCACCGTTGCTTTCCCACTTTAGCAGTGGTTGATCCATAGTTTGCATCAATAGTGTCCAGCCCTTCCCATGACGCAGATGAACGTTAGCATGATGGCACCTGCTGAACCATGGAGTGGGAAGAGAGTAAGGATTTATTGAGTCCTTGGGTACACTTTTAAATAAATAAATAAATACGTAAATAGTCCAGCCAACCTGAAAGAACATTTTATAGTTGTAGAATCAAGCACTTAAAGGTGATAAATGCCAGAATTAAGGATGTCAATCAAGTTCAAAACATTGCCTTCTGGCATTGCAAATTATGATACAGTCTTTAGTTATCTCATCACATACACTTTTTTCCTCAAGGCTCCTGTCTGTAAATGCACATGTAACAGTGAGGAGTAGAAAAAGAAATGGAAAGGCTGCCTATTAATTTTGCATCAAATGAAGCAAAGCTGAATATAAAATCTGAGTTGCAAAAAAGGAGTTAATAGCTGCAAAAAGGGAGTTAAACCGCTAATTTTGAGATCATGAATTTCTGACAATTACTGTAGTGCCTTTTTCATCTCCGTATCAGGGGAAGTGCTAACTTCTTAGGTTATAGCCAATCATCTGAGCAGTCATCACTTTGACAAAGTGGTTCCTCTGAGGCATTGCAGATTTGAGCTGGTTGTGGAACCAAAGATACAATGGTCACACCCATACAAATTTAGAAAATTTATAGAGATGTATCAAAATTGCTATTGCACCTTAACTGTTTGCCTTAAACAATACCGATATACAATCAAACCTCTAAAAGTCTTTGCCCAGCAAACTGGTCAGTCCTTCTCTTTTCTGTAATCTGATTAATTCCTCTCTTGCTGGTAGAAAACACAATTAAAAGTTCTTCTATTTCAGAAGACATTTTTGTTACAGGCAATCAACCAAACCTGTGTGCTTACACTTATAAGTCATGGACATGTACGGTCTTCTTGACCGCATGTATCCATACGGTTAAGCGCACTCATGTTAGAGCTGATGGTCTTTGTCCAAGCACTGCAGAAGACCCAAATCAAAGATCACCTGAACAAAAGGTCTACAGCATCTCTTCAGTCTTTGTGTTATTCAAACACCTTTAATCTCACCATTAACAGCAAAGAGGTGAAACATTACATTTGTATCTATGCCAAAACTAGACTTAAATCCATCCTACTATAAAAGCAGGCTGAACAAGCCTGAGACTGATGGAAAAATTAATCATCTGTTTTGGTAGCAAATCGAGTCCAGTCATTTACAATTCATTACAAACGCTAGTTTGCCCTTCAAGTATCACTTAGGTCTGGAGTAGAAAGAGATGTGGTATTTAGCCCCCATGTACACCATGCTATTATGCTTCCTCCTTTCCCTGTCCAGATCTGAATTTCAGACACCCATCAAAGACAGACAGCTTGGATGTTCCCACCAGTCTTGTCTACGGCACATTCCAGGTATGAATTTGTAGTTCTGTACAGAAAATCTGAGGCTGTATCCTACAACAGCCTCCCCAACTCTGAAGTCTTCCAGATAGTTTTCTTTCTGTCAGAACAGAGAAATACTTGCCACAGAAGGATGTCTGAGACCAAAATATGGACATTCATGATGTACTTGTAAGTCTGTCAGATGAATATTAGTAAATGACAAAAATCCAGGAGTGAAACAAACAGTACAAACCAGACCCAATGCCACTGCTACTACTGAAAATGGCAGACAGGCAATAATAATGATGCTGGCTGTCTCATCATGCATGTATGCAGGGAGTTAAAGATAGAAAAATGACACAGAGAAGCATAAAGTCTAGATTTTATGAACATTTTGAAGCCTGCTTTGTAATCTTACTGATGTTTTTCTAATGTAGTTTTACATGTGTGATGTGACATCTCAGAATTAGAGAAATATAATTCTGGAATTCTGGAAAAGACTTCAAGAAGACATTGAAGGCAAAGCTGAATGTCATCCATGTTGTCCTTCACATGTTTGCCTGCTCTAAAAATCACCCTGTGATGACAAACTCAAATACACAAGTAATATGCTGTTTTAGCTTTAAAAATTTTGTCCCTTTGTCAAACCTAAATTGTTCTTGTTGAATTTTAAACTCATTACTTCTTGTTTATGTTCCCTTGCTCTTCATGCGCACCTTGTGTGCCTAAGCCCATGAACAGAGCTGTCTAAAGTGGTTTCAAATATCTCTGTCTCCCAAAGGAATTTTTAACTTCAGCTATGTATTAGTCTACTAAGACATGGTTAAAGGAATTTTCTTTTCACTTTGATCTTTCTTGGTTTTTGCCAGCTCTAGAGGAAGCTCTGATACTCTCCAGCTCTGGAGGAACTTGTCCTCCCCACAGTCTCAAAGAACAGCTGCCCACAGCACAATGACAAGTTGCTTTTATGGTGAGGGAATGGTGCTTTAGTCCTCTCTCATTTGCCAGAAGTGATTTCTGAACGCCTTCTTTCACCAAGGATCTCAACAGGCAAGTCTTTCTCTCACAGTGTCTAAAAAAAGGGCTTTGTCTTTACAGTATTGAAAGGACTTCTAACATTAAGTACTTCTTGTGGTGAGAGATACTTACTTACCTAGAAAACCACTGAAGTGAAATTCAAAGTGAGTATCCAGCCGCCTACCACCCTCTGAAACAACTGCATGTAATAATTGTGATCTTTTCCATATTCACTGAGAAATTTCAAACATGTCTGTATCCAATGTGATGCCATCTCACAGACAGGTGTTTTCAGTTCTGTCTGCTGTCTCCATTTCTTAAAATGCTTTTCTGTTGTTTGATGGGTTTTCATTTTTTTTTCATTTTCCGTCTAATAACATTACTGAAAAGTGATGTGAAATAGATAAATCCCTCGGTTTCCTCTTTCATTCTCAGACTCATACACAGACACCGGGGGGGGGGGGGGGTGGGGGGTGGTGGTGCATGAAGTGCAGGAGACAGAAAAAAATGATTAAAAAAATAAATCAGGCACATGCCTTTTTTTCTTCTTCAGTGAATGAAAAACTGAGGTCCTGAAGTACGAGAATCCTACAAGACCTGCAACGCCAGCATGCTGCTGCCAAGAACATGCTGTCATTTGTGGCTCCTCACACTTCCTTGACCACAAGAGAGCCTGGAGACAGGCATCCACCACTGAGGCTTTAAAAAGGCTGCATTATGTTATTGAGCAACTGGATTAATGAAACTCTCCTTGTTATCCTATTTGTGGTGTCTCTCAGCTTTGAAACCCATGGCAAAATGGCAGTTTCTGACTGCAGTTTTACCTTGCATATTGTAAATTTTTACACTAGACAGTCTGATGTCTGTGTTAACCCAGACAAAAATTAGCTGGGAAAAATGTGCGTTATGTACATATGCATGCACACATCTCTCTGCTTCAAGAGCTTTAGGTCACAAAAGCAAGCAAGAAATTAGGAAAAGCCACAGTTTCGGTAGCTTTTGCAACCTTTTATTTCCATGTGCAAGAAAGTCCATGGTAAAGTCTTGAATAAAATGATCACATCCTTTCTCTTTCAACAATCTCAAAATCATCCAATGCTCAGGATCAGTACTCTCAGGGGTGAACGAGAAGCATAAAGTCCCAAGATCTGCCATATGGCAGTACCACATCTCATGTGAGGATGTGGTAAAATGGAGTAGGGGACTACAGGGGAAGAAAAGAGCTCTGTAAGAGGCTCCATCTGCTTTCTTGCTGTGTTTTCTGCTCCTGGTGCTGTGAACACTTGTTCTTATATTTCCCCTGGCAATTAGAATTACCGCTTTTCTTCCAGCTGACAGAACATAAAACTCGCACAGAGAGTTAAATTTTCATTAAAAAACTATATAAATTACCAACTACAGTAATTGTGGGAAAAACCTGAACAGACAGTCCCAGCAGCAGTGACTGGTCAAAGCCTGTACTTGATTTCACTTCTTCCTTGCCCCACTTATACCCATCTCCCACCCGACTGCTGTGTTACCCATCTCCCTTCCCAGCAGCCTCCCTCATGCTGCTCTACTCCAGCAGGAGGAGCAATGGGAGCACACGAGAGGCGTCCCCCAACTCCCCAGCATTACCAGCACCCCTTCCACAGCCAAGAGCAGCAAATTATCTGGAAACTCATATTTGGCTCAGGGCTGGAGGAAACTCCAAAGCTGTTAAACTTGAAAAAAAGTCTCTGTGGAGTGTGTGCGACCTCAGAGTTCCCAAAGGCTCATTTTGTAGGATAATTTCACCGGAGAAGGTTTTTGCAGGAAAAGGCATGTCTCTGACAGCAGGGTAAGCCCCTCGCTGAATTCCAAATCTCTGCTCCAGAGAAAAGGGATAGTAGAATTTTTTAATGAAACACCTATTTGGGTTTTGGTGTGTTTTATGTTGTAAAATAATGGATTCTTTTTTTTTTTTTCTTGGGATTTTTTTTGGAAACAGGTGAACTGCATTTGTAAAATTTCATCCCAAATGGTTAAATTTATGACGTTATGAACAGCTATAAAAAGTGTCATAGTGGGATGAAGTATAGGCTCCCTTTACTGTAGGCCAGGTTTTGAAAGCCGTGTATATGCTATAGGACAGTGTCCTTTGAAGAATGGTACAGAGCTAAGGGCTCATGCAGTTCTTCTGTGGGTGAAGGAATATGCTTCTGCCAGTTTCTTCCCAGTGCTGTCACAGAGGGTATATGCCACACCAAGTGATATTAAAGAAGGGCTAGAGTTTACTGAATCACCTCTCCTCCCCACTGGTAAGTGTATTCCTGGGTAGATACAGGTGTATACTTATAAGAGGATTAGAAGGACTTAGAGATGCAGAACGGGTTAGGCTGTTTGCTATTTAGCCAAGAGCAAAGATTTGTGGCAAATTTAGGGAATACAGCTGGTGGTGCCTTTGAGGCATCTCCAAGGTTAGGTGGGAGGTAACACAGGGATTTGGATTTCATGGGAGCTTAGAGGAACAGCTTAGAAGACAAGTTAAGAACCCAAGACCTTTTGTGGTTCTTGCCCCCAACAGCTGTGCAATGAAGCATATTGTCAAAAGTGGAAGTTTGAACAGGAAACCACTTTTAACAAAGCCAAGAGAAAGGTCTTGAAAACCTCTAGAGAAAGCCAAGCTGTCAGAAAGTAAGAACAAACACTGGTGTAGTCCTCCTGGATTTCCAGCGGGGCATTTCAAAGATGGAGCAATGCCATGTAGATGACATGTCCACCCGCAATCTTGACACAAAGTACACCAAGAGATCCATGTGTTTATGATGGAAGGTGATCCAAAGTGCATGACTCTTACCCTTTCAAGTCCCCTCTGGTACACTGCTATTTACCTAGATAGCCACAGAGGCAGAGGGCAGCTGGTCATAAATTACCCTGAGATTCCTGAGGCTGGAAAGGGCTGACGGGGCTGAGGTCTAAGTGCACCACGCTGTGTCTCTTCTGCTCTGCTCCACTGGGATAGAGCGAGACCAGCTTCATGCAAGCCACTGTGAAACGTCAAGACATTCTTGTGGTTGCCTCCATTATAATTTGCTTTGGAGATATTTGGACGTCTCTCTTCTCTGTTGGGCAGGGGAGGAGGAAGTGTTTGAACCTTTAAACCTAGTATGTCTGGCTCTGTTCCTACTTACTGCTATGTGAGAAGGTAAAGGCAACACTTGAGCTTAGAGGAAGAGTAGAGTTGGTTGAGTGTTTCATGCATACTAATTGCTTTTCTTAATTTATCTGCCTAGGAGGTTTATGTCAATGTGTTGCATTTTCTTATTTCACTATCTCTAAAGAACAACAGTTGGACAGTTTAGAAAAGGCATATTGACTTCAAAAGTGATATTACTGCATTCAGAAAAGTTATCCTCCTTTCTTTTCACCTGCTTTCTTTTCTCACAGGGCTTTGGAAGTAGAACAATATTTCAATAACAATGAATAGGATTTTTTAAGCAACCAGCCTAAATCCTTTATAGACAGATATCATGCATACAATATTGATAGGGCATTGGGGTAGAAATAGACAAGAATTCAGAATCTGCAAGTCCAATATTTGGGTTTAACATCATCAAGAAAGCAGACTGGTGTGCAGGGCATGCAAAACTCAGACTGTGAGTCCTAACACCAGAAATTTCACTTCTCAGTGCCTTGAATTATTATCCTATAAACTAGAGTTAATTATACTTGTCAGCTTTGTAAAAGACTTTGATGATCATTGGCAAAAATGACCATCTAGGAAAAAAGTGTTATTTATATTATTAGGACTGATGACACAAAGCTAAGCTGTTCCAATTTTATCCAACAGCCAAACACGTGCTCCAGTTTTACGAATTACAGTGTGGGCTATCCGATTTCATGAGCACACTTGCCACCCGGTGCCACAGCTTTATAACTCTGGCTCCACAGTTAAGGTGAAAAGAGTATAATCACCATAGAATTTATGTCAATTTTGTGGAAATGTTATGATTATTCACAGCTGAGACTTCAAAAACATCTTAAAGCACTTGATAGCCATAGAGTTTCCTGTCATGAGTCTCACAAGATCTACCTGCTGCACTCTCTACCAAGCCTGGAAATCTGCCCACTCAGCTGAAACCTGTGCCCACACAAGAAGCCCAGCTTCTGTTTTTATGGGAGTGAGCCTGGAACAGCGATATTCACCTTTGCTTCTATTAATTAGCTCAAAAGTGAAATTTTCTGGGTTTGCGTAAAGATGACAGCAGATTGCCCATAGCCAAAGTACATAAAAGGAGGCTTTCCTCGGTTGTCTCTCTAGGATTTTATTTTATTCAATAATATAAACAAGCATAAATCTTAAAATCCCTGGAAAAACCTCTGTTAAGCCTCTGCGTTCAAACTCAGCCGGTGTCAGGTGTATGTTACTGCAGATATTAGATCAGATTGGTAATTTCTAAAAAAAAAAAAAAAAAAAAGCACATCTTGGTGGAAATATGATGGAGCAATATTTCCTTAAAATTATGTCCATTAAAAACATTATTCAGATGAGAAAACAAGGTCATTAATATCATGGGGCTGATTTAAACTCTACATCAAGCATAGGATCATATGATCAAAAGTGCTCCCTGGCATGCTTTTGATAAATGCCAATAAGGACTCACCTGGTCTGTACTGGCATGGTGTTCCTGGTAAGCAGTGCAGATAATGATGCACTGGGGGTTTTGGGAATGAAGGAGAAGAAGACACAGACATGATTTATGTTGTGCCATTTGCCCTCAGGACCAGAGAAAGGCGTCTGACCCCATTTAATTTATTTTTATAAATGTAACTGTTCTGAGTGGGATCCTTTGGCCTCTCTCATAACTTACATCTTCCAAGAGCCATATCCAGGATGGGAAATTAGAAATTAGAAATTTGGCAAATAACTTAAAATAACTAAGTAACTGAAAACAGTGCAGAAAATTGTCATTATGTGCATGTAAGCTATGCTTTTAGAACCAGAAATAGCACATTAAGTTTTAGTCAATCACCTTCTCTGAAGCAAGCAAAATTTCTGCACACACTCTTGAGATTGACTGACAAAGGTTTTTATGTATTTGTCTGCAGAAATGACAGTTTTCTGTTAAAGCTAAGGTAAAATATTTTGGCTCATTTCAATGGATACCCACAGGGTTAGAAAATAGGCTGAGAACACATAGGACACTTGAAAAAGTATTTCAAAACAGAGACGATCCATTTAAAACAATCAGCAATGTAAAACATAATTTAAGCAAAACACCTGATGTTTGAGCAGAAACTCTGTTTTTTATAACATTTTGCTACCTATATGAGAGAAAAATACTAAAGTTCTGCAGTGTGGGAACTTAATTAAATTCTCAAAATACCTTGTTTTTTTTTTTTATTTTCCACAGTGAGGAAACGAGAGGTCTGAGTCAAAAATCAAGGCTTTCTTATGCTGCATATTGTGCAGAAAGAGAGGAAGAAGTAGGCTGTGGTGCTAAAAGATAACTGTCTGGAGAGATGAGATTACGGGTATTAAACTGTAAGTACTGTTTTTCTTATGTTACAAAAGAGGAACTAACAACTACACGCATCACTCAGAGAATCATATCAATTTTATCTGAGATGAGAAACTTGCAGCTTGAGAAAAAACCTGTTCAAAGGAGTATCAGTTTCTGTAGCCTCTCTAGTAGGGTCTGATCTTGTATTGCAAAGTAAAAGGAGCTAGATGGCCTTGAGGCTGTACCCAGTCACTGTCACTTGGACAAAAAATGGACACTGGCAGGGATTTGAGATTGACATCCAGTTCTGGTCCAGCACTCTGCTTGCATCTTACTGTGATGGAGAGGGAAGCAAGCAAGGTGCTGGACTCCATTTCCTTCTTTCCTTCCAAACAGTTTGCTCAGTGCTCTTTGCTTTCAGCAGCTGTGCTCTGGGGCTTTGAGGAGCAGAGGGTGCTGCTCCATAAACAAAATGGAACAACCACGTTCTGGTCTGAAATTTGAAAACATAAGCTCCAAGTCATCAGCGGATTGCACTCCTCCTCCACTCAGAGGAAGCTCGTCTGCAGCACTGAGGTCTGACAGCTTCGCAAGTGATAGACGAGTCCTCTTACCTGCCACGTCATGGTGCAACTCAGAAACCTCCAGACAGGAAAGCCTAGCTAGAAGTTGTAGTAACTCATATCCGCTGTAGGTTGGTAGAAAGAGGACCTGAAACTCAGGCTCACCAGTGGCTTGAGAAAGCCACACACCATTCCTGGGGCCAAGTTTTGGTCCTCATGCATCACTTGGAGTTTTGCATTAAAGGTAAGATTTGGTTTTAAGCAAACAAAATGCTTACCTCATGTCAGGTCTTCAGCTCTGTTTCTTTTTATTTTTCCCTTTTTGAGCAGTCAAATGGTGTCTTATGCATTTGCAGCTAAATATGGCTACAAGATTAGGTAAGCATGATAATAAAGGGTTATGGAAATGTGCTAACCACAACTCAACACGCAAGTCACAGTGTATGAGAATACACATGTTTAGGGGTTTAGGTTTATGAGAAATAAAGATGTGAATGATGCTGTGCTTGCGAGTCATGGGCCTTGTGTTTTCTTAATGCCAGGAGTGATTTATTTCTTGTAAACAGTTTTGCTCAATTGGGGCGTCCAGTTACTACAGACCTTGTTTGGTATAAAAACTAACGGCATAGAAAAATATTGCTCTAGCAAGGTTTAACTGGTTGTCAGCCCAAACATGTGGCTGAACACGAATTCCACTGCTTGAAATATCCTCTAGTCGCTCAGCAACATCTTAATGTCAAGAGGAGATTACAGTCAGCGTTCCCAGTGAGCCGTGACTCAGAAGTGCTGTATGGAAAGAGGACATTTCCAGCAAAAGCATGATATGGAAACTAAACACAGAAGTGCTGGAAATCTTCCCTCCCATATTAAAAATAAAAAATAAAAAAAAATGTGAAAGGCTAGCTCTTCTGAAGTGGAATTTTGGCTGGTGCTGAGGACATTGTGAAAATACACATTGCATGCATGGTTCCTCATATACAACTATGTTTCACAGCACATCTCACCGCCACCTTTGACTTCCCTTTTTTAATTCAGAAAATACATGGGAAAAGACCTTGCTGATCAACAATAATAAGTGCAAAATCTTAGGAAGGTGCCATATTCCAAAGCAGGAACTCTGGTAACCTGAAACGGTGTAGTTTTGCTTGTGTTGCATAAAAGCTGGCTATTACCATACCTTAGATACTTTGAGAGGTACGGAAATGTTTAAAATAACCATGGACTGAAGAGATTGGCCTCATTGAAATTTACATTAAAAAAACCCAAGGAAATGCTTAAATATTCATAGTTTCCATTTCTAATCTTTCTACTCCTAAGTTTCCTGGCTTACATAGCTCTCAGCTGTGTTTGTGAGATACCCAGCATTCTGAGGTCAGATGAATATTCTTCTTTGGATCCATAGAGGTTATTTAAAGAGTTCTGATCCTGTACAGTCTTGCACACAATAATCATAGACTCATAGAATAGTTAGGGAGTAAGTCCAAAATGATCAGGACTATATCCAGTTTTAAAGCCAGACACATAATCAGGTATGTGTGCAGATATATCTGTATATGCACATATATGTTTGTAGGATCATGCGACATGGAATCTAGGTAAGAAAAAAAATAATGTATAAGTAATATGTCAGGCTTAAAGGCTTGTGAGCAGTGGTATGAAATACAGCTGGAGGCCAGTCACCAGCAGCTTGCACTAGAGGTTTATACTGGGGTCAACAGTGTTTAACATCTTCGTCAGTGACATGTTTGGTGGAACTGAGTGGACCCTCAGCAAGGCTGCAGATGATACAAAACCCGGTTGCCCAGGGAGATTGTGGAGTCTCCATCCTTGGATATATTCAAAACACAACTGGACACAGTCCTGGCCAACCCACTGTAGGTGACCCTGCTCTGAGTTGGGGCTTGGATTAGGTGATCTCTTGATGTGCCTTCCAGACTCAGCAGTTCTGTGATTTTGCAATTCTGTTGAAAAGAACACAATTGTTTGGAGTTACTTGATGAATTATTTCCTCATTTTTTTTTAACTTCATGAAAACCCATAAAAGTTATGAGAAATGAAATGATGGCCTTTGTTCCAAAAATTAAAACCTACTCTGCTTATACATAAGGTTGCTTTCAAATCAATTACTTCTTTTAGGTCCTCATGTATGTTTGGTAATCTTATGTAAAAGTAACGAATTTCAAAGGCTTACTAGCCAGTGTGTTAAAAAGTGCTTTCCTCTCATGTGTTTGAAAAAGCTTTGTTTCCATTTTCTTTATTCTTCTAGTCCTTACACTCTGAGGGGGATGAAATAAAAAAAAATAAATATGGATTTGCTTTTTATCTGAAATATCTTCTCATGAAATAGTACCTATGCAAAACCAGCATGTGATAGATTTCACTAGTGATGGAATAAAAATGAGAAAAAAAGGGTGAAGTAGCCTTAAGTACTGAGAATGGAGTACACGGGTAATAGCATTTTGATGAAACGGTAGTCTATAAACATTTTTTGGCAGTATTTTTCTTTTCACTTGAGAATTTTCCATATTTCTATGTGCAGTGATTCAGTTCCTAGCAAAGGATGGCCTGGGTCCAGTTATGACACTGGCTTTAGCAATCATTTGTAATAAGAATCTAAGCTGAATTTCATAACCAAGAACAAAATTTATGGGTCTTTGAATCCTGAATTGGATATGAATTTTGTGGTGGGGTTGTCTGGAATTGTTGTTGTTGCAGAAGACCTGGACCTCACTGTGCTCTCTGCATAAACTGCATTAAAAGTGGCTTCTTCCCTTAAGAAGTCAACAGTCTAAAAAATTAACTTTTCTACATTCCAAAGCCAACCAGGCATCAGAGCAGTCTGAGACTGTCCATCTCTTAGGTGTACAAATGCAGTGGGAGGTGTCTGGTGTCTGGAGCTGGAACATATCCTCCTGCAGGATACAGCTGACCATGAGCCGCCAGTTGGGTCAGAATAATGAACAGATAGCCCTGGAGTTAGAGCCAATGAGTCATTGCTGGTTAGTATGCCAGACACTGGGGTAAGATTGTAGTTTCTTTTTCCAACTTGGTCTTCTTTAGATCATATGACAAAGGAAATGTTTAAGAAGAGAACCAACGTAATGAAAATAGGGTAGGTTTACAGATTTTATAGGCAGCAAGTCAAAGGAAGTGATTCTGCCCTCGTGAGACCCTACCTGCAGTACTGTGTCCAGCTCTGAGGCCCCAACACAAGAGGGATGTGTTGCTGTTGGAGGGAGTCCAGAGGAGGCCACAAAGATGCTCCAAGGACTGGAGCACCTCACTATGGAGACAGGTTGGGAGAGCTGGGCTTGTTCAGCCTGGAGAAGAAAGGGCTTCAGGGAGACCTTAGATCAGCTTCCCAGTGCCTAAAGGGCCCTGCAGGAAATCTGAAGAGGGGCTTTTGACAAGGGAATGTGGGGATAAGACAAGGAGGAATAGCTTTAAACTGAAAGAGGGGAGATTTCATCAGATACTAGGAAGTTCTTCACTGCAAAGAATGTGAGGCACTGGCACAAGTTGCCCAGAGAAGCTGTGGCTGCCCCATCCCTGGCAGTGTTCAATGCCAGGTTGGACAGGGCTTTGAGCAACCTTGTCTTGTGGAAGGTGTCCCTGCCCATGACAGGGGGTTGGATCTTCAAAGTCCCTTCCAACCTAAGCTGCTCTATGCTTTTATGATATTTATCAGAAACTTCTTCCAAACTCAAAGGGCAGCCTGAAAAAGAGGTGTGAAGTTATGTGTAATAAAAAAAAAATAAATAAAACAAATAGACAAGAAAGATTAACTTTACAGGTAGCTCAGAGCCTCTAGTTCCTACTAGGAAAAGAAGTACATCAGAATGGTGCTGACTCTTCGAGAGCTGTAATTCGGTTTCTTCAGCTACAGTTTGGAAGAAAATCCAGGCTCTGGTTACTGTAGATACTACAGATACTATTACTGCTGGCATAAACAGGAACCTTTTCCAAATACAGATAAGCAGCGAAGGATGTAATATCAAATTATTCTGCCAGTCTAGAGGTGACCCTTCTGAAACAGGCTTGAGGCCCACATGTGCATGGCAATGCAGTGAGGTATATCCCACTGTTGCTTTCACTGTATCTTTTCTGTGGCTATGAGAGGGCTTTAGCCTTCAGGGCTGTCAGCTGGGCATCTTTCCTGAGCACTACATTTGTTTTAAAAAGCAAATACCCCTGGGCTAATGTGTGCACTCAGCCTTGATGAAGTCATTCATGTGTTTTCCAGCAAACTGTTCGTAGAACTCATGGCTGCACTTAATTGCTACCATGTTCTTCCTCCTCACATATTCTTATATTAATGAGAAAAAATGCTGAAAGCCCTAATGACCTACACATAGAACAGGAATGCTCAAACTGCATTTAGCTGGTCGAATCACCACTGATATGCAGGCCAGTTGTCAAACAGGGGATTATGTGTCACTTAAGGTACTGAATAGCAACACATCCAGAGAGGTGGCTTAAGCCCAGTTCTCTTTACCCAAATGCTGCCAGCAGATGCATGTTGCTGGGTGTGATGGGTGCTTGGGGAGAGAAGGGGGGTGCATCTTATTTACTCTTTGTGTCATCTTTTTGGTTGGCACTCTACTCCTGTGGTGCTGAGCTGTGACCTCACTGAAGAAGACAGCTTGCCAATGTTCACCTAGGAAAAGTTAGGGTTGTCCCAGCAAGGACACGTCTTCCTGAGAATTCCTATGTGGTAGTTCTGAACCTACAGCTTTACAAGGGGCCAGGACAATGTCTGGGTGCTGCTCAACCTGCTTCATTTGGGGCTTTACCTCAGACAAAGGGAAAAGGGAGAGAGGGAGGCTAATTAACTGATGCCACATACCTGAGCTTACTTTTAGCCTCTAGCTTGGTACAGATTTAAAGAGTTGTACTTACCTCACTTAACTTCAGCTCTTTAAAAGCTAAGCTTCTTGTCTAAACAAATCGCTTAGTCCTTCTGTATGGCTAGCACCTTAAAAGGGTGTTAATCCCCCTTATTTAGGGTTATTTTAGCTCTTGATAAGCTGCCTGCTCCTGATCCTGGTCCCTGCCTGATCGTTTCCTCCTGAGTGCAGAGGGAATCTCAATGACTTGCTTAGGTTATGTCACTAATTTTTGGAGACCCAAGATTAGGTGAGATAAGTCCCACTATCTGCGACGGAATCTCAGCCCCCAAGCTGTTATCAGCTCCAGGTAGCACATGCCAAGGACAGTTGTGCTGTGTGGGGTGGCAGTGACTTGCACTTGCATTGCTGTTTCTCTAACTTGAGTCTATAGAGAAAATCTGAGCAACGACTTCACAGAGATCGGTATTTCAAGGGCATCACCCTGATACTCATATCCTACGAGAATGAGATCCTTTGCTTTGTAGGCATATCATAGTGTAGTGAGATCTGTGGAGTTGCATCCAAACTCACATATCTAATTTATGCCAACACACAGGTTGCTGGAGGATACTGTCAGAGAGCCAGGATCCTCCTGCAGCCAGGCTGGATGACTTGTGCTGCAGAATTGATCGATGAGTGCACAATTCAAACTGTTGCAGTAGCTTTCCTTTTAAGTGAGTCTTTTGTACTTGCCTGGGGTTTTGGTTCTGAGGACAGCACAGTGGTTTATGACTGGGGGACCTGCCGCTCTCTGCTGCAGAAATCGTTTGGTCCACTACTGAAATCTGGTTTGGGAAACATGTGTCTTTGCATAATGCTACATACTACCTCTAGACAAGACTGAAAACATGCTTTCCAACTACCCACTGTAAGTGAAACAAGCTGTTAAGAAGAGCATAACTGTCCTGGGCAGGATTTAGCCAGAAGATAGGGAATGAGAAACTTCAATTTGATGTCTCCTGGCTACAGTAGGAAAAAACCCAAAAGCTTTCGTTCCCATTTCTCTACAGAAGCTGACATTCAAAGCTTAGCAAGAGGCATCCACAAAATGTTTGAGGGCTAAACATATCACCATCTGGAATGGGATTGCCAGAAAGGGAGCGAGGGAAAGACTTCTTTTTCACATGTAAGTTGTTTAATAAAAATAAAATTCCTCTTGCATTTCTGACATGGGACTGTAACCACTCCACCCTAACTCGCTTTGTCATGCTCAGATCTATGAAGTAAGAGGAAATTATAGAAATTTATCATGTCTGGGTGCTCAGGATTGATTATGACTCGCTGCTTTTATCTTCCAAACAGTCACTAAATCTAATTGCCTTGTTGTAATGGATTAACCCCTGTGGTCCACAGTAGCATTTATATTGTGTTCAAAGAGACTGTTACACAGTTAGGGTACTTTTTTTTCAGCAATATACTTTCATAACATGTAGGCGCTCTTTGGGCATAACTCACCCTTTGTAGGTCTTGGGGGTCTAATTGGCTCATTGCACTGTCTTTCTTCAGGGGATGAATTTCACATCACTTTGGGAGCAAGTATAAATGAGTCAAAGGGCCTTCCACAGCATAGCCATTTCTTTTAAATTACAATACAAGCAGATTTTGAAGCCTTGCGTTCCAACAGCAGCATCTGTATTGTAATAAAAAACATTCCCTTGCCGATGTTCGTGGGATTAGTATTATTATTAGTCTAAGTATCTTAGCCCCTGGGAGACCTGAACTCTAGGGTCAGGTCCCCAACAAAGAGCTTTATAAATACAGACCCTATGTTAATAAAGTTACCACCTAAGCTGTCTTACATTCTGTTTGCTGATGGCTGATGGCTAATGGCTTACACACAGGCCTTCCTGGTGGCTCAGTGCGTCCTGGTGACTCTCCAAGTGTTGGTAATGAGATCATGTACCCCAGCAGTAGGTTGGGGCAAGAAACAAGAGGTGGCTGTGGACAGCAATCACAAGTGAAGGAGACAACTACTACTCAGTGTGACAAACAGGAGTCAAAGTACACTGGCACCTCAGATCCTGACCAGTGTCTTTGGAGGTGCAATGGGAGAACAATGTTTTAAGGTGGGGTATGAAAGACGAAAATGCAGTACAAATGACAGAAAAGTGAAAAATTCAGAGGAATGAGGGACAGGATCTGTAAAGACACCATGTGAGGTAGGCCTGATAGTGTTAAAGGAGGAACACAAGTGCCTCTGTATCAGAAGGAAGGAAAGAGAGTGCTGTGAAATAGAAAGCAAGCAAGAGAAATGGCACCAAAGAAACAAGGAAGGTTATGTTGTGCCTTTGAAAGCACTCTTGAGATCTGATTTGGAGAAAGTTCAAGAAGAAATGGTGAGAATGGTGAGGCGAATGGTGAGGCAAATGCTGAGGTTGGGCTCATATTAGGATGCAGAATTGCCTGGAAATCACAAAAAAATATTTAGCTAGAAGGCCAGCAAAGTTAAAGGGAAATCAGCCAAGTCCTGGGCTTGCCACAAGATTATCTGCACTTAGCATGGGTGAGCAAGAAGCAGCTGGGAGTAAGCCATACATGTGAGGCGGGGCAGACCTGACAAAGGAAAGACACAAAAGAGAAGGGTAGAAGATAGGAAGTAGGTGCAGAACCCACCATCAGAGCAGAGACCAGCAACAGATATTCCAGGAGGAGTTTGGGCCATGCTTGATGAAACCAAATCTAATTGTCAGTCAGTTGGTAGAGCAGAAGAGGTAGTAACCCATTAATCTGACAAGGGGTGTCAGGACAGCAGGTAGATAAGGTCATATGCCTTTGTAAAAAGCCCTGTAAATGAGACATGAATTAGGTTTGAGGTTCAGAAAATAATTTTTAATAGAATTATTTGAGATTCATTCTAAAATGAATAGGAAGCAGTTGTGATACAGGCTCCTGAGATCGCAATCTCGAATCAGTGTAACTGAATGTTTAATAGCTTCAAGCAAAAAAAGTAGAGCAGGTGAACAAAATTCTTTAAATTGCTTACTCTAGAGAAGGGCAAGTTGTCTGATGTATTTTAAAGATGTATCATTCTCTCCAAAGTTGGTTTTATATCCTGATTGTCATACTGATAAGTGTTTAAATTAGATGCTTCACAAAAATTGTCCACGGAAAATGGAATCTGTTTAAATTCTGTTAAATTAATATAGCTGTTAATTACAGAAATTGCTATGAAACGCTTAGTTGCTGTCTGTACAGCTTGAGCAACACAGTTTAGGCTGTTCTGAAATGGCTTGAGCTGCACTTTTATTTCACCTCTGAGTTTGGTGCAATAGTTTCCAGAGGTTAGTTCAGGAGACTGCATTGCTGATCACTAACTCGACATCTTCTGACCCATCTTTAAGTCTGATATTTTCCCACTGTAGCAAGTCACGAGGATTCACATGAGCAAACTGAGATTACAGTGTCTAGGGATACATTATTACTGTGGGTAAAACCATGACATCTTTGCAAACCTCAAGCCTTTCTTATCTGAGATGAGCTTAACTGTACTGCTCAGAATCTGTATTGCAGAATAATTTATAGCAGTTCATTGGGACACAAGATGATACAGAGAAAGAAAACAACATTTTTGCATTTTTATGCACAGTTTCTTCAGGGAGCTGTAGCCTGGATTAACTGTTTAACTGCCTTTTAAGGAAATTGGTTAATGAGTATAGACCACAGAAATTTGCCTGTAAACGTAAATTCAGTGCTGCTTTCCATATGTACATATCTTCATGCAAGCTAAGGTACCGCTGGGTGTTTCTGTGCTGTGCTTCTGCATCCATACTTTGAATATTAGCATAACCTTGGTTTCAATTCTATCTAGTGGCAATGAGTTCCCCAAGTTAATTGTGCACAAAAGCTTTTGAGGAAGTATTAGCAGTGCTTGAGAAATCTGCTTTCCTTTCAAAGCCCAGGCAATTGCTGGGGTTGTGGCTTCTCCATGGCAGCCCTGTTGAGAGTCCAGAGCTCTGTTACAGCACTTTCAGATGTGCTCCCATGGTGAACGTCTTCACACTGCGGACAAGTGCACTTATACAAACCCACCAGCTCATGTCCTGAGGACCTGACCTTTTTTTTGGCAAGTGGCCACAATATTGTTTCATGCACACGTGTGTGTGTTTCTGCATGTCAAACAGAAGGCTGATTCCAGTGAACAGAATCAGATTTTTTTTTTAAAAAGTCAACATCAAAACAAAACAAATTAAAAAAAAAAAAAAGCGACCCAAAGCAAAACCCAAAAATAAAATAAATGGCTAGTCTCAAAATGAATTTGACACCAGAAAGCTTCTCCCATGTTCAGACATCTGCAGAAGGCTCAGGCACGGGCAAGAGGATTTAAACAACAAACTAAACAGAAGAGTACTGTATTTATGAGGGACCAACATGACAAACTCTATTTAGGTTATATACCAAAAGCTTAACCTTTTGCAGTCTGTGGGTTGGAGCTGCACTAACAAGAAGCAATTACTGCCGTGGATTTTTACTTAAATTTTTGCTTACAGTGTAAGGCTTACAATGTGTGGCTTCTGTCAGCTGGCACACAATAACAAGGGTATATGCCAAAGCTGCTCTTACTTCTCCAAGGCAATGAATCAGAACAAGCTGTGGTGTTCTAGTCTGAAAGTAGTCTTTTGCTAGGCTGGAAGACCTTTGCTTTCTTAGAAACTGGACAGACATTGCAATTCCTTCTGCTCTCTCATGTATTCCACCATATATAGTTCGCTGGAGGCATATAGACACATATTTTGACTAAGCAGCATGATAGAGGATGAGTCTGGTGACACAGGAAGTGCAATTTGTTTTATTTAGATGTCTGCACCTCTCCTGTAGAGAAGGGATTACAAGCATGGGCAAAGCAATCCTTACTTTCATGCTGATTGTTGGCTCCCAAGATGTCTCACACACAAACCAGCTCCAAGCACAGATTCACAGAAAGAGCAAAGGCCAAAGTCAAGAAAAAATCAGATTACCAGATTCAACAAGTTGTTAAGAGCTTTTAACTGTACCTAGGCTCTACACTTTTCTTTGCAGTTTCGGGGTTCACCTGGTGCCCTGAGATGTCATGAACTTCTCTCAACAATTAGCCAGAAAATTAAAACTCATAACAGCGCAACAGCATGTCTTTACATGGCAGAAAAATCTGCTTGTGTGTCAAGGAACAGAACTGGAGATTCCGTGGGAACACTGCCATTTGGAGACACCTGCCATAAAGCTATTCATATGCACGTAGATGTGTATGTGCATGTGTCTGTCTCAGTGTATGCATATATGTGTGTGTGTAGATGCATGCGCCTACTGATAAAGTGGACTGATGAATATACTTGATACATTTGAGACAAGGCAATTTTCTTCATTCTACATTTGAGGCAAGGTATTTTCTTCTTCAAATTTCACCTTTACTCCATTTTTCCAATGCGTTCAGATGATTTGTTCAACACATGTTTAAAACTGACTGCTTTGGGTTTAGCTTCATTACATAGATTAATAATGACTACAACAAACTGAAGGTCACATCCAATATACTTTCCCCTCAAACAAAGCTTTGCTTTGGAGATATTGCCTAAAAACTAAGGGGACTGAAATGTTAATCTGATTGTTAAATGGGTACACAAAAAGGACACCTGGAGTTACAGCTCTTTCATTCAGTAGTAACTTGAGTACAACTGAAAAAATAAATAAACAGAGGATTGAATTGTTTTCATGGAGATATAATCAGTCTGAACAGCTGGACAGAACTACTTGAACTGTAGTTCAAGTCTGTCCTAAGACTTCTATTATAAGAAAATTAGTTTATTTTATAAGATGCATGTGCTATGTGCTGACTGCAGGCACACATGCAACCCACACATCCTATCTCATTTTCTGGATTCCATGATTCCCTTTATTCTATATTCCATTTGTGATTACCTACTGAATAAGTTTTGCATATGATTCTGAACTCTCTGGTCTGTCATGGCCAGATTTTTCAGTGGGAGTGGCCACAATTTACCCAGTTTGGAGTATTTGTTGACATGATCTAAGGGTCATAAATACACTCATTGTTTTAAACAAAGCTATTTGCAAAATGGATGCAGCCATGAATATTTATATCTGATGATGCACATTATTTTCTTTGAAAACTCTTAGAAGACTTCCTTGTAAACCGTGGCACTGGAGAAAATCCCCAGCAGCGTCTTTATTTGCTAAAAAGGTTTGGATTAATAATAAAAAAATCCTCAAACAACAGAACACAAACAACAAAAAAAATTGATCTGTAGGTGAAGTGTTTACATGCATGAATATTGTCAGAATATAAAGTCTGTCTGCTCATATGAACTGTGCATTCCTTTGTGTGTGTGTGTGTGGTTTTGTGTGTGTTTCTAATGAATGTCTGACTCAAATGTTTTTGCAGCCTATGACATTCCCGCTTTGTTAGAGATCTGACTGAGGCTTCAGAAGCTGTTTGCTACACCAAATACTCTTCTGTGAAAAGGCAGAGGAGGAGGTGGTGGTGGTGTTTAGCTTGTTTGGTGGGGTTTGTTTGTTTTTTACATTTTGGCTTTGGATTTTGTTTTTTTTTTTAGTTTTTATCACTAACACCTTAGCTTAGTACAATAGTAAGCTATACAATGGAAGTGCACATGGTCCTGCAACCTTCAGCTGTTTTACCGCACATGGTACAGAGGAAATTCTGTAAATCACAGATACTGGTCACGGCCAGTGAACACTAATGGTTGATTTAGTCTAAATGATACAGCTGTGATAGAGACTGGATCCAGTACCTGGGCATTTGTGTATTCAGGCAGATGCTACTTCAGCTCTGCTGAAGCACAGCCCCTTTTAGGAAAGCGTGTTTTATTACAGTAAATTTTACAGTCCGAAAGATGAGCAGTTGCCATTTCCTGGAGCTAAATAGACAATGGATCTGCATTTATAGCTTGTAGCTGACTACTTTCCTGCAGTTAAAGGCAAATAAGAGCTCTAGTAATTTTTCTGGGAAAGACACTGCTCCGCAGAGGGAAGAAATCATTTACATGTTGTTGCCTAAACCCAGATTATTTTGTATACAGCAGCTGGTGGCCAGCCAACTCCTCATCGAGAAGCTGTAAGGCAGTTGGCAGTGGAGTGTCCTGTCCTGCTGTCTAACAGGTTTGGAGTTAACTTAAGGCTTGAGATGAGGAGGTCAGTCCCAAATTTGGAGGCCAAGCAGTCCTGGGGACCCAAGACCGTACATGCATGACTGGGGATCATCCCTTACAGGTGGCAGAGAGAGGCATATTCAGGTGTGTTTACTAAAGTAAGTGAACATATTTCATAGACATGGCATGCAAAGAGGAATATAAAGAAGATACCTTCGGGAACTGTTGCAGGTTTATTGTCTTCTTAAAAATTGTTTTTTCAGTTTTAACTCCCAGGCCAGGTTTTCTAGACATTCTCCTACCCTTGTGTGAGTTTCACTGCTGTCCACTGGCTTCTCCCTGTATATACTCTTCTTTAAGGGAGGTGTCAGAACTGGATCTCAGCCGTATCTCATCTGGAACATACTGATACTGGAGAGAGCAGGAGGAGCTCTTCATGCTTTTTGTTGTGTTCACCTTTTTCCAACAGCCTGACAGTGTTGATGTACATTCACTCAATTTCTAACCCGCTGTAATGCTCTCACCTTTTTCAACAAAACTGCTGGTAATCCTCATCTTGTATTTGTACAGTTGATTATTCCTCCATTTGGACTTTCGCACATGCTGTTATCAGAGTCCACCCTGTTCTTTCTGACCATTTCTCCACTTTGTCATCTCATCCTGATCCCAATCCATTTTTCCAGCATGCATTCAGCCCCTCCCACGGTGTTGATAGCTTCACATTTGTGCTGTCCATCATGCAAGTCATTTGTGAGAATACTGAAAGTGCCAGACCAGGACAGTCCCCTCTGTGTGTTTTGCTTACTGAAACCTGAGCTTGATGTTCAGGGGGGAGATAGAAGTACTTCTGAGTTTAATAGCATTGAATGACCATCATGATCCCCTTAAAGAAAAGCAGAAAGTTTAGTTGAGGATTGGAGTGGGTGTTTAGGGTGCAGAATGAAATACAGCTGTACACAGTGATAGACTGACAAATATTGCAAAAGGTGGCACATAGCAAGATAGCTCTGGGCAATTCCTCCTGTTTCTCTCTCTACCTGCACACACTGCCTTTAAGTGACCAGAGGGACCCAGAACTTCATCTTGCGCAAATGTCTACTAGATTTCAGCAGCTAAGCCTCCAGAGCTGCAAAACCAAAGCCTTTAGCACATAAAAAGTTAAGCTAGAAAGCGAGTTTCTTTACTAAAACCCAGAGAGGTGTCAACATGCCCTGGCACTCCAGAGGATTTTGTTCTGTGTTAGAAAGTTTTGGCTGGCTTAAAGAGCTCACTTTGTATAATAAAGTTGAAAGTTTTAATCTGTGATATTCTTCCAGAGCTGATATTAATACATACTATACTGTCCAAAACAACAATTAATTGAAAATCAGGCTGATAAAAAATATGATGGGAGTATTTGTGGGGAGAGGGAGGGGAAGAGCCCCATTTTGGAAATGAAATGAAAGCTCAAAGTGAATACTGAAGTATTCATATTATATGTACTTTTGAAAAGCTGTCTACGAAAACTCAAGAATTTTCGGAAATCTGTTGATTCCTTATTGTAAGTGATTTATATAGAGTCACAAACAATAGTGTAATTAGGGTCTTTCAGTGGTGAAGAAACCCCAACTACAAGAAAACTTAATATATTTATATAACATATTTGTGTATTTCATAAACGGTTCACTGTAACATGCAAATTCCTTGGCTCTCAAACAGCTCTACACAGATGGTGAACTTTAGTCAGCTAAATAACTGGAACATTTCACTTCAAACTTTTCCTTTTATCTTTTACCTTCTCTGTTACTTCCCTCCCATCTTTTCTGCCAGCTACTCCAAAAAGAAGCCTGGGAACGACTATAAGGCAGTCTCTCCTCAGATCACTTAATATTACTGTCTATGAAGACAGGCTGAATTCAAAGGCTCCGTGTGAAAGACTGGGAAGTTCTTCATTTCTCCCTTGGCGGAACTTTTATGCTGATAAATAGCAGTTTGCTCTGCATATTTCAGTTAGGAGAGAAGATCTGCACAGGCTGACAGCATTACAGCCTCCTCCTAAATAAGTCAAACCCCCTTTCAGATCATTAAAGGGCATCACATATGCAAGCTATACATAACCTCCATTGACTTTTAAACTAGATCCATGCAACTAATTTCTAATATTAATACCATCATCATCCCTCAGCTGTACCAAAGCACTGCAAACATGCGCTTATTGTGCAAAGGTTCGATCAGTGGTTTCATAGCTGCTCAAGTTTAGAATGGGGAAACCATAGCAAATTAATTGAGTCAAATAATGCTATGACAGAAAGGTAGTGAAAACTGATTACAGACTCTAATAATTTTTACTTCATAAAGCCATAATTTTGTATTGGCCAAAATATACCTTTGACATTTTATAGCCCCTTGAAAAATTCCACAGGTGAATATTTCATTGCTTCCCTTACAGTTTGTGATAATGATTAATCACTTCCATTGTTATATTTCTAGTTGTAATTTTTAGGGCTTATTCTCCCATTATCCCTTTCTCTGATTGACTAAAGACCCATTGTATCCTGGGTGTTTCCTTACTGAGAATATTTTCACAGACTCTAATTGCAGGACTGCTGGATTTTCTTGCTCATAAACTCCATGGACTGAACAATTTTAACTGAGAATGAGTTTCTTGTTGAAAGCCATTTCCCATAATTTGACATCTTTCTTCCAGTTTTCCAAAATTTCTTTAAATTTGGAGTCAATAGCAATGTATGCATGAAACATTCTAGCACTGGTCTCAGTAATACTTGTATAAAATCGCCTTCCTGCCTACCACCTTTTTATCAGTATTGAAGGTTTGTCCTTACCCAAGAGTGTTTTCTCGGGAGTTGATGTGAAGTAGCTCCTTTTCTGAATCATTGCTTCAAGAAGAGCGCCTGACTCTGATCCTAGGTCAGACCTTTGATCCTATGCAGATATTTTTGCATTTACACATATTAAATTTGAGGCATGACATTAATCTTTGTGTGAAAGGTCTGTGGAAAAAGGGTGACTGGCTTAATGATAATTTTACTGACCTAATCCCACGCAGAAACCATTAACTTCTCCTGTCAGACAAAATTGGAGATTATCTGATTTCTAAAAATTAAATTAACTAAAAAAATTAAACTAAAAAAAATAAATAAAAAAATCTGTTTTCCTCTTTGCTGCAAAGGAAGGTTTTAGAGATGGGCTTAGGCTATAAGCTGGTATTTACATGTGGATGCAAACCTTCATGTGGCCTGAACTAATGGATGGAGAAATTACTTGGAGACAATTGACGGCAACACCGTTTGTATTAGGACATCTTGAACAGCCATACAGCTGAAGGTGGAAAGTCTGTGAGATGGATATGTCTGCAAAAGTGCTATTAGCCTGAGAGAGACATCTGGCAGTCTCCTCTGACCTGAAGAGACCTTGATATTAGTAAGCAATTTCTGTTTAACAAAATACATTTTTCTCATTGCATTTTTTCCTTCTTCTTTTACAATAGCCTTGGGTTCATTTTCTTGTTGCAAATGGGTCAAACTCCTTTTCTTTTAATCCACTAATTTCAATAGACTGATTACTACCAGTTGTTTGGTAGTGTAGTACATGTAATGTCTTATTCTGTATACTTTATTGAGCATGGATGTTGGACTGTAGTTTTTGGCTGGAACTGACCAGCAGAAGGAAAGGAAGGAAGGAAGGTCTGTCTAGTCCATGGTGAAAAGATGAAATTTCCAGATGTTGAGGCTTTTGTTTGAAAAATGTTCTCTTTTATGTGTGAAATACTTTAATTTAAAAGCAAAGAAAAAAGAAAGATAACAGACCAGTTTCTTTTATAATCTCCTTTTCAATATTGTAATTTTTAAGCTTTGTTTTCTTCTTTCTCTACCTCATGTTAATTCCACAGATGCTTAGGGGAATGGGAGCTTCATAGCAAGGTCTGTTGACCCTTTCATTTGCTGTGGTGCAAAGGACTGCACACTGAGCCAGGTGGCAACTAATTCCTGCCCTCTTCTTTTCATTGTTCTTAGGGAAAAACTTCCATTTCATATTTCCCAATCAGATGTGATATTTCCCAGCTTGTGGATCATTGCGTCTGTCAGTGTGCAGAACAGACATTCACTGGAGCTAATAAATAGTCCTGATTGAAAAGATAGCTGTCCCTGCTTAATTATCACAAAAATTCATTATCACTTGCTGAAATTAGATGAAAAAAAAAATAAAAGAAGGTTGCAGAAAAAGACAGGTGGCCTGGTTCACGCAGCTACGCAATGCCCAAGAATGTGACTTTCCACCAATCACTCTTCTGTTTCCTCGCTTTCAGGCTCCATCAGGATGCGATCTGAGCCATTTCACCCTAGAGGTCCTATTTAATTGCTTTCTACCAGACCTCTAGCTCCTTGTCTCATCTTAACTCCCCTCAACTTACTCTCTTCATGTCTTGTATGACAGAAGTAAATATTTTTTCTGGGCTCTGTATTTATGAAGTGAGGAAGCACTTTGGTGATACTTCAGGAGAAATTCAGTTTGAAGAGAGCACATGGCATGGAAAGAGTTCAGAAAAACTTTCAGAGATAGACAAATGAACACAGCATCTTGCAATGAAAAGTATCATGCAGCATTAAGGCAGGCAGAACAACTGTAAAATACTGAAGCTAAAATCTGCTTTATAGACCTTACAAAAGATAAGGTACATCTGATCTTCAGGAAATGCTGTACCCCTTCTTCCTTACTATCTCTTCTACTATTGCAAGCAAGATGCTTGAAAGCCCCCAGGTGGTCCTCTTCTACCTAGAGGAAGCACCAGCCTAACGTCAAATGTAATTGTAGAAAGCTAAGAAAAAATCGTAACTCATCAACAAACAAACCAAGGGAATATCCTGTCCAAGGTGGATTTTTAAATGCCAGAATTCACTAAGTCCATGAAAACTGCTGCAAAGCTAGTCTGCGGCTAATCTACCTTAGGTGCTTTGAGAGATATTTTGATGATGGACACCAGTATATCACCCTGAAATTTATAGCCCAGATTTTCATAAATGATGAGAGATACACAATGCCCTAAGGTTAGCAGAAGTGCAACGTGCTCAGTTTTATTGATGTTGTGTTTCTTTTCTTTTCTCTTCCAACAGTAAATACTGTTTAAATTCCAGACGAAACTTCCACAAGTCCTGATAATAGGGGTGGGAGATAAACCTGGCTTGTAGCTCTGAGTAATATATACCCCTCACCCCAACACTGCAAGATACTAGCTCAAGGCTTGTCAGCCTCTTGAGTTTTAATTAATGAAGTTCCTGTTAAGGACATTTTTTTCATCGCTTGCTCTATTCCAACACATTTCTTTCATTTGAAACCTGAGTGCTCTGCCAAGCAGGCCTACAAAGTCAGAAGGGGAGGGAGAGCCTGTCTAAACTACAGTCGTTTCTCTGTTCAACTTGATTCAATTTAGTAGAATTTCACTTTGTCGAATGACAAGATGCTGTATTTTGACAGTTCCCTATTTATGCTAAAGTGGAGGCATAATAAAATCAGTTTGGCATCTGGTTCACTCTATCTGTAGCTTTTACTTAAGAATCTGATGTTCCTTTTTTTTTGGCTTGACTGACATTACTGTTTAGTTTCTGATTTGTTGTTGCATTCTGATTTGTTGGACTGGTTTCCTGGTTTCTGTGGGTTTATTCAGGTTGGGGTTGTGTTTTTTTGGTTGTTCGTATTTTGGTTTGGCTTTTTTTATTGTAAAATAAAAGCTTTCTCAAGAAACTGGCACTCTCCTCCTCGAACACACCCTTCCTCAGCTGCAAAGCTAAAAAAGGGAGACAGCATTGTTAAGAGGAAGGAATTTCTTGTATATTTCTTTTTTCCTTTAAAACGTACTGGAAAAAGTTAAATGTAACAACAACAACAACAACAAAACCCAAACAACAAACAAACTAACAAGCCCTGCTATGATTTTAAAGTAACAAATGCTGAGGACGTGAGTAAGAGGCATTATGTTGAGACAAAATACCCTCCTGGCTTCGATATGAAGTTTGTCTGATGATGGGCTGACACATCATATGATGGTATGTGTCGGTATGTTCGTATGTTGGGCTCTGCACCTTAATGTATGACTGCCCTCCAGTAGCCAATTGAGAGACTTGTCATCTGCTATTTCTCTTACTTTTCCTAGGAGACAACGTGTGCAACAGGGATTTTGCTTTCCCAAGGAAGATTATTAAGTGTTTGCTCATTGTCCTGTGCTAAAGGAGGCAGCTCAGAGGTAGGTGTCTTGCATTTCAGAAGAAGACGGCGAGTTTTGTGATGTTTATTAATTCCTGGGGAATTTAATTCTACAACTCAGCCCAAGCATTGAGAAATCCTTGTCCTTACCCTTGTTGCAGAAAATTCAGTTGAGCCAGAAAAGTTTGTTTTGTTTTGGCCTTCATCCTGGAGCTTGGTTTGGATAGGGAACCCTAAGAACACCAAAGCCTTGCACTGCAGCAGGTCACACTTGACATGGTGCGTTAAGAGCAAGAATTTTTCCTTGCTCCCTGGATCAGTTTTTCTGGCAGAAAGGAGACAAAGCCTTTGTTCTGAAGCTCCAGAATGCAACACTCCACATTTAGTCTCATCACAGTATTTGCAACCCCAACCCAATTTGTGAGTGAACCAAAGAGCACTTGCGTTACAGCCTTTCTGTGGTACTCATTGCATGAAGGCAGGAAGATTTTGAGAAGGAAGAATTAGTAACACTGGTTCTGGGCTCATCTCAAAGCAAGATATGCCTTCTAGAATAATGACTTCCACAGGGTAGAACCCAGAAAGATGGACTATTGAGGAGCAATCCTACTCTCTCCTTAAACCTCTTACCCAGACATTCAGAACACAGATGTAGTTCCTGTGGTTCTAGTAGTCACCTACTCTTCACTCTAGGCACAACCCTAGTCTTAGTTACCCCAGTCTAAATCAAACCTTGCCTTGTACAGACCCAGAAAGATTTTAAGGCATTTCTGCAACTCCATCCTTGTTTTCCTCATGCCCAAGATGGTCTTGGATGATGACCTTTCCTCTGGGTTTCCTGAAGAAGCAGTGTTGGTGTACATCAAAGAAACGAAGTAAAAAGCCCACACTTAAACCCTCCGGTCAATAGCATGCTTTATATATTAAAAAAAAAAAAAAGCCATATTTTATGATCTGTGTATTAGATCCACTGCAAAACCGGATTTTGGGTATCATCTGAACAAAATGGTTTGTCACAATCTTAATTAATTATGATCACCACAAATCCCTCTTCATCTGCAGGTACCCTGTTATTCAAATATCATCACAAGTTTTTCTTTCAAGCTGTGCACTTCACTGTAGCCCTGTCACCTCGAGGGAGGAAAAGCACTGGAGTCCAGTTTGTTTCCTTGCTAGCCATAAGAAAGTCCCACCTTCCATCCCCAGCTCCAGCCTTGGTCGCAGAGCTGGCCTCTGTCCTGAGGATTTCCTTGGCAGCATAGCAGCCAAGCTCAGCTATGCATCACACATCAGTGTTAAAGCCTTTAACAGAATGGCTGTTATAAACTGTAATGGGAACTAGTAATTCTATAAATATGTCACCTATTATTAAGTCCTGCATTAGAATCTCCTTAAAATTTGTGGCTAGAGTAATTTGTGCAGTTTGCCCTTTCTTACATGCATGGTGCCCAAGAATTACAAGTATAAAATAATCCCACACTCTGAATTCATGCTGAGCCATCTCAGGGATGTCAGACTGCAAGACATCACTTGGATAAGCTAACTTACTCCCCGTGAGTAAAAATGTAACAGATGCTAAGCCTGGGAGGTCTCCTAAGGGCCTTTTCTATGCACAAATCCAAACACCATTGGTTATGTTCCCCAACAGAAGAAAAAAAAGAGTCAGATCTGTAGCTCAAGCAAGCAAAACAACCTCAAAACCATAGTATTGCACAGGATGAGCCCGGGAGAGGCTCAAGTCATTGCCAGCGGTCTGGGCACCTTCAATTGCAGGGCACTATCCAGGTGAAAATGTGGAAGGAATCTTGCCAATGCACAAAATTACTGCAAATCTGACATGAAGAACTTTTTTTCTGGCCCTGTAACTGACGACTGGTTTATACTGAGCACAGGCACAAAACAAAATCAAGGGGAAAGCAGCAGTGCACCTGACCTCATGTCCCATGTCAGACTGCCTCCAGATCTCTGATGAATCTGAGAAAAATAGGGAAAAATAAACATTGAAATCAGCAGCCAAGTTATTCATCAAAGGTGGGAAAAAAAATCTTCCTGGCCTCTCTAGGCATCCAGTGGAAACCCTGAAGCATGGAATTAATTAAATACAAAGAAACATAATTAATTTAATTAAATGCAGTCCTTTTAAAACGGGTTGCTCTGATTAATGCCTGCTCCTGCAAAAGCTTATGAATATGTTTAGCCCCATTCCCAAAGACAACATTTGCAGGGTCTTGATTAGAGAAGCTAAAAGCTCTCTAATATGAGTGCAAGTGAATACCTTGCACTTACAGCGTGAAAGCAGACACAAGAAATGTCATTTTAAACAACACACTCAGAAAAGATATCAAAACATCCCTCAGTTTAATACCTTCTGGGGCAAGGAGGCACCATTCAGATCACCTAGACTAACTCTCGGCATAACACCAACCACAAAACCTCGCTTTGAGGTTCTTACATTAGGCCCATCGGTCTCTGATGCAGCCAGATCCTGCCACCGATTTCCATAGTATAAAGTTTGGTGAGGGGTTTTTTTGATACATTGATTTCACCCTCTGATAGCACTTGGCAGTGGCTGAGTTCAAATTTATTAACTCAAACCATTTCTCAATTAAGTGGCAGACCTTATCATATCATTGGTATTAATCAGTTCCCACACAACAAAACCCATTAAACAAAACATCCCAGCTGAAAGCTTTGGAAATGTGTCTCAAGTCACCTCCAACAGAGTTTGAGAAACTAAGGCTCGGAGGTTGATGGTTTGTACTATCATGTGGTCGTATATTCCAGAATTTAGTAGATCTGCCGCATTTGCTAATGGAAATGACTGCTCCTTTTGGTTTGGGTATGTTTTTTTTTTCCCTGCCAGATATTTCAGAGGGATGTTTTCCTGAAAGTCTGGAACTGCGACTTGGTACTGTTACTTGGAATGTTAAGCATTACGGACGAATGACCAGCTTGTGTATTTTGAATGTATAAATATAAATGTAAAAAATATATAGTATGTGTAAATTCTAGTCTTTAATCTGACCAGGTTACCTTCTCAACACAGCTGATGTGCAGCATCTGCAACTATTAGAAGTTACAGTGCTCTGCATTATCAATTCCAGGGCCATGGAAATTTTGTCCAAGTCAGATTTGCCTATGAATTCAGGTGTTATCATTTTAACTGCTGCAGACACTGAATATTACTGGAGTAGAATTCATAGCTTTTCCCCAGTTCACCACTTTTAAAGGTATGAATACTTTGATTTCTCACAAATGATATTAATTAAGCTTTTAAGAATGATCATTATGATTCTATGAAAATATTTACAGATTTCTAGTGAGTTTACTTCCCTGTGAGAAACCAGGTAAATATGTAGAGACTTGCAATGTTTAATTCAACCTTATTTTTTAGGTGTTAATTCATCTTTTTTATTCTTAGTAAAAGATAAAGCAAATATCCTCTACCTCCAGATAGGAAGCAGATGCAAGAGATCTTAGCTGTTCTTCCCAAGGTCTGTTATGAGTTTTGGCTCAAATGTCAACACGAGTCAAGATTTTACTTTTAGTGACAGATTGGTTTAGTTTCCTATTTAGTATTGGTTGAAACACTGCAAATCCCCCTTAGAGAAAAAACACTGACTCCTTAACAGAAAATTGTTCTAAAGGCCTTACTGAAATTTTCCATAGTATTTTGTGTGCTTTTTGTCCCCATTATTTCCTTGAAATTGCAGTGAGAAGGAATTTTATCATCAAAGTGAGCAGAACTGGCAAGGCATGAATGAACACAAACCAAAAAGGCTCCCGATCGCGTCTGTCTTTGATGAGATCCATACACTGCACCTATGTGCCCCGTCTGCGGGGAGATCCCAGATGTCATGCTAGTGTTTCATCTGCAGATTTCAATTCCCCTTCAGACCTTGAAGAAGTGACTAGAACTTGTCCAGTTTTCATACAGTTCAATGGGTCACTTTTATGAAATACTTCAATCTTTTTTGCTAATGGGGTTTGGGGTTTTGTGTTTTTCCTTCCTCGCTGGCCACATAAGCAGAGGGTGAGTTGTAGGAGGATTAACTTCCACACAAGTATTTGAGCAGTGAGGTCCCCCAGGCCCTTGCAACTTGAGGCACGCAGATACAACTCGTGTGGAAAAAAGTTGCTGCTCTGCAAAAAAAAAAATTGCTAGGAAACTTGCCGGAGGAATAGCAAAGTGCAGGTTCAAATCCTGGCTGTGAACTGGGTAAAGCACAGATTTCAACATGGCTGTTGCACAATGCGAGCAGTAGCTGTGAGCACTGAATAGGCACAAGTTGCCCTCACCTATTTGTCATCAAAATGGGCACAGATTTGCAAAGCACTTCATAGTTTGAAGAGGCGGGACTTACTGATGGATACTGATTCCTGCTGAAAATGGATCAATCAAAATCCTGGTTGATCAATGAAATTTTTGACATAACCTCTGTTTGGCAACGGGGCAAGGAGTTAACCCACTTAAGTTACCCCCTTATTCAGCCTACACTGTGCTTGTCCCACCTAAATTAACGTGATACCAACTCCAGGCACTAGCTCCAGGTACCAGCTCCAGGTACCAAACACATAACATACCAGCAACAGACTCTAGAACACTCAACTGGATCATTGTAACGTTGCTTAGAACTTCAGGTTTATACAGCACTGTGTAGTTACAGCTGAGGCATGGGAAGGTGTAGATTATCATCAAGTGAACTCAGATGTACGAACATCACAACGTAAATTAACCTCAGATATAAGCTAAAGCAAATTCCTTCTGCCTACTCTTCTCCTGGGCTAGATATCATTATCTGTCAAGACTCTGCTGCCAAAGGCAATTTTTTGCATATCTGCTTCTGCTGTCTTGTTTCACTTTCCACTCCCTCCAAATGAGTACCACATATTAAAGCCTGATGATCTTAATTCAGACATACCGGGGGCTTCTTTCTTTTTCATTTGTTCCAAAAGGAACTGACCTGGCAAATAACATCAAAGAATTATTTGATTTCGATGCCCAGTCAGTTCTTCCTGCCCACAGGTGACCATAGCTGAGCCACTGAGGCCAATCTGAGCTGAGAATACTCCTTTAACATCAATAGGGAAGGAGACACTGTGTCAAGTGTTCTTTCAGTTCACTGCAGGCTGCTACAGGAATAGACTTTGACATCATTTGACTGCCTGGAGCGCTCAAAGGTTCAATGAGTCTGAGACCAGAGATAGGCTTAAAAGAAAAGAGGAATCATCTTCCTTCTAGCTGTCAAAATCATACACAAATTATCAGGTTGCAGTAAAAGGATCCCATTACTCCTTTGAATTTGATCAAAATTCCAAAAGCTCCGAGCTTTAATAATTCTCTTCCCTGGGTTTAAAAACAAAATAAAGCAAAGCACAAAGCTGAACACAGATGCGACATGAGGCGATCATTTCTCAAAATATTACAAGGACCATGACGTACAATTTCACACAGACACTGAAAACGTCATACTGATATCCAGACTTTGCCAATAGGGTGGCAAAATCTGAATTTTGAACTCTCATCTCTAATGTGATCACAGCAAACAGCAGACTGGTGAATGCGCTGGATTTATTTGCCTTTGCTATTTACTTAGAGGCTTGTGTACACTGGGTAACTGCTATGAAGTAAATTCAGGTGTGAGTTTACAGCACACACTTTCTTTTGTCCTGCCATCTCATCCAGACGCACTTTCTACAAGTAAGTGTGAAGTAGGTTATTCTACTGCATTGGTTTTGGGAAGAGATTATCAAATCCCCAAAGGCTTTGAGCAGCCGTATTACTTGCCCATGTGAACTGCCTAAGAGCTATGCACCTCACTGCTACTTACACTAATGAAAATCTGTTCCAAAATCTCAGCTGTATAGCTGCCTGATTTAGTGCTTTCTAAAGACAATGGAAATATTGGATAAACTGAATAAATAGCGTAGGACAGCAGTAAAGACTGTACTGGGATTAGAAATTTGACATGCTTATCCTATGTGAATAAGAATCAGATTTGCCTTTGAATTGGCCGTGATGAAAACACAAGAAAGCTTTTGAGAATATTTGGAAGTTTTTCCCTCGCTAATTTATAGAAAGCAGATACTGATTCCTAAATTATTACTGAGACAAGAGGTATGTTTCAACTGGAAAGTACAGAGCATCTGACTGCAAATATGATACATGGGAAGAATGACTCACATACAAAAGGGGTTGATTCAAAATGGAATTATTCGCTCTTGAAAGTGTCTGCTTATGGGATGAATTGACTGAAATATTGAAACTAAGGATTATAATACATTTACACTAAGCAGGAATTTCAAGGGTGGATGTTTGAAGAAAGAGGGAATGCATTACATAGGGGAGGGAAAGTGTTTTATTACTGCCAGAACATGGACATGAAGTCTAGAAAATAGATAATGATTCTGTTTGTTACGGCTCTGCATTGTTAAGACTGTAAGTATCTGACTTTTGGGTAAAGATATTTTGCTATACTGAGTCAGAAACATAATAATTTTCTGGGTCAGGGTCATTGTGAGGATTAATCCATCGATTTCTGTAAGCACATACTGAATTCCTCAGATGATGTCAGCATAAGAATTGAAGGAGGTATTGTTGTAGGGAAAGAATAAATAACAGGAAGGGTTTTGGTTCAAAAGAACTGGAGGCAAATAGTATGAGCATCCTTAAACAAAACTTAGATGACTTCACTGCTGATGATATGGGAATATTCAACAGTTTTACTCTTGAGAGCAATCAATATGTTAGAGGAAGACGGGACTTCTATTAACCAGAAAACTCTGTTGGGTCAGTATTATAAATGGCAGTTGATTTATAAAGCATTTACATTAAAAAAAGAACAAACCCCCAACCAAACAGAAAAGAACAAAAATATGTTGTCCTCTGGCATAAAATGTTCCAAGTATTATAGAGATGACATGATCAGCACTGAGATATTGCAGGCCCAAATCACCTGTTCTTAGTCCTGGTCCTGCACAACCTTGCATCCAGCTAGAACAGGCACTTTCTGCATGACCTACAGTGGAGAATAGCTTTCAAAATCATCCTTTACATCTCACAGTTGGTGGAGAAGGTATTTAATTTATGGCAAAGGTTTCACAAAAGAATAAGCCTTGAGAGGCAATACAGAAGTTAAAGTCAATGGCTCTGAGATTATATTTCTTACTTTAAATTACAGCATCTTTCATCTCTGACTATTGCTGAACGTAATTCTCCTCAATCCTCCTTGTACCTGTTAAAGTATTAAACTAAACAAAATGGTAAAGACTAATAAATCACAGGGCCTGCTATATCCTACAGGGATTCAGCAATAGGGAAAAGTTTATTTCTATGAAATACTCTGTCTGTGAAATACTTTATTGTCCCTCATATTTGAAAAATCATGGCAGTCAGGTGAAGTTCCCGATGACTGGAAAAAGGGAAATATAACCCCCATTTTCAAGAAGGGGAAAATGGAAGACCTGGGGAATTACAGACCAGTCAGTCTCACCTCTGTGCCTGGCAAAATCTTGGAGCACATTCTCCTGGATGGCATGCTAAGGCACATGAAAAACAACAAGGTGCTGGGTGACAGCCAGCATGGCTTCACTAGGGGGAAATCCTGCCTGACCAATTTGGTGGCCTTCTATGGTGGGGCTACAGAACTGATGGACAGTGGTAGAGAAGTCGATGTCATCTACCTGGACTTGTACAAAGTGTTTGACACTGTCCCACACGACATCCTTCTCTCTAAATTGGAGAGACATCAATTTGATGGATGGACCACTCGGTGGATAAAGAACTGGCTGGACGGCCGCACACAAAGAGTTGTGGTCAATGGCTTGATGTCTGGCTGGAGACCGGTAATGAGTAGTGTCCCTCAGGGATCAGCGTTGGGACCAGTCTTGTTCAACATCTTTGTCAGTGACATAAACAGTGGGATTGAGTGTGCCCTCAGCAAGTTTGCCGATGACACCAAGCTGTGTGGTCCAGTTGATATGCTGGAGGGAAGGGATGCCATCCAGAGGGACCTTGACACGCTTGTAAGGTGGGCTGATGCCAACCTTATGAAGTTCAACAGTGACAAGTGCAAGGTCCTACACCCGGGTTGGAGCAATCCCAGGCACAGCTACAGACTGGGCAAAGAAGAGATTCAGAGCGGCCCTGAGGAGAAGGACTTAGGGGTGTTGGTTGATGAGAAAATGAACATGAGCCAGCTTCAGTGTGTGCTCGCAGCCCAGAAAGCCAACTGTATCCTGGGCTGCATCAAAAGGAGTGTGACCAGCAGGTAGAAGGAGGTGATCCTGCCCCTCTATTCTGCTCTCGTGAGACCTCACCGGGAGTATTGTTTGCAGTTCTGGTGTCCTCAACATAAAAAGGACATGGAACTGTTGGAACAAGTCCAGAGGAGGTCCACGAGGATGATCAGGGGACTGGAGCACCTCCCGTATGAAGACAGGCTGAGAAAGTTGGGGCTGTTGAGCCTGGAGAAGAGAAGGCTGCGTGGAGACCTCATAGCAGCCTTCCTGTATCTGAAGGGAACTTACAAGGATGCTGGGGAGGGACGCTTCATCAGGGACTGTAGTGATAGGAGAAGGGCTAACAGGTTAAAACTTGAACAAGGGAAGTTTAGATTGGATATAAGGAAGAAATTCTTTACTGTAAGTGTGGTGAGGCACTGGAATGGGTTGCCCAAGGAAGTTGTGAGTGCTCCATCCCTGGCTGTGTTCAAGGCCAGGTTGGTCAGAGCCTTGGGTGAGATGGTTTAGTGTGAGGTGTCCCTGCCCATGGCAGGGAGGTTGGAACTGGATGATCTTAAGGTCCTTTCCAACCCTAACTATTCTATGATTCTATGATAAAATACTGCATGACTAGCAAAAGTATTATAGAGCAACTTTAAGTTCCTCCAGAGCATTCATCTAGGTCTACTTTGGAGAAACAGTAGCATATGTAGTGATCACTGCCATAAACCACATCTCCTAGCTTCCAGCTGGGGGTTCAGCTGCACAGGTGTTACCTAGGTAGGTTCAACCCATCTCAGTGAGGTGTTGTGTAGAGGCACTGTCTTTCAGTGCTTCTTATATCATCAGTAAAAGAGGCATAATCTGTTGACCACATTAAAGAGCCTAATCTAACTACCTACATACCTTACCTTTGTCAGATGAGATGGACTGGACCCATGTATATTGTTTTAATGAAACTCTTAGAAAACTGTATCTTTCCTTATAGGGTCTGGTGGAAAATACCTAAACTGTTTTAAAAGAACAATAAAAAAGAATGTAGTACCTACAGCTAATACCTAACACAAAACCAGAGGCATCAAATTGGGGGTTGTGAAAAATTGAGACTGATCACCTCTACTGTCATGGGAGCTGCTCGAGGTGAGGTTCATCTTGGGGTAGTATATTCTGAAAGATTTATTTATTTTGAAGTATTATTTCAATGCGTCCTGCTCTGTCCTGAAGGATACAGGGGATTCCTGCTACATGCTGTCTCAACAGTCAAGGAAGATTTTAGTTTATCCTACTGTCTTGTGGTACATGACCCAAAGATGAGGCTTTTCAATCCAAAACAGTCTGTGGAAAAAAGTGCTGCATCTTTACTTTTTGATATGATGTGTCATAGTTAAACTGCTTTCACTAGCAGTCTTTTAAGGAAAACATGAAATAGGAATATTAAAAAGTGGAAATTAGACATTTGCCTTTTTAGATACATATTAAACAGTCAAACTTGATTAGTTTCAAAACAAATGCTAAGTATAATCTAGCAATACTATGTCCAAAATGAAAAGAAATCAAGGAAAAGGTCTGCAGAACAATGTGTTTGGCATCCACTCTTGTTTCTTGGAGTCACTCTTCATAACTGTTCAGGGCAGGATTTTCTGACATCTCTTTCTGTTTGCACAGTAATCAGTCACTCAAATATGCAATCAGTCCTAAAGAAAAGAGGAATTCCATTTATGCTATGAACTCCAGATCACACACAGGTCGCATATTCGGTTCATCCATGAAATATGGTAGATACCAATGTTAAGCTGAGGCATATATGTATATATATATCCAGTAGTAAAGTGATGTCCTGTTTAATTTTATGAAAATGCATAGACTTTTGCATTCTGTACTTCTTCCAAGGTCTACAGAAAACCTAAAGTACTATGCCTACAGACTGCCCATGGTTTTGTCCTGGCTTGTGGCCTGTATCTTCTGTCTTTCTACGTATTATATTGACTTTGTTGCTATAGTACAATAAAACATTATGGTATTCTCTACTATAATACTGTTATGTTCCATTTTCAAGAAGAGAAACTGAAGAACTAAACAATATAACCTGAGACATGAACAGTATTATGAAGGAGCTAAAGTTAACTCATTCTTCTGCACCTGGAATTTTTTGATGGAAAAGCTATCTTCAAATAGAAAGAAATACAGACATCCTTAGCTTTATTCAGGATAGTGGTGACTGCAAGGAATAAGGATCAGCTTCTGCTATCCTCCTCATGTTACCTGATGTCTTGTTGTCTGAAGAATAAGGAACTATGCAATTGGTTATATGAATGCCTGCATAGAAGAAATCTTTAAATCAAAGATACTTAGAAGAACAATACAATATTTCACAGTACAAGCAATTTAAAAATAAGGAAGATTATTGTGGAAAAAATGAGTATTTTAATGAAAGTCACACAGTAGTAGTAGAAGTAAGGATGTTCTTGCAGCTCTGCTCCATAGTTATAGTTCTCTAGTTAACATGCTACACCCTCTCCTTCACTCAAAATGATCAAAAAAAAATGTTAGAAGGAGCCTTGAAAGGTTGTCTAATCTATTGTGGGAAACCAACCTTAGGTAAGTGATACTGATATTATTTCCAACAAATGCTTGTTTTACCTGTTTTTAAACACCTTCTGTGCTGGAGATTCCACAGCCTTGCAAAGCAATCCACCTCAGTACTTAATTACATTTATGTTTACATTTTTCCCCACAGGCTATCTTAAATCTTTCTTGTTGCAATTTAAACCTATTACTGCTTTTTCTCCCTGCACTGGCTGCAAGGATAGTTTATTCCTTTCCTCTTTACTGCTAATTTCACATATCTGAAGACCATTATTGCATCTCCCTGAAATCTTCTTTAAAGAGACTAAATAATCCTAATCCCTTCAATCTGCAGGTAATATTTTCTAGACTTCTTACCATTCTTCTTGAATATCTGTGCGTTTTCTGCCGCATATTTCTTGAATTGAACACAGTAATTCAATTTAAATTTAGCCAACCCAGGGAGCAGAGGGACTACATTCCGTATTTTATTAATAATATTCCTTATTGCCCCTGTCAGACTACAGTCCTACTTTTTGCCAGCCATTTCTTTATTTTGTGAAAATTAATTTAATTCTACTCTGGTTCCTGAATATTCTTTCAGAATTCACTTTTGAATGCCTGCATAATTCATGATCCATGTACTTAATGAGCTTTCTCTCTCCTCTATCTCCAGTTCATTCACGAAGTCATTGAATGTTACCACAGAAGACTACTACAAAACTCTCCTCATGATGTATTTCCTAGTAGAGAGTGTAGTATTGGCAACCATTATTTTCTCAGCAATTTTTTTTTCTCCCATGTATTATCACTTTGACTTGGTCTGAAGAATGCTGTTTAAAACCATATCTAAAACTTATTAGAGGCAAGATAAAACATCTATGCTTCTCTCTTATCCAAAAGGACTGTTGCTGTGCCAGAAGAAGAGTTCAGTTTGGTTTGGCAAGATTTCTTCTAAAAAAAACATCCACAACAGCAATTTTAACTCTTGTGCTGTTCTGCAGGCACTGTAATTCTCACTTATCAACTGGACCATAAAGTCACCTGGCTTTAGGGTTTTAATGGGAGACTTAAACAGCTTGATTTGTGCAACAAGGTCTTGATGTACAGCATTTCTTTGATTTCTGGCCCCCAAGCTATCCACTTTGATTGTACCAGTGAAAGCAGACTTGGAAGCCTGTTTATACACCTCCCTATTTGTGTAAAGATGTTGTGAGTGCTCCATCCCTGGCGGGGTTCAAGGCCAGGCTGGATGAAGCCTTGTGTGGGATGGTTTAGTGTGAGGTGTCCCTGCCCATGGCAGGGGGGGGTGAAACTAAATGATCTTGAGGTCCTTTCTAGCCCTAACTATTCTATGATTCTATGATTCTATATGGATGTTGTTTCAGTACCAACTGCTGCCCAACCTTTGGCTCCCAGATGTATGATTTAAAAAATAAAAAAAAAAAAAAAAGATTTTTAGAAGTATGTTCTGCTTTTCATTTAGACCCCAGTTATGTAGGGCTGGAAGTAGCAGCCATGCTACTGCTACCCCAGCAGCTGACCTGTATTATATATCACATAGGGTGCTGCTAACAAGGGGGCTACTGCCCTCCTCCCACCCCAGGAACACCAGCTGTGGGGCTTTCTGCACCAGCCCCTGCAGACAGACCTGCAGTTGAGCTGGACACGAGCCAGCTCTGGTTTGAAAGCTGAGCAGCTTCGTTAGTGCAGTGCTGTGCCTAAACAGACCCGTGAGTCTTGCTCAAAGTGCTGGGCTACTCTCAGTGAGCCGCTTGTCGGTTTTGGATCAGTGCTTCCTCTGCAGCCATGCTGCAGACCAGATGATGTGAGTGCAGGTCTGCTGTGTGGGAAAGGCCAAACTAACAAATTCAGTTTGTAATGCATATTCAAGCACTGGCTGCACCTTCTTTTTGGAGAGAAAAGTAATCTGTATCTATTATTTCGGTATATGTAACAGGACTCTCTAAAGCAATTTTCAAATGTTATTCTTTCGTGTCCCTGAATGTCCTTTTAGGCAACCTACCACGTGTTACTTATCTTTTGTTTTTTCCTAATAGACGAAGACAGTGAGGGGAAATGGGTCGTATATTGCAGGATGGCTCCCAGCCCTGGTCTCTAGTCAGTGGCCCTACAATATGCAACTGCTGAATCATGGCTGAGATTCAGCAATTCAGATATTCCTTTGTGGTTCCCAGGAGAAGAGAAAGCAGAGGAAGGCAGCTGAACTAGCCTGCAGATACGTGCAAACTGGGGTATCCTTAGATTTGACCTTAATTTAATGAACACGCCTTAAAAGTCCATGTTACCCAGCACAATAAGACACTCCTCTCCAAACATCTTGACCCCAAATCCCTGAAGAGCCACCAGATACTTATCACATACTTCAGAAAGCACGAAGTACTCTCCAAAAGTCCTTAGGAGGAGGAGGAGAAGCCAATGGCTCCCAGATGTCCCACTGCAAACTCAACAGGGTGCTCAGCCGGCTCTGGGGTAGCCCAACACAGCTGTCTTCAGCTTACCTGCTTCTCCTTATATCAATAATGTTGGGTTTCTAGGCGTCAGTGTAGCAAGGCAGCTGCCTGCCATAGGCAAGGTAGAGGATCTACACCTGGACAGCTTGCAAACCACATGTAATTCAGAAGGCTACATTGCCACCAAGTCACTTGGCTCAGCAAAGACTTCCAGTCTTTGTATTTCACATTCTCAAGTAATATATTGCTGCTTGACTTGCCAACAAAGCCCAAGAACAGAAGGGTGAGAGATTTCTGTCATGTAATGGCTAAAGAAGTGGGTCCGCCTTAAAGACCTTATTATTAACCCTGGGATACCTCCTGTTTAATTTTCAGAATGTGAAAAACAGAGATTCAGTTCACAGTACATTTGCAAAAAAGCTCAGACTATACAAATAAGCATCTTGCAGCAACTGCAAGTAGAGGCAAGTTCCAGAAAGGAAAAAAATAGTCTGATGCATGTCATCTTGTGGTTTTTTGCTAGATTAATGAAAAGCCCACACAGCATAATTATGTTTACAATAAGCTTACAGGAGTTTTCCCACAAGGTAGAGGAGAGTCATAGAGGGATCAGGTTAAACCAATTATTTAACCTTTAGAGAGCTAAACTTGCGAGTGTTTCAGAGGGAGGGAAAATGGACTATTTTACTGGTTGCTTACAACCATGTATTAAATAGTGGTCTCTTTTTTAGTCCATCACACTGCAAGAGCATATGCTGGCAGATCCAATTTAGATGACTGGAAGACAAATTGTTGGTTGCCTAGATGACTTAAATATTCCACTGCTAGCACAAGTTCACTTTATACCACCATGAATGAGTCTCCATGCAAACAATGTAACATGTCCGGTAAGGCTCTTCACGGAACGTGGCATCCAGATTGAGGGGTTTTAATGATAGAGTGAACAAATAAATCATCAAGCTTGACTGGGAGTTGTTGCATTTACTAAAATCAAGATTTCTTTTTCTGGAGCTGGCCTTTTGGGCTTGAAACAAGTGGGCAACAGTGGAAAGCACTGAAAAGAAAACAATATAGTATCATTTATCAAGCCTTTTGCAATGTCAGCTCTCCATTGTTCTTGTTTAAAAAAATGCGTACTTCTTGGCTTTCCTAATTCATCAGAGAGACAAGCAGTTGTTCTGGTTTAGATGTTAGCATTTGTTTTGTTTATTCCAGTTCCAGTGGGCAAAAAAATCAAGCAAACCTGATTAATTCAGTGGTCTACCTTCAATTTTTCCTAAGGATATGGCAAACTATGATAGAGTAGAGCTTGAGAAACACAGATATAACACCCTAGGGGTTAAATTCTATGGATGTCGTTGACATAGCATCTCTCTAAATGATCTTCCAGGCAGTACTGGGCAAAATCAATTATTTTTTTTGTTTTGCTGGCAATTTGAAAATGTGGAGGAAAAAAAACATCACAGCCCAAAATTCAAACACTTTGGCAAATGCATCTTGGAGAAAATATGCAGAACACTTCATGTATTTAAGCTGGATTTGAGAGCTTATTTTTTACTGAAATAAAAAAAAAAAAAGGGAGATTTTGTAACAAATTGTCGTTTTTGTCAAAAAATACCAATTTAATTTTAAAAATGCTGTCTGAACCCCACCCATTAGCAGTTATAAAACATGCAGCCATCACCATGCTTTACACATCAAATAGCAATTAGCTGGCATATAAGAAGAATATAAATTAAAATGATATCCAAATGGTCAACCTGGGGCTCTCCAGCTACTTCCTCCAAAGCTGTTCAGAGGTGACTCCCATGCTGGCACTGCACACAGGTTGGGACCCACTGGGGAAGCTGCTGAAGAAGCCCTCTAGCCCAGACAATCCTCACAGCCTGTGCTAGAACAGAGCATTGTGTTCAGAAACGAGTGATAGGACCCACAGGAAAACATTAAACTTTTCCACCTGTGAATACCTCCTGGTACTCCTCTGTCTTTGTGTAAGGCAAGTCTTATCTGCATGGTGATTTTGGCAAATGGCTCATTGGGGTCAAGGAGTGCACTGCCTGGGTGTGCATGGACTGATCCTTCCTCTATGTCCTACAGCAGGTGACATTTGCTCTTTAGAAGGAATCTTAGTGGTAACAACCAACAATAAATTAGCTTCTGATCTACCATAGAGTTATCTGGCCAAGAGAGAGTCCTGTCTGCAAGCATGAAGCTGTACATGAAAGAGTATTCAAATTCCCCATTGTTTTTTGTACAACTTAGACCAGACAATGCCTTGAACGCTTCAAAAGCAAGGTCAGACATATTCAGTCACAGGTTTTTCAGTTCAGGAACTCAGTTCCTACTTGGACAGCCAAGATGTACAATTTTCCAGTTGTGCCAGTCAAACACGAGGGATTTGCAATCTTTTCACACCTCTGAAAATTAGGCCAATTATCTAAATACCATAAAGTATTTGGCTGACTTAAGGTCTCATCCAGGAGTGGGAGTGGGAATACATGTAGTAATGATCTGAGGTTTCCCACTGCATATATTCCTTTCACCATTTTAACCAGAGCAGTCGAAGTGCTACAAAGACAAGCAGAGATATGAAGCCACGTGGTAAATAGACCACATTTTCTGATTCACCTGCATTGCTGCAAGCAAACAGTAACCAAGCATAAACCAAAAGTAACTTCTTGTCACTTGATATCTCTAGGATTATGTCCTGGCTCCAAGTGAGAGAAAAATTTTGTCATAATAACTTTAAAAATTGCCCAACAAATACTACTAAACCACTCTAATTTTCATGTCATTGTGAGTTTCCCAAGATTTTGTGCTGGGGCTGAAATTTTCCAATTTGGTTGATAGTTTACAAATGATTATTTTTTTCCCCCTTTTTTGCAGGGAAGAAGTTTAGAAGTAAATGATTAGCCATTTCCAAGAAGAAGAATTAGTTTATTTTCTGCTGAATTCTGGGGACATTTCTTTTAATTTCTAATGGGAACCTCAAATTTTACAGCTGGCTGGCTGCTATGGATGGGATGAGTCTTTTGCATTCCCTGTGAGAATCTGCCCAGAATTGGCAAGGTTTCAGGCTTTGAAAAACCACAATTCACACAGTTTTAAGACATTAGGCAACCTCCCCAAAGCTTCCCTCTGCCCAGCTATTCTGTAATCTGAAGTGCCAAGAGGGTGATATGGAGGCTCCAGCCATGCTGATGGGCCCATGTGGGTGCCAGGACAATAACTCCTATGGGAAAGTCTTTTTCAGACTGCCCTCTTAAAAACCTGAGAAATGGAACAAAAAGTGTTAACATTCAAAGGTTAGGAGTCACCAAATTTAAGAGTGCTTGCTCAACTTCAGTTTGGTTTCTTGTGTCTAAGTAAGTGGTGCTCATGCAGATTTTAATAGCTTAATGACTTCCTATATTTCCCATTTCCCAGTGCAATAAGTCTCTGCTCTAGGAACAGGCATTCTGAATGGAGAATTCTTTTCAGCATGGCTATCTCAATGCTTTCAAAGCATGGAAATGGTGAAAAAAGAATAGAAATGAAGGTTCCAGGAAAAGCAAGGATGGTCTCTTGATCAAATTAGCTGAGTTGGACTCACTTTTATCCTGGAGTCTGTTAAGCCCATCTTTGGTCACTGAAACCAAATTTTTCCCACAAGTCATTAACTGTGCATTTCTCACCTTCCGTATCTCTGATAAGAACATGCATCCTGACTTGCAGAAGCAGCTATCATTCCTGACTGCACTGAACATAAAGTGCAAGATCAGGCCATGTGTCTCATACTGTGTCCCCCTAGATCTTACTTTTCATCAGTCTCCTGTGCCTTGCTTCTTCACCAGAACAACGCGGATGACAGCACCCCCTCCTCTCCGTTTTGGAAAGACTGATGTGTGACTATTTGTGGAGCCCCTTGGATCCTGCGGTGGTGAACCCCACAGGAGAAGCCACAAGGAAATTAATAATTCTGTCTTCAGAATGAGATTTGTACTGTAAATAAGGCCTGGGGTCACACTTCAGATAGTAAGCAGAGAACAAAATATTGAATTAGGAGAGCACCAGCCATTCTGAATGAGGTGCAGGAAAATATACTAGGTATTCATTTAATTAAAGACTTATATAATTCATATACACAAGGGAAATGATTTAAGGTTCATTTTTGAGTTAAGAATTGATTTGCAACCTTAATAGTAATCCTTTAAAACAGTATGTGGGTGGCATGTATGTTTGTTATAGCCTGCCAGCCAGGTAATTCAGGGAAAGAGGGAAGCTTTGAGCTTTCAGCCCCTGGTCATTCCTTATGGATAATTCACTACCTGCACATCCTTCCTGGAAGCTGCTACATGTATGTTACAGATGGCTTATAAAAACAAAACAAAACAAAACCAGAAAGATGTAATGCAATATTTATTTAAAATCCCTGTTTTGGGAAATCACTGAATCATGTCTGTCTTGAGGCATTGTGGTTCCTTTTCTAAATACTTCTTACTGAAGCTATTTCACCGTAAAACAACCAGTCTTAAGGCTGCCTGTTCCAGGGCCAGGGAAGAATTGTTTGAAAGGCAACTCTCAGCCTTTCAAAATTAGAATTCATTGTTACAATACCTTCTGTTTTCTTTAAGATCAAAACCCACACTCATTTTTTCCAGAATGCTAGTGATTATTTCAAGGGATTTAAAAAACTTGTCCAGAGTAGGGCAATGTGGATCACTGGGGTTTTACTTATAAGGGTGTTTTTTTTTTAATTATGAGAGAAGGCACCTGGAGTCTGTCAGGACTTTTCCTGAACCCAGCTGCATCCTTCATGCTGATCCCATTTCCAGCTTCAGACATGGCCCTGCACTATGGAAACAGAAAATTGATGCTGCACCTTGAAGCTGGCACACAGAGAAGATTTCCTGGCTGGAAATGACTGGGTCTCAGTTTGGGAACACTTGTGTATGGGCCTGGGACTGTGACATTGAGCAGAAAGCTCAGGAATTAACCGTCGGGGACATCTGGGGACAGGGTTGCTGGAAGCAGAGGAAGAAACCCTGACTGAAGCATTAATGACCCTTATCAGACACATGTGACCAGAATGGAACGGTTAAAAATGAGCAAATTTGTCCAATATTTAATAACATAGTTTTCCAGCTACAATTTGCCCTGTATCATACACATAACGCCAAGCCTCTATTGGGGTAATTCCAAACAGCTGGGGCAGCTGTGGTCTTATGGGTACAACAAAGAGGTGGATATCGCTGCTTCCAACTCTTGTAATTACTAACCGTACACATTAGATTAGGAAAATCCTCAAGAGGCACAAGTTGAGAGCATCTCTAGTGTGTCTTGAAGCCGATGAGATAAAACACATTTTCACTAGTAGGCAACCAATGACTTTTTTCTGTGGTTTTGCAACCACTGGTGCCTCTTGTGAGGACCTTCATCTGCCTTGTGAACATCTAAAATGAGAGTGGCCTGACAAGAAAAGCATTGAGCCTTTGCAGGTCAGGATTTGACCCTGTAACCTTTAACTCTAACCACCCATGGCTGTATAAATTCTTCCACAAGTAAGATAACACTGTCCTGTCTTAGTGATGCAGTTTGCAAACTGCAACCAAACTTTATTTTCCAATGACAGATACAAGTAGTCAGAAGGCACTTTAATGGGGGGAAGAAGCTGCCTTCTCGCCTGATGCAAATTGCTTCTAAATCCAAGACCATCCAAAAACCTGGTCCTCTTGCTTTCTGGAGGAGGGTGACAAAAAATATCTCCTCCTCTGTCCACACATTTCTGTCTCTTGTCTCCTTTTCTGTGTCTCTCTTTTGCTCTCACTAAATAAAAAGACAAGGTTGCTTGCCTGGGCCTCCCAGGAGAGTTTAAAATAATCCTAAAAATGCCGCCAAAAGGACTGTAAATGTATCTCTCCCTGGGATGTAATTAGCAGATAGAGCTGTGCAACCAAGTGTATATTTAAAGCAATCTAATAGCCTTTGCCATAATGAAGTCTAACATGCTATTTTGTGTCTGAAAAAGAGAAGGGGTCTGGACAACACCTTCACTGTCAAAAAGAACAAACAGCTTGTGAAGGCAATAAATAATATTTGCTCTGTTGCCAGTTCATTAGTTCTTATTTAACCAGCCAATGCAACAAAAGCTTAATGCAAAAATGTGCTGCAACCTTCTACCTCTCCCTCCCTCTTCTGCTCCCTCTCTCTCCTTGGGATTGGCTTATTTAAAAACTGTATTTCTGCCTAGGCATTCAAAAATGCTGAATGCCTCAAGCAAACTAGTAGAATAAGCATGTTTCTCTACTGTTTCTTGGCAGAGTCCACTGCCTGAGTCCTGCTTTAAATTAAAGCACATGTGGCTTGAGTTTAGCATTATCATGAAAATGAAATTACCACTTTAGAAAAGTCAAGTTATTTTGGAAGTGAAAACTGCAGGTCAGAGCCCACCAAAATTCCAAAAGCTTGCTCAAAAATGCCTTGTTGAAGGTTCAGAGCTGCTGCCGCGGGCAGTGCATCCTTTTGGCTCCTGATTTATAGTCTTCCCCTTCAAGGTTTCCTGCATTTGTTAGATGCTCCCGGGAAAACCTTACAGACCTTGGCTTTTTGTCACCGGCTCCCTCTGCAGCTCCTCCCCTGGAAAAGGGAGAGAACAAATTAAATCTGTCAGAAATCAGCTACATTGACAGGAGGCTCATCCTGCTGTTTTGAAGTCTTTTTGAAAATTGCCCTGGAACTGGTAAACACAACACTGAAGAACCAGTTGTCTTCTCAGCTACAACCCCTCTGTACTACTACATTAGTTTTCTCGCCATCACACAAGGGCTGCATGAAAAGGAAGCAGAAGCCCACACTCTCCTGGGCTTTTCTGTACTCTTTTTCATGCCCAGAGGTTTAAGCAGGTGATAAATCTCACCTGTTGCAGCAACACAATGGTTTTATCAGGGTTTGGGTTTTACGTTTCTGAGTGTGCATGTGTGTACATGTGCATATCTGTATTTTGGTTGGTTAATACTTAGGTTGACTATATATTTTTCTTATCCTCTGGGCTTGTTATTATGCAAAATTAGATACACCAGGTTAAAAATAAGAACAGAGAGGTGTAAAGTCCAACTTGTGAAGTCCAACTCCTGATATCAAGAATGTGACAGAAATGGATGTTGGCTTGTCACATCATAGAATCATAGAATCATAGAATAGTTAGGGTTGGAAAGGACCTTAAGACCATCTAGTTCCAACCCCCATAGGGACATCTCCCACTAAACCATGCCACCCAAGGCTCTGTCCAACCTGGCCTTGAACACTGCCAGGGATGGAACATTCACAGCTTCCCTGGGCAACCCATTCCAGTGCCTCACCACCCTAACAGAAAAGAACTTCTTCCTTATATCCAATCTAAACTTCCCCTGTTTATGTTTGAACCCGTTACCCCGTGTCCTATCACTACAGTCCTTAATGAATAGTCCATCCCCAGCATCCTTGTAGGTCCCCTTCAGATACTGGAAGGCTGCTATGAGGTCTTATCATGGTAGTAATGAGGTCAATCTATAGGATGCCACTTGCCAGAATCTGAAATGTACCAAATGAGTGGATTGTTAAATAAATATATTGGCAGATGGGCTTGATTCTTTTGCTCCATAATATTGTTTTTATTTTATTGCAATTCCACTGGCTTCAGTGGAGTGAAGCCAGTCTCTGGGAGGGTTGGGGAAGAGGAGGAGGAGTCAACTGTCAACATGCCAAATTGTGCAGCTGAATTGGAATGACCAGTGTATTGTATAATCCTGTGGAAACATGTACATTGATTGTGCAAATGGAGCTGGTAATCTAGCTAAGAAGTCAAGCCACAATAACTCACCCTGTCCCCTACACACACAAGCATGTGCATTCATACACACAGGCAGAAAACTGTGTCTGGAAGAAAATGATTCTTCAGCCAGCAACTTCAGAGACAGTTTGGAAGGACATGAAAATGGTCAGTGCCAAGAAAATTTTCCCCGAGCTAAGAATTAGTAGCACTGCCTTGCCTGTTGAGGTTTGCCAACATGATTAGAATTGGTGGTGAAGTGACTACTGATTTTCAGAGAATTTGCATCAAAACATCATCTATTTAATGGAGCATTTAATAAGATAGGATAGGATAGGACAGGATAGGATAGGATAGGATAGGATAGGATAGGATAGGATAGGATAGGATAGGATAGGATAGGATAGTTCCATTGGAAAGGGCCTACAACAAACGTCTAGTCCAACTGCATGAACCCCTTAGTAGGTACCTAACTTTCCCAACTATAAGCCAGCCCACCTACCACGAAGAGCTGGAGTTTGACCAAAGTCCTACTATAATCTGGGACAGAAACTAGGGTCCAAGTTTCTTTGTGCTGCATTGCAAGATACTACAACTGATCTCATCGGGTGTTGTACCTCTCTGGTGGCCAAAGGATTGGTCCTGAGGCTCCTGTAGACCTATTTTCAGACATACTCCTTTTTCACCTACCTTTATGTCTTCCAGAAGGATCTTTTTATATGAGAAGTCACGACCAGGCCTTCCAAACCATCACAGTGAGCAGGAGGAAGATTTTCTTTCTATGAGGAGATACAGGGCAAGAGGTATGGATTCATCAGTCACAGTGCCTCAAGGCCTGGAGTGAGGAGAAAGGGCCAGTGGCAACGTGGATGTAGAGCACACAACTTCAAATACATCAAGAAGCGCAGGGGCAGGTTTGGGGCAGCAGCAGGACTGGGAAGGGAGTGACCGAGGTCAGAGGAGGCAGAGGAAACAGCTGATGGGCAAGTGTATATCAATGGATACACCAACCATCTTTCACTCAAGCAAATCATGCTGTGCTTACTTTTGATCAGATCCTGTGAAAGGACACCTCTACTGAGTCTGAAGGAGGTGGGAAGGTGAAGGATTCTGATGAGAGGTCCTTGCAGCAAGCTGAGATTTGGCAGGGGCTAAAGACTGCCTGCGGGTGGCTGTAAGAGGGCAGGGGACTTTGTGGATAAGGAAACACAAGAAACACTGTTTTGTGGGGCAACAGGGATGAGTACACAGTGAGGAACAAGCTAGAGGGTTACCACGTGATATCCCTCCACCTCTCTTCCTGGTCATTTTTGACCAGACATTAACTTAGGCTCGAGATCTGCTGCTACTCATCTGCTAATTGTTCTTTATGAGCCTCTTCCAACTCAAGATAGCCTATGACTCTATAATTCTACCCTAATGTGTCTCCATCCTCTCACACGGCTGCCCCGTTCCATCTCATGTGCCAGCATGCGCTTTCATCAGTTCAACATAGCCCGTGCTCCTTAGTTTTTCAACACAGTGGTTAGTTCAAGGCAGATGTTACTGGTCTGTTGTGACCAACAGAGCACTCCTATCTAAGGTTGTAGGATACAAAATGTGCAGTAAATGGGCACCTCTGCTCAGGTGAGCTTCCAGCCAAGCACCCTCCATGATATTTTCAAAGGTGAATTAAGGCATTTGGTGGAAAAAAAAAAGCTCTTAGGGTTCATAAACAATGAAAAGCTCTGAACAAGCTATTGTCAACTCAGATCCTGCAGCTCTGTGAAAACAGTAACACAGGTATCAGCAGTCTAAAAAGTAAACAGAGAAAGAAAACGTTATCAAAGACTAAGCTATAAAGCAGAAGACATCATTATTTAACTACATGCACATCTCCTGGGCTCATTCTTGAAAACTGTGTAAATCTGGTCACCACATCTCAACAGATAAAAGGGGTGGTTTGGAAAGGTAAAGAGAATAACGATCAGTGATGATCAGTTGTTTGTACAATGTAGTATCTGCAAAAAAAGAGACTGGAAAAGAGACAGCTGAGAAGCTTGTAGAAATGGAGTCTTATGGAGAAAGCAAAGAGTAGACAATTGCTTTCCATTTTTTAGAAGACAGGAAGAGGAAACCACCGTAGGAAATCATCAGTCAGATTTAGATCAAGAAGAATAATTTTTTAATCAATAATGTAATTAAGCAGGGAACTCCTTGTTGCAGACTTCTACAGAAGCCGGAGGTGTTAGTGGGTTTAAGGTGAGATTAAAATCCAGGAATACAAGGTGTGCTAGTGAACAGGCTGCAGCCTCTAACTAAAAAAATGTCTCTGTTGAATGGTCTGTGGGACAAGGAGTGAGTACACACTCTATTTCCACCTGCTTATCATGAGCTTTACCATTGCTCTATTACAGAAATTATGGGGGAAGGTCCCCTTAAATCTAATTACTGGGTTCATGTACTCAGGGTTAGTGTGGAAAGCCCCACATTTGAATCCCCTGCTTTACTTTCAACCCAGGCCTTTTTTTACCTGCAGAGCGCTGTGTATGTGCTGAGCCATCCTCTTCCTTGAGTAAATCTACACTGTCATGTTAGCTCATGCCTCAGTTTTGTGCTTGCACTGAACTCTCTGATTATCTGTGCCAGTGTTAAACTCATTCTCTGACTCATGTTTACAAGGAGCTCTCCAAGTAGAGGAAATCCAGGAGCAGGATGGTAGGTGGAAGACAATCTTGTCCAGTAGTTAGTGCATGCACTTGAAACACCTACTTGCCAGTTCTGGCCCCATATATAGACAGGAATACATATGGTTTATTTTCCTATAATACACACACATAAAATACACATGAGAAATATTTGTATTACATAGTATTTCTTAAGTATGTATCTAACAAGGACACTAAAAAACCTGAGGGAGAGCAAGAATGAGAAATTATGTCTGAATAACTTTTAGACCTTTTCTGCAGCAAAAACTGCTTAGGTTGATACCCATTTCAGGCTATGTAAAAAGGCACTAGACTCTAAACAGTCACACTGAAAGTCAGAACTTTAGTCTTAGTTCTATATCTCATGCTGAACTGACTCAGCCTTCAAAGGCCCCCATAACGCCACAAGTTCTGAACACAGTCCTTTCTCTCACAGATGGGATGTGGGTCTGGTGCTGGGTTCTTTGAGAAAGCTGTAAATCAGAGGGAGTCACTCAACTGGTGACATGCAGGTCTTAGGCTGCCACATGAATCCAGCCCATAGCCCAAGACTTTAATCATGTTCTACAGGTAAGACGTCTGCTGGGATGTAATACAGGTTCAGATTAAGACATGTAAATGTAGATGACTGCTGCAAGCTGATCTCGGGGTACAGCTGATGAAGACCTAGCTGGCAAAGTCAGTGAGATCTTTAGAGGGATTCAGTTAACCAGATCTAGGCACCTTCACCTGTAAGCGGCTGGCTTCCAGTGGCTGAAGTGTAAGTATCTACATTTCTGAGGGAATGTTTATCTTTCTAACATTATACTAACACTAAAGCTCTTGAGCATCTAAATATTGTCTGTACACCCCAATAATTGCTTATGGTGGCTCCTTTACTGATCTAGCATTTAGTCTCTCTCTCCTGTAATTCCCCGATTTTGAGGTAACAAGGTTACTTCCTTTTCTCTGTAAGATATAGCAAGATTAATATAGTAAAGATTTTTAAGCCTTCAAATACTATAGTTCAACATGAAACACTTTAGGGAGATATATGCTGAGTAAATATAGCATATAGCAGTTCCCATTTACAGAGAAAAATATTAAAACTTTTTATGCATGGCCTAGAAATTTACTGTCCTATCTTCACACTTATTGCATAAGTGTGAGAAAGAAACATATATTTAAAGACTCCAGTATCTTTTATTTGGTTAATGTCCTACAAGTATTTAAATGAGTCATTTGATGGCTCTGCACTTCATGATCAGTTAAGCTATTTAACATACTTTATTGCTTCTGTGATTTATTGCCTGATGAGGACACTCAACAAAGTCTGAGAACCTCTTTGGGGTTTATTGAGCTGGTACATATTTTATGCTGATTTCAAATAAATCAATGTCTATTACAGCATAAAAAATGGGAGCATTGGAAAGAAGGTTGAGGAGAACTATTTCCGGAGCTTTGTGTTCTGCTTCATGCATAAAGCATGAGGGCTTCATTAACATGGAAGTATGTGCATGTGAACCTTTAGGTCCTTATTAATCATTTTGGTGACTAATACATGGAGCTCAATAATTCCCATAAGCTTCTTTAAAAGAAACCATAATGTACACACTGTGTGAGATGGTTCCCCAAAGGATCGTGTAACAGTAATGTCTCAGATACCCTGTATATAGGAAGCTCTTGATAGCTGTGTTGTTCAGCATGTCCTTCCCTGCCCTACTTACTGCATGTCAAACAATACCATCAAGAAATAAAGCAGAGCATCACCAGTCCTTGTCTTTTTCGGCTAGCACCTTGGTCACTCACAGCCCTCAGGAGCTCTGCTGCTGATTTAATAAGAGCAGGACTGAATTCCCTGCGAATCAGAAAATAAATTATGTAAGCTTATTGACCCAGGACTTCACTGTGATGTAAGTACTCATGCAGAAGGAGTTAAGGTTTCAGGATGATTAAGCCACAGCTTTCTCTGGGCAGCTATTCGTGGACTGTGAGGTCTTCTCTGTGTGCCAGCCTAAGGCTGGAGAAAAACAAGACTCCTTGAATCTCTAGCTTGTGTTAAATGTGAGTGGTGGAAGCAAGTAGAGAAGTGCTCCCCGGGTGTATTTCAAGGTGGTCATTCCCAGCAGAGGTCAAGTAGAACATTCTTTCAAGATCTCTTTTGCAGTCTCTTCCAGACTTGTGCTCTCTGCAAATTCAATATATCTACTCTCTGCTTCATGGTCTGAAGACTTCTGTGGAATTCTCTTGACAAGTTGTATATTCTAGTTTTGGCAGATTCCTGCCTACTCAATGGATAAAATAATTTGGCCAGTTTTACACCTAAACTAATTTCACCTGAACTATGTCTTTAGTTTGCTTATGAGAATGGCAAGTGAAACAGCATTGATTTTGAAACACTTCCACTTTCATCAGTCAAAAAGACCTGTTTTCCTGTTTTGAAAGAATACTCAATTGGTTTCTTCTTGGCAAGCCCTTACTGGCTGCTACTCATGTCCTTAGTATTTTCCAGGTGCAATAATTTGTTCACTTGTTCATTCCAGAATTTTTCTGGGGCTTAAATGTAAACTGTAAATAGAGAAGCCTACAGTTCCTTGGCTTCTCTATTCTCCTGTTTTTATAATGGGCAATATTTCCAATTTCAATTCTTCACCTTCCGCCAAAGGCTTGTCAAAGATAATAGCTAACATTTGTAAGACTGTTTTACCCTTCTGTTTCAAGCTATGTCTGTTTGTGCAAGCATTGTGGTGGGATAGGAATGGATCAGTCATGAAAAGCAGTTAATCCCAATTGCCATGCTCTGCTTGTTTGGGTTTTTCCTCAGACTAGTTCTAGTTTGGTCCCAGGGACTTTATGCCCATTAACAACTACTAATTAACACTCATGAGGTGTATCTTCCTGTTTAGTTTCATTGTGAAATCTAAGCTTGTCTGGAAAACAAATCAGAGCACAGTAAATGGAGCAGATCGGGAAATCCTTTATAACAGTGCATTTCCCATCTAAACTCAAGGGACATGGAGCTGCAGTCTCAACATCCTCAACCAGAATTCATCAGTCTCAGCCAATCTAAGAATAAATAAATTATGGATTTATTCATTGTTCATGATGTTGATCATCTTAGACCTTTAAATGAAAACTTATTTAAAAGGTGTTAAACATATCTGTGAGTCAGCATCATCTGACAGTAGATATTCCTCACTGCTGGGTAATGTAGAATCATAGAATCATAGATTCATAGAATAGTTAGGGTTGAAAAGGACCTTAAGATCATCTAGTTCCAACCTGCCTGACTTAGGCAGGGACACCTCACACTAAACCATCCCACCCAAGACTCTGTCCAACCCGGCCTTAAACACCGCCAGGGATGAAACATTCACAACCTCCCTGGGCAACCCATTCCAGTGCCTCACCACCCTTACAGTAAAGAATTTCCTCCTTATATCCAATCTAAACTTCCCCTGTGTAACATATTACCCCTTGGCCTGTCACTACAGTCCTAATGAAGAGGAGCTCCCCAACATCCTTATGGCCCCCCTTCAGATACTGGAAGGCTTCTATGAGGTCTCCATGCAGCCTTCTCTTCTCCAGGCTCAACAGACCCAACTTTCTCAGCCTGTCTTCATACGGCAGGTGCTCCAGTCCCCTGATCATCCTCGTGGCCCTCCTCTGGACTTGTTCCAGCAGTTCCATGTCCTTTTTATGTTGAGGACACCAGAACTGCACACAATACTCCAGGTGAGGTCTCACGAGAGCAGAGTACAGGGGCAGGATCACCTCCCTCGATCTGCTGGTAATAAGCCAGCTTTCCTTGGTTTTCTTCTTACTGCTGATGTATCTATAGAATGATTTTTGACACCTTCTATGTTGCTTCTTTAATCCCGTTTTGTGTTTTGGCCTGTCTGACTTTATTCTAACATGATTCTGCTCTTCTCGCATATTTATACTAGTAATCTGCCCTCATGTTCACTCCCTGTATGCTGCTTCTGCTGGAGGTCAACTGAGAGCTCATGCTTTAGCCATACAGTCTGATCTTGTGTTTCCTACTTTTCCTCTGCACAGGTTAAGGGCTAATACCAGAGCACAAATTTGGATACAATGATCACTTAAGACCCCTTCTAGCCTTTTATTTTTGATACAATGGTGGCTTTCTTTGTGATACAACACCAATAATTTATTAATATTGCTGGTACATTGCTCTTTGGAGAATCACAGCCTGTTCTAGTAAGACTGTTGTTTCCACGCACAACAAAGGAAGAAGAACATGACTTGTATCCAGACCTGAACCAAAGACTACCCAGGTTATTAAGGTCATTCAGGAAGAAAGTAGGATGGCATGTACAGCCATGAAGCAGTGTTTGCAGAACAGCACTTCATAGCAGGTCATGAACAGACATGAGTGAAATTTAGCAACTGGTCTGGCTGAGGATTAAAATTTCTGTGAGTCAACAGACTGGCTTTCAACCAGAGGGAGTCAGGTCTAGCATCTTACAGCAGTTGAAAACCTGCTACAGCTTTGGAAATGTCCAAAATGTTATGCAAAAGCATAGTTTTTTGGGTGGTGGGGTGTGTGTGTGTGTTTGGTTTCTTTACTTTTTTCTTTTTCCTTTTTGCTTTCTTTTTTTTTTGCACAGAAGTTGTTCTGAGGACACAAAGTTCTCATCCAGAATCAGAAGCCATGGCTTCTGTTACAAGAGTACAGGAGAACTGGCAAGAAACACGGAGCCCTTGAGAACAAACTAGCAACACAATGGATTTGCAATATTTAATCAAGTTCTTGATGATCACAAATCTTGCAACACATTCCAAAACTACTAAAAACATTATACAGAAACCAGCTGAGCCAATATTTAAAGCCTTTTTAATTTAACAGAACCCATTTTTTATAGTATCCAGGATATGTTTCTGGCTTTCCTACTTGTCACATGATCTCCTGTCCAGATGTGCTGGTGTATATCTACTAGTGGACCAGCCAAACCACAGCACTTTCCTCCTGCTTGTAGTGCGTTACTGTAATTCAACCATACTTCTCCCGGCTACAGAAGCACTACATTAATATGTGGTATAACAACAATAACACAGGAGGGGATAAAGCTAACCATAACTTTAACTACGTATCTAAAAACAATAATAATAACAATGGAGTGACCCTATTCAAAGAGGTTAATTTGTGTGCAGAGTATAAAATCCAAATACACAGTTGTTTTGAAAACTTCCCCTTTTTCTCACCTGCAACAGAAAATTTGTTCTGAGATGATTTCCTACAGCTTTCCTCAGGAAATTAGCCTCCCCCTTTGTTTAGATCCCACAGATTGCACTGTGTGCTCTTAGAAAAACCCATGGGCAGCCAGCTCAGGTCTCCCACATTTTCGCAAAGGTTTTTTCTCAGTGGTGGCTGCCATACAGGCTGAGGAGGGAATTCCAGGCTTGCGGGTTAATTATTAACACGGTTAAGCACTGGCAGCATGTTCAGAATTAGAAAGGAAAGGCCTGAGGGCTGATTCTTCCCTCCTGTTCACAGGATAACCCCACCAGGCTGACTTCGACCTCCCAAGGCAAGGGACGTATCCACACTCCCCCATGGAAAGTTAGTGGGATTCTTATGAATGGCTCCATTAGGAGCTGGAGTGGCTCAGTGCCAAAGAAATCAGTGGAGTTGCTTCTGATTTACACGGGGGTAAAGCATGCGGGTGTATTAAATCCATAATCCTCATCCCCACAGCGGCCAGGAACTCAGCAGCTGGATCCTGCAAAGTGCCACAGAAAACTCTCCAGTACCAAAAACCATCAAGGACCGCACCCATGTCAAAAAGCATTGAGGATGCTGACACAGCAGCATACCAAGCAGCTTAGGAGGTGAGGAAAAGTGGGTTCAGCCAACTTGGTCCTAAACAGTGATTTCACCTTGTGTGCTTTTGCAGTCTCCATCACCCCAGGACCTCGGCACTTCATCTTTTAGATCATTACCATGCCTTTGGAAGGTGGAGTGATGTTACTTTGCAGAAAAAGATGTCCAAGTTCTTCCGGCCCAGCTTTGCACAAGCAATGTAGAGGGCATATGAGTCTAACTGGCTCAGATATCCCCTGCAGTCAGTGGAGGCAGGAGGCCACCAAGACCTCAGTTGTCTTCTGAGGGTGATCTAGAGCTGCTACACTTTCTTAGGTCCCTTAATTTGGTTGGCCTGACTCTAGCCCAAAAAACACAATGTTCATACTTTCAGGGGAGGGAAGCATTTCTTGAGGAAGGGTTATGTACCCAATTCCTGCTGAAAGCTGAGGAAATGATGAGTCAAATTCATTTGGATGACTTTGAAAATCCCAGCTATCACTTCGTTATTTTTGCAGAACCGTCCCCCTATCACCTAGATCTGTCATGGAGGCATCCTTGGCATATTGTGAAGTTGAATGGACATCCCCCTGCATGTCACCCTTATCAGTGATCTGCCCTTGAACAAACACAGAAGACAGCCAGGGGCCCCCACCACTGCTGGGCACAGATTCACCTTGGGGTGCAAAAACTCCCATTGCTGCTCCTGAGCCAGCCTAACACCTCATTGGCTTTGTGACCTCTTCACTCCAGATCCTTGTGCTGAAGCTCTCTTGCCATGGATTTGACATGCTGTCTACTCACCCAAGGAGTGGTAATACTAGAAAAGCTTTGGATGTCCATTTCCCCACTAGTACAAGTGCTTTCTTTTCAACAGAGAAGATGAAGCTCTGCAAACCGGGGACTGGTGTGTTTCTAAACCCCACGTGCCCCCGAAATACCCACCTACTGCCCACAGCACCTATCTGCTTTATTTAATTAGTTTTGTTGTGTTTAGTTGTGGGTTTGGGTTTTTTTTTCTTGCTTTCTTTCTTTTTTCTTCTCCTTTTGCTCTTCATCTTTCCTTATTGACCTCCATCAGGAATCTTTAGTTCGTGAGTCCCAGTCCGCTCCTGCCTGAGCACTGATAGGTGAAAAATCATTTCTGTTTCCCTGTGAGATCTTCGCAGAAAATGTGTTGTTCATAACAGGGATTTGTTCTAAAGTAAAAAAATCACTGACATTAAACTGCCTCCTGGTTCCCAGTTATTCCTTAATAAAACAATTTTGAAAAGTCTTTCACTCACCACACAGCATTAACCGTCAAACAGGAAGGGGATCAACTTGCTTTTATTATTTCAGCAGTGTTTCCTAGTTTGGCTAGGCAGCTAGTGCTAAGAGGGTGTATGTGTAAATATACATTATATTCACGTTACAAATCACTGCCAAACAGAGCAAATGCAGACTAAAGGATGTCTGCAATCAGAGAATGGATTGTAGACTGGGTTCCTGCAGTTCTGGAGTAAATGGGAAGGTACTTTCCAACTTCAACTTACAGCAAATTTTATGGAAAGGCGGCACTTTCAAGGTCAATGTGTCTGCATCTATGTGCCAGTTATGAGATAACTATGTGCCAGCATAGTTATCCCTATCTAGCTGCTAAGTTGCATCCACTTAAGCTGCATTGGTAAAGCAAGCTTTATTGATGAATCAACACCACATTGGGAGAGTGAGCTAGGGCTGATTTTACCTTGTACATTAATAAATCAATGTTTAAGGTCCTAAATCAGTCATGAAGTTCACACCTTCTATGTAGGAGAAAGCAACAATGTTATCTGGACACAGCCATGATGCCTATACCTAGAGTGAATACTAACCAAACTCATGCAGCAGCTCTCAATTTTCCTCTTGGTTCCACCTACTTCAGCAAACATGAGATCAAGCATCAGACATTGCCAGTAAATGATTGTTATTTGCACAAGGAAAAACCCTGCAACTCTCTTAGTTGCTCAGCTCTAGATGCCAGAGAGTTAGATGGAAACAAACACACCCCCAACAAAAGCAATCAGTATCAGTCTTGTTATTCACATGCTTGGTATCTGGGCATTAAACAACCCTTTTGAAGAAAGTTTATAGTACAAAACCATATTTTCCACCCTACCTTTCTTTTCAGACTGAATGGATTTTTTCTAATCATGGGAGTCAGTGGGTTATCCATGAATATGTAACAATTTTAAGACAATTTGTCTCACTGTAAGTTCATTCCACAATTCCCAGTGCTCTGTGCCTAGACATTTTATTCTAGATTTCTTTCTGCGGAACCATGATGCAAGTAAACAGTATGATATACCTATGGAAGCACATGCCTTTGCTCTATCTAGGCTTCTTGAAGCCTATTTTAATATTTTGGTTCATCTGAACTAGCTGTATTCTTATTAGGTTCACGCTGCATTAGACATAAAAGGTGGCTAAAACAGAGATAAGAACAGCTCTGATATGCAGAGCCCATGTGGTTTCAGATGCAGGTGAAGGTGTTTGTCATTAAGAGCCAATGCCATGCTAAAAGACCTCTGTTGCTACTGTGTGACACGTACTTTATAGAAACAGCTAAAAGTAGAGTCCTTTCACCAAAGAACTGATGGTAAAAGGAGGGTGTCCATCATGAATGTGCATTTTTGACAGCATGCAGGGGAAAGTGACAGTGTGGAGTATCTTCCGAGACCCAGAACATATCTTTCAATCATCATTTGTCAAGAGACTGCAACTAAGGCTTTCTTGCACAGCTGGAGTAAAGGGAGGCAGCGTTTTGGAGACCTTTAGCTCTGCGGAGTAGGGTGGCTTGGCACTGAAGGGCTGGGAGTAAGGTCAAAGCAGAGGGGCAGCCTGGGAACAGTATCAGTGGGAGCCTGAGTGTTGTCACCTGCATCTGCTCTGGTGAGATGAGAAAGAGGTTAGTTTCAGAGAGAAGGCAGAAGACCTGACTGTAGAAGCATCAAGATGATCTCTTCAGCTGTGACTTTAATTAAGATACCATTTGCTCATAAATCTAGATTAAGCATTTTATAAAATTGAACCAACAAGACTAACTCTCACAAAGAAAGAAATAAACTCTTTTTGTTCCTGTCTCCCTTTCTTCCACACCACCTCACTCTCTGCTCCAGCCCCATCCTAGTATACCATCCGGCACTGGATGATGCTCAGATCATCTAATAACATCTTTCTGACACTGAGGCACATATAGTAATGCCTTTTCCTAGCAAAACAGGTCCATGCAAACAATGCTGCTTTTGTTAGTGCTATTTTCATTTCCGAGATCCTTTTAGTCTGAAAAAGGGAAGCTGGGCCTTAACAGTATTTGGAAGACATCAGTCCTTTAGAGGTATTCCCTTATGCAGCCCAAAGGATAGATCCACCAAGGGTGTGAATGCATTTCATAGGGGTTGAAGCAAGGACATTATGTAAGGTAGGGCAAATGATACCCCCACAGGCTGGCTATTCCTTGAAGTCACTAGAGACTACAATCAAAGGAGATTGTAGATGGTTTGAAAAACATTTATAAACTCTGACTCTTTTTCGATCCACTATTTTTTTTCCCCTGCAGCTCAAACTATTTATGTGTTGTGATAAACTGCTCAACAAGTATTTCAAAATGACCTGCAGAATTGTACAAGCTGGACTGGACAGGCTGCAGATCGGCTGTCTGAAGTGCTGAGTCTGTTTCGTTTGGGCACATAGTTCAGACCCAGAAATGAGAAAAGCAAAAGCAAGATCCCAGACCTGCCACGGTTTCAACTTCTGAAACCCTTTACTCTCTTCAAGTTGTGAGACATGGGGGAATTGTGGCTGTAGGCAGTTGATGCTTTTTTACTAATCCAACACAGTAACCTGCAGCCCTCACCAGTTCGTCTTCCTGTTTGTTAAAGTCCTAGCTGCCCAAATTTCTGAAAGATGTTTTTAAAGGATTTTGACAAATGACTTCTCTGTGGAAGTCATCCTGCATTTTGTGAGCATCATCACAAATAGAAGTATATGCACGATTAAGTGTAATCTTTATTTAGCTCTCCTACAAAATTATATTCGTTCTTCCCCACAGATCTTTTTCAGTATGATCTCACTTTAGATTACTAATACAACCAGATACATCCTGGATAATTTGGCTTCATGAAAGAAGTAATTTTCCTGTGATCTCTATACAGATACAATTGTTGATACAGTTCAACGTTACCCAATCATTAAAACAGAACCAAAGCACATCTCTGCATTGTGAAGAACAGTTCTGCTCTGACAGGTCATTGTGTACAGAAACAGCTCCATTTTACTCAGTAGATACCCTGCTCTGATTCTCATTGCAGTGATAACATTCCCAATTCTCTTTAGGCATGCACAGGTGATGCTGGTAAGAGCTGATTGGAAAATCCCCCTTGACACCATCATGGTTTGAGCAATTCAGTCCCATTGGGTTTGCGGCATATACAGAGCTTTACTGACACATTGACAGACGCTCCAAATAAAGAGGAATTTTGAAAAAGTGAAATAAAGTTGTCACAGTGGTGTGATTCAAAAGAAATGGTAGGGGGAGAGGAAGTGAAAAATTTAGGAAGTGTTAATATTGTGGTATGGCACAGGGTTTCAGTAGGAATTAGAAATTCATGTTGTTACATACAGGTGGACCACAAGCATGTTATCAGTTCTGAACTCACATTTACAGTGATCTGTGCCTTTTGCCAGAAAATTTACCCCTTGCAGTGAACAAAACAGTCGATGCCATGGTGAAGTGGCTGAATAGTTTTTAAATGGCTCTTCCCTCCTCGCTATACATCATGGATTTGTCCGCAGCCAAAAACACATTCTTTTAATTGAATTCAAAGTGGAGAAGGAACCAACAAAGGTTGAAATTACAAGTGGAAAAAAATGAGTTTGCAAAGCAAGGCCAGTTCTGTGACTCTGAATCTCCCAAATCCCCCACTCCCTGAAAAAAATGGTGAAGAGTTTTGTTTGCCCCAGACTCTGCAAAGTTCAGCCCTTCCTAATTTAATCACTTAAACTCTGCTTAACTGCAAACTCCAGCATGTTCACAGCTTTCTGCAGATGGTTATCTCATCTACTTTACCCATTGTTTAGCCAAGCTGCATGCATGACATTCTTTTAATCCTTGTAAAATCAAGGCAAACCAGCTATCATTTATGAATGTGCAGAGAAATGCATCTTTTCCCAGTGCTGTGAGTGACCCACAACCATTTATTAACTGTCTTAGCCATCTACATAAATCCAGTAGAGGGAGGCATTACACAGATGTGGTTCTACAGATCAGGAACTATCTCCAGATATCTAGGGTCAATAAAATGAAGCAAGGTCACAAACAACCAGAGCTCTGCTTGTTTTAGTCTCCAGGTCAGTGAGAAAAAGAGAGAAGGCTTGCAGAGCAAGGAAAAACATGCTTCCTGGGATGGCAAAAATTAATCTCTCAGTGCTTGAGGTGTTTGAGACAGATATTGAATTACTGTAAGGGGAAGGCTCTTGGGGAAAAATAATCCTTGATTTAGATGTTCCAGAAAATATATGGAATAAAGCTTTTCCATGAAATACATGCGTGAAATCCACAGTGTCTCATGTTGATTTAGCAGATGCAACTCATGTAACTTCACATGTTATTTTCTCAAGCATTTAGTGACCTTAAAAAAAACAACAAATAAAACCCAAGGTAAAACATAGCCTTGTTACTTACTGTGCCTGGTCTTATTTCTGTTCTACCAGTTTAGTTATAGCTGTAGTAGCAGGAAAAGCTGTTATAAGGCAGGACACTTACCCTGCAACATGTATGCTCCCATTGGGAGCCCTCAGAATCAAGTTCTCATTATGAACTCGATTTTCACCTCCCACGTTGTGAGCATTGGAATAGGAAAAAAAAACCCAAAACAACAAAAAAAAAAACAACAACCCAAGTGGTCTTTGGCCTTTAAGAATATAGAATTTCTTCCTTAGGAGAAGTGAATTGAAAACTAATTTATAAGGAAGAGAACCTTTCTATCAACAATACCATTATTTCTTATTATGGGTTTGTATGGCTTTAGCACCTGGAATCTTCATCTGCTATAAGGCTTTCACATTGCTGGTTGTTGCAGGCTAGTGCAGGGGCAAGCTCACTGTCTAAATAGGCAAAGGAAAGGAGCGTAGTTTGCTTTTATTTTACAGATGGAGAGACCTGACAAAAGGAGATGTTAAGGTACTTGACCATGTTCACGCTGCCAGCGATGGAACCCAGATCTCTTGAGTCTGAGTCCAACACTTTAACCACAAACTCCTCCTTCTCTCCAGTTTCAATGTTTAATTAATAATGATGATGTCTGCAGCTTCCTTTTATCAAGCCACCCTTTCATCAATGATGATATTGTGGTTGTTCCCCTGCTATGTGTGTGGCTGTCTTCCAGTTATGTTACCAGCTCCTGAAATCATGTTCACAAGCACAGGATTTGCTAATCTTTCCCAAATCCCTTCTTAAATATGAAGCAAAACTGTGCTTTCGGTGCACACCCATTTTATGCTACTGAATAAGGTAGAGCAGTAACAGCAAATGTAATGGATACATGGTTTAGCTGAGGTTCCTGCTACCATCAGTGTTGCCACCTGAAGTGTGAGGTCTTTCCCTTTCTTCCTAACACTAGTTCAGCCCTGTAACTTGTTCTGCAAAAGACTTTGAACATCAAAGGTAAATAGCCCCTTCATGCCATTTCTGGCTGAACTAGGAGATAAATGTTACTTGGCCCTGAAGGTTTTTCAGGTATGGGGGTTTTAGGATTTGCTGCCTGTTCTGACAAATCCCCTTATTACATAGTTCCATAATATTTACCCCTCTCTCTTCGTGAGCATCAAGGGAAGAGCTTTGTAGGGATTGTTTTCCACCTCTACCACTTCCTCTTTTTAAAAAGGGAGTGGGTTTAATATCAAGACACAGACCTACCTCAGGACCAGTTGCAGACCCTTCCATCAGCTTCACACCAAGGTGAATGTACTCCATCGCACATCAGCAACATTTTTACTGATGTTGCTTGGAGGTGAACAAAACCTGCCTGATTATATCATCATAAGTGGCTTTGCTGCATTATTCATTTTGTCTTACTTTAATTGTCCTTTTTTCTGGATAAAACTGCAGTTTAGGGGTCAGGGAAGAACATGCCTCTGTCAGACAGTTGATGTGATTGTTGTAGGTCCTTTCCAACTGAAATAGTCTATTTTACTCAACTGTGGCACCTCTTAGCAAAATGAAAAAGAATAAAAGGAGCAAACTTCATTCCCAAAGGTGATACACAGTGCGTTCATACGAATGCCTTTGCTTGTGGCTGACATTAATTGCACATGCATCAGCAAGTACATCAGCATTGTTTTACATGTTCTGTGATCAAAAAGAAGCAGAAGAAGATTCAAAATTATTGAATGGAGTCACAATAGCCACTGTATGAACAAATAAAACAGGCCAGGGCTCAAGTCCAGTGGCCAGGGTACATCCCACAATGGCACAGCTCAATTCACCTCCAAAGCAGGGTGGGCACATTCAACCAGTCTGTTGGAAAAGATCCTTGATCCGTACCAGTAACCAGACGTAAACACTACCTGTCACAGTGCTAGTTGGCTTTGACAAAAGTAATTCTGGATGATGCACTAATAATTTGTTAGTCTGGACAGCTGTATGCCATGGCTTCTGCCCATTCCCTGGCTTCTTGAAAAGTACTAGCATGGTCCTAGCCTTACATCAGTCTTCATTTCTCAGCAAGACTAGGAGAGAGCGGGAAACTTGTGAGCATTAACTCAGTTATGAAGGGTCCTACTGTGTGGATTGGGTGTGAAATAGGTGGCTTCTTCTTAGGGTAGCAAAAGGTTGAGAAAAATGGTCTCCTTTTGTGCCTACAGCTCCTGCCTCCAATCACCAAGGCTGAAGTCTCTATAGATTGAGGACAAGCCACGGGCCCCAAACACATCCCCATGTGGCTGGAATAAACCTCTGGATAGGAGATAGCATAACAGTTGTGAGGTATCTTCAATGCTGTAATCTTTAATGACTAATATAAATTGTGGCAGCACTGTGAATGGGACTCATCTTGGCAAGCTTTTGATGTCTACAATTCAGACACTTGTGTCTTAGAGCTTTCTACAAGAGAGAGAAATAAACACTTGCTACAGCACAGTTAATCTGAGCTACTTTATAAACATTTACTTTAAGTCAACCATGCTCAAGAAGTAGCTATTGTATTTTCTGTCTAGACAATTAACTCAAATGGAGCCATATGCATGTGCTCATATAGACTGCTGCCTTTGTGCCTGGCTTACAAGCAGAGTGGAAGCAGCAAAATGGGTGATACCAACAGTAAACCAGGATGGGAAGAAGTGAAGAAAGGGGACAAGTGGCATCTTACGGAAACCTTTGTCCACCAGAGACAATTGGAAGCCATTCTGAGGGCTCTTGGCCAAGACACTGGAGCATTCAGTGTTTTATTTATTATGTAAGTGCTGCCAACTCATCAATAGTGTCGTGTCGTCGTTCCCCCCCCCCGAATTAATGCCATTTGATTATTAGAGTCACTGTTTATGAACGGGAAATATTAGGTAAGGTACCTATGGGAAGTATTTGGTTTCTTAAGGTTTCTGGGCTATTTCTTCTGAGCAATTTTATCTTGTAATTTATAAGAAAAAAAAAAACCCTAGATATTCAGATATTCAGTCTGGCCTTCAGTGTTTCCAAAAACACCTGGCAGGCTGGTTCCATATACAGAAAATCTCATCTGTCACCAGTAAAAATCAATCTTGCGATACACTCTGGGGTAGAATTCCCACCCAAGACACTAGGAAACCCTCCAGAATAAGGAAGACAGAACTGGGATCTTATTTTGACCAGATTCATCTCTTCTTGTGTTCTGGTTTTCATACCATTTGACAGAAAATAAAATTTGCTGTAGTTGACCATTCAAGCATCAGCTTGTGTCTAGGTCTGAGGCTGGCACACACCCAGTGTTTCAATCACAGCCAGAAGATTAAGAGAGAGGGAGAGCAAGAACAGCCCTTGTAAAGACCCTGTCATCCAATTTTGCAATGTTCCAGAGAAGGAAATATTTACTTACAGACCCCTGTGGTTACCAGTGTATACCTTGAAGCATGAAATTTGATTGCCTTTCTCCTCTAACTGGTCATCAAATAATCTTACGTTTTTAAACTCCAACCAGAGTATTTGACTCACTGGTCTTCTACAGAATGAATCCATCAGTCTTGCTTTGTCCTTCACATGGTTTTTGCACTTTCTTTTGCATCTGTTAGAGTCCCAGTTTAATCTTAATGCACTGCCACTTAGCAGTGCTCGTAACACTCGGGCATGCATTAATTGATCTTTGGACATACTCTCCTTCTCCATCTGCTTCACTGATTTGTTCCATTCAGTTTCATCCAACACTTCTCGCATCAAATTGTGCTGTAATTTCCTTTGCTGAAGTTCAGCATCCTTCGTGTTTGACTCCTGGGTCTCTCCATAGTTCTAATTGCAAACCTGGAGGATTTAGCTGGAATTTTAATGGTAATATAATATTAAGTATAGAGCCAAAAAAAGTACTCTGTATTTTGGAACTACTACAAACTGAGACACAGGTCAGGCAGTGGGCTTTAAACACAAATGTGCAAAAAACAGTTAGGGAGACTTATCCTTAACTTAAATTCTTTCTTCTCCCCTTGACCAACTAGTTTTATTAGGGAACATTTAATTTGTAAAATTGAAATGTTCAGACACTTGAAAGAGAAAAGACTTAAGAAATGCAGTGTATATTTCATGCCAAAATATTATTCCAGAATTTGCCACCCATTTGTGTTTCAGTAGAAATATTTGCCTCCACTCCCTGGCACTGGCTCAAAACTCTTTTTCTCAAAGGAGGTGCTGAAAAAGCATCTGAGTATTAATTTGCTTTTGTGGGAGGTTTTAGTGTTGTTATAAATCACTATAAATCACAAATCAGGCTTTAAATGGGAGACTTCTTAAGCCGCTCTCACTGCATAAGGCTATGAAAATGAAAAGCTTAAAGCAAATATTATCTTGATGTGTTGTACTTAAATTGCCTCTAGCAGACATAGCAGGCCTGGTTTTGCTAGTGTCTGACCTTCGCTTCCAAAAGGTGAAGTGTGATGGGCATCTCCTATGATGAACATGATTCAAACCTCCATCTGTCAAAGGAAGCTGCTTCAAGTACCACGTTCAAATCTGTTGGATGGACTTTTCCATAGGGAGCTCATAACCAAGTATTATTAGTAACTTACCCAGTGCACAACCTGAATTCAAGATCTTAAGCACCACAATAGGACTTCTTGTTCTGACAGTAAATACATGGGATGCCATACATACAGTTCTGAGTGTTTCAAACCCCAGCCAGAGACCTAGTAAAACACTATATTTTCATCACAGTATTCATTCTGAGGCATTTTTTTGAGTCTGATACACCAATCACATGCAGGTAATTATCAGTAATCATCACTAATTGTTTTTACAATTCTTTGTCCATTTTGGCATCAACTTGGGAATGGCAGCTTAACATGAGCTTGTCAAAATGCAGACTTTGTGAAGACAACATTTCTGAATAGAAGCTGTATAAAGAGTTCAAGACAAAGCGTTCCAAATTGGAGCGTGGCCAGGACACCAAAATCATTGCTAGAAGTCATGGGATCTTTAATGCCCACAAAGTGGTCAGGACCTCCGCTGAGTTTTATGAGTGTAATGTCTCACCTGAAGAACAACTCCTTCAGCAGCACAGTGGCCCATTGTATTGCACTGGACTCGTTCATGTGCAAGGAGAAGAGTACCATTCAGTGAATCACTCATGCCAATGTGTCCAGCAGACCAGACTGTCTCAGTGCGTCTTCCAACCCAGCAGACCACCTGTCTTGGCTCACCACATGTGGCTGAATGCCAGTGGAAGATGGCAAAGCTCTTGGCCTTCTCAGATAAAGACATTTTTAGGACCCCAAGGGATTTGTCCAGCTTTACTGAATTTTGTTCATACCTTCATGCTTCAGCCCAACAGAGTGGAGAGGAATCCAAAAGTGGGTTGGACTGCTCTTCCTTTGGGTCTAGAGCAGCTGGCGTTAGCATCTGAGCCCTATGGGAGGTCCAGTGATAACAGGCTACTGAGAAAATGCACTGAATCCACATGTCCTAACACTGCCTAGGCCAAACTACCTTGTACCAGACAGGGCCATACTTCAGGTAAATACACTTGAACCAGCTGCTTAGATGAGAGAACAAAGCTGTGGACATTGCAGTTGCCTTCCCACCTTCACTGACATGACATTGCAAATCTGGTTGTTTCTGTCAGTGTGTGGATTCTGCTATGAGTTTAGTCCGACAATGCTGAACTGGTACCACTTCCACAGAACAAGAATGCTGTGCAGCCCAGCATAGGTTACAACATGGGCTTTTTCATTTTCCTCTGCCATTTAGAGATAGTCACAGGACTCTGATGCTTTTGAACATTCATTGGCTTTTGAACATTTCTCTGCCCGCATCCAACATATTTACAGCAGCTCTCTGCAGAAAAGAGGAAGACAAATTGAAACTTTTAGGTATGTTATGAGTCTGTAGCCTTGTTTTAGGATATCAAAGCAAGTGCAATAATTATGTGACTATCCCAGATTCACCCCTGATAGCTCAACTCACTATCCCAACTCACCATCCACATAGCTCATCTACTCACACTATCAAGCGACGGGGCTAGAAGTGAAAGCTAGGACACTATTTTCTGCAAAGGAAAAGGTGAACAATTACCCCATTATTTAAATAAATCCAACTTTTAAAGCTTCCCTGAGTTATTCAGGCAAAGTTTAGAGGCCTGTGTACATAACTGAGTTTTAACTGACATCCAACCAGCAACAGATCATGGGCTTATGCATATCTGAGAATATAGTTTAGGATCTAAGGAAATTTCAGGTTAAAAAGGGAGGTTTTCAACAAATCTACGTGAGGGCAGCAGAAGGCAGGCATGAAAAACAAGCAGATTAGTCTGACAATGAATGATAGATGTCTAAAACCCACTGTGGCTGGGATTTAGACTAATCAAACCCTGTCCAAGGAACACAAACATCATAAAACATGGACTGATCTGGCTTAGTAGGCACTGTTTCCAGAGAAGATCTGGAAATCAAGCAGGGTCATCTGTACGTAAGCTAACCATGATGCAACACAAAGAAATGCAGAGCCTGGTTTTAAATAAGAAAATTGTGAGCAAAACTAGAAAGTGTACTTACTGTGGTACGTGCCATAATAGAAATATTGTGGGTTGTCTTGGACTTTTGTTTCTGGTTCTGGTCTTCAGCCTTCCATAGTGAAGTAGAAAAATACGCAGAAACTTCAAGAAAGAGCCATGAGGATTGTTTCAGGGTTAGATCAGGAGAATGGTTAAAGGATCAGGACCCATCATAGTGCAATGTGCTGTAAAGGACAAGATTACGGATCATTTAATAACGGTCAAGTAGTGCCCACATGGAGAAGTGAAATTTGAGAGCAGAGAAATCATCAGTGTAACCTGCAAAATATTATAATAAACAGTGACTGGGAGTGAAGGCTATACAAGTCAGATAAAATGGAACATAAAAGACAAGTGTGACATGTAATTAACTTTTAAGACTTGTGATGAAACCTCTTCACTGGAAAATCTGAACGTTTGGGTATTATTTTATTACTGGAAAATCCTCATCTCTGAATTAGAGAGGAGTTAAAATCCAAGAGAGAAAATCCAGGCTATAGAGATAATTGCAGAGAATTCCATGTCTCCAAAATCCATGGTTTTCCTCTGTCAGATGAGCATATGGAAGTCATGCTGTAGTATTTATCAGAGTATGAGAAAGGGGATCTGCCTAAGGCATACTGTCAATGGAGAGCAAATAGTATGAAAACAGGGCCACAATTATGATTTTGTAGAATCAACTGAACATCCGTGCTGTAGGTTATACATTTATCCAGGCTTTTAGAATGAAAGCCTGATAGTTTGTGAGAGGAAGAGAGTAGAGGATAGAGAGCAGAAAGGAAAGAGGGAAGTAAAGTATTGTTGATTTTAATTTTTACTGTAGTTTGTTAGTTTTGGCATGTGGGAGGTGGAATAGCTCCTGGCTTTTCTTTTATTGTGATTATATTCTTTAATGTTGGCAAACACACCTGGAGCTGACAATAGGCATTTTTCAGAAGCACATTGTTATGAATAAACTAAAAATAAAATAATGAATCTAAACACAAAACTGAGTGTGTGGTTATCTTAAAGTGACACCCTAAGGCCTTACTGTTGTACTTTAAAACTGTCACCCTGGCAACGAAAAGATAAAAGAGCAAAGATATGTATTTACCTCTTGGAAATGAGGAAAGTATTTGTAGGGCTAATTCTTGTGGTCTTTCTGCAGGTAGAAGTCCTGAGTAGTTTTATCTGAGTATGATCTAAGTAAAGACGTCAGGGTTTGGACAGCCAATGTGTTCTGATTCTGTTCTTTCTTCCACCACTGAAACAAAAAACTAAACACCTATGGCATTATGATTGCCTGAAATAACATACAGGAAGTAAGAGTGCAAAATAAGGAATGATTTGGGATGACAAATATGTGCTTGAATGGTACACATTAGCCAAATGCTGAAATATTTTCCATGTTCAGATATACAACATAAAGGCTACTGTTTCAATTCTATAAACTTCTGTCTTAATAAGAAGTATTTGTATAATAGTTATCTATACATTAATTCATATATTCCAGCTCATGCTAAAATACACAAGCATGCACATCAATAAAATGTCATTCGTCAGAGGAAAAGGCGTCTTTGCTTAAGGATTTTCAAAGGCAAGGAACTCCTAGTGTTTAACCCATAGATAGATTTGAAAGCTATTTCAAAGACTGCATTGTTTTTTGTGCTGGTTTTTTAAAATCTATGGGTCTCAGTTGGTTATTTCATGGTAATAACTCAAAAAGCAAGACAAAACTGAGGGCAGGGAATAACATGTACTTGTTGATTTGGAAGCGGTCCCACACCTGATGAGTATAAAAGATGAAAGCCACTTTTCTTCTTGCTTCCTCTCAGATTACTATTTGTACAAAAGTTCCAGGTTCACGCATAAGTCCAGAAATCTGGGATCACATCAGCTCGACAGACCCTCACTGCATGGGCTGCGGCAGTGTGGGAGAGGTGAGGATTTTCTTTCTAAATCTTTGGTTAGAAGCTACAAATATGAGAATGGTGAACAAATACATGCGACCAACTGCCAATGCCAGCTGTCTTTCCCCAGTGTGCAGGCTATCACCAGTGCATGGTTTCTGTGAGTGCTTCAGCAAGTAATTCATGATACGAAGAGAGGCTTTAGGGAAACACTGGAAATGTACAAGACTCAGTCTTCTAAGTTTGGGAGGGCCTTGTATAAGACAGAAAATGGGCCTGAATACACATTGTTAAAGACTTTTGCTCAAAAAAAGAATAATTTAATATGTAGTCTACCACATCAAGATGGATTTTATTTCACTACAGATGAATAACAGCGCTGGTTATGCTTCTGTAAAGACAATAAATTTCAGAATTTGGGGGCTGCTGGGAAGTGGGAATTCATAATTTTGGTATTTATTGCTTCTCCTTAGGAAATTAATCCTGAAGAAACGTCTCTCCTTCTGAACAATATCCTGAAGACATGTATCTTTGCATTTATTATTAGCAGGTGGCATCTGTGTCAAGACCACATGAGAAGAATTAGCAGGTGGTCTTGTGAGGTGACTCGTATCACTTCTGCTTTCTGCTTTTAAGAAGAAGTGAGGGAGGTTCAGCAGAACAGCTCCTACCAAGAAGGACCTTGCCAACAGGAAGCAGTACCAGTGACTCAGGGGGTGGCACGCTCCCCGTCTGAGCTAGTGGTGCTCCCAGTTGTCACCCAAACTGATGGTAGGAGGGTCTGGATGGTAGAGAATAACATATTTCAGAAAAGGGCACAGATAATAACCAGAGTTCTCATGATCCATTTGCTTCTAATTATGATTTTTAGTCTTTTTTGATATTAAGTTTGGGAACTGATGCTTCCTAGAATGAGCAGTTCACTGACAAAAACCTGATGAGTTTAACTAAAAGAGTATAATAGGTTACATTATGAAGATATCCTTGTCTATTCAAGAGGCCTCTATATAATGGCTACTTGTTCATTAGCACCTAGATCTGTGTTGGTGTGATACAAAATTGGCTACCTATCTCAAAGAGGTCATGAACCAACCAGAGAAGGCACAGCCATCTCTACCACCCTGTACTGTGAGGATACTCCATCTGTGACTATGCGCTAATTTTGCTCTAGAAGCACTGACCAGCATGGGTCCCTGCAGAAACCTGTAGTCTGGGCTGAAGTGTGAGTAATTTTGAAACCTAAGAGAGGGTGTGTGCAAAATTTAAATATTAATTGAACAGAGGGTTTTAGTTGTTGGAATTAACACCTCTGTTCCCCTTATACCTTGTATTGGCTCTGACCAGAAGTAATTTGCAGCATTTGCATGAGACAGAACAAGGAAGTGGCCTCATTAGTCATGAACCCTAGCTGGCTCCTAAGTTACAAAAATATCAGTGTTTTTGGGCAGCACTGGTCTTTCAGTTGCTTTATAAAGTGGTTTGCTCCAAATCAGCCTGCTGGTAGACCTGCAAGAAGAACCTGTACTCCGCCAACCCTCTACCCCCACCTAAGACAGATGCCTGCCTGCTGTTACATCTTGGGACAGATTAGCCCCAGCTGGCAGCATAGGTAGCAGGTGGAGTGTTCTGAGTTTCTTCAGGAAGTCAATGTATTTATCAGGAGTGGCAGTAAGCCTACAACAGAGTTGTTCTGCATTCAGAAATAGCGCTTCTACCTGTCAGGGGGAGGTACACACAACACAATGAAAAATAAAAATATACCCTTCAGATCCTCGTTGAGATCTCTTACAAGGAGAAGATCATATTGAAATGTGTCTTTTCTCCTACTATTTTATTCACATGGACTTCACTAATGGCCTTACAGTACTTGAATGGGGCCTATAAGAATCATAGAATCATAGAATAGTTAGGGTTAGAAAGGACCTTAAGATCATCCAGTTCCAACCCCCCTGCCATGGGCAGGGACACCTCCCACTAAACCAAGCTACCCAGGGTCCTGTCCAACCTGGCCTTGAATACCTCAAGGGAAGGAGCATTCACAAGTTCCCTGGGCAATCCATTCCAGTGCCTCGCGACACTTACAGTAAAGAACTTCCTCCTTATATCCAATCTAAACTTCCCCTGTTTAAGTTTGAACCCATTACCCCTTGTCCTATTACTACATGACATAAGAAAGACGGGGACAGACTTTTTAGTAGGGCTTGTAGCAACAGGACAAGGAATTACAGTTCTAAACTAAAAGAGGGTAAATTCAGACTAGATATATGGAAGAAATGTGTTACAATGAGAGTGGTGGAACACTGGAACAGGTTGCCCAGAGAAGTTATAGATACCCCATTAAATGCCAGGCTGGACGGGACTATAAGCAACTTGATCTATTTGAAGATGCCTATGCTCATTGCATGGGGAGTGGAGCAGATGACCTTTAAAGGTCCCTTCCAACTCAAACTATTCTATGATTCTATAATTCTGGAAGTGTTGTTGCAGAGACAAATCCTCTGTATTCACTGAAATCTCCACTTTAAACCAGTGTAAATGAAGAAATAAGCAACAGAGAGGGGTATCCCCATGATTTTCAAGAGATGTCAAAACCCTTCCAGATCATTTCCTCTGCGGTGAAAAGACCGACATCTAGGCAGCACAGATTTTCATAGCTTCCTAGAAATCAGTTCAAGCATGGCAAATCTACATTACAGCTGTCTATAGTAATGAATGAAATTTTCCAAGAAACTCAGGGCAATACATTTAGCTAATGTAAATTAGATTGCATACCTTGTCTTTGGTGCAAATGCAATGATTTATACTGGCCAAGGCTGTGGGCCAAAGCTTTTATTATGCCTTTCAGCCATTAAAGATGCTCAAGAAAGAAGTACCTAAAAATAGAATTTTTCTTCTAGAGAACAATGAGTGTAGGGACAAAGCAGACCAAATGGGTAGACCTTTATATGGTCACAATAAAAAAAAAAAATTAGAATTATTATGCTGGAACAGTTCCAAGATTTATTTTTTTTTCCTGAATGGAGATCTGTGATAATTTTGTTCACATCATGATAGTTTTTATTGGGCGATAATTTATATGCCAGCTGATGTCAGCATAATCAGAGTTTAGTATGATTTCTTCTTTTTGTTCAGCAGTGTTATATTTATTGGCCTGTTTGGTTTTATTTTAGTGAGGTGCAGCTTGAGCCAATGGAACATAACTTAGAAAAACTCCTGCAAACAGTGTTTCTCCGTGCACTTTATACTCCCGCTCATACTTTATATTCTCATAATATATCAAAAGCTTCTAATGTCACCTTCCAAGAAATATCCAAATTTTGCTCATAAATAATTTTTAACAGTTTTGACTTTTCTGATATTTGTGGGTTTTATTTTTTAGTCCCACTTTGCCTCACAAAATGTCAAGTTCAGAGGCAAAGCCTGATTGACTGACCCACATTAGACATTTCACAACTGTCTAAGCATAGTTCAGATGTCACCAAACCCACTCAAGAGGCCTCTATGGAGTTCAGCAGGTTATCATTTTCCTACTGTTTGATTTGCTTCAGTAACTGTAAAGAAATTAGTTCCTGGCTAGACAGGAACTGGTAAAATGAAAGTGGTGCTGATAGAGGTGTTACTGACATGGACCTTTTTTTCCCCTGTAAGTGATATTTGTCCTGTCTTGTCCCAGTGCACTTTCTAAAGTCATTACTTATTAATTGCTACATTGCCTTTTTTTGGTTTTTCTTTAACATGCAAAAGCAATCGCTTTTCTAGAAGCTTTTTTCAAACATTTATTCTTTGCATTCATGTATCTATATTTAATGCTCTGCAGTCAGCTTTCACTGAATATAGAGCTGGGCTGCTGCCTCTCTTACATGAAGCTACTCTTCCATTGTTAGATGTCAGCGCATTCCATGCATGCACCTAGCACATTGAAGAAATAGATGTGAATTAAGACTGCAGAGCTAAACACTGCTGAAAGCTACCAAAAAAGAAAAACTAAATCCAAGTTGCACAAATGAGATCTATGTCAGAAACTTACACAGCTCCACTGGCCTCATTCATAGTACATTGAATTTGTCCTATAGCATGCCTATTATTATTTCAAAACATGTTTTTAGGGCTAGATTTAACCTAAGAATAGATACAGGCACAGTATAAAAGTCCCTTCATTATCTTGCCTGTATTTTCAACAAATTTCTGCTGAGACAATAAATAAGCCAAAGAGGGATGATTTTTTTCTCTTCTATGGAAATGTTTGTGTTTTGAACTTTATTTTTTTCTTGTAAAGGAGATAAAAATAATCAGACACAAAGTCCACTGTCCTTGGGCATATTAAGCCTTTTTACTGAGAAGAAAAAATAAATCAGCTCTTCAAGTTATAGCAAGAGTGCTTTTTGGTTTACTCTGATTAGTTTATATTTGAAAAGAAAACCTGCTTTTAAACAACAGCAACAAAAATCCATTATATTTCTTTTTAAAATATGCCAAAAGATGACAATGACTTTTGGAGTGTGATCACTTCAAGATTTCGGGTGAGCTTTGCTTGAGAAATGCGGTGACACTGGCCCTTCCCACAGAATTTTTTGCCTGTTATACAATCAACTGTATTTTAACAGACTTATGAAAAACTTCTGAAGAACTCTATCAGAAGTTCTTTAAATATACAGGAGTCAAGAATCAGAAAAATAACTTTCGTCATTACTAGGAGTCACATTTGCTTTGACTGAAGTAAAACCCTTGATGGCATAGCATTCCTTGGCTTGGCCAGTCCACTTGAATAGGGAAAATGAGTACATGATAGCTGAGTTGTAAGCTGTTTTGGCATCTCAAGTTTAACTTGTAGTCTTCTGGTTCAAACCTGGGTGTCTGTTACTGTGTGAGCTGTCACATGGGCATCATCAGATGCTGGGAAAATCCTCCTCTGTGTCAGGTTTATGTGTAGCTTAAGTTTGCCTGTAAAGCAAACAGGTTCTCTTAAAGAGAAGTGTGATAGCAGCTCAGTGGTTTCTGCGTATGAAAAGCTCTCTTAAACAAGAGATCAGGAAAAAATGCAAAGAAAGCAAAGCTGAAGAATGGAAAAGGTCCAGTCAAAAATGGCGTGAATTCATGCACCCTGGTGCCCCTGTGTGAGTGCCATAGTTGGCCAAAGGTCCCAACAAGAGCAGCCTATGCCTGGCAGACGCCAGTGAAGATGCATGGAGTCAGAGTTCTGGGGTCTTTTGCATCCTGAGGACTGGCTTTGTGGAAAGTCTTCCCAAAGCAGTACTGATGTGGCAGAGCACAGGAGTCATATACTCTACAGTGTACCCTTGTAATGGTTGAGTCAGAGAAATTAGAGATGGAAAATGCACTTAGGTCACTTGGTCCATTCCCCAGCTGTTTAAAGGTTGCTCCCTACAATGTGTTCTTCATTGCTTTGTCTAGTCAGCTTCCCCCTTTTCCCTGGGGGGACCGTTCCACATAGTAATAGACCTCGTTGTTAGGAAAATTTTCCTGATGTGCAGCCTAAATTTTCCTTGGCTCACATTCATCCCACTACTTCAGTTAAAACCTCCTAGTCAGCTTTTAACTTCTCTTCACCTCAGGCCCTTTTCTTCCATCAGAGGAAACAAATGAGTCTGATCGAGTAAAGCCCTGGGTGTTTAAAAAATAATGACAGCCTTACCTCCTAAGAGTGATAGTCAATATAGAATTAACATAAAATGTTCAAATTGCCTTATTTTATACGGAAGAAATGAATAAGCCCCTGGAAGTTTTTATCACATGTCGGTTGGCATGGCTTGAAAAGTCCAACATCTACCACCATTTACTAAAACACATAGAGTTAGGTCCATCTGGAACAGATCAAATTGCTCTGCCTGGTCAATCAAAGCTCAGAGTCCCATGGAAATTTATATCACCTAAAGGCCCGTGAGTTCCCTTTCCAATCAAGGTTAGGGAATTGGGCCATATACCACTTCACTGGTGACATATATCACGGACCATGAGACACCAGACCAGTGTCACCAAGACTTTCACTACTTTGGAGAATCTGGAAGAAACTGTGGGGCTGGATTTCAGCTCATAGATAGCCAAGTTAAGCTAAGAATTCAGAGTATTCTCCTAGCAGACCCACATGTGTATCTGATGTTTTGATTCTGCTCACAGGGAGAAGAAATGTAATTTTCTAATGACCAAAAATAAATGCTGTCAAAAGATTTTGAGGAAGTGGATAAAGTAGCAACGCAGAAGAAACAAAATGCTTCAATTAATTCTTGAACTACTGGCATGGTTTTAATATCTTAATAACACAAATATTAACAAATAGAAACAGTCTTTTTTCCAGATTTTTTTCAGGTCTCTTATTTTTTTTTTTTGTGAGAGAAACAATTTGTTGCCATTGCCATGAATCACCAAGTGCTTCAGCTGGCGCAAATCCACATTTTTCTGTTCAAAATACATTTTGAATGACAGTTATAAGCAGTAAAGCTCTTCACAAAGGCTGTTCCAATAAGATCTGTCTCTGAATAAAATGAGATTTCAGCCAAAGTTCAAGATAAATGGGAAATCCAGACTGAGCAGTACAGTGAATGGGAATGATGTGGATCAAATCAGATGTCAGCATTATACAATGTACAGCAAGTGTCTGGGAACCACTTCCACAAGCGAAAGCAGTAGTGAGAAATTACTGTTTCTGCCCAGCTTATTTAAAGAGAGCGTCTGCAGCAAAACCCAGCAAGAGGTTCTGGTATACTTTTCTGTCTTCTATTTCTACATTACTGAATTCCTCTTTGTTAAAAATATTTCAGTTTCATGATATTGCTTGCTATTAATAATTCCTTGTGCTGGCATGGTGTTTAAAATCCCCTTTCATGCTAAACTTTGCATGATGGCAGAGCAAAAACATAGCCTTTGCTCTGAAATATACAACTTAGGTGTAACATAAATGGGGGCAGAGGGCAAACAGGATTACAGAGGAACAGAAGGACAGCATCGCTCAGTGCAGTGGTCCTGACACACCCAGGATGGCATCCGTTCATGCCACCTGAAAGCCTGGCCTAGAGTATGTCACTTTTATTTCCTTCAAGACCCGTACTAACCCTCTTGCATCTCACAGCCTAACTCTTCATGGCCAAGTTGACAACAGAGCTCCAGTAGTGTCTGTTAAGGGGAAAGAAAACTCCATGTAGGGCATGACCAGAAGCATCCAAGTAAGCACAAAATATTGCGCCTTTTAACTCTCATATGGAAGCCTGTGAGAGCAAAGTCTCTGAGCTCAGCCATAGGCTGGGAAATCCCCTGTGTTCAGGCTCAGTCAGCTCCTGTGCACTTTAGGAGTAGTGCTGCCTGCCTCAGTTTCTCCGGCACGGTGGTGTCCAAATCCAGCCGGGGCCAGACAGACTGTATTTCTATTGCATCCTGCGTGAGCAGAGGGTTTGGGCATGAAGTATGTGGCTTCAGTCGCTGGCAGGGTGACACAGAGTTACCCCCTTCCAAACACAGCCATACCAACACAACCACTTTGCCTTGGGACAGGGACAGCCGTGGCCACAGGGCCACGCTGGTGGCATAGCATCTTCTGCCCCATGACATTCAAACAGCATCTCTCCCCAAGCTGGCAGCTGTGGGCTCAGGATATAGCCTCGTGGTTATGGGTGCAAACAATATCCTGACACAGGTGTCCTGACTAATTGCTCACAAACTGAAATAAATTGAACAGAAACCCAACAGGACTCAACAGAACTCTGCAAAATACTGTAGTGAAAGGTCTGGGAGGAAGCTGAAGGCACATAGACAATATGGCTTTGTGGGCAGAGATGAGTGTCCACAGGCGCATCTGGCAGAGGGTACCTGCTTTATGCTTCCAGAGCTGTGCTGAATAACCATCTTGTCTGTGGGAGGGAGCTCACTCCCAGGCTCTGCGTGCTGCCAGCTTGCAGCTGGGCTAACATGAAGGAACGCTGTCCCTCGCAATGCTTCTATGTAAATTATTTTTACATGAGGATTTGAGTGTCGTTACAGTGAATGTATGTACAAATATTGGAAGAACAATGTGCACTAGAGAAAATAGAGCGAAAAACCACCCAGCTTCCTATTCCTCCCGGGTAAACCTGTGATTTCTCCCACCTTCTTGAGTTGCAGTCTAATACAATATTGTACAGCCTGCTGCCTCCTTAAATAGTTTCTCCTGGAGTAGCAGACACTGAGTACATCACTCATTAAATCCCATGAAGTTGTTTATCTTCCTGTTCCACATCCTGAGGATTTAAATCTCTGGGAGAAGGGAATAACCTGGATGTCCCTCTGGGTGCTTGCTGGTGCAGGATAACACCTGGCATAGGGCTGGAGCTGAATATTTTGCAGGGGTGTCCAGTTTTACTGTCATTCCTGTTCTTCTGAGCTCCAGTTCCCCTCTTCCAGCTCCTCACATATATTAGGGCTCAAATAAATGTGACATATTGATGCTTCACCACTTTGAAACGAGCTGCAATTACCAAACAGAAGATTTGTTTCACTTACCTCCAGACATCTGGAAGTCAAACATGTGTCTTACACTAGTTGCTTACTAACAGGTAAGAGGGATGGACACTGCCAGAAGTCAAATGCTTTCTATTTATTTTAAATACCTTTCCTAGGCTAGGACAAGTGACACATGGGGAGCCCTTGCCTCCCTATGGCTCTACAGAAACCTACAAAACCAAGTTTTAGATCTCAAGGTGTGGCGACTTGAAACCCACCCTCAGTACTTGTTTATAAAGCAGCTGTGAAACATGAGCTCATTCTGTTTAGGATTTTGATGGGTTGTGCTAATCATCTATGCTGACTCTAAGAAAAACAACTTGGCCTCTAGCCTTTAAATTTTGCTCATCCAGAGTGTTTTGGGTTTCTTTGGTAGAAAATCAAAAATATGTCTGTCAATTATAAAGTAAATTTTGCCCTGTAAGTTTTGCTTTCAAAAATAACAAGTCTGTAGAAGAGCAGGAAGAAGAAGAGATTGAAGATGTCCCCTGAGAGAAGGAAGGCCAGCAGGGGATTTTTAACAATTTAAGAGCCACTGGAGTGTCAGCCCATGAGGTTATTTCTACGCACCCCAAGACATTATAGCTTTCAGCCCCTCACTCTCTGAGCTGAATCAAAATGAGTAACTTAGAGAAGAAAGTCTCTTGAACTGTTTACCATGGGTTATGAGGCTCTGTTGCATCAGAGTAGCCTGGATGTGATGTCTCTGCAGGTGCTGGGGACACGGTGCAGGGATGGTGCCAGCCGCACTGGGGATTCTCTCCTTCAGCTGCTTTAGGAGACTTTTGCTTGTGAGCTGCACTTCAGCTTTGGACCGGTAGAGCAGCACGTGTGCAGCAGCGGCTCAGCAGCGCGAGTGACGCTGCTAAGCAAGCAGAAAGTGGCAGCGGGGCTGGCAGCGCCAAGCCTTATTTGGATGGTTGCAGATGAAAGCAGATGAAAGCCAAGAAGAGCAAACAAAACCTGAGACAGAGACAGCATTCTTGCCAGCGAAGCAATGCAGTCAGAGCAGCCACTTGTTTCTTGCAGTGCTGAAGTGGTTCAATTAAGTTGAAGGAGTAAAATAATTCCAAGGGACATGAGTCTATTGAATGCCCTGAGTAGAGAATGAGGCACTTCACTGAATGAGATGCCTGTGGGCAGGACCCCTCTTTACAGAGCATTGAAGCACTTTTGTGCCATGGTGAGGGTGCCCAGACACACCTGAGAGGAGTTTTTACCAGCAGGCTCAGGCTCTGCTCACAGAGCTCAGCATGGGCTGCACAAAACCTATGCATGTGAATTTGCAGCAGACCTTGTGGCTGCAGCATTAGCAGAGCCTTGGCCAGGTCATTCAGGACTGATGCGCTCATGCTGGCAGGACCCTACCCTCAGACAGCCTCTGTCTGTGTTGCAGGCTCTTTAGCCAGCTGCTGCACCCATGTGAGAGCCAGCGACGCTTACCAAGTAGATGTGAAAGTTGCCAGTTCTGGCTATGGGCTCTGGTCATGCTTTGTTGTTGGGATGCCGCAGGACCAGACAGCTCAGAGTCCAGACTGCAAGGGTGTTTAGCATCTAGTATCTTTGGCTGCAGGACCACAGAAATCTTGTTCCTTTAGGAAGAGGCTCAGGAGTAGTGCTTTTTCCTTCCTGCCAGCTGGATAACATTCATGGCATCTTTGAGAAAGAAGAGCACTGCCTTCACAGCTGAATATCTAATGCTACAGGCAATTTTCAGGCTTTTCCTGGGTTTGCATGCCATCAAAACTGTTCCCAAATCCCTTAGACACCTAAATGAAGCCAGCTCTAGCCTTGGTTGATAAAGCATCGGCAGCTGAACAGTAAGATTTTCTGAATTTATCTGTACAGAGGAATATGGTTGCACATCTTGCACCAATCCAGAAAACTCCACTGAGATTTTCATCAGCATTGGGCCACGAAAAATTACTGTTCAAACCAACAGGATAGATCAAGTAAAACGTTTAAGTGTGAGAGAATATGAAATTTATTTACTACCACGCTAAACTGAAAGAGGGAAAGATGAATAAAAATTAAAATATTTTTTTTTTTTTAATCATAGAGCTTTACCTTTTCTGTCCTATCTTTTGTAATGAAAGAAGGAAAAGTGATGAGAAACTTTACTTTTGCTTTTTTTTTGTTTTTTTACTCTATGGAAACTACAACAGCCAAGCCAAAGCCAAACTGTTTTTGAGACATTCCTTTTATCTCGTTTTGTTGAAACACATCAAACTAGAAAGTAGTGCAGGCCATCTATGAAATGTCTTTCTTTTCACCTTTTTTACTAAACACATCAAAGGAATAAAAATCTGATCAGCCCTAGAAAAGAACATGATCGAACAGGACAATTGCTTTGTCTTTCAGGCAAAGACAAAAAATTATGGATAGGTTTATATATAAATATATATGCAGTAACCAAAACCTCAAATTCAGATACACCTGAGCTTTGCGGAAGTTTGTATATTCATTCAATCGTTGTGGCTTAGGCTCATCTGTAACAGAAATATTTGCAAATAGACAGAATACTTCCTCTTTAATCTTATCTAGCGATCTGTCTGTTTGCCTGGGTTTTTCCTAGAGATGGCCTCAGATCATGATATCTGAGGGCTGCACGGCTAAATTAAGGCGAGATCATACCCAGCTTCACAGAGGCCTTTATTTTCTCTTGTTTGCCATGAGCATTTGTTTCATTTTAATTCATTGGGATGAAAGGCAGAGCAGCCACATAACCTGGCTCAGCCTCCACTGGTCCTGTGCTTGGCCCACCTTTGGGAAAATACCTTATTTTGGCTGATGGTTATTTGCTCTATGGGCAGACTGTGGCTGAGATGCACAAAATGGCTCTGTGAGAGCTGTGAGTCTTCTTTCCTGGGGCCCTTCCAGAGCACAAAGTACATCCCAACCTTCAGCTCCCACGTTTGGTGCCTCTGCCAAGTGAGGCAGCATCTGAGGGTACCTCACCAACTGCTCTTCAGGTCACACAGTATCGGAGGGGTAAGTCTTCGGTTCATGTCCAAGAGCTCTTTTCCCCATCCACAATGAGGATTGTTTGAGGTTTCCCACTTTCAATGCCACCTTTAGGCAAGCCGCTGCAGCTTGGCAATAGCGAAAAAAGATGGTGAAATGTCAGGATCTGTGTGTGCCTGGATAATTGCTGCAAATTAGCTTGGCCCATTTATGCCCTTGAAGAACCCCAGGCACCACTGGCAAGTAAAACACCTCAGCTAACTGCCTTTGGTTCACGCTCTCTCAGAGGACAAATCACAGATGAGGCTGTTCAGACCAAGTGCTGCTTAGACAAGTACCCTGCATCGTATTTTGAACAATTTATCACAGCCCTTACCTGTGTCAGTAATTACAATTACCCCTGAGATTTAGTGCCCCGGGAAGGGCTCCAACTTCAACAGAGCTGTGCCATGCAGTGTGAATGGAGAGAAATTGGATTTTTTTTTCCAGAGTTTTATCGTGTTCTTTCATGTCTGTGTCCCCCCACATTGCTCAGGGGGCTTGTGTCACCTCTTTGAGCATTTTCTCATGGGTAGCTTCTCACCATGTCAGATTATCCACATTGTCTATGTGAGACCTCACCAACTGCTACCAGTGCTCATGTGGTTAATGGGTGACAGGAGGGGAGCAAGCACATCTGAAAGGAATGCAAGAAATATAAACAACTTTATTAATGAGACCAGAAAACTATTTGTTTAATATATGCACCCATTTACAAGGACCAAATAAACAAACAAACAGAAAAACCCACCAAGCCACTGGGGAGACGTGATTGGTGTCAGAGAGCACAGCAAACTGGCACAGATCATGTGGGTAGGTTTGGGCAGGGTCCCTTTCTTCTGCCATGGGCTGTGCCCAGCTGACATCAACCCCTACAAGCAGGGTGAGCTGGTGCAGAGCCCGGCACTAAGGAGGTGGGGTTCCATGTGCATCCTGCTGCGGTGCCAGTGATGATGCCAGCTGTGTCAGGGCTCGGGCAATGATGGAGAGATGGCTGTTCATTGTCCGCAGCTCTGCCAGGATGTCACTCACATTTGCCGATGCCTGCTCGGAGCTCGGGGGCATGGCATGGGCAGCTGGTGGAGAGGAAGCACCCCCCGGAGCCCTTTCTCCTATAGGTGCTACCTGGGGACTTCCATCATGGGCAGGGCGTGGGGGTGTGCTGCTGCAGTGCTTCATGTCTTCCAGGGAGCCTGTTCTTGCTGGTGGCTGGTCTTCCTCCTTCCCTCGAATGGTGGCGAGTGTTGCAGAGGCGAGGAAGGGCAGCCAGTTGATGAGGTGGGTAGCACTGCCAGGTGAGACTACTGGCAAAAAAAGTCCAGGGTGCAGTGGTGGAGTAGAGGTGGGTGGTGCAGGAAGAGAAGGGAGGCCAGGGTGAACTGCAGCAGCAGAAGCTGATGTTGATGGTGCAATAGGAGGCAGTTTGGGATGTAAGGCTGCAACACAGGCAGGTAATGGTGGGGAAAATGATGCAGTACCAGTGTCAGAGGAAGAGGAGGGTGATGTTGCAGCTGTGAAAGGTCCAGGGTCTTCAGAGGTTGCTGGTGAAGTGGCAGCAGGTGGTGCATCAGGTGTGCAAGGGTCTGAGTCTGCAAGGAAGACACATCATGAACCCTGATTTACACGCGCACTTGCATACACAGACTGTTGCTTGCTGTCACTTAAGTGGGATGAGGCCTTTTTATGAAAAGCGGAATTTCATCAGCTGGTAGTGATACACTACCTGTAGGACAATTAGAATCTGTAGGCCAATTAGAAAAGCACAGACAAACTCAAAGACAAGACCCCACTGTAGGCAAACATGCAACTTAACATTATAAATCTAAATTATCTTTCTACTCTCATCCTTTGTAAAGCCTGTGGACAGGCTTTAACATTTTTTTGCTTGACTTCTACATTGTTTTGGTTGACGTCTCATACGTATGCATTAACTGGTGAATTACCTACAGTGTTTTCCTGGCCAGTCATGGAACGACGGTAATGTCCTAACTGACTCAGATCTCCTGGGGAGATGTGACGGATGGACTGCTGCTGCTGGAGCCAACATTAATTGCTACTTCATAGAGGGTCCCATCCAATGTGATCTCATCCAATGTCCATTAAAGTCATCAGAAACATGCTTGCTTGGACTAAGTCCAACATATACAGTGTAGGGTGATAGAGCAGCCTCTGGGGGAAACACAAAGACTTGGAGCCACATTATGGCCCAAAGTGCTCTAACCAGTGTGCCCAGTTGGTAAATTCTGTATGGTGAGGATGGTTCTATTCTTACAATAATTCCAAAAGCCAGAAATACGATAGGAAATGTTAGTCATTCAACAACCTCAAGTAGCTGCATAAGTGGAAATACCATGCCACACTGTAGATCTTTATTTTAGCATTGGGAGCACATTATACAGATGGTGATGCGATGCTACAAGAATGGTCAGAGTAAGACAGATGGATTTCAAAACTACTGCTGCAATTGAGTGCAAATTTTAAGGCACTGCTGTGGATACAAAGACACAAATTAATAGATTTATCTAGGTTAAGACAACCTAGAGAAAGCCAAATATGGAGGTGTTAATACCTTACTATTATTATTTCTGGCATCTAAAAAATCTGATGTGAGAAATTTGTTCTCATCACTGGCTGGTTTGCTATTCAGATAGCAAACTGAAACTGTGAGTCAAAATCAAATTAAGGCTTTTCCCTGTCATCTGTAACTCCAGACCAACTGGACATGCAGCCAACATAAGTCCGTCTTGGGACCACCATGTTTTCCCTAACTAAACACACATGGAGGGGATTATGACACAAAATTCAGCATGCACTCATGTCCCTGAGACGTTTATGGAAAGTTACTGCAGGTTCCTTGAAACAGTTTCCTTCCTTTGTGTACTGGATTTTCTCCCAGCACAAAGTCGCTGCCTACACAGGAGCTCATCCTTGTTCACCAGAGGTGGGCTGAGGATGCTGGATGTTGAGTTTCCAATGTGTTATTGATTGGGCTTTGCTTTTCAAAACAAAAACAAAAATAAAGCACAGTTCAAATACAGGTTCCATTTCCATCCAAACCACCAAAGTTTGCAAAGGGTGAGATGAAAGGTTCAGGTTTGGCTCAACCGTAGTGTTAACCAGAACAGCGTTTATGGTCCATATATAGCATGGCTAATCCCTATCCACACTGGCCAAACAAACCAAATTAAATCTAATATTTTTCCATGCACTGGAGAGCAGAGGAAGCTTGACAAACCTTAAGGTAATGTGGTTTAGCATGTGACAAATAACTGTCACAAATGCTTCTTAAATGAGTTAAAGAGGAATTTGAGTTAAAATACAAAGAGTAGTAACTAATATAGACAGAAACAGAGACAAAAATCTGGTCACCAAAGGCTGCAATTTATCCAGACAGTGTGGCTTCCCTATTAGAAGCCATGGTTTTGTCATCCACTAATCCCCCTTTTAGATCTATTTATTCCATGAAGCCTTTTAAACACATCTTGCTCAGCTTTATCAGGCTCCCATACGTCCATCTAAGACATTCCACATGGGCATCTGGGCACCCATACAGGCATATCCAGGACATATGGAAGCTGTTGCTCTGCTCAGATCAATGGCTGGGCATGTGCACAGCTAACATCGTGCAGCCCATGCACCTGGAGCAAATGCCTGCCTGTATGGGGTCTGATCCAACTGCTCAGTATCCAAACACCCAAACTGATGATGAAAACTGCAGAATCACAGCATCGCTGAGGTTGGAAGGGACCTCTGGAGACTGTCTAGTCACAACCCCTGCTCAAAGCAGTGTCAGCTAGGGTCAATAATTTTTTTATTAGGAAAAATATTTGAAAGAAGCCCAAGAATACAGAACTCCTAAGCATGGAGCAAGCTACTATAGTTGCTTATCATATACAACAGGATGGTTCTACTTATTTTCTTCCTCTCTAAATTTGCTTGTTTTATCAGAATGTTGCAGCTCATCACAACTCTAGTGCTTGCTTTTTCTGCACAGCCCCAGTAGAAAGAATGTCTTCTTAACTGGAGCATCCAGGTGCACACATTCCTTCGGGGTGTTAGATCTGCATATAGACAGAGCTGTAGCTAAGTGGAGTTGGATGGATGACTGCAGAGAAGAGAGATGTTGAAGACACCTTGTCTTCAAGTGACCTTCCCTAAACACATCAACCCACCTGTGCTCGGCATTCTCCACTCATACACCGCTCACTCAGCATGCTCCACTACACTCAGCTTACAGAAGATGGGTAGGTACTATGGCACACTCCCACATGCAAAGACAGGCTGATCAACGCAGGCTTGTAGCTTAGAAGAAATGTTATTTCACCAGTTAAGGAAGTTAATCCTGGACTCAGAAAACCTGCTTTGAGATCCGCTTCATCTGAACAACCGAATTGTAAGTGCCTAGTGAAAAAATTCCATGAAACCACCTGAATTTTCTATGTTGCATATAAAGGGAAAGCCACCAAAGAGAAGGTTTGGACACATAGGCTGTATCTCTCTGAACAGCCTCAGAGCAACTTTTTTCTACTGAGCACGTAGGCAGCTTGGTCTCCTCCTTCAGGAACACTGGTTTACTGAGTTGGGATTCAGGTCACCTTTAGCTTTGACAGTCTACAGTATAGATGTCTGTATCTTATCTAATTCCCTAGGCTTTCTTCACAGTCAGTGGATTAAATAGCTGTAGCATCATCTCCTTATTGCTAGAATGAGAAATACTTGTCCTCATCAATTAGCTGGGAAAAATGCATGATAACTAACTTGGATGTGGGTGCCATTCACTGAAAATGCCTCCAGTTTAAAAGAGAACTCCTACACCAGGTGCATAAAAATAAGACGGGTGCCCAGCTTAGAAAGAGTGGATGTCTGACATTCACTTACCCTCCTGATCTAGTAGGGATCTCTCAATGAGAAAACAATTACACATCTTTGAGTCACCTATTTGCAAGTAATAGAGAATACTTCTGCACTGCCACCTCTGAGAGGACCTTGGGGTGTTAAGAACTCACAGGACTGTAAATAGGCCAGGTGATACAGTAATGAGAGAGAGCAGAGAAGCACCTCCAGGAGAGGATTTCCTGGTACTTGTCCTGCCCATGATGATGGATTTTACCAAAAGATTAATAGGCTGCCCTGTGAGAATGGGGAAACTAAAGTTATTTTAAATGCATCCATCTGTATGAAAGAAGCATGCATTTAACTTTTCAGGCAGTCTTGGCTATCTTAGCTGCTTTTGTTTTAGTACTGATTTTATCTGCCTTGCCACCAAATTGCTGCAAACTCTGATTTCTTAGTCTTTTGTTGGCTAACAAAGGAAAGGTCTGTGGAGAAGAAACCTTGAGGGAAAAACATTCTAGCACACTGCATGGGACTCAGCTTATCTAACATTAGCCATTTAGTTGGCATATAGCACAAGGCAGTCACCCTGGCTCCAACCAAGAAAGAAGAACCTCTGGGGACAAGCCATCACAAGCTATCAGGTCCCTAAGAAAGGTGGGAGGATGATGCTCTAGTGTGTCCCTCCCCTCCCAGCACTTCTTGTAGGACTAAGTCAACTGTCTTACATGGGCTACTTTCTAAATGGATGAAGTTATGTGAGCTGGATTTCCCACTTTACATATATAGATGTAGCAAGTAATTTCCTATCAAGTCAGAATAGTAGACAGTAGCGTCTCTGCATTCCTGTGGAAGGCATAAACTCATGGAGATAAGTTTTAAGGTGCAAGAGAGTAGAAACTTAGGCCCCTTGAGTACTTCAAGAAATGAGCTGGTGCTTCAGAAGGTGATAATCTTCCAAGTGAGTCAGCACTGAGCAAACAAACAATTTCAATGATAAGGGTATTAAGATGTTGAAATGAGTAATGCAGTCCCCTTTGCTGACAAAGTAACCTGCAGGAGGCCTTTGTGCACTGTCCTTTCTGCTTGGGGTTATGAAGCTGCTCTAAAGCTAGCAGCATCTGTGCGTACCCCTGTGAGACCCAGTGCATGCACGCACTCCCACTTCCTGCTGCAGCTGCTTCCCGGGAAAGTCTAAATATACGCCTGCCTCCTCTTTCTGGTGAGAAGTGAAACTGGAGTCTTAACAGCTTGTGGTAAATGAAAGTCCAATAGCAACGTCTGCATAAGTGAGGGCAGCGCTGCTTTTGCATGGACAAAGTATGTATTTGGAAGCTGAAGCTGAAGCCATCCCTTCTGCACTGCTCAGGTTTGATTCAGAGACAGAGTGGCATTGCTTCCCACTGCTGGGCTGCAGTCAGTCTTAGAGGGGCTTCAATCTCTAAATCAAGTTTAGAAGGGGTTAACATACTGCACTGGACATAAAGACTACTGGACACTATACTAGAATAGCAAAAGCATCAATGTGAGAGCTCCAGGATGACTGTTTGCCTAATGTGTGATTTCAGAAACTGACTTTGGTTCTAGACATTGTGTCTGGCATCTCTTTTTGTTGTTGTTGTATGAATTCAAACTATCTCTGAACACTCACTTGCTTTTGAGTGAACAACTTAGAAATTTCATAAAAGCATCAGGCAAGTTTATTGTTAATTATTTTTAGATAAAGCCAATCCCATTTATATCCTAGGAGTCCACTCCTCTCTGCATACATGGATATATCCATATATTAAGATGCTGCAATCTTTAATGACAAAAATGGTTTCACGTAATAAATATGCTCACTCAAGCTTAGAAGTTTTGAACAAAATATTAATTTGAACAGGTGTATTAATAAATCACAGTGCTCAAAATCAGCCCTATTGCTCTAGTTTACAAATTCAATCTCACCCCTTGCTCCTATAATAAAATATTTAAAGAAAAAAAATGGGGTTTTGGAACTAATTGTAAGTTACCAGAACCATGCTGTAATGTGTGGCAAAGTCTGTCCCAGAGTCCAAGACATTTCCCCAAAATACCCCAACTCTGTCTCTGTGCTGTCAAATTGCTGCTTGAGTCATTTCAGAAAGGCTCCTTTCCTCTGGTCTTTTACTTTTTAAGCAACTCAATAACAATCTGCAAGCTACTCTACAAATTCTAATTCTCTTCAGAGTTTTTCTGTCTTCATAAGCTCGTGCATCTCTTCAGAATGTTTTTCTTTTTTTTTTTTTTTTTTTTTTCTTTATTATCGTGTTTTTATTGTGGTCTGTTTTGGGGCCTGTTTCTTTTCTTTCAGGTACAATACACCAGGCCTCGCTGGACTGGGCTTTATGTGACTAATCACATTATGACTCCTGTGGAGTGGTGCTCTTTCAAAATTTCTTGAGTAATAGTCTGTTATGAGTACATACTTATTCCCATGTCATGCGAACAAATTCGTTCTCACAGTTTGTCGTGGGCCATCTGCTTTTTCATCTTTGTCCCTGGCTTAAATTCAGTAGGATTTTATTCACTTCCTGACAAAATGTGCATTTTTACACTCATTTGGGACCAGATTTTCCAAGAACCTGAAGTCCTTCTTTGACACCTATGGGACAAAGCCAGTCTTTTTGAAGTACCCTGCAGCTCCTGTTATTTTCTAACAAAGAAGAGTCCCTGAGGATGCCCTGACATCTCAGTGTGGAGAAGCAATGGGAAAAGAGGATGTAGGCACATTGGAGAGGTAATATTGTTGGGCAGCAGGCAATTCCTCATGACAATATTCATTGCCTAACACATTTTTCCCCGCTGTGCTCAAAGCACTGCACAGACGAGTCTCACACTGGCTGCACTTTATGGGGGCCAGACTGAAACACATGAAAAACTAAATGCCTTGACAGAAGTGCATTATGCAGCCAGGAGCAGAGACCTGTTTCATCTTCCCCATCAGCTGACATTGCCAATGCATCCCTCTTTTGGCTCCTTTACCCTGCCCCTTAACTAATGCATCTTTTTAAACTGGGGAAGCCTTCTTTCCCTTCCCTTTGCAGCACAGAAATAAGGCACAGCAGAAAGAGCTGTTATGTTTAAGGAGGCTTCCAGCCCAACCCTCCCTATGGCCATGCACAAGCATCTTCTCCGGCCACATGTGCTCTCTTCCCAGCAACTTGCTGAGGATGGAGAAGTGGCTGGAGAGACTCTTGAGTCCTCTGAAACTGAATTAAGATTGACAGCTACTTCTAGAGAACCAAAAGAAACAGTAAGAGGAAAGCACTACAATTGATCCAACCACTTTGTCCATTTTGTCTTGTCAATGGTCAGTAAATGCTGTCTCAAAGGAAGCTATCAAAAAGTCTTTGATAACAGTTACACCACAGTCTGTTATAGGAAATTTTCCCAGTGTTCCATTAATGAATCAGGGTTTTGGACCAGGACAGATGTTTACACTGCTGATGATCACCTTTTACACAATACAGGCCAATAAATTTGATTTAAGATTGGGCTCAACAACTGTATGGGCTACAACTGCAAGCAGAGCTGGTGCTTAATTACCTCTTTGAATCTAGCCATTAGCTACACCAAAAGGTTTTTCCTGTCTTGAAGCAGATATCCTTTCCAACATGTTTAATTCTTCTGAGAGTCTTGTTTTCTTTCCTCAATAAGTACTTGTGTTTCTAACTAATTGTGTTTCTAACTGTCCCTATTATCGTCTTAGTAGCCTTGTAAACATCCCGTCCATTTTTAACTTTTTTCTTTTTTCTTTTTATTCTTTTCATTTTCCTTGTTCTTTGGCAGTGTTTTTGGTCTCAGTTAATTCCTGTAGCAATGATTTTCTCAGGTTAATTTTGCATTGTGTGAGGAAGTTTTTCCATTTACACAGCACATTTTTTATACCAGCCAGCCAGATAGCATTGTCTCTAAAACAGCATCTGTTTCTACTCTTTTTACCTTTCTCAATAGCACTTTGTGCCTCACATGTTCCTAGAATAAGCCTGTGATCACATGAAATTCAGCAGGTTCTAAGAGATACAAAAGAAAGGATGTATACTTTTAGCCCAAAGGATGGCCAACAAAGAACATTGTAGAAATAAATCCTGAAGTTCCAGATATTTTGGAGGTTTTTTCTTTGCTGCTTTGAGATTAATTTCTTTACATATACACTCTGGCGATTTCAAAACAGATTCAGATGTTAATCAACCAAATGTACTTATATTAACCTGCTGTTTTTCCAGGAAAAACACGAGACACACCATGCAATCTTATGGTTTTAGTAGCCAGTGAGTCAAGTCTGGAAATTCGGTACACATGAGTCAACGAGATTTCAGGTTCTTACAGAGTGTCCAGCAAGGACATTGCCAGCAATGAACAGGCCTCTGTTGCCTGGGCTGATTAATGTAACAAACTACATGCAGGCTGGGTTACCCTGAGGCTTTGCCATATTATGCTTTAAATGGAATTGTCCCTCTCAAAGGCTTGTCACATCAGTGTTCCCCTCTGAAACACAGTAACTGCACCTTTTCCTGGGTATTTACCATCTGATTGCCCCAGCCCAAGGCTTCTGCTAAGCCTTAGAGTCTAATGTAAGAATTTTATACCATACCACACCAATGGTCCAGCAGTCCTCACCTTGTGGCATTGTTTGAGCTCTGGAAACTCACTACAGAGTGGAAGAGACAACAAAAAAGAGTACAGGAAGTCTATTCTCCCATCTTGAGCAGAACCAAGGCTGCTTGATGGGCAATGTTTGGGTGAAAGAGGGTGATGCTGAGTAGAAGGCCATGATTAGACACAGCACAAGAGAATATCTCTGCAAGATTAGCATGGCTGCTGCACTGCCTAAGAGTCTGCAGGCCAAAACCTTTGAAGCTAAAGGTGGATGCTTTGAGTGTATTATAAAGGGTCCCTATGTGAGCTGAAGTTGACAAGGGAATGATCTTGCCTTAAGTATGCAAGAAAAGTAGGAACTAACTCATGGAATTCATTAAATTTTCACATATTTCCCAGTATGTTTCACTCCCAGAGGCACGGTGCCATTTTTAGGAAAATAATCTTGTAACAAAAATCCCCTGAAACTGCACAGCTTGAGGTGCTTTTTCTCATCTTCATACACTGAGGAACCACATAGGCTATATCTTTCCTACAGAATTAATCTGGGTGGGAGACAGCCATACATGAACACCTGAGTTATACCAGTCTGGACATGAATTATTTCCCTGAATGGCCCTACTGCATCTTTGCTGTTTGTGAGCTTTCCTGAGTGTGTCAGGAGAGTCGAAGCAGAGGAGGCATATCTCATAAATTTTGCACGTAGATACCCTGGGATTCTTTCCCAATCTCTTGTGTCAGATGTGGGAGAACTTGATTACTCCAAGGAAAGGCTTTTGGGAAAGTCCTGAGAGATTCAACCCACTCGTGATCAAAATTGGGTCCTCACTGCAAAGCAGGTCAGTGCCAGCCTGTGGCCAGACAGGACCCAGGCTGCTTATCCCTTTCTCAGAGCTTCTTACCTGGAATGGAACCACCTCCCAGGCCTGAATGAAGTTTTTAACACGTGTGGGTTCGGTGTCTGGAGGTGTACCTTTCATCTTAGCTGTCATTTCAGCTGCTAGATATGTCCAGGCAATCATGGCAGTCATCATGGAAACGCTGTCTTTAAAAAGGCATTTTGTCTCCAATAACATTTTCATTTTACACCCAAGTCTAGCCGGAGGTGAATTCTTTTGTTTAATGAAGAGTCGGAGCTCCTTTGGAACAACATGTTCTCCTGTAAGCTGGGTGAGCCGCTGGTTTTATTGAAGAACAGTCCTGCAGACCGAGACAATGCTGTACTTCACTACCCTTTTTGAATTACCACTCTGTCATTTCCCAGAGGAACATGATCGGCCGACCACTAAACTCTGCTTTAAGATCTTACGCCCGATCTAAATGAGACAGAATGAAGCCCTGGAGAGATTTCAACCCTTGCTTTGTTGAAACAACATTGCTTTGTTTGGAATGTATTTGCCTTTGTACTGGGGGATGAAAATGTAACCCAGTGCTCAGTTTTGAAATACATAAATACAGTGCTTTTGGTAATGTAGCATATATAAAGAGATCCACAGCATATGCTTTTTCTTACACTCTCCTTTTCCTTGGAGATCTTCAGTTCTGAAGCCTTCAAGCCTTGAGCCTAGGGACAGCTCAGAGGAGGAGGAACATATCATTTCTGTGTTGCAGGCTGGCACAGTGATCCAGTTAGGAAATCTGTAGCATTTCACGTGAAATGAAACCCAGACCTGTGCTTGCGACAGTGGACTCAGCCTTCCCCTACATCCAGTTCAATTACAGAAGCCATGATCCCCACTCACAGCTGAAGTCAGTGGTCATCACTGCTTGGCTCCCAGGTCTTTCTCTTGCTTTACTTCAATACCCTTAGATTATGCACTTAATCTAGGGATATATTCCACCCTCTTTTCACCCTATGTTTGAATCCTGAGCTGGCAACAGCTGGACAACTGAATGAATTGGACTATTTCCTACCCTTTCTCACAATTCCCTGTTCTTTCAATGCATTTTGGGGCAGAGATTCTATGAACCCAGGCCCTTGCTTTTCCATTAACTCTGTATGTGTACCAGCAGTCAGAGAATTTGGGGTATGATGAACATGAGAAGGATGGAAGAACCACCCTAGGTGCTCCCCAGTCCCTCATCCCTCCACCTAACCACTCTTCCCACCGCATATCCTCCTGAATAACTAACTGGAGGAGACATTCTCCCACTTGGAGAGCAAACAGAACACATCAGCCCTGCACAAACAGAGGTGCTCTTGTCTCTTTGCCTGAGCCTGTGTCCTTTGATCATCACGGGTACCAACTCCCGTCTGATATTTTGGGCTGTGCAGGGTGGGCTTGGAAGCTCGCTGTGTGGAGGGAGACACCTCAGCAGGGCACGAAGCAGTGATTCAGCCACTCCTCACTCTGAGTCAATATTTACCCAGCGGCTCTGGGCTTGAAGGAGGGATGGTCTCTCTTTGGGATTGCATTCCCACCCTCCTGAGCAAAGTAGCTGGAGCCATGAGATCAAGACGGTGCTAGAAGCCTTTTCCTGGGAGCATGCCCTCTCTTTTTTAGCCTGCATTTTGGATGCAAATGGGCACACTGTGGCTGTGTCTCTTTTTCTTGTTTTTTTTTTTCTAATTGTAGTCTGGAGTTTTCCTTAATGGGACAGAGAAGTCTTTGAGACTGGAAATGTGCTCTTCTCTTTGTTTCTGGTAAGACATAACACTGTCCTCATGGGACCACACTCCAACAGGGATATTTTAGTTCTGGCTGGCTCAACTTCTTGCTGGCCTGCGGTGTGATTGCTATTTGTCACTGGGACTGCAAGCACTGGGGAACAGAGCCTGCCCTCACTGCGGCTGCTCTAGTAGACTGGAGCCCTGAATTTGGCTGGGCTTCCCAAGCATTCCACGAGGCAAATAGTAACACCAATTTCAGATGGACACTGTATTCCTTGCTTACATTCCTAAAGGGTTGTGTTGTGCTGCTTTTGCCTTGTTCTCCACATTAAACATATTGCTAGATTTCACCCTGGCGGTTGTTGTGTCCTCCTGGTAGATGATTATATTCCTCTGTTTGAGACATTGAAGATGAAAGAGCACTTTGAGATCCCTTTTGACAGATGGAGATACCCTTCTGGCCCAGTCCCTGATACGATTTTGTGTCCCATCCTACAGATTTTGGTCTCATATATACCAGTGTTAACCAGGAATAATTCCACTGGCATCAGCGTCATTACACCAGGGTAATCATGGGAGAAGGAAAAGAAATAGGCCTGCAGGGATTTTTTTGTTTTGTTTTGTTTTGGGGGGGAACCATGCTGACTGTAAAACCACAGCAAAATTATTTTTAAATGAGAAAGATTTCTTTAAGACAGATCAGCCTCTTAAAAAGACAGACAAATGGAATAAAATGCTGCAGTTCAGAAAGTCCTGCAGTATTTGGGAAATGGATCAGTTTGCTGCAAAACACGGAGTAATTACCCAAAGCCAAGAGAGTTGCAAAAAGAGAAAGATCCAGAAAATGAAGTTGCTTATGAATTACATTATCAAAAGTTCTCACAGCACAAGAGGTGAGATCTTACAAGCAAGTTTATTCTCAGCTCATACATGGAAAACTATAAACCTCAGTAAGAACCTTTGAGTAAACCTGAGAATAGAAAATGACTGTGCCTGGAAATGTTTAGGGGATGATGTTTGTCAATTAATGAAATGAGAGGCCACCGTCTGCAGCTCGGTGCACAACACAGACGTACACAGGCTAAGTCCAAAGAAGGAGACGTTTTCTTTTCTCTTCCCAGTAAGAGGAATGCAGGGAAATTTGTTCTGTGCTTCATCTGCAACTGATTCTTTTCTTCCATAAAACATGGCGATTATTGAGAAGAGAAAGTTTGCTCTGTGTGGCTGGGCGAGGGGTCACAATTACTCACATGACCAGGTTCCCGTTTGCCTTTAAGTTTGTTGATTTTGCTGACAAGCCTTTACCACTCGGTTTCTTAGTTGTGTCAGCAGCTTTCCCAACAGCGCAGTGATGCTTTTTGTGTTACACTGTGCAAACAGGAGAGCAGCTCAAGCCAAAAAATACACATCGAGATTGTACTCCCGACTGTAAGCAACATCAGCTTTTGACTAAGTTTGGATCCAGCCTCCTGGTTTTGACTCATCTCTAATAGAAATACACAGGTATCTACCTCCAATGACACATTTTAATTGATAGTTTTTTAATGACACAATGCATGCACCTTGTCAGGGAAAGCTCCTCTCTATGCTACGATTTCTTAGAGGAGCCACTTGCTTTACATACATGACTGCCTTAAACAGGGCAGGGAGGGGGATTCTGACAGCATCAGGAATCTCCAGCATGCCAAAAGGAAGAAATACCAAAGGGGCAACTGCCTTGTGAAAAGGAGGGCTGCTTGATTAACTTTATGGAAAGAAACGGAGCTGTAAAAAGACAGCATTTTGTCTTTAACAAGGACTGCAAATTGGGAATGTAGCCAACCGGGTAGTCTGCGCTAGCCCAGGACTATTAGGAGACCAGGGTCAGAAGGAGCCCAGACACCAACAGGAATGCAAGGAGAGACAGGCTGGCGGAGCAGCTATGTGGAAGAGCTGAGGTACAGCTGCTGACGTCCATAAATGACTAAATGAGCAAACTCGTGCAGGATCTCAGCTTAGAAGGGAAGGAAAAAGAAAACAACAAAACCCCACTGGATGTCCATCTATAGCTCTGTTCCATAGACATAATGGTACCATCACAGAGAAAGGGAGCCCACTAGAAGATGACATTGCTGCTTAGTCTCTCTGGGCATTAGGAAAGTGGTTGTGCCTTCAGAAATGGCTACAAGAACCCCAAATCATCCCTGCATAGCTTGCACTACAGCTAATGTTGCAATACAAAAGCAGCAGAGTTTTGAAATAAAATACACGGTCCAACACGCTGTGTAGGATGTCAGATTGAGCTACTGCACTTGGCCAGTCCCTGTGACATTATAATTAGAGATGGGGCTTGAATCAAAGATCCAAATGTGGAGCAGTGCTTTGAGTCAGCCAAGACGTGTGCACCAACACTGTCATTATCCTGAATTTTGTCATTTATAACAGAATTGAAGCACTGCAGTCTTCAGAACATTCAAAATTTGGGTTGAGAGAAAACCCCAAATTTGGTATTTATCCCTGCTCTCCAAAGCCCAAAGTCAGTGAAGTGCTTAAATACACAGCTGGAAGACAACGGAATCTGGGAGCTGCGCTTGTGAAAAAAAGCTGCCTGAAGTTGAGCTTTCCAGCATAGATATAGACCTAAATTTTTTGGACACCCACAAATGAACACACACACCTCCCACAAGCCAAGTTTTTTTTGACCTTTTTTGACCAAAAAAGCTAATTTGACCTTAAAGAAAAAGAAGTAAATAATTTTAGCTCCATGTCTATCTCTGACTACTGTGGCTCTGATGAAAGAAGAAAAGTGAATTTGTCACAGAAAAAAAAACCCAGCAAATAAAAATCTCAAAGGGGAAACTGATTAAAGTGATTTAAAATATGTAACCACACCATGACAGCTGCCAGTGAAACCTAGCACTTTGGGGTAAGATCTGCTAGTCCTGCTGAGCACCCCATGTAGCTCCCTTTCCTAGGCTGCTGGAGTATTCCCTGCACTTGAGCAGCTTGAATTAAAAGTGCGATGTGAAATGTCCTGGTTCAAATGAACTCCTTGCCAATGCACTATATGTCAGCATGGAAAGTATATATTGTAGCAGAAATGACTGGAGAGTAATGCACAAAGTAATGCACTTGATCTTAGAGGAGTACAGCAGCATGGAATAACTTAGTATGCCAGGCATAGGTGGTCAGGGGTTGTAGATACCCTCTTGCTCGCCAAGGGAGCATTAGTAGTCAATACAATTTTGAACACCCAACCCATGGCAAGGCCTATTTTGGGAGACCAAGCGTCCAGTGCAATGCCAAGTGTCTATAAAGACCCCAGCAAGCCCATTATGAAAGTTCATACACTCCCTGCAGCTCATTTCTTTTCACCCCCAAACTTCCTGACTCACTGTAAGGACAGCTGATTTGGCAAAACAAGGAAATCTTACTACCTATTTGTCCAGAAGCTGCCCCATTAAAGGCCAGATTATCCTTAACAGGTGCAAAAGCACTTACTTAACTTTTGCTTAAATTCACAGTTGTGTCTTTTTCTTACATGTATCCTGTGCAGATACTGTGTGAAAAGAGCCATTCTAAAACACATGGCCTGAAAAAAACACATCCTACAGCCACTCACATAATTTTAACTCCTTCCTTTATCAATAGAGGCAAATAAAATCCCTCAAACTTCCCAGATGCTTACTGCAGGTATAGCAAATCTTTAAGGCTGATCCATCTTAGTGCAATTGGGAGTACAAGCATTTGAGCCCTGCACTTCTTTATCCTGAATTTTGCTTCCTCCCATGAACCCTCAACTCCAAGTGTTTTGTGGACAAATTTGCAAGAACAGTTTTACTAACTTTTGCCAATGTATCATCTGCACAAGAGATAACGAGTGTGTGCATCTCCTCTTCCAGTGCTGAACTAGATTAATTTAGCAAACTTGAAATCAACCTAAATGTCTAATAAAATGTGTAGAAAGATAGGGTTTTATCCACTGTGCACTAGGAGTGGAATCAGACCCTAAAGTGGCAAATTTTAAGAAAAATCTATGAGATATGTTGATCAAAGGTGGACCTGTACTTTTATTTTAGCACCAATAACCTGAAACAGCGGTGCTTCAAGGTTGTGGGGACTAGGTTCTTCACTTCCTAATGCTGTTGATATTCCTTACAAGTATACCATAATCTGCTGATAGATAAATAGCCCTGGGGCCATACCCTGCCATCAATTACACTTACAAGTCTGAAAAATGTGCTAGCAAACCAGAGAGGTCAAATTCAGTCAAGAGTCAATGAGACTGAGAGCAGAATTTAGCTTAGACATGTAAGCGAAGCATTTCCCTGACACATACGACACAGTACATTTCCCAGGATTCATTCTTCCTACAGAAGGAATGTGTGTTTTCATGGTTTTGAAGATGAATTGGGTTACATTTTTCTCCTGATGGGGAAATACAGGAAGCTCATCTCTCTTTGATGGCTCGGCTGTATCTTCTATAGATGAAAAAGCTCTATGATCTGCTGATGATAGTCTTGCCTCACTATAACAGAATCTCCTGCCCACCTGGAGAATATTTAACTATGATATATAATGATGATGATAATTTTATTTCACAGGAGAAATTTTATGTAGAGTCCATTTCTTCTGGGAGAAATAGTGAGGCTGACAGGTGGAGAATCTTGAGCTGTTGAACACTTTAGTGGTTAAAAGGCAGGTAAAAAGTGAGTCAGGAACTCTGATTTTAATTCCTGGCTGTCTAATTGATTTGGTTGTATGGACTTGGGTATCTCCTTTGGAGCCAGAGTCCTTAAGCCACTAAGAGCTTTGTCTGAATAAGAATTGCTATTAGCTTCACAATTTTGCTGTGTCTTAAATTTTCCCTCCCAAATACAGCAAGGGTAAATTTCCTCCCTCCCACTGGCATAGCAATTCTTAACTCCATGTTTGCAAGACTCATTGTAAGTTGTAGATAAAAGGTGTTAGAGGAGCACAAAACAGATTTGACACCTTTTTTATATAGAGAGCTTTTGAGGTTTCCTGTGATTGTCCACATTTTTGAAGATTAGTCAGCTTTTCAAATGGATTATGCAAAGTGAAAGCCTGCAACAATAGTAGGTTGGGAAAGGGACCCAGAAGGTCCTTCCAGTCTTGTGTTCCTGGAGGCTTTTCCAAGTCATACCAAGGACACTAAAGACTACTTGTGTGGTCTGAACTTAACACCTTCAATACATACATCCCACTGAATTTTTTTGTAGCATCCATTTAATGGGGTAGAAGCAGAGGAGAGCTAGGACCCCTGTGTAAAGGTAAGAGAAAGCACATGACGCAACAATGACAGAGCACCACACAAACTAGCTGACAGCTCAGGAAACTGAAGTGGTCATGCATGTCAAGAAACACCTTAACAGACACAAACAGCTTCATCTCTCTGGCCTTGAGATCCCACCTCTAGAAGCATCACTTGTGTTATCACTGCCCATTCCGTCCTGGACCTCCCTTTTGAAACCTAATAGCTAGTAGCAGTTATGACGGTGGCTTTCTGGTGTAGACGCCTGTCCATATGAAACTCATCTGGGACCATCAAACTTATTTTCTTGCGGCAGTTTACCACCTTACCATATGGTAATGTTTTCAGTAATGTTTTAGGCTGGATTAAAATTAGTGACGCAGTGATGGAAGATGCTTTGATCATGCTCTCAGCTAAGCCTATACTTCACCTAGCTGGAAAGTAGGTAGTGGTGTTGCTTCCTAGTGTTGGTTCAGGTATGTGTTAAAGATGAATTTAGATGGGCTCGCACTCCCCCACCTCCAGGCCTATCCCATCTGAGGAAACCAACAGTTTCTGATGTTCAAATGTGCTTTGGCAGCCAAAATGTCAACCGCATGCCACCTCCGAGAAGGCCACAATTCGGTGGTTGCACATCAAACCAATCAGTCCGTATTTATAAGGTGCTTTGATATACGAGATGAAAAGACACTATATAAATGCCCCATTCATTTAGCTTACATACAGTAGCAGCAAACATAAAAATCATTACCCACAGGGTTAGAAAGGTGTATTCCTGTTTATTAATTGAAGACCACATAAAGAATGCTTGGTTAAAGTGTTCCATTTGCAGTGGACATTTCAGTGCTGGTCCCGCGAATGAAAATAATACTGGAAATTTGCATGGGCAAATGGCATAAACATCAAGTTTGCACAACCCAAAACAAAATTCTCCTTAAAACTGCAGAAAAAAAAAACCTTTTTATATGGGAGTATTCCTTGTTCCCTACACACCAATGGGAAGTGAGGCAAACAGTCCTTTGGCAGATCAAGACTACAGTGAAATAATTATCCTAGCAAAAAAGAATTTTACTGAACATCAGCTACTCTGCAACTTAGTATATGTCACACTTAACCACCTATGGGTTCACTGTACATCTGTTTCCCCTCTTTTATGCATATAACTGAGTCTTTGGATTTCTAGACCTGTATTCCTCACTTCTTTCTCTGTGTATCTTTGAGATACATGACCCTCTCAGTTCATTTGGAAAGCTATGTTAAATAAAACCTTTTCTGTCTGTCATCTCAGTAGTCAAGTGCTGAGTTGATACCCATTCACAGTCCCTGGGAGCATGCAGTGCCTTTCATATGTCATAACCATAAAAATAAATAAATTACAAAGCAGAAAGGAGATAAGGCACAGGTTTAGGCTGCCTTTTGAAGATTTATTAAAACAAACTGATATTTCTTATAATGTGCATGTAACCAGAATACATAATTGACAATGATAATCATTAACAGGTACTAATGTTATTTCAGAACAGAGGATGGAATGAGACAGACTAAACCTCCATGCACGCAGTAGAGGAAATCCAAACTGCGATAATTAAATGCAAATAAAGCCTGGGGGCAAAAATTCCTGGTCTCTCTAAGATAAGAGAAATGTATTCCTACCATCTATACTTCATTTATTTCTCTTGAAGACTCTAATTTGTTTTTAAGCTAATAGATCAAACATTCTTGTCACAGTTCGTACAACTGTCTCAAATATGTGAGAAGTACCCGCCAGGCGAGGACCACCAGCAATTTTTATGATTTCTTTACACTACAAATATTTGGCAGAACTGAAATCACCCAATAAAATAAACCTGTGGATTCATCTGCAGTTTTAGACTCTCTCCAAGTATTTTTTGGACTCCTTCCCAAAATAACTGATGCTCATGATATTCCAATATCAAATGAAAATATGTCCTAATTTTCATGTCTCACTACCACCATCTGTTATTAAAGAGAACGTAATTTTTTTCCTAATGGACCAGGTGGCTTGGAGACACCCATGTGGTCATGAGTGAAACTTTGGTCCAGCAGCGCTTTGGGTCTTTCATGCCTTTAGGTTGGTGGGATTAGGACATAATGCAAAGGCAGAACCATGAAGCAGTGGTGGTGGAATATTGATTCTTTCAGTACCAGCATCGTCTGTCAGCTGGTGCTCAAAGAGCCAGCAGCAATGCAACATGGGTGTCCCCATCTCTCTAGGGGAAAAGAAGCTTGAATTTGATTATGTGCAAGAATGGTTTTAGGGAAAGGTTCAGGATCCTCTTTGGAAATGCCTTTGGCAAAAGGAATAGATAAAAGAATACATGCTTGAAAAGTCTTTCCAGCTCTAGTGACACTGCAGAGGTTTTCAGTGAAAGCAAATCAGCAGTACACAAATATTGCAGTCACTTCTGTGAAGTTCAGATCAACTAGCTGGTACTTCGGGAAGTCAATAGCTGAGCTTTACATACATTCTTACTATTATACCCATGCATTTATAATACTGAATTCTTTCTCCTCCAAACCAAAGATGAATTAATTTATAAACCACCCAAACCTTCTGCCTCTGTCATTGCATTTGCAACCAAACTACATCACCATTTATTCACCCCACCAAGGCATCCCAGAGGGCTATTCCTAAACAGCTAACACTGCTCTTCCCCATTCCTGCAGACATTTTTCTCTCTAGAGGTCTTGAGCTGCACAGTTTTAGCAAGTGCTGCTTGCAATATGCCTTGTAAATCCTACAAACCACTGTAAAATCTGGTGCACGGTGTCAATTTTACATGTTTTCCAGCAGAAAGGGGCATGGCTTTTGTTTCCACCAGTCTCCTGGCTGTACAGTGCCTTGTAGGTACTCATTTTTAGGGTTATCACCCACTCTGATTTTGGTAAAGCACCCTAATTTTGTGAGACTTGTCTCACACCCTGTTAGACTAGCTGGCAGGCTGGTTAATATTGACTAGATGGCAGAAGAAAACCCTCTTTATTAGTACAGTGCTGAATTTAAGCATTGCTGTTGCCCATGGATTGAAATGGTATCCTTTCTGATACAGCCACATTGCTCCACAGCATTCACATGAAATCAAGAGAATGGGCAAGTTGAGCTACTCAGAAATTTCTCGTTTTGCTTTTTTTCTTTTTTAAGGAAAAGCTTGATTTTCCTGAAATGTTTCCATTTTCCCTCGGGATAGATCAAGGAAAGCATTTAACTTTGGGTCAAAGTGAGCTGAAAATTGTTCAGGTCAGGTCTAAGCAAATTAAAATTATTGTAGGTCAAGCCAGCCTGACATGAATCTGCTTTAGCTGGAGTTATACATACATGCTGAGATATGCATATCTGTTCTGAAGAAATGGAGATTCGCTCCAGCAAGGCAGCCCAGCCAGCAAGAAACAACCAACCAGAAGAAAATAACTTTCAAGAGGTGAATGGAGAACAACTGAAAATACTGCTTAGTGTTGAAACAGCCCAAACAAACAAAGTATTTCAAAATATTTCCCACATTCACAATAAAAGATTTTACTACAAGTATCTCATTCTACTGTAAGTTTCCAACAGTTCAGTTTGGGATCCAAAGTACAGATGAAAATGACTGTTTAAAGGCAGGACACAAATCCAGATCTTTGTTCTAGTGACACATCTACTTACAGACATAAAACTATTTTGTTAACTGGCAGGGAATACTGGATCATGCTGGAATTTCCTGTGTTTCATATCCCATATATATACTATCATTCCCATTCCACAGATAGGAAACTGGGATTGCATGAGCACTGCTACATAGGCAATATAGAAAACAGTGCAAGGACATTGGAGGGTCTCTAGTTATTAAAACTAAACATCTACCAAAACCCCCTCCCTTTGAGATAAGCTGTCTTCCAGGACAAGACCACAAAGGCACTGCATGAAACTACGAAGTGGAAGGTTGAAAAACAAAGAAGAAAGGAAGGACACGGTTCTTCACAAAATGTGCGGTGAATCTGCACGATCATCTTGTGCTGCAAGATGTACAAGTTTGCATGAGGTCAAAAAGTGATCAGATGTTGGCAGCTTAGACAGGGGATGAAGAAGAGGTGGGATGTTTTTTGAAGGCAGGGTGCTCTTCAGTGTCCTTTTTGGATGATAAAAGGTCCCTTCAGTAAGGGAGAGACTGTCTGTGACCCCTGTCTCTCTACATGTGCCCAGTATCACCAGAGTCTCTGCACTCTTCTTGACCCAGGTCACTGGCAGCCCACTGAGTCTTTCTTGTTCTCCTGTGACACATTTCAGCTTCTACTCTTGATCTTTTCTTACAGGTCCATAGATGGCTACAGAGGGCTAGGAGATGGGATATATTGTGGCCTGGGAAGCAAACCTTCTGCAGATACCAGTGTACATTTCCCTGCAATATGGAAGTGATGACCAAAATAGTCTCTTTTAAATTTATATTTCTATTCTCTTGATCCCACAAATGCAGTATCATTTACAGAGGTTGATACCAGGTCGATACTTGCTGCAAAAGGGCCCTTCCCAGTCCTGGCTAAATGCTGAAGGGCCGATTATGTAGGGTTTGCTCTTCCTCAGGAAAAAAATATTTCTGTTCCCTTAATCACCCTCTACACAAGATGTCTATGTTTTCCTCTCCGTGTGACTACAACAATATATAACAGAATTTGACTCTCCACTTTATGCAAAAGCAAACGGGCTTTACGGTATTATTCTCAGGCATGATGGGACAGTGTAAACCACATAAAGAGCTGAGGAAAGCTAAGATGTACAGAAAGGGGCAAGGTAGCTAAGTTTCCTGCAGGTCCAGTGCAAAGCAGCTTACACATTCAGGCAAAACAGCTTCCCAGTTATTCTACTGAAATTTCAGTGTCAGCACCAAGACAGACTACTCTCCACAACTCAGAAACTGTAGATGGAGGCACCCCCACCAACCACCCAACAGATCCAGCTCACTGATCTGCAGATTCAACTGAACACGTAAAACCTGCTAAGTGGGAGCTGTGTCTCATATCCTCTACAAGGATCCAGTAACCCACTCACCATCGGGTTAAGCTCCTGTTGAACACGAGCAGAGCTCCTTACATGTTGTGCAACACAATGGAAAATTGAGACCATACCGTAGATGAGGACATACGAGTTACGTGGTTTGCCTGAGGCCACACAGTGAGTCAGTGGCTAAATTATAAACTTGGGAGTCCCTGGCTCCAAGTCACTTATTCAATCTATGCTGCCTCTAAGGCATATTACATTGGGGGTATTGTATGGAAATGACATTAACTTTAAAGGGCAGTGTACAGTAGAAGCAGGCAAAATAAGTGGGCTTTATTGTGGGCTGGGATTTTTTTTATTTTTTTTTTTATTTTTTAAAGCATGAAAAAAGTGACATGAGCAGTTTTGCAAGCATACAGTGTAAATTAATTTTGCACAATTGGATTTCGAAACCTCCCTCCTGGATTAAAAACCTAAACACCAAGTTTCAGGCCATATTGGACCCTTCTTTTCCACTCTTCTTCTGGTTTTCTTTTTTTTTTTTTTTTTTGCTTTCTCTGGCAATACTGTTAACCCCTGAAAACAGAGGTTTAATGTGGAAATGCTGACAGCTCCTTAAGCAGAGCATCACATTTGCAACACTGTAATTATGCCTACTTCAAAATGCTCCAAAGAAAACAAGATTTTCTTGTTCAAACAAATCTTGAACGGTTTTAGCCCCAGAATTAAATAATTCAGACCAAAAAGGACTGTGTTAAGCATGCTGATCCAGGGCTGTACCAAGGAGATGTGGAAAGAGAGAAATGCAAACTGATTTTACAATATTTACATAATTAGATCCACATCTCTGCTTTTCTCTATTGAATAAGTAAAGACCAGATTAACCTTATTATTATTATGTTTATTTGATTGACTTAGGAATTCCATCTGGATAAAAGAGAGTCTAGATGTCTTTCTCCATGCACGCTCAGCGTGAAGCCAATCAACATGACTCTCTAAGTAACAAATTTGGTTTATGTCATCTATCAGCAAGATACTGTAATACTGGATATAGATTTAGTTCAACGGGTAACTGCTTCTTAAAGACCACGCAGTTTAGAGGATTCCATCTTGCATTTTTATGTCCCCACAGAAAATTACTTGTCAGATTTTCCACTCTTGTGGAGACGGTTGTAAGTAAATGTGTGGTGCACAAAGCGTGCATGGCACATTTAAATGATAATGCAGTTTGGTGTAGGATGTTTGCTTATGTTGCAAGACTTTCTTCCAGCACATTTCTGCACTGAAAAAAAAGGTAAAGATGTGCATAGGTACAGGATTTCTTTGCCAGTGGTGACAGTAAGAGAAAAGGTAAAGATTTCTTCCACTGCTCATAAATTTTAATTTTGATTTTTATGACTGTTTCATGCAAATTATTCTCTTTAACAATATTTACTATATCCCCACTTAGTGTAAGTAATGTTAGATGAAAAAAAAGGAATTTGGTGTCAATCTCATTGCATTTGAATGTGGAAGAACAATATTATGGTCTAATTAGGAGAAGTCTACAAATAGATTGTTACTTCCTTTGAAAAACTTTCACCGGCTAATTAAAAAACACCATCATGAACCTTCTTCTGGTAGCTACCCTCACTTTCCGAAGAAGGGTAAGAGAGTGGGCTGAGGCTGGGATAGTTGGGTTTATTTCTCAGCTTTACCTAACTAAGACAAAGCCATCTCCAAACTAGACAACAAAAATATTCACTTTTTCTCTGTTTTGTGTCAGTCATGTTTACTTGAGTTGCCATCATTTACAGGCAGAGCCTTCTGACTATATACAACACCCAGTTCTGACTGCTCACTGGTACTCAGAAGCATACAATTAATCCAAAGAGATGGCCATTTGATTCAACCAACACCATTTCTACTGCCAAAGTGGCCATTTTGTAACTGTGAATGGACATCTTGTGAATGTTTCGATTTTATCTGATTTCCCATTCCTTGCTGTAATAAGCATACTGGAATTTGCCATCAGGCTGCAATCTGAAACAGTTACATGAGGCTTTGCATGTTACTTCATTTGTGAGCTCCCTTTACCACACAGGCTTGCTTTTGACTTCCTCCCGTGCACTATCACAACAGACTCCAACTCACGCGCTTTGCTTTTCTGTTGGGAAAACATTGTGTAACCTACAACACTCACACAGCAACGCTTCCCCCACAGGGAAGGAAGCCTCCAGCTAAATGAAAGCTTTGATATTAAGACCACAGCAATGTGTAAGCCCATAATAATACACTTGGACTGCAGCTCTGCTTTAGGAAAACAACAAAACAAAACACTCCTAATGAAGCTATTGGCTTGGAGGAGGTACCAAGTCCAAAATGATTTCGACTCCATATGGAATTTATATGGAATGCAACATGCAATAAAACACCAGCACACCCAGATGTGGATGTTCCCCAGCTGTCTGTCTACTGCTTTGATGGCAAGCTACAAAGAGCCTTCCCTACACAGTCATCTTCACAGGAAGCAAGAGGTGACTCCATTGCGCTTGTGTATCAAATAGAGTAGTGGAAGAAAAATTTTAGAAACATAAATGTTCCACTCAGCTTTTAGCTTCTGTGTGTTTGAAACAGAGGGTTCTGAGTATCTTAATGCCTCTCAGCAACGGGTCACACAGCCCCAAGGAAAGAAAACTCTTGGGAAGCATTGCCTCTCTGTCCCCAGGGCTTCTGCTTGGAGCACTCGATGCAGATGTTATTTTTCCCTGCAGCTGTTGGGGGCAGTAGACAATCAATCCTGCTTTTCTGTAACCTGTATGATCCTGGGTGCAGATCATATACGGGATATATATGTGCCCTGATGCCAAACAGATTTGCAAGCCACCTTGGCATGTCTGTCAATCTAGGGGAAATGTATGTCCTGCCTTGAAAACTGTGTATTTCAGTGATCCTTCGAGATATGTGGTCCAGATCAGGGCCAAATTTAGCAGAATTTATGATTGCAATATGATTTTGCAAATGCCAATTGATTTTGGCCAGAATTTTACCATTTTCAAGCCATGAGTATCATTATTTTCGATGTGGCTGCTGAATTTTTAAACAAGCTCCAGGAAATAAGTCCCAGGGTCAGGGAAACAGATTTGCTTTGGACACAGGCAGGAGGTAGACTGCAGGCAGAGAGAGAAGCAAGACAGAATCTGGAAGGTTATTTTTACATTAATGGCTACCAAAGATTATTTTTTACCCCCCAAAATCCACTCTCTACAGCCATAAAACATACTGGCCACAGTCACTACCACAGCATCCACTGAAGTGCGTGTTGGGTTGCAGGATGTGTGAAGGCCACAGCACTGATGTGCAGCAGGAGAAAGGAGCTGGATTCAGTCCATGCACCAGCCATTAGTTATTTCACATTTTAGCACACCATAGCATTCCTTGTGATACCTGTGATCAACTTCAAAATCATTTGGAAGACCTAAAGCAGAAGAGCCCAGCTTGTCGTTATCCTTAGACCCCAGAAATGAAGAGCCTTGTCCTCCGCTATGCACCCTCAGTAATCAAGGGGGAGAGGAACAGTATCCTAGAGGACAGCTGAGGCCAAAATATGAAGGCATCAGAAAAAGCAGCTTCTTTTTCCACTACTAAATAAGACCTGGCAGCTCAATTAGACTAAAGTCCTTGGAGATAGATGGGATGAGACCAGTGCCCTTTGGCAGTGGTTTGGTCACCAGCTCAGAGATCCCATGCAGCTCCTAATCTCAGTCAAGTTGGACCACACTGCAAGGGGGTCTGGAAGCCACCTCTACCCTCCAGGTCTCCAACTTTAGAAAACTACCTGGCTTCTCTCTTTTCTGCCCTTCTCCATCTTTTCTTTTGCTAATGAGTGAGAGGCACCTTTCCATAAAAACAGTATGGCATGAACAGTTCGTGGGTTGCTTAAGCAAACCTTAGGGGAGCTGAGTTCAAGTTAGCCCACCCCTGAGACCTCTGGTAGACCTTTCAGGTCCAAGGATGGCCCATCAATTGCTGTCCTGAGGGCTTTGCTGCCTGGTGCTGTTTGTTCGTGAAGTTTCAGCTGCTGTTTCTAACAGTGAGCTTAATGCAATGAAAAGCAGAGATTTGCAGTGTAGCTGCCCATACCTGGGACAGTAGTTTAGGCTTAGTTAGCAGGGTGAAATAGGAACTTTCAGGATAGAGCTCACGTTTCCTAAAAGAAATGGCTAAAATAACTCAGGCTTTGTGTAGATTTCATGTTTTGTAGGAAGTATTAACTCCATGCGCCTCAGCTTGACCTTCTACACTCATCTCTGCTCAAAAGCTTAGGGATGGGATTTTTTCTCTTGGCTATTTATTCTGGAAAGTGAGTGCTCCGTGGCATACTGGTCCCCCACTTTGCCATACTGGGGACCTGCCAGAACAGCTCTTTCTGCCTTCTGGGCTGGGTTAGGGCAAGGAGGTAGCTGGTGCACACCAGGGTCTTTCACCATATAGGACTGTGCCGTGGTCAGGTAATTGTAGATGTCTGGTACAACAGGTGCCAGAATGCTCCTTTAATAAAATCACTGCTTTTAATAAGAATAAGGAGGAGTGCCCAGTAGCTAAAAGGCTAGGCCTTGATCCTGAAAATACATGCTCACATGAGTAATTACATGCACTTAACAGTCCTCCTACAGTGCTCTGAGAACTTTGGTACAGGCTGCTCCAGTTCCCATAGGCTGCAGCAGGGATGGGACACCCCAAGTTCAGGGCTGATCTCACCATGCATGAAGTGACTCATATTCCTGTGTCTGACTGGGGTCAGACCCCCAACCACAGAGCCGCACCTCAGATATGTTCCCTTGTCAGTAGCAAAAATGAAGTTCTGCGCAGGGGGAAATGCCCAAATTGGGATTGTATTAGTTAACAGGACATGGTTGAAGGTTTTTGTATCCTGCAGCTTCCCAGTTTCCACTGACCTGTGTGATACCATGAGGACTGGCTGTTTCTCTGGAGATTTAACAAGGATTAGTGATTCCCACATCGGAGCCATAAACACAATACTGCCAATCACTTCACCTTCCCTACTCATGCCAGCGGAATAATACAAGGTCCTGCTTACTTTCTCCTTAAATTTCACATTGTTATGTAGAATATTTTTCCTTTTTGAAGGATCATCTAGGGATAACAAGATAGGAGATTATTTTAATAACTGATGTCCAGTAGTGGACCATTTACATTGCTTGTTTCTAACTCGCCTTCTTGTTTACAACAGGCTGAAAAGGTTAATCAAAATTGGTAACACATGACACACCGAGGTGTTTCATACAGTGGCCATATATATTTTCTTCCTGTAATTATTATGTTACTACAAACAGCACTGATAGTTTAATATATGTATCAGAGAACTTCTAGGAATAAAGACATCTAACTGAGGGAAAATATTCTACAAAGGTTTTCCTGTACAGGCAGTTGCACTTTGACACTAACAAAGCTCCTTAACTTCACATTTTTAATGATGGGTTTGTGAGCTGAGCTATGGAAAGCTCCAGCCTGGAGAGCTAATATTGCAGGGAAGCTCACTGGGTGGTTTCTCTGTTCCACCCTAGAGGTAGCTGCATTTCCACTCTGTGACTAAGTGGATGATACATACTCAGGGCTAAATGGATTTATTTTTCACTCTTTCAATGTCAAGAGCAATTCCACAGCCTGCAGTGGAGATGCCATAGAGTACAGGAAGAGTAAGTAGCTCACAGCAGGTAAAGGACTTTTTACTTGACTTAGTGAACCCATAAAATTATTTTTTTTTATATATAAGTTTCAGCTTGGCCCTTCTGTTTCTCTGCTATGGGTGAAAAGAGACTTGGGTTCTGTTTAGCTAAGTAGGACATTTAGCTAAATCCTAGTCCTTTCTCGGTCCTCAGAATGGTGAGGAGTCTGATGAGGGGATGTGAGAGCTGTTTGTAAGTTGAATGTACCCTTCCTCTTATTCTCACAGCTTGCTTAATAATCAGCATTTAAAAGCAAAAAACCAAACCAAAACAAAACAAAAATCTTGGGGATGCTACAGTATCTATGTAAATGGAGGATTTGAGTTCACAGATGCCACCTCTCCCTTTCCTTATGCCTCAGGTTGCCAGATGGTTGAGAGCAACCCAGATGGGCTCCAGCGTGAGAAGACAACCTTTCCACAAGGAATAATGCTGCTGGCCAAATGTACAACTGGTTCTACCACCAATTAGGGGTCAGAGTACAAATGATCATATGTTTTCATTATGAAAAGCAGGAACTCCTGGCTTGTACCAGTCTCAGTTCTGCACAGTGACAGAGAATTCCTCTGCAGAGGCAGCTCAGAGCAGACATATTTCTTGCACACACATCTTATCCAGCTTACAACTGATATCAAAACCAAGTTACCACTTTAAATAATTTCATTCCCATTTTCAGAGCAGCAGCTGTCCAGCATGAAGCATTTATCAAGATCAGCAGACAATGACCCCTGTGCTTACACTGTGCTTGCAATCCCAGCACATCCCTTCCCCACAGGGTAACAGCTCCCACCTGAGGGATGGTTGCCCTCAAATGAGTACCAGTGGAGCAGATTTCCAGCTTGCTGTATCTACCTTTATATTCCCTCTCACCCCTGAGGTTCACACACACATCGGCATGCTGCTGAATGGGCACCTGCAATGACCACACACTTTTCAGACCCTTCAGCAATCTAGCACACATCCATTTAGGAAAAGTATTGATATTTAACAATCTTTTTGGTTGTTTAGTCCCACCTGAGGATTCCAACAGTTTTTCCATGTCCTTCTTAGGCAAATAGACATCTCCACATGTTACTGAATATTGATTTGAATTTATGCCATGGAATTAACAAACACTACGGGTGTTAGAAAACAGTACCTACAACTTAATTGCACTGAGTGGTAGGAATAGCAATGACCCCACTGAATATTCATTATTTGGTTTGAATTTTTCTGCATAAAAAATCCAGCCCTCATCTCCTTACCCATTCATATAATTTTGTTGGAACTGATCTGTGATCCTTCACATTTTTCTGCTCTTGATCACGAAATTGCCAGTAACCAAAATTACCATCAAAGAAGCCTTTGTTCACCCCTTAGCAAGGTTGTATAAGGGCTGAGCAGAGGGGACAGGAGAGCAACATGGACCAGTATTGCTCCCACAGTAAGCAGACTCAGGACTGGATGGTCCAGAAGGTGCCCTCTAGATCTGTGTTTCTGTGACGAGTCATCCGTAAAGACATTTTTCCATTTGTGGGCTTCTGCTCACAGGTGAAGCTCGGAGGTAAGGTCTCAGAGTGCTGTAGAAAGTCATACCCACAAGGAGGGACAAGCCCTTGTGGCAGGGCAAGACACCTTTGGACTTATTCTACGAACCAAAATCGCACTTTCCCACCATTTCCCATTGTACAGCCATTGCCTAGTCACTTTTAACCACCATTACTAGCTCTTTTAGAGCATCAGTGTTTTTTCAGATCTCTCACCCTCCTATAAAATATCTGTATTTTGGATTAATATTCCCAGAATTATTAGTATGCCTTTTCCCAGACAGAATCTCATTCTGTTTCCTGCTCATATTTCTAACCTCTGGTTCCATTAGTGTTATTTCTCTGTCTTCACTTGGTTTACAGTTCTTTCCAGTGCAGTGTTGTGTGCAGATCTAGTTAATGTACTTGGTTACACCTCCTTACAGACCATTAATAAAAGTATTAAACAATGTCGCTGCTAGCACAAATCCATGCAGCACCCCACTGTTCACCTCCATCATCTTCAAGACCACAGCCATCCATCATGTGCACCACTTATCACTGGCAAACAGACTTTGCAAACTAAAGCCGTTCTGTTTTAATTATGTTGCTAGCTCTAGGTGAGTTAAAAAGGCAAAAAATGCTAAGTGTTAGTGGCAGAAGGAGGTGGAACAAGGGATGCTCAAAACCACTCCTTATCAGGGAATCCAAATGGACCGATGGTGAGAAACATAATCCCTCTCTGCATCTTACCATGTCCTGTAGCAGAGGTTTCCCAGGAGCACTCTGGTCTGGCACAACCAGGCACCACATACTTAAGGGAGGAACTATATATTATTCCAAGAGTTGCTACGCCAGCCAATGCACAACGGGAATAGCAGTCACCAGCAGAAGAGAGATACTGTTTGTTCCCACATAATTATGTCCGGTAAGAAATAGTCTCATATTCAGACATGAACTCAAATCAAAGGAGAAGTTCAGGGCATATTGCCACTCTGCTTGCTGCTGGGATCTGCAATGAAGGATGCTCATAAAGCTGAATATAAAAAAAATCCTGGACTGAAACAGGCAGTTATCTAGGGTCTTCTATCATTTCTGGGCATCTACACCTGAGAAGGAGGTTGCCAGAAAGGCAGAAGAGGTTCTTTCCATCCAGGCTTCTTCTTCAGGAAAGCAACATGTTCCCCATATACTTGTCTAGACGTGTGGCATGTGCATCCCCAATGTCAGGAACGTTGAGCGTTGCCACACTGAATTAAAGACCTGAGGTCCAACAAGCTCAAAATCCTGCCCCAGAGAGTGGTCAGCATCATGTACCTCTGGGATGATACCTTTTAGCTGTCTCAAAGCACACAAGGCTGGCACAAACTCTGTGCACTGCTCCTCCCTCCTCCTAGGGATTAATACCAAGGCTTCAAGAATGAAAGACTATTTTAATACCCAAAGCACGAATTATAGAAGCTTTTCAAACTGTTTGCTATAGCTGTGAGAACTGTGGATTTGCCAGCTAACCACAGACATATCCCAACTTCATTTGTAGGATAACAAGCTCCCAGAAGTCCAGACAAATTGGTGGTAACTATGGGGGTTAAGCAAGTGAGAAAATGGCATCCAAAGACAATACATGTAAACTAGGATGGCTGCTCTGACCTGACCAGTTAGTTAGATAATACTTGGACTCCTGCAGATCTGCTTTTATTACAAGAAACTTTTCTATTTCTCAGATATAATCTTGTTTAACTAAGAAATATGCCTAAAAAATCCTGCTCCTCTGAAGGCAGTAGAAACATTAAAATGAAAGCAGCTGCTTTGCTCTGAAATACCCAGACTTGCCCCCGTAGCAATTTCTGTGACCCCAAACCCATTTGCATTCAAGAAATCATATTACAAATGCAAGTGAAATAAACAAACATGGAATTAGGTAGAAGTAGAATTAGAATTACGGAGCTCAACATTGTGCGGACAGCTGGTAACAAAAAGCACTCAAAGAGAATACCAAGTAAAAATACTTCTTGAGGGTTCACACGTCTTTAGCTCTAAGTTGAACAGACTGATGATTTTTTAAGAAATTGGTTCAGTAGCTTACCAAAGCGCTCGGAATTCAGTTTTGAACAGCTATGGGAAATAGAAGACATAGCACATATGTAGGTGGAAATAGGAGGAGAAAAATTTGAAATTATTGTGTGTTTTTAATTAAAAATAGCAGTTTGAGCAACTTGCATTTCACTGCTCAGATATTGTAATTATGTAACCATAATAAACAAGTCTGAACAGGAAAGCAAAAGAGCAACACAGGTAGAGGAGTATAAGGTTGAAAAGGGGATAATAAAAATACGAGCTGTAGAGAACATGATTTCAAAGAAACAACCCAGACAATTTCTTAACTAAAACTTCAGAATTGCGGAGTACAGAGAATAGAGTGAACATAATGAATTTCAGCACAACCATTTCAAATACGATGATTTATCACAAAGCTTCCTAAAGCGGGTGAGAGTCCTGAACCCACACACGCACTGCTTGAACCAGCCCGGGTGATTGCCTGTTTGCAGATCATGTGCTGTGATCAGGTCCCATAAACTGGCTGCTCTTGGTTGTGCCACACTGCTGATATTCACTGGAAAGTTCTATCCCATGTATGTATGAAGTGGCATTGATCCTCTGGAGTCTGAGCTGGAGGATTTGTGCACCCCAGAATGGTGCATCTGATGGCTCAGTATTGTTGGATTGGGCATGATGGCTTAATAACCAAATAATATTTTATATTTAATAATCAAATAAAATAATATTTCCTTTGCTTACAGTGTTAAGCAGCAGTGAAAAAAAAAAAAGCAGCAACAATTTTTCTTTCAAAATTTTGGAGCTTGTGTTGAGGTACGATGTGCTGCCTGAATTCCAGTTGTGTGCTCATATTTGAATTACTTTATATTCTTATATCATTGAATCTAACTGGGCAATAAATTTCACTTTCTGTCCTAAAGTATGTCAGTATTGCTTTCATGTATTACAATAGCTGCTTACTGTCCAGGACTCAGGGGAAATGATCCTTCTGATTTAAGGCATACTTCATCTTGTCCCTAGTGCAGACCACCCTGCCAGTGAGGCACCTCCTGAAGGTCTATCTCCCCTTCCTGCTGCAATCATGTAAAAGATGTGTGGTGACAACAGCCACGATGCCTCAATGATGTTGCACTGGGAAAACACTGAATTTCCTTGCAACGTGGCACTGCAACAATAAGAAAACCCTGTTCATAGAATCATAGAATGGTTTGAGTCGGAAGATTCTAGATCATCCAGTTCCAACCCCTCTGCCATGGGCAGGGACACCTTACACTAGAGCAGGTTGCTCAAAGCCCTGTCCCACCTGGCCTTGAACACTTCCAGGGATGGGGCAGCCACAGCTTCTCTGGGCAACCTGTGACAGGGCCTCACCACCCTCACAGGGAAGAACTTCTTCCTAGTATGTCATCTAAATCTACCCTCTGACAGTTTAAAGCCATTCCCCTTTATCCTGTCCCTACAGACCCTTGTAAAAAGTCTCCCTCTCCAGATTTCTTGTCAGCCCCTTTAGGCACTGGAAGCTGCTCTAAGGTCTCCCCTGAGTCTTGTCCAGGCTGAACAACCCCAGATCTCTCAGCCTCTCCGTAGCAGAGGAGCTCCAGCCCTCTGATGACCTTCGTAGCATCCTCTGGACTCGCTCCAACAGCTCTACATCCTTCTTATGTTGGGGGACCAGAGGTGGGTGCAGTACTGCACATGGGGTCTCATGAGAACAGAGTAGAGCGGGGAAATCCCCTCCCTGGTCACACTGCTGGTGTTGCAGTCAAGGACATGGCTGGTTTCTGGGCTGCACGCACACAATGCCTGATCACGCTGAGCTTCTCATCAACCCACACCCCCAAGTCCTTCTCCTCAGGGCTGCTCTCAATCTGTTCTCCACCCAGCCTGTATCTGTGCTTGGGATTGCCCTGATCCAAGTGAGGGACCTTGTCCTGTTCTGGTGAGAGATGCCAAAAGCAGCAAGTATTCTGAAGGTTTCTAAGTGTCAGCAGTGAAAACATCTGGACGACTGCAGGTTTAAGCACATCTGCCTGTGTAACCAAACAAGATGATGAACCTGGTGGAATCACATGCAGTATGATTTTTCATTGTATTTCTCATGTAAGCTGGAGAAGGGGATAAAGCCATTAAGAGAGAAAAATTTTCACCTCTTTCTACAAATGTCTGGACTTTCAGATGCTTATGGATGAGGTTTACTCCCAACTACACCACATGACAACTGCTTGCTCAGATCTTGCTGCTGATGGAGGCTCTTCCATCTGCCCAAAACCTGTTTATATTATCTGATGACTAAATGTGCTGAGATAGCAAGCTGCTCACTTAGCCTGCCATGGGATGCTGAAACTTGAAGTACCAAGAGCAGAGAGAAACCTTTTGTCTTGTTTTTGCATGCTAAAAGTTGTGGTGAAGGCTTCTGTGTGCTGCTGTCAGTGATGGGCACATTAACAAGCTCTTCAGGAGTTAAACTGCTGCGAAATTCAGATGCAAAAGTATTTGCTTGCATTAGGACAGACACCAGAACTGGGCAGGCAGGGTAAAATGAGTAAGCGCTTCCTGTGTTTTCTGGTGTTTTTCTCTATTTAAACAGGCCAGCACGCAGGTGTAACAAACAACAGTGTTTTAGCCACTGGCAAAAAGGAAGCGTTTCCTGCTGCCCATCTACCAGGGATATGGTTTTCTACTGTACTAAAGAGTTCGCAGAATACGAATTCTTCTTTCAGGGAATCCACTTTTCAGTCTGAGTCCACAGTTAATGAAGGAGCTCATGCAGTTGCAAGAAGAGAAGGTAAAAAAGTGTTTCTTCAAGCCAGAAGAAAATCAGTGCTGTCCTTCAACAAGTGTGTCCTTGTTGCTAGTGGGGGAGCCAGGCACATCCTACCTATCCAAAATGAAAGGGTTGTTCTGCCAGTAAGATTGTGTCCTGTTCAGTCAGCAGTGAAAAAAAGGGAAACTGGATTTTTTTAATGCAGAAATCTGTCTGGACCTCTTGTTACTGTTAGGAAATGTAAGGAAGAGTGCGAACAAACAGTTTAGTACAGAATTTTCCTGCTCTTTTCTTGATTCCTGACACCTTTTGGCAAAAGGCAGGGTTAAGTTTATAAACTGAGTCACACCAAACCCTTCTGTTGTCTTAAACAACTGTTTAGCTGCAGCTGACTTGCACTAGTGTGCATACGAATTCTCACTTGTACAATTTACTTTCAATTCTCTGTGCCTACTTAGGAAAATAAATTAACGATGCATAAGATGCAAGATCTGCCTACCAATTTGTATGGTGTTTGCTCCAGCATGCTCCAGAAAGAGTTACACAAGGTTATTTACAAATATATATTATAATTTCTAATCTTAAGGTATACTGTCTTTGAAGCTACATGGGAGCAGATCCAGAATTACGTGGGCATCTGATTTCTATTTAGATCCCAATTGATATCACTGGAGCTCAATGCCTGGGTGCTATTAAGGTATGAGTCTGAACAGTAGTATTACGAATTGCATTGTAACAAATCATAGAATCATAGAATCATTTAGGTTGGAAAAGACCTTTAAGATCATCAAGTCCCAGCTGTTAATTTAGCACTGCCAACTTCACCACTAAACCATGTCCCTAAGCACCACATCTACACACCTTTTACTCCAGGGATACTGACTCCACCACTTCCCTGAGCAGCCTCTTCCAACACTTGACAGTCCTTTGGGTAAAGAATTTTTACCTAATATCCAATCTAAACCTACCCTGGTGCTCCTTGAGGCCATTTCCCTTTGTCCTATTACTTGTTACCTGGGAGAAGACACTGACTCCCACCTCACTACAACCTCCTTTCAGCTAATGTAGAGAGTGACAAGGTCTCCCCTGAGCCTTCTCTCCTCCAGACCCTCAGCTGCTCCTCCTAAGACTTGTGCTCCAGACCCTTCACCAGCTTCGTTATCCTTCTCTGGACATGCTGGTTATGTTAATATCTTCTACAGTGCAAGCCTGACCCTGAGTCACCCCAGACCATCTTGTCAGATAGTGAAGAGAAGCTGGCAATGCCCAATTTACCTTATCCTAAAGCAGATACCTACATTAGGTAGAAAATTCTTTCCAGAGTGATTCCTTTTTTCCATGGAGTATACAGGCAGCCTAGGATCACCACCTCGGCTGTGCCCACCTGGCAGAAATCTAAAATCAGGAGAGATAACTCCACACAGCCTGTTCATTCCTGCCATCCTCATTCTTAGCAGTGCTGCCATGAGCTTTGGTAAGTGCTTGTAAATTGAGTCTGATGGGGAAGGTCTGGAGGACCAGTTGTGAAACAGAGCTCATGGGCAGCAGAGGAAATAAATTAAGCTGCAGACAAGAAAACCAATATTTAAGCAGAACTTGCTGGGTTTACCTTCAGTAATCGACAAAAATTTTGCTTTCGTGCAATAATCTTGAATGGGGAATTTCCATCAGAAATCACATTCTTTTAAGGATTTCATTAAACCAGTCTGAACCTAAATGGAAACTCTTATTTATGTTTAGGTAGGCTAATAGGATTATATCAAAAGGAATAATAAATCAGTTTTTCTAATGTAAATGTAAAAGTTCATCCCAGTATAGGTAGAATAAACTGTAAGAAATTCCATATCTTAATTTTTTTAAAATGAGGTATTTTACTGTTGGCACTGCTGTGCCTTGCCAATTGATTTAATCCATTTTCTCTCTTTGATTTATTTTTTCATACCCCACGCGCTAGAAGAAACAACACTCTCTGATCAAATGTAAACATATACTTGAGCACCTTCCTGGGCTCTCCAACCCGCCCCGAAGAGGAACAGGCATGTCAGGAGTGTAATTAATTCATCTCAGCTAAAAAAACCCTGCACTCTACACAAACCCACAGGCCCATTTTCTCTGCAGGGACTGTATCAGGTGTAGCACAGATCTAGATGTCTACAGCGCTAAAAGCTGGAGAGATGCATCCCATTGTAGGCATCTAGGTTGGAGTCCAACTCAGACTTTAAATCATTATGGCTATTCCATAGCTCAGTGTGTCTAAAACTTGCCCGTGTTCATGGGAACACTGTGTTTCTTCTGAATTGGGTTAGCAGAGCTTTTCTCTGCTGTCTGGCAGGTCAATTGCTTCTCTTCTAAAATCACTGGATGCACCTGGGCTCAAAAAGACACTTCTTTATATAAGCGTCAACCCAACATTTCCAGTTTCATAGCAACCCCAAATAGAAAAACTGGTTTTGGAGGAACAACAGTATCTTTAAATAGCTCTGAAAATGAACACGATGCAAAAAGCTCCCAGAGGTATGTTTGTGTAAATGTAAGCATATGTTTCTACATTTGTTTTCATATTAATGTTATTTTAGTATCTATTTCATTGCTAGCATTCAAACGGACTTACCATTAAACTGATAGTACACATTACAGTCCTCCCACATGAATTGTTCCTGAACACAGCGATAACACTCTTCCAGCACTTTATGTATCAGAAATATTTATTCGTTTGCCTTCATGGGAATATAAGGCAAAGTGTATTAAATCAATAGTTACACAAAGGGTTTTGGTTTCCCATTAAGTCCCCAAAATAAAACTGACAAGCTGATTAAACAGATCACATTTTGCAGTTTCCAAAGTCTGCTTTATGAGCTAGCCCGTGATATTAATCAAATGCTGAGCTAGAGGAAAACATTGATCAGGCTCTTATAGAGAATAAGAGTCAGACCCTCCACTGGTGTAAAATGGAATAATTCAGCATCTCTATCTCAGTTTATATTGGCTGAATGTCCAGTTCACAGGCTTTACACCAACAGTGTTTTTGAAAAAAATCTGTGTATTAGACACTATGTATTTTCTCTTTCCTTTTCTTTCACATCAGAGTCAAATATTTAGATAGAAAGTTCTGAGGCAAGGATTTCCACAGCTGTCTACAGTGGCCTTTGTGGATATATAACTTCCATATATTGGAGAAGAAATAGGTATTCCCACCCCCAAAAGGGTCATTCTTGCTGAACGAGTCCCTGCACCTGTTTTCTATTGCGTTGTCAGCGCAATGCACTCATTGCTGACTGTAAAAACACGACTCTGAGCTTCTCAGAGTGAAACTGCGCATCAGAGCTATGGCCAGGGAGGAATTTCCCAGTGGTATCAATGTTGGGGGTGGTTCATACACTTTTGTGGTAGGTGGCATGGTCTATTCCCAGGATCACTTGACATTTTGCCAATCTCACCAGCTCACAAGTACCCGTGTTCACCCAGCAGCTGTTGGCACCACCCCTGGGTGTCCCAGGTTCCTGGGCATTTCCCCAAAGCCTGAGATATAGAATAAAAGCCACAAGTGCAACACAACAACAAGAATAAAAAAAGAGATATGAGGAGCCTAAGGTAGGAACCGTTTTTGCAGTCGTATTCACTTCAATGCCATGTCATCAGCAGGATATCTACATCCCTCCTACACCCGTTTTCTGTAGAACCATAATCCCACATACAGACCTCAGGTCTCTGAAGAAAGGGAGAGAACAGTTATGGTCCAAGATCACAAGTGACAGACATACAGATTTCCTCCTGATCCTGACTTCTTTCCTCTTCATATAAGCCCTCTGCTTTACTACTGAACTTGCAGCATTACACTGCCCATGAATACCTTACCTGAGAGATGACTTTTGTATACAGAACTTATATATAAGTAACCAGGTCATGGCTAAGATTCATCTAGTCCATTGTCTTGCCCTGACAGTGGGGAACCATGGATGCTTATCATAAGGAAACACAATTGCACTCCAGGACACCGCAGCTTGGGGCTGGTGGATTGGGACATTTTAATATAAGGGCAGTTGTGAACTGATCAAGTCCTTATAAGACAGGAACTGCAAAATTTGGGTTGCACCCTTTCATGCCAGATTACTACTTAATCACTTCTTATCTGTACTAGCTTTATACCCTTATCCTATTCCTTAACCTTTACCATTCTGGCAATGCAAAACAGTTGTAAAAGTTATCAGAAAGGGACCACTGCTACATGACCCTCAACTCATCCCACTGAAGGTGCTGGCTGGGACCTAGCAGTGTGCAGGAGAAGCAGCAGAGCTGGGGGCAGCCTCATGGTGAGACAGGCTCCTTGTCGGCTCAATGGGACATTGAATTGCAGGATGCGTGCAGCCTCCTGCACAAAGTGTGCAGCCTCAAAAGTGTCCTGTGAGTAGTTTTGCATAAACTGTTGGTTATTCTCTTCTTATCTCAGCACAATGGGATACATTCAGTGCAATAATTAGGAAGACAGATTCCCCTTATAAACATTTTCTGCTCTTGTGTATACTTTTTCCGTTTTTGAGCCCTGTGGGACCATTAGCAACCGACCAGTAAATCTTCAAGATCTATTCCCCATATGAGCATGATTCTCTGTAGTGTGCCAGGTTACAAGAAATATAATTAGGACTTCTTCACCTGACAGATTAATGAGTTGAACGGCAAAGGCCAGATAGCAGTAAATTAAACACCTAAACGCTGCTATCTCCACACATAATATAATCATAAAATAGCACATCTTTTGTAATGGCCTCAGCTGTTTGAACACATAAATTCCTTTATAACATATCAGTTTTATGGTACTTTTTTATTATGCATTGGTATAAATATTTATACTCTTAGCTTGCCTTGCCAGTAAATATTTAGCATTTTGTTCTAAACGGTGACAGTCCCGGGTTTAAACACACAAAATGTTGCATGGATTTGTCACGTGAAAGCATTTAATGAGCCACCGAGAATGTGCATTTGGCAATAATCACCTTTTAGAAGAACTAACAAATGCTCAACAAGCTGCTTGTTAAATCCTTCATGCCCCCGGACTCAGAAGACAGAGCTCCCAGCATGGTGAAAGCAGACACATCTGTCCAAGGCCAGTGTGTTTGATTAGGTTAGATTAGCACAGACTTGTGGAGGAAAGAAAAAAAAACACAACAACAAAACCCCCAGATCTCTGCTGAAGTGCTTAATCCTGTTTCAACAAGAAGTAGGGGGATTATGCAACTAAAATCGGAGAGAAGGAGAATTTAGAAGAAAACAAAACTGATCAAGTCGTTTTGTACTCGCAGTGAGGTTGTAACCTATTGATGCCATTGGCAAAACTGAAAGGTTTTATTTGGGATTAAATACTGAATTTGTAATCTCTGTAGGAGTTGAGAAGAAAACAGGGCTCTTGCTTAATTTTTATCATAGTGTTGCCTAAAAAAAACAACTTAGAGCACGACCTAATTTCTCACTTATTCCAGTTCCCCAGTGTCTTACCATTTAGTTGTAGAATGAGATGCAACAAGCTAATTCAGTGGATGATCATCAGCAAAGCTGCATGGCTGTAATCATAAAAAACAGACTCGCTCGTAACACTCAGCTTTTCAGTCCTCATCTTTTATAGCTACCGAAAGAGCCCCCAGCCCGGTCATGCTTGCACAGGCAAGTTCTCCGCAAACACATACTCTAGCAACTCATTAGCTACCTCGATTTCCTCGGGGTGGGATTCATCTCACCTAATTAGCCATCGCCACGCCAGAGGTCGGCACAAAGCCCGTCTCGTGGGCTCCCCACCAGCCATGGGAGAGCCAGCCACCTCCTGAGAGCCATTTGTTTTGCCCAAAGACAGAGCAAACACCCCCAAGAAAGTGCCTCCATCTCCCCAGGGTCATTAGTGGAAGGCCGAATGACGGGTTTAGACTAGACACCTAGGTTTTAGACAGCTAAAGGTAGGTGAGAGAAACCCTACCCTGCAAGTGGGAGCTGACCCCGCTTCCGTCTGCGGCCACATTGTTCTGCTCAACAAAAGGGTCTTTCTTTGAGGTGAGGCTCAGGATGGATGTCCCAATGAAGGGAAGCCAGAAGTGCTTCCACTGGAAATTGTTTACAGGAAAGAAGCCCTCTTCCAGCCTTTTCACAGGAAAGTTTCCTTCAAACTTCTCAAAAAAGCCAAACTCAAGCACAGCATTTAATTTCCCATCCGCTCAAAGTCAGGTAGCTTAAAATATGCCTGCTGGCCCCAGGGGCTCCATGAGAAAAAGTGCTATTTGGTGTTACTCCACATATAGAGTTCAGCAGTTTACTACAGTTATCATGCAAGTGGTGACAGTGTGTGTTGGGTACACACATACCGAAGCAGTACCAACTCTGCTGATACTTTTACCATTAATTACTGAATTAAAATAGAACAATTGTACTGAAAAGCAGGAGGGTTTCAATTGTGTTACCCATGCACAGTATGAGCTAACAAAGAATCACAGGATCACCAAATGGTTTGGGTTAGAAGGGACCTCAAAGATCAGCCAGTCCAACCCCCTGCCATGGGCAGGGGCACCTTCCACTAGACCAGGTTGCTCAAAGCTCCATCCAAGGTGGTCATGAGCACTTCAGGGATGAGGCAGCCTCACCTTCTCTGGGCAGCCTTTGCCAGTGCCTCACTACCCTCACAGTAAAGAACTTCTTCCTTAGATCTAAACTAAATCTCCCCTTTTCAGTTTAAAACTATTACTCCTTGTCCTACTGCTACAGGCCCTGCTACAAAGTCTGTCCCACACTTCTTATAGCCCCCCTTTAAGTATTGAAAGGCCAACTCATAGCATAGCATCAGGTGTTACCAATGTAACACCTCTGTAGCCCAATCTAAATTCAGGTTAACTCTAGCACAGTTAAAAGAGCCCAAAATTTAAAGCAACTAAAATAAAACCCCACATCACCCCAGACAAAACTACAATTCAGAGCTACAAGGCTGAACAACACAGCCAATAGTCTTCATATCTGAATTATCCATCTGGATTTAATTTGATGTAGGAGGCTTCTTTTCCTCTTTTGAACACTTGATTAATGTCATTACATACTCATCAGCTTTAGCCACTTTCTGCCTTCATGATGCCCATCCCTTTGCAGCAGGAAAGTAAATGAAACTTGATTTGCAAAGGCTCTGAGGCACTTTGGGATAGTTCCAGTGGAGATGGACAGTGAAGGATTCTGCATGTGTTTTTTGCTATTTGGGACATGAACTACAGGAACGGCACATTGCAGTAGGCGGCTGTTACCACCACGTGTTTGGTGCTTGTAAAGCACTGTAGAAGTGCTCTGCAGAAACATCATGTGTGGGAAGTAGATAGCTTGAAGTGGAATCCTCTCTGGTTCAGTGATGGATGTGCCTCAGTTCCCCACACATCAAGGCACTGTGCATCCTTCTGGGTGCTAGCAATATTAACAAAGCTCTTATTGCTGCTTTACTGAAACCCTGGATTCCACTTCTGGAGGTGTTTACGTGTGTGCAAGGGTTGTCTAGCACAGAAAGCTACCTGTCTCTCTTGGTACCACCTGGGGTAGTGACCTACCTCTAAAAATGCTGGGTCCTGAGGCCACCCCGAGGGAAGGGGGTTCCTGTCCCCAGTGCTGCGGGTTCACTAACAACAAGGTGAACCACCTGCTGTAGCCCTCCCAGAGCCAGGAACCACAGTGATGCAGGTCAGGAGGTGTAAAAGGTGGCAGGGGAAGGGATCCCAAAGCCCAGGGAATCGGGCAAGGACAGAAAAGCAAACCTGAAAAAGAAACCCAGTGCGTGTGAGGCTTGTGGTTGCATATGGGTAAGTAAGCAGGTCTCCTGAGAAATCCCTCAGGCAGGCAGGCAGTGCTGGTGGGATGGGGGCTCGCTACATCCTGGGGAGGCTCGTGGGGCAGCAGCAGCGCCGTGCCCCAGTGTGCCTCCTCAGAGGGGTGGCAGTAAGGATGCACCCAGAAGGGTTCACAGACTCCATGCCACATCTTGGAGGGCTCCCTCAAAGATATCACAGCAGCGTGCACAACACAGAACTGCAGTGGCCTGCTGCTCATCAGCACCTGCAATCGCTTTCTGACTCAAGTGACTGGAAAAGGATTGGGCTACCATGAGGAAAGGGCAGTGTGGCCACCAGGCAGGACAGCATTGCTACACTGCATCCCTCATCTGTACCCATGCCCTGCAGAATCCTCAATGAGCATCCCCCAGCACAGATTTCATTGGACTCCTCCAGCAAAAACAAGCAGGGGAGATTTTTATCGCCACAAGTCATGTTTCTAAGCCTGACTTTAACAACAACCCCTTTTTCCAGCTGCTAAAATATCAAAGGATGACCACCAGGATTTTAACAGTCCTTCAAACCCAGGAGCTGGTGGAAGGTAAGAGATGCAGAAGATCCCAGTCTTCAAGAAGTGGGATTTAATCAGCATTTTTCTGAGCTCTTGGAAAATGACAACAACTGATCCTCAGACATGGGTGTAAGGGCCAGCCTCTCCAGCAGCTCCCGGGCAAGGCAAGCACTGCAAAACCCAGAGTAGCACAGGTTGTGTTTTAATCCCCTCTGATGCTGGGATGCTGTCAGGTTGTAGTGTGGCCAGGGAAGGACGTGTGAGACCAAAGAGACGTTTTGGCTATGTCTGTGTGGGAGTACAGTGGCGGCAGCGGTTGGTTTCGGTTTGTGGGAGCCCGTGTGAGCAGCGGGTCTTGCTTACGAAGTGGCTGTGCAGGAGTGTGGGTGGCACAGAGTGGCTGTGTGAGAGACAGACAGAGTGTGGGGTTTGGGGCTGTGTGGCTGTGGTATGGACGAGTGTGTCCCGTAAATGCTTCTACTGTTGCAAGGAACAACATCATAACAACAAAATAATGCTAAAAATACTACTAATACTACTAATACTACTACTAATAATAGTCTGTCAGGGGTGGGAGGCTGCAGGCTGGTACCCCACTGGCTCCCCAGCCCAGTCTGTGCCACGGCAGAGGCAGAACATTCCCCAGATATAAAGGCGACGAGAATGTGCAGTTGTTTCTCCTCAAACCAAAAGCTTGTGTTTGGAAACAAGCAGCGCTTTGTTGTATCATCCCAGCTTCTGACCTCGGACAGCTTGAGACCAAAATGGTTTGTGAGCCTTTTTTTCCTTTTTTACAGGAAAAAAAAAAAAGTCAAGCAAATAAAAATAATCCCATCTTCATTGTGAAGAAGAATAGATAGTCCCCATTTTCTCCATTGTCATTTTCAAGTAAATGTCAAAGCTAAGAGGTTATTTGGATGCACATCAGCACGACTGATAGGTGAAGTCAACCTCATTTCTCCTGGGCCTGTGGGCAATAAAACCTCTGTGGGCTTTGATGGGCAAGAGGAGATGAGAGATCTTTCATCTCACAGTGTGCCCAGCTGTTGGGATGGGATTAAGATGCACAAGGAGGGGGACAACCCCTCCGAGCTGCAAGTGGGCACAGCAAGCTTTTCAGGGATAGCTCATCCCCATTTCATAGCCCCAATAAGCTCTACCAATGCTGGCCTTTTATTCATGATTAACACTGGAAACTGAGTTAATTCGTAGGAACTAAAGCAGATCACTGAAAGCCTAAGTACTGAAATACGCCTCATTTATCAGCCTATCTCTGTCTCTGTATGATCTACATGATAGGGATGAATATTAACTTCCTTTGAAGAAAATAAAGCGAAGCAGCCACATGTTTTACCTGGCAAACGTATGCAGGGGTGATTCATTCCAAGAACGCTCTGAAAAATCCCCACCTCACTTTTACCTCTAGGAAATTCCCTTTTCATGGGAATGAAAATCACAGCTCCCACGCCCACAGATCGCAGGGCTTGGGTATTTCGAAAGGCTAGAGATGCTTCACCACAGCCTCACTCATTGAGATTGCTCTGTGACAAGCAAAGCACAAGCAATGCTTTTCCCTAACCAGATAGTATATATATTTTCTTAACCAGTCCATTTTTACGGTGGGCTTAAGCAGCTTCCTATGCTCCTGTTGTTGCTTTTAATTTTTTTCCCTGCTTCGGGTGAAACCCCTGCAGGAGGAAATAAAAAAAAAAAAAAGGAGAGAGAGAATAAATAAATAATGAAGAAAATGTTTCTCTTTCCCTCTCGATGTCAGGAATGTATGGAAAGCTTTAGGCTGCAGCAGTATTTTGACACTGCGCGCAGTACTGCTCCCCTCCCCTATTCCTTTGAGGTTCATCTTTCAGACCACAGCTCTGTTCCGCTGCCAACTCGTTGGAAGTGTTTAGTGACTGGAGAACTGTTGCCTGCTCTCTTCAGAACTTCACACTTCATTTTTCCAGATCCCTGCGAGCAGCAGCAAATATTTCACCAGCCTGGTTTGCCGGCTACCACCATAAATCAGACTTAGGACCCAAAAAAATATCCAGGCCTGTCAAGGCATTAAGCTTTTATTTTCAGGCTGGATCCAGTGGTAAATGAGGGCTTGTATTTTCATTTAAAACTGTAAAGGGATTTTAAGGATTGTCGTTGGACAATGGCCAGATTCAAAAGATACAATGCAGAATGTAACTGGTTAGAGGAGATTTGAAAAAGTCTTAAGGATGAAAAATGACTTTTCTTAAAGGTTTTTCAATGAAATGTGAAGCCAGACTTGAATTTCATAAAGGCTTTGGCATAGGCTGTTTATGAGGAAATCAATTGGGAAAGCGAAGAGGACAATGCTCCTGAGCGTCTGAGGGGGCATTTGTCCCCTTCAGTTTCACTGGGCAGAGATCTGCCACGAATATTGCAGGAGCAATGGCTAGGAAAAATGTATCAATCACATATTATTCACTTTCAAAATCTGATAGAAAATAGGAGCCTGTATAACATTGTGGATTTGGGGAAGTTTGTAAGGCAAAGATGCTCAGGAAACTTGCTTTTCACTGCCCAGGCCAGAATTAGATTGCAGTAGGGTGTTTTTTTATAACTGCCTCTTGAAGCAAACAACCCCGGTTCCCTCAGTCTGCTCTTCATTACCCTAGACAAGCACTGAATAGAAACTAGGTGGGGAGTCTATGAGCAGGGCTTCATTGCCAGCATTGTCATAGGCTTGCTCTGCAGCCTTGCACCGCTAGGATTCAGCAATCTGGTAGCTGTATACACACGGTCTTTTTTTTACATGGCAATAATGACCAAACTCGTTTGCACAATTTAGCTTTAAAACATGCCACAAAGCTTCCAGGCAAAGCTGAACATCAGCAGAAATTGAAAACTGAGGCACGGTCACAAGTTTCATGGCTTAGTTTCCCCCATACCTGAGAAACAAGGAGAAGGCTTGACCCAGACAAAGTGATGTGGGGTAGAAGTGTTGCTTTTCTCCATTGCTGCCATCCCAGACCACCTTCTGGCTCAGCCCCCTGACCTGGGGAGAGCAGAGGTCTGTTTCCATCTTTGCTCCATATTCACAGCATTATCCAAAGCAGGTTGGTTCAGTATTGCTGCCCTGGAGGGACAGTTGTGTCATTCACTGTGGCAAGGTGTTTTGAGGACAAGCCTGTTGACACTTGCTTGGTGACAAGGCAGTACAAAACTATAATTAGATCTACTGGGACCTTTTTCCCCTCCCCATTGGGGAAGTATCCCTTCCCAGCCTCAACATCAGACTGCACCATCCTATTTGTACGGCTCCTGAGATAGCAAGTCTGGCTCCTGGTCCCAAAGAAATTAAAGATGAGGCACTGACATTTGCATATTGTGTGCTTCTCTACTTCCCCTAGTGCTTGCAGCATGGGCTAATCAAGACAAGTGCCAGCATTCACAAATATCAGCTACTCAAGCCCCCCAAATTCCTCTCCTTCACTCTGAGCTGCTCGGCAATGCCAGCATCCACATTGTTCAAACACATGAGGGAGTGACAGCAGCTTAACAAATCGCCTCTCTGTCAGCTGAGCCTCTGTAACTGTCTGTGCATGTGCCCCTAGGCCACCTCGGACGGGGATTAATGTGATTTAGCTGAGTGTGTGTTCACTGCTGGTTTAGGCTGTGTCACTTTGCCTCATAAGCCGAGGTGGGTGAAAGCATGCTCACAGATCATCCCCATCCTTCAGCCTGCCAGGAATGGGGAAGGTGCTGCCCGCACTCAGCTGTGTGTCTGACCAATTCCATTTGCATGACCTGCTCAGGGTTACATACAGATGGGCCCTGAAGAGCGGCTCTGCAAAGGCATTTTGCTAGCTAAGGGATTTCCATGGGATGTCAGTCCCCGGCTACTTTCAAAGAACCTTGGGTTCAGGGCAGGCTGAAGTTTTGGCATACTCTATCATTATGGACAGAGCTGTTTTTTCCTGAGAGCAAAGCATTGAAGCCATAGGAGAAATGTCCTTATGGAGCTGTACCCGGCCTTTGTTCCTGTTTTATCTCAAGGGGCTGACTCCAAAGCAGATGGCATGCCTGAGATAAACTACATAATTTAAGATTTCTTTACACAGCAAAGACGCTGCACTCACAGGAGATGGTCCTTAGGGTGCTCTTTGCACATTCTGACTAGAGGCAAGGGGTCTCTGGAGATCCCCCACCTCCCACAGTGAGGTGAGGGCATTCCCTGCCGCAGGCATTGCCAGCTCCCCCAGTAAATACCAAAGGCTCCCAAGGTTCCATTGCCTCGTCTCCCATGGCTGTGTCTGATCTGAATGGTTTCCTTTTACATTTCCCCACTGGTGCCCATATTCTGCGCTGCTTATTGCCTGCTACCTCTCTTGCAAAATTTCCCACCTCCTCTGACCTTGCTACTGCTTCGTCTTGGGTGTTCTGCATTTGAGGCTGCTTCAGCAGTAGGCTCTGAGTCAATTAATTTTCCAAATCACAGCTAACTCAGCAAGGCATTCATGAACGGCAAGGTGGGGAGGCCAGCCATACTTCAGGAAAAACAAAAAAAAAGGAGTTTAGTTTCCCAATTTAGCCTGGCATGTAGCAGGGGTGGCCAGGAACTGGCGCTGGCTGTGAAGAGGGATAATTTTCCAGGTATGCCGAAAGCACAGGCACCATGCTTAGAGTAAAACAGAAACAAAAGCACCAGCCTTTTCCCCCATGGCAGGATCAGACCCCCAGCAAAATTACTTCCTATGCTGGGAGCTGACATAAGACTCCACACTTCCAGGCAAATAAACACCTCTTCATTTCAGTGGCTATCTGACACGGGTGGAGCAGAGGGCAGGTCAGAGCTTATAGCTCCTTTACATTTTTAATAGCTAAGAACACACTACTGGTGCTTAAGAAATACGCTCGTTAATAATTGATGAGCATGAATGGACAGCACGGTGGTTAAGGCAGGCAGTTCGGTAGAGACCTGTTCCACCCCTGCCTCTGCCACAGACTTCAGAGGTGATGTGGGGGCAAGTCACTTTGTTCAAGAGTATAAACAAGTTCCCACAGGGTGAGGGATGGAGGGAGCTACAACTGAGTCATCTCCATCATAGAATCACAGAATCAATGAGGTTGGAAAAGACTGTTAAGATCATCAAGTCCAACCTTTACCCCATCACTGCCAAGTCCAACACTAAAACATGTCACTAAGGGCCTCATGTACACTTTTTGAACACTTCCAGGCATGGTCATTCCACCCCTTCCCTGAACAGCTTCTTCCAATACCTGATCAACCTTTCTGTGAAGAAATTTTCCTAATTCCCGATCTAAACCTCCCCTGGCGCAGCTTGAGGCTGTTAACTCTTGTCCTATCACTTGTTATTTGGGAGAAGAGACCAACCCCACGTCACTACAACCTCCTTTCCTGTAGTTGTAGAGAGCACTAAGGTCCTCCCTGAGCCTCCTTTTCTCCAGACTAAACAACTGCAGGTCCCTCAGCCATTCCCTATAGGACTTATTCTTCAGACCCTTCACCGCTTTTATTGCCCTTCTCTGGACCCGCTCCAGTGCCTCAATGTCTGTCATGTAGTGAGGGGCCCAGAACTGAGCACAGGATTCAAGGTGCGGCCCACCAGTGCCCACTACAGGGAGATGATCACTTCCCCAGCCCTGCTGGCTATGCTATTGCTGATACGGGCCAGGATGCCGTTTGCTTTCTTGGCTGCCTGGGCACAAGCTGCTCATGTTCAGCTCTGTCAATCAGCACCCTCAGGCCCTTTTCCACTGAGCAGCTTTCCAGCCATTCTTCCCCACCCTGTAGCATTGTATGAGGTTGTGTGGCACAAGTGCAGGACCCGGCACTTGTTGAACCTCAATACCACTGCCCATAGCCCATTGATCCAGCCTGTCGAGATCCCTCTGCAGAGCCTTCCTATCTTTCAGCAGATCAACACTCCTGCCCAACTTGGTGTTGTCCACAAAATTTACTGAGGGTGAACTCAAACCCCTCATCCAGATCACCAATGAAGATATTAAACAACACTGGCCCTAACACTGAGCTCTGAGGGACACCACTAGTGACCAGTTGCCAACTAGATGTGATGCCATTTACCACCACTCTTTGGGCTCAGTCATTCAGCCAGTTTCCAACCCAGCAAAGAATACACCTATTCAGGCCATGAGCAGCCCATTTGTCCAGGAAGAACGCTGTGGGAGACAGTGTCAGATGCTTTACTTAAATCCAAATAGACAATGTCCACAGCCTTTCCCGCATCAACCAGGTGGGTCACCTCATTGTAGAAGGAGATCAGGTTGGTCAAGCAGGACTTGCCCCTCATGAACCCGTGCTGACTGGGCCTGATACCTCCATTTTCCAACAAATGCTATATGATCTCACATCTGCTCCATGACCTTCTCCATCGCAAGTGCATTTCTTGTCTTCCTGATGCCCTGGGAGCAGCCTGCTCCTCCATAGTACAGTGGATGAGGACTCAGTTCCCAACTTTTGCTGTCGGTACCTCGTGCTAACAGGCACACACAGGTACAGAGGCAGAGGAGAAAGCTCACACCCTTGTTCACCCTGAGGCAACTTTTTCATGTGCTCCTAGCTGAGCAGTGGTGTGGCCATAGCCCAGGTAGATGCATCCCCAATGCCTACCATGGGTCAAAACCACAGTGAAGATGTGACACCACAGCTTCCACATTGGGAAGCTATGAGCTGATTCCAGAAACAGGCACCTACTACATTTTCAAGGGCCAGGCTATGTCTGTATGATGTTTAACCTTCTTAACTTGCCCAGAGCCAGTTTCGTCCAACTACACTGCTGTGCGTTGGTGTGTAGACAGACTTTCCTCCGTCCCCCCTCACTTCAATAAGGTTAATAGCTCTCTCCTACCTACCAGATGGGTGGCAAAGATAAACACACTATGGATCGGGAAGCATGCAGACACACTGATAATAGGGTGCAGCTAAATGCTTTAGAAAGATAACGAAATAAATAAACTTTGCCACATCAAGAAAATAAGGACAAGGGCCCATTCTTTGGACAGAAGGCAAACAGGCGTGGCTTGGCCATCTCCACAGTATTCAATTCAGCCTCCAGATCAGGGTGATCTGGAACTGCCCACTGGGAACGATCTATGGTCTGTGCTGGCTCCTGAGCTGTGCCAAGCATTGTATGGGAGAGCCCAGGCCAAAAGCCTGCCCAGGCCTCTCCTAATGATTCTGTTAGGGCAAGTCCATGCTAATAATGATTGGTACGCCCATTGAACTGTTTAATTTATTAGCATAGAAGTCCCCTTTCGGACTGGTTTTCACCATTGAAATGCTTTTTCTTTGGATAACCAACTTTACTGTTATCTTTTCTTCGACCATCACAGCTCTATACTGTGGACATCTGCAAGAAAATGAAAACTTTGTGCTCATATGGCATCAATTATTTCATGTAATCTCTGCCTTCTTTCCCAGATGGACCACCTCTTTTTTCCTTCTCCCCACCTCCTTCCTTAATGCAAGGAAAACAGGAGTGATTTTCATTAGAGGATCTGAGAGCCTCCTGATCCTGTGACTAGGCTCACCCATCTGATCACAGTGGATGGAGTGGGTGTAATATCAGAAGATGTTGAGTTAAGGAGGAGGAGGTAGGCAGTAGTGAGCAGATGTGTTCCCACAGCAGGTTGTAACACTGATACATACAAATCGGGTAGCTGTAAGGAGGGCTAAGTCCTGATCAGGGTTCCTGCTAATTGTTCCAGACACTCTGGTGTAAATGTTGAATTTTGAAGCATTACCAGTTGATTTCTGGGAAGGGGCGGTGTTGGTCAACAGTTTTGCTGTGGTACCAGGAAGCCCTAAGGCAGAAGCAAAACTAGAACTGGAAAAAAATCCCATGAAAATGGCCTCCTATAAGAGACTGTGATTAAAGTTATCTTTACACCCCACACCCCCATCACTCCCCAGCCTCTAACAAGGCTCTGACAAAAAAAAAAAAGACACTTTCCTGAAACAAAAGAATTCCTTTTGAAACCCCTCTGTTTCAGAATTTAAAAGAAAAGAAGTAAAAAAAGGATTTTTGTGTCACACTAAGACTCCTCTTTTGATGTATTTGGGTAACTCTGATTTCTTAATGCCTCTGTAGTGGTGTAAATATAACACAGCAGAGAGATGAAGTCATTCGATACTGTGGCAAGATGTTGAATAAGACCTAGTATAGTAGATGAAATAGCCTATGTATTTATTGTATATAATTTCATTGAAAAACCCAACCAGACAACAAGCACAACCAAAAAAAAAAAAACAAAACACCAAACCCCAAAACATTAAAAGCTGTTGTTAGCACAACTAGAAGAGTTTATTTTGATCCTTAAACCAAAATCTACCCTTTAGGTGATGTCATATAACAGTTTGACTCTGACACGTAGTACTGGCATTTCCTGCAAAATGGAAATAATAAGACTGTAGGTTTTGCTGAGCACTTCCTCCCCACGTACGTAGACACATGTTTCTCCTCCTACCTCCCCACTGCCTGTAATCACTGCTCTGATGAAGTGTGACCAATCCAGAAAAAAATTATTATGTGGGATGGTGGATTCGATGGAAAAACATAATTTATTTTCCACCCAGCAAAATCCTTTCTGTTACTGCTCCTTGATAAACTATGGTTTGTGTTCTTTTCAGAAGCCTCAACAATGGCAGACTGTGCCTTTTCATCACTTGAGAGCTTTCACTTTCGGTCGCTCGGCTATAAATAGGAAAGTCTTTGTTCTGTCCCCTTTGGATCACAGCTACAAACATGAACCATGGAGGACACTCGAGCCTTTCCATGCTTCTTGGTTGTTCTCCTGAGAGAAAGCAGCCACGCAAACAGGCTGCTTTGTTTGTACTTCCTCTGAAGTCACAATTTCTTCCACTAAATGTTTACACATTCCAAAGTCAAGCAACTTGCCTTGCATCTTGGGAACCCAGCGCTGGTGATTTACGTTACTTTCAGAAAGATTTGGAGATGTATATTTAATGGGTTCAGTTAACAATTTAATTTGCATGTTTTTTTCTCGAAGCTAAACGTTTGTTAAATCAGAACATAGCTAGCATTTATATTGGTGCTAATGGGAACATTTTCATAAAAACCAAATTTAGAGCCAGTAGAAGGATCCTGGCTTGGCACATTTTCAAGAGAAGGGCTCTATCTGAAGCTCTGTACACAGTCATGGGATTTTTTTAACCTCTGTTTCAGCAAGTTTGGAGTCAGATGCTCAGCTTAGGTGTAGACTGCATAAGAGAGAGCAATTTGACACTTAGGGTCCATGGTGTCCCCAAGCCTGACCTGGAAGACCTATATCTAGGGATTCAAAGTCAAGGATAATGGTGCCTTCAGTCCTTTGAATCCCAGTGCTAGATGATCACAGAATCATAGAACAGTTAGTGTTGGAAAGGACCTTAAATTCATCTAGTTCCAACCACCCTGACATGGGCAGGGACATGAGCAACAGGCTGAGAGTATTAGAAGCGCCTGAAAATCCTGATTCCTGGCCATGACTGGCTTAGTCCAAGACTGAACCACAGAGTGAAGGACAAGCAATCTATTCTTCACATGTGTCTTCACTGGGTTGCCTGTCTCCTCAGCTACTTGTTTCTGAAGCTCTTCCCTGCCTTGGTTTTACTTCCCTTTCAGCTCAGCCTCCTTCCTTTCCTTTCCTTTCCTTTCCTTTCCTTTCCTTTCCTTTCCTTTCCTTTCCTTTCCTTTCCTTTCCTTTCCTTTCCTTTCCTTTCCTTTCCTTTCCTTTCCTTTCCTTTCCTTTCCTTTCCTTTCCTTTCCTTTCCTTTCCTTTCCCTTTCCTTTCCCTTTCCTTCTTTCCCTTCCCTTCCCTTCCCTTCCCTTCCCTTCCCTTCCCTTCCCTTCCCTTCCCTTCCCTTCCCTTCCCTTCCCTTCCCTTCCCTTCCCTTCCCTTCCCTTCCCTTCCCTTCCCTTCCTTTCTTTCTTTTCCCTTTCCTTTCCTTCCCTCTTTCTTTTCTTTTCTTTTTTTTTTTTTTTTTGGTACAAATAAACTAAATTCTCCAAACCATCTGCATTGCTATCAGACGCTGCTTTTTAAAAATCTTGGCATAATTTCTGAAGTTTCCCTGTGTACACTTTCCTGTTCATGTATTTCCGTCATCCAGGTATCATCACTCAATAACCATACTGTGGCTGTAATGCTTTTCACATGGAAGGAATTGTGTTTTATTGATGGCAAATGTTGTAATGCACTTTCATGTCAAGATGAAAATCTGAAAAAGAAACTTTTCTTAGTGTGTGCTACATGAAACCTCTACATTGAACCAGGCTGTAAAGAGAATATATTCAAGTACACATATGCTATGACTATATATAGCAAATTAAACAGTCCTGGCATGCAAGAATGGGCACAAGAACACATTTTTACTGTGAAATATTTAGCATGGGCACAGTCTAGCAGTACTCTCCCAAGCCATTTCCAGGCATAGACCACATGTTAGCAAAGCTAAGGACCACACTGAATAGGCATTTTGGATGCGTCTGCTCTCTTCTAGGGCCTAAGGGCATTTAGTGTTATGGATCTGACAAAAAAAAAAAAAAAGAGGACCAGAGCCTGAGCCCAGGCACTGTTTGGTTCATGCAGCTGAAGTTATCAAGCCCACCATGGTCCATAATCAAGGACAAGTTGGGGATGTCATCCTCCTACCTGCCACCTGATTTCTATAATCACAATAGTGACCAAATGTTGTGTGGGTCACTTTGATGATGGCTTTATTTGGCTAACGGGTGCTTGGTGAAGCCCCAGAACCTCATGACAAGAGGTTTGGAGCAACCTGCTCCTCAGGTGCCATGGACCCAGGCGTGCAGCACAGCCAGCTGTTACAAAATGCCTGCTTGGAATCAAGGGGCAAACTACAAAATGAAGATAGGGACAGCGGTGCCTTTAGCTTGTCATTACCCCACATCCAGCATCACTCTGCACAGCTGACTGATGTCCCTCCTTCTGCTTATGGAAATACACAGCCTGGTCAGAGCCCTTGGTAGGGTGGCACCTGCACCCAAGCCATGGCTCTTGTTATTGCCAGTGCATGAATTGTTCTCTGGTTATTTTTTTGGGTCTCTTACTCTGCAATGAACTGGGAGCAATGCTGCTGAAATGCATAAGACTCATCCTCATACTGTTTTTTGTCTCAGTTCGGTACCCTGCTGTGACCTGCCATTGGCTCCCATCCAAATGTCCCAATACGAGTGAGAGTTGTCCTAGAGTGATTTTAGCCCGATTGAAGCAAGAAGGTTCAGACATCTCTTAAGAGAAGATTCCTGGGATGTTTCCAACTTGGGTTTTTTTTTCAAATGCAAAATATTTAGCTACACTTGGGAAAGGATCCAAGTCTATGGCTGTTTGTCTGAAGGAACCTTGAAGCTTTTTTGAGGTTGGATTGTCTCCTCAGCTCAGTCACCATTTGTGCAGTTACTTAATGTTAGTGAATTTGCATCTGATTTATGTACCAGAGAAGCAAGATTACCACCTGTCTCAAACACAGGAGAAACTGCCCTTCTCCCTCTTTCTCATTTGATTCTTGGAGCAGTTTTTTGTTTGCCATTGAGAGGAAAATGAGAAAACTCAACCCAAAGCCCAGCTCCTGTCACTCACCAAGACCAATTCAAAGGCTTTCGCTATCAATAGTAACTGCTGGGGCAGTGCATGGAGCTGACAATTTTTTTTTTTTACAAAAAACCCCACTTTCCTGTTTAAAATTATAGCTCACTATTTTTGTGGAAAACTATCAGTTTCAAGGATTGAAAAATAATTTGGACTTCAACACCCAGAACTGTTTTCCAGCCACATGGCATATGAAATCTGCTAGCATTTTTTTGCACCTCCTCGTGACCCAGATCCCAAGACAGATGCCTCTGGGCTTCCTTTGCAGTCAGTAGGGAGAAATATGTTTCTAGAGCATCTCATCCTAAAGTGGGCAACTAAACTGGCTCAGCTCAAAGTGTTACTTTCTCTCTATTGACTATAAAGTTAGTGAACACAAGTAACTAGCCCAGATGTGGAAGTCTGTCCTGATGTAGGTCAGATGACCCCTGTCTGGCCTCTTTTGGCTCCAGCACTGATCCATCTGCAGCAGCTCTTCCCAAATAGCTCATCCCCACCTTGGGCTGGGCTTTGGGGGATGGCTGCTATGTGTGAGCATTAATTAGTCAGTGATACAGGCCCTGGAAATACTTTCACCTGGCAAAGCCAAGATGGAAATGCACTCCTGCCTCCTCCCAAGGGCATATCACTGTTGGTACACCTGCCCTCTTTCCACTTTATTTTGTCGCAGGCTCCATAAATCTTGCTTTCCTTTCCACACTGCAGCCCACCATCAGGAGGTGTGAATGCTCCCGTTCACTCAGCCAGAAGGGAAAAAAAAGTTTTCCACAAGCTCAGCTTTGCTAAGGCAAATGAACTCCGGGTGTTAGGAGGTCAGTGCAGCAGGCTGGATGTCCTGGCAGATGCCAGGAGTGCAAAGGACAGGCCAAAAGAAGCCCAAACAGTGCAAAGACATAGCACCCAGGCAGGCAATCCTGATAAGAGAAAAGCCTTCTGCAAACAACTAGGAGAGCCAACAGGAAAGATTTACTCTCACTCTGTATTATTTTCCTATCTACAAGTTTGGGCTACAGCAAAAACCATAAAAAAAATAGCCAAAGCTATGTTAACAGTTAGATTATTTTTGTGTATGGAAAGAGAGGGCTCAACCTCTTCTCTGAAAACACCCACCCAGGGTTCCAGGAAGAGGCTGAAGTCTCTGGTTTCTACAGTGGCTGCCTCTTATCAGGGGCTCAGGCTGATGCATCACCCCAGTTTTAGCTCAAGTCTGTCGAAGATCTGAGGAATAACTCCAGGAGAAGGGCAAGGTGTGCACAGATAAACAAGGTGGATGTCACTGGTCCAGGAGTACCACGTTCCTGGGGATAAGGAAAGTGAGAACTCAAATTGTTTTAAATGGAGCATCTTCTCATCTTGCTTGAGAAGCACGATGGAGCTCATCTCGTCTGCTGGGCCTTTTAAAATCTTAATTCTCTCCTTTTCTAGTTTCTAGGGCTTGAGTGAGGACAGTCATCCTCTCCTGTTTTCTAGATGTTTATGTTCAACATCCTGAGTTTATTCATAGAGCAACGAGCCTGCCTTTAAAAATCAAGGCCAAATCTAGGTCAAACCTGATGAACATTTTATCCTTTGCTCTGCAGAATTGGAGGGCTCAGGCATACAATCGTGTCATGGCAGCTCAGTGAGTGATACCATGTCAGCTTCACCAATGGGCCACGCACGCTGAGCTGCAAGAGTGAGGCCAAACACATTAGCTTGAAACTTCTTTCACTGGGTTTTCCGTAAATGTGCTTCACCCCATATTTGCTGACAGTCACCATCTGAGTTGCATTATTTCACTGTTTGTGGGCACAAAGCCTCTTCACAAGCTCTTGGTTTTCTATGCAACAAAATTTCTTGCAGTATTTAGAAGAAGGAACCAGAAAACATGGCATGTCTAAAGCTGAGCTTATAAACCCACGCTGGCCAGTGCTGGATTGCTCGTTGTCCTGTTTGGGGTCCCACTGAGGCACAGTGGGGCTGTCCAGCCTGTTATTTCTTTAGAAGAATATCCACATTCAGAGGGAAGTGGTGCACAGCCCAGTTTTATCCCATCAAAAGAGTTGGTATATGGCAAGAATGCACCCAGCTACAAATATGTTGATGGCTGGAGAGGAAAAGGGCATTATGGAGCATTTCTACTGCCTACTGTGGATTCAGTCTTCAAAATAATCTCATCCTTGAATACTGAAGAGCTGCTCCAGCCCTCAGTACACACAGAACAATCCCAGCAGTTCTGCCTCCTTCCAAAGGGGGCTGAAAAACAAAGTTAAAAGCCACCAAAAGTCTAAGTTAAACCTTTAAACTGGAAGATGTACTTTCTTACAAAAACACTCACTTTATCTACATGGGGTTTGTGTTCACAAAGCTCCCTTCATACTCATGGAACAGCCTGAAATGTCAGTGGCTATTCATAGAAGTTGCTTCTACACATGAGTGAAACAAGGTGGTCAGGATGCGACAGCCCAGACAAAGTCAGAGCAAATAAAATGCAAATAATGAAACTAGATTCATGTGGTTCAGCCCTTTTCCTCTGCTATCTTCATCATCTTTGCAACACCGCTGTGATGGCTGATAAGAAAGCAGGGGGTCAAAGTGTCAAGAAAACAGAGGTTGTTTCCTTTGCATCAAATACTAAAAGCAGCATCTCTTGGTTTTCTCACAGACTGGCCCAACCCAGAGCATGGCTAAATTTTGCTCAGGTGGGACTGAGAGGTGCTGGCTGCAAGGAGGAGGCATTTGCACGACAACGCATCCCACCCATTAGCACGTTTCAAAGCTTGGGGCACCTCATTTTTCCTGGTTGCTCTGGGTTTCTGCATTGAGCAAAAGGCTATATACCATTTCTTCCACTCCAGAAAATGTATGCAAAACTTTCCACTTATAGTCAATGCAAGTTATCCCTGACTTATCTGCTGGAGATGGAAATAGTCTCTGTAAAAGATCTGCCACCTCTACAAGCAACCCACTGACCATGCAGTTTGCCATGTTCTTGCTATTATAACTTGGGGCTCAACACCCAGATTTTGTACTGAAATACAAGTACAGCGTCACAGACTTAAAATTCAAGCTGCTGGAGTCTGAGGATGTAAACTTGTTAGAAGAGAAACTGTCAGGCTTGGGGAGGGAGGGCTTTTTGAGGCAGTTGATTAGATCAAGGGATAAACTGATAAAGCAACTGCTAAAACTAAAAGGACAAAAAAGAAAGACAAACTACATAGGAACTGTAAGTCCTGTGAGACAACCAATGCAATCTGAGAACTGAAATTCATAATTGTACTAGATAATAACCATTACTGATACGACAGAAATACTGCTTTTATGGCACTTAATCTTTTCCTTCTTCTCTTCCACTGCAAGGTCCCTCTCTGCTCTACTTTTATGTGTCAGGTAATTTATAAAATTACAGCAAACTCAGAGAAATTTTTCCCAGTTTCTCCAGTTTCCTTTTATATTTAGAGTCTGAAATATTGCTTGGCCAAGAGCTTGTCATTTTTTTCAGCTGTGTTGTTTCGTCTACCAAAGATGTTGCTTTGTCTCACTGATATTCAGTGAACTGATCTCCAACACCAGCAGTATCAAATACTGGAGTTTGCAGAAGGGCACTGGGATACACTACAGCTTGAATAAACAAAACACTGCCCAAAGGAGAAGTCATCTTCCCCCGTTTTCTGAAGTCTTTAAAACAATCGGGAAACCTCCAGTCCAATCACACAATCTTGGTCCCAGGGTGTACGGTCTAGCTTGTCACGCATAACAACCAAAGCACTGCAGCAATGAAGAGTGTAACAGTAATAACTGTTAGCACTGCCACTACTTAACTACCCAGATGACCTTCAAAACTGTAGGTTTAGAGGCCAAAATTCTTCTTTTTCCTAGGAAACAGGAATCTGTTCTGCAAAGAGAATGGGTTTTCCCATGCAAAACCAGAGGCAAATCCCACCTCTTCATCAGCACTGTCTCACCTGATGGTGCTCTTTGACAGGGCCAATTTGCCCTGGATCACACACATAGGTACAAGGTGCTAGCACACCACTAGCACAGCAACCCAAAACACTCAAAGCCTGAAGGTGCATTTTAGAGTGCTTCTCCCAGCAAGGAAACTGGACTTCTCATATGTTTCACTTAAAAATACTTGAGTATCACGTAAGTGCTACAGTAGTGCATGAATACACATATAGATAAAAAAAGGTAAAATCTATAAACTATTGGCCCTAATCCCTAAATCTCAGCAAATTAGCTCTTGACTTAAGATCACCTTGGAGCACATACTGGGCCATGTTCTTTTCTCTTGGTCATCTGCATTGTGGAGGATATCCATTCTGGCATCTAGCTTTGGTTTCTGAATTAGGGGTCTGTATAGTACTTCTGATATAGTCTGTGAAACTTTTCTAGGGCAATTTAGTGATTGAATTCCTGTTTCAGGAATGGGATAATCATTGTGCTCAGCCCTGAGCTCACTGGGAAGTCTGAGAGGTCATCTGGCAGGTGAGAAGTCACAAGGTAGGAGACAGTAACATTCAAGGCTCTGCTTCCCACTGTTATCTTTGCAGAAAACATTCAGGTGGCTTTTAATGGCTATAAAAAGAAAACCAGCAGGATTCAATTCTATTATATATTACCTGAAGAAACTTATTCCTTTGTGTATCTCATTAGTAATGTTTTTAAACTTTTATTGTGAACCTAAAGAGGGCAAAGGAGAGTGAACACTATAGCATCTGTGGCAGAACAAAGAATCCCAAAAATGCAAACCCCCTTTTCTTATTAATTGGGACTGGTATTGACCTGTTAAGGAGAAATGTGATTACTGGCGAAGTATTGGCCTTTTCCAGAAAAATGGCATCACAGCCTTTCAATTCTTTGAAATTTGCCTTGTCACAAATATTGACAAATGTACATAATTTACTACGAAACATTGATTTTTTTTAACAACAGCTGTAAAGCAGCCAAAAACCCTCTGAAGAAAAACAACTGTATTTTAAGCTAAAAGAAGTAACTAAATAACAACCACTTTTCCTAAATAAACCAGGTACTGCAGGATTGATAGTAAGATCAGCTCCCCTGTCCCATAAATATGTTTTGACCCATTTCCAATAATACGGCAAAACCCATGTTTGACTTAAGAAGGTGGTAAATACAGAGGACAAATCATATTCATATTAAATAACAATATTTTCACTAATGCCTATCTAAAGCATTACACAACTTTCATTAAGTACCCATCACTTCTGGACACTTGAGAAGAGAGTGAGCTACGAAAACGTTATCAAAGTGGACTACTTCTGATTCTGGGAGGCAGCTGAAAATTTGATGAAGCCCTTTCTCGCATGGTATGTGGGTGTGGGTATGTTTCTGAGCTTCCCATCTTCTGTCTTTGAGGTTCAATTTCTTATTTGCAGTTGTTGTGGCACAAAAAAAGTTGACATTTTGCAAGGCCTGAGGTCTGTGGTCATTCTCATATCTAGCAGGACACCTCTGCAAGTTCAGTCATATCCTTTCCACTGTCAGATGTACGTATTCATGGGTCTTGAGGACCAAAGGGCACTAGCCCATTGAGCAATGAGGGATAATTTTCCCTCATTTTGGTCTACACCACCTGTGCGATGCCGAAAGGACACAATGGGATGGAAGAAGGCCAGTGTGCACCAGTGGTGGGCTTAGGCTACAGACCTAGGAAAGGCATGGATCCCTTAGTGAAGCTCATACCAGATCTCGTGGGTCAGGAAGGGTTTATAATTAAAATACTTTAAGATACTTAAAATACTTTCATAGAATAGAATAGAATCATAGACTCATAAAATCATAGAATATTTTGGGTTGGAAGGGACCTTCTAAGGTCATCTAGTCCAACCCCCTGCAATGAGCAGGGACATCTTCAACTAGATCAGGTTGCCCTTCAGAACAACTTCCAGAGGAAAACCAGGATTTGAGCGTGGAAACTGGCCTCTGAGAGGACTTTTGTTTATGGTGTGCATTCATTTATCCATTTCCAGTAGGGTTTCACTTCTCAGTTCTTTGGGCATGGGTGTGAGTCCCCACCAACTTGACTTGAACAGACTTGGGGAGGTGCCATCTCCTCTGAACCATGATCTGTTCAAGTACCAGTGGTTTGTGGTTCCTGTCTCAGGTTGTCATGCTGCAGATGACCTAAATTCTCTCTCTCTTTTCTGATACAGGCAGGTGTTTCTGAGCAAGAAATTGCCCCGTCACAGGGCACATGCCTGTTCTGCTGACAGGCAGGGTATGCAACAAAACAACCATACACTAGCTGTACAACATGCACAGTTTATTAAATAAGCACACTAAAGCAAACAAGCGCACTAAAGCAAACAAGCATATTGACGTGAATTGGGTATATATCTCTCTCTCTATAATAAATAAGTACAATAAAGCAAATCAGATAAATACATAAGTAAAGTACAGAGGAAAACTAGCAATGCATAAAATCATTACTGCATAAAGAGAACAGAGATTAGAAGAAATACACTACCAACTACCCCCGAATCACCACCTAGGCCCACACTTAAGGCTAGGACGCCCATTGCAGCCAATGACAGGAGTCTCAGGTAATTGGGAAAATCCCTTTGTGGTCCATCCACCCATAGCTGAGGCTTTGGATCTGGCTACAAGATGGTCCTGCTTTTATACCCGTACAAAAACAACCAGCTTTATGCCAGATCCCTAATTGGTTACTCATGGGGCTGTGCAGTTTCTCATGATCTCACCCTTGTCCACACCGACAGCGTTGGCCAGGCACCCTGGTGCGGCCAAGTATGAAGGTCATAGAACAGCTGCACACCTATGCTGTCCTGCCTGTTTCTGACAAACAGTGACCATGAACATAAACATATATACTCTACCGAATACTCTGACAAAAACCATACTTTGTTATGCCTCTCAGTCATGAGTGGGAATTAACTCTCAGCAAGGTTCCTATCCATTAGACCGCCTTCAGCCACGAGCAGAGGATCCTCCTTCCATCCTTCACCACAGGTGCTGCTGACCCAGAGCGTGCACAGGGTCTGTTCCACTGTGCCACAAAAACCTGGATCAGCAAACCCAAGAGACAATAACCAGGTAACGCTGCAGTCATCAGCACGTTATCTGTTGGTATTTTCTACCACAGAGGAGCTGGTGAACTGCTCCAGGGCAGATGTCTACATTAAGCAAAATGCCAGTCTTAACATGACCATTCCCCAAGCAGTATCTTTTATGCGCAAATCCAGTGCACACAAAGAAAAGTGTGTCCTGAGACCTGTTAAATGGAGCAACCAAAATGAGTTCCTAGTTGGAAAGTTACAAAAATAGCAATTGGGGAGATCCTCTTGGTCAGGCAGAGACAGGGAGGTTTAAAACAGCACGTACAAAACCTTGCCTCGCTGGCAAGGAAAACGGTTGCACAAGTTCTCCGTAAACATCTTTATCTGCAGTCATTAGCCGGCAATCCTAAACATTGGATGAGTTCTCCCCATGGTTTCACAATGGGTTTTTTTCTTGTTTCTAGGAACTGTTTTCGAGGACTGCCATTCAGCATACGAGAAAAATGTGTGAACATGATACACAGTCGTTTCTTTTTTTTCTTGGACATTGCTCATTACAGAAATACAAACCACCACATTACCATGTACCCTACTTTAACAGTTTCCATCCAATACCTATAAGCACATCACAAACATGAATGATTTTAAAGATCCGTGATTTCAAAGATCCCTGCCCAGAAGGAAATGTAGTTTTTGTGCTAAACATAAGGAAAAGATGGTTGAAGGGGTACTATGTGGAGCATACAAGGCATCTTCCTTAATGCCCAATACAATGCCTTATAAAACCACAGTCCTGTCTCTATGTAGTAGTTTGAGTTAATCTCTTCCAGACAAATAATGCAGACTAAGAAAATAAAGCAGGGCAGATGAGAAAGTACAAAAAAAAGGTGGAACAAAGATGCCATTTTAAATCACTGGCCCCAAAGCATCATGTAACTATTCTCTAAGGCAAGGAGCAAGTCAAGGAAATTCCTCATCAACTGCTACTTTCTACAGGTCCATAAGAGCCAAAGGCTGTGGATTTTGCAGCTCTTTAAAGTACAGGGGGAAATCACCACCAGCACTGCTCCAAATCCCTGAGTGGTGCAGGAAGTGCTGCTCGACACATGACAACTGATCAGCAAAGGGGCAGAAGCAGACTGGGTTTTCAGGGCTGACTTTGAGATCCAGCTGCCAAATGCATTGCAAAGAAAGACCTCTGGAGATTTCTCATACTTTACTTTTTTTTTTTTTTTTTTTTTTGGCTTATTCTCCTAGCGTATTCATCTTAACAAAAATCAGCTGTTTTCCTTCTCACTTACACAGTATTTGCTGAAGAGACTTCAGCATCTGGCCTGGCTACTATTAAAAGATGAGAACATCCTGCTCTGTTAGGAGAACACCACTACTGTCAATAAAAGGGCAGAGATTCTTCCTGAGGTCTGTCTGCATTATTTAGGGTTTTTGTCCCTTATGCCACAGCCTTTCCTTCCTATTTCCTGGTGTTTGCTAACTGGCCTCGCACACCCTGGAAGCAAGGATAAAAATTGTGCTTTCCTGGGAGAAACTATCTTACTGCATTTGGATTAACAGCATCATTTTCAGCTACCAAGGACTGCTTTTTCCAACTGCGGAAATGAAAAAGTAAACAAGCTGGAGAGTGTGAGGCACTGCCTTGGTGTTCAGGCTCCTACTCTATTTGTAATAGTGCTCTGAAGTCACAGCCTGCACGAATACAAATGAAGGGATGGAAAGGGGAAGTCACTAAGCACTGGACCCCTACAAATGTGCAAAAAAGTTTTAAACCCTTAATATACCCCGTGTGCCCAAACCCAGAGGCAGGGGAAAACCCCAACTCAGAGGCTGGGGGAGAAGTCACCAATTGCACTTTGGTAGTTGGGGTTAGGTGTTAAGAGAAGCATGGGGATGACATGCTCTTCTGAAGCCCAAGCTCCACCTCCATGCTTGGAAGACATCAAAACTTGCCGGGCACAGCCATCCTGAGCAGATCTGACGGCAGTGGTCCTGCACTGAGCCTCCCTTGGACCAGCAGACCCACAGAAATCCCTTCCAACCAGCATTTTGGTGACCCTTTATTGGTAACACCCTCACTGACGGGTTGAAAAATGCTGGCGTCCAAAACCACAGGGCTATTAATAGAGGGACTTCAGCTGATCTCTACTGGTGTAATCACCATCTGAATTTGGCCTCGTGGTAAACATTAATCACTGGCAAGTTGCTGCAGCATATCAACTTTAACATGGGTTGTTTGCTTTCCTCTAAGTGTTGGGACATCCTGCAAGCTCCAGCTGCTCATCCTGAGTGAGCTGAAGGGACTGAGCAGCCAAGGGCTGCCTCCACGGATTGCAGTGATCCCTGTGTTTCTTCCTGCCCCACCGCAAATCCCGAGTAAATCTGTTGAGACAGTGCAACTTGGCTTTAACTCTGCATTGTTTTTTGACCAGATCAGCAGTCTGGAAACTGGGTCAATTTTTCTAAACATGTGGTTTAGAAATGTGCTGTTTCAAAGGACACTACCCAATGGTGTGAGACCAAACATCAGATTTGTAGTAAAAAGTGCTAAACAACAACAAGAGTTCAAAGCTCTCTATAAACACTGAGTCCATGGGAGACCCTGACAAAGTAGGGAAATAGTAAATATTGTGCTCTATATTTAGGGAAACTGAGGCACAAAAAGAGGAGTGCAAAGCTGCCTGGAGAATCGCAGACAATGCTGAAATTACTCAGGGTCAGAACAAAAGCTAATTGGTCTCATCTTTACAAGTTCTTACAAATAAAACCATAGGGATTTGATTTTATTGTCTCACCCAAACTGCAGGAGGGAAATTCAAGTCTGCTTGCATTCCCAGTGAGGGAAATCCTAGCCCACTTGCTACTTAGGTAATACATTCAACATTTGAAACACAGGTTGCATCTACCCCAAGTAATACATGAAGTTAATCTGTGTGCAATTAGCAGGGCAGGCCTGAGAACTTCAATTCTGAACTACGTCATAGGTTCCAAGTTACTTTGTTTGCACTGCATCAGATCACCAGATGCTTTTGAAAGCTTAGGCTTTGTTCTATTTGTATCTCACAGTCTTATCAGTTACTGGGGCCAACAGCTTCCTATTCTCAGAGGGGCGAATGCCAACGTCCCCTCCTCCAAGACCATGTAAGTATCACCAAGAGACCCCATGGGAACATCTCCATACATCGCAGACTGATACCGCAGCAGTAGCTCTACAGGGGAAAGATTATAACTACTGAAGTCCAAAGACAGCCCTCATGAATGTTAAACATTTATTTTTTTTGCTTTAAGCTCATGCTAAAGTTTCTTTTTTTCTCAAGATGTTGAGTAGAAATGCTCAACTGCTCCCAGTATTTCATCCAGCACAGTCATTCCCATCACCTATCCAAAGATTATGGGTTTCCAGTGGCTTTGCTTATCATTTTACCCTGTACAGTAAGTATTTCTGGCCAATAATGTTCTCAGCTGTTCTCTGCAAGCATTCCACCAAGTGGTGAGTGCCTGAGCTGCAAAGCTGGTCACCCACAATGCACCATGCCACCGCCCCAAATATATGCTCCAGTGTGTGACCCCAAGTGCTGCAGATCACTGTTGCGACTTACGCAGAGCATTGGCTATTCATGAGCAGTTGCCCAGGAGAGGGATTTCACCACAAAATGCCAATTAATTTCCTTCTGACCACACGGAAGGATGGTAACCGGATGGTGTGTATTATTCCCTGGACATATAACTGAGGTTATTTCACCTTTTCCCCTAGTAAACAGTTTGATGAAGTTTTCATTTGGTGCCCGCACAGGACTTGGTGCTGAACCATGAAGTCAGACCCTGCTCCTTCTCTTCCCCACCACTCCCCCAGAGCTTGTTTTAGGCACAAAAAAAAAGGCTGATCTAGGCCTATGGCTGCCCTGAGCCCATCTGGGGTTGCTTACAGCCACAGGAAATGAAAAAGTTAAACCCAAAGCCAACAGGGAGAGATGGTGTGAGATGCTGCCCGCTGTACGTACACCGCGTGGGACAAACGAAGGCCTGACTCCAGAGATTCAGAGCTGACGTTCAACCCTCACCCAAAAGAAAGAAGCTATTTACTGACACCAAATGATGGAGAAGACAATCATCAGCACCCCTAATAGGAAGTGCCTTTAAACATCTCCTAAAAGTGCTTTGCAGTTGATCATCCCTCCATTGGGCAGTCATACATGGTGACCAGTGGTAGACATTTTGCCTCAAGAGTGGTTGGTTTCTGACTATGGCAAAAGAACAAGGGTCACCTCCTCAAGCTGCAAAACGGTAAATGAATCAAAAAACTAAAAGCGACACACCTAGCATGATGCACAATGGGAACTGCTGTACTGGGTCAGCATGGTTTGGCTTTTCCACACCTTGTGCTCACCATGTCTGCTATAGATCACAGAATCACAGAATCATTAGGGTTGGAAGGGACCTCTGGAGATCATCCAGTTCAATCTGCTGCCAAAGCAGGGCCACCTAGAGCAGGTTACACAGAAATGTGTCCAGGCGGGTTTTGAATATCTCCAGAGACTCCAGGACCCACCAGGACAGCCTGATACAGTGCTCTGCCACCATCAATGTAAGTAAGTTCTTCCTCATGCTGAGGCTCTTCTTGTGGTTTAGTTTATGGACATATCCCAGAGAAACGCTCCAGAAACCAACAAAACACAGAAGGATCACTGCAACTCCTCAATAACCTGCATGTATTAGTGGCATAACCTGTCTAAGAATTTCATTCTGTCAAACCTCTTTATTCAGGCTGGTTTTAGCTGAATATATGTCATTTGCAAAGTCATGCAGATTTTAGCTTAGACAAGGTGCAGCAGATAGCTCTTAGCCTGACTCACCAGGCCATGGGATAATTTGGAGGGGACCATGGGAGATCTCCAGGCCAACCTTCTGCTCCAGCAGCTTCAGCTCCAGGGGCAGACCAGGTTGCTCTATGCTTTACCCCAGGAGTTGGGTCCTGTAAACCTCCAAGAACAGAGGTGGCACAACCTCCCCAGGCCCATGTTCGACCACTTGACCATGTGAAATGGTGAAAAATTGTTTATTTCTGGATTAAGTGACCATGAAAGCAAGAGTATAATAAACATCCGTCTGTGCTCTAACTATCTGAGATGGGTTAACCTGAGTACCTGAGGGCAGCAGAAAGTCTTAGCACTAATGTTTGTAGCAGAAGTCCCTCTCCGTCCCCCCAGTTTATGTAACAATTATACCACAGAGCACTGATCCATTTTCTTGGTTCCTCACTCTTGGATAAAGCTTCCCTAAAATCAGGACTCCGATTACGGGCAGGATGAAAGCACCCTTGAAACCCCCCCCAAACATTATCTCAGTCTTCAACTACCACACAAGAATGTGTAGGTCCATGGTAAATCCAAGAGAGTTCACAAAATCAGTATTAGAGACATTTAAACTTCAAAGTTAAAGGCTTATTTAAATGATCAGAACCCCATACCTCTCTGTGCTACTACTTTTCTTCTGCAGAGTCAAGAAATAGCTAAAAACGATAAGAACTTACTATGAAACCAGGCACAAGCTTGGAAACAACTCCTGTCCTCTCCTCCTGCACACAGCCTTAGGTGAACTTCACCTTCATTAGCTGCATCTCCTCCTACCGCTGACACTAGGCTGGAAGAAAAAGAGCCTCCTCCTCCAGTCCCCTGCCTCTCCATGTATCTTTTGCTGCTTGGAAACCGTTCTTGCCTTAGGTCATGCAAATCACAAGATTACCTGTAACTGCATTCCTCAAGTCTGACCAGGAAGAGGTGGGGATAGCACAACCCTCATCCTGGAAAAGCACTACAAAACCCAATCCCTCCTGCCTGGTTTGGAAATCTATCCCAGTTTTTCCTATAGTTCCAAGCTGTGCCCAAAGTGCTCTGGCACCAGAATATCTCAGATAATGCCAGTTGTTAAGTTTCAGAGCTAACGATCTAGCAAGAGCAATGGAGCAGTTTGCACTCCTCTAAGAAACACAGGTTTTGACAGTTTGCAGATTCAGGAGAAGAAGCAACATTTGAGATCAGATGTAGAAGATATCCTTTACCATCCACAGGCATGGATATTTGCTTTTTATATTTAATTGGAAACTTAAGCACTGCAGGAATTGATGGTGCCACTATGAAAGGCTCACTACTGTGTCCTACCATGTACTTACTTTACCCTGCCTGGTGCTAAGAGGAGACAGTGGAAGAAAAAGAAGCATGGAAGATCATTAACAAAAAAAAAGCCATTTTATTGAAAATGAAATTCAAACTTCAAATTAATATTACAATCATGAGAAAATGCCAAACAATTCAATTTACAGTTGCAACATACAATACAAATAGTCCCTTTGAAGTTGAAGTAAAATGATCCACAATCATCATCTGTGGCATAAAGCAGAGTGTGTTTGTACAACATGTGCATGAGAAGCAAATCTTGGGTGACAGCATTTGAAAAAATAAAAAAAATAAAGCTTGTATTTACACAAAATGCTACAAATATTTTGTTCCAGCGGAAATTCAAGACTGGTAAAGCATATTTAACAACAACAAAAAAGAACTGGAATGTCACTCATATTACCTAAAACAAAAGTTACTGTAAAAGTATGGGTTTGGCTGATATACTTAAAAGTACTGCATTAAAAAAAAAAAGCAAAGAGTTATCTGTAAACATGGAAGTAAACAAACATCTAAAAAAGATCTCAGAAAATGTTAAAATGAAATGCATTCTATCAAAAAACAACAAGAAATTCAGAGAATGGGGCTTCTTTGAGCTCATGGCTGATCCAGGTTTAATTATTGCTTTTGTTCATGGCTTGTTGGCTGCGCACAGCCCGGCACAGGGCTAAGCTTTGCTTTGCTAAGTGTGAAAGTGCAAAATTTTCCCCACCAGAGATGGTACCTGTGGAAACCGGTAAATCTTTGCTCGGGAAACTGCTGCCCAAAAAGTTCCATACTAAGACAGACACAGCAGCTGGTCCTTTAAAAGGAACAATAAACGCCACACGAATGATGCTGTGGGTTAAATAATTTGCTTGACTCATCCGTCCTGACCCGCTGACCCCAATCTGGTTACTCTTAGGAGGAGGGAGAGGAGGATTTAATCCTCCATTCAGCAAAAGGAAGATCATGCCTGTTGTGCTGGAAGTAAATCTTTGGTAGGATAAGAGAGCTGGAAAGTAAAAAAAGGCCATTAATCTTTCAGTCTATGACCAGTGCCAAAGATTGCCACTGACCAAAGGGAAGGGCTGTCATACTTTGGAGAAAACTCCTTTCTGTTGATGCTAAACACCCCACAAAACGTCAAATAATCTGATGGGATTTACTACATAGTGCTAGTGGCAAGTTTTTTTGGTGTGAAAATCCTGATTCAAGAGCATTTGCAAGTGAACTCAGAAGCATTTTCTAAAAGCTCTCATGAGCATCTCTGCCTCAACCTGTACAACTCCCTCCATGACCAGCCTGACGTACCGGTTCAGGAGCACAGGGGTCTACTGAAAGTCAAAGAGCTGGTGCTCCTCCATCCATAGGTCCTTAGAAAACCCTTTCCTTCCTATCTCAAGCAAGCAGAGCCAGATGCCTGCCTCCATGGTCAGGGAAGCTGAGGGCAGGGATCAGGCTCACGTCCCTCAACGGGGCAGGGAAAACGTTATCAACATCTGTCCCTAATGGTCCAGTTGAAAAGCCGTGGGGACACAATGAGTCCTGTCGGTACTGAGCAAAACAAAAGTCTGGTCTGTGCTGGATTTATCCAGAAACAAAAACCAAGTGCTTGAATTTTACAACAAAGTCTTTAAAAAAAGAAAAAAAAAGGAAGAAAAAAAATCTGGGTTGCTGCCTGCAGCCACTCTTAACAACATTTCAACACAAAAGCACCCTAAAAATTACTCAATATGCATACAGTAAACCTTAAAAAGCCCTTCTCAGCAATAACAAATAATGTACAAATATAGTACCTTTTTTTAAATAGGAAACAGCTTGCACTGGCAGTACATCTTTTTCTCTTGCTTACTAAACAAAAAACAAAACTGAAATGTGTAACCAGACACTGGCTTTTTAAGTGCTGCTGAGACTAACAAACGTATTTTACAGTTACAAATAAATGGACAGTGGTATGCTTCAAGCTACCACAAACCAACAATAAATAGAATCAATTACAGCTTCCATCTTTGAAGGAAAACTAAGTATTAGAAGAAAAACAAAGTGTCTTACTTATACTTTAAGCATACTTGGTATACAACCTTTAGAAGGCAAAGACTTTATTTTTTTTAAGAGCACATCATCACGCAAATCGGAGGGATGTACCACGCTAATGTCAACTCGTTTAACAGCTTCGCTATTAACGAGCAGTGATGGTGTTGTCCAGCTCTGTATGGCTATGCCCACCATTTATCTACTGAGATATTCTGGTGGTAGCCCAAGTACAGCCAAGGAGCGGTGTGGTGGCCGAAAGCCCCCTGAGGAGGCTGTGGGCAGCAATGGGTAAGGCAGGGGAAGGAGGCAGCGCTGGCAAACCCCATCAGCATGTGCTGAACATCCCACTAAACCAGACTTAACATCACCTGCTTGGGGTAGCCTGGGGCAGGCAGCTCAGCTCCCACCACATCCAGCTGATGCCACATCACCTCCCTGTTTACCGTAGCAGCCAAGGGTTGGGAAAACTCTGGGCCCCTCCACTGTATACTTTGGCAGCAGACAGGCTGGTTAAGGGTTTCGCGCGCAACCTCCTCTCCCTGTATTGTGCTTGGCATCCCCGGGGTGGCTTTTAAGGTGACTTTTTCTCTTCAGCTTTTGCAGAGGTGAGTATTGCTGCCCTTGTGCTTGTCTCTCTAATACAGCAACAGCCACATCAGCTTCAAAGTCAACATAGCATCCTTACTGCTCTAGCATTTAATGCTAATGGGCGGTGATTTGCTACCAGGCAGTTTCTGTCTCAAGTTTTGAACCTTTTTATTCCATCAAGTGGGCTGAAATTGCAAGGGGAGGGGAAAAAGATTCACCAATTTCCCCTTAATCCCATTTCTGAGATACTTAACAATTCAGTATCTGTAAAACACAGGCTTTGAAACCATTTTGGTTTTTCTTTGGCGAAAAAAAAACCAACAAACTGTTGAAATTCAAATCATGCTGTCAAAACGGAACATTCAAAATAAGAATATTTTCAAATTTTGCAGTTCTGAGAAAAAATCCTGGGAGAAGAAGAAATCAGGGGAAGGCTGGAAAATACTTCATCCTTCCTACCATTTTTCCAGTGTCTCCACAACTACTGATTAAAAGGCAAGACTGTGTTGAAGGCAACCAGAGAGCTAACAAAAATATTTCAAACACAATATTTCCTTCATAAGTTATAGAAAAAAGATCCTACATCCAGAATCGCTTGATGTGGATGCACTTGGGTTGGCTTTGTCGTTTTTAAGTCACATTGTAAACTGGTTCACACTGGGACTACTTTTCAGAGTTGGGTAAAGGTCTGAGATTTACACCATTGCAGAAATGTAGTAAGTCAAAAGAAACAAAACAAAAACACTTTTAGAGACCGAAGTCAATATATCATTACATTAAGAAACGTTTAAAGGGTCCAAATGTCATTAAATAATTATAAATATTCTTTTAAAGTTATACGATGATTCATGTTAGCAAACAACCTCAAATTTTACACATTTATAATTTAAAAAGAAAAAAATAAAAAAGAACATAGCCGAACACAAATACTATGTATACCATTTTGGCTCTAGTAATATATATTGCCATTTTCATATTTTGCATAAGTAACAACATTTTGTTTTTTGTTTTTCAAAGGTTTTGGTTTTCTTTTTGGTTTTTGGCTGATCGAAGGCAAAATGAACGGATACAAAAGCAAAAAGGAAACCCCAGGGCTGTCTAGCCTAACTTGAAGACTCATTCTCTTTAAGTACCCAAAAACAAACCAAAAAAGCAATGAACACAGAGAAGTTCCAACCACTATCTGCAGCAAGGCTTGGACCGAGGCTTTTTTTGGGACAGCTGTTTTCATCTGAATGTATCATGGCAAAATGGAAGCAACTCAATCTTTGCTTTCCTTTTTATGTGCACCAATACAAGCCAGTTGAATTGCACTACGGGTGTGAAGAGGGTCCCATATGTTGTATGATTGCAACTGTATCTGGAGTTCATGGTTAGGTTTTTATTTGTCAAAAATAAAAGGGAATGCAGCCTTTGCCTTGCATCACCATGTTTCTCCTGATAGCCGGGGAGTCCGTTCTCTCCTCATTGGCAAAAGTACTCACTAGTTATTACAACACTCTAGACAAAAAAAAAAAAAAAAAAAAAGGAGGGGGTGATTTTTTTGTGTGTGTAAAAAGTACATTTTAAATATAAAACAAGGTAAAACGGTCCCAAGAAGAAAAGAAATATGTGCTTTGATCCACACAATCTGAAACATGGGCTGTGGTGTGCTGGCAACTCTTGTGTTATTTGTGGCCATTATCATCCCACCTACGCAGTTGCACATATTGGTAAAATCTATTTAAAAACAAAAAACAAAAATAAAAACACAAAAACCAGGCACTTCGTAGTTAGTCGACCATTTGTTTGGTTTGGGCTTTTTTTGGCTCGCGGAGGTCGGGCCGGCTACAGAAGGAATCTCAGTACGGCCTCCAAACGGACTCATCCATTCTGCCACTAGAATTCAAGACGGTTGGGGAGCTGCTGTGGCTGCCATCCGCCTCCACACCGTCACTCTGGTTGGGCAAGTTAGGGTTTAACAGTGTGCTGCCGTTGGACGTGGTGGTGCACGGAGGAAGCATCCTGGAGGGGGAGCGGTCCCCTCCTGGCACCATGGGGAACTGGTATGATCCTGATGAAGTGCCATAGTAGAGATATGGAGTGCTGCTGGTCTGGAAAGGTCCACTTTGGTTTTGGGAAGAGCCGGGGTAGGGTGGTGGTAGGTAGGTGTGGTAGTGAGTGGTTGCGGACATACCCAGTGACATGCCTGAGGTGACTGGCGGTGTATAGGTAAAGGTGGCTGGATAGTGCATTCGTGGGTTGGAGAAGCGGCTCTCAGTGAGGGATGAAATGCTTGTGAACTGCCTGGGATCTGAAAATGGGCCCAGCTCTGAAGCACCTAAAAAATTATAACAAAAGACGGGGGAAAACAATTCTGTAAATACCATTTTTTGTATCAAGTGATGATAGAATTCTATTTTTCTAAGAAAACCCACTACTTTTGGCCCCCAAGAGAACAGCAGATCATACCAAATAATACATTGCAAGGAACAGAGTTATACATCTGTCTTCTACAAGTGCTGGGCCAAATTCATCCCTGGTCTAACTCCACCAATGCCAGTGGAGGGAGCAGCATTGCCAATCTGAAGCATTCAAAGGTCACAAGTCAGGCCGGGGGTGGGGGGGAAATCTCAAAAATCAGGAGACTGCAAACAAGCCAAGAGAAAGCTGTATTTGGGGTTGATCTGCTTTCTTGTTTCTGAGCTTTGAAGGTTATGTGTCTCTCCTGTTTTGCTATAACCTCACATGAAACTCAGGTCTGGTTGCACATGAAAGCCGAGATTCCCACCTCAGCACATGCCATCGGGAGCTGGCGTTTCAAGGAAAGCTGAAATTGCTGCTCAACTTGTGATCAAACTACAAGAGCTGGCAACACCAAGTCAGCTGCACCACTGACACCAGGGGAGTTACACCAGGGGTGATGAAGACCCACTTCTTGCCTGAAATCCATTTATTTTTGGGAGAATCGGCTCAGCTACTTCCTATGGCTGAAAAATATTTGTTGTATCTGGAGGATGGGCAAGGCCAGTGAGCTGATAGCAAAGGTGCAAGTTTTACTTTTCAGTGCAGTCGAAGGAAAATTACAAGCCCAACACTTTTTGCCATTGAAAAAAGTTGTTTTCATATGCTGTCTGTGCAGTCTGGTCAAAAAAAAAGACCACACAGTTTATGGCTACTGTGAATGTCTGGATGGTAACGCTGTGAATTGGAGTCTAACACAAAACAGGGATGGGTAAACTCATTTTGCCTAATTTTTAATCCCACATCAAACACCCAAAGTTTTGGAGCAGAACTGGAAAGCAAACGTTAGTAGCTTGGTGATCTGTTTAGGAGACTGTGGGATGGACAGAAGCAGAAGAGAAAGATGGGGAAAGCTCGTGTTGAGAGAGCCAGAAACGTGGAAAACAAAACGGGCGTGGGAAAAAGGACAGGGGGGTGGGGGGTGGGGAGTGGGGTTGTGGGGAGTGTGTGGAGAGGGAAAGGGAATAGAGAGAGAAAAAGCCTTATAACAAAGTACAGTGCAGGAGGCAGATGCATCAGCCAGTATTCAGTATATACATATATACATATTTATAGAGTTGTGAAGAACAGGGTATAAATAAAGAGGAAAAATCATGAAATCAAATGGACTCTCCCTGCACTTCCCAGCTCACACTTCTACACCTTCTACGTGCTGAACACTGAAACAATCTGTATATCCTGAATATAAGACAAAGTGATGCTTTTCCTTGCAGGGAGGCTTTGTATCTGACCTGCTGACACTGCTGTGTAGAAGGAAGGTCTCTCTAGCCCTTCTGTCCTTGCTCTCCTATAGCATACACAGTGGTGGTTGCGACCGTAAGCCACAGACTCAACAAACCCTGCCACCTTGTGTAACACACTTGGTGATTTAGATCACTATTCTCTCTGTCCTACCAGCTCATTTAACCCATGCTTTCAACAAAATCTAAAGGCAGCAGAGGGGCAAAGCTCAGGCATAACTAGGCTTCAGGCTGGAGGACCTGGGCTGCAGCCAGCCAAGCGTCCCTATCATGCAGCCTGAAAACTGGGGATTACAATCAAAATATACTGAGGACAGAGGCTTAAATGGGCAGTAAAAGCCCATTTTTAACTTTGATGACAATGTGATTACTATTATTTTTATCTGGACCTGAATCAGTGACCTACGGGTGAATGGGTCTGTCTCCACCAACAACCCCTTCAACCACAGCTCCATGGAATGTAATATAACTTGTACCTTTACAGCAAACACTACTACTTGATGCAACTTCTTTCATTCCCAACTGCAAACAATAGCCAGAGGCGATACCACCCAGATTCAAAGCTGTAATTTTGGAACACTACCCTTTATATTGTGAACAGGTCTGATATGTATCTGGAAATATAAGGTTAGAACATAATTTCCCCAGCTGCTCAAAATACTGAGTTTCAATCTGCTACCGCTTATGCTGCTTTTTTTTTCCTTTTATTGTTACTGCAACTCTCCCAACATGAACAGAGTTGCTTTCAGTTTACCCTGATAGAAGCTAAACAAGACTTTTATAATCAAAGGTAGAGCTGGTAAGGGCGTAAGGTGTGTAAGGTGTAAGGGTGCAGAAGAACATCAGCATTTTTGGTTTCTTTGCGATCAATAGCTTTTGGTTTTTTTTCTTAATAACAAACTATGCACACAGGTTACACATTAAAGGGCAATCTCCCTTTCAGGGCTAAATCCAAATATTACCTGTATGGGTGCTGCCAAGAGAACACGTATGTGTTGAATGACCGGGAATGTGCACACCACACGTAGGCATTTCTAATGTGGGGCTACAGACCTCCTTACATACCCAGTAAATCCACACTTGTTTGTTTTTACTGTTGCTTGTAAAGCACAATCCTATTTACCCAAAGGCCAAATAACCATAACCCTTTCTTATCTCACTCATGGCTGTGTCTGCATGGCTCCTGCACACTCACTTCTCCACCCCCACTTTTGCCCAAATGCCTTTTGCAATCTCCCCAATTCCCTGCACAAGCTGCGATTTGTTCACAGCCTTCTGTATCTCCATTGTGTAAAGATATTTTTGGAGACCAGGATTTTTCTGTGTTGCCCGTTTCTAGTCTCCTTTCTAAGTCACCTCTAAATCTCAGCTTGTCGAGCTCACCACTGCAGAATCTCACTGATGCATTTTCCTTCTCCTCCCTCTGTGTTACCTCCTGTGTTAAAGTTGATTTTTGGTTCTAACTTGGAAACACAAGATGCATATTCATTTGTATACGTTTAGCTCTTTGCTGGACTGGGAAGATAAACAGCTTTCCTGGGTACAGCACCCATCTTTGTGTATCTAGTCGTGCACAAATAGCGATGTTGATCAGCAATACAGCAACATGACAGTACAAGTAAATAATTTATTTATTCCTCTCCCCAGCAGGATTAAAGATTTATGCTAATTTCCCCTCCGTCAGAGCAAGAAAACAATTTGCATCTGTGAATTCCCACTCTCGTGATAGCTTGTATTAAATGGGTGAAGCACAGATCCTCTGCCCTACATTGTGGCCGCAAGATTGCGAAACCAAACTTCTGTGAAGAGAAGAGACTTTATTTTCTTCTGTCAGAAAGAGAAACCCGGCTAGGAGCACAGCAAGTGATCTTTTCCAACAGTCTGATCAGCTAACAGTGCCTGACAACACCAAAAAATAAAGTTCATTTTTTTTAAATCCCTTTACTTATGAAAGAGTCCAGGTTAAATTGTTTTTAATTCTTCCAAGCTGATTCCTCTCTATCTCTAACACAACCTGGCACTCAAAGTTCCTGAGAGCTATACGTTTAGAACAGAAAAGTGGTCATGTTAATATCCAATATATATGCTAACATCCTAGATTTAAGAATACTGCTCCAGTGTGTTTCATATTTAGCATAAGAACAATTAAAATTCCATGTGGTTTTACTTATTTTGATGCAGAAGCCTCATTAAAAACCCTAGACTTGGGCATTTGCCAGCAGCCGACTAAAATGGTTTTGCATTCACGCTTAGAAAACAATTTTACCTGTTGCAGCTTTGCAGCTCCACCATTTACAGATGAATGTATACCCTGGCTATTTCTCTTTTTCATTTTACAGATGCTAGCTAATGCTAGTTAATGTTCACTTCTCAATTAATAAGCTGCGCTTGTGGTTTGCAGAAAATAAGGCAACAAATTTCTGCCAGGTTTACAGCACTTTGGCCAATCACTTCCAATTATTAAAGATCATAATGTACCGTGGATAGATTAACTCCTTGTGAGCATAGCAAGCTGACATCTACTTTAAAGAGTTCTAGGATAATTTTATAACTTACAAATACAGCAATTTGCTTTGTCATTTTATGCTGCAAGGTCACTACCCAAAAACCAGGTCCCCTTGGCTAATTGCATAGGTCTGACAGGAATTTTTTAGCACATCAGGTCAATGCAAATCATCGGATGCAAGAAAAAAGAGTAGGGCTATATTCAAGAGTCACTGAAAAGTCTGTCTCAAGGAAATTCAACTACATGTGGTTAAATACATTTACCAGTACCTAAATGATTCACTTGTGTTTTGGGGAACTTCAGTGTTAAAGACATTCGCTGAAGTAAGTACTAGATTTTGTGAGGGTTTGTTCAACAGTTTGATTCAGGCTGAAACATAGCACTAACTGATCTATTAAAACTCCTTTTTTTCCTTCCCTACCAGCTATGTCTACGAATTATATGTGCAGCTTGGATTACTTACAGCTGATAATATCGCCTCGTATGAAGTATGCCACACACTTCACATGATGAGACGATTTCCAGTCTCTTACAGCTTTGCCAGACTTTAAACGTTCTGGCTGAAATTGTCCATGCTGGGCGTCTGTCTCAGGCTAAATTGTGATTTATGCATTTATTTGTTTTTAAAATTTCAGCTGAAACTCTTCTGCTGGGAAAAATATATTGTTTTACTAATCTTAAACTTGGAGGAGCCTTCCTTTGAAAAGCTGTACCAGTTCCATGCTTTGAAGTAAGAACTTGAACTTTGGAATAGGAGTGGCCTTTTGTGTGAAGAGATGTTGCCATGAAAATCCAGCCAAATATGAACAATTCTTAAGGATTCTGACTAAAAATGGGCAGAAGAGTCTGTGCCCCTACAAAGACACTTGTCCAGAGACTGGAATGAAATCCAGGAGTCCCAAGTCCTGGATTTTTTCTGCAAATATTGCTAAAATAAGGGGACATTCCCAGCCATCCCTGTGCCAGTACTGACAGAGAATCAGTCCATCGGTGGCTCCATTCACTGGAGTGGCAGAAGTCTGAGTAGAAGGAGTCCACGTGAATGTTTGTGCGATATTGCAAAGGAAAAATTTGGGAAGGCGGGGTGACTTGGGGTTTGCTTTTTTTAGAAACCTGAGAAACTATAAACACAACTAGAGACAAACAAAAGGATATTATTAAGGTTACCATGTGAGGAGTGGGAAAGTCAGTTAGGAAATACCAGCGTTCAAGTTACTTCTCCATAGGCACTATGATACTGCATTCAATTACAGGATAAGATGCCATTCTTTTTATACAAACCCTCTGCAGTCAGCAGACAAGCTGACCCCCTCTGGAGATGTAACAGAGTTGAGGAATAGAGAACACCGTTGTCTATACATCCCCCAAATCCTCTACTGCAAGGAAGCAGAAGGGGTGAAGTGAACAAGGCGAGGGAGACCCGATTATTTCCTGAGCAAACTGGATTTTATATGTGTTTCTGCCACATGGTTCGTACGTGACTCAGTTCAAACCTCTCCAAAGCACATTTTCACTTCTCCCATATTCCGTGCCCAGCCAAGACGTTGGCTTCTGATTTGCATGTGTGCTAAATATTCACAGCTGCAGCTAAAGCCAACAGGATCACAGGTCTGAACATAAAGCTAAAGACAGAAAAACACCACCATGCTGTAGGTGACACAAGGAAGGTGCACTTAATTACGCAAGACTTTAGGGTCAGTCCCAGTACTCGTTATAAAGTGGGTTCTTTCTTTCTTGGGAATACTGTACTGCAACGAACTGCACACAAATGCTATGGCAGAAATATTAGAGCAAAGCTCATCAAGAAATTAAGAATTTCTTCTTCAGAGAAGAATTTAATGCTCTGCAATAAGAAAGGCCTGAGGAAATGCAAAGAACAAGAAGAAAACAAAATATTGAAGAGATGCTCATTAAGTTAGCACTGTCCATCCTGTGCACTGAATGAGACAGGAATCCCGTGGGAAAAATACCATGTGATCCTGTAATTAAAATCTGTAATATAATGCATAAGCAGAATGAGGCTGATTTAAAGTTGCACAGGCAATATAAGTACTGAGATTTCCCAATTTCTGAGCACTGAGTTTTGCAATCAAAAGGATTCTTTGCAACGCATCTGGATGGGGGGAATGATGACTTATTAGCTGGATCTCTGGTTTCCCTCAAACATCATTCTGTATCAAGGACAGAGTGTTACTTTCCTCTTCACTTTGTTAAATTCCTGGCACCTGCCCCTGCTAATAAGTGTTTAACGAATCATACATAACACGACCCTTGTCCTGCCTCCTTCCAGGAGAGCTTTTGACTCCCCAGAGGTGCTGTACTACCTTCCCTCTGGATGCCACTGCAGGATGGAGCCTGGGACTGAGATTCCCAGGGATCCCAAACCACCTCCTCATGTATCTGCTCCCTGCTGTAGCTGTTAGGTCCTGATCCTGGAACCTATGCCAGTGCTCAGCTTCATGCTGGAGCTCAGGGACATGTGTGTACGTGCCGCAAGGGTGAGGGTCGTGCAGTACAAGTAAGGAACAGGGCTCATCGCTCCCTGGTTCACTTTTGTGCTATGTTTTCAAATACCGGTTTCCTCTCTTTAATGTAGATAGATAGATGGATAAACAAATGGGGGGCGGGAAGCATTTTCACATCTTTTTTTGTTTGGTTGTTTTTTAGCTTCTTTTTTTTCCCCAGGTTACCCTATGCAGGTCTCTTGGCAAACAATAGCAGCAGAAAAGGTGTGAACTCCCCCCCCTCCTCCTCTTTCCTTCACCTCAACAAGGTGTTAACTTCAAGGCCTAGTTGGGACCATTTAAACTGCAACATTATTAAGCACAGCAGTCTCACAAAAGTCAGAGAGAGGAAGGAACATTTTAACCCCTTCAGAGCCTCATTTATAACAGGCGAGAAACCTAATTCTAGCACAACTCTTCTCAACATCCCTCAGTACCCCAGTTCACAGGGTAAACAGCACGCTTGTGCCTTCTGGTATTTAGGTAACAGGACTTTGGCACCTAAAATACCACGGATTAATTTACAGATAGATGTTTTCACTGAATTTACGGTGCAGCACCTTAGCTCTTTGCTGGGAGAAACACCCCATAAATAACATAGTTAGCAGCAACCATTAAAGTAGCACTCCTGCAAATAAAGGAAAGTGTTTCCCAAGCAGAGCTGCTACATTGCTTAACAGCAAAACTGGGGTCTCTTTGCACTTCTTCAGTCCAGACTCCATCATTACCTGCCCTGCCACCTCAATAGGACTTTCCTGCTGAATGAACTGTGCTGGAAGGAGGTGATTTTATTCAGGCACCCAAGTCTTGCTGGGTGACACTATGCATTTAAACACAGGTGGCTGCTGGCTGCACCTCAAGAGGTAGCTCATCTTAAATTACGAACATCAGTGGCTACAAACTCCTCCCACGTGTGGAAGAAAGCAACAACAAACCCCTCCTAGATGGACTGCCGGGAGCAGAAATGGAGCTATGGAAGCACAAGCCGTCATTGTCTTATTTATACATGTTGCTTCTTGTGAAGCTTCACTTCTAGACGACTTAAAACCTTTCTAATAAGAACCACAGGAGGGGGACAAATGGTCATATTACAGAAACACGTCCTTGGCTAGCCATTGTGACCTGCCACACCATGGACCTGGTGTGATGGGGAGCCTCTGAACTTCTTGGTCTTTGCTATCTCATCTTAGTGACTTCAGTCTGGAGCCGTCACAGGTGATTCGGGTGAAAGGGAATTGGTAGTGTATCAAAATCCCCCTGCTTGTTTAAAGTCTCAGACCTTCTATGTACTGCGTTGGAAACAAAAGGTAAATAACATTTATTGGAAGTAAGTCCAGCAGCTCTGCAACACCACGAGGCACAAACACGCACACAGGCGCATATAGATCTCACTTCAGTTTTCCCCAATTTTTCCTGCCTGAATTTCAGCCCCTGCTGTCTTTCACCAGCCCCAGCTGAAACACAGCAGAAGGAACACTTGAGGCTTTTCTTGGATAGCAACCTCAGCAGTGCTGTATACAGCAAGGGTTGAAACCACAGGGCTGAGAGCTGCAACGCATGCACGGCGATGGTGAGGACAGTACAAGAGCCCTGTGTAAATCCAGTGAACGGGAAGATGACATACACTGGGGCTAGCAGTCTACTTTAGTACCTTTTTTTTTTTTTTGCAGAAAATGTGCCTTAACTACCCAGTATAAATATTTGTTTCCAATGTTGTCATGAATTGTACTTTTCCACTGCATGCTAGCAACTCAGAAATACCATTTGATCCTTGAGCAGACACAAAGAAACTATGTTTGGGGAGGGGGGGAAGCCCTTGGCACTGCTCTGTAATTTCACCCTTTAAACCCCTCATTTTCCTCCCCATACAAATTTTCCTTTCCAGTCTCGTACAGCTAACACACGTCCCTCCTGAGGACAGAGGATTCCTTGCTGGTTCTTGATTAAGAGACTTTAGGAAGCCGGGAAGGAAGATATTCTTTGAAACTGGATCTACTGTAGGATGGGAGCCAGCACACAGGACACCGTGTCTTTCAGAAAGGGCCACACACAGTGCCACTCCAGTCATATGACTTCTCTGTCACATCCTGAAGCCATTTCCAGCTCGTGTGCGAGTTTGTACTCCCATTTAGAAAAGGATGGGATATATTGGGAACACACATATGGAAACACTTTCAGGGAATCAGTTTCCATGAAATCCATAATAAGCCAAGTGGCTTCAGATGTGGCAGCGTGCCTCAGATTAGCCAAAAAAAAAAAAAAAAAAAAGGAAAAAAAAAGGGGGGGGATGGGGGGGTGGGGGAAAGAAAGGAAAAGAAAAAAAAAGAAAAAAAAAAAAAAAAGGACAAATCTACCCTTTCAGCCCGTATTTCAGTTTCAAGGGGGAGGAAAGAAAGAAAAAATTCAAAACCACTAATGACTTATGGCTACCAAAACAGGCAGCCACAAACCCCCCAGCTAACAACAGCATTCATCCCTCCCCCAAGTAATGGAGCTGCTATCAGCGCTCCTGTGGCTCCCTGAAAGCCCTCCTGGCATCCAGGAGGAAGCTGAGCACACTGACCTCGCCCTGCCAACACCAGTGCCCATTTGGGCAGGGCACCACAGTATGATAACATGTGAGGGCAACTAAAAGCTTTTCCAAAACCTGCAGCTCGGTGATACACTGTTCATTAAGCGCATCTTCCAAGAAAGGCTGAATTCAGGAGAGGACATCCAGCCGGATTTATGGTGGGAATGATGTGTTGGATGCTAGGCAGTGATGTTGATGTCAAGCAAGGAGTGGGTATCACCTCTCTAATGTGCTCCAGCGTCCAGGAGCCGAAGGTCAAAAGCAATCCCTCACGTGCCCTCCCTGATGGGTACCAGTGAGCAGGAGCCAGGGAGCGCGCTGCCCAAGACAACCCCAAACAGCACAGCAAAGGGCTGGAGGCTGCATCAGCCCTGAGCAGGAGGGAAGCAGCCAGATTATCTGAGTTAGCATGGTGCTGGAATAATTTCTGCATGGCCGAGGAAGCAGGAAGAAGCATGGAGCAAGTGGCAGGAGTTCAAACGGGCACTAAAGAGATGCTATGTGCATCTCTGTGACAGCTAGCCGTGTTTTTATCATGAGAAAAAAACCCAGGGATTTGGCTGCTAATTGGGGATGTATCCTACAAACCCTACTTTTCCTGACAAACAAATGACTCCACAAATAGTCCCTCTGTTTTCAATAGGGTTATTTGCAGCACGAGGGACCACCCAACACGAGAGGATCAGGCCCTCCACTTCCTCGCTTTGCAGCTCACTTAAACCTTCAACAGCTACATCTGAACACAAAAATCCCCACAAACTGCAAAGGCTCTTCCCTGCTGCTGCTGGAAAAGCCCTGGACGAGGAGCTCTGTGGAACGGTCTCACGCGCTATTAATACGATGCTCTCCCCGACTTCCGCCTCCGAAATGGGGATTTGCGATTTGTTTCTCAGGCTGTTTCTTTCCACTCAAGCCTCAGCACAGTAAACTAACTGAAAACTTCTGCATCAAGGAGAAGGTCTCTTTTAAAGTTTTGCTTGGCTTTGCTTTCAAAGAGTTGTCTGTATATTTTAGAATATGTAGAATTTGCCTTTGATTTAAACCTCTCTCTTAACAATAGACAAGAGACTATTTCTCTACTGAGCGATTTAAACAAAAACAAACATATTTTGGTTACCCAGGCCTTGTTCTCTAAACACTATTTTTTTCTCTTTTTTTTCTTTCCCAGAGAAAACTCAGACGGTACAAATTGTTCCACTTTTGGCCAAAATACCTGAAATTCACAAATGCAGATAGTCCCATTTTGGTTTTCCTGAACAGTATCATACACAGACAAAAAAAAAAGGGCACCTCCCCAGCCCCCAGACATCCATAAAACATGAAACCCCCTAATCTAAACAATTAAAAACACACGTTTTCCCTCTAAAATAACTCTTCCCTTCAATGGACGTTTTCAGCCCCAGTCCTTGCCTATGTGCAGGGTCATGCTATTGGGGATTTTTTCTCCTCTCCAGTATGAAGTTCTGTGTCCCCAGAGGGTAAACAGACACACCTCGTCCTGTGGGGAGGCAGCGGAAAGTGGCTGCTTGTATCAGGAGCAGGAGCTAGAATGAACCAAGAAAGAGCAGCCGCTCAGAAGGGCACGAGGGTGCTTAGCCCACGGAGAGCTTCTGGCTATTGGAGGTAGGAAAGGGGAGATACCAGGGAAGCATTTCCATCTTAGGTTAAGGATTTTAGCAGCAGGCAAAATAACGCTGTTGGAGTGAAAACAGTGGAAAATAACTCATGCAGTGACGGCCAATTTTTTCCTTTACAATGAGAACATGTTTCCCCCAAGTAACACAAACAGCGGTAACACCAGGCTCTGATAAAATGGTAAAACACCATCCTGACTCAAGACCCACCAGTCAAATGAGTTTCAGGAGGCTCATGGTGCGAAGGATCCCTGTGGGAGATGTGTGGGTAAACAACAAGATGAACCACTACACCCATCTCATGGGGCAGAGCAAGAGCACCTCAGGGCATCCCAATCCTCGGTGTCACAGGAGCAAAGTTGTGGCTCTCGGCAAGAGCAGGTCTCACCACCTCGCAATACGACTGCGCCCAGTTTTGGGGAGACAGAGGAAACCTTTGTACGCAACTGCTGGGCTGTTTTCACTACAGCTGCTGCTCTTATAGCCAAGAGTCAAAAATACTGACCAGTGAAAAGAGGTTTCAGTACATACATTTAGGCTCTCAATGCCTGTTTAGATACCAAATTGCCATCAAATTCAGCAGGATGCCAAGAGCTAAACATAGTCGTATAGCGGGGATAGAGGAACTGTATCCCATTTTATATTCAGCATTGCACCACTTTAACAATATACGATTTTCAATCTGATTTAATAAAAGCAGAGCAAAGCCTTTCATATATTTCTTTTTATGTATTTCAGACCTGAGTTTCTTACTAAGTTAAGGCAAACTACTGTTAAGTTACATTTCAATCCGTTATAAGCTTGTCCACATAGCATCTCCATTCATCAGCTGAGCTGAAGCTTAAACCAGCCCAACTCTGAACACCTCTAAATAAATGCTTCTTCTCCATAGTGTAAAGTCTGAATATAGTTTTTATCCTCCCAGGAAACTGGTGATGAGAAAGAGAAACAGACTTTGGTCTGTAGTAGCTCACATCATAAACACACTTTAGGCTGTTTGCTGTATGGGAACTTAGGCTGTACCATTAGCAGCTCAAATCACTAGTAATGCTCTAAACTTAAAATCTAAGTTACCACGTCTCAGATAAAACACAGTAACAGTCACCTGAATGGCCACTGCTCATGGTAGCATTTCATCTGAGATACGACAATCTGTAACAGAGGATTGAGTTAAGTCTCACTGCCTTGTGTCTGCCATAGGCTGTAGAAATGCACACTCCTACCTAAGTATAACTAAGCCTGTAGTTAAGTTCAGATAACCAGACCAGTCTCTGAATTTGCTTTATTTCAAAGGACATCTTGGGCAACTTCTAACAGGGCTGGTAACAAATAAGTGTGTCATGGAGATATTGCACAGGATAATGGCACACTGGCAAAAAAAGCATGTGTTATTTAGGAGTTTAGAAGGCCGGCTTACCCATTAAAGCTGTTAAAAGGGTAAATGTGATGCACTGCTTTCTGGCTCTTGCTACTGATTTGTTTCGTGAATTTGGGCATATAATTTGACTTTCCTGGCTAAATTTTGCTTGCTATAAGATGGATATTTTAATACTTCGTATTAGCCAAGTGACAAAGGTCAGTAGCGCAGCTTGGAAAATGCTATGAATCTTTTGTTGGAAGATGTTATAAAGTTATGAAGATTACAGGCAAAACACATCAGACATTTTTTGTAAGCTCTTCAACTGGTGAAGACATAGAAAAGGTGGAAGTCAGACAGAGTGAATAGACTTGGCTTAAAATACACTTTCACACACAATCCCGATATCTGAAATAAAAAAGTCAGCCTGTATTATTGCCTTCAGTTGTCTTCATCTGCCCAAGAATTGCTTTAAACTGAACCCCCTCCAGCGCATCTGCGGAGCAGACTGGTGAGAGCAGAAGCTGGCCTGGCTGAGGACCAGGCGCCGTGCTCCAGCTCCACTGTGGCTGGAATGGCTTCCTCCACGGGCAAGCAGCCTGTCCTCAAAACAGCTCCAAACCAGTCTCACCCACCTACATGGGCCAGGCCAAACTAGGAACTGGTTGGGTTTGGACTACCCTTAAAACCAGCTTCCTATCTAATTTTGGAATCTAATACAGTGGCTCCTAATTAGGCTCCACTGGTACTTAGATCCTCCGCTGCGCTCCTTTTCAACCATAAAAAACCCTGCATCATGGGTTGGCTTCTAGCAGGAATTAAAATGAAAACAAAAACAAACAAAAAAATCCCTTTAGAGGGAGATATTTTAGAGAGGAAGAGGGAAGAAAGGGGGAAGAGAGGTGACTTTTTCCTGCTGCCAGGATTCCTCTGTGGCTCCTCAAGCCATGCCAGCATCCACATCACAGTTCCCGGGGACTTCCTCCAAGGAGCTCCTGTGAGATGCCTCTTCCAATGAGCCATTTCATGTCAGGCTTATGTTGCAGAGATTTTGGGTCAGCAGCCTTCCCGCTGTTTCTGAGGCACTTGCTTCCCTTCCTATTTGGCAGACCTCTGCAGAAGGTCTAATTTTCAGCCCTCAGTCCCTAGTCCAGATCCCAGCCTCTGCAAGCTGCACCCTAGAGGCTACCTAAATCCTTATGCTCTTTCCCAATGAGGTTTCTACTCTATGCATTCCCTCTGCCAGTGCTGACAAACCCTACACAACTCTAGGTATATCCACTATGCTGCAGTGGTAACTCCGACTTTATGGCCAGCTGTCTCATTTAGAAGCCCAGTGTATTCATAAAGCCCCATCACTTCTCAGGCATTTACTCATGTATGTAATGTTAGCTTTGACTTCCTTTGTTTTTAAGTTTATTTTCTAAAAATCATTTAACTGCACCAAAATTATCTATTTCAATATTAATCAAGTTTTTGGCTGGGATTTTTCCTTCATTGGAACATGGTTTTGTTTTTGCTTTCAGTGGCAGCAATGCACGTAACTAGTTGGCTACACTTAACAGGAATAACCTACAGATGTCTGATCCTATTTCTGTGTAGAAAGGTACAGATCATATGATCTCATGAGGTTTCTGTCAGCCCTGTATAACTATAGAAGAATCGATCTAGTTCCTCTGGGGTTATTCCTACCTGTGTAGTAGGTAAGTAGATTGACAGAGCTCTATCAACAGCTGTTAAATACAATGATCCAGCTAAGCCTCCAGCTTTGGAAACCCCAACAGCTTGGGAATACCTATGTCCCGGTCTTACGCTCCAGGGGAACCGAATGACCACTTTTGGCAATGCCAAGAAGTTGATGTGTGCTGGATGGACCCTTGGTCTAACCTGGTGGGGTTTATCTTCTGCCCCATTCACCTTTTCAAGTGATGATTCTGACCATTGTGGTTTGCCTCTTATTACAGGCTCTAACAAGCAGCCTTGTGGTTTCTTTCCTACCTCCCCTGAAGCCTGGGAGGAGGTGAAGAGCCACAGAGCTATCTCAGTACCCTCCTCCAAACATCCTTGCACTCCCTCTAAGCCATGCTCACTACTACCCAGCTGCAGCCACTGCTATGTCCTCCCTGTCTCTCTTGGTGTTTCCTCAATTCCCTCTTCTATTCTGTTGTACATCTTGTAACCAGTTGTACTGTATTTAAGAGTGCAAATCCATAGAGGACAAGGCTGACCTCTCTTTTTTCCCCTCCTCTAATTGTAGTCCTTAGCACAATGGGATTGGACTTCCAAACACTACCACAATACAAACAATATTAGTAGCCACTGCCTATTCCGTGGTCAGTGGAGACTCCAGCAAAAGCCTATTAGCTATTCACAAATACAACCATTACTTTGATCACTGAACCACATCGCCTGCAACAGCCAAATTTCGGTGCTCCAGCTGAAGTCCAAACCTCATGTGAAGTCTTCTAAGAGGAATGATCTCTAGTTTGTGGAAATATTTCAATCCCAGGTTTTGCTTTCAACACAAAACATAATTTAGCATAGAATTAAATACAGCAAGCTGTGATTTTACAGACATCGGCCAACTAGAAATGGTGTGCCTTATAGATTTGGTCCTGTACATATGCTGCAATACTGTTTTCCAAGCAAGCCCATTGTGCAACCTAATGATATAAACCAAAACAATGTGGATGTACCTTTAGCTTCCAGCTTCATAATATTCTACCAATTTTAGACAGTGCTTGTTTAATAGAAAAGGGCGTAAGAAAGCACTGATGCCTATGGATCAGACATCAACAGCCCCATTAACCATTAAAAATAATAAGTGGAAACCATGCATGTGGCATCACTAGAGCTTGTGTAGGGACTTTTCATCTCAGCTAAATGAAAGAGGTTTTGTGGGTACCACTCCTAATGCAAGCATACTTCTCACCACCACAGAAATGTGATGTTAAGAGGCAGAAAGATCAATACGAGATGCTGCACCACTTCCATTTTGCTTTGAGAATTCATCCTTATTTCTAAGTCCTCCAGGATGTTGTTCTTTTCTGGTGTTCCCCTTTCTCTCAGCACGCTTGCTCTTCTTTCTCACAAGAGCCCAAAGAGGCTTTTGCCATCTATCTACACACAGTACTTCTATATTACAGAATAACATATTACAGCAAACATTCACAGCTACTCCCTGCCCATGGCAGGGGGGTTGGAACTAGATGATCTTGAGGTCCTTTCCAACCCTAACTATTCTATGATTCTATGATACTGCAGGATGAAAGGTCAAATGGGAGGTTAGAGAGAACTTTGGGAATAATGACTGGGAAGCTTGGAGGTGATATGGCTCAGACAGGGCTGAAGACGCAAAAGAGCGACTCCTCTCTTCCACAAGCTCCGTTAAAGTGACACGAGCACCCCTGCATTAAATGTATGATAACTTTTTTTCCAAAACTAAACTTTTTCATGCAATGAGAGCATCACCTGGTCCATGTAATACCAAGGGCTTAATGCAGTTCCAGCTCTCTTATTTGCGAATTTGCCTGTGGAACAATTATGAATGTGAAGAGCAAAGAGTCTGCTTTGGCTGGCGGCCACAGCCTGAGCTGCAGGCTTTTCTTTGCTTTTGACAATGCAAAAGCTAACTAAACCTGAAGGAAAAATCCCCCTATAGCTGAATTTCTTAAAACGAAAGGTTAAACAGTCTCTGAAAGCTAGGGGAGAATGCATGTCCTGTTGTCTTATTCCAGAATCTCCATCTAGGGTAGTGGGTGAGTAATTAAATTCTTTTTTTTTAATATTTAGAAAAACAGGGGGAACATTACAATTGGGCAAATACATAACCAGAAAAATTCCTAAAGGAATTGCAGAAGCCTACAAAGTCAGTGAAAAATGCTTTCTCAGTCCGTTTTTCCAGGTGGGTCGGAAAAGTAAGAGTCCCACTAGTAAGTCAACCAAAAATAACTCCTTTTCAGCGGATTCCGTAGCAGTTTGGCTGATTAGGGAAGGGAACTTCTGCTATTTGAGGGATCGCAGTGAACCCACAGCAAACTTAAATGACCAAAATACTTTTGCACAATGCCCCTCCAGCCTCTTTGCAAGTTGAACCAGTTCTGCACCCTACACATCCATACAGCTTCCACCACCTCCCTGAGACCCACCACAGCCACCTCCTTTCCCACCCACCTCCTTGTTGTATCTGTCACCCCACAGGAACCCATGCGAACCTCAGAAATAAAAGTCGGCGCTGCAATCTGGCAGACAAAGTTATAGCAAGTTCAAATGAGTGGAAACTAAAGTTAGACAAATTCAGACTAGTAATAAGACCCACATTTCCAAAGAGAGCTTAATTAGCGTCTGTAACCGAAGGTTGCGGTGATTTTGCTTCCCTGGAAATTTTTAAATGAGGACCAACTGAGTTTTCATGTGGTGGTTTGGATTTTTTTGTTCAGTTTTGCTTTAGGTTTTTTTCTTCTCAAAGGTTATCTTCGAGTTCAAATGAGAGAGAGCTAATTTGGGGAAACCTTTCAGCTGCGCTGAAAGTAGATGACCACATGTGCTTCACTGTATTAATAAGCTATGAATCCATTTATCTGTGGAAAGCTCCTTATATCAAATTATTTTTTCCTGCCCTTCATAAATGAATCTCCCCCATTGTTAAAAATCCTTGCCTTCTACAAAAACTCCTTTGAGCTTCAGAAGCAGCACAGAGCATCGTGTGGTTGCAGGGCTGGGCTCCCCCCAAGGGAACCCTGCAATGCCCGCACACCACTCTTGTGGACAGGGGGAACTTGTCCTAAGCTAAGCAAGGCATCTCCTGCTTTGATCACTACCCTCAGTCTTCTCTAAGTAAGTCTGAAAACAAACATTAAGAGATTTCCAGATTAGCGTCCCCAAATACACTCCCTTTATGCATATGAAATAGTTCCTTCTCTCTTAATAACATCTTTGACAAGCCATGTGAAGGTGTGCATCTTCATTTCATCTCATTCATCTTCCTCCCCTTCGCTGCCTACATTGTTTTCTTTGTACACCATTGTACAACCACAGAAAGCCTGAACCACTTGCATGGCTCTTACCTTCCTTTTGGTCACCAGTACCAGTCCAGTATCACCAATATTAATGCTCTTTTAAATCTGACAGCCAAGCTGGTACGACACCAGATCCTTTTCTGCTAAAACATCCATCAAGGGGGGGAGGAGATTTGGACATCTGTAAAATGGGGCCAACAACCATTACTAAACCACTTCAAAAAGGTGTTGTGAAGCTGTGCTAAGCTCCAATACTCCCTTCCGGACCAGATTCAGCATGGTCAAATTCTGCATGGCCAGAAATGTGAGGAAATTTCACCACAAGTCAAGGCAATTCCAGCTATTTCTACCAGCAGCATATTTTGCCTCTTACATTGTATTTTTCACTGTAAGATTTGCAGAATCGGGCCTTTTAAACCAAACAGTTCCTGGAAGGCATGAGACACCTTTCCTTCTATCTTCTACCAAACACTGTCACAACCTGAGAAGGACCAAGTTCTCCCACATTGTACAGAATCATTTCATAAATTCAACTTGTGCAATTAATCAAACCAAATTCAGTGCAATAAAGACTCAAGGCCACAGAGACTTAAGGGCAAAATAAATGATCCCGACTACCGTACCAGAGAGCGTCATGTATGGAGCTAGTTAGATTTCCTCTCCATATCAAGACACATGTGGTCCTGCATCAGCCACCACTGCTGGCTCCATCCTAGGTAGAAAATCAACGGCAATTCCACCAAGGGAATGGAGATATCATCACACGGCTTTGCATAAGGATGAAACAAAGTGCTCAGTCCCACGGCCTTCCTGTTAGGAGCTTATTGACTTTATTGGGAACACACATCTAGGTAATGGCTCCGGATCTGTCCCTTTGAAAGTCTGGAATCAAGTGCCCAGTTGCCCCATTAACAATTAGCATTCTGTTTACAAAACCCAGCAGAGTCAGTAAGAATAATCATTACAAAGCATGCTCAGACTGTGATTCCGGTTTAAGTTAATATAATTTTAATGAGTTCTTCAGAAAAGGCCTGGCACTTATGGAAAATTTCCTTAATTAATATCAGACCCTAAATTAGTAATAAAAAAAAAGCCCTGAATATCATTTGGTCTCAAGCTGGAACTAAAGTATGTTTTGGCATCATTACTAACTGTTAGCAGCAAGTTCTGGAAACAGATGCAAATCTTGATATGTGTCCTAAATATAAAACACATTGCAAAAAAAAAAGCTCAGATAAAAATATATCTATACATCCACATATATTTGAGTGTGCTATTTCCTGCCTGTATCAGCAACAAATTTATTCCATTTAAAAACATTCCACTTGTTTCTTTTTGGTACTTTTTTTACATCCCTTATTTCAGGAATAAAACTCCTTCCCTCTGCCTTCATTTTTCCTGTTGATTTCCTCTCCCGCTAGCCGTTTTAAGTAAATGAAAAGGGCTTAAAGACACGCATTATAATATTCAAACATCTGAAAATCAGCCCACTTGTTTTACCACCTAAATATGGGTATGGGTACCTCATTTGAGGCCACCCACGCTAGAAAAATTTGGCCTTCATCCTTGAGGTAGGGATCATGCAACGCATCTTCTGGACAATTACTCCAATGAGAGATTCTACCCAGCAGAGAGGCTGCTACTAAAACCCCACAGACGAGTGCCAAGGTGCTGAGATTCCCAGGTGGCACCAAGTGGGCAGGAGACTAAAAATGGACAGCCTGCGGTAAACAAAATAAATAGAACCACTGAAAAATAATGAATTAAAAAAAAAGAGACAAGTTACAAGTTTAGGGATGGTAGCAAAATGAGTGGGTTGTTTCTGAAGGCCTGAACTCCCCCAAGGTCTTTACTTTGCCTTAAACTCAATGCCACCTCGCCGGGAAAGCACTGAAACTTAGCTAGGAGAAATGGAGACAGAGACAACCTTGAGTCTTTCAGCTTCCATTAAAAAGAAAAAAAAAATGAAGACAGAGTGAAAATTGTTATAGTCACCAAGAAAAACATCACAGCGTAGCGAGCGCACCAGAAACAGAGCTGGCTTCTTGGCTTTGCCAAGAGCCTGAGACAATATTGCTGAAGCGTGAACTGCTCATTCGTTTCAGGAGCTGCTAACACCAAGGCTGTTCCTGGCAACAGCCACTGTATTTCTCTGCTTCCCAGAGGACATAAAGAACAAAAGAATTGTATTTTGGACACAGTGTTAATGCCTTCTCCTGTTAAGAGTCCTGTCCTGAAATGTGCTTATTGCCCACAACATTTAACGAAGTTAGTAGAAATTAAGGGATGCAAGAGTCACTACTTTGCATGACCACCATTTTTACTCAGTAGCTATAAAGTTTTCTGCGCTCCTTAGGAGAAGATACACGTATTTTCATTCTTGAAGTTAGTATTTTTTCTAAGACCAAATTCCCCCCAAAGGTAAAATCCTGATTATGAGGATCCTGTGCATTTTGTGTCAGTAACCAAAATCCAAGGCAATTCACATCTGGGATTAGAAACTCAAGACGACAACCAGTAAAGGAGCTCAAGAAAAAACAGCCCATCACTGTGAGCCACTTTCTCATTAACATACAAGCACTAAATCCAGAGGTTCAGCGGGAACTGCTTCCAGTATATGTGGTTTTTTATTTTAAGATTTGTAGGCTTACAAGAATGTAAACTGAATTGTGTAAAGGAACAGTATTGTCACTGATTAGGGCATGGCTGGTATTCACAGGGTTGCATTTACACTTGCCAGCCCTCAGAGAGCTGGGAGGGCAGGAATGTTTCTTAAATTCAATATCTGATGAAGGTCCAGGATGGTCCAAAACAATGTGGTGATATATACAGAGTGAGATGAATTAATGGACAAGTTTGGCTACACTCAAACTAGCCAGCAGCCCAGGGTCAGGGTCCATTCTCTGGCTCTACACCCAACCAGGATGGTCTGGCCACAGCTATAGCATTAAACCCTGTAAGCCTCCACAATAGGCTGGCTGCCTCCGAGCTGTCCATGGGAACAGGTCTGGGGCTTTGCTCACTCCCAAACCACAGCGGGATCTGTTTGTGACCATGCTGGCCAGCCCCACTCAAAACCAACCTCACTGACAATTTAACAGTACCTGTATTTAACAGCCCAGGCCCTTCCACTGTGTAATTTATTGCTGAAGATACTACTTGCTGGCCACTTTAGTTCAGAGGGATGAGTCTGCAAACTTCTCTCATTTAGAGGCTGAGCCCAGCTCGTCCCTATTCGGTGGCACAGTAAATATGAAGACAGCAAAATCCACCCTGCACACTGAGGGGACTCCAGCGTGTGGGACAGAGATTTCAGGCTTGGCAGCATTATGCCAGTATCCACAACCAACAACCATCTGCAAAGTGTACAAGTGTGCAGGCTTGAAAAGTAGGTTTGGTGATTTGTCCTACTATTCACATGCAGTTTTATTTTTCTCCTCTGTCATACAGGCAGTTGTCAAACAGTTGTGTAGGACAGGCTCCTCCATAGCCAGCACTGAACATGTACATGTTACACCTGCAGGGCAGGTCCTCCAGCACCTTAAGACCTCGACCTCACAAGAGTCTCTCAAAGGTGAAACAAAAGCAAGGGACTAGCATTTAGGCAGAACGGCGAGGAGGTCCAGGAAGTGTAGGGGTTGAAGTTGTCCTCCCACCTCCTTCTCAGAATTCTCAACAAAATCAAATGCAAGCTCAAACCCTGCAATCACAGAGCAGGCAGAGGTCAGGGCAAGGCAGACCACAGCAGGGTTAAATCAGGACTGACAGAAAGGCAATGATATGGATATGTTTATGGGACAGCTAAATCATCTCTTAAATCACCTCACCAAAGGCAGACTATCAGATGAGACATGCCTGTACCTGAGCTACACACCTAGGCTTGCTTTAGAGCCTGTGGAGGCAAACAGGCTCTTTCCAATGCACTGCCAGGGACCAGTCCAGCTCATCTGCAGACTGGTCATATCCTACCAATGCCAGCTTGTCCCTACTGACTCAAAAGGGACCTGTGGGTGGCAGTCTCTGGTATAGATGTCTACCCTGGGGACATCTATATCTCATTTACCTGCTGCAGAACACCCCTCTTGTGACTGCAGGAACAACCCAACCTGTACTCCCTGCTCTGAACACCTTGCATGTGCTGAGGACTTGCTGGATCAGTCCCAAAGCCTTATGTAAAAATGTGATGTGTATTTATATGAATCATATACATTAATTACATAATAGACACTCATGCTCCCCATCCCACATGCACTTTGGATATGCATAGGACACAAAGACTGAGTGCATTCACTATGAATCATGCAATAAGACTATGGCCCTCAGGCAAACTCTCTTTAAAATGACCATGTTCTTATATTCCCATGGTTTCCATTACAGTATTATTTAATTAAGAATATTAATCTGCTAGGCCACCAACTTTCACTGTCTTCTGGGGAAGTCTGAGCAGACAGATATTAATAAAATATGGGGAATCCGGCTCTTTTTATGACTGAGTTGGTGCAATAATGCAACTCAACTGCATGGCCTTGTGAGCTTAGTTTTTATTTATTCTTGATACGAATAGGAGACTTATGCACCAGAGGGATCACTGGTTCAAAAGTTCCACGAGTGATGCCAGATAATCTTTTATTTTTATTTTTTTTTTTATTTTTTGCTTTGCTTTTCAGCTATTGCTGTTGAATACTGCCCAAATATGTGTGACACATCATTAATTAGCTACATGGCATTGCAGATACAGCACTGATCCCCATCTGGAGAATAAAAGATGAATACTTGGAAGTTTGACAGCCATGGCACTAATTTGCACGTGCCTGCAGCATGCATGCAAACACTTCAGTTGTGCAAAGAAATCAGTCTAGACACTGACATGACCAGTTCAGCCACATTACACTAGCCTGCCTGAATAACTCCTCAGGGTTGCAGCCTGCTGCCCTTTTCCCCTCTCCCATGGGACAGGGAACTGCTATGTCAGTCCCCCACCACCTCCTGGCCTACATCCCTAATAAACCTCTTCTGATGCTCAGCCTTATTTGGGACTGAAACACATGCAACCTTTCCACCAAGAGATGTACCCATCCCAGGACACGGATGAAAAACATGGGATGGATGTGTTTCTTGTCATGGGAGTACCATCAAAACCAGCTCTTAAGGGCTGCCACTAACAATACAACCAGGAACCACTATTTTGGAGGACAGAAGGCTTTATTAGATGGTACATTTCAATATTTGGGTGTATACAACTTAAGCAGCTGTCTAAGCAGAGCCACTGAGGCCTGTGGAAATCTGGGTGATGTGGAATTGTGGCAGGTAGGAAGTCCTGTGTCTCTAGGTGTGACATCCAAGGCCTAAGGGGTAGTTTTACCCATTTTTCCTCCTGCATGATGTTAAGCAACAGGCAGTGAATATGGTATTCATTAAAATTACCTTGTATACTTTTAACAGCCTTGATAACCAGATTTCTGCCACTGTACTGGAAAGCATAGCTTGCTTTTATTCAAGGCCTTGTAAAACTCTTAATTTTTCCCTCATGCAGTGAAGGTGCCCAAAGTTTTCTAACATTTTAGTGTTTCTTAGCAGTAATTTCCGCCCCTCATCAAAGCTTTGTTATCCCCTGAAAGATGTATCAAGTAACTGAGTGAAATTTGCATTTCTCCCTGTGCGAGGGATAAACCGGTTGCTCTAAGGGGCAGCTTTAAACTTGCATTTCTCTCTCTACTTTAACACAAAGGAGGTTAGATCCTGCCCTCCCTCCCTGTGAGATTGCTAGGTAGAAATCCTTGAGATGAACGGCAGGGCTTGCAGCTGGGGCTGCAACGTGCTTCCTTACAGCCTGAGCATCAGCACTCATCCTCCTTGCAAAAATGCTTCTCTGCATTTCTGAACATCAGCAAACACTGCAGACAAACTCTGGCACTTGTGGAAGATTAAAGTCCCCTTGTTCAACCTTAAATGTAACTGGAAGCAAGATCCCCACGCTGAGAAAAGGTAAGAGCACTGCAGAGGCTTCAGTCAAGCCCCCAGAAGATAGAGTGCAAGAAGTGTAAAGGCAACCAACTTTACAGTACAGCAGAAAAGTTCAGTCCTCGGCCACACAATGTACACAGCAGCCAGGTCTTTTAGTCATTCTGCCTGTGCCCACATGCCAGGCACTCACGTCTGAATACACAGACAAGCAAGGGCTGCAGGGCAAGCATGCTGTGGTACATCTGCTGAGGTCCCAGCCGAGCCTCTCCTGCAGGTATTGCTGGGGGCACAGTTGCAAAAATAACCATTCGACAACACAGACCATCAGGAGGCTCTGACTCAAAGGGAACCTGTTTCAGTCCAAACAAAGCATTTCCTCAGCATCAAGCCAATCGAGTTTTTTGAACCAAGTCAGCGTATTGCACAGAGAGCCAGCAGGAACCTGCTCCATCAACCTCAAACCCCCAGCCCACATGGAAATGCCAAACCTCAGCTTGGCATCTCTGAGAAGGCAGGGTGCGCTAGGACTGCAGAGGTTTTTCCAGCTGTTTGTTTGAGAAACAAAGCTTCCCTCTTCCAAGATGAAAGCAATCAAGGAGTCTGCACTAATCAAATCCTACAGGCCCCCTGGCTGAAATTCAGCTTGTCAGTGATGCAGCTCAGCGAAGGGATCAACATTTCCAGTGCTGTAAGCTTGGTGGAACGGGAAAACACGACAGCAAGAAATTCACCTGGCTGTGAGTCAAACAGGTGTATGGCAGCAGCATCCAAGATTATAATAGTATCTTGCAAACATGCAAAAATAGATGTAATAAGACTGATTCTTTGGTTTCCATTAATGAATCATAAAGACTTTCTTTACATTACACATGCTCTTTTGGCATACGCTGCTAATATTCCCACACTTGCAAGGCTGGAGCTTTAATACTGAGCCTCCCTCCCCTACGGTTCCTCATTTTTGGCATGATATACAAGGTGACTGTGTGCCATGACAGACTCTATCTTACTCTGGGGCAATCAGATTACTTCACACAGATGGTTTTATCACTGAGACCATTAGAGATGAATTGCACAGTATGTAAATTGACATTGGTTTGGTAAAAAAAAGTCTCAGTTCTCACTGCTGTCTTGTCTATGTTCCTAAATGTATTTCCTCTCTCCTGCATCATTCCAAAGCACAGTTTGTCCAATCTCTACCCTTAAGTGACTCAGCTAGTTTCTGATAGGTATCTTAAGTACACATTGACTACGGAAATAGGCTCTCTTGTGCTACTGGACTGAAATGCGGGAGAAGGCACCTTAGCCTTAACTACTGAAATAAAGGCACCTCTCTGTCAGGATGCGGAACATCACACGCACTACAAACATAGAGCACCAAAAAATAGAGAATATCACAACTACTTTAAAACAATCAAGTAAACATCCTCTTTTAGGGAAAAAAAAAAAGAGAATGTGTTCATAGAATCAGGTTCACAACTTAAAAACAGTTCGATCTGAAACGGACCTAGAGACATTCAAATGATACATGTTCAGAGCAACACAGAAAAAAAAGGGATTCTGACCCCCACCCACCATGCAGTAACCCTGTTAACACCAACTGAGCTGTGCTCTTCTTATTAAGGTTTGTCTGAGGCCATGAAGGCAACCTCTGCCAGTCCTGTTCCTATCTGCATAATTGTTCTAGGCAAAACACGGTCTTTACCTGAGAGGCGTCTGGGCACATCGGTAATGGCTGGAAGTCCTGTGCCTCGAGTGGAGGACAGGGGAGTTGTGGAATGAATGGATGGTGAAGTCATCTGGCTCAAGTAGGATGGGTAAGACTGGTCATAGGACCATGGCGGGGATGACTGCGCCTGCCTGGGGTCTAGGAAATAAAAAAATGAAAAATAAAAAATAAAAAATTAAAAAAGGAGATTTTTTTTTTTTAATAAGAACAAAAATTAGGGCATCAACAGCCTAATTGACAGATAGGATGACTGAACGTACACACAGTGCTACATGGTGCTGTAAGGAATGAGAATGCATTGAAACACAACCTGCTCCTCTAGGACTCAACCCTTCCAGCCTTGCTCTGGGCTTTTCCTTGCCCATAACAACTTTTGGGGAGAAATGAATGGAGCAGTGACCAGAGTTTCAAAAGATCTAGGATATGTGCTGCAAATTCCTGGTGTCTCTCATCTAGGTCTATCAGTGTTACACCAGTCCTTAAGGATTTGGACTGGTAAGCAGACAGCAAGTACGAGACCCAGGTCTGAGAGCTTAGGAAGTGGACTTCAGAGGTTGGGAGACTCTACAGTCAGCACTTGGCAAGCCTGCCAAGTTGTTATCCAGTTAAAACATTACACAGTAGTGTTTTCAGTGCTGAAAATACTACCCAAGAAGGAAAATGTCATTAATCTTATCAGCATCCACCCAAAAATGTCACATTTGGATGTTGGCCCAGTTACCTACAGTCACTTCAATTACAGCAATATAAAACCAAATGGTTTGGGATAACTATCGGAAGTTAATGATGCCTTTTGATGTATTCGCTACAGCTCACTATAAGGAAATTATTTTAAGGATAAATGCAGATTATTTTTTACTGAAGCACTGATGGATTGCACTAAGTGAGAGAGAGGGAGACCTAGTTGTACTCACTGGTGTTCGGACTTATAAACCATTTTCTCAGTTAATATTTGCTGATAAAGATACCACTGAATGCCTCATTAATTATTATTTTTATTTCTTTTCATCAATAAAATCAAAGCACCCAAAGTCTGTTTTGGGCACTGCATGATAAACAGAAAACTATCTCTGAAGTGGCTCAGAAATTGTAGCACATCCCTTCAAACCCTCCCCAATACTTTCAGTGAAGCGCATCAGGTCCACTCAGTTTGGAAAACCTGTCATAGCAAAGCACTGTGCTAAGGCCCTGCTTTGCAGACAGCAACGTGATAGCCACATGGCATAAGCAAAGACAGTTTTTCAGGAAATTCAACTTGATTTTTTCTTTTTTTAACTCCTTTTCCTGCTTTTCCACACAGCAAAACCTTGTAGTTTCAGCTATTCCTTGTTTATTTTTTCTGTTCAGACATGATTTGTTTGAAGAGATGTCTGGAAAGCAGATACTTCCTTGAAGCAAAAAAAAACTATATAGATATATAAAAACCTTCAACTTTCCAATTTAATTTTAAGAGGATTTTCCTGGAGTTTGCCATTTATATTGGAGCTGAGTAATATAAATGGTTAACATAAACTCCTCAGAAATCTGAAGGACACTTGATCATTAAAGGTAATAAACTTCTTTGTTTTAACAATTTCAAGGCTAGGGTTGTATAGATTGGCGTGGGTTCAAATCTGACTGACTGCTCGTTGTTATATCTGATATTGACATATTTCCCTGCCTCATTCCACTACTATAATTCACCGTGCAGTCAATGGTAAATGATCTTCAACTGGGAACGGAAAGCCTAGGCTTGCTGGGAAAACAATCTTAAAATTAATGATGTGTCAGGAGCACAATCTCAAATCCAAGCTCCTTCAAACTGCAAGAGCTTTTCAATCTCTGCTTCTGAATCTAAAACAGAGTCCCTTAAAGTTTTGGTTTTATGTCAGCTCCAGTGCTGGAAGGAAATTATGTAGCAGGTAAAGGCTGGGGGAAAAGTAATCGCAACAGAGGATGTTTTTACAGGAGTTTGGTCTAAGGTGGTGAAAACTGCCTTCTGGAGGTTCATGCCCCTTCTGGTAGCACAATCCTCATGGCAAGAGCTTGAGCGTCTATGGCACCCTCACCACTTTGAACAGCCATGCTGGACTTGTTTGTACATGTAACATCCTTAACCCAACAACTGTGAATAGCTGGGCAGACACAAGAAGGATGAATGGCAAAAAGTGGTCTTTCAAAGGCTTTCATGGTCTTTCAGAAGAGTATTATCTCTCAGAGTGGTGTCAGAGGCAGAATATGGGGCTGGATGGACAATCAGTTGACCCCAAAACATATAACATATTCTTACATCTACCTTAAATTTATACATGTCTTCTATAGCTCATTCCAACCTCAGAGCCCCAACAGCACATTTCTTTTTCAGATATATATATTTGATTTCAGCTCTCTGTGAGATCAATATGGTGAGATTTTAAACTGCAAAATGTGTTAAGAGAAAAAGAAAAAAGAGGATGGACTGCTAGTGAAGGCACTGTGCTGTGACTTGACTGTTTCTGGCTCTGAAGCAGATCTCCTATTGGACTTGGGTAACTTACCCTACCTCCACGTCACAAAATTTCTACCTAAATTTAAGGACAATAATTATATATTGTGTATTTAATTGGTGATTTTTTTTTAAGGTGCAGGGACTCTCTGAGTACCTCACTCACTAAATGGGGCACTTCTCTTGGCTGGAAGCTTCCAACCCAGATATTCAGCTGCAAACTTCAGCCCCTCTGAAACCAGAGTGTGAGCAACTTAGCTCCAGGAAAATTAAATCATGTCTTTGCATGGAATAAGAAATAATATAGAGGAAAATCCTCACCAAAATCGAACACCAGATGATGCATCAGAACTCAGTGACTGAGGAGAAGATCACAGTGTCCCAGGATGGAGGGTTACTGAGATTCCACCACACCAACGCATGGTTGAGGTCATGGTCGAGGCACGGTGGGGGATTTTGGCCTGGGGCTGACTGGCTTCAAGAGTCATTTCTGGCCCGTTAGGAAACCAGAAAGTGAAGATACAAGTTTCACCAGACCCTACAGTAAATGCCCTAAAGCCAGCCTCTGCTAACTGATAGCAGCCAAGGCTTATGGACGTGAGGGAAGAGACCAGCAAAACACGCTTGCCTTGCCGAGCCAAAGGTGACCACTAGCCCACAGGGTAAACGTCCCCGCTCAGCAGCAATGCGCAATCCCCAGAGTAAAATGTCTTGAGGCAGAGTCTAAAGCTGCTCCGTCTAGCCCCTGGAGGCCGACATGTAAATGGGTCCCACATGGCACCCTCTGGTCACACCAACAGATGTTCCTTGCAATGCTGCTGGAGCAGAGACTTTGGCTGCTGAGGCCCAACCAGCCCATCTCTTTGAGTCCTGCATGTCACCAAACCAAACTTCTTGGGGAAAAGGAAGGTGCTGGGGGTACCACAGGAAAGTTCCAGATGCCAGAACAGCACTTCCAGGCCAGATCCGTACAGACACTTCTGAAGGAAACAGGTCAATGTCCTTAGGAAGGTCACCTCCAACTTACTTGGGCATGGAAGGGGTGTAGTGACTATTCAGCATGTGCCAGCAGGGAAGAACCCATAAGCAGACTGTAAGAGGTTTTCCTTGGCCTCCTACACCAGAGACCAGCTTCCCCATTTGCTCTAGCTGTCAGGATTATACATGTCCACCAAGTACCTGTAGGCCAGGGGTTGTGCACCATCACTCACACTACCATGTGCTCTGCAGGCACAGCACATCTTCCTAACTGTGAAAAGCCCAGGGCAGATGAGAAACCTTAAAGCTCTGAAGTAAAGCAAATGTGGATTCCTCCCTAAAGGAATCCCTCCAAAACAAAGGAAAATGATAATATAAATATACAGCTAGCAACCTGGGAGAAAGCCCCCCATCTTCCCATACAGCAGCCATAGGGAAGGGCTAGCAGAGCATTTAACAGCAGCTTAAGGAGGCAGAGAGCCACTTTGAGTTGGCATTTCCACTTGAAACTTTTGGAGAGATTCCTAAGAGCAGTCCTCCTTTTGTAAACATTTCTGTTATGCCTGTGTGGGTGTGAAGAAAAGTGCGGCTTTCAGCATATTTGTTCACAACAGGGCATATCGTGTGTATGCTGAGAGAGCCTGTGCGCAGCTCAGCTGAAACAAGTCAGTGGGGTGAGGTCTAAACTAATGCACGCACAGCTCAGTCCTGTTTCAGCTTCCAGGTAAACCTTGCTGAAGCAGGAGTATTGCAAGGTGTTACTGTCACATTTAAGGTCAGTGGGAGACAGACATGGTTTGACCCTTGTGGTCTGGGACTGACTGCATCAGTGTACAACAGACAAGTGGTTTTAAAAATCAGCCTAAGATTGGATGCACTGTATAAACTAAAAACGGAGAAAGAATGAAAAAAGCCCCAGTGACCAGTTCTACCACCAATGACATTGGCTCTACAGCAATGTGACTTCCTTCAATGCAAATGTTCTGAGTGTCAATGAAGAGAAGAAAAAAAAAACATAAACAGCCCTGAAGAATGAGTTTTTCCACTACTTTAGCATTGGATTATGAAGCAAACAGATTTACTGTAAGAACATAAATCAACTTCCCATTTCCCAAGCTGTGGGAAGATCAGAGCATGATCACAGGCCCTCAGCTCCTCGGCTGAAACACCCCAATGTCACATGCATGCACGCACTCTGCAAAACCACTCTCATTTAAATCCAGCCATCAGCTCTAGCACTGGCTGCTGCTGCTGCTTGTATTAGCGTTACTGCAGTACCGACAAACAAGCTGTCTGGAGTTATCTTCAGAAAACACTTGAAGCAAGTATCCTCACTTCTGATGTTAACAAAGCCACAATGTCTTTCTGCAGGAGCATCCAACTATTGTTGTAACATCCCCCACCCCCAGCAAAACACCACCACCAACAACAAAATGCAGCTTTCTCCTTCAGCTATTTCTTATGCATCTTTAAAAGCCCAGGGCTTGATCTGAATTGCCCAGTTCAGTCCATGAAGACAAATTCAGTGGAGATACACCCCAATGTACAGAAGCATAATTGAGAACAGATTCAGATTAAGCCTAGGGCTTGATCTGAATTGCCCAGTTCAATCCATGAAGACAAATCCAATGGAGCTACATGGAGCCAATGTAGAGAAGCGTAACTGAGACCAGATTTTGGCCTGAAGAACCTCTACAACCATTTCTCCTCCCACCTCCCCAAGGGTCACACTTTTAAAAGATAGACATAAAACAAACTACTGAACAAGTCATGCCAGTAGAGCAACTAAATTGTAAAGGACATGGAAAAACTAAAGTTAAAAGAATATTTTAATAGGAGAGACACATGCTTTACCAAATGGAGGTTCACAATGGGAACTCGACAGTTGCCTGAAGGATGCAATCAATTTACATAAAATACTGCAGACTGCAGCCACCCCTGTGTTCATGGCAGCAGAAATCCTAAATTCACCACTTCATCTGAGGAGCCTCGTAGCTTTTATTCCACGTTTCTGTGAGCTGAAGGCATGATTTATCCTATAAGCTCATTTCTTGGGCTAATTCTGAATTATCTGCTCCAAGCAACCATGTACTTTTTCTGACATGCTCTCAGATGGATGTACACCAGCTACAAACCCATGTGTGCTTCAGAGTGCTGCTGGTCCCAGGTAAAACACAGTCAACCCCTGGCAGGGCACTTGCATGGCGCTGCTCTAATCACAGCTACACAGTTCTGTTTCAAACCTGTCCTGCAGTTCATGGCCTTGGAGGACAGACGGGTCCCCTCACTAACTTCCAGGTAATCCAGTTCTGAAGCCTTTCAATCTGCTTCCTATAACCCTAAAAATTATGAGCATAACATCCCTGAACTGATGGAGAGAGAAGGAAGAAAAGGAAAAAGCCCAACATTTAATGTGACCTGCTTCTGAGTGTTGTTATTTCAGTGATGGAAGTCAGAGGTTGCCTATAGATCAGATGGTGCCACAGGGGTGATGGAGCATGAAACCTCACTTAATTCCCACTTTGTAGTCCAAGCAGCCCAGCTGCTAGTGTCCTCGTGCCGTGGCTTTTCCTGGCTGATAGAAGCTAACCCTCACTGTTTGCATTTTAGAAAAACAACAGTTTTCCTTGCTTTATACTGCAACACTGATGCAACAGCTCAGTGTCTGAATGGGAATGTAATCGGATACATGAGCAAGTTGTGCGAGTGTTGTTAGGGAAAGGGGAGAAAAATAAAACAGGCAAATATACCAGTATCCAAATGCAAACAGACAGGATTCCTGATTTATGGGCAGCAAGCAGGGCTCAAATTGAATCTGCATTGCTTCAGCAAAGGCATCTGCTTATTGGATGATTTGTTTTTTAATCACCCTTCGATGTTGCTTTTCCAGAATCCTAGTTAAAATGCCATGTTGAATGAGGGCAACTCTGTGCCTTACACTGCCACAGCCCGGTCCTATGACTTGCTGTGATTTGTACAACCTGTGCTCTGATACTCTAGGAAAATAAACACAACCTAGACACAGAAAAGAAATGTAAGAGTGACCCCCGAAGTGCTGAGTTCTTTCAGACTCAGGTGTGGGCCAGCCAGCCTTTAAATATTATTTCTGTTTAATCATGCAATAGCTATGCAAGACCTCAAGTGGAACGAAACAAAAACAGTTTATGTGCTTACTAGCAATTATATGTCGTAGGAAACTAGTATTTACTGTTCAAGTTATTAGGAATTAATTATTTTCCCTAAATTACCAGGTAAAAAGATTAAGAAACAAAGATATTTCTAAAGGAATGCTTGCTTAATTCCTATAAAGGTAATAAAAAAAATCTTGCTTTTCAAACAAGGGTCTATTCTTTTAGTACATACCCAAACCACACCAGCACAGTGACCACGTTAAGAAGGCAGCGGTATTCCCACTGAACACTGCACTGCAGCAAGGAAACTGGTGGAGGTGGACAGCCCAAACAACTCACTCCCTACCATCACACCACGCAGACGTCTAGCAATTCTTCATGGTCACTTAACACTCGATCAAAGAGGTTTCTCATCTGTGGCATCAACTTTGTCTCTTGTTGGCATGGTTTGTGTGCCAATGAGCATCCATTCATTCCAGAAGAACTTGGAGGGACTGTCCGCAAAAAGCATCCCAGCACTTTGGTGGAACATCAAAGCATGTTGAGCTTTACAGATTACAATCAACGTCCTGAAGAGCACCAAAAAGCCTTGTGGGGAGGCCAGCACAATTCACAGAGCTCGCACTGATGTAACATGCCACACTAATCACCTTATTAAATGGGAAGGCTACCAGAAAGCTAAGAGTAGCCTTTGAGGGATGGGTGTCTGCCCGTTCTAAATTGAGGAGGAGACAAGGGTGGGAAATAACATTGCAAATACTGTTTTAGACCACTTCTGCACTGCAAGCTTTAATAAGAAAACGAGTCCTCACAGCTTCTGGGAAATGAAAGTAATTTGGGACTCTAAAGTACCCCATGACCATGAGTTTATCCAGCAAGAGAAGCACATAATTCACAAGAGACAGAAAAGTCAGCCTGCCTTCCTTGGTTCAGCTCCCTTCCCTCTGCTCAATCAGCACCGCATCTTCCATGTCTTGATGAAGTCTCAGCTGGCACTTTGAACTCTTAAGTTTGAAGAGAAGACAGCAAATGCCACACAGCTTTCTTTTCAGTCAGGCTTATTTAAAACTCATCTGAAGTTTTCACCTCCTGGATCTGTAAATGCTGCTGCTGATTCATAACGAGGCAGAGAAGTACCCTATTAATCAAACCCAGCAGAACATTTTCTACAGGAGGCATTTATGTGAATGAGAGCAGCATATGAGGTTACACTTAGCAAGGAAGAAAATTACAAGGGGATCTCAGTTCTCGTGCTTCAGGGCATAAACTGATCACCAGATGGGGTCAGAAAGAATTTCACCCTCCTTCATTCCTAGATATTGTGTTGCACAATAGGTAAACTATGGGGGCACAAGGAAGAAGGGGAAAAAAAGCTGATTATATCCCTGGATTTCCCCCCTGCTTTCTCAGGAACTGTGTCAACAAACATCACCAGACAGAAGACAATAGGTTAGAAAAAATACTGGGCTTTAGTCTGACAGTTCTTACTCAGAAAATGATATGCACAAGAGCCCTGACTTCATATGTCCAATGAACAGAACACTAAGCCCAGCCAAAAAACCTGCTCCAGGAAGCTGGTGGGCAGCAAATAGCATGCAATGGCTCCTATAGACATATTTAATGTGTTACAAATATTTTATGCTGGCTAAAGGTAGACTTCTAGATCTGGGAGAAGTTTGCCACAGCTCATGGGAACAATTTTTTCTTTTCAGTCCTCCGAGTGCTTTGGGTTCAAATTAACCCACCTACTTCTCTTTCTTACTGCAAATTAATAAACCAGTTGAACTTTAAAAAGAGAAGAAAAAGAAAGAAGAAGAAAGCCACAACACTTTGTTAAAACCGCTGAGTTTCAGCTGGTATCATGTCAAAACCACTTGAAACATGAAACCAGAAATCTTCCTGGGTTGACTCAAAGACTATGTCTATACCAGGAGTACTTTACCAGTAAAGGAATACTGGTATTGGCAAAGGATTCCTGGTGCAGACACAACTACAGCAGCAAAACTGGGTTTTAAATGAGTCTAGTAAATTGAGCCAAGGGTTTTATTGACAGACTGGCATCTAGGTGAAGTTCTTGAACAGTTCTAGCAAGTGAGTTGGTCAGGGGCAACACTCTTCACATCCTGCACAGACACAAATACGTCAGCAAATATGCAGAAATGGCCAAAATTAGGTAGAAATCACTTTGAGACTCTTTTGAAAAATTTATCCAGCTCTGAATTTAGGAAAAAAAAAAAAAAAAAGGCAAAATCAGTTTATTTTGTAGGCTTCACAGTTTTGTTGCAAACTTCTGGCATAGCCGCAGTTAAACATCTTATTTCAGTCTTATAATCTGTGACACATGGTACTTTATGATTTCTCTCAGCACAATGAAATCTGTCTCTCAGCATGCAATCATAAATGTTGCATGCAACCCTCACAAGCAAACTTTGGAGATTTCTCCATAACCCAGTTCATTTATTGTAACAGTGGTCAGCACTGGTGCTAGAAGGAAACCACCACGTAAGAAGATTGTGTTATTATTCCAATAGAAGGACCATTAAAAGCTGGCTGCTTCCCTCAACACGAGTGCAAAATAAAAAGGCTGAATAAAAACCTTCATTCTATTACACGCTAATATGTACCACTGCACACACGGAGTAGAAGACAGAGCAACGTGGCAGTTAGTTAGAATTTCATCAGATTCCTCCTCAATTTACCCAGATTGACTACTTTTGATTATTTTGATTAATGGCAAAAAGATATTTTAAAGAAAGAAAGACATTTTCAGCTTCAAACACTATAGAAAAAATCCACTTGCCACCTAGCTTTGCTTGGAACACATCTCTCACTCTGTAACAGCCTCTTTTACTACAGTTGAGACACAAATATCCATAAGCAATTACTACTGTTTCCTGAGCAAGTCAAACCTATGGTTCTGTCTCTTACCTGTAATCTGACTCTGTCCTTGTGGATTAAAAGGACTTGGTGCAGAGTTCAGAGAGGGCCGTGGGCTCTGGGTCGGGACCCCTACTCTCATACTGGGATGAGGAATGCGCCCTAAATCACTGAGGCGTTCAGAGAACAAACTAGGTTTAGAGTCATCAAGCTTCTGTCTGTGCCCTGGAAACAGCAAATCATAAAATAAAAGCGTTAATAACAAGATTTAGTAATTTAACACACCCCCAAAAAACCCCAAAGTGGCTTCTAAGGACCTGTTATTAGATTTAATGGACTTACAGATATCTCATCTACCCCCAATAACACAGTGACATTGGTGGGAGGAATTGTGTTGGGTCAGGGCTGTGCTGGTGAAAGCCTTATTGATCACAACTGTGTCCCTAAAGAATTGTAACATGTTGCAATCTGGATCAGAGTAAACACTTATTAGGACACCCACACAAGGTCTTTTTTTGTCTTTTTTTTTTTGCTGCTTTAACTACACTAGGTAGTTAAAGGGGCAAACTTTCTTTTCCAAAAGCATGCCACGTAAGTAAGTATAAGTTATCAGCTGGGACAGTTATTCCATGTTTGGTTTATATGTTGTGGATTTTTTTGCTATGAAAATGCAAGCTTTTGTTCTCCCCTTATATTTCCTCTCTTTAACTCTGTCACAGTCAGTCATTAGCTTTCATTTCTCTACAAAATAAACAGTCACTGTCATTTGAGAAGAGCAGTAATGCAAGGAAAACCTTCAAAGCTGCTCGCCAAGACTGGGTCCTGCATTCCCTTGCTTGGTCAACCTTCCTTAGTGCTCCTACTTCTCTCTCGCAAAACAGGCTAACTGCCCTCATGTCTCAGGGCCACACTGGGAACACTCGGTTGTGGGTGCTCAGTTGCCAACATGTAAAGGGGAAAAATGGCGAAAGCAACAGGACGTCCCAAGTGGTACTGTTCATATCATCACTGAGATGTTTTCAAGTAAAGGCTTTTCTCTCTGTTGTATTTTTGTTCCTGGGTTTAATTTCTTTCCAAAGTAGTTAAAGAACACTTCTGGCCCAATGGCACCTTGGAATGCGCGGCACAGAAGGTGTTATTTCTATCATTCAACATATGGAGAAACAGGCATGAATTAAGATTAAGGTGAGGACTAATTTTACTTAACTTTAGCCATTCATAAATCAGGCATCTAGTCTAAACTCTTCTAATGTAGACTTCCTCTACAGTTAATGGAAAGAAATAGCTACTTCCAGAGGGCAATTAATCTCATTTGTCTCTGACACCAGTCTTAAAATGCGGTGATTCACCTTCTGAATTTGCTTTCCCTTCCTTCTCTGATCAGAGAGGGAACACACATGACTAGTTTAATTAGACACCCTCACCATTAGTCAACATTAAATGGAATGAATCTTACCCTAAGTTACCAACCAAGGTCACACAAAAAGCCTCTGGCAAAGCTGAAACAGGGGCCCAAGACCCTGATTGCAACCCAGAACCACATCTGTCCCCATCCCTGTAGTGCTGGAGCACAGCCATAAGCAACAACTGGGTAGGATATTGTTATGCTTTTAACAATAAGAAGGGTCTCTGTTAGGGTTTGGGCTTGAACCCTTCCTAATGATCCCCAGTGGCTTGAGGTAATCCACAGTGTCACTTAGCAGTGTGAACACAGCCCTCTGTCTGGAGGCTATGAGAGTTTAGTTTTGAAAGGCATGGTCAGATTGTCCGACAGGTCTTAGGGCCAGAGAATAACTTCTGGCAGTGGTTAATATATTTTAAAAGCATAAATGAGGCCTGAATCGAGACTGAGTCTTGAGACTGAACCATCAGACTGCCACTTTTTAAAGAAATCTCTTTTTATGGTACCTCTCACCACAGTACAGAAGTACACAGATTCACATCATCCAACAGCCTACAGGACATGTAGGCAAAGTGATGTCAGTACTAAACAGCTAAATCCAAACTACATTCTGAGAAATCACAACTCTAGATAGAGAAGTGAAGGATTCGGGATGGGAGAGGAGAAGAAACTCAATGGAATTTAATTTTGGAGAAACTTCTCTGGCAATTTAAAAAAAATTAATTAGCTGACCCATTATTTTGCACTTTGAAGTATAATTTTTCTTCCCCAGGATGACTCAGTCTAAAAGTACGGCGGTAGGCGGGAGCTTTCTCCTTAAGGAGAAGGTGCTGCTCTATGTTACAGCTCGCATGGGTGGCTACTTCTCCCTGCAGGAAGTATCAATCACTTTAAATCAGGAATGATTTTTGGTGGGCTTGTAAAAACTCTGTGAAGGCAGCTTAATTAACAGGATAACATCTAACCTGGTAGTCTTTAGCACTATCTTTTCAATCTATTTAAATTACAACTTGTACAAGCTGGGTGCTGTTTCTGAAGAAACAACTTTCACAAACACACGCAGTCAGTACTCTCTTGGGATTTTTCTTCTCCATCTTCTTTTCCTCCACAATTTTTGTGTATTTGCTTTTTCCTTTGACACTCGTATTTTCCACTCTGTTTTTTAAAAACATCTCCTTCCTCTCCCCTTTTCCTTTCTAGTAATTCCTAATCATATTTTGGCAAATTCAAGAGGGCTCAAAATAAGGCAAACATGATTAGCCTATCTCTGGCCTCACACACCAGGGCTGACTTTATCTGGGAATGAAGCTACCCCCAGAGTGAATTTTATCTTCTGTTTTCATGAAAAATCCTGCACTATATTCATAGTGCCCTTTTTGCTAAAGAATCACTATCAAAACAATACACAAGCTATTTTTACTGACTTCAGATAACCCAGTGAACACTTGTTATATAGGTCACCACTCCTGTACTAATCTGTGTTTGATAACCCCCAGCTTTGTTTGTCTGCCTCAGCAAACCTTTGCTAGAAAAGAGCTTATATTTAATTTTGGGCATTATTATTATAATGAACTAGGTCTATCACAGAAAGTCCAAATTCAGCAAGGTAGCAGTGCACTTCAGTACAGGCAGGTGGAAAAAAAAAAGAGGGAAAAAAAGAAAAGAAAAGAAAAAAGAGGGCACAAAAAAAGAAATAATAAGAAAGATTCCAACATCTGGTTGAATTTAAATGATCTGGAGATGTGTGGGTTTGGGTGTTGCCACCTCCCCCCAAATAAAAATGTAGGGAAAGAACTATATGCACATCTGGAAGACCCCAGGCATCAATGGAACTGCAAGTCCCCAGAAACCAGCAAGGGGCCGAAGGCAGACTTGCCTTCCCCTTCTGGACACTTAAAATTTAGCGTTGTAACACGGAGTCATGTTGTGACAAAGAGATCCACAGAAGGAGGCACACTCCCTCAGTGAAATGTCCCAGTGAGATGAGATTACATTACAGCACGTTATGGGTTACTATGCTTTCATATCAGCTAAGATGTGCTCACATTGAAGGTAAGCAGGAGACCCAACAAAACCTTCATATTCAGGAGGCGCTCACGAAACAGTGTGGGCAACTTAAATGAACCTCTTGCCCTGATTCCTGTGCAGAAAAAGAAGAAAAATCCTATTAAATACAGAGCAGCCATGAGGTATGGGCTGAAAACTCTCGAAACGCCTTCAGAGTAGCACATAAGCAGCAGCAATGAAATATGTGATACATGTTTAAAACTCATTCCACAAGCTGCTTTTCATCTCTCATTGATATATGTGTCTGTTGACAGAGAAATTCCTGATCCCAGGGGAGTGCACTAAGAAAAGCTGCATCCTTGGTCTCCAGCATGAGGCGTAATTTTATTTCAGGAAAAAAGATTAGGGTAGCAAGTGTGGATAGCTCAGGGAGAATCTGCGATCTGCTGCAGCAGTGAGTACATTAAAAAGCAATATAAAAGCTACATAAAGAATAGAATAAAACGCTGTTGCAGATACCCCAATCCCTACAACACTCATTTAGTGCAGGCTGCTCTGTTTCAAAGATGACTTTGTGGAATGAATTGGGCTTGGAGAGAGACAAAATGGTAACAGACACAGAGAGTCTTCGATGTGAAATGTAGTGAAAAAGATTGAGGCTTTCCCAGGAGTCACTGAATAAGGATGGGACCCAGCAGCCATTGGTATCAACCAGGTCACAGGCAAGGAGATGGAAAGAGAAAAATTAAGAATGAATAGAGAGAAACTATACAAGCTGTTCTGATTTGTCTGTGGTCATAGTACAAAATACGTTAGATATTAGAAATCTATTATTTGCTGTAAAATGACACGCAATATTCTAGTCTCTCACTGCTACTCATCTATTTCAAGTCAAACACCAACCTGAGTCTTAGTTTCTGGAGACATAAAACTTTGCCATTAATACACTCCAGTACCAGTTTTGCCCATTTTATGTGAACCAAACCAGAAAATAGGACTGGGAAAGTGCAGTAAGGTTAGTGCAAATTGCAGCCATCCAGCCAGTGTCTGTACTGCTGCTTCAGCCAGCCCAGGACAGCTTCAGAACATGTTAAAATGGTTCACAGAAGTGAACATTCAATTATCACATCCTAGGCATGGCAGGAGATGTGAGAAGGCTTCATCTCCAGCTTAATCACTTCAGTTTAAACTAAACGAAGGAATGTCTCCCAGATCAAAGCAAAGCAATCTTGAGTGTGCTGGATGTGGTAACTGGAAAGGGACGTGAGCTCACCCCTCATCACTGAACTTCCACCGCTCCTCTGGAGAAGTCAAGATGTAAATCGGGCCATGGAAGAGGCTGACTTGCAGAATGTAAATGTGGTGTTGATGCTTAAAGATTTTACCTCCTTTGGGGAGTAGGGGTGTGTGTTTTTATCTTTCAGCTTGTGGGTGTGGAACTGAAAACTAATCAGATTATGCTACACGTGGCTTTGCCAGATGCTGACACTCAGGGACTCCCTTTCTTTGTACCGTGTACACCACCCACCAGTTTGTGTGTGTGTGTGTGTGTTTTCTGGTACTAAGGAGATCTGGTTACCAGATTTTCAACAAATAATTTTATCACTCTCAAGTGGTTTAGCTATTTTCAGTCATCACCCAGTTCTATCTTTTTTGCTCTTGCCTTAACAACAAGAAGTATGATGGGAGTCAGGTGTCTCCATAAAAGAGCCGAGGGAAGGCAGAAAGGTAATGCAAGTAAAAACCTGAGCTCTCATCTGCTGGAAACACATTTTCCAGGTCATCCCAAGCAGAATGAAGGGTGATGGCCCAACATGAAATACCACCATGGCTTCTATTTGCTGTATGTCACGAGTGCACTCAGCATCAGTCAATCCATGGAGCATCCACTCCATGGAGTGGCTACAGCTGGAAGTGGCAAACAAATAAATTCTTTGAACTTCGGGGCCAGTAACTGAGGCTGTCTATGGCTCTGGGTTCAGTGCTGCAACTGAAAAGAAGATAATGCTACTGAAAAGGGTCTTTCCGTCAGGCTAAGGGGTGGCAGAAAGAAGAATCACCTAGTTTACAAGCTTCTGTGTACGTATGGTAGGAGACAATCTCACAGCACAAAAATGGTAGGTTACATGTCCTCTGAATTTCATCACAAATTCTCCTCAGATTCTGTTTGGATGTCTTCCTGCATTTCATCCCATTTGGTCCTGTGGATCACATGTTAACTAGAAGTTACTGATATGGGCTTGACTGTGAATTTATCTACAGGCTTGTGAAGCTGAAGTCAGGGAAGCCAAATGTATGCCATAGTAAAGGAGCCGAAACCTGAGCCTAAGGCTACTTAACAGCTGTTATGCAGGGACTGAATAATGCTAGGCATTCATCATGAAGCAGAAAAATTCATTGTTCTGTTACAAATTTCAGACAATACAACACTGGAGCAAGATGTCACTCCAAAGCAGTGTCAATCTACACACTGGAGTTAAAAATAAGAGAGCTATAAATCACCAAAAGCCCAGAAAATACACACAAGCTCTTAGCAAGGAAAAAAAATCATCGAAGCAAATCATAAGGGTCCCTTTTGTGTCACTTGTCTTGTGACAAACTGTCATCCCCAGGCTGGCTTCTCCTCCCCCCCATCCTACCGAATGCACCCAATGCAAAGTTCATAAAAAAAAGCCCAAAACAGAAAAGAGGCAAACAGTTTTTTACCCAGAAAAGGGAAGGCTTGGAACCCATCCAGTCTCTTGGGTAAAGACACAATTATGAGAAGAAAAATATAATCCACCCAAGAGACATAATTACATAATTAGGCCATAGGCTGTGCATAGGAAAGGTTCATAAAACAAGGAGCTGCATAGGTGCAGTAACTGCAGTTAATTCACTCAATGGAGAAAAAAAAAACATGTTTGTGTTTTAAATAGCTGAGGGCACAAGTCTGCATTAGACTGGAGAGCTTATTCTCCCAACTGTACACAGAGCCCTATTAGTGTCAATAGGAGCCACTCAGACGCAGGCAGAAAACAAGATCTTGTCTCTTTTTATTCTTAAAAAAAAAAAAAAAAAAGACTTGGTTTTCACCCAAAGCAGGTAAATCCTGTACCCGAAACTACTGCAGAGAAAATGAAACAAATAAAGGTAGAGGAACATAAGCTGTGGATGGGCTCAGTTCCTATACAATGACTCTAACGTGGCCCATTGCCAAAAATCCCACTGAGCTTTTCCTCCCTGACCCCTGCACTCCCAAAGGTCTTCAGACTACTGGTATGGCTCCAAAAGGGCAGATCCAGCTCTCAGGGGAACCAGTTATGCTACTGTCTTCTTGGAGTTGTGGCTTCAACACTGGGTGAGCAGAGGCAGGGGAAGGTTTGAACCTGAGTGTAGAAGTCAAGCCTGTGGAGCATCTCTGGTGTCGATGGTCATCTTCCCACTGACTTACTGGGAGCAAAAGCAAACGTCAATTCAACTCAATCCACTGGCAGCTTGTCCAGCATGGGACCAAGTCAGAGCTTCCAGCATGTCAAAGGGAGGAAAGACCAGGGAAGGGTGAGGGGAAATGATCCCATGGATGTGTAACCTGTGTCTCTTCATGCTCATGGGAGTGACTCTAACCCAACCATCGCAAAGCCTTTGAGGATAGGAACTGCTGTCAATGCTTTTTGGAATTCACCTGGGGTCTGTGGAAAGCATGCATCCAGCTGGAAGACAGACCCACAGGTCGGGGGTTTTTGGCAAACAGCTGCAAAGAAGCCTCTCACTCCTGAAATTTCTTTATGTAGAGAGGCAAAAAACGCTTGCTTGGAGCAGGGCTGCTCCTTAGGCAGAGGAGGAAATGATGGGGGGCATTTAGCAGGGGCTGAGCTGGCCAAGAAGCCTGCACAGGGAAAGCTCTGTTAAAGCAACAAACCCAGAAGATTTAATGGATGAAACCAGAATGGTGCTTTGAGAAAAAGGACAAGCAGAGCCGGAAAGGGCCTGAATGGTGGGGCTGCTTTAGCACTGGTTCACTCCCACCCTTCAATTCACCCCAGCACCGCAGGATCCACACTGCGCTCTGCTCTGCCCCTCTGCTGTGGTACTGCCTCTGCTCATCAGTAAGTGAGCAAGGTCTCCCCTTGCTGTAGTGTTTTGCTTTTTCCTTTTCCTTTCTTTTTGAAAAGCTTTTGAATTCTGACTTGGATCTTGAACCTTGTTCTGCAAAGCTGAGCAACATCCCCTATGAACACCAGCACAAACCAACTGGGTTGACGAGGCAGCAGGTGGGACCCCCTTGCTCCGCAATGCTCTGCCTCCACCTTTTCCATCCATCCTTCATGAACATAAAGGAATCTCTGTGCATGTGTGCCAGGAAACCAGCTAAACATTGCTGGCATTGCTACTCAGAGACATTAAAGACAACTCATATAAACAGAGGCTGTCACGCAAGTCTTGGTCCCTGCCTTAATTCCCTTTGCATGCTGATATCTGTTATGCTCTCCCCCTTCTCCTCCTCTTCTATTTAAGCAGGAAAGAGGGAGAGCGAGGGCTGCACCACAAAAGTGCAAGAGCTTCTCATTCTGACTTTATCATCCTCGTCCTAACCAAGCAATATCTTTGAGGAGTAAGGTGTTTTCCCCCCTTCAAAGATAGCTATCCTTTAAGAGCTCACCAACTTTTGTTGCTTGTGCAGCAACGGGCAGTAAAGATCATAGCAAATGAAGGGGGTGAGGCTGGGGAGGAGGGGAGAGAAAAAAGATCTCCTTGAACTGGTCTCCCTCCAGCTGGCAGGAGGGGATGGTTTTCTTAACGCTTGCGAAACCTGATTACTTGGTAAGAATGAAAAGGGGGGCAATGTAAACACAGCCATTAAACCAGATTAAAGGCGCTCAGTTTAAATCTAGACTAAGAACTCTCCGATGCTACACTGCTCTGCTCTCTAGACACCAATGAGGTGCACTTTCATTTCTGGTTTTGTTTTACACCCCCAGAACCAGGAGCGCATCACAGGCTGAATGCTGCGGTTACAATGGGAATTCAGGCATGGAAGAAGCAACAGTTGAGCAATAATAGATGGATGTGTGCATGTTTGCACTCTATCTTTCAACACACTGTTTTGCTGTGTTATAGGACTACTGTGTTTATACCCATGCTGCAGGTTTTAAGCAGATTGTTTAAACTTGATTAAAGTGGGGTATTTCTAAAATAACCTTACTAATAAAATTCAGCTGGCCAAAGAAACTTGAAAACGTTACAAATAAAAAAGATGCCATTTCAGTCTACACTGGCAGGGGTAATATGATATAAACTCCAAGAGAAAACAGTCTTTACAAGTTCAACTTGAAGGATTATCTTGTGTATCAGCACCCTCTGTGGCAGAGTAGCATTTATCCATGTATCCACCCAAGTTAATGCTGTTGCACAATTTACTACAGCCGTGATAGACAGGTAATTGCTTTATCCACCCAAGTGTAATAAGCGGAGTCTACTATGTTAATCCTTGTATTCTTATTGTCTGCGAATGCCAAGGAAGGGAGACACGTACACTGAAAACCCTACCCTCTCCTTCCAAAACTACTGTAGTTTACCCTCAGACCTGCTAAGGTGCTCTTACTGCATTCCACTCCCCTGCTAACAGCACCAAGAACTTTGAGTAGTATCAAGTTGTCACACAAAGGGCACCTACACAAACAGGCTCATATGGAGGCAGAAGCCAGGATGCAGTGGTCTTTAGAAAACAAAACTAAACACCCTCAAACATCTTTTCCTATTCAGTAAATAAAACAGGCCGAGCATTATGCATTCCCAGGCATAGCACAAAAAGTAATTAACCTGTCCTTCTAAAACAAACCGGACATCCATCCAGTTTATGTGCAGTCTATCTGGTTGTTGAGAAATGTCATTTAGGTGCTGGCCCATCAGTGTGCTGCCATAAAAATCTGTAGGCTTTTTTCTTGTTTTCAGTATCAAAACCAGGCATATCTTTTGACAGGTTTACAGATTTCTGGCAGCTCCATGAGCTTAGGTCTGTGACATCAAATTTGTAACGACACTTTGATGGATGTCTCCCTTTCTTCCTCCTGAAAGGTACAAAGAATTGGTGGTTCCCTGAGTAAAATATATGCTTAATGCCATCTTCTGCTCTTATTTATACATTCAAGTGTGCAAGAAAAGTCTTGCACTGATGGCAGTAAGTGGGTTTTTTGGGGCATCTTTCATGTTGCAGAAGGAACTCAACCTTCTCTGTAATCAGAGCGCTTGCAGAAGCACCTACACAATGTGTAAACTTTGACGATGGAGAGCCTTAAGCTGCACATAAATGATGCAGCTGAGAAGGAATGTTGACCTGAAGATCCTGCCAAAAATCCTAGAGGTGAGTCTCCGTTTTTATCCCTTGCTGTACTCCACCTCTATCTGCAAACGCCAACAGGGGCATTTCTGTTCAGGTGGAAGCCGGGATGGATTAAACTCTGCTTTCATGTCTTTGAAGAAAAGAAAGTGTCATCTAAAGGCTAAAACACAGCCATAGCGGATGCATGGATCGGAGTTCAGTGTCACAAGGTTGCCCAATGACTATAATTAATGATACTGAATTATAAGGTATTTTATGGCTCTTTAGTGAATTAATATTTATTATTTTCTTTAATACTTGGATGATGCAATACAAAGCATGATCATAAAACCTTGAGATGATTACCAGTAGTGAGGAGTCCTCCAGACTTTGGAGAGAGGGGTCAGAATTCATAATGATCTCAGCAAATTGGAGAAATGATACTTGACATGCAGTAGAAGTGCATCGTACTACACTATGGAGCAAGAAATATCAAATGCTTGAATGCACCCCAACAACAAACCTATTAGCCAGCAGCACTGCAGAGGCAGATGTGAGGGTAACAGGGAGTTGCAACCTGAATATGAGTCAATAATGAGATTCTGTCATTTTAAAAAATAAAGTTAATAAGTAAACGTATTCTTGGGAAAGATTAATGGTTATGTTGCATAGAAGACAGAGACGGGAACTATGACACCCAGCTCAGACATGGTGAGACATCAGCTGGACTGTTTTATCCATTTCTGGGACACCACCCGCTAAGAAAGATACAGACAAATGAGAAAGAATCCAGAGAAGAGCAACAGGGGCGATAAGAGATTTAGAAAGCATGACCTATATGGAAAAGTTGAAGGAAATACATTTGTTTAGTCTAGAAAAGAGACAAGCAGGAAAGGACATGATAAGAGTAAAATGTTTTCTAAAGAAAATGGTAATCAATTGATCTCAATGTCAGTTGAAAACAGAATAAGAAAAAGTTGGCTTCATTTGAGGTGGAAGAGACTTAAGAGATTAATGTGTGGCATTAGCAAACTCCTTTTTAAGTATGAAAGAAAAAAAACAAAGAAAACCAGACTTGGTAAGTAAGTGGAAGGCACAGTACTGGAGGATTTAAGAATTTGGACAGATGTCAGTGATGATCTAAGTATATATAACACTTCCTCTGAGGAAAAATGGACTAGGTCGCCTGAGGTTTCTTTTAGCCCTACTGTTCTAGGACTGAGTGATTGTCTGTGCTTGGTTAAGTCACGTACACAATACTTTTACCATGAGTACATGAAGTCAGGCAGCTTGTGCTGACTGTGGGCCTGAAGCTGCAAAGGGTTCAGCATCTCCAGCTGCTATGAAAGGGCAGGGTGAAATGAGGGCTGTGTCTGCTTCAGTATTGCAGACCACAAGGAACCTAAGTTTGGAAGTGCTGGTCTTAACCCCTCTGTGCCATTTTCCTATGGCTCTAACATCAGATAAACCGTAATTTCTTTGCCTCACAGTGGATATTATAAGATTTATTTCACCATAAATTCAGCAAGCACAACTCTTACTGTTCATTTTCCACTAGTTTTCAGGGGAGACACAACAAAGTAAAACTAGAATTTCATGCCCAATGCTCCAGAGTGTTCCTGCATCCCCAGATGAAGGTCCAGAATACTAGTCCACGACTGGTTTTAGTTACTTTCTTATTTATGCATCTGCTGGTTACTCAAAGAAGTATGCTCCCCCACAGAGTAGTCTTGGCCACTCCCCTTGCTAAACCTTATGTACTCCTTTCCATCCCAGTATGAAGAATAAGGACATCAAAAAGACAAACTTCTTGGGAAAAAAAAAAAAAACAAACCACTAAGCCTGGAAGCAAATGTTTTGGACAGCCTATGTATTCTATGAGAATGTAGGGAACCTAGTGCAGTGAGAGATTATAAAATCCTGGGATTTTCCAACAAAACAGACCCATTATTTGCATTATTTCCTTCTGGAAGTGCTTCATTCATAACCATCTCCACTGGGTTGCTGGTTTTTTTTTCCCTTTGGCAGGAAAGAAAAGCGACATTCTGCTGTGAGCTACATAAACACAAATACCATCCTTCATACAGGAACTCCAGTCCTACATACATTCATCTCACATTAAGACCCTGCAGCCCTAAGGCTGACTGCCTCTACCCGACCGGCTGTTTAATATAACGTCCAAAACTCAGCAAAGCATTGCAAGTGCATGAGGTACAAGTTGTTGGCCAAACTTAAGCGTGTCCTTATGGGCTTTGCAGGTTGCTAATTCAGTGCTAAGCCAGGTGTTTAACCTGTTTAGGGGCCATGCCTCCAACCAAAAGCCCCAGGGGGCACAAAGGGGAGGGAGGTGAGTGACACAAGTGGATTTGGCTGTGAGGAATGCTGGGTTTTGTGAAGGGCTCTGGCAGGGGGCTGACCTTTTTGCCGACAGTTGTAAAGTTTGTTTAGTAGCAGGGAGCCTCCTGTGAACTTAAAAACAATAGGAAAACAGAGTCCTGGAGAATAAATCTCGCCCCCTGCCCCGGCTGCCTGTGCGTTTGGCTACCAGAAGGTAACACATCTCCAGGAATGCAGGCAGTGGGGGGCATGCGCCTCCGAGAGCTGGATTGTGGCCAGCACAAGCAGCGGGTGATGCCATTCACGGTGCAGCGAAGTGCGCTGATGACTGCTGGGGAAAGCCTGGGAAAGGATGGAGCAGGCAAGATGCCCCCTACGACTGCTGCGGTTGCCTCTGCAGGGAGCTCTTCAGGAGCTCATCCCACAGAAACCACTAGTCCCCCTTTACCACTTCCAGACATATTGAATTTAGTAGAAAGTGGACTCCTCCTCAAGGCATGGTGGAGAAGATCAGTCCAAACATGTCCCTTGCCCATACACAGGGGAAGCTCAGAGGGCACTAAGTTTTGGCCATTTAGAGAGGATGCAGCATATGCAACAGGGAAACCTCTGTCCTATTAACAGTCCCCTGAGCTGCTCAGTCCTCCCCAGAGTTCGTTTCTTAAGTAAGATTATCCCTCACAGGCTTTACTTTGACCCTGCTGTAATTACTCTATTATTTCGCTGCTAAGTAGATATCCAATAGGGCATTACATTGGGGATGCAATCTGCTGGAAAAAGGAAAATCAAAGAAACAGAAGCTGTAAATGCTTAGTTATAAACACTGCAAGTTGTTAAAGTGAGCAGCTGTGAAGTTGATAGCTTTTAAAGATGTACAGAAGCACTTATGTACAGCCCTACCTACACATATATATATATGTATATATATATGCTTAGAGCCAAGAAAGATGTTAGAACACATTGGATCATCACTGGCATGTGCTTCGAATACTCCCTATTTTATTATTTTAGTGAGTACTTAAGCTTGGATGCCCGCTACAGTACACCAGTGGAAAACTTCTCTGCAACGCAAGAGTGGCAGGGATATTTTATTCTGCTCTCTTAAAGCAGGCAGAAATAACATTAAAGCACTTAAATTCTGGAAATACTCATCATCCCTATGCCATTAACATCACCTTAATAGCTCATTCTATTTAAAGCAGGTTTCTTTCTTTGGGTTTTATTTTGTGGGTGGCAAATCCTCATTTAATTTGCAGGATAAAAAAAGTACAATCCTACAATTTGAAAAATTGGATTATATGGGGCACAATCAATCTGCCAGAGCTATGAATAAAGGCTTTTCCGCCATCTTCAGTGGGAGACAGCCTGGCCCTGAAGTCTTTACAGCTTATACAAATTTGAGTTTCATTATTTGTTTTGTTTTTCATGTCATATGACTCATTTTAAGGAATAATATAGCTGCTTCCACTAGAAGTGTGACAGCTATGCATCTACGAGGCTAAAATTTGATACCTCAGTTATGGAACTTTAGATACAAGCTGTGTAATCTACCTTTTAGCCCTACCGCTTGCTTTTTTTCCATAGAGAAAACAAATCGTGCTCAAACCACTGGCACCATTTATTAGAGGACATAACATACATATGAGGGTTTCCTTTTTCTTCAAGCACAATCCTGATTTAATTCCATCAAAGAATGATGGAAAATAGAACAAAAAGTGCTCTTCCCTTTTTGTCCAAGAAAAGTAGAACAGCAACGCTGATGATGCTGCAGAAATCAGATATCTTTTCGTGGTGCATTGCCTTGGGTTTTTTTTCAAGTCAAACTCATCTGTCTTAACCAATTTAAATGAAGTAAAAAGGCAACAACAGAAAAGAGGGATGGAAAACTTTTTCAGCTTCAACACAAACTGAGGAAGTCAAGGCTTAAAATAAGAAAGTGATTATTTCAGTAAATGTGTATATAGAGCCCTGCATTATGACAGGAAGAAATTCGTTTTTTAACTCTTCTCCAGGTAAGATGGATCGTTCCTTGATCTTTCGCTCCAGCTTCCCACCAGATCCATGGGATTATTCTCCTCTTGGCAGCAAAAAAGGAGTTTGGCCGTCAATGCCCCTACCACTGACCAGTTTTGATGCACAAGCAATTTACCCCTCTCTTAACAGAAGACTCAGTGTGCAAATGCTTCACCTCCATCAAAAGACCAACATCAGACTAGGACTGAACACTATTTCTAACCCCTGATGGATTTAGATGGCCAAACCACTGCCAAGGGTGATCTCCTTTCAAGTCTACCCCCAGGATCTGGCAGGATTTCCAACAAGACATTATGTATCTTGTACACAATAGGGAAAATACACTCCCTTCTCTATAATACTGATGTTTCACTGTATCGTTTGAACAGAACATCTATCCCAACACACCAGCAGGTGTGGTAGTAATTCACTTCTCGCACATCACTCAGATTTGAGACTGAGAAGTGTTTTTTCCAGTTTTACTTTTCTGTAATGAAGTTTCTTGGTAGTGTGAGAATAGCTGATATTACTGTTTGCGAATGGTATGATGATGTTTCTTGCTTTCTTGTCAATTGTGGCATAAATATTCACTAAAATAAATAGATGGACACTGGTATAAAACTGATGTAAAAGAGAATTGTGGCTGCTGAATCTAAGGTGAAAGTCAAAGCTCGCTCACTTGACAGTTAACTGTACTTCTACCAAGCTCTATGGTTTTACACCTTCATATTTAGTGTTTGGATGCTTCCTTCTCTGCTTTCACAAAAACGACATGAAAAATGAGTCAAAGACCTTCTCCTGCCAGGCAGGGATGGGGACCCAGCTCCTGCTGGCTCCTGGTAGCATCCTGAGCACAAGCAGGAGGACTCTGCCCACACCAACCCAAGTCCGGGACCACAGTCCCAACATATGGCAGGATCAGAAGTGCCACTGCATTGCCAAAAGATATTACACCCCTCATTGCATCAGACCAAGGCAATGCCACAATCACCTGATTGACAGGAGATGGCATGCACACTGTAATTAAGACTTGCCCTTTGTATTTTATTTTGCATGTGCATGTGAGTTAAGTGGCCTCACTTAAGGTAAAGTAGTATCACTTCCACTGTCTTAAGTTTCTAAAAGCTGCCTATCCTAAACATAAGCGGAATTTGTTCTGTTGGAGTTTCTCTGTTACGCAGTTTTGGTATTTACACATGATGGTACATTCCTTCCACGTCTCTAATTTTGTTCAGAGGCAGCACCATTTATTGCTGCTTCACTGCACTGAAAAGCAAACTTACGCCTGTATGCAAACAAACACAGCAGCACACTCACACATGCTAAAAATGACATTTTTGTGTCTGCTGAGAAGAAAAAAGAAGGATTAATTATGCACAAATGTAACAACTTTCTCTAACTCTGCCTAGAGATGTGAAAGAGAAGTGGCCCTGTAATCACGTCTCTTCTGAGAATACCGCCATATGGTTTTAACAGAGGTTTATTTCCTGAAGCAAGAGAGGACTGCAGATTCTCAATCCAACTAAAATAATTATGCAGACAATTTCACTCCATTACTTTCAGTGGAACCCAAGCTGTGTGGTCCTCACATGCTTGCTGACACCTTTAAAGAGACATTAAGCCATTTTTACATAAAATTCCCTTAATGGGTGGGATGTAGGATGAATTTCCTGGAAGATTAGCACCTGTCGAATTGCATAAGGATTGCCTCTGACTGCTGCATTAATTGCCTTCTGCTGGTAGAGAGTAAAACTGCGACTGAAGCCCACAGAATACAGAGCAGCAGAGCATCAACCATATCTACAAAGGGAAACTTCTCTCCTTGTTGAGGTTTCCTATGCAATTATTTTACCTCCCACATCTGACCCTGAAATAGCACAGGACTTAAGTACAGCTAGGTGCCCCACATTAAGTACAAGGAAACTGAAATACAGCCTTGAATTTCAGTTCTGAGTTAAGCTACGAGCACAATGTGGAGAGTTTGCTGAGAACTTTTTTCAGACCCACCCCGACCTGCAGATCTTTCTCCTCAACTAGATAGATAGATCACAGTACAAAACTTCCAACCTTTCAATCAACAACGGGTAAAAATCCAGGCAAAATGAAACCATTTTGACTCAAAACAATAAAGTGTGTATTAAAACATCACCTATCCAACTTTGAACATGAACTACAGGGATCCTGTAAAAACAGGGATGTTAACCAAGACACACAGAGATTAAAGGGTATTTTAAAGAGAGAACAGAGACCACCCTTAAAGCATGGAAATATCCCTTTTGGAATAAAATGCAAACCGGCTTTTTCTTTTTCTTTTTTTTTTTTTTTCAGCAACTGTGTCCTATTTTACAGTAGCTAGTTTATGGAATTCGCAAACATACTCCATTTCAGACTAGCAAATCCAATTAAACCAGAAGAAAGCATACACATACTTTTAGTGTGCCAATCTGCCTATGGTGATAGAAAGACTTAATCCCCTGTAGCAAGACGGTGAGGGAAGGGGAAGAAGTTTTGCTAGCGGATTTTTCATAGTGTAAAATGCTGATTTCTTCAGATCAAAAAGGCAAATGTGACGAAAAACCAACCGGGATTATGATCAGATCAGAAATCAGCAGCAAACCACAGGGCACAACCGAATGGTGCACAGGGTTGTTTACTGGATGGTTTGAAAATCTTGCAGCTTGAGGCTACTGAACAAGCACCTTCCTCTGTCAGGCATGGGAGCTCTACAGCAGTTAATGGCACACTCTGCATGTGTGTGGCCTGAGCAGTGAGGAAACTGAGCAGGAAATATGTTTCTAATCTTTTTCTAGTGGCAATTTCAACATTATGCTGCAGATAAATTATCATAATGTAAATAGTAAAATCCATTTCTCAATTCTTTGGCTCAGTGTCTGCCACCACCTTAGGTTTCTGCAGGCACGATGAGCACAGGATGCTCTGCTATGAGGCAAAAGTTTGTGCTCCACTCCTGATAGTGCCATACGCAAGGCAGTCTCCTTTCTGCTCTCCCTGCCACATTTTACCCCTTTGTCTTGAAAACTCTGAGGAATTTTCTCCCATTTCAAGTCTGAGGAGCACAGTACCAAAAAATCCCCCTCCTAGCTGTGGTGTCAGTATGTCTTACTACAAAGCAATTATGCCTTTGATAAAAAATTAAAGTGTATTGACCATTACCAAAGCTGCTACTAATACAACCAAATAAGGTCGTTTTGCTAAGTCAACAGTACTTTCTAGTCCCCATGCCCAAGCAAAACGCTCTGAATGAGCCTTTCAACACAGCGAAGAAATACTGAAGACGTTAGCAACAGCACTGGCTTTCTGTGACACTAAAAAAAGCTACAAACAGATTTTTGTCCAAACTGGAATTAACAATGCTCTCTCCCCCCCAAACTTTCTGTTTTTAAAACAAAACCTGAATTTTAGGCCAATGTTTCCTGTGGTGATCATTGTGGTTAAACAATATTTGTGAGTTCTGCATGCTTCATAAAGTCTCTCAGCTCCATAGCAAAAGAACTGCTTGTCAACTGAAGTGTGGCAATTGGAGACAGAGGTTAAACCCAGCAGAAATGGGTTAACCAGATCCAGTTCTCCTCTGAATTTATGGCAAAACTCCCACTTGCTTCAAGAGAAGCAAGATTTGGGCTGATACACCTATTCAAGTTAGCCTTTAATTTTGTAGGGAGAGAGGTGGCAACTTTTCTTGTGCTATTTGTCGAAACAGGAGGAAAATGCTCAAAAGGATAAGAGTTCAGGGTTTGGCCAGCTGTCCTACTCTTCATGCTACATGCCACAAACTTCTAAAGTGGATCTTGGGGAAATTACCCACAGTGGTTTTGAGGTTTTAAATAAGGACCAGAAAAAAAGACAGGAAAGCTGCACTCGAACACTGATTCACTCTATGAATGGTTTAAATTTCTGACAGAAAGTTCAAAGAGGTAACTTGGTTTATCAAGATATAACCCTGCTTTGAAATTATTTAGGCATAATGTCACCTTCTTCGAAGATTTTGGCTTTCCAGAAGTAGCACCCATTATTTTTTTCAGTATTAAGAGTCACGTATTTAACACATTTTTTTCCCCAGTCTGACATGGACAAGTGAGACCAAACCTCCAGAGAGATCTGCTCAATAGGCAGGACCATGATTACGTAAAGTTATTCAACCTTTGTTTATCAACAAAAATAAGCACCAGTGGTTTAAAAATGACCAGCAAGAATTGTCCTCACCAACAAATGCCATCACATAATTTGGGGACTGCGCAGAAAAGTCAAGAACTCAGAAGTCATATATAAAACTGTGCTAATCACTTAAAGGAGCAGTGAAAACTCCTTTGTGTATGGTTTATAACAGTGGGCATTCATGGGCCAAAATTAACATGCTGGTGAAAGTACAATGAGATCTGTGACCACAAATGTTAACAACCTTAGTTTTATGCCACATCCTGAAGGTGAAACTTCAGAAAATGACAGTGTTCCCTTGTTTTTTTCAGAAAAGGCGCAAGCTATTGGTTCCCATCCTGACAGGGATTTCCACTCCTCTTAGTTCTTTCAGATGGAACCTGTTACAGATGTTTTCCTCCACAGCTGGACACACTGGATGTACCTGACTGTACGCAGGTCTGGACTCTTTTGTCCATGTCGGACGGGGGAAAAAGTGCGTTAAATACGTGACTCACAATGCTTCAGAATTGATGGGTAATACTTTTGGCAAGCCAAAATCCTCTCAAGGACAGGAAGGAGTCTATCGGCCCTGTACTGAGGTCTACAGAAAACTGTCAACACTGAAAATGACAGTTTAATGGGACATTTCATCAATTAATCTTGAAATTATGGACTTGTTAGACATCATTCCCTTCCCATGGGCACTGCTCAGCATTTATTAGCAGGTCCTAGATCACCCTGGGTTACGCTCTGTCTCATGTCTTAGAAATCACTGAACTTAAAGTGATTAATATTGATAAAATTCAAAACATTCTGGATCTTTGGCTTTTAGAATCACAGAATCATAGAATAGTTAGGGTTGGAAAGGACCTTAAGATCATCTAGTTCCAACCCCCCTGCCATGGGCAGGGACACCTCCCACTAAACCATGCCACCCAAGGACAACTTTTAATGGAGCAACTAAGGGGGGAAAACATTTATCACCTAGCAGCACAAATAAACAGTATTCACTTATCTTTTTTCCCTGCCTTTTATCATGTTTGATTCCTTACAAACCTAATCCATGGATTCCTCCAGGAAACCTGCAAACTTTTCTTTTTCATTATCTTTCATTGTCTTATTTTTCTCTTCTTCTCTTATCACTTGCTGTACATGTATTCTTAGATGCTTTTATCTCCTGCCATTCACTAACCTTTCATTGCTCTAGCTCTAATAGCACTAGACATTTAAGTCTACTTCTCTGTGAACTGTAAGCCTTTACAGATGGTGTGCTACTGGAGAAGGTATTTATTTCTTGGCTCTATCAGGTACCCTTTACTTGATGGTTACACCCTGGCCAACACGTGTGGAGCAGCAAGAGAGGATTCACCATTTCCACAGCTTTTCTTTTCTACTTGAACTCTTCTGCACCAGCACTGAAAGGAAAGGGAGGGACATGCTGGACAGTAACAGAAGAACACACCTGGCATCCCAAATTACTCCCATGTGTTCACTGTTGCTAATGAAAGACAAGGTTAGCACATAGGAGAGGCTCTGTTTCAGAAATATTTATATGGGCAGCATGGAGAAGTGACAGAGAAGCAAGTTATTAATTACAAAAGACAACAAAAACGGTCACTGCAATACTGTGAGCCAAACTGAAACGGGATTTCACAGTGACTGCTCTGGTACCTTGTATTTAGAAATGCATGGAGCCAAACTTTTCACAAACAACTTGACAATTTATTACTGTCTGCAATGCATAAATGGATTGGCCAAACACTCGCAAAAAAAAAAAAAAAAAAAAAAATTCCTCATTAATGTCAGGCTGCAGAATTCCAGATTAAAACAGCCTGGAGGCCTTCTCCTTTCTAATAGATCTCAACTGTTTTATACCCCTAAGGTGGGAAATGACCAACTAGGTCTTGCAGCAGCAGGTTTATGGCTAGTACTCTTGTCAGTATCTCCAGGAGAAGCCTCTGTTTTCAGGGTTTTCTGACATTGTTGCAGAGCTCACTCAGACTAACATTTATTTATTTATTTTTTGCAGAACAAACTATAAATTTTTAAATAACGCTTTAAAAATAAATCCTGTTTAAGCACTCAGCAAATGGGAACTGACTTTTTTGGAGCTCACTTTCCGTTCCCAAAGCAGAAGCTGATCTATGCGAGATGTTTAACTGAAAACCGGTCACTGTCCACAGCCCCTGCTATTCATCACGAAGCTTGGACGTGCCATCAGCATGGGGGGTAAGCAAGCCCAACACAGCCAGGGCTGTGTTCACGTGGCCTGTTCAGGTTACAGCTGTGCCGGCTGACGAGGTTATCATGCCTGGCCTTTCTCTGCTGTTAATCACTTGTCTTTGATCACAGCTACTGCTGACTTGGAGCAGGACTCTGCTAAGCCAACTCATTTTGACTGATGCTGATTAAAGGAGCACTGGGGAATGGTGTCCTTCTCAGACACCACAGCCATGGCTGGAAGAGGGCACCCAACGAGCCCTCAGGTCCCCTGCCCATGGGATTCCTCCTGCTAGAGGATGCACAAGGCAGAGTGATGTGCCTTCCCCTGATACGGATTTATTGTCATGCTGGTCTAAAGGGCTCACAAATTTCCCAGTTTCCCTGGAGACCTGAAGGGGGGTTAAGGCACTTATGGCAGATGCCTCCACCCTGACACCTTCTGCTTTCCCTACTCTATTTGCAGTAGGTTCTGCTAATCAACTTCCTGCACTGTTACATGGGCATGAGAAATAAAATCAAAGAATGGTTTGGGCTGGAAAGGACCTTAAGATCGTACAGTTCCAATCCCCCTGCTAAGGGTAGGGACACATTCCACCAGACCAAGCTGCTCAAAGCCCCTTACAACCTGGCCTTGAACACTGCCAGGGATGGGACAGCCTCAGCTGGGCAGCCTGTTCCAGTGTCTTACCACTCCTTATATTCTACCTAAATCTCCCGGTTTGCTGAAAAAGTCCACCTGAGCTCAGGAAGGATCTGACCTACCCTCTCTTTTCCTCCCTTACAAAAATCTTATCTTAATCCACAGGAAAAAGATGGGAACTTCCCCATGGACGTGCATGTTCATGAACATTCATGAACCACCCATATTTACATGTGTAAGAATCAAATGTTGTTAGGGACAATGAAAGTTTGTTAGGGACAGATACCACTTACTAGACCACTGCAGACACAGAATAGGGAAATGACCCAGAGGATTGCGAGTTAAGGAACTGGAAATCCTCTAGTTCAAAGCAGCTGCAGAAAGTAAAAAACCCACACTCACTACCTTCTCAAATCCCTTGTCTAAGGAGGGTAGTAACATGTTAAGGAAAGCAGATTAAGGATATGTTGTTATAAATCCAGAGGTACAAGTGCAGGTAACTCACTCTGAGGTGAAACACCCAGATGAGTTATTACTCACATTGAAAGCCAAAAGCAATGCTGAACTGCAGCTTACTGAGCCAGGCTGATAGTCTGCCCACACTCATGGTGCAGTCTCGCACACGCGGCTCACGATCGCGCTCGTTGCCTATGTCCTGGAGAACTGTTGCAACTTCGCCCTACTCAGCAAGTAAAGGAGGCCACAGGGGATTTCAAAAGCATGTTTCTTAAATCAGCTCTTGGTTCTTATATGCTAAATATTACAGACTGTGGGAATTACAGAGTTCAAGGTGAACTAATGCAAGCTATTTTTCCAATGGCTTCCAATAGCTTTTTTATTCTTCCAACAGCTTCCAATGCAAGCACATTTTATATGCAAGCTGTATCTCAGAAGTCAAGACTGGTAAAATTTAGATCCTGAAATACCTGTCAAAGTTTCTCAGGAGAAACCTCTCCCCAACCAGACTGAGAAGTAAAATAAATCTGCTTTTGAATGCTCCCCTCAAAATGCCATTCTCTCGTGAACAACAGTGCTTGTGGGCTGACAGAGAACTGGCGAACTGTTTTTATGCAAGCCAACAAACCCAGCTATGTTAAGGGATTTAACAACTAGTTTTTAAAAGAGAATGTAAATGCTGATGTAAAAATTGGCTTCACTATTGCCAGTACAGAACCATCCAGATACACAGCTAGTTCCTGGAGTAGAATGGGTTACCATGTCCTGAACCTGGACGGTAACCATCTGCGCATGTGGTCCTTGCCTGTGGCAAGTGTGCAGCAATTCTGCTTATCTTAAGCCTCTTTTATTGAGGGCTAAGCTAAATCAAACCAACTTACTTACATTTATGGTGGGCCAAGAACACCTTACTGGGCAGCTGCTGTGGCTCAGCTGACATGTGGAAACACAGACATCCCCTGTAACTTGATCATGCGTCTTAAGCCCTGAAATTTTCTCAGTATGGACTGAACTGGAGGCTGAAATTAAGTGCAATTTCAGGTCTACCTTCTTTCAGACTGAAGTGGTGCACAGGTCTAGTGTTAACACTTCACAGTAGAGCAAATTCCATGCATACATACCAAACCTATAATGATTCTGTAAGTTAAATATAAACAGTTTTGTTTGTGTTGAAATATTTGAACATCTGTCTAATGTTCGGAGCCTGAAAAATACAATAATGCACAGGAATCAAATTATAATTATGGAATGGAAAACAAAAACTCATGATATACTGTTTCATAAGCATGCAGTACTATTATGTGTATATATATATATATGCATACGTAGGCATATACATAATGAAAGACACTGCAAAAAAACCTCAGTGAAGACCAGTAAAAAAAATTTAAATGTTAAAAGTCTGTCTCATTGAATAAGTGAGACTGCGGCTGGAAACACAACAGACATTTCTACTCAAGTCTTCAACATTTCAACTGCCTTTGAATGTAAAAACAACAAAAAAACAATGGTGCTCTCATGAAAAGGCCAAATTCACAATGCGGAGACTGCTCCTCCCCATCAGGCAGGGCATTCATTATTATTTTAAATATGCAGAGCTTAAAAAGCTCTAATAATATTTGAGCATGGTGTGTATCCTTTTAATTCTGCACATACTCATCTTGTTATTCCATCAAGCACTTGCTATCAAAGGTTTTCTTTATGTGCAGGTGTGAAAGGTGTGTGTACAAATTAAGGAACTATCTCTCGAGCTATTCAGTCTGGAGGAGCACATGAAAGAACCTTATTATAACAACCCACGGGATTTATTTTTACTCTGAACTAGGACTCCCAGGCTCCAGAGCTGCTCCTGTCCTCTTTGCATATCCAAGACTGACATGTCAAATGTATTTGGTGAATCTGTTTTCAAGCGAGCTGCGCATCTCAACGGGTGCGAGCAATCAATTCGAATTCACGTGTTTTTCCAGTTCAGGTAGAGAAATGGCCTTGTCCTTACAAAGTGAGGTTTGCGAAGGCCTGTGCCCTCCCTGCAGCTCCAGATGGTTGTAACTTCAGTCATATATCCTGGCCAGTAGTCTCAAGGCTGGGGTTAAACAAGCAGTTTGTTCCTCTCTTGCATAAGCACCGAAAGACAATACTACATTCGAGCTCATAAAAATATTTTAATTGGTGATGATTTCCAGACAACTATGTCAAAATTAACTCAGAGTTGATGCTCACTTGCTTAAATTTCATTCATCTGGGTTCAAATTATTTGCTTAAAAGAAGAAACATTTCCTTTTATACACACTTTGGTTTCAACCTCTGAAACCATTGCTAGAAATTAGTTCTAACCACCCAGTCGGCTGCCTCAGAAACCAAGCTCAAATCCATCACTTTAATGACATCAATAACAAATACACAACTTTAAACCCTATTGTGAACAGTGGCATACCAAGAAGCATGTGTAGCTGTCATCTCGTTAGTCACTAGAAAAACACCAATGAAACCAAAAGAGCCTAACCATGACAAATTATTCACGAGTTTAACCTGAGACATTAATGAGCGCTAAATAGCTTGTTTTCATGCTTGCTTAAGGAGATTTGTTTAAAATCCCACCAACCTCCCCTGAATGTCGCTTGGCAAGACCGTTCATTCTTGTCAAGCTGGTTTTCCTATTCCAGCTAAAACGGCAGGTTGCAAATCTTTGGTTAAGGATGGCTGCCTTCCCCACCCCTCAAGACATACACGTGCATGGAGACAACCCCACAGTTGTAAAGCTTTCTCCCCTCACTCTCTCTCTGCACTCAAGTGGCCTTCTCAAAGTCAGAAAGCGTGCGGTTGATAAAAACATGTGCGCCTGATTGCAGCCATTTCCCAGTCAATGGTAAATCACCAGCCAATGGCAAATAAAACAAACCTGAAAATAATATCTATCCACACAGCAGTTTAATCTTTTCAGCCTTTTTATTTTGTCTGGTTTTCATCTCTCCGGGCTCTACTAGTGTAAAGCCTGTAAGCGGGCACTAGAATAGCCTGGTAGTTGCCATTCTCTGAAAGCACCAAGTATTTAAGTCTGAGTAAAGGCTGATTTAGTGAGAGGCTCACTCCTACAAGCCACCCTTCCTTCCTGCAATGCCTTCAAGGAGTTGAAGGGATTGGGATCTGGAGCGTAAAACAACTACATTGCTCTGATACAACAATATAGAGCAGCAAGATATGGTGGGAGCTCAAAGCTAACAGGATAGAAAAAAAAGCACCCATTTGTCCATCTTGAGGATGGACAAATATGAAGTAAAAACAAACAAATAAATAAATATGTTTCCATTTATTAAAGGAAACAGAAGCTTTCTGATTCATATTGTTATAAACCTTGGATGGGAATATGCCTTAAAAACACAACTTGAGTAAACAAACACCCTTATTCCTCACCTTCTTCCCATATTCATGTCATTTCTGGGGTAGGGTAGTGCTAGAATTCGCATTTCACACAATGGGAACTGAGGCTGAGAGATAGAGGTTTGCAATTGCCACTGAAGTTTGGTTATCTGCTTATACGGATTTTCAAATGCTCTAACGTCATAAAGTTGTCAGAGGCAGATGACAGACCTGGAGTACCCACGTCTAAATGCATCAGTCACTAAACCATCCTCCTACATCGCTGACTTACTCATGTGGCTGAAGAGTGCAGGTCTTGAAAACTTCCTGACGTGAGAATTAAAGGAGGGGAAAAAAAAAGGCATGCGGTAGGAGTGTCTTGTTCTCTTTAAAAAGAAACATTTCTTCTAACAGACAGCCATTATGCTGATGTTCCAGATATGCTAACATTGCTTTTTGCTATATACAGTCCAAATCGTCATTCAAATAAGACATGTGCAGGCTTCCAAAACAGGAGCTGTCTCAAATGCACTCCAAAAAACTGCATTGTACTTCAATGCAAAACTGCTCTTTAGTCCATATGGGAGATCTCAAGCATTTGCTGAGTCTGGCTTTATTTCTAATGGAATTTATGTTGGAGAAACCATTTTATTTTGACCAGCTTAGTTTTCATGCCAAACTTTTTTTTTCCCCTTTTAAATTTTGAGCCAATTTCACTTGACAGACAGTATCCTCTTTGAAGAGATGACCAAACAGATGTAATTGTTCCATGTTGCATATGAGCCCTAAAATCTAATCTCTCCCTGAACTCATGTCCTTACAAACATGTGAAGCCCTCTCAAAGCTTTAAGCTGTTCTGCATACTGAACGTAAATTAAGTGAGGGGTTTTGGAATTTTTTTAATAACTCGTAAAGTTGGGAAGTTTTCCGCGTGGATTCTGGAACCCGAGTGCAGGGCACACTGAACTAATTTAAAAATGTAAATATAAAAAGATATGACCCATAAGCGACAAATTAAAGAGGGAAACGTAAACGGTTTGCAGAGCGCACTGCCCTCCACCACTGCGCGCTTATGCAGTGCAGCCACTCTGGGGTCAGCGTTTTCTGGCAGCTCCAGACAATAAAAAATGCATAAACTTGACGCACATGGTAAAGCTACTGTGTCTGACATAACACTAATGCAGAGGCCCAGAGAGGTGACTGAACCCTGGCTCCCAGCTGCATCAATCCCTGTTTTAATCACCCTCCTGACAACACTTCTCTTTCAGCTCTCAAGCTGCTTGGCTCCCGAGGATGGGAATACTGTGGTAGCAAAAGACATGGGGGATATCTTAAACAAAGCTGGAGTAGCAATGGGAATAAAACTGCCTGTTAAGGTGCCTTTTGCCCAGCACTCAAACCTGTCTCCAAAGAAGTCTGTTTTAACTTCAAATAAAAACCAATGCAGCTCTCTGCTCATCCTTTCACTGCTGCAGTTCCTTCACTGTTTCTTGAGGCAGCTTCAAGTACAGTGCGTGTTTTCCTCAGAAGAAGGGAAAGATTTCTATGAGAGAGCAGATCCCAAGTATAACTTGCAACACTGTCTGCTTCTGATCAGCTCCTCCAATTTACAAACCTGTTAAAACAACTCCTGTAGGCTTTACATGGGCCCAACATCTTTAGCGGCTCTGAGTCACATAGAAGAGGAAAAGGTAACAACAAGTAATAGTTTCTCACTGGCTGACATCAGGGCATCCAAACCACCACAGACCCTGCCTCTGGCTGTACCTATCACCCAGATTATTTCTGAAGAAGGACTGGTCATTTGCCCCAGATGTTACATAGCTCTACACCCTCCCCAGGAGGCTCTCAGGAGCCTGAAGTGCCTTTCTCCACATTCACTGACTCCACCTTGGCAATGATACCGGGCCTGGATTTTGCCCATCCCGAGGTTCCAGCGGTGCACAGACAAAGACTGAGCTGCCTCCACCTGAGCTAAGGGGGTCTCAGAGAGCAGTGCATAGCCAGCCCCAAGGGATATTTAGGGCAAAGTTTGGAGGTTTTTTTCCTATGTTAATTTCCTGTGGTTGTCATCCTTAAACACAAGGGGGTTTTGCCTAAAAACACTCTTTTTCAGAAGCAGTACTGACTACATTGTCACTCTCAGTTCAGCAATGGGGCACCGAGGTGCAGGAGCACTCACAGCAAGGAGCTATGAGCAGTCCCAGTCTACAGCCCAAACTTCTTTCTGCTCGCGCTCCATGTGTGTTGCAGCCTGCACAACGTCTGTGTGGACCGTGCCAATTCAGTTGAAGTGTATGCACACCAAATTACCCCTCTGAAGAGGCAATGGGTGGGGAAGGAGAGTCCTGCCAAACGCTGGTGCCTGGAGGCACGCTGCCTTCTAACCTGCAACGCCTCCAGAAGCCCTGCAGGCTGCGGTGGCCCCTGTTTCATCTTTTACAAAGGTTGCTGCTCTCTCCAACACGTCCCCAGCGTGCAGGCAGGAGTCACGTCATGCTCTCATGTGCTGCTGGAGACAGCATCTCACTCGCTGCCTGCCCATCACCAGCCAAAGACCTGTTGAAGTTGATGCTGGAACTGCTGCAACCCATGAGGAGACCCTGCCAATTGCCAAGTTAATCTTCTATGCAGGATTTACACTGAAGCTAATGGATTATTCTTCAGTGCAAATTAATACCACAGTAGATTAAATATGTAGAGGTGGGGCTCGTAGGACTGCCTATCTTTAAAGCTGCCCAATGCTTCCCATTATAAGACCTGATTTTCAGTTCCTTGCAAGTTTACTGAACTGTGACCGCTTGCATCCCTCTTTTTTTTGCATGAGTAAAGAACACATTTCTTCCATTTCCACCAAAATGTCTCAGACATTCCTGGAAATAAGTTAGCACAGGGAAAACGTAGCGCCTTGAAAAATATTTCTGGCAATCTTTTGCTGAAGAAGCTTTTTTTGTTACTGTATTTTGGAATGGAGATTTGAAATTCAGGAGTTTGGCTTTTTTCTTGTAATTTTTTTTTTCAGAATCTCCATGGCAATTCTTCCAGATTTGGTAAAATTATAAAACTTTGAAAAATAGAATTTCGCATAATGGAATTTTCTTAGATTTTATCAGCTAAAAGCTTTGATGACAGCTTGCCAAAGGTAGCTGATTCCTGGCCCGCAGACTTTATGCTCCTGCCACATGGTTTTTTGTTGTGACTATAGTTAAGTTGCTTAAACCAGTGTTCACAGATCATATTCACTGTGTGTTCATACTTTTCGCAGTGCCTGGTATGAGACCTTCAGATTAATTGTTCAGGAGTACTGACCATTCACCACTAACTCAACCTGAACACTACATATTGTTATGTATAACATTTCGAACACCATATATCATTAGATCTCTAAAAAATAAGAATAAAAGCAAGTGGGTGTGCCCTATCCACAGGACATTGCTGTCCTATGGCTAAACCAGCACATGCTCTTACAGTGGACTGTTTTGTCACACACACACGACATGCATGAATTAAAGCTGCACTGACAACCGTAGTCCTGGCATGTCCCAAATCTGAGGGCTCAGACATGGACTTTTCCTACTATAATTTTCCTCTGTAGTGTACTCACAAAGCAAGACTTAGAGCTAGAAGTATCTGCCCTTTAATCAAAAAAGTTCTATTTCTTTTATGACGACATGCTATTATTTATCTGGTGTGTAAGTATCCCCTTGTTACATACCTTAAATCTATATTTATTCCTTTTTACACCACGTCACCAGAGAAAAACAGTTCTTGTTTTAATTCTTAGTGTTGCACGGCATGTATATAGTTAGTGAGGTGTTTACTTTGCACCCACATGGAAGTAAACACGCTTCCAGAAAGCTCCCTTCATCCTTAAGCTGGGTCTAAAGAACAGTCGCTGTTATCCGGTTTTCGCAAGCACCAACCTGTCTCCTACCTGTCTATAATAAAGACTATCTCTACGAGCCAACTGCTATCATGCTTCTCTTTTACTGCCATCTTTCAGGAATAGCAAATATCAAGGAGAGTGAAACTAATAACATAGATCAGTAGGTACGGGTACATGCAAAATGAAAACCCTATCTAAATACTGAGTCTGAGTATCCTTCATCTGCTGTAATTGTCCTAATTCTCACGGGTGCTTATGACTGTGGGTCATACCACAGGCAATGAATACTGTGGCGTGAGACCTCTTCACGGCACTAATAGACATACTCTGGGCTCACTCTTCCAAAGTGAAAGATAAAGGCTAATTAAACTGTCTGACTTTGCCAGGAAGGTGATGAGGATCACGTATAAAAGCCAGACTACTGATGAGCTGTAGAGGCCACAGCCTCTGGGAGTGGAACAGTAACAAGCACATCAGCATGGGGAAAGATGTTTTAAAGCAGGACAGGCATTTCTGTGTTGAGCGCCTGAGAGTTTCAACCAAGCAGGCACGGAAAACATAAAAGATCACACAGTGGTTATTTATGTCTAACGAGGAGGGGTTCACCTACGACCTAAACTGTAACAAGCTTCAGAGAGCAACCCTTCAATGTGGCTGTCGAAAAAGCAGGCACTAAAGCCCCCTTTTAAAAGGTTTAAAGAACAATAAAAAGGAATATAAAGAAGCATTTCAAAGCTGTGTGCTGCTGCAGTTGCCGGTAAGCCAGGTAGCTTGTTTAAAGCTGATTGTTTAATGCCTATTTATTGTTTAAATACCTGCACGGCACTGAGTGCCAGGCCTGTGGCCCACACTGCTCCGCATTCCCTCTGCAGTTAGTGCTCACTGACAGTCTCCCTCAGAGTTCTGCACACTGACACCTGGAGACAGTTAGGGTGGGATAAACCAGCCTCTAACACATACACACATCTTACTTTTGACTGCAATGGGCCAGAGATGACCCACTGAGACACCACCATATCTAGCATTTAGGCAAGTCAATCCACCCTGCACCTCTGAAAATTTGCCCCGTATGTCTCTTTATAAAAAGGATTTTCCTTTTGACTGCTCAGCTGATGAACTGAAACACTGAATCATTTACATTCACAGCTCTATTGCTGAACCCTGTTCTGCAGAATCACAGGATCAACTATGTTGAAAAAGATGCTCAAGACCCTCAAGTCCAACCACTCCTCAAGGACCCATGTCACTAAGGGCTTTGTCTAATGGTTTTTGAACACTTCCAGGGATGGTGACTCCACTACTTCCCTGGACAGCCTGTTCCAATGCCTGACTATCCTTTCAGGGAAGAAGTTTTTCCTAATATCCAGTCTAAACCTCCCCTGGTGCAGCTTGAGGTTGTTAACTCTTGTTCTATCACTTCTAACTTGGGAGAAGAGACTGACTCCAATCCCCCTCCATCCTCCTTTCAGGCAGTCGTAGAGAGCAATAAGGTCCCCCCGCTGAGCCTTCTTTTCTCCAGACTAAATGACCCCGGTTCCCTCAGCTGTTCCTTGTAAGACTTGTGCTCGAGATCCTTCATCAGCTTCTTTGTCCTTCTCTGGACCTGCTCCAGTAGCTCAGTATCTCTCCTTTAATGAGAGGCCCAGAACTGAACACAGTATTTGAGGTGTGGGTAACATTTCTGTGTACAGAGGTAGCAATTTTATTATAGCATTGGTTTTGAAAACAGTTGTTCAAAGACATCAAAAAAGACCAGAACTGGGAGCGGACCCATAGTGGACCCATAGCCCAGATCATCAAAGCTGAAGAATGTCCAATATAAAAGCAAAAAGCATGTTCCACAGATCCAAAGTTTATGGTGGTAAGAGACCCAAGGAATGAAAAGTCAAATTATTAATGCAATTGTATCCTAGAAACCTGGAACCAACTCTATTGCATTTCGTATGTCTACAGTGCTTGATAAATTCACTACATTTGTTGAATTAATTGAAGTATATTGTTGTCTAAGAATCTGAACCTATGCCCTTTGTTATGTATGTACACATGCAAGAAATGTATAATATGTTCTGTACTCATTGCCAGTGGTTAGTACCACACAGCAATTGTGTATTATATTTTCAGGTCTTTGTTCTTTTCCAGCTTCTGTACTGAGAAACACAGGTCTGAATTTTCAAAATACAATAAATAATTGTGAGTACTATCCCTTTTTGATGGGTAACCTCTGGATTTCTGATCCCTTTTAATATAACCAGTTAAAATTGGGCTTCTTTTGCAAATCTAATCTAGTATTTACCGTATGTAAACAAACACATACTACATCAGTGCCTGCCAGTGCCTAATCCTTTCCAGGAAGATGCTGCACCAGTGTGAAGCTGTTGTACATAATTGCCTACTTGTCTGACAACATATAATGAGCCTGATCCCCATTTCTATCAAATTAAATTATAAATGCAAGAGCTGGACTTATCCATTTCTTTCACAGCACACTCTTTGGTGCCTGTAGAGGTGAGGATTTTCTTGTTGAGCTCCAAGAGCAATGAAACTGAACACCATCAAGTGCCTCTGACTGCACGTGACCTTTAAGACCATGTCTACTACTGTGGGAATGAATGAATGAGAAAGCGTATGAAGGTTTAAGGAAGCAGACAACTAATTGGCATTACTCACATGGATTACAGACAGGCAGGAAGCAGATTCTACACTTGCAAGCACCCTGATTAATACTTGTTTGGAATCCTGAATTTAAATTAGCTGGGCTACTAAAGAAGCAGGGTATTATGAAGTGGGAGCAAAGTTCACAAAATGAAGGTACAAGAGTTTGATGGAAGCAACAAACATTTATGCCGGCAATAATCAGGTAAAAGGGTTTGCCTTCCCACGCTGTGGGAAAGATTACATCTCAGAAGCAAAGGAGAACGGGCAGCATGTTAAGTATGGAAAAGGAAGGAACAATTAATATATTCTGATGTGAAGCAGGGAAGTTTGAAACTTGGAAAATCTTTAAATGTGTTCCCCAATATGCTTCACTTTTAGGTAACAATAAAGTGTATTATCACCTTTAAGTTGTTTCTTCTGCAGCTGCAATATTTTAGTGTCAGAATTTGATTGAATGCTATGCCTTAATTACCTGAGTTTTAATCTGAGCAGTTCACACAACCCAAACTGAGTAGGACCCAAGCAGTACTTGACTACTGAAACCCTGCAAGAGGTGATAACGACACTTTAGTTGATAGCATCAATTTTTAAGGTATGTGTGTATTGCACTCATTATGTCAGCTGTGCAGACACTTCAAAGACAGTTTTAAACAATTCCATACATTTTCAGAAATGTAGCATGGGCTGCTCACACTTCAACTGAAGACAAAGCATCCACCCAAAGAGCTGGTTAGTCCGTGCTGAACTCCATGATATCTGTGACTGCATTACTATCCCTCCCTGAGCTCCCTACTTTAAAGTTAACTTAGGCTGTCTGAATTTCACAGCAGTCATTAGGTACACTTTAGGACTATAATATCTCATAATCTCACCTGATTTCAGCCATCTCAAAAACAGGGTGCCTAGTCTAGGCTAGTCATCTAGCCTCCATTTATAACCAATGGAAAGGGACAGATAGCTTTAAAATGTAGTTCACTGCACTCTAAGATAGGTATTACGATAGCTGGGATGAATCACTCTCTGCAAGTGCCTGTGTCCCTTCATTCACTTCAGAGGAAACTTACCCTACATGTCTCGTTTTTGAGGTGCTGAAATGCACCCTCAATCAAGCCACTGCTTTGCTGAGTAAGCTGATCTACTGTAGATGAAACAGGAGATCTGAGCAGACACATGCATTAAGTAATGCAGTTCTTTGTAAGAGTAAGGTTTCCAGCATCCCAAATATAATGCAGCATGAGAACATTTTGAAGTTTCAATTAAATGTGATATTCATCCTCATTTCCTCTCCTGCATTCCTTGTCTGGTTAAATCAGCATCTGTGTTTCGTGTCTGGGATGACCATGTTTCAGTGGAGAATGAAGTTGATATGGAGACTAAAAATAAACTTTATAAAAACCTTAAAAATAAATTTAGGATTGCCAGCAAGGAAGAACTACGTTAGTACTCTACTTACTCTGATGCAGTGACACCCAGATGTATATGCCTTGTTCCCTAGCTCCCGACCCACTTCGGAAAGTGGAGGGAGAGGTAAAAGTGGTGTTACACTGAAGTGTGAGAATAGAATGCATTTAGCAACAAGCTAAATGCATTTCAACAGAGAAGATGTACAAGTGTTCTCTTGGGAGGTAAGGACAGAACAAAATGGTCTGGGAAAAGCTATTCATGCCTTTTTTTTGTATCATCTTCCTCCACAGTACCTACACGGTGTAGTTACAGACTTACCAAAATGGTTTTCACTTTTCCTTTCCTCACAGTTGTGCTGCATGGAGATGCAGAATAGACTCATTGCCACCACTGATTTCATTTGTTTAGTTACAACCCCTTTTTCCGTCATTATTTTTCACGGAGACTGTAAGCTACTGAGGGCAAAACTCTCATACAACTATGCAGCACAACTCCACAGAGGAACTGTGATTTTATTTGTGGCTGAGAGAAACACTTTGAATACAAACAGCAATAGCTGCAATATCAAAAGAACACCATGATGGTCATCTTACATGCTGAATGCACTAGGAATAGTGTTCCCTCTGCAATGAGATGGAAACAGTCTGTTCTGTTGACAAATACAAACTGAGATGGCATTACTGTTGGTGACGACAGATTAGAGAATGGGTTTATCCTCAGTCTTGCCCATTTGTTTTACTTAATTTTCAAAGCCTTTTCCCTCTCCCTGCAACAGTGAATATATGGTCAGTCTGTCACCACTCTGGGCAGCAATGTTCTCCTATGGAGACATCCATATGGTGCCACGTAGGTCACTGAGATTTCAGAACTGCAGCATATTAATTCAACCCATGAGTGAGCTATGTAGGTTTCACTTTCATCTTACCCTACCCAGCGCACCAGCAGACAAAAGTTACAATCACTGGAAAATAAATTGTTTTTACTCTCATAGTCTAGTCCTCCGATGATGAGTTTTTATGCACCAGCCCCTCTCTAGCCGCAGTGGAAAAAACAAGAACTGACTGGTCCTTGGGATGCAGCTATCATCCCCGACAGCCTCCTGCTCACCTTGTTCCAAAGACGTGCATGGTGGTTGGGGTAACTATAAGAAGCACTGCTCTGTGGGTTACACACCCATCTCAAACATAAACCTAAACCACTGGAGTATATAATGTCTGCCACCTTTGATGAGGAACACTTGAATCATCCCACCAGTTTCTTACAGCCTCTGGGAATGCTCAGGAGCTCCAGTCCCCAACTAGTGTGGCTTGTGAAATTGCACATTTGCAAAACAAATAAACCAGCAGCAAATGATAGTGAGTGAAACTATGATGTCTGGCACTTTACACTGCAAAAGGACCCGGTGTTGTACCACTGATATCAGAAACACTTCAGCTCCTTACTGGGGAACTGAGCATAAGAGACCAGGTCCCAGCTTCTAAGTGGTCAGGCTTAAATATGCTAATGATAGTCACAGGGAAGAGCACCACAGCATAGCCACGCTGAACATTTATTTGGCTGTATAATCACATTTTGCCTCATTTCTTACAAAGGGCCATTATAAGGCAAACGTTGAGCTTCACAAAGTCATTTAGAGCAACTTGCAAACCGCCAGACCGCCCACTCTGCCTTCCTCTGCTCCCACTTACGCTGGTAGAAATCCGGAATAACCCAGCTGATCTCAGTAGAGATTTGTCACTCTGAAAGACACCAGTGCGAGTCACAGATTTTCTAGCTTCGGTTTGGATGAAACCCCAGGACTCGTTCATCATATCTCGGGGTAGCTAGCATTGACTTTAATTAAAAACCTCCTCGCTATGCCAAAACGCATGCCGATGCAAACTTCTGTGCTCAGTGTCTGCAACGCATCACTTGAAAAAACAGTGATGCTACATTTACCGTCTGGGGTGGATGCACTAAGCAGGACCTGCCTGTAAAATTCCCTCTTGTTCTGAAAACCCTCTCTCTGCACTGCCCCGATTTACCACAGAGCAAGAAACCAGAGTCAACTCAATATATTCTTGGGATGGAAGGGGGGGTTGGCAGAGTGGTTTTTGAAGGCAAGCCAGAGAATATTCTAAACAGGGGACACACAGCATGTTTTAACTGCTGTGATAATTCTGCATAAAGAGATGTCAAGGATCTAGCTCCTTGCTGTAGCATGCCATGTGTCCCTGAATAAAATTACTGCCATGCAGGCTGTTAGCAGAGGAATGCGTAAACAGACAATGTATCCTTGCATCAGTTCCACAAAATGTTGCACAACACAAATGCCTCTGGATGTGTCATTTCCTGCTTGGCCACCAGCCCAGCTCCTGACAGGCAGTCAACAAAAAAAAAAAAAAAAAAAAAAAAAAGAAGAAAAAGAGAAAAAAAGAAAGAAAAAAAAAAAAAGAAAAAATTAAAAAAAACCCCAAACAACCCAAACCTGAAAGATTTAAAGCTGTTCTACTCCAAAGCACATTCCACTAACCCGACTTATCCCTCCACCTTCCGTCTGTGATAGAAAAGTGGGAGAACTTCCTAAAACTGTTACGGTCTGAAGTCGAGGAATCTCAAATATCTCACTCACTTATCTACATTTTATAAGCCAGGTCAGCCAAACGGTTAATAGAGAGGCTGAGCAGAACCCCTCTCGACGGCTTTCACTGGCTTCTGCAGCGTGCACAGACAAAAAGGCGATGTTTGCTCATACCTTTCATCACGTGTGCACCTTGCAAGCTGCAGCGGCAGAGAAATATTCAGGAGCTGAATGAAGCAGAGCAGTTTTCTCCCTACTGAAACGCTTCAGTTCAAAACTCAGAACTACTTTTCCATTCACACTGATAGAGAAAATTGGGGCTGGTGGCTTTGGAATCTACTTTTAACTAGACAAGAACTAAAGTCTTTGGAAGCCAAGCAAAATATTAATATACAGACTTCTCCTTGTTCCTTCCTCCTGATTTCCCTCCTAATTGGATTTCTACCAAAAGCAGCCAAAAAAAGAGGACATGTCTCCTACTTCCTATAGAAGGACAAATCATTACCTATTTTTAATGAGGTAAGGCAAAGGCATTCAAGGGGGGCTCAGGTAGAGGTTTGGGGGTTTATTGGTTTTATTGTTCAAGGTTTTTTTTTTCTTTTAGTTCCTTTACAGTGACCTCTTGCTATCTGTTGGTCAGTTATGACCTCATGACAACTTATTTCTCCGGAAAACTCCTTTCAGCTCTCCCAGCTGGAAGGAGGCTCTGCTGGCTAAGATCTGGATATGGCAGAGGTTTTATCCTGGATATGAGGAAAGTATCTGCAGGATTTCCCAATGACTCCCGAAAAACTTATACACCCCCCCCTCTAACTCCATCACTCACAGTGCAGTGTGCTATCTCAGTCCAGCACAAAGACTGTACAACACAGCAGATGTCCCTGGATGGCAATCTAGATAGACTGAAATAGGTAATAAAAATAAGTAACTCTTTTCCAAGGAAAAATCAACAGAAGATCTTTTCTCATCTAGAAATGGGCAGGTTTTCCTAACAGGATAACTTGATATCACTGTCTCTATTAAGAAGTTTTACAATAGTAACAGAGAGACAGGGCAGTGAGCTTCTACAAGCATATATTTAATACAGCTAAATGGCACTTACATTTAGGAATCTGACTTTCTGAAGTGCTGAGCATCCAAAACACCAACTGGAGTCACTGCATGCCATGACTGTTCAGCACTCTTGAAGTCAAGCTCTAAATGATTACGATATCTGTCATGGTACTGCTGCTGCTCCTACTGCTGCTGGAAAGCATGCAGCATTCGTTCACTCCAGTCAACTTGCCAACAGAAGGTCAGAGTGCCTTGCCTTACAAATTCACGATCTAAAGCATGATGTCATGTCTTTAAATGATAAGCTGGCAACAAAGTAAATGACATTTTGTAAAGATGTGCATAATTTTATGTTTACGCTACTTAGAACGAAGGTTCTAATAAGTCATCGGTTGTGTTCCTTTAAAGGGAAGTCTTATAACTGAGATGAATCACAACTGCAAAAGATCAAAGTTAAAAACATCAATGATGCCATGGGGTACTTTTTAATCTTGTAATGAATGATGATCATGTGCTCTTATGAAGTTGGTCCAACTGCCAACGCCAGATGTGTATATTAAGAAAAAAGTTGTTTGTGATGTGACAGCTCTGGTTGAGCTGCCAGAGAGAGGAAAACTAGGATAACATGCCTGAGATGTCAAAGTGAAATACAGATCCTGGCAGAGAGGGGCACTATTTGCTGATACATAATTTGTTAAGAAAAACACATTAGATATCAGAGCGCCTCACTGAATTTAATTCCTTAATGCCCCCATCCACCTAATTTTCCTTATGCAATGCAAATGCCAGAAACACGTCTTGAACGATTACTACCAAATGGTAATAAATCTACAGGAGTGCAGGGGCTCTCAAAAGGAAGCAGAACTTCAGTGAAACTCTCACAGCTCACTGGAGCTGCTCTTTCCTGAAAATTCAACCCTAATAACTAGTCATTCTGGAGGTGCCATAGCCTTCAAAGTATCAGATGGCAGTAACAGAACTTGCAGAACCAAAATGACTCTAGAGCACAGTTTCACCATTCACTAAGAAAGCTATTCATTGAGAATAACAGGTATCATGTACAGAGGCCTCTCAGGTCTAAACTAGAAAACTCCAGCAAAACTCAAAAATCTTACTAAGTTGTATGAACACAGCCTCACTTTTAGTCCACTGGCCACCGATATGGTCAGTCCCAAGGCAAGCAGGTTCCCTTTCTGTGCTACACAGGGTAGTCCAAGCTGTTCTCTGCATCCTTTTCAGACTGCTCTGCTCTTCCCCAGCGGTTGTGTCCTCTGCTGGGAGATTCCCTCTCTTGCAATTGCCTCAATATATACATGGAAGAAGCCTCCAAATGGGAATGGCTAAATGATATGTAACTTCCTCCCTGTTTTTTACTTTATGAAAGCAGTTTGCCTGGTGTCTCCAAGTAGGCTACACAGAGCACCAGGTGCAAGTGAAAGTTAAAAATGGGAACTGGATAAGCTCAGGAGAGAAGTCAGAACAAAAATCCCCTCGCTGTGACAGATGCACACTTCAGCTGTAAGCAGGTAGCAACACAAGTATCTACATAATGAAATTTATCCATAGCTACTTGCTTTTTCTGATCTGTTATTTGAGGTGAAACTCTACAGGCTGGACAGTTGTTACAGAAGGCATTTCAGTTCTGATCGCTAAGTGCAAGAGGAGGTGACACCGTAGCATGTATTAGCACGAGAAACACTTAACTGCATGAATTCTATCTATGTTTTTCCACTTCTGCCTTTGTGGTAAACAAAACTCAATGAAAGCTCCTTAAAGGTCTCATTTGTATGTGCAGATCAAAGGCAATATAATTACTTGAGATGCTTCCATTATAGGGATCTTTTTAATGCGGTTATTCATCAAATAATTCTTAATCTCTAAATGTAATTTAAATACAGCTGTATCTAGTTAATCCAATCAATTTAGAAAGAGTCTTTAGATTAATAGAAGTCCTTTAGATTAACAAAAAATCCAGCACTAGCTCATCAGTGATACCCATACGATGTGAAATTGGCTACCAGCTAAGAGTGCTAGCTGCAAAGCCATATAAAATGCCGTGTATTAACCAGACTTGACTGTACCTAAAAGTGCTACCCATAAAACTGCTAGAACATGACAAAACACAATTGTCATAAAAATATAGCCAGTGAACACTGCAAATAGGTTCTTAGTAAGTTAGGAAGGTGTACTGCTATGAGATAAACGTGCTGAGTGAAAATCTGCTAGGCTCTGTTTAAATAAAACATACTTTCTGTGCACAAATAAGAAATAAAGACCATGCTGTTGATATGCTTTTCTTATCTTTCTTTGGCCCTCAGGGGTCTATGATGAGTCCATAGCTGAAAACCAATTTCAGGTATGATGAGATTAACCAGGTGCATTAATTATCTGATGGCAAAAGAATTTAAGGCACTATATTATATATGTTCTCCCTGCGCTAGGACTGATCCTGAAAGCTGAGTCTCCTATTTTGCTCTAAACGTCTTCAGCTAGAAGCTCACAAGAGTTTAGGGAATTCAGCACGCTGCAGGATTGTGTCTGCTATGCCTAAATCAGATCATATATAAATACAGTGGGTTTAGTTCTCATTTACACTGGCAGATAATGTATCAAGACCTTGATGTGAATGAGAATCAGGCTCGTGATTGCCCAAATTCAGCCAATCACTTAAGTGTGTGTTTAAGGCAAGTATGTGTGTGGTCCAATACACTCCAAATTAAGCATGCGCTTACATATTTTGCTGAGCAAGAACCAGTGTTTGACAAAGACATATATTTCATTTACAGGTCTCTGGTAAACAAAATTAAGCAGATGTAAGTGCATAAATAAGAATAAAATACTCACTTCTTGGCTCTCTTGGCCCATCCACTGTAACCTTTATAGCTCTGTGGTATGTAGCGACTTGCGGGGGATTTGTCAGGACAGTTATTGTCAAAGTAAAGCTCTTCCCTACAAAGGGAAAAAAAACCAACAAGGAATGAGTGATTACAACATGAAAACAGTCACATGCATGTTCAGTAAAGAATCAGAGACGTTTAAAATTATTCCCTGTCGTTACCACAATCGTGAAAATTAAAAACATAACTGACCATACGAGTTTTCTTCCCCTTCAGTTTTACTCTATGTCAAGAATATGTCCATGTGTTGACAATCTAAATGTTTCTTATTTAATAATGGGTCATCATACAATGACAGAACAAAAGTGATTCACTGCTGAGGACAAGACAAATTCTTTGCTGTATTGAAAGTGGTGTAAGTCCAAAGCAAGTCAGATAATTTAAAAATTTACTCCAGTTTTGCAGCTGTGTGACAGAGAGCAGAATGTGGCCACATGTTATTTACTTCACACAGTTTTATCATTTCATTCGTTTGACTTTACTACAATAAGATGAGGAAAGAATGTATTTTCCTCCTGGGAGTCATTTAACAGGGAATCAGTGTCTCCTGTCCTTCATATGCCAGGGGTAATATGATGATATCATTATTACTGGAACACACTTTTTTGTTTTCCCTACATATATTCCACCAATGAAACACTGAGAAAACCCCCAGCTTTCCTGTGAGGGTGAGAAACTGCTCTGTGCACGTACGTTGCTATCGTCAGTCTCCATTTATTTATTTATCTTTCAAAGTCTGAATTCACACAGAGGTTTCACAAGATCATCCGCAGCCTTTAGCTGAATGAAAACGTTAACAAGAAATAAATGAGGGGAGCTGCCTGCGTCTGATCGCACATTCTCACACGGCGCTGGCCCCTGTTTGGGAGACTCACTGACAGTTGTAATCTGTTAGATATGCAACGGTTAGTCATGTCAGATAGTCAAAACTGAAAACTGTTTCAAGACAGGAAAAGGTGGGCGTACAACAGTGACTCAATAAAACAGTCAGCAAACTTCGGCCTTCATGCTCATTTAAGCTGCTACTTTACCAGACACTTAAAACTCTCTCCCCCCACCCCTCCTACTCCCTGTGTGCATACGTGCATTTTTGTTGCTAGGGCTTTTCCTCTTGCTGAACTCTGAAGGCATTCAATCAAGACACAAATCTTCAATGATATGTAACAGCACAAACTTAATGCATTTTTTTTTTGAGCTTAATATAGAACAGCTTATATATAAGGCATAATACAGAACAGAGCTTTGGCTGTCAAATCTAGTAGTTGGTCTTTCTTTCTGGTCCAAGTCATATATTCCCCAAACCTGCCTGAGACATGCATCATTTATTATCAGGAGTGCAAATTCAAGCTGTCTTGGCTATATTTTTCACAAACTAGAATGTGACATGGCTTTTTTTTTAAGGAAATATAACTGTCATTCAGAGTAAAATGATTTTCCAGGTGTAGCTGTGTTCCTGCTGTGCCCACCTCTCCAACAGATGCAGGATAGAGGGAAGGCTGGGACCCTGGCAAAGGTACAAAACTCTCAGGAGGCTGAATTCTATCACAGTGGAGATGAACAGCTGAAGGTGGCTTTCCCTGGTTTCATTGAGAATTCTCAGTTTCTCAGGTCTTTTTGAGAGTGATCCTCAAAACTCTCATGGAGATTTTATGTGTAAGGAGGACATCAAGTTTTTGTCCAGTCCTGACCATCTGCCGTCCCCAGCATCAGAGTGTGCATCGGCAGCTTTTAGACACCGAGCAACAGCCCTGCTGAAGCACATAGTGCCTCCATGCCTGCTTGTTTAGGGCTGAAAAAGGTCCATGTCTTTTATCCCTCTCCAAGCAGGAATTCAGCCTATTGCTTGGGCACATATAATCTGCCATGGACAGGTTTAAAGCCTCCTTCGGCACCAGCTTATTATGTCAAAGAGTTCAGACTATTAAATTGCATGATTGTGGCATTCAGATCACAGTCACCCATATAAAATCAGTAAAATATTACGGGTAACAAAGATACTAAAGGGATTTTCCATATGCCTTTGAGTGAAAAGTGGCCTTCCAATATTTCTGTTCTGTTTATACACCAAATCAGTATAAAAGTCTATCATGACTAGAAATTGACCCAACAAAATATATTATGCCTATAAAATCATTCTACGGAAAAGCACTGCAAGGTCTTCTACACTAAATATATCCCAACAGTACAGTAGCCAGAAAAAGATGCATTCCTCAATATAAAGAGCTATGTTTCAACCTCGCCTGTGAGCATTCTTAAACTGCCATCTCTACACCAGCCTAAGCTGAATAAGTAAGCATCTAATTTGAAAGGGAAAGGGGTTTGTTCTCTAACTGGTATTCTATGGAACTGAACCACTGATGCAGTAACACTGACAAAGCCTCCTCGCACTCAGTAACTGATACACCACTTCATCACAGGGTGCTGTGTGGCCCGGCCAGCACACTCAGCTCCCAGAGCTTTCAAGAGATGATTTACATATTACAGGATTATGAGCAAAATAAATTTTTAGGGTCCCCTCTTTCACTGATGCTTATGCCTTCCACTGGTATTTCACAGATATCCCCCCTCAGCTACAAAATCCTTTAATGCACTTTTTATCACCTTTCTTTATTGCCCTTAGTCATTTCAACTATCCATTTTCAGAGGCTAAAGACTAATTGTAGTTCCCTTTTATGAAATTCCCCAGCCAAGCAGTCATCTGGCACTATTGCTTCAGTGTGTCTAAACTGTGCATTCTTTGTTATTCACACATGTGAGCTGAGCTGACACAGAGGAAGACGAGATGGACATATGCTGAAGCACAAGGCAAACCCCAGAAATTAGCTTGAAAGGAGACTCGGCAGTTTGTGGGCTTTGCATATTTTTTCAGTTAGATGCTAATGTGATTAAAGTATCAGGACACAACAAAATTAAGGTTATGATCCTTTGCTTATTGAAGACAGGAATTCTTTCTTCTCTGTGCTGTGGATCAGGCTTGTAAAAGTGAGCTACCGCCTGAAAACCACATACAAACAACTTCTGCATTCACATAAAGTGCCCCGGTTACTTAGTCTCATGAATCCAGAAAAGGTGTTTAAGAGAAATTACGCAAACGAAAACGTGAAGCTTCTGTCAGGCAAGCAACATTAATATGTATAAAAATCAAGTTTCTCCATTGAGCCATGGGAAGCAAGAAAAAAACGTGGGAGAGGAGGTGAAGTGGTAAGTTGATGATTCAGACTCCACAATCAAATTTAGAGATACAAAGATCAAAGACCGAGCTGTTTAGAAAGATGTAAATCTAAAGTCAGGAACAGGTGTGGATTAGTTTCTCGCTACCGAAAAGTGATCTCTTTATTACTTGATTTTTCCTGTTCTACTTCAAGACCTGCATCTAGCGATATTTGTCTACGCAAGGAGCTTTCTCACTTCTCTTTGTAACTACTACTTTCTTCTCCTGATATTTTAAGCAGGGTTCTAAAAGTCTATCATTAATGATAACTCTTTCTCCTTCGCTCCCTCTCTCTCCCCCTCTCTGTTCTAAGTCTGGAAGACAAGTCTGGACCAATTTCTCCATCCTGCCTCTGGCAGCAGAATGCAGCATTTCAGATCCTCCACTGAGTCCCGACTGCTTCAAAGGAAAAGCCCTACTTTCTTCCGTTAAGATCATAAGAAATATAGGGGGAGGGGGTCAGCTCTGTTTGGACATAATTACACTTCATCAAAAGAAGCTTTCTTCATCTTCCATGCGTGAAAAGTCTGCAAGCAGTTAAGTCTGTCTTTTTTCTTCCTTCTTTTTTTTTGTCCTTTTTTTTTTCTTTTTTTTTTTTAAATATAAAAATTGCTATTTGGGAAACTAGCCAAAACTCAGAAAGCCAATATAGTAAAACAGTGCACACCCTTTGTTTGTCTTTGAAGTCTCTTAAATAAATACGTTGAGGGTTTGAAAAGTACACTATCACTTTTCCATAGATTCTACCCAGATTGATCAGAGAAAAACTCTATTCCAAGTCTGCTAGATACAAATAATTAAAGTACTGGAAACAAATTTTAAGAGGTTTGTGTTTATGTGTGTCTGTAGCCATATCTACTGAGGCTTTAGGCCCTCCATTTCATTTCCTATGCTTTAATAACAAGTATATATCATAGATTTCAAATGAAATTCATGGACCAGAGGTAGCAGTACATCACATTTCAGTTCTTTTTCAGCACTACTGAAAGACTGATACACTACTGAACTTTTACTGTAAGGCAGCAGTAGTGATGGAGCCAGAAAACTTTCAAACCTAATCCATCAACAGAAAAACAAAGCAGACTGGTTTTTTTAAAGAAAGTAAGACAAATGGAAGATATAGGTAACACCTTATCCCAAAGGGCAATGAACTCCATATTTATATTGCATTACTGGTGCAATAGTTATTCTGTCTTTCAAGTTATTCTTTATTATCGGTACTTTTTGTTGTAAAATGATAAAGAGAATTGTTGGCCAGGTCACTAAAATAAAAAATAGCCACTGTGAACTACGCTTATGGTCTTACTTTCAGAAAGCACTTGTAAAAGTGCGCTGTCTGATTTAGACTATCTAGGCCTCTGTCTGTGTTTGGGCTTTTTTTGGATAAATACTCTTTCCTTCCTTAAGATGAATTGCAACTGCTTTCTAAAGAATATTACTGTAAAATTAGTTTTATTGCTTACTTTCTAGCACAATTGTTTGCTTTCTATTGCCTTGTTTTGCCCTATGAAGGGCTACTTACAAAAAAGACCAACAAAACCAGCAAAACTTGAATAATTATTTCAAATACATAAATGAAAAATTATGCTGGTTGAATCAATGACTGATAGAACAAACCCCTCTGAAGATTCCTGCAGCAAAAACTGAAGTGCCAGCTTCTTTCAAGGTGCCCTTTCAATCACTACCTGATATTTGAAAGCAGCCGCAAGACTCTTAAAAGGAATTCTTGCAAACTTGCAATGATTACAAAGGATTTCCATGAGTGCAGGGCAGTTTCCAGATTATAGGAAGCTCCTAAACAGCTGGAAGACAATGACAGCACTCTACCTCTTCAGAAAAAAAGTTAACTACCCTGTCATTTAAAGTAAAGGTGAAATTCAGTTCAAGCCCAAGCTTACCAGCAATTCATAAAAAGTCAAGCAGTTTACTAAAAAGAAAAGTAGAACTTACTTTTGCAAGTCATATGCAATATGATTTTAAAGGGCAGGGAAGTCACTAGAAAGCTTTCCACCAATAGCTGTAAGCCTTTAAAGATGCAAGCCCTTAAAGAATGTAACCTATAGCATATGTGATATGCAAAATTTCTTTAATTATAACTCTTCTACAACTTCAGAAGCAGCTCTACTGCTAAAGGGAATTCTCCATCTCTCACTGCCATGTCCTGAGATACACTCTCTGACTCCACATAACCCAGGTCACAAATAACCCCACTTCTGTCTACCTATGCTGTGGGATTAAAATAGGGAAGCAGGTACTTAAAACCTGCATCTGATAAACACATGCAGAGATGTGAGGAGTAAGAAAAACTTAGGGAAAACTCAAGTTGCTTGAGTTGCAAAAATGATTAAGTTTGCAAATAAAACGAGCATTCATCCCTCCAAATGAAAGGGCAACAATGATGCATTTACAGACTACTCACTATTTCATTGCAAAGTAAGTGTGGTGTCTAGACATTGGTTTTACTTCATGATGGACACAGAGAATGCAGTGGCCTACCTCTTCCACTTCTGCCCACAAATCGTAAGTCATTAAATCTGGCCACCTGGTTCTTCATCACGGCAGAAGCATTTCGCAGCTCTGCAGAGTAGTTCTCATCGTTTCCAGCCATGACAGTGACCACTGTCCCATCAGGCACTTCTCCTAAGGCCACCACCTGTTAAAATGGGAAGACAATCACAACTTGTGAAGCAATGCTTTGAAAACACGTGTCTCCATCCCAGCTTTGCAGGCTGCCACACTCATTATGAAGCTCTGTGGCAGCTTCTCCAGCTCACTGTGGTGAAGAGTCATGTATTAGCTGAACACAGAACAAAGTGCCACATCAAAGACAGAAACATCTTGTATTGTCTCCCTTTCTCATAGCCTAATGGGGAATTTCTTCTTTGTTACATCTCTTCAGAAACATTCAACATCCTTATGTTGAGTGTATGGTTTAATGCTTCCTGAAGGCCAACTTTGTTCTTAGCAACCAGTGAGCAGCGAGAAAACATGAGGCATGGCTTGTATCCATAAATTGTACATAGGAATGCATTGGAAATGGAAAGTTAGTCATCGCTACTAGCAGCCTTATCACCCAGATTTGGTTCTACTCTCTCCAGGTTGCACCATCACCCTGACCCTGGAGTTCCTGAGACTTCAAGCTGGAGAGAAACCTCCATCCATTCATCCCAGGAATGGCACCAGGGGTATCAGCAGACAAAGCTCTCCCCCCAGCATGTTTCTGTGATGGAGGACGTTATGGCTGGAATTCAAACTTTTCAGATGCAATATAAAACAAAGGCTGTATTTCCTTGCAGGCATGTAAATGTTCACAGCGCTCGCAAGAATCGCATGCGGTTAGTGCTGATACCTCTCTCAAATTCCAGGATGGGCGAACAGAAGATATCAAAGTATTTCTCCTTTATGTTTCAGCTAGCTGAGAGTCTCACTTTCACACTTCAGTGGTTCTGTAGCCACTCCAACATCTGATTAATAAATGCCACAGAGCAGACTGCTACTGTTTTCTGATCTGAAAACACAGGGATACCTATAGTGTTACTGCACTTTGACTTTTAAAAGTTAAAATAAATGGGAACACTAAGCTACTATGAAGAAATTCGTACACAGTTCTTCACATGGGGCAAAGAAGTCACAAAATAGTACCAAGAAAACTATTTTCTTTTGCCCAGTTAGCTAATACTGATGCTGGAAATACATTCGCAATGAGATTCAGAAATATTGCATGGCTGAGCTTGAACTTGGAAAAAAAAATTATCTTGAGACATGAAGTCTTGCAGTTTCTAACAGTTTACATGGCCAGATACGACATTTTATATTATCTGGAGTAATTTATTCTTTTATCCTAAGCCCTGCTTGAAAAGTCTTTCTCATAAATGATCCTGACTGAAACTAATAATTGCAGGTTGCACTGTAATATTAATTAACTGGAAAGAATGAGGAGTTCTGAATATATAGGGAGAGCAGCCCAGTGCACTGTACAGTGTTTCTCTAAGACAATAAAAACTAATTGCAAGGTCATACAAAATCTGAAAATATTTAAAATAGACTATATTACTGAAATCATAGCTCATCTTCTTTAAAAGGAATATTGAAGAGAAAGAAGAAAGCAAAGCTAAAATGCTGTATAAAAAGGATCTACCCTGGTGCTTTTCTGTTTTTCCATGAAACACCAAAAAACCCATACCACCCAAAAGTGGAAACTGAGTTTTGCCACAAACTGCTGTGAAGTCCTCACCTACCGAGCAAAGATTTTACTTTAAAGTGACATGAACATCCCTGAACATAAAAACACAGGAACCACCGTTGTAGATAAGATCTGAGGTCCCACTAACTCACTGCCTTGGGTCTGAGAGCAACCAGGTATGATGGCTTCAAAGCGAGGTGTAAGGAATAATAAATAACAATCAAATAATAAACAATAATCTGCTGAACAGATTAGATAGAGCTGACTCTAACCTTTAATAAATGGGTATTGGCTTAAACTCGAAAGCATGGGGCTTCAGACTAATTATAGAACACTCTCAGTGTGCAATAGACCACGTTCCCCCTGGGCAGTGCTGCCATGCACACTGGCATCCCAGGGAGCTGCAACCTGCGTTTTTTATATCTCATGAACCAAAAAAAAGTAGAAAAAAATCACATTAACTTCAGAGATGTAAAGAAGCCAAAAGCACAGGAGGAAGTGTGAGCCTGCCAGGGGCCTCGGAAGAGGGAGCAGAACCACCGCAGCCTCAGCTCACCTCTTTCTCTCTAGGTAACCAGAGTATTGAGCAGGCAGCACCACTGCATTTCCATCTCAGCCCGGTCTCCCAAACATGGGTTCAGCTTTCAACACCTGGGAAGGGGGGAACAGTATCTCTTAAAAGATCCCCCTATCCCCTGTTGCTTTCCAGGGCTTTCTTCCCTACCCTTTCCACTCAGTTCGTTAGCTTAGACATCAGCCTAAAGCTGCACATGCCACTGCCAGAGTCACCAGGCTGGGTGCACCTAACCAAGAACTGCATCACTAATTAGCTGCACTGGCTTTTGGATGCAGTATGATGCAATATCACCATTCTTCTCATTACAAGAAGACCGAAGGAAAAGACAAACTGAAATCAGAAGGGAAAATAAAAACTTTAGCTAATAAAGTCCTATTACATGGGAAGCTCCCCTATTACATGGAGTAGTAAAGTACTTGTCTTTTTCATCATTTCGTACTTTTTTTGCCATGAAAGACTTGCACGCATACGTAACAGCACTGGTAGAAAAAAAGCTTTGCAAAACAAGTTTGCAACCTGCAGAAATAACATCATTTTAAGAATTTTAAAAAGTAACATTACATACTGAAAGACTGTTGGCAAAAAGCTTGATTTGGTAATTTTCTACCATGTATCAATCCAGGATTATTTACATACTCTTTGAAAGAGGATTGCAAGTGCACTGTGAAATGAATGAGTGCGCAAAAAACTAAAGATTAAAAGCAGCCACAGTGCCCATTCCTGACCTATTCTTCAAACATTAATATCTCTATTATTTCAAAATCTTCATTTTCCACATTAAACCACCTTCACATTTTGGTGATTAAAGCTCAAATTTGTTTTTCTTTTTGTAACTAAAGCTCAAAAAGGTACACAAAGTCAGATGAAGCCACAAAATGCACGCAAACTGATTCTTACAAGTTGAAAATAACTATGTATTTTTTTGCATAACACAGTTCTCGAGTGGTTAGGCAACCTGTTTGCCCAGTTTCGGTCCAGAGGGATTTGAACTGGACAAAGTATGTACCCTAAAGACGGAAGTTACCAGCACGAAGCAAAACTACTATACAACAGCACATACTAAGATCTTCTGCCAAGTAGAATGCTTGTTTCGGAAAAAAAAATAGTGTACATGCTAAATAATTCCTCTCAAGCACTGATATCTATCACTTCAACAATTTTCCTGTGAAACGCTGAATTCAAACTGCCCCAAATGTAAAATCATATGTATTGAGAACGCGTTTTCCAGGGATTGCCAAAAGAGCATCTGATACTATTAAAAATATTTTAATGTTCTGTAACTTAAAACAGAATAACTGATTTGCACTACTTTTTGTTTCAGAATATACATCTGGGCTGGCAATTTATACAGCAGGTTTCAGCTTGAAGCTATTTAAAACAGCTGAGTTATAAACTCTGAAAATTGGGGTTTAGAGTGGAAATGCTGACAGAACCTTAACTACTGTGGCGCTACTGGAGGGAGGTTTTAGGCTTCATGTTCGTTATTTAAACCCTGCCTTTAAGTCCACCAAGACTCTGTCACCCTCCGCATCATACAGAAGCCACATGTCACATCTAACGTGGCAATTTGGGTCTTTATGACTTTCAGTAAAAACTCCCAGGCAGACACTTAAACAGAGGGGCAAACCCTGACAATTCTACTCAAAGTACCGCTGGCTATCAAGATTAAGGCACGAATATGGTCTGGACTGGGGCGCACAATATCCATTTATTGTATGCTGGAATATTAATAGACAGTTAGAGCTAAATTAATAGGTACACGTCTAATACTCTTCCCCATAAAACCAGTCTGCATTAACAATCTTACTAGTACACGCAACAGGGACTCCCTCCCCGGCGCGTGTAAATATTAATACTTAAAATCCAATCTAATACTAAGCCAACATTATTTCAAAAAATTATAATCAAACCAGCACTGTTTATAACACACTTCCTCTCCTGCATATGATTTATATCTGTTTTTCTAAATTAAAACAGTGCTATATCCAGAGTGCTTTTTAACTAGAGACCTCTGCGAAAGAATTATGACACACTTAACACACCACTCAAAACATCATCATCATATCATTATTTATTGCCAATAAAACTTCAAAAAGTGTGTTGTCTGTGAGCTATTTTACTTTCAAGTTCCAGTTTAGCCGAGATTTCTATAGCCCAAATCTGTCTTTTTTTCCTTTCCAGAGATAATTCACATTCTGTTCTATCACAGTCAAGTGTTTCACTGTATGATTCATGCAGCTGCTCTGGTGCAAAAGCACCGGGCAGCCGTACGCAAGTTACATTTAGAAAAATGAAATTATTTTTTAAAACGGTCAAAATTAATTCAACTGAGTTTTAAATTAATTTGCCAGTAAATGAGGGAACAAGTATCTTCGGCATGTAAAAAGTATGCATTGCATCTGTGGAAACATAGATGCACCCACAGCCAGACTGCCAGGGGCAAGGTGCACTCTGATATACCAGTAAGTTGGTCAGATCTACACCTTCCTGGCAGCCATCACCTATAGGACTCAAACATAAGACACATATAAACATATATACAGGAACACAAAAAGCTTTGGAAATGTACTAATCACTTTTCTATCCTTTTATCACACATAAGTATTCCTATTGCAATAATGCTCTAACGAGTTTAGTTTAGATCTTTCCCTTATTCTAATGAACTGTGACCACATCCTTTGAATTGCTGTAAGGTAGGAGAAGGCTCAGACCTTTCAAATGAAAACTGCAATGTGAGTGCAGTAACGTAAGATCTTCTTTGTCCCTTCTATAAAGAGTAACGGTAATACCAACTTAATCTAACACTCAATTAAATGATAATCACCATTCTCCAAAATCTCCTCCTCCTTACCCCACAGCCCCTCTGAATCAGTCACCGTGATCCACACCTAGAGAGCCTTTGAGTGCTACACCGAGTCACGAACACACAACACAACCCATCTTCCTGCCACTTCTACTGAGCCCGACCAGCATGACCTGTACAAAGCAGGCCCCGTGCAAAAGGTTTTTTCCTCCTGTGACTCCTGACTCTTCAAGCTACTTCCCCTATGCTTTAGCCAACCCTCATCCGCACCCCTGTAACATTTTGGAAGCAAAGCTTCATCTTTATCCCCAGTCACTTCAACACTAAGTCATCTAATGGATTCTATGATTTCTTATGGCTGAGCAGCTGTGGTAACACGGCTAGCGATCGGGAAACATCAGAACAAGGCAATGTTCTGGGAACGCACTGGGTGAAGCTGTTTTCTAACTTTCCACCTTCTGAGCTATTTTCAGGCACATTATTTCTCACACAACGGGTATGGTAGCGACGAGCCCCTTGCAGGGCCGCCTCACTGCTGGGGCAGGTGCTCTAGGAAACCCAGGACATCACCTTCTCCCTACCCTCCCTGAACGGGAGATCAGACTCCAGGCGAAAGCTTTCAAATATCGCTAGAGGAGGACAAGGGCTTGCTTTAAACCATCCAATTCTTGTTGTTGTTACTACAGTTCTTTTGGACGATCTTTTCCTCTCATTAGCACGCCGTGGGGATCTAAACAGAAAATTAAAAACAGCATCCCTGGTGCTGATCAGGGTGGTATTTATTATTTAAACGTCAGAGCCCTGCCAAGGAGGGTGTCTTCTGGCCAGACACTTCCCTGTGTTTCCACCAGGAGAAGTGACAGGGTCCCGGCCCTCCCAAGAGCCCAGACCCCCCCTGCCCAGCTCCATCTCAGCCCGGGATGCCCCCGGGGTAGGTGGCAAAGCACCGGTCCCCCTCTACCACCGCTGCGCCCCCAGCCTGGCGTTCAAACCGCAGCCCTAGCCCCAGCACCCCAAAACCCCAGTCCCACGCCTCGGAGGGGAGGGGTTTTAGGGTGAGGTATTGGGTTTCTCAGGGGGGAGCACCCACTTTGCACCCCCACAATAAGCTTTGGCCGATGGGTGAATCCCCCCTTCCGCAGGGAGAGAAAGCAGCATTTATCTGTTCTTTCAATGGAAAGCACAGGCGAGGGCCTGTGGGGATAACGGTGTGTCCCCAAGGGTGCTATGACTGGGGCACAGGGTACACAGCGCTGCGGGGGGCCTCGCCGGCACTGCCCCGCGGTGATGGAGATAACGGGCTCCGGAATTCAGGATGCAGATAACTGGCAGGGCGGGAGGGAAAGCGCAAGGGGTGCACGGAACTGGAGTCGCTGCACGGGTGAGGGGGGCAGAGCGGGCACTGGCGAGCACAGGAAGCATAGCTGGGGGGGAGGCACTGCAACAGTTGGGGGGGGTACGGAAGGCACTGCAGGGGGTGCACAGGAGGCACTGGAGTGCAGTGGGGAGCGAGAACGCTTCGCAGGAAGCGGGGGCACAGGAGGCACTGCGGGACAGAAGGCATAGAAGCTACTTCGGGGGGGTGGTGGACGCACGGCAGGACACGGACGGGATAGAGAAACCGCTCCAAGACTTTGGGGTGCGGGGGTGTGTGTTTGTGTACAGGAGGCACTGCAGGACTGCGGGGCAGAGAAGCTCCTGTGGGCTGGTGGGGCACTGGAGACATTGCAGGACGGAGGGGGCACGTAAAGGATTGCAGGATGAAGGCGACAGAAAAGTCACTCTGGGGCAGGGGGGAAGGCACAGGAGACATTGCAGGATGGGGGGGGGGGGAACATGAGACATTGTAGGATGGGGGAGCACCGGGAGGCATCGCAGGATCGGGTGGTACAGCAGACACTGCAGGACGAGGAGGGTTGGGGGGGGGGGGGGGAGAAAGAGACGCCCCGGCGGGCCGGGGGTGCACAAGAGACATTGCAGGACGGGAGGGGCACGAGAGGCATTGCGGGTTGGGAGGGGGGGGAGAGGAATAAAAGCCCCTGAAGACTGAGGGGGGCACAGAGGCCCCTGTGGGCCGGGGAGCACAGGAAGCATAGCAGGACAGGGGGCCACAGGCGGCATTTTGGGGCGGGAGGGGGGGGAAGCTTCTGCAGGCCGGGAGACACAGAAGGCACTGCCAGATAAGGGTGCGCGGGGAGTCACTGAAGGATGGGGGGTAAGGCACAGGAGTCATTGGAGGCTGGGGAGACACAGTGGCCCTGCAGTCTTGGGGGGCAGAAAAACCCTTGCAGGCCGGGGTGGGGGGGGGCACGGAGGCCCCCCCCGGGCCGGAGAGGGCAGAGGCGGCTCCGCGGGAGGAAGCGCGGCGCGGCGCGGCACGGGGGGAGGCATCCCCGGCCAGCGGCGGCGGCGGGAGGGGGTGTCTCACCTTGAATGCCACCGGGAGGGTCTTGTTGCAGCGCCAGTGCGAGGGCAGCACGGAGCAGAGGAAGTTGGGGCTGTCGGTGCGGACCAGCTCGGCGGGGTGGTCAGCGATGATCTCCACCATGGTGCGGTTATCGTGGGGGCGCAGCCTGGGCACGGCGGCCGCCGCTTCTTGCTGCTGTTGCTGCTGCTGCTGCTGCTGGGCTACTACGACCGGGCTGACTTCGCTCATCTTGCCGGGCTGCAGGCTGCTGGAGGGGGGGCTGAACCTCCGGCTGGTGCTGGGATCTACGGGAATACGCATCACAACAGCCACAAGTTAGCGAATTGGGGGGCGGGGGGGGATGGGGGGGAGCGGTAGGGGGATCACTGGAGGAGGCGTGGGGGGTGGGGGTTGCAAAAAATATATAGCGAAAAAAGGGGTGAATGAAAAAATGGAGGGGTGAGGATGAGGGGCAAAAAAGCCACTCGGAAAAAAAGAAAAAAGGCGGATTAAAAGCACGAGAAAAAAAAATCTCAGTCTGTTTTTCTTTTGTTGTTTGTTTTGTACGAGGCGGGGGGGGGGGTGATGCCGGGGCGGGCGTCTGCGGCAGCGAGAGAGTGGGTCTGGCCGCGGCGTGCGGGGCTGCCCCTCTCAGCAAAGCCCGGCGGCGAACTGCATGGTCCCGGCTTCTGCCCAGCTGCAAATGCTGCTGCTTCTCCTCCTCCTTCCTTCCTTCCTTCTTGCAGAGTCTCTGCTCTTTTCCCTCCTTCTTGCCACCGCTTCTTCCCTCAAGTGCTTGAATTTCTTTCCTTTTGCTTCTCCTCCCTCCCCGTCCTCTCCTTTTTTTTTTTTTTTTTTTTTTTTTCTCTGTTTTCGGATTTTCAAAAGGTTGTCTTGGGAGAAGTCAAACTCGGAGCTGGTTCAGCTTCCCGACTTGCTGCTGCCGCCAGAAGAGGAGCGAAACTCCCAAACCCGGCGAGGGGGTGCTCAGAGAACGTCCCGTTTTCCTCCGATGAAATCTTCCTCCTCCGGATAAATATTAAAAGGCAAAAAAAAAAAAAAAAAAAAAAGGAGAACGGAGCAAACAAAAAGCCTCGCTGGGACACAGGCGACGAGCCGCCGCTCTCCCCCGCTTATTGCCTTTGGCTTCAGGAAGCGGAGGGACGCGGGAGCTCGGGAAGGGGCTTGGGAAAAGGCTCCCCTCCCCAGAAAAAATAATCGCTCCCGAAGCTATTTCGGCGAGGAAAGCAAGTTACTGGGGCTGTTGGGTGAAGAGGAAAGTCACAGGGCTAGTAATTAAAAGGGAGGCTTTAGCCGGTTCCTTTGGGACGATAGGACTTAAAAGTTGAACTTTCAGAGTCCCAGGGGGGGAAAAGCGGGGAGCATAGCTGGAAAAATCAAAACAAAAACCCAACAAAACACCCCTCCTTAGGCTGATTTCTAATATATGACCAAGTAAATTCTGGGAAAAGGCAGCCTCAGTTCAGTCCGGTCCTTTTAATGAAGACGCTTGCTGGATCCAAGTCCGTTGGGTTGAATAGGCGAACAAAAATCTTTCCTTTTTTTTTCCACCCTTGGTGAACAACAGCGGCAAAAAATAAAAAAAAATATAAAAAAAATCAAGTGTCGGTTTGAGTGATTTTTCTTTCTGAAAAATCTGGTTAAAATAATAATAAAAAAAAAAAGCAACCAAAACCCAACAAACTTCTTTTGGGTCCCAAGAAGTTGAGGTCGGCGAAGATGAAGGAGCCGAAGGAAAAAAAAAAAAGGGAAAAAAAAAATGCACGGAGTTTTTTTGTCCTCAATGTGGTTTTTGGAGGCTGGGATTTCTAATGATTAGGTTTTTGTGGTTTATATATACAGGACTCGCTGGGTAAGGCGATCATTATGCTGATGAGAGTCAGCAGCACGTGGTGCTCCACTCCTCAGACTTGTGCAGCCTTCAAAATAAATACAACAATGTGCAACCCCCCCCCGCCGAGGAGGAGAAACCTCGCTTGGAGTCGCTGTCCCGCACGGGGAGGGGGACGGGGAGGCGCAGCGGGGGGAGCAGGAGACAGTTGCTGATCTCCGTTTCTCTCCGGGTTTTTTTCCATCAACACTTTTGGGCTTGTTTGTTAAAAAAAAAAAAAAAAAAAAAAGGCACGAAAAATCTCGTTTGCGAAAAAAAAGAAAAAGTAAAAATAATCTGGTGCCAAACTTTTTTGTGTGGGTTTTTTTTTCCTCCTAAGTCTCCGGTAGTCTAAAGCCTAAACCATTTCCTTGAATGAATGAAAGCTATAAAACCCCCTTCAGACTGTTAAGGTGAAGGGAGTCTGGTTTGTTTTCTCCTTTAAAAAAAAAAAAAAAAGGGCAGATCTTATTAAAAACAATTTACATACCCAATAGTAAAAAAGTGTAAACGCCTCCCAGCGCAGATAACGACCTATCACAACCCTCCCTCTAATTTCTAAGGCTTTACTTCGACTTGCTACTTCCACCTTCTTGTAAAAAGTCGGCGCTGCGTGTGTGCTCCTTGCTCGCCGCCTGTGTGTGACTCGGGGCGGTGTGTCTGTCTGTGGCTGGGTGTGTGGGGGGGTGTGTGTGTGGGGGGAAATGTGTCCTTTTTACGGAGCCTTTGCAAACCCTAACCCCGGCACGCAGACCCAGCCGAAAAGCCAGGTTTGTCCCGCCTGCCCTTCCGCGAACAGCCCCAGGACATGGGCACGGGGAGGGGGTGTGGGTCAAGAGACACATCACTGCTGTTTCCGCGTTCCGCGGAGCCTCCGCGCCTTCCGCCGGCTCTACCCCAGCCGCCTTCACCCACCCCCTCCAATCAGAGCCTCTCCGAGAGCAACCCCCCCATGGGGAAAGGTGGGCGCACGGGCAGGAGTCCGGAGGCAGCGCTGCTCCTTCCGCATTTCATTTGAAAGAATAATAAGAAAAGATCTGACGTTCGGTCACAGGGGAGAGCTCTCGCTCCGCGCACCGCGGCTGCCGCCTCCGCTCCGCGCCCGCCGCAACGCGCCGGGACCCGGGGGTCCCGCCTCAGAGTTAATGTTCGTTCTCCTCTGCCCTTCCCACTGTTAAAACGGGGAGTAACAGCCCCGGCTCAATGCCCGCAGGCCCTGTGTCCGCCTCTTCTATTTTTTCTTTCCCTTTTTTTTATTTTTCTTTTTCCTTAACACCCCCCCCCTTTTTTTTTTTTTTTTTTTAAGTTTTATTTTTCCTTTTCCTGATCCAGTGTTGGAGGGCCTGTGGAAGTTTCCCACCCCGTTGTGAAAATGTAGTCGCTAACACCACAAACCCCTCCTGAGCTCGCCCTGCTTCTCTTACACCTATGGGGATCTGCTTTTTCCCCCCAAAGTAGCCACAGGCATTCCCAAAGGACAGTTACTGGGATATGCAGAAGCTCTGAATTGCTATAGTTTCCTTACAGAAAACATATTTTTTCACAAATATTTTGGTAAAATGTTTATGACCATAGGTTCTCTTGGCTTTCCCCTGCTTTTAGCTGGATGGGGAAATACATTCCATTAGAGCCATTCCATAGGTGCTAGAAAGAAGGCAAGAGGTTGTCTTCTGTCCAAATACTATATGAGCCTGACAATCGTGATTTATTTCAAACAAGAAGATACATTTCCACTTTTAATTAGTCACACTAAAAGTTTTACAGTCACCTCTCTTCCTACTAAAATAAAATAAAAAGTTAATTAGGATAAACGAAAATAAGTTATTGGAAGGCACCAGTTTAAGGTCACTTAAAATAGTCCATGGTTATTTATAATGTCGAAATAAAATTTTCCACTGAACGCCCTAACAAAGTTTCAGGTATCTGGCACAGCTGATTTTCAGCCTCCGTGCAAAAATATCTTTCTGCTGAACATTTACACGTTTAACAGGAACTTACTACAAGCCTGGAACAGAACGCAGCGCAGAGCTCTAGAGTTTTATTTCAATGGTTATGGACAAATTAATAAAAGTACCAGGAACGTTTATGGACCTGCGTAAAAGCTGGATGGGTTTTTTCAGCAAAAATAATTTGTGTTATGATATATATAATCTGGAACGTTGGCTTGGATTTGGCTGAAATGGAGAGCAACCCTGCTGCTCGGCTTTCCTCGGGTTTTATTTCAGAACTTCTCGGAATTTTAGCCCTGGTTGCAAAATGGGTCATATTTTAAGATGTTAGAGAATTGTAGGAGGTTAGTGAAAAAATGTGCTTGCACTGCAAATTATGTTTTAGCAAACACCTTTGGATCCTCCTTATAAACCAGGATTTTCATTAGTACGGCGATATTTGCTGCAGTTGTCCTTCAGCTTTTTCACTTTTAACTCTGTTGTGAATACAGCTGTAATGAGGTTGCTTTTGGACCAAAAAGTAATGTTTTAAAGAGCCCTGAGCTTGTTTACTGTTAACATTTATCAAACATGGGCCCAGCATACTGCTGTCGTAAGCATCATATGCTCAAGATGAAAAATAATTGCCAGATTTGAAAGATTCTAACCTGGATGAAGTTCCCTAAATAAATAGTTTCGATGCCAGTTTGTTGGGCTGGGGTGTGCTGTAAATACGGCGACTACAGAATATATTTTGAGCTTCTCTATGTATGTAAATAGCCTTTGTGAAACAGGAATAAATGAATGGGTTCACTAGGTTTGTTATTGTATTGGATATTTTTAGTCAGAGAGACTACAGCAATGTCAGCAATTATTACTATAGTTAAGGACTTGCCAATATTTTCTTTCCAACATCTACCTTCCCAAAGTTTTTTATTCATTCGTGAACGCGTGCATCGAGCCAAAATGTGTGAACTTAAGTCAGCCTAATGCTAGGGAAGGTTTTGCCCAAATTTCCATTCATTTCAGTAGGGGCAAGATAAGCCCCAGTGTCTCTTGGCAGTGCTTTACTTTCGCTCTGCTTGTAAATTGACTGTTTGCCCAGCTATTCTTTGCTTTTTCTTAAGTATGACAAATAGTAACTCTAGATTAGCACGTTATTTGGTCCGTTAAGTAGTCATGTGGTAATGAGTTCTGTAACTACATAGTCAGACTATGGACTACTATAGTTTGTTTAACTCCTGCCTTCCTGACCCACTGATTTACAACCCAGATAAAAGAAGATTCTTTGTCTCCCAAAATTAGTCGAAAGGATTTAATATTTCAGCACCATGCACTACTTTTTAGTGTTTATAGTTCCTGATACAAACATAAGCATAAAGATAGAAAAGACAGGCTATAAGATAATTACATTAAAAAATATCCATCTTGAGAATATGACTTTTCCCCACAGTATTTTCAGGAGGAAGTGAGGATGAAGAGCCGAGACTCTTGTGTTCTGCCTCAGGATTTGATGCTGATTGGCTCTGTGATTTCAGGCAAGCCTTTTAGCAAGTTTTCCTTCTGTATAAAATGCGGTACTAACTATTACCATATATCTTTTGAGATATAAAAGTACATGTTCAATTCTCAGAAGTCCAGAGGTTAGCAGGGCTCTGCACCCAGTAATGCCAGGAGAAGAGTTATAAAATCTGGTAAGAAACCTGTTGTGTCACCACTGAAAAAGAGTTGGCTTTTCCGTGGCACACAGTGAAATGCATGTTACGCAAACAACCAAGTAAATAGTTACTGCTTCTGATTTCTTTTTCCCTAAATGATGTATTTTCTGCTTCTCTAATAAGCATAGACTGCAAGCCAAGGTCTCGGTCCTAACATAGGGTTCTCCCATTTCCCTCCCTGTCTGCAGCCTTTTATGCCCCATTGGAACTGAATGTATTTCAATGAGGTTTAAAGCAGCAAATGACCATGTCATCATTGCGGAGGAAAGAACCGTGGGCCTACTTGTCATCTTGCAACAGCATTTGAAAGAGAAAGTATGGCCTGTGTTTTCTGGCAGTAAAAATGTGAATGTGTAGTACATTAGGGAAATGTATGGCCTGTCTTTTTCAAGTAAATTATGTTTTTGTTTTTTTTTTAATGCTTGCAACATGCAAACTAAAAATTAACTGTAGAAAGCTGTTAGAGTTCTCACAGTTAAGGACAAACTGGTTTTTTTTTTTTTTCACTGCAAGACTGACTTTATCCCTTTCCATTCATCCTCCCAATTTCTGTGTAACCAGTTTTAGAATGAGGAAAAGGTTGTGTTTTTCTCCCTGAATGAATTCAGATAAAATCATCACATTGTTCTAGAAATATAAAGGCTAGAAAATGAGAGCTTAAATGTTCTTGTTTCTTTTTTACTTCATTCAGCATATATAAAACCAGCATGAGCCAGAAACTTCACGGTTATTTTTTCTGTTGACCTCAATGAAAACTGGTTCCCTTGACTAACTGTAGGGAAAGTGGGTGGTATAACTGTTTGTAATTAAAAAGGGTTTATACATTTGGAACCTTGCAGAGTTCCTAAATTTTGCATGCTGCTTTTTAAAAGACTAATGAAGTGCACTCTGGCCAGATACAAGCTCCATAAAGCTCACACAGAAGATACGACAAGATCTAAGTCAGTCTCGAGTGGGAGAGGTTGTTTTTAATGCTCCCAACCGCAAGCTCACCACCAAGTCCTTGCATTTACTCCCTCAGTGTTGCAAAAGTGAGGATTCCCATTGTAAATTCTCAATAGCATGAATGGCAAAAAAAACCCCCAGGCACGTTCTTTGTTAACAAGGTGAGTTTTAAAGCTGAAGCAAGAGAAAAAAAGCAAATAATGCTAGACTTGTTCTAAAAAGGATGAAAACATACAGTATTGAAAGAGGTGGTGCAGTCTACAGGAGTGAAAGACAAGAAAGCATTCAGTAATGTCAAACACTAAGTGCAATGGACAGAGCAAACCAACTATTTGAGGACCTATAAAAATTAGTCTACTTTTGCCCTTTCTTATTCACTCAATAACAGATGTAAGCCCCACATCAGCTATGGCCTTAGGACCTTGGGGGTGCAGGGCATAACACAGGATCGATCCCTTAGTCAGCTGTTGTGGAATTCGCAGCAAAGTCACAGGAGACAACAACATCAATCCAAAAATAAGTCGTAAGTGCAGATGACAAAACATTAGACATCCCAGGAATGATTCTCTCTAGTAATAAAAGACAAAGATCTGGCAGAAAAAATATTATAGGTGAAGCTGCCAGCAGTATCTGCAGTTAAGCCTGTCTACCACTTTCCAGTGTAAGACCTTGTTTTCATTCACATATCGTTGCCAATTTTTTACTGTTCAGGATGAGCTTTTCAATCCTCAGTCTGCCTCAAGCTGAATTTTTTGGAAACTTCCAGCAGAAATACTTCTGCTACTTGTAAGATTGGCATTAAGAGAAAACGCATTGTTTTCACAATAGTTTTAAATTTCTTAGAATCACCCCAATATCTACTTCAGAGCTGAGATGGGAAGTTTTCCTAGGTAGGAGAGGAATAAGGGGGGAAAATCAGATAAGTTCCTTTTGTTGCCCTTGACCAAAAGGATCCACCCGAACTTGGCTGAGTTAGAAGCTGCTGAAAATTGTTGAGGTTTTTCTCGCGCGTGCTCAGTACAGATGGAGTAGTTGGCAGCTAAGTTTTGCAAAGCCTCTGTAGCAGCACTGGGCTTGCTAGACTGGATTGGATCTGTAGTCAGTCTAGTCTGACCAATATTCTCCCTGACAGTAGGCTGCACTGTTTTAGAGGGAAGGATAAGAAACCCTAGAGTCAGCAGATAGATATGGGATCTATTTCTCCTTTAAGGTCTCATCTTAGATAATAGTAGCTTATAAAATATGATCAGAATGACTGTCAGCAGTTCAGTTTTAAATTGTGTCTTTTAGAAGTCTATAATTCAACCATAAAAATTCCTTACGGGCTGAAAACTGGCTTATACTCTCAGAAGTCAGAATTCTCTGCTGCTTTTTTTTTTTTTTTTTCTTTAAATAGTCTGTTTTGAAGTGATAGAAAAGAAAAAAAAACGAGTCTTGTACAAATCCTGGATGTTTTTTTCATAACGCACTTCATAATTCAGTTATGATAAGTATGATAAACTTTACGCTGTTTGTTTCAAATGCTGGTCAGGCCCCAGAAAGAACATGAGTAAATAAAATCTTCACCATTAACACCAGGCATTCAAATATGAATAGGATTCTCTGACCTTGGGATATTAAGAGCTTATGTGATGTAATACCAAAACCTGTTATTCTAGTTTCTTATAAATACTGAGATAATTTATTAAATGCATATGTACTGAAAAGGATGGGAGAAGGGGAGAAGTCCTTCTGACCTTTTATGGCAAAACTCATTGTGAAGACAGTCACTCAAGTGTTTTCCTAATTTAAGCATATAAAGAAAGATATAACCTGGAAAAATCCAGGAGGAACAAGTACGAGGTCCTCAGAGGGGGCAAAGCAGATGCAAAACCTTTCTTGGAAGACCACAGCAGCTCTCGTTACTACCAAGCTCTCATTACTTCCCTTTGTAGTGGAGAAGATAGAGCAGCTCTTCCCATTCTTGGAATGCTTTCAAACATACTGTGCTTGGCACCCTGAGGTTAGCGTGATTTTGAGCAGATAAAAGCCCTTTACATGAAAAGGCAGATCCCACCCTTTTCTTTTTCCCCCCCTTTATTTTTTCCCCCCTTGGTAAGATGGAAAGAAAAGCCTTATTCCGTCAGCAGTTCCACTGATCTCAACGAGAGCCTTCATGGAGTAAGGTGCTGCTTCATGTAAGAGAAGCAGAACAGCCTTTAGGTAACTTTCTACTTTGTGTTACTCTCCTTATCCTTTCACATTTCCATGTCTAAATGCCCATCTTGCTGAAGAATATGTAAAGTCTTTCAGCTATTTGCTTCCACTCAGTTTTAAAGAACTAGCATAACTTGTATTTTTAGGCACAAGAAAACAATTTTCCACTGTTTTTGACAATTGAAGAACATGGATTAAGGGAATCAGAGGAAAGCTCTATTTACTAAACACCACATGTAGATTACCACTGACAGTTTTTCTAAGGAAATTTATGACCTGTGTGGAGTAAATAAACTCCCTTTTTGGTAAAGAATCTGCAAGCCAATCATTCATGCTTGCTTAGAGACGTTACTGTTCATGTTGCTTTTATGTAGAAGGCTACAGTAATGGGTGATGTTATGTCTAAAATAGAAAATCAGCAATTTGGAAAAAAAAAACCCAAACATTTCTGACACTACTTATCATGAGATTCTTGATAGATTGTGGCATATTCACGGTGATTCAGGAAAGAAAGAAAAGATAATGATAGGACAATTATAATTCTTGTAACTAATATGTTATCTTCATGCATACACTTGCATGCCTAGCTATGTTTACTGGCAAGTTATAGCATTTTACATATCTGAAATAAACTGTCCTCAGTGTGTTCAAAATGTTTAGTATGTCTGAAAGCTGTTTGCTCTGTATCTCAGAGTAAATGAGAATGGGACAGACACTCTTCTCCTGACTGCCCAGCCTGTAGTCCTATTATGCCCCTTCGCTGCTCCCCCTTCTTCTCCCCATTTTATGCTCTGGATCCAATAGAGACATAGCTGATCAAGGCAATCATGAAAATTAAGTGAGAATAAGGAACTTTATTAAGTGTCTGTATATCATGTTTTCCACTAGTGTTTTTCATGTACAAGTAACTTGTTGGCTTTCAGTGGTACCCCTTTTGATTTACACTGGTGTGAGAGGGTAGCTTGGCTCTTACTATGCTTGAAGTCTACCTAATTTAATAGCCGCACACAATATGTATGATTATTTTCTATAGACCATCATATGTGAAATTACCAATACAACATTTAGTAAGTACAAGTCTACCTATGAAAGTATTCTGAATTTAAAACAAGTGTCTTTCTGAATGATGACTGCATGTCCGTAACTCACCCTGCTGCACTTCAGCACATCAGCTATGTAATGTCACTGGGGCTATGCCTTCTCTAGAAAAAAATACCTGTTTTTGACGAGAGGTGTCAAAAATAATTTTCTATGGTCAGATCCACTCAAGTACTAGTAGAAATTGTCTCACTGGTGTGAACAAGGTCAGGTAAATTCATTGCTTACCATAGCAAATCATGCCTGTCAGGGGCTCATGGGACAACTCGCCTGCATAGGATTTACCTTGCAGCGTACAGAAGGATTTGTTACAGTAGGTGTTGAACTCAACTGACTTTGTACACACTGGAAGAGTTGTTTTCAATGCTGCTTCAAGATCTGTGGTGACTGGGTGGGCAGTTTGACAACAGTTGTCAAAAGCACATTGTTTGTCTGGGGTAGGTGCATATCTACTGAAATATTGATGCTATAAAGGGCTCAGTTCAGTAAACATGGGATAGTGCAAAATCTGCAGTGCTGGCATGAACTGTGATTTTCTATTGCTTGTGTGCACCTACAGGATATCACATGATGAACAGGACTTTTAATACAGGTCACTTATCATCTACAGAAATATATCATTCAAGGCCACAAGCCAGTCAATAAAACCAGATGATTTTTAAGATTATGTTGTGTAATTGAAAGTTGACTTTGATAGAACAGCTAGTGGAAGAAAATACCCATGTTATGAGTAAGCGGTCAATACTTCCATCACATGAATGTGTTGACATACTACGTACTGATGAATCTTGCAGCCCCTTTATACACTACATGCTCTTCTGTGAAAAAGCAGAAGAAACTATTTTGCCGAACAAGGTTGGACCAGGTATCTCTACTTCTCAGATGTTCATTAATGACTGACCAACTCCATGGAAGCATCACAAAAGAAGTGGATTGTAACGTAAGTTTTCTTTTTCTGTGGTACTTATTTTTGCAATTGCATAAAGAATAAGCTAGCATGTGAGGAAGGAAGCTGAAGCAGAAGTCATTTTCCAACTGATACAAGAAGATGCTATTTTGTGCAAAACATCTAGTTGACCTTTGCAGTGAATGCTGTAAAATACTGTTTTGGCCACAAATGGAACCACATTTTTTAGAAGGATTAATGTTTAATCTATCTGTCTGTCTATCTGGCTATGTGTGCAGGATTTAAAAAAGACTAAAGGAAGCTAGCAGCTCACTCTCAGTTATAATTGCATCTGTAAAACTTTTAAAACTGTGCAAGATCTTTCTCTACTGTGCTGGATGCCATTAACATTAGCATATTACCACAGAAAAAGAATCTGAAGTAGACGGTGACCTTCGTAATAAATCTTCCAAAAGCCTCCCATCCCTCAAAAACTTCAATCCCCAACAAGAACCTGACATTCATGAAACTCACTAAAATATATGAACTGTTCAGTATGCTCACAGAATTGATAACAGAGTATTTTTTGATAACAATAAAATCCAGAGCTATATTAGATGTGAGAAAGCAATTGTGGAGGAATTTTGAAAGCCTGGACAAATTTTAGAGTGGTCAATCACTGCACTGAGAGCATATACATTTTTCTTTATTTTTTATTTTTTTCCTCATTGTCTCTTTGCTCTCGGCACTGGTACAGGTTTCTATCAGACTACATATCCTACAGCATTCACAAAATCTTGCACAAGTACCATGCACTCATGCTTTGTCTTTCCTGGCCCTGGACATTAGGTGAATGTGAGCCTTATAAATAAAATGGACATTCAAGAATCTAGGTACTCTACAAATACGTTGTAACAGAAGGATGACAAGAATAACAACAATAAGGAAAGAATCTCTCTAAGTTACAAAATTCTTTAACTGACACTCTGTAGCAATTCCCAGTTAAAATGCTTTAGCTGATCGCAGTTATAATATTATTAAAAAGGGTGACTGGGTATGTCCTTTGGCTGATCTGAACATTGTCTATAATTTAAAATCAACATCCTAACTTTTTAATAATTTTTAAAAAAATCTAATTAATTAGTCTAGAAGTATTTTTAAATGCCTCTGCATTTTCCATCATGATGCTAAGTTGAAACTGGCAGAATGGAAATTGGAGAGAAATATCAAAGAAATGTAAAAGTATCCTACTCTTTTGTCCATCTACAGAAATGACCAAAGCTGCCAGAGAAGCACCTTATACAAAAGCAAGACTGTCTAGAGAAGAGGTAAGGATATTCTCAAGAGCTCTGCTGAAGGCATTGCTTCGTATCCGTGAGAAAGACAGAAACATGTAATTGTACTCTTCCCTTAAAACCAGGTCTTACTGCTTTCCTGTGTGTTACAGATCACACGTTATTTTACATTGGAAGCTTAGTGCTAAAATCTAAAACGTAGGGGCCAAGTTCAGCTCTTAGATACACACACAACTCCAATGAACTCAAAGAGAGCTGTGTTCATATGTTTAGCAATGGAATCTGGCCCTAAATATTTAAACATTTATTCGGGGGGTGGGGGGGAATTTCTCTGATACATTTGTAACTCATATCTAATGTACAGAGAGTGCCACCACTGGGCACCAATATTAAGGGATTAAAAAGTATTGGGGAACCATAAACTCAGCATTCTACCTGCTCTGCGTGGTCAAATAACATGAACTTGTTTCAGGACATTGAGGAAATTAAATCCTTAACAACCTGTGGCTGATGTTATTTATTCTGCAGTCCAGGAGTAATTTGATGCAAACTCCTGGCACTATTCCTATATTTCAAGAAATTACTGTTTTGAATGGAGTGATTCTGGAAACTTTCATTATATTAATATGCAATCCAGAAAGAACTAATGTCCTCTGCTTATGTTTTCTCTGCAGACAAAGTTCTGGGTTCTTACCTTTCAAAGGTTTATGACAGGAGTCCATAATAACCTAAGCATGTCATTTGGAAATAGTTAACCTGAGGATCCTACCTGTTTTCCATGGCAAAATGACCCCAGATGTATTTTTGTTAAGGACACAAAGGATTCAGAAGCCTGCAAATTTTCTTCAAGCAACATAATACTCCAATTTGCATTATCTAATAGAAGTAAACAATAACTGCATATACATGTTATTTTCCTTGCACAAATGACAGCTAGAGGAGAGCTGAATTCCAGGTTCACACATCTAAATTTGGTTGTCTATAATGCAAACGTTTACATTTAAGCTAGAAGTTTAAGCTCCCACTATGTTCAATTCACTTGTTTAAAATTCTCTGGTGCTATTACAGATGCCTTGGGCTATCTATCTGAGAAATCGCTGTGGGGCTGGACATACATGTCAGGACCTACACGAAGCCCTATACTCTAAAGAAAGGCAGATGTTGGCCAGACAACATAGCCCAGAGTACTTGACATAGATAACTAAACTCAGCCCTAGTAAATGCTTCTAGAGAAGTCTGATGGTCAGACATACGAGTCGACTTTTGGATGAACTGAATTGGTCTCTTGCCTGCACTGACCGTGTTCATTTGGTTTCCACTGACTCCAATCAAAACCTAAACACAGCCCACATGTAGACACCTAACTTTAGGTGACTGCATCCAGAACTGAAACCTACTCCTGATACCCTAGTTGCCATAATATATGATGCTGTTACAGTAATCAGCATGCTTCTGGTTCAACCAGGGTTAAGCTACTTCGTGCATTTTGTGCGGTATGGTGGTTTCATTTAAATGGTGGTGGGCAAGACAGCAAGAGTAATGGGCAGGTGTGATTACATGGGTGATGAATTGCTTGATGTTGTTTTGCTTCAGTGAGTTCTTTGAGATCCATATAGACAATGTTTAGCTAAAGCTGCTACCTGCTCCCTAGCTAGAGGAATCTCTGGCTACTAGCGTTGGCTTTTCCCCTTGCTTGGGAGAATTGGAGCTTTGCCTCCTTTTCCTGCTGTAATTTTTCCCTGTCTCTGTTCCCTGACAGAACATCTAGCATACTGCCATGGTGCTCTTTTCAGAGCTGTATGTTTTTTGGGCACGGTCAGCTTTGAAAGAAAGACTCTGCACCAACTCTGTTGTTACAGCCTTTCCGCTGGAGCCCTCTAATCCTAGAGGTCACCTTTGAGTATCTCTGGCTATGGAGGCACAATTCAGGATGTTGCCAAAATACTGTGACCATTTTAGGAAGCAGGTAGGAATAAAAGCATGTGCAGACTTGTAAGTTCATTAATAATCATGGCCAGTTGGGCCCTGTATCCTGATCTTGCATTAGTGCTAACAAGGTAAGCTAAGAATGATCCAGGACCAAGTTCTTTGCTGCTACAAATCACGATTTTGGTTTGCTCTGGCAGTTATCTTGGTTGAGATCAAACCTCAAGCATTACTTCAGATAATGTATACAATTATTAGCATAAGTTTTCCTTATTTGTGTGTGGAAACTCCCAACCTCACTTCTGGAAGCCATGGCTTTGAATAGCATACAACAAACCAGCATTATTTAAGCTACAGTCTCAGTTAGGGCAGTTAACTGGAGGGGCTGAAAGAGTCTGTGCCTGGGAAAAGGACCTCTCAAAGTAGTTTCTCTTCAAGTGAATTGACACAGATCTGTCAGGAATGAACCTCTGCTTTTATTGTATTTTCTGTTTCATTTGTATGCTGCTTACTTAAGAGTGTGCATATGGTGTTTTCTTCCAAAAGAAGCGTTAATACATGTGCAAAATTACTACTATAGATTGAAGGTCTTGGTCGCAACTGGATTACACAACACAAACTTCGATCTTCAGGATCATGGTGCTCCCTAATTCTGTTTCTTCAGGTCTTTAATTTCCTGGCATTGCAATTGCCTTAAATCCATTTTGGCACAGAATACACCATTATTTCATATTGTGCTAGTGTACTCTCCTGCTTTCATCCATACGATCGAGGAGTAAATAAGAGTTGGCAACTTCATACTTGACTATTATATTGCAGAGTACACTTTAATCAGTGCCCTAATAAATAGCACGCCCAATTAATTGGGACATTTGCCAGCAAACCAGTTCACTTCCCTGCACTTCAGTGGCTGTAAATGATGGATAACTAGCATGCTCACTGTTGTCTGCAAGCATATTTGTTGTAATTAACAGGTATGATTTGGTGTTCGCTGGCATGTGTTTCCTCAGTAGCACTCTGCTCATTTTTGAGTAGGCTCCCTGTTCCAATACAGCTGCTAAAAATAAAGACAAATTTCCCTTGCTTTAATCAATGTAGTATTTTTCTATTAAAAAAAAATCTATGTATTTCTATGTATTAAATTTCTATATGGTTTTGACAATAAAAGTTATAATTTAATTAGCATGTTTCTGTTTTAAATAGTACAGCAAACAGAACTTTGCCATACCATAGGATAACTTATAATAAAGGGAAGGCTTTCTGCTGCAGCTTTCTAACAGTACCTTTTTTACCAGGGATTGCATGGTGGATTGCTTTAAAGTGGTATTTCCTTGAGGGAGATACACAGAAATACAATCTATTTTCTGAAACTGGCATATGCTATTATTTACTGTATGCACGTGACACTTTCTCTTATTTGGGCACCCTTTGCCAAAGCATTAAATAAAATTGAACACAGCAAACCTTTCTAATCTCTGCATTCCTCACAGATTGCTTTAATGGAGACTGAAGAAATTATTGGAAGTAAATGAATATGAAAAGGGAAATGGGAAAGGGATGTTAAAAACCGGGATGGCTATGGATCAGCAAAAGGCAGAAACATGTGTAATTACAGGAGAATATAATTTGTGGGTTATCTGAAAGGAATTGTCCCTGTTGGCATTTACTTTGACTTGTTGGCAGGAGGAAAAGAAACCATCCTGTACCACTGCATATGGTTCCTTATTAGTTGTGGCTTCTGCAGAGGCTCCATCTCTTTGGAGCATGGAGGATTTCTTTCATTACATAATCGTTTGTTGTTTGTTTTTTTTTTTTTTAATAATTATTTTTTCTTGTGTGTGCAAATTCTCTTTGCACCAATGCTTCTATACTGAGGTTATTATGCTAAAGGAATGCAAGCATCTAGAGTAACAATGGTTCATTTTCCTTTAATGACTTTGTCGACAGGAGAGAGACATTTTTGTGGTGTGATGAATTCACTTGGTCTCCTGTTGTGTTTTCTCCACATGCTTTGGAAACTCTCTCTCTCTCTTTCTCCGAGGATTGTGGCCATCCACTCCAGCAAGAACTTCATTACTTTATATTCATTGTATTTAAATGACACCCCAGTGGTGTCCTGGGGTGATTGATGTAAATTATATGCTATGTAGGGGAAAATAAAACCTTTTTCTGACTTTTTATGTTCTACAGAGAAATAAAAAGTGAAAACAAATGACAGAGAAAATCAGGCCTATTCAAAGTGAAACTTTGTAAGCATTATGGTTTGAGCAGACTCCAGTCTGTAGAACTGCTGAGACAGTTTATAATGACCTTATGATCTGAAAGGTGACCCAAAAAGGGAAAATAATTTTGTATGTGCCCATTTTTGGTTCTGTATAATGCATAACAACAACTTGATCTATTTTTTCCCTCTCTGTGAAATACAGTAAGAATTCGGACTTGAGTATGGAGCAGCCACTGCGTTTTTACCAGCTTCACTAAGGCACAGCATTATAAAGGATGTTGTGTTCCTTAGTCCTCTTTCCTCCTGTCTTCTAACAACTTTTTTTGGCATTAAGATTTCATAGCCAGTCGGTATCTCTCTTGCTCAATTATTCTGCCAGGAATTATCACCTGTAGAAATGGCAATGGGGGAAAGTTCTTTTATCAGCCCAGCTCATCATTGGGCAGTAACTTCTGAACTAGTAACCTCTCACTATGGGCAAAAGGGTTTTGCACAGCAACAAAAATTGTCAGAAAATGTTGTCAGGCATTTCAGCAAGTCACATTGCCTCTATCCAAGTGACTGAATGTTACGTAGTTCACACTGGACATGCTCAACCATATTATCCCAGTAATTCCTTTTTTAAAATTAACATATGGAATTGCCATAGTAATTTCTCTATTTTCTATGTTTTCATATTAGTCTGTCCTACCAATTCTGGTACACGTTAAGATATGCATGGCACATATCATAGAAATGTCAGCAATATGCTGCCTTGCCTTCCTCAGTTTAATGTAAGGTTTTGGCAAATCACAGAATTTGGCTTAAAACTTGAGTCACCTCAAGGCTTGGCAGAATGCTTTGATGCGCCTTTTGGCCAGGAAAATGCTTATCAATAATCCTGCTTTGACTGGGGTTGCCCACTATGTTAAAATGTTCAGGCCATCCTCCACACAGCAGTAACTAGACTTTGCTGTGCATGCAAGAATCAGCAGTGTGAGGCCTCTTACTCTCTAGGATACTATTATAGCTGCTTGGTGTTTTGCCCTGTTTCTGTCAGTGCTTGGGCTGGTATCGGCTTTATTTTCATAATCATAAGCAGCAGCAGAAGGGAGAGAGGCTGGCAGCATTCATAGTGAGCAGCAGAATCGACGCATCTTTCTGATGCTGATGTGGGAGGTGGGAACAGGAAGGAAGCAATGCGTGAGGGGACTGATAGGGTGTTTATATGAAGTAGCAAGAAGGATGGGGAGTGAATAGTAGTCAAAAAAAAAAAAAGAGCAGAAGGAAGATAAAGGGAAAAAGCAGAAAAAGACCTCTAATAAGCTGGAATTCAGATGGCCACTAGAATGTCAGTCATTGTAGTTGTTGCCAGAGTTCCCACTTTCCTCCTTGTCCCTCAAAAAAAAAAAAAAAGTAAACCGCTAAAATTATGAAGCCTTTGTGCTGTCCATTTCTTAGAATGAATCATAGTTTAAATAATATGGATCCTGTTCAGTATGCAGTCCGTTTCTTAAAATGAATCATAGTTTAAATAATATGGATCCTGTTCAGTGTGCAGGCAGGAATTTGCATTATCATAGAACCATAAAATGGCTTGATTTGGAAGGGGCCTTAAAGATCATCTGGTTCCAACCCCCCACCACAGGCAGGGCCACCTTCCACTAAACCATGTTGTTCAAAGCCCTGTCCAGCCTGGCCTTGCCAGGGATGGGGCAGCCACAGCTTCTCTGGGCAACCTGTGCCAGGGCCTCACCACCCTCACAAGGAAGAACTTTACCTCTGTTGGTCACATTTATTAGTACCAGTTTATACCAGGTTACAAATCACCCTGTCTCCTAATAAACTTATGTGTGTACTTGCAGATGAGTGGAATGATTAACTCCCAGAACCCTATAATTAGGTGCCAAAGAAAGAAAAGGTTGAAAGAAGAAAGGAAGGGTAAAGAGGAAAGGGAAAACAGGTTAAATGCTCCAGCCCTGTAGTCAAGCTTTTCCCCATTAACCCGCTGAGTTGACAGAACACAGGAAAGCTGCCATTGCCAGGAATCAGAGGGAAAACACAGGCCCTGCTTATAGATAAATGGTACATAAAACCAACCCAATGAATTTAACCACCCTAGTATAAAAAAGACTGTTTCAGTTGGAAGAGACAATCATCTAGTTCTGACCCTTCCAGGGTTGACCAGAAGTTAAAGTGTTTTACGGGCATTGTCCAAACAAAACCGGACAGGCATGGGGTGCACTGACCACCTGTCTAGGAAGCCTGTTCCAGCGTTTGATCACCCTCTCAGTAAGAAAACGTTTCCAAATATCCAGCCTAAACCTCCCCTGGCACAGCTTTGAACCATTAATGGTATGTACTAGTAGCAGTACGATAGTACAGCTTGTCGTGTTGCAGCGAAAACCCACCGGTATTTCCGACTGCAAAGTGTACACGGATAGCTCCTTCGCACAGCAAGGGGAAGGCTCTGTGCTACCGTCAAACACCTCTACAATGCTGCAGAGACACGGGCGCGCTGGCACCTGCACCGAGGCCAGCCAACTGTGTAAGTGCGTGCTCGAGAGGACCCGGCCTCCTCTCCCCAAACCCTTCCGGGCTTTCGGCCCCGGGTGCATCGCCACCCTCCAGCGATTCCCGGCGCTGAGGAGGAACGGGGACAGCCACAGCCGCGCGGGCCCTCCCCTCGGCCGCCAGGCAGCACCTACGGGAAGCGGGCGGGGGAGAACGACCCCGCGGCGGGCCGAAGTGAGCTACGGCGGCGGCAGCAAGGAAAGAGGAAGCAGCGGGGGAGGAAAAAAGCCGCCGGGAGGGAGGAAGCGGCGGCGAGCCCCGCCCCGGTTCCCCCCCCTCCTCCTGGGAGGCCGCGGCTGCCGCACAGCAGATGGAGGCGGCGGCGCGCTGCGGCCGCTGTGTGGCGGAACCGGCCCCTCCTCCCAGCGGGCGGCGCCATTTTACCCCCCCTTGCAGCGTGTGCGCCTCAGCACCGGAGTTGCGGCCACTGTGGTGGTGGCGGGGGCTGGGGAGGGGGAACGGGAGCTAGAGGCCTCCGCTTTCCGTCCCCCTCGTTTCTTGCCTCGGTCCAAGCAGCGCGTTGAGGGGAAGGGACGAGGTTCAGTTCCTGCCCCTCTCTTCCCCCTTTTCGATAGCCGCACACGGGGTGGGGGAAACTGGGCACCACCAAGCCAGGCTGCTCCCTCCCTCCTTCCTTCCTTCCTGCCTTCTTCCCTCCGCTGCACATCTCAGCCTCCTCATCCATCCATCCATCCATCCATCCCCGGGGGTGAGCCTTTGAGTGAGTCACCAACGAGGGCACGCAATTAGACAATGTGTTGCTGCTAACTAACTTAGCGAGGCTGTCCGTTTCTGTGGGGCCTTGAGCATTAACCCCGTCGGGATACCTATGAAGCGCTGCTGGGCGGGAGGGGCGGCGGGGGGTGCCTGCGGGCGCGGGGGCTTCTGCTAACTCCATCTGTGTTCGTGGTTTTGCGTTTCGTGGGTCGCGGCGGGCAGATGCGAGCAGAGGCGTGCGAAGCGTTACGGCCGCGGGGGGATGCGGCCGCAGCCTCGGGAAGGGGCTCCTCAGCTGCTGGTGTAGATGCCAAGATGCTGAGCAGCGGCCCAGCCCTCAGACCCAGGCAGCGATGCCTCCTGGTACCCGGCTGCCAGCTCGCTCCCAGCTTCGCAGCCTCCTAACTATGCGATCTCGGGAGGAAGCGCTAGACAATGGGTTGCTTGCTGCTGGGAGGTGGCAGCGAGCACCTTTTAACATGTTTCACTCTTGTGTCGGTTTTCCTGTGGCCTGCGGTGTTGTTACACACGTGGGACCTTGCCCTGTTCATTTTGTTGTTTTGCCGACTAATCTTGAAGATGTTTGTACAACTCATTTTTTTAATCATAGACTTAAAATTAGGTGGCAGAGGCCAGGCTTTGGCCTGCGGTATGCCGTGTACTGTTGGGTGTTGTCATAGAATCATAGAATAGTTAGGGTTGGAAAGGACCTTAAGATCATCTAGTTCCAACCCCCCCTGCCATAGGCAGGGACAAATCTTGTTGCTTTGATGTCAATCTTTTGTTGCTCTGTTGCTGTTAAATCTCAGTGGTTTGTAACTTTCCTCTGTTGGAAGCAGATTTTGTTTATTTTGCACAAACAGGTGTGGTAGTTTATTAATAGAAATACTGTGCTATCCCTTATAGAAACTATTAGACCTTAAAGAAATTACTGGTAAATGCTAGAAGTCTAGGAATAACAGCGAGTCCAGAATACTTCTCTGTGTGGGCTTCAAGTTGTTTTGCCACTTGTTAACTGTATTTTACACGTCCTATTTAAAGATCAGCTGCTTATAAGTTCCTACAGATGACACAAATGAATGCCTTGCAGTCTGTGAATGCAAAGCCCATTATACATGCAAAATATTTATTAGTGTGTATGTGAAGGGCAGGTTAAGAACCTGATGTTGCAGACAGCAAAGTTTGCTGTATGGCATTAGTATTAATGATTTATTGTGAGGCATTTGATTTCATAAGATTGAATATGTTTCAAGGTATGCAGTGGTGTTCATGATATGATTAAATTTTCTTTTGAGGTCTTGGATCTAACTCCCACATCCTTCTCTTTCTTGGTACAGGCCTCTCTTTCCCTTTGGCTTAAGGCACTGCACCCTGTGCGGTGCTGACTTACTTGTCAGGGTGCAGTGCACCCTTCCTTTCTCCCGCTAGGCATATCTTTCTTCATTGTTGGCCAGATCTAAGTGGCATGGAAGGCAGTGTCAGTCTTTTAACTCTGGACTTTGCACAGGCTCGTATTCACATGTTACTAACATGCAAATCAGATTTTATTGTGATTCCTTTTGTCCTGTGTATTGTCGCTGTGTGGATGGGAATACTGATGTTAAAGGTAGTATTTCCAACTGTAACAGTATTTATTTATGTTTTTTTTCTGAAAGCCGCATCCCTGTGAATCCTGTGAAAGTGTGAAAATACTTTTCTTTTTTTAAGATAAATTCTTAATTGTGATGATTCTGATGAATTAGCTTGACGTTTAACCAGAATTACAAGAAATCCTTCTATGCTTTACCAATATTTTACTCATGACTTTCCAGTGTATGGATTTGGAAACACTGCATAAGGTTTAACAGGATTCAGTAGCCTTTAGAGTATTTGCTAAGCTTCTGAGTGTCATTACCAACTGAATTACTCTTGTGGGCTCAATTCTGAATAAAACAGAATGGAGCTGTCTGAAATTTGATTAGTCAATTAGTAACTTGTCAGCATAAGCAAGCTGTAATATAGTAAGCTACAAGTTTTCTAAGAATTACACATAGTAGTCTAGAGCAACACTGAACATTGTTCATGTCATTATTGCTGTTCTGATGTGATGCCCTCAAGCAATGAGACCAGCTAGACAGTGTCTTTCTAGGTCATTATTGAAAGGGTGTTTTAGGGCATAAGGCCAAACCCAAGCAGGGTAATTATACCATAGAAGCTAATTGAGTTGATGTTCTTGTTGAAATTGCGAAATATCCAAATGTGCGGATATACAAAGTATGTAAAGAAAAGGAAACTAGGTAGGCTTGTGTTCTCATGGAGCCAGGCAGGAGTGACTCAGTTACAAGCTGATCTGGGCTGATCAGAATACTGCATGTCAAAGGTATTGAAAATTATATTGATTAGATCTGTAATCTGTGTTTCAGATACTTGGCATTCATAGTGTTACATGTAGTCATTATTAATATGAAGTAACCTTAGTAAGTGTTCATTTGCAAGCTAATACAGAATAAATTTCTATTTATAAATAATCTTTGGCTTTTCCCTACCCCTGTATTTTTGCATACATTTGAAGTATTATGTTTGATTACAATCAGATATTTACAGAATCAACTGAAAGTTTCTGGTTCACACATCTCCTTAAACTGCCATAGAAATAACAGTAATAGTAAAAAGAGGCCAAGAACTTCTATGAAAGATGTGATTTGAAACATACAGTTACTGGCCTAACTATTGCTAGGGTCTCTGAATTAAATAATCAGAATTATAAATACAGCTCTCCAGTGTTAAGTGCTTTTAAAAATCATGTGCTCAAGTAGCAAAGAAAAATATGCATTCTTAGCAGAAACCTATTGGACATCATCTATGACCATGAGATCTCTAAAAGCCGCATCTGGAATATTGCGTCCAGTTCTGGGCCCCTCTGTTTAAGAAGGACAGGGAATTGCTTGAAGGAGTCCAGCGCAGAGCCACAAAGATGATTAGGGGAGTGGAACATCTCCCTTATGAGGAGAGGCTGAGGGAGCTGGGTCTCTTTAGCTTGGAGAAGAGGAGACTGAGGGGTGACCTCATCAATGTTTACAAATATGTAAAGGGTGGGTGTCAGGATGATGGAGCTAGGCTTTTTTCAGTGATATCCAGTGATAGGACAAGGGGCAATGGGTGTAAAGTGGAGCATAGGAAGTTCCACGTTAACATCAGGAAGAACTTCTTTACTGTAAGAGTGACAGAGCACTGGAACAGGTTGCCCAGGGGGGTTGTGGAGTCTCCTACACTGGAGATATTCAAGGCCCGCCTGGACAAGTTCCTGTGTGATATACTGTAGGTTACCCTGCTCTTGCGGGGGGGTTGGACTAGATGATCTTTTGAGGTCCCTTCCAACCCTTGGGATTCTGTGATTCTGTGAAAAGGAATTGCTGTCCTGAACATTACTGACTTACTGTTAGACCTGTTTCTGAAGCGCTAATTTTCATGGTTGTAATTTTATTAAGACTGTGGGTGTTTTACCTGCAGCTTTCCTTGTGATAGGTGGTGTACAAATAAGCAACAGTGGAGGTAGACATTTTCTGATCTAGAGAATTTAGACTTAAGATGGCAAGCAGTGATTTTAGAAAGGAGAGGAGCAGTTCAACAGTCAGAATTGGAGAAAATTCTTATCTCTGCTATTTATTTGGCTAGTCATTCTTCATTAGGAATTTTTGATACATACATTGATGCCCTAACTTGAGGGCAGCCATGGAGCAAAGTATGAGATTCCTTATATGCCAGAATATGCAGTTAAGGTCAGGATGGAACTATATTATGAAGTGATTTTAATTGTATTTCAGACAGTGAACTAACCACAGCACAGGGTAATGTGAAAGGAAGAGGACTGATGCAATTGGTGTGATAGGTTGGGTAGAGAACACTATCTTGAGAGGAGCTGAGCAGATGAAGGGCTAGAGAGAGAGAAGTTCTACCCAGGAAAGTATAGTTTAAAGTTAATTGTAAGAGGCAGGCAAACTTGATTGTGCTTTACAGAGAATCTGACAACACTAGCAAAACCTTAAATTTTAAGTTACTTTAGGTGGAACTTAAAGGTAGATGGGAACCATGATGACAAATGGATTTGCTTGCGGGCAAATGAGCAGTAAAGCATACTAACTTCCTGTTCACATAGGAATGTTCTACTCCTCAGAAAAAAAACAGAATACTGAGTAAGTTATAGTTTGGGGTCTGTTCATCTTTGCATGCTGGAGTCAAGTATGTAAGTTCCTAATGAGTTCAGGCCACCTTTAACACGAGATTTGCAAGCAAACCTTATATTGGCTTTACTGAAGATTGTCAATGGTTACCATAGGGAGTTCACGGTCACTAAATTTTATGTCTATACAATTATTTAATAACTGGTATGGAAGATTCAGAATACTACTAAAATAATGAATTTTGAAAAAAATAAATGCTAGTCCAAACAAAGTTACGGTTACAGGAGCCGGATTCTGGAAGCTGTGGAAACTGCTGTTAGTTAAGATTTTCTGGTCTTTACATTCTTTTGTTAAAACATTTCTAGGAAGAAAGAAGAAAGTCATTGGTGCATAAATTTGCAGTGCCAGTAACTGGCAAATGTGGTACGGAGTTCTGCAAAAAGTGTTGCACATTCAGTTGAGAGGGAGGTGGACATATACATTAGATTCATTTTCCCTTCATTCTTGGTTAAAAATAAATAAATTGCTTATGGGGAAGGACAGAGCTCTGATTAGACTGGAGTTAGAAACGCTGGGAGAAGTGTTTGTAAACATCTCCAGATGTGGAGGCATACCTCTCCTGTAAGATTATGCTGTGTGTTTCTCAGTCTCAAATAGACTCACTCATCTGTGTATTAATATTCTTTCAGTAGTCCAGACCATTCTGTGGTTTGTTTCAGAAGAGGTGTACATAACTGTCATGTCTAACTCATGGATGGACAAATAATAGCTTAAAGTATGAGGACATGCAGAATCATTTCAAGTAAAATGCAGTGGTTGTTACGCAGAACAGTCAGAAGGTTATATACTTCAGTCTGTAGTTGGTTGGTGACTATCACTGCAAAGTCAGTCAGAGAGTTGTGCTTGTTTGCTTGTTTACTGCTTTCATTTCAGGACTTCCATAAAATTAAGGCACAAAAATAATTTTTTTTCTGAGAGCTGGAAATGAACATTAAGGATTATTTTAAAACTGTCCTGTTTGATAAGAATAATAAGATTAATTTTATTCTTTGGGCCAAAGTATATGCCTATATATACTTCAGTTTTTTGGGTCTGATACCCTTTCTATCAAACATACATGTTTTTTCTCTAAGTTCTACATGGGAATGAAGGAAACACATGGGAATAAATGAAAAGAGGGAAATAATGTTCAGTTGTATCCCTTCTATTCATGTGGGCTTTTAAGCGTATTTCATTTCAAGAAAGAGTGTCATGGTTAAGGATGAGATGCTTATTTATCTGAGTGGTGAAAGCTGGGCTGTACATTGACAGCTATAAGATTAATATTTCATTCTGGAATTCACTTTAGAACAATCATAAGCATCCAGTCTATCAGGTAATAAAGGGAAGCAGCAGTAGCAGATGTAGTGTGTTATCCTTAGCATGAAGAGTGCATGCATTCCACTTTGTGATACTTTGTTAATTATTACAAAATGAAAGAAAGCTGAGATTGCATCCCTAGCTTTGAACAATATTATTGGGTGCATACCCACTGCAGATGTGTCACTGCCTGCCCACAGATTGCTTCTAATCCTGGATTCACTATGGCTGTTCCTTGAAAGTCTGTGCCGTTGCTTTATCTGCTTGCCTTTTAAGAGGTCTTGTTTAGGCAGTATGGAAGTTATTAATCTTACTGCCTACAAGCAAAGCCATTTCTTAATTGTTACACAAGAATCTGGGTTGTTTTTTGTGTGTTTATTTTTTATTCTTTTTTAACCTGAACAGGTTAGAGGATGATAAAAGAGTTTCATTATACACTTTGAATAATAAGTTTGTTCTGAAATCTAGGTCATCTGTGTACTGTGCTTATGCAAGACCCTTTAGAGTGTTTTTCATTCCAGCCTGCTTAAACAACTCAGGAGAACTAAAGGACTTAATACTTACTATTATTTTAATTTTCACTTGTTCTGGGAGAGTGGGTAATCAGCAAAACAGTATATGTACTACAGCATTTGGGTATTGCAGAATTATTGTTTTGCATTTGGTGGTTTTTTTTTTTTTAACTTTTTTAATTTATTTTTTAATATTTAACATACACTTAGCCAGTCTTGCACATGTTCAACGGGGTGTACAGGTTTTGCTTTTTGAAAGAAGTGCACTAGCAAAAATCTGTAGTTAATCAAGTTATTACATCTCCAGTCCTAGAGGACGTATCTTATACTCTCTGTTGGTGAGGCCATGCAAGCAGTAAAATACTCAGTGGTAACAGGCTGGTTAATGTAATTACTCTGAAGTAGAGAGTGTAAAAGCAAAAGCATTCATTTTAATTTTGTGTTAGTTCATAGTCATCTTGGCTTTTGTTTCCTTCCTGTTTTGTTTGGGGTTATATAAATGAAAATATGTCAGTCTTTAAGTTTTTGCATGGTTTCAGGTTTTATGTAAATGTATTTATGAAAGGCAAGAAAAGAGGACTGATGCAGTAACCGCATTAGATGTATGTTTGCTGAAGTCAGCATAACAGTAAATTCTACTCTAATGTGTTAATTTAAAAATTCATGTAGGGACACTGCTGTATTTTTTTTCTTTAATTCTGCATCTTCCTTAGCTTATAAGAGAGGCATCAGATAAGATCCATAAGCATCCACTTCTGTTTTAAACTGGCCCAGTTTAGATTACTGTCTTTTTGTGAAGTGGGTAATAATAATTTACTCTGCCTAATTGTGTTTAGATCAGCTGTTGAACAGATGTATTGGAGGACTGGTCTGTTTGGATGCACCTTTCTCTGCATGTCTTGACAATGGTGGTATGTGAATAGAAGTATTTCAAAAGAAGGGGTTATTAAGTGTGTATATATATATTTTTTAAGACTTATTATGTATGTCCCAAATGAAGTGAAGTAACTTGGAGATTTGGTGCTGTACAGTTACAGCTTAAATGTAGAGCCTATGTTTTAAATTCAGTTTTTAGGAGCAGTAGAGGTTCAGTTTTTATATGTGTGTCTAGATCTTGAATAAATAGATGGATTATCATAGAATCATAGAATAGTTAGGGTTGGAAAGGACCTCAAGATCATCTAGTTCAACCCCCCTGCCATGGACAGGGACACCTCACACTAAAATTATGCGGATCAGTTATTGATTGTACAAGCATCAGTGTGATTGGTAATCTCAGAGTTGATTTGGATACGAAGTATGGCTATGAAATGAAAGTCTGCCCAGGTATCTTACCTCAGTGAGAAGAATGGGCCTAAACTTGACAAGAAATGGCTTAGAATTTGTTTCCCTCAGCTGAGAACTCCTTTGTTCTGCTGATTCTTATGAAACAAGTACTGTTTTCTATTGTGACCCTAATGTAAAAGGCATTGAGGATACAGTAGATGGCTTTTAAACATTTACATTAATGATTCTATATACCTTTTAATGTATATTTATATTATATATTTGCCATATTGTACTTATAGGAAAGGAATTTGAAAAGTTGGAGCTATTTGAGTAGGAACTCATAATTACTATTCCAAATAACGTTAATCAGAAGTTATCTTTTTCTTGCTAGAGTTCATGATTAAAATACAGCATGTTGAAATAATCTGTGACCTAATCAGAACATCTGAATCCTTTTTGTGGAGTATGGCAAACAGCTGCATTTCAGTCCAGGGCTAAAACAAATACCATATATTGACCCATTGAAGATTACAGTAGGCTTTTCAGTTCCATGTTAGCTGTACTTATTGAAGAAAATTGATTTGAGAGTGCTTCTGCTTTTGAAAGATTTTTTTTTTTAATGTCCGGAAGAAAGGAAATAGAACATACGGACGATGGAACTTTGATGTGTAAAGAAGTTAATTATCTGAACCATCAAACAAAATGTGGGCTGTGGAAGTAATTATTGTAAAGGGTCTGACAAAGCCTGACAAGCTGTTGGTTTTTTATGTCAAGAAAATGCTGTACACCTGCTTGATTTGAAAGTTAAATCATTTGGTTGCAATAGAAGGCCAAGTTTTTAGGGAAGCAGTAGTTGATAAGCTTTCAGCTTTCCAACCTGCTGATGCTCACCCAGACATACAACCCTTCAAGTTTTTTTAATTAAGCTGGTCTTGTCCACATGGAGGACAGGAACCTTAAAAAGTATTCCAAAATTGGATACACATGAATCACAAGTGTTACGCTGTGAAGAGGCAACTGTGGAATTGTACCATGTTTCTTGGGAATTTTGGGAGAATGCTTCTGAAGTTATCAGACAGTTCTACATGGATAAAGCAAAATGATTGCCATGGATGTTCAAAGAAAATAGCTATATGCTTTAAATGATGCAGTTTACAACAACAAAAACAACAACAACAAAAAAACAAACCCCAAAAAACAACAAGCAAAACCCTTTAGTCTTCATATGTTATTTAGTTTTTAAACTTTAAGGTGCATATGATAAATATGTTCCATGGCTTTTTCTACAGCTGTTTTAGAAAGTATTACCTGAGCTGTTCCCCTATCTACTTTATCTGGGGTCTGTGTAAAATTGTACTAATTTACGTTTAGGAATATTGGTACTGTGATATTGGATATAAATAGAGAAACTACTAAAATGGATCGTAATCAGTCCCAGTCAAATAATGAACAGTAAAATACACATAAATTTCTAAATCTTTGGGCTGGTACCATTGAAGCTTCCTCTTCATGCCCTTCCATGTGTAGCTAGAACTTTCTTGGAAATACTGTCACCCTCCTGTATGTTCTAAAAGATTTTTACTTAAAAAAATAATAAAAAAACCCCACTAATTTGACTGTTTGGATTATATGACTCTCTGGTAACTGCTGATTATTGCAGGATCCTGCCATCACTTAAGCCTGGTGTGTAACTACTCATATGATTAAAATCAGACTTCAGTGGGAGTAAACTTTATGATTAAAGTTACACATGTGCATAAGTGCTTGCAGGATGGGGATCTAAATTAGAATCTGCTTGAAGATGAACAGAAGTCTGTGAAAATCTCAAAAGCATTAAGAAAAAAACAACTTAGGACATGAAGTTGGCTGGGAGTGTTGATCTGCTTGAGGTAGGAAAGCTCTACAGAGGATTTGGATATGTTGGGTCAGTGGGCTAAATCCAGTTGCCTGAAGTTCAACAAGGTCAAGTACCAGGTCCTGCACTTGGGTCACAAAACCCCCATACAATGCTACAGGCTTTGGGAAGAGCGGCTGGAAAGCTGCTCAGTGGAAAAGGGCCTGAGGGTGCTGGTTGACAGAGCTGAACATGAGCCAGCTTGTGCCCAGGCAGCCAAGAAAGCAAACGGCATCCTGGCCCGTATCAGCAATAGCATAGCCAGCAGGGCTGGGGAAGTGATCATCTCCCTGTAGTGGGCACTGGTGGGCCGCACCTTGAATCCTGTGCTCAGTTCTGGGCCCCTCACTACATGACAGACAGTGAGGCACTGGAGCGGGTCCAGAGAAGGGCAATAAAAGCGGTGAAGGGTCTGAAGAACAGGTCCTATAGGGAACGGCTGAGGGACCTGCAGTTGTTTAGTCTGGAGAAAAGGAGGCTCAGGGAGGACCTTAGTGCTCTCTGCAACTACAGAAAAGGAGGTTGTAGCAATGTGGGAGTTGGTCTCTTCCCCCAAGTAACCAAGTAATAGGATGAGAGGAAATGTCCTCAGGTTGTGCCGGGGGAGGTTTACATTGGATGTGGGGAAAAATTTCTTCACCAAAAGGATTGTCAAGCATTGCAATGGGCTGCCCAGGGAAGTGGTGGAGTCACTGTCCTTGGGGGTAATTTAGGTATGTGACACTTAGAGATATGAGTTAGTGGTGGACTTGGCAGTGTTAGGTTAATGGTTGAACTTAAGATAGAGTCTTCCAACCTAAATGATTCTCTGATTCTACCAGAATGCGTAAGCTTTTTATTTTTGTTGTTCATCCAGGTGCTGTTTCGTCATTAGCATTTTTAAAGCACTAAATTCTTTCCTTACTTCTTGGAGGTATTTTATGTTACGTACTTAAAATATTACAAGTTTTCTTAAAGCACATTATTTGTGATTGATTGCAATGCTTTTAATGGTTTTTAATGTAAATCTGGTCATTTAGTTTCGTAGTTTTAGATAGGTTTCATTTCCAAAAAACAATCTTAAGAGTGGAGAAAGGTAGGATCCCTTAAGAGATTTTGCAGCAAACTATTGATACATGGTTTCATTGTCATTAAAACCGTTGCTACTAATAATACAAGAAATGAGCAGTGCAGCTCAACTGTTACTGGTATGCAGCAAACTAGAAGAGGAAGAAGTGTAGTGGGAGTATATCCTGGTTATCAGGAGACTTACATGGTGTGTTCTTTGTTAAAATTTTTTTTGAAGGGAAAAACAGAAATTCCTGTTAGAGTTTTCCATAATAAAACAGATATTGACTTGTCAGACTTTTATTTAGTTTTTAAAAAGAAATTGTTTAAAGCCGTTTGATATGCCTGTTATTTAAGAGGAAAAAAAGAGATGCATTAATTGCATCATAGAATAAGAGTAGAATTATCCTGAGTTTGGTTGGAGTTTTTTAATGAGAAGTTTCCATAGAAAAGCTGTAAAATACTTTGTACAAAGATAGGACCTTCAGTCATGTGAGTATTATGGTAACATTCAATTCCCACTCCTAGTGCATTTCTGTTTTAGAGACTTAAGTAATATATATACATAAAGCTGGTGTTTAAGAAAGGAGGTTATGTTCTCGGTGCTTCATTGAGTTTTTTTTTCTGGCTTTTTCTGAGATTCTGCTTTACTCCTATTAGTCTCAGTTGAGATGGTGTGGGTGTGATTTTTTTAGTGCTTAGGATACTGCAGGAATATAAGAGGATGTTTTGGGTAGCAAGATACTGGTGCCTCTGGATACTATATATGCATCTTAGTGCTTTTCCTAGGGTACCTCTCCAGGGTATTCAAAAATAGTGCATGTTTCTAGTACTTTGGTTACTATAGACATCAACACTCTTACATTTTCCACAGCCTTGCAGACAGGCTTCTTTCTGCATGCAGTGCCCTTATGTTCAAGTCTGCCCCATATAGCTTTCCTTCCTTTTTCAATGCCTAGTGTGAAACATTCATAAAATATAAGTATCATAAGTGTTGTTATTTCTTGTTTACTCAGATGAGCAGCACTGTGGCTAGCCCGATGTCAGCACTTGCCTCTTCAAGCAGTGGGAGAAAATCGACAAGCTTTACGCCTGAGTTGCAGAGTATGATGTAAGTAATCAGTCAAAATACGTGGTAATGTCTGCATTTTCTATGCATCTTTTAGGGGGTTTTTTAGAATGTGTGTGTAAGGATGATAAGGCAGCAGGTGTTAGTGACAGAACTGTTGGTGTTTTACTTCTGATTTGTAAAACCTTCAGAGGTGACTTTGATAAATAGCAAACACATCGAGTATTGAAATGAGAGAAAATCCTGCTGAGTAAAGAAACACATTTTTAGTATTGCTTTAGATGTCTTTAGAGACCTCTGTTTCTCAGTCCTTCATCAGAGAAAGCTAAGCTTCCCTTTGTCATATATGCTTATGTAAATATTTTTTATTAACATTTTTCAGTGCTAATAGAAGTAGACTGTTTAGATAATATTGCTGATGAAATCAGGATGTGGAACATGTGCAAATAACTGGGTTTTGGCAGATAGGATGCAAAGTTGTTAAAAAGCCGAGTTATTTGTCATTGTAAATGGACAGTGGATTCTTTGAAACCCAGTTCCAAGATGTGATATTACATGATTTTGTAGTTTCTGGCTTCTAAAACCTTGGATGTTATTTAAACAGGTGGGGTTTGTCAGTCTCAAAGATACATGCATAATCAGAAGGATTTCTTCTGTAGAAGAAGTCTTTATCTTGCCTGGTGACTTACTGCATTGGGCTGACTTCAAATCTTTGTTTTGTAGAAGAGCTACGCATTCATCAGAAAGTTTGACCTACCACTACACAGCATTTTTTTTTTTTTTAGCTTTCCTATGTGTATCTGAGATACCGTGCTGTCAGAATTGGGGGGGGGGGGGGGGGGGGGGAAGGGGGGGGGGAAGTAAGGAGCTTGTTTCCATGTGGATTTGTGCTCCTGATTTATCAAACACTTGAAAGAATGTTTCAAAGTACACCTGAAAGATATCTAACGGCTAAAGGCTGCAGATGGAGAGCTAGGCTGTAGTGCCTTATGTCTAAATCATACACTAAAAAAAAATGATTGTGAATGTTACTTATGGAGTGGAGGGAGAGGATGCATGTGTGCCAGTTGCTGAGGTCAGCTGCACATAAAAGAGAGCTTTGCTTTTATGAAGTCTTGCAAAAGCATCTTAAAAGATTTTCCCCTGTGTTCATTTGTCAAGAGCTGAAAATGAAATGGAGAAAACTAGTCCCAGAGTACTGAGACATAAATCTGTGGTTTCAAAAGATGATAGTGGTGATCATTGTCCATTTTCACTAAGGCCTTGGCTCTGAAAGACTGTCCAGGATGTTGTTTAACCTAGACTGAGGTAAATAAGGACAGACTGAAGTGTGAATTCAGTGGTTTTTCAGTGGGTTTTAAGTGATCCTAGCAGTATCTGAAAGTTTCTTTTTACTGTATTGGTGCTGTTTCATTGTATGTTTTTTAATTCATTTTTAATCAGCAATTTAGAAGTCAAAACAGTTCCAGCATCTGCCTTCTGACCCGTGACTATGTTTTAATGACAGGGAAATTTTATTTATTAAAAGTATGTGTACATTCTGGCTTACCATGATACTGTCCTTTTGTCATTTTACTTTAGGTCGTTAACTGTTGAATAGCTATTAGTATGTTTCCATGTGGGTTTTAATATATTGCCTTGTGTTAGTTAAAAGTTTTAGATAGTCTTATCTGAAATGTTTCACTCTCCTTCCCCTTTGCATTATGTAAGAACTGAAAATTAGCTTAGGAAGAATGGTCAAGTTTGACTTTTATTTATATACTTATAAATATTTATAAATATTTTTCTGCCAGTTGCCTTCCATAACATAAAGAAGTTAAAGTATTTCAGGCCTCTACAGATGGTAATTACTTACCTTCATAAAACCTGCATTTGGCTTTTTAACAAAATAGAAATATTTAACGTTTTAGTATTGCTGTATCACACTAGATACTCTTTGGTTTTACTTCTTTTGTACTTGTGTGGGAGTTCACTTAGGAGTAAAAAGGTGCTTTAGGTCACTTCAGGCTATATTTGAACTGCATTTTTTGCCTGTTTTGTCTTGGTCAGTTATGGACATAAGAATGTTAAATATTGAATCTTTTCCATGTTGTGTGCCACATCCCACACCTTCCTTGAGTCTCTCACACTCAGCCTCTTCATAACAAGACCCCCCTGGCTCCTTGCTCCTACTTTTAGGAGATACAGGATCTTATGCAGATTGAATGGTCATGAGAGTAATGCTGTCTTGCCTGTTCTGTCATGTGTTGGTTTACCTTTGCTGTCATGTACCAATTTCTGATTTGAATTGCTATATGGGCAGTAGATATGAAAGGAATTACTTGCCTCATTTAAATTCCACGTAGAAGGTTTTCCTGTCCAAAAGTAGAAGGTGCAATTTTTTTTTTTTTGTAGTTAAGCATCCTTCAGAGACTACTTGATTGTTGTTAAGTGGAGCATGGGATACGTTCTACTGCAGTATTTGTCAGTATAATGTAAATGCAATAATAATGAACTGTTTCCTGTGAATTCGATCATAGAATACTTAGGTCTGGAAAGGACCTTAAGATCATCTAGATCCAAACCCCTAAATCTTCTGAAGTAGATGAATACTTTGTTACAAACCCGGTGGTTTTCTCTACTGAGTTCTTTTCAGATAGAATAATATTAGTTCTCGCCTTCAAGGGAATTCTGTTTAGTTATTTATATCTATTATAGTCATCTACACTGGAAAATATAAGGGTTGTTCTTGGTTGGTGAAAATAACTGTAAATGTGTTTAAAAGAACAAAAGAGTCTATGAAGTTTTGAGGCAAAGAAGTATGTTCATCAGTTTGGATCAGTATCTGCAATGCCTGTATTTTATTTAGTTGTGGACTTCCTGATAAAGTATTTTGAAACTACCGTCCTCGCCAGTATACACATGATTCTGTCAGAATGTAGAAGTTATTATTGGCCATATAAGTGGAAGAAATAGACATTTCCCTTTTGCTTCAGAACTGGTGCAGTTTGAGAACTATGCAAACATCTGTGCTTTAGAGTAACAGTTTTCACAGTTTCATTAAACTTGTAGGAAGTGAAGAAATCCTTTTAATGTAGTGAGCACAATGAAAGTTACATTTTTATTGTTTGCTGGAAAAAAATAAAGGAGACTTTTGAAATTATAAAGTGCCAGGGATGAGCCATGTAGAGAAAAAAAGACAGCTGTTTCTTTTGGCTAGGACTGCAAGATGAAGTTACCCCTTTAAAAGAACTTTCCAGGCTCTGACAGAAGCTGACATTTTTTATAAACTACATAATTTAGAAAGTTGCAGATTCTCCCATTTAAACAATTTATAAGGAATTCATGCTGACATCTTAAGATCCTGAGAAACAATAAAGGCTGGAGAACTACAGTGCAGAAAAGGTAACAGCTTTCTTAAAGAAAAGAAAATAGAGACTAACACTGCAATTAGTTGTTTGTTTTTTTTTTTATTATTGTGAATCACCTGTTTCCTATGGATTATCATCCATGTAAGTAATGGAAGTAATAGGAAGAGTAACTTCAACTTCTCTCACCTTTCTCAATAAAAAAAATGGGTGCAGCAAGAAGGTGAATTTGTGAGAAGTTAAGTCATATAGGGACATTGAGTGCTGCTCCAGAATGGTGTTTGGTAGTTTTTGCTGATGTTAAAAAAATGAACTCTTGTAGAGACTTAAAAGATGGAAAGAATGCAGAGAAGCTATCTTTTTTTGAAGTAGAATATCAAATATTGTTATGACCCAATAGTGAGATCTAGAAGTCTGTGGATAACAATGCCTCACAGTCTGAAGGTGGTATCTTTGATTAGTTTATAATTTACAGCAGGTAAGTGTTGAGTCAGGGTCTGATTCCCCAGAATGTTTAAATTTATATGTAATGTTAAGCTTGTGAGTAATCCTGTTTAAGGTGGGGAGGTTATTCATATGCTATGTCTGTTACGTGCGCTACACCTATTTTTGAACCACAGCATTAGGGAATGAGCTGGATTTTTTTGTAGAATTGTGTTTTTATAATCTCACAAATATTTTCCTATACATTTTCTGTCTTTTCAAATAAATCAGGTGTCTTGAAATAGTAAAATACTGCAGAAAAACTCTTAAAATGTGTAAAAGTTTTTCATATATATATTTTTTACTAATAAAATGGTTGTTTTCCCATAAAATATATGTAAAATATTTACATGGATTTTAAGAATTTTTGCATTTGTTAGGAAAAAATAAATCTGTATTGATGTCTAATGCTTGTGTAAATAGTATTAAGTACAACTGTTGATAGTACTTAATATGCTGATTACCTTAAGAGGAATACAGAGCTAAGTAAAAGTATCAGGCTGTGGCAGATTGCAGAAACATATATCAGTTTGCAGTGCACTACCTTTTATATGGGTATGTTTGGCTTTTACTTGTTGAGACCTCGGAATGATTTGATATTTATCTTACAATCTTTTAAAAGAACATAATGCTACATAGATTTTGCTTTGACTCCTACATCCTTTATTTGTATTTGGATATATTATTATGCTACCATAGAACTAGCAGCAGTAGGTGTTAATAATTTCCAAACCCGTTTTCAGCACATTAAAATGCATTTTGCTGAGCTTTGTTTTATGAAGCTTCATTTGGCTAAGCTTTGTTTTTCAAAGCTTTATTTAGCTGATCTACAATCTGTTTCCAAACTAACTCCTAACCTTAGGTCAGTTGCACTCAAATTATAGTTCTGCCCAGTAGATTCACAACTGTGGTGATTTCACAGTAGCTATTAGAAATCATAATTCAGTTGAGGTAATCTATTTTGTAATATAAGCACTACTTATAGGGTGAATTTTCATCTGAACATTTGTTTTGAACAATTTGAAGATGAAGGGTTTTTTTTTTTACCTTCACTTGGAGTATTCAGTTTGAGAAGGTGATGAAGAATCATATTGGAGATAAAATTCCTGGCTGAATACTTTGTCTAGAAAAAACTCAGAGAAGGTCTTTTCTAAACTGCATGAAGGCTACACCAGATGAAGAAGTCCTGATTCAACACTGTTTATCTATATATACAGATGCATACATACGGAGATACACACATACCCCATATGTGTATGAATGCAGAGTGTAAGAAACTAAAACAAATGGAAGACATCCCTGTGGAGTTTAATACAATTATATGTGTCTTTTTCTCTTTTTATTTCCTTTTTTAATTTTGCATCAAAATACTTCTGGGAACAGAGGATGGAATGTTATGGAGAATAACATTGTACATAGCTGAACATGACATCTTAACACTGGAGCAGTGTCAGTAATAATGTTTTATGCATTGGGGCTTCACTGTGTAACGGAGCCAACGTTCATGATCATTCCCATTCTGATATTTTCAATAATATTTGAGAGTTCAAACTGGCTAGTAGAGAGTGGTTCTAGACCTTTGGTCACTGGTGGAGTGTCTAGGTTGAGCATACTTTTACATTGCATGGTATTTTTTCTTTCCTATATATGTTATGATGTAATAAAATGTACTCTTTATTGTCTTGCAACCTTATCAATAAAATAAATTATTTTTAGGGGTTCTTCTACTTATTTAGGATTTCTCATCCATTCTGATATGTCATCATCTTAAGGAATAGCATTCTAAATTTTGGAATGTGAAATGAAATTGTCAAAAGTATGGTCTCTGAAGTAATCTTTTCTCCTAATGATGTATTTGGATAACGCCTGCTGACTTGAGTTGGATTACAGTTTGTTCAGCACTGAATGCCCTGGAAGATGTCACTGTTTTCAGTATCAGATGTTTAATTTCTTTTCAAATACAGAAATGCAAATGTTGTTTGATAGCAGCAGTGCTTATGTATGCTAAAATAGTGTTTTCTTATCAGTTAGAAAGCTCAGGGGACTTGCTGCTCACTGCTGAAGAAATGCACACCATATGTAACATTAAAGAAATGTTGTGATTTATATAGCTGTGCTTTGCCAGATTGGCTCATGCTTGTGTGTTAGTCCAGTTGTGAATATCAGAATAATTATAATCTAAGTACTTTGAGTCATTCAGATTACATGCTAACTAAAAATCAAACACAATATGCATTGTAAGCTGTCTGCAAGATGTAATTTACTCTTGAATATTTTATCTGAAGTTATTTATTATATGATTTACTGTTTTAAACTACATTCTCTGATTTTTAGTTCTTGTCTAAAATCTGTCATCGTTTTCAGCTGTTAGCCTGATTTTTGATGCACATCTGATTTTGTTAATCCTAGTTTTCCAAACATTTTATTTTTTTTATGTTTCTTTTTGACAATGGGTTTTGTTGCTGCTAAGTCCAGTTTGCAGTTAAACCATGGCCTTGATGATTCTGTGTTTCTATGTGTGGGTTTGTGTTTTGTTGTTTGGGTTTTTTTTTCTTGTTTTGTTTTTTCTGTCATACCCAAATGTATAAGGTTGACTCACTCTTGTGAGGCAGATGCAAGCATAAATACAAAAGCTGCCATTCCCCTCATGCCAGGTTCCTCAGGAGGTTTCCCCTTATGCCAGGTTCAGTTCTTCCCTGGGAAGAAGAGAGTTTTTAGAGTGTTGGCTTTCATATGTCTTAGGTTTCTTGGAATGCAGAGCACATGCAGACCATGATTCTACTTTAAACAAGTAAATGATTATAGTGACTAAGCAGTTATGCTGAATAGACAGTCTAGATGATTGTTTTTAATAAAATCATCCAGAATTTATCTAGCATGCAACACACAATGACCGTGTGCTTGAGTTGAATATTAATTTTTTTTATCTTACTGTATGGTGAGGTAGGGTAGTACTCACATAACCCTGTTATGACTGTTGCCTTATGGCGTTGGTTGATCATATCCTTGTCCCTCTTTGCTTTGAGGTTGATCAGTAAAATCGTCTGACTTTGGATAGTTTGTTTGGAATGATAGTAGAGGAAAACATCAGTAATGACCTGGCTGAGAGACTGCTTTGGTTAACCAAACTGTAATTTGGGATTGTAAAGAATTTCTCTATTCTGTCCCATGCTTGTTTACCATATTTGAACCCAGAATTGTGCTGAGATTGCATTGTTCAAAAATAACCATTTAGCCTACTGAGCTGAAAACTTTCTCTACAAGCATGCATACAAGACTCCCCCATCTCTACTAAAGAACAGAGAAACAACGGAAGGGCAGTGGCAGCAGATACAGTACTTGTTTATCAGATAGTGTGTTGCTTTTTTCATCTACCTCATTAAATACATCAGGCAAGAGTGGTATGAGATAGAAAACTAGGAGCAGAACTAAGTTTCCCTTTTATAGGTAGGATGGAGCATAGGAAGGACATTGATTAGAGAGAGCGAAAACACTATAGCTCTTTCTGCGGGTGATATGTTTTTAAGCTTTTAAAGGCAGAGCCTCGTCAGTGTACAGTGCTTATTAGCCCAACAGGATTTTGCTGAGTAGGCCTAATAGGGTTTGCACAACTGATGCTAAAAGATGCAAGAGCTGAAAATGGAGTGAGTTTTAAAAAAGCTATTTGAAAATTAATTCTTTTGGGCTACCACGTTTTTGTACTGTGTTTTAAAATGAAGTTACTTCAGACCATACTTTTGTAATTCTGCAGTTTCATTTTACCTTCTTACTAGCAGAGCTCACGTGAAAGACAGCCTGAACTTTAGCCTTATTAGTATCAAACATCATGTCTGAAATACACTTGTTTTATCTCTCACTTCTCTCTTGTTTTTGTTGTTGAGTATCCTGTCTCTATTTATGTAGGGACAAAAGGCAATGGAGGATCTTAACGTATGTAGTAGTATGCAGTCAGTCTTTTACACAGAGCAAATAAATCATTGAGTCTCTACAGACTTAGGAAGGAACATTCCTGTAACTAATTTCAGAATTACATTCGTACTCAGAAAGCTTGCAAAAGAAACATGAGGGATGTTTTTATGAGGAAACACTGGAGAGATTAATCTGGATAGCAGTTTTTACTATAAACAAAATTAACTGAAGTTTTGCATTAGTCTGGGTTATGTGTATCTTGTATTTCTGCTCTACCAGTACCATATTTTTCTTTTGCCAGTTCAAAGTTAATGTAGGTTTTGGAGTTTATTTCTGAAATCCATTTTGGTAAGTATGAGAAGAGCCCCTCTGAGTAAGGTTACGATGCATACAGTTCTACTCTGTTTGTTCTGAGAGGAATACAACTTCTCGAGTAGATCCTGTGTTTGAAATTTTGTTTTGAGTTGAAATATTTAAAGGGATATGGTTCCAGGATTCTGAGCTTAGATTCCTAAAACCTTCTGGCTTCAGGTTTTGACAAGTTGCTTTAGGGTAACATCTAATACCTAAGTAAAAAATTTTAAAATTTGGAAGTGATCTGTCCTACTTAAATGAAGACATACATGTATTGTAATGAAACACTGATTAAGCTATAAAAGAATACATTAATCAAGTTCAGCATTTTCTACTGTTTTCCCCAGTGTAATGAATTGTAATACATTAATTCTAGCAGACTGAACCTGAAAATCCAGTTTAACTACAGCTATGACCGTAACTGGCAGATGTGTCTGTTCTTAACTGCTGAAGTCTTCAAACTGCAGCTGCTTGCATAACTTGTAATCTCAGTTTATTTCTTCTAGTCACATTTAATTTGACAGTACAGATTGTACGTGTCAGCATGCAGTGTTTTTATAGAACATTATTCATCCATACAGAACAGTAGGGAGATAGACGTTATAATTACTATTGGCTTTTTCATTCTTCTGAAGCTGTTCAACCCCACAGAATTATTTCCAGTTGCATCAGATAATTTATTGAAAATTGACAGAATGTACATAAGTGACCAGATTTAGAAGGAGCAGAAGGGAACTGCAGATTGCACTTTGTCCTAGGTAGCTAAATAGGAGTGTCTTTCTCCTCCAGGTGCTGTTTTGCTATTTCTGGCTCATTCAGCTATCTGATCGATGGCTTTGGAGAGCTATATTTACCTTCTCTCCTAAGGCCCAAAGGTTGCATAATCCCTCCCAGGTTTATTGGGCTGATGCAGAACTCTGCCTCCCTGGGTACACGGCTATCTCTTCAGAGGTGGAAGATAACCCTTAGTGGTTAGAGAGATGTGTTTATGTGTTTTTCTCTGTCACTGTGAGTGCAACGTAGCAATTTTGATTATGACGTTCTCCCTAAATTGGTCTGTAAGGTGATTGGCTTATCCTCAAATCCCACACTGGCTCTAAATCAGCTGAATAATAGAGGGAGTAACTTTTGCATAGTTTCTAGCACTTTATAAATAAGTGACACTATCAATTTTTTACAATAAAACAAAGTGTATAAGGGGTTAAAACTTAAACAGGGGAAGTTTAAATTGGATATAAGGAGGAAATTCTTTCCTGTTAGGGTGGTGAGACACTGGAATGGGTTGCCCAGGGAGGTTGTGAGTGCTCCATCCCTGGCGGTGTTCAAGGCCCGGTTGGATGAAGCCTTGTGTGGGATGGTTTAGTGTGAGGTGGCCCTGTCCATGGCAGGGGGGTTGGAACTAGATGATCCTGAGGTCCTTTCCAACCCTAACTATTCTATGATTCTATGGTTTTATTATGCTCTTAATTTCCGTTAGGTTACTCTACTTATTCTTCCAGTTGACACATATATATATATATATATATATATATAATATAATATACTACATACTAAATCTCACTGTCTCTTTGTATTAAACTGATTTTAAATCCCATAGACCAGCATTTGGTCTTTTTGCATGTTTCTATAGGACCTTCTATAATGATGCACTAAGGTGTTGCAGTGATTAGATGGGACAGCCCTCCTCTCCCTTCTCCATGGCTATGAAATAACTGAATAATGCTTCTTTTAGTTTGACTATAGAAATGGTAAATAATTTAGCAGTTGTGGTCTAACTGGATGCAGAGATGTCAGTAAGACTGATGGCTAAGTGGGCAGTGGACAGGGAAATGAAAAGAGGGAGAAAGTCTAATGGCATGTGTTAGTTTATTCTGTAAAATGATGTTGTTGGGTTCTTAAGCAATGATGAGCTTTTTTAGCTTAAAAAAAACCCACCACTACCCAGAACATGTAGTTTATGCTTAAAGTTTGGTTTTTTTTTACAGAAGATGCTGAGCAAACAGCTTATTTGCCCTCCTGATTTGGCGACTTTTTTTGTGCTTCAGTTTTCGGACTGAGAGCTGTAAGCACTTTATGGTGTTAAAAAGCAGCAGCTTCTGACCTAATGTACCCTTCTCTGAACGATAATGTTTCGTTGTTACTTATTTTTAGCTCAGATTGTTTTTCTCCCCTTTCCCCCAACATGATTTGTACAACCTTTAGAAAATTGAGTAGTTGTGGTTTTGAATCATCCTCTGTTTCTAGACTGAATGAGTATTTCTGAAGAAGCACTCTTTTGCTTATGAGTGAGTCCTTTTCTTACTTAAAAAGGCAACAGCCATGACACAGTCTTACCCCCTGAAAGAAGAAGAAAAACTATAGACACGTAGTAGGCAGTTCTGTGACCCTGGAAAGGACAATGTGTTAAGTACTCATTTTTGTACGAATGTTACTTTGCTAGCAGATGGCCTGTTGTTTTCCTTTAGCTATGATTCAGAGTCATTTGGGTAAAATATCTTGAAGGAGTATATTTTGGTCCTGAAATAAAGCATGACTATCCATTTTGAAACTATAGTAATACTTTATTATGAATCAGGCTATATTTGACTCCTTGTTTGTGTGTAAAGCCTGCAGTATATCTAGTACAAGTCCAAGTACTCTTATTTGTTCTTTTCGTGAAGAACAGCAAGATAGCGTAAACATCTGATGTGTACACACTGATGAGAAACAAAAAAAAGGGACAAAAACCTAATGGGGGAAAAATACTTCCATGGGTATGAATAAATGTAACTGGTCGTTTTCAGTGTGGGAGAGAACAAATAATGAATTTCAAGGCAAGCTATTCTTTTTCCTATTAAAAATATGAATACTTTTATATTAGAAAAGGATCCTGTTGTATAAATAAGGTAACTCCCACCTAATCCAAGCTTGTAGTTCTTAGTCGTTGTGTAGTTTTTATATTCTAAGTTATTCATAGGAAATCAAGAACTTGAGGGAAGGGTTGTGCTTTTTTTGGTGTGCTCATATTATACACATTTTCATTTAAATGGGTGCACACACATGCGTGCACACACATGCTCATTCTTAACAGTTGGCAGTATTTCTGTGCCAGTTAAATAATAATACTGTAGAATGGAATCATAGAAAAATGCAGGTTGGAAGGGACTTCTGGAGGTGACTGGTCCAACCTAACTGCTTCAGACCTTAGATCAGATTGCTCCACAACTGCATGAGAAAAATGTCTTCTTATTTTATAATCTACTGTGTTTGACTGCTATAGCCTATAGTAGTAAACTGCTTTTTCCAGTAGAGCTAAGCTAGTGTAATTACTCTGGAAAAAAGCCTTTCAGATGTGGACTAGACCTTAATATTAAGCAGCATCTAAAATTACTAAATAATATTTAATTTTGATTTTCTGGAAAGGGCATTTTGCTAGCCAAGTTAAGAGGAGAAAGTATATAGTCTTTATGGAAGGTATGTATCAATGTGGTTTAATATGTGACTCCATACCTATGACTACTTTTTCTGCTGTACCACAAAGCTACTGCAAGTCTGTATTTTTAAAATGTAGGCATTGGAGTAATTTTGCACGTTTCCCTGAAAAAAAAAATGATTTAAAGCTTATCTCTCCCCCTCCACCAACCATTCTGCATTGTCTGTTTCTAATTTTTTGAGCACTTATGTGAATAATTGATAATTACTATTTTATATAGCTATTTTACCTGCTTCTCAGTTATGATAAAACATTTTGTGCTACTGTTAAAACTGGAATTTATTTTATATGTCTGCTGCACTGCTGAAGGTTTTTATGAAAGACTTCTTCTTTTATTAAGTAGGGAGTTTGAGCCAACCTGGAGACTTGATAAAATACTGAAAAGGATGAAAAATTACTCTTCTGTTCCTCCCTCTTTTTACGGGAAAAAAATAATTTTTAAATTAAAATAATTTCTGTCTGTTTCTTTCTCTGCACATGTATATTTGGGCTTGTATACAAACATAACATTTTGCTGACTTCCAGTTAATATTAATCTATTTGTCCAGCTATCTAGGGAAAAACATGGGAATAAAAATATTAGTATGCAGGAAGAGGTTGATGTGCAAGAATGCATTTTCCTTAACATCCCTCTACACCTCAAGAAAAACTACCTAAAGAAGTTAAGTGTTTTGTTCCTCACTTAATAACTTTGAATTGAATGTGCAACTGTATAGTTGGCAGATTCATTCCAGCCAGATCTCTCTTCTAAAGTTATGTTTCATCTAATATTTAGGTAAGGCAGTTCAGTAAATAGCAGTGAAGTCTTACAAACAACTTTGTGTCTTGACTTAGTCTCTATGGTGAAGACTTAATAGTAGTAATATAGTGGGTAGTATAAAAAATTACTGTGTGAGGTTTTTTTTTTTTTTTTGGTAATGTATGCATGTTTGTGTGTGTATTTATAGAGTTTAAAGAGCAGAAAGCATGTATTAGTTGTGGTGTGCTGATACAAGGGGGTTGTTATTGACTAAGACTTTATCATATTGTCTTTAAAGATTGTAAAGAGGGCTGGAGCACCTCTCCTGTAGAGACAGGCTCAGACAGTTAGGGTTGTTAAACCTGGAGAAGAGAAGGCTCCAGGGAGACCTTAGAGCAGCTTCCAGTATCTAAAGGGGCCTGCTATAAAGCTGTAGAGGGGCTTTTGGCATAGAGACAGGACACGGGGGAATGGCTGTAAGCTGAAAGAGGGGAGATTTAGATTAGGTATTAGGATGAAGTTCTTTACTGTGAGGGTGGTGAGGCCCTGGCACAGGTTGCCCAGAGAAGCTGTGGCTGCCTCATCCCTGGCAGTGTTCAAGGCCAGGTTGGATGGGGCTTGGAGCAACCTTTTCTAGTGGAAGGTGTCCCTGCCCATGGCACGGGATTCGAACTGGATGAGCTTTAAAGTTCCTTCCAATCCAAACCATTCTGTGATTCTATGATTCTATGATTGTATGACTGTGAGAACCATAGAATTGAGCATAACTTCATATTGTAACCTTTGGTTTAAGAGAAATCAGCTTTCTCTATATTACCTACTAAGAGGGAATGTTAACTTTCTGAAGATGGTCATTGTAGTCTTTTGCTTTATTTTTTAATGCACAAAAATATTGTTATCTGTTTAATTTCCTAAGCATCTGCTAAATGTCCCAGTAATTCCAGTTTTGCTTTTGATGGTGGACAGATCAGTTGCAGAAATAAAATTTTATGTAACTCTGAAACATGTAATATAAATAATGTAATTAAATTTACCTGTATGCAAATCAGCTTAGAAAACCACAGAGGTATAAATGCTGACTGTCTCTTGAATACAATGTATTCAGGAAGTTACACAAATGCTGTTGATCCTGGACTAGGCACTTCTAGGTCTGCTTATGCCTGCTGAACTGAAAGTGCAATTAAGTAGTCCAGTGAAGTGAATACTGAAAATCTACTAAACTGAACCAGCTTTAATACATGTCAAACAGGGATAGATGCATATCTGGTGACTTGCGAGAGAAAGGCTCTGTAGCTAGCTGATCAACTTCTGTATTTCCTATTAAATGCCAGGTTTGTTCCTCCAAGAATGAGACTCTCTTTTGGAAAGAAATGTATTAAAACAAGTTCTGCCTGTGAGTCTGAACTGGCAGTATCTTCCACTCTGTCTGTCCAGGTAGGACCCTGAACATACTGCTCTAGGTACGTGCCCAGTGACAACTCGGTGTCTTTAGGGTTGTGCTGTGATTCAGATCACTGAAAAATAAGTGATCAATTTATAGAAGGAGCGATGAAACTCTTAAGAGCTTTTTCTAATGAATTACAGAATTATTTCTCAAAAAGTGTTTCAGTGTTTGAATAGTCAAAGTTAAGTATATTTCTGGATCTGGGGTTAGGATGGCAATATTTATCTTTGAATTCTTAAGGAAGATAAAAATCAAAAGCCCAAACCACTTGCTATTTTTTTTAATGCTCACATTAACCCAGAAAAATAGACAAAATTTTGAAAATTGCTTACTTAAACATTGATTGAGGAACCATATAAGGGGCATTTCATTTCTTTCTTAAGAAGACTTCTCTGTGTAGCAAAATAGGGTTTGAGTGATTTATCATTATGGTCCTTTTGAAACAGGTCATAAGGCTATCAGTTAAAAATTGAGGCTCCGAGCAGAAACTCCTGGACACCATTTAAACAGAGACTTTTGTCTTCTCTTTATCTGTGTTAATAAAGCATTCTCTAGTCTGATGTGGGTGATAAATTGAAATGTGTTTGGTATCTTTAAGGATGTCCGATTTTTTTTCTGTTGGCAACACTGTTTCCTCCATTGACACACAAGTGAAGATAGTTGTCTTATTCAATACAAGTAAAATAGGAATTAGGCTTTTTTTTATTTGTACCACTGTTTGCTACATGTGATGTGTTTGCCATGTGGCTTTCCATGCGTGCCACATATTTCTTGTATAAGCGTCTGCTATTAAAGACAAGTGTTAGTAGTTAGTATCACTAACAATTCACATACACTGAACTGAAAAGCTAACTTCTTCAGCTGGTGGTAGCTGGCACTGGTATTTTGGTAGTCTTTTGCTGCTTTAAATGTAGGGTGATAAAAGCATGAAGAACAGCTGCTGTTACTTCAGAAGAGGTAATATTCATGAATGCATTTTTGTGAATGGTGAAATACTCCTTTCTTGTAGATGAAACAAAGATATTGGGAATATTTTAGTGCTGATCGTAAGAACATAGCTATAACTTACGCACTTGAGAAATTGAAAGAGCAGTCCACCTATTACAGCCAAAGCTGGAGTAAAAATTATTGCAGGAAGCTTTAAACGGAAAAAAAATCCCAAACCTGAGAAAACTCCACCAAAATAAGTGGGGTTTGGGCTGAAGGAGTGAGAAGGGTAAACACACTTTAAAACTCTGCAGTTTAGCTTTTGCACGTAGTACTGTAGTTACAATTTAACTGAAGTTTTTCTGATATACTTGTTTATAATTCATGCAACAACATGTAAGTCACCTTTATTTTTTGTCAGATGGAAAGGCCAAATGTTTTTTCCTCAGAGGTGATGATGAATGAATTAGTGCAGTCTTTCACCTTATTAGTATGTCTCAGCTTTTGAGACTTGAGACTACTACTAGAAGGATCTGTATGAGTGTCTTTGTATCTTCTTAACCATGGGGCTTGGGATAATCAGCCTCGAATTAAGAATTGGAGTCATGTCTTCTAAGCCTTGGTCAGGACCTCTATGTTAAAGTAATCCCCTTGATATAAAAGCCAAAGTAAGGTGGTGTAAATTCAAATCTAAGTAGAGTTGAAAGGTTAAAAAATAATTTATCTGCAGAGCTATCAGTTCTCAGAAATCTGTCCTGCTTTTTAAACTTTACAAGGGGTAGCCCTTAACCAGAGATGGAACCCACTTCCACATCCCCTGCACCCCCCCGAAATATTAACATCTATCTGAACCAGAACAGCACCACTCTGCAGTGAAGTCATTGAGTCCTCTTTCCATTTCTGACATCTGACTGCAAAGAAAAGCAGCTGTAAATATAACTTACCTACCTAGTTAAGATGACAGTTCAGCTGTTATCTGTTACTGAAGCAGGACAAAGCCTACCAAGTCACTTTCTGTTGAGTTTGAGTTTTCTCTTTTAGTAATGTACAGTGTAAAAAATCCAACATGTTCAGTATATTCTTACAACTAGGATGTGCACTTACCCCACCCCCCACCCCCCCATTTTTGTTTGCAAAGCTAATACTCAGGTGCTTTAAAACTTGACTGAGGTTATCGTGCAAAAATTTAAATACTATCTTCACCAGCGGGGGGTGGGGGGGTGGGGTTGGGGTGGTGGGAAGTGGAAGTAATTCCTATTCTATTTTTTTTTCTTATGTTTTTTTGTTGTTAATTGCAAGTTAAAAATCAGTTGTGCATCACTTATCAATTCACTAACAGGAACAGGAATCATTTTATAAGTACTTTACACATCGAGAATAGGCTGTGAGCAGTTTTTCTGGATGATTTCAGATTCTGAGCAGGATATTAGCATTGACTTTGCTGGGAATGAGATACAAATAGTTGTGCATGTACTTAAGTGTTCTGCTGAGTAAGGTCTATTTATTTATAGAGAAAACCTTTCACTGAAATCCAGAAATATCAAGACTCATGATACTTTCTAGTATGAATTGTTGTTAGGTTTTGGGCATGCAGACATATTCCCCATATATAGGCTGGGATGTGAACTAGGATGTGTGCCTTATATACTTTATCATACTTATATATATATGTGCTTTTCCCCATACTAAACGGAAAGTTTATACCCTTATCATTCAGGGATAGTACAGCCAACTGAAGAATTAGCATGTGTACCTGAGTCATCCTTCCCTGTACCTGAGCCACTTCAAGGTTTCCATCTTACTTTTGCTTGTGGAAAGTTAAGGGTGTACCAAAGTCCTTATCTTTATCAGTGATTGTTACTTTTTTGTCACTGAATACAAGGGGTATAGTGGTGGGAGAAAAGTAAAAGAATCCACTTACTCCAGTCTGGGTCACTGAGGCAGGGTTATGTATTACCAAAACCTTCCTGACAGCCAGCTGTCTCATCTGCTCCAAACTCTCTCAGTGAAGGAGACTGTTGGGCAGTTTCCACAGAATTTATTTCCTTTTCTGACAGTTACTCCTCTTTCTCTCAAGAAATGATATCTGTGATGACTTTTTTGTTACAGAAGAGTGTAGAGAGAGTAGGATCAATCAGTGTTAGTGATTCTGGATATAATGTAAGATTGGGTTGCATATGCAGGATGTATTTCATCAACTTTCTAATGGTTTAAAAAATAAGTATCTCAGGACACAGTCAGTCTTCGGAAGCTATGTAGATAGTTTTGCAGACATAAAATGCACAGAAAATTGGAGCTTGCAAGTCCCATTGTACCATACATGGCATAGTTGCAACCTAGCCACAGAAAACTGAACTGTTCAAAATGTCTTTCACCACAAGACCGAGGAGGAGTTGGTCACTGTTCACTTCTGCAGACTAACCCAGTCCCTTTAAGCTTTTAACTGTGAGCATGGTTTCTACAATTGTTATTAATGCTTTGTTTTCTAACAGTGTTTTGGAATTTCCACCCCACCCCCCTTAAAGGTGGTGTCCACAAGGGTGGAGGGTGCAGTAGGGTAAAAAAGAAAGTTTTCTTAGGCTCTTCTCATCAGTGAGACATGCAGAAGCCATCTCCTGCTTTTTCTGTATGTTGCAGGCCTGAGAGCATCTGTGAGAGTGAGTTGAACACCTGCTACCAGTTTAGTTTGTGACCTTTTTCTAATTTACAGGGTTTCTTCTAAGTTACCATTCTTAAGGAAGTTATTCAGCTTTATTTAAACAGCAGATTCTCTGAGTCTGCATTTTTGCACTTGTGCATTTAATTTGATGCTGTTGGTTTTGGGCTTTTCTAATTGATCAAGACTGCCATGTTCTCCTTAAGTGTCTGAGTGTCCTCCAATTTGATGTCATAGTAAATTGAGATTCTTCTTGCTCTCTCATCTAGGCTGTAAATATTAACCTAAGCAGAACTGAACATAGCATCTCTCTGTGGGACTCTTAAAATACCTTTTCTTTTTATAGGCATTGTTACCAACTACAGTTCACAACACTCTACTGCAACACTTGTTCTTTTCTGAGTGTACAAGTTCTCTTGGATAAATATGGAGGCAGCATCTTTTTTTTTCTGAAACCAAGTTGCTTTGATTCTGCTGCTTGGCATTTACTAATAAAGTCAGTTTTCCTATGCAGTTAATCAGGTTGATATGCAATTACTAGTTCTTTTCATTTGGGTTGTCTTTGCACCTTGATACTCTGCCAGTGCTTATGGGTTGACCATTTCTGCCTGCTCAGAATCTCAAGTGTGGCAGTGGTTACAGTGGATCATTGTGTACGAGGGCCAGATGCAGGACAATACTTTGTATACAGTGTAAACTGTGCTTTTTAGGAAAGTGGCTGATAAAGAACACGATAACCAGCTCTTTTCAATCAGAATCCTATATGGTGCTGTTGGCACAACCAAGTCAGTCAGTGAGGTTTTTAAATGCTTGGGATTCTTTTGAATTGTTAGTTGCAGCCAAATTCGGTTTTCTAGTTGAAAATACCTTCAGGATCCTACCCAAAGAGCTATATTTGGTAATGGCACAATTGTTAGCATTGCTATTTTCAGGTTTAAAATATGCTCACGCAAAGAAAATGGAAGCATTTTGCTGACAATATTTGCTAAGCATTTTTCCAGCAAGAACCAAAATTACCGAGTCCTGACACTGTGAGTCATCAGTATGCCTTTTTTTTTTTTTTTTTAGAACAGACTACTCAAGTATACATCAAAATAAGTTAACCTTGAAGGAGACGGATTTACTTAGAGCTAAAACAAACAGACGCTCAGCAAAGCTGTTTTATGAAAGTTCTGCTATTGCTCTTTATTCCTATTGTCATATAAGGGTCATACTTACGGATCAGTATTTTCATTATCGTAAGCACTGAACAAATTTATAACAAGAATGTAATCTTAGTAAATATAGCTAAAGAAATGAAGGATCTAGTTGGTGTTGTGGTTTTGTGTGTTTTTTGTTTTGGGGGTATTTTGGTGGAGATGTCTAGAATTTCCAGGTGGCTCTGACTTCTACATGGGACCAGGACCTCCCAAAGGCATGCTAGATAACCACTGCCATGTGTGCCATGTGAAAATAAGGCAGTTGAAATACCATTAGTCAGGTGGTTATATTGTTGCTGATTTTGAAAGTAGAATGTGATGACCTGCTTGAATAAGTCCAGAGTAGGCCATGAAGATGATTAGAGGCCTGGAGCACCTCCAACATGCTGAAAGAGCTGGGGTTGTTCAGCCTGGAGAAGAGAAGGCTCTGGGAAGACCTTAAAGCAGTTTCCAGTGCCTAAAGGGACCAATGAGAAATCTGGGGAGGGACTTTTTATAAGGGCATATAGGGATAGACAAGGTGGAGTGGTTTTAAACTGACGGAGGAGAGATTTATATTCGATATTATGAAGAAGTTCTTCATTGCGAGGGTACTGCGACAACGGACAGATTGTCCAAAGAAGTTATGGCTGCCCAGTCCCTGGCAGTGTTCAAAGCCAGTTTGGATGATGCTTTGAGCAATCAGGTCTAGTGGAAGGTGTCCCTGCCCATGGCAGAGGGGTTGGAACTGGTTGATCCTTAAGGTCCCTTGAACCCAAACCAGTCTATGGTTCTGTGATTAATCATCGTGATACATTCAGGTAAGTTGGAAATGGGCTTCTTGCAGGAGCTATGCCCTGTTCTATGAACAAATAGAAGAGATAGTAGGATAGTAGATACGTGTAAAGATGCTTAGAAACACTTTTGAAAGAGGAGACAGATGGCCAAGAACTGGCATTTTAAAATGGAGCCATACCTATACTTTATACTTTGAAGACCTGATAGGCGGGGAGGGGGAGTTGCCCTTTATGTTAGGGATAGGCTGGAGAGTATGGAACTCTGTCTGGGGGCAGGTGAGCAGTTTACAGAGAGTTTGTGGGTCAGGGTTAAAGGGAGAACAGCCGTGGGAGACATTACTGTGGGAATCTGTTACAGGCCGCTTGATCAAGGAGAACCTGTGGATGAAGCACTCTACAGACAGATAGGAAAAGCCTCACGCTCGCAGGCCCTTGTTCTCATGGGGGATTTCAACCACCCTGACATCTGTTGGAACGATGGCACTGCACGGCATAAGCAATCCAGGAGGTTCCTCGATTATGTGGAAGACAACTTCCTTCTGCAAGTAATAGAGGAGCCGACAAGGAGAGGTGCCATGCTTGACCTTGTGCTCACCAACAGGGAAGGGCTTGTTGAGAATGTGGTACTCCAGGGTACC